>NC_134561.1:34855546-36166128 GCF_025594145.1 Primulina tabacum | reverse complement strand
AATACGAAATATCGTACCATATATTGATTAATTAACCAATTGAGTTGTAAGAGCTCGATAAGTCGGACGTCAATACAATACAAGACTATATTTTGTGTCACGCCCCGTTCGAAGCATCGGTGACTCACGGCATTGTTTAGCAATTATATTGAAAACAATAAATCCTCGTATCAATCAAACCAGTCTTTTTCATAAATAGAATATGTCTTACAATGACAAAAGAATAAGCTTTTACATCAGAGTTTACAGAAGCTTAATCAAAATAAAAGGAGTACAATTCGCGATTTTTCCAATCTCGAAATCTGATCACCATCCCCAGAACGCTTCTTGCTCTTCTTCATTTACTTGCTTTTCACTTTTATCTGAAATTTGTAAGGGGTGAGTTTTTGGGGAAACACTCAGCAAGTGGGGGTCGATCGATTCCAAAGATACATATAGAACTTAGTTTTCTTAAAACATCTTTTTAACAAACTTTCAAAATTTAATATTCTTAACTTATCGTGACAAAAGCGAATCGAATAAATGACAGAATTTATCAGATGATTCAAAGCACTTCAGAAACTGATCAAATCAAACGGACAACACTGTTACTCATCTCATTTTCATGGTCAAATTGTCCCCAATATGTTAGTCCTCTAAGGGGTGAGGCCAGAACATGGTTTTATACCCACCAATGGGGGCCAGAACATAACATGATTTTATACCCACCAATGGGGGCCAGAACAGAACTACAATTCTCGTCCCATTTCAAATTCGAATAGTAAGAGTGCAACAGAATTCAGAAGTAACAGACAGAAATTTTCATATTTTCAGATTTCAGGTTTTCAGACAGACACAGCGGAACCAAAGATTTCGAAGCATAGAAGAGAACACGTAATCGATCAAAATTTTAAACAGAACATACTAATATTTTCGAAAAAGGGACACCAACATGCATGTGTCTTATTTATATCAAAGTTTAAAAATACAACAAAATATTTAACAAAAGCCCACTTACCGTAATTTGAAGGTAGGTTCGAACGTTGCAGATTTTGGCACAAAGTTTCCTTCCGAAAATTTGGCAGCACTTCGACGTAAATTTTACAGATGACGTCTTTAATTCAGCAGCACTTCGACACCGGTCTTTAGCACTTGAACCTCACGAGCAGCACTTCCTTCTTGTTGAATTGGCCGAGAGGTTTATGGTCGGGGAGAGGGAGCCGAATTTTTAAGGCTTTTTGAGTGTGTTCTTCATCTTTGAGGTCCTATTTATAGGAAATTTTTGGCCTCCTCATCTCCTTCATGGCCGAATTCTTGGCCTCCAAGAATGGAGTTAAATGTGCTTATAAAGATGGTCAAAGGTAATCCAAGCACCAAAGGTCTTTTCCTGCATCATTAATGCGTCCTGGTCTCTCAGCTTCTCCCTTAGCTCCTCAAAGGTCATCTCTTGCATATTAAGTTTGTCCTATCCTTTAGCTCTTCCTTTAGCTCATTCCTTGGTTATCTCAAAGGTGGCTTCTTGCATAATAAATTTGTCCCATTTCTTTGGCTCATCTTCTAGCTCCCTTTTTGGCCTTGTTAGGACAAGCTTGGTTGAGCTTCTTCGAGCTGAAGGATGGAGTCCTTGAGCTGGGGTTTTACTCCTCCCGTGACAATACTTCGATTGATGCGGTTATTCGCAGCTCGGCCTCCTGCTGAGCTAATCCCCGAGCTTTGAAGTTACTTCCTGAGTTAAATTTGATGAAATCTAAATTCATATTTAAGTTCTATAGTTAAAATGAAAGTTGTTAAGCTTAGTTTGAGTTAAATTTCAAGTTCAAATTTCTTACATGATTTGCTTCGGATCGGAAAAATTATGGGTTCTCACATTTTGGACAGAACATCTGGCGTCCGAGTGGTAGAAGATGACCGCCCGAGCGCCAGTGCACCACAAGGTGAGTAATTGTACAGAACATGTGGCGCCCGAGCGGTAGAAAATGACCGCCCGAGCGCCAGTGTAGCACAAAATTTTGCTCGGACAGAACTTTCCGAGCCCGAGCGGTAGTTTTTGACCGCCCGAGCGCGGTGCAAGTGACACTCGGGCAGAACATCTTGCGCTCGGGCGCGAGAATTCTACCGCCCGAGCGCGAAGGCGGTGGAGATAAGAATAAGTCTTCTGTTTCGTTTCTTTCTTCATTACCTTCAGCAACTTCGAGAGGAAAGTTAGAGAAATCGATTTCTTTCGTCCGAATCGACTTCGAAACGCTGTCCAAACGCGAAACAAATTATATATTCGGAATCTTCGCGTCAAGAGCTTCCTTTTGAGGTAAATTTCTTCTAGTTTCAGCAGCTCTAAATATGAAAGTTGGAATAGCATGTATTTGAAGTCGAGATTCCTGTATGTGGTAGAATAACCGACAAGAAACTCATATTCGAAGTCGGAATTGAATTATGCTATGATTTGATTTGATATGAATTTTGAAGTTTCAAAAGATATTTGAAACTTATATTGATGATTTGAATATGTTATTGATGTAGATAAATTATTATACTGATATCTTCAAGCTACATCGATTGGAACGAAGAATTGAGGTATGTTGCGACCGGGTAACATACGACAGGTATCTGTATTATATGGATATGTTTGATTGATTTGATTGAGAATATGTCTATATCTTATGTGAGTTTATGTGGCATATATGACATTGTGATTTGAATATCGATATATAAAATAAATGTTTTGTTAACACACATCGTTTGATGCATACATCGATACATGACATGCACGTTGAGCTATGATCCTTGGATACCCTGATATGATTTGATTGGATTCTGGGGTTTGTGAACACAATGCTATGTTTGGTATTACATGACCCTTAAAACATAGACATTTGTGGCCCGACGATTGATTGAGATTTGGGATTTGATGGCGCTTTGTCGACGCTATCATACGAGTATCCCTGATTGAGGCCGGTGTGCCAGCTCGAGCATTGATTTGATAGCGATTCGTTTGATTCTGACATGTGCTCAGTGGATGGGCATTTGACCTGATACCTCCACGACATACATGCATTGCATACCATATATCATTGTTTAGATACTTGTGGTATATATGATGGTTGTTCCATACGGAGCTTTGCTCACCCCCAAGGGGGGCTGTTGTTGTTTTGTGTGTGGACAATGGCAGGTACTCCAGGATATCAGGAGGCCGGAGAGGGTACTTCTGGAGGGAGTCACAGTTTGGGCTGAGGTTTTATGTTTTGTTCCCAGTATATATATGTATCTATATACCGGGGCATGTCCCGAGGATATGAGTTGTTTGATGTATTGGATTTGATTATGTGTGGGCGAGTTTTATGATATGAGATAAATATTATTTTTAATATTAAAAATGTTTTGGGCTCATGTAAAGAAAATTTAAACTCGTTTTCCGCTGTAATTAATTAACCCTAATCAGATTGTGTTGTAATAACGATTAGGAGCTAAGGGCCCCACAGAGTGGTATCAGAGCATAGCTGGGAATGCTCGATTGAGTCTTGTGTACACTGAATAGGCACAAATGAATTGTGCGTATGTGTTTGATTTATTTGTATTACTTGCTCCTACTTGATTTAGTTTGAGTAAGTTATTGATGAGATTGATGATATGAGATGATGATGATGTGAAATTGATATTGATTTGTGATATTCATCCTTGATTTGTAGATGGATCACAAATGAAACTGCGATAGCAGTACTGAGAGGATAGTTGGGCAATTTGAAGGATTGTCCATGGATATAGTGATGGCTCGATTCCAGGATCTGAAACCACCGAGGTTCTTTGGCACTGAGAGTGCAGAAAGAGCAGAGGCTTGGTTAAAGGATATCGAGCATTTGTTTAATATTGTTGAATATTCCAAGGCTCGGAGACTGAAACTTGCTCTCTATCAGTTGAAAGACCGAGCAAAATCTTGGTGGGAAGCCGCTGAGATTGGATTGAAAGAAGCCGGGATTGAAGTCACATGGGATGTCTTCAAGGCCCAGTTTTTGGAGCAGTATTCCCCTCCTTCTATTATACTGCCCAAGAGAATGAATTCAATAGTCTGCAGCAGGAACGATGACTGTTGCAGAGTATGCTTCGAAGTTTTCTACTCTGTTGAAGTATGCACCTCACGTAGCTGGGAATGCAAAAGCAAAATATAACAGGTTTGTGAATGGATTGCATCCTGCTTTATATACTTTTGTTGTTTCTGGATTGCCTACCAGCTACGCAGAGGCAGTTGAACGAGCAAGGCAGCCGAGGCTGGACTCAGGCGAGGAGGTCCACAGTATACTCCTCCACCACCAGTGTCAGCTCAGCAGCCTACATTGCGCCCAAGAGGTAAAAAGTTCAAGAAGACTGGTCTGTTTCTTCGTCTTCTTCGAGTTCGAGTGGATCCCAGAGAGGGAGTCCTGTGATTGCTCCTTATTGTAGTCATTGGGGGTAAACATACTATCGAGCAGTGTCGAGGTATGTTTGGTACTTGTTATCAGTGTGGGCAGGAAGGCCATTTCTCTCGAGTATGTCCGAACAGGGGTACGTCTTCTCAACCCCAGCCAGGATTTAGAGGTGGCCCACATGATGAGACCTGCTGTTCCTGTTCCATCTTTTCAGCAGTCGAGTGTCCCACGATATCGAGGACCAGGTGGTCAGACTGCTCAAGTTCCTCCTCAAGTAAGAGTGTATGCTATGACGGAGGATCAGGCGAAGAAGCTCCTGGTGGTGTGATTGCAGGTATTTGCATGCTTTGCGATTATCCTGCACGTATTTTATTTGATACAGGAGCATCTCATTCATTCATATCTCATGCATTTGTTGCATCTCACGGTATTGAGTGTACCCCATTGTATGATACATTATCGATAGCCACGCCAGCAGGAAAGATTATTTTGTCTGAGCAAGTTGTGCATAATTGTGTATTGATATGAGGATAATGTGATATTCTTGAATTTGATTGTCCTCCAATGCACGACTTTGATTGTATTGTTGGCATGGATATCTTGACGACAAATCGAGCTACTGTTGATTGTTTTCATGGAGTGGTTCGATTTCGACCGATTGATGGACCCAAGTGGAATTTTTATGGCAAGGGTTCAAGCCAAAATTCCATTGGTATCTTTGGAAATGTCTCGACTTTTGACTAGCGGAGATGAGGGTTATCTTATCTACGCTATTGATGTCTCTAAGAAGGAGCCTTCTTTATCTGAGATTCCTGTTGCGAAAGAGTTTCCAGATGTATTTCCCGATGAGATTCCTGATTTTCCTCCTCATCGAGAAGTTGAGTTTAGTATTGATCTTGTGCCGGGGACTGCTCCATATCTAAAGCTCCCTATCGCATGGCACCATTGGAATTGAAAGAATTGAAAGAACAATTACAGGATCTTCTCGATAAGGGATATATTCGACCGAGTGTATCACCTTGGGGAGCTCCAGTTTTATTTGTTCGAAAGAAAGATGGTACTATGCGAATGTGTATCGATTATAGGCAATTGAATCGGGCTACTGTGAAAAACAAGTACCCACTTCCTCGTATTGATGACTTATTTGATCAGCTTCAGGGTACTTCTGTATACTCTAAGATTGATCTTCGTTCTGGTATCATCAATTACAGTTCGAGATGAAGATGTTCCCAAAATGCTTTTCGTACTAGGTATGCCACTACGAGTTCTTGGTTATGTCTTTCGGTCTCACAAATGCTCCTGCTGTATTTATGGATCTAATGAATCGTGTCTTTCGAGATTTTCTGACGATTCGTTATGTGTTTATCGATGATATTCTTGTATATTCGAAATCGAAAAAGGAGCATGATGAACACTTGAGACTGGTACTTCAAACTCTTCGTATAGTCATTATATGCTAAATTGTCCAAATGTGAATTTTGGATGGAAAAAAAGTGATATTTTGGGCCACGTCATTTCGAGACATGGCATATCTGTTGATCCTGCGAAGGTCGAAGCTGTATTGAATTGACCCAGACCTACGAATGTTCCTGAGATCCATAGCTTCATGAGTTTAGCTGGATATTATCGTCGTTTTATTGAAGGATTTCAAAAATAGCTAACCTATTACCAACTGACACAGAAGAATCAATGATTCATTTGGCCAGATTGAGTGAAACTAGTTTTTCTTGAATGGAAGACGAGATTGACCACTCGCACTGTGCTTACTATTCCCTCAGGTACCGGAGGATTTGTTGTGTGCAATGATGCATCTGGTAAAGGTTTGGGCTGTGTTCGGATGCCACATGGCAAAGTGATTGCTTATGCTTATCGTCAATTGAAATCTAATGAAATACGTTATCCTGTTCTGGTTTTGAATTGGCCGCCATTGTGTTTGCTTTGAGGATCTGGCGCCATTATTTGTACGGAGAAAAGTTTGTATTTTATTCAGATCATAAGAGTCTGAAATATCTCTTTCTCAATCTGATTTGAATATGAGGCAACCCAGGGGATGGATCTCTGAAGGATTTTTGATTGTGGATTCAATATCACCCCTGGATCGGTGAATGTTACTACGGATGCCCTTAGCAGAAAGTTCATGATTCTGTTTTAGCATTCTGTTTGTGTCGCCAAAGTACACGAGGATATATGTACTTCTGGTGGACTTTTTCACTCGAATTGGAATCTGTCAATGTCTCAGCATTGAAAATTGAGCCGAACTTGATATCGAAAATACGAAAGGTCCAACGAAGCGATGCTCAGATCCAAAAGTCGAAAGAACTTGTATCTGCAGGACATCAGTCTGGATTTCAGATTTTTTCTCTGGTTCTTTACGACTTAATGGTCAGCTGGTAGTTCCTGATGATTCTGATTGAAATCTGCCCTTCTTCATGCAGCACATTGTAGCAAATACAGTTTCGCCCTGGTAGGTCGAAAGATGTATTTGAAATTAAAACCTCAATTCTGGTGGAGACGTATGAAGAAGGACATTGCTTGAATTATTTCGAAATGTTCTTGTCTGCCAGCAAGTGAAAGCCGAGAGAATGAAACCTGGAGGATTACTCATAGCTTGAAATCCCAAAGTGGAATTGGGAACATATTGCTATGGATTTTGTGACTCATTTATCTCGTTCGCCCAAGGGCTGTGATGCTATTTGGGTTATTATTGATCGGCTTTCGAAGTCTGCCCATTTTATTCCGTATGAACGGACTTATCCTTATAATAGAATGACCCGTTTATACATCGAAAATATTGTGAGACTACACGGTGTTCCAATCTCAATTGTATCTGATCGTGATCCCAGTTTGCTTCTAAATTCTGGGGTAGTTTCCAGAAGCTATGGGTACGAGTTTGGCTATGAGTACTGGCTTATCATCCTCAAACGATGTCCAGACTGAGCGTACAATTTCAAACGTTAGAGGATTATGTTACGTGCTATTGTGATGGATTTCAGAATGGGATGGCAAGATGCCGTACCATTGGTTGACTTTTTCTTATAATAAAAGCTTTCAAACGAGTATTGGTATGGCACCGTTTGAAGTCCTACACTGGAGACGATGTAGGTCCCGTTATTCTGGGAATGAAATTGGTGAGGAAAGACAAATGACGGACCTGAAATGATACAGGAAATGATGATAAGGTTCAGTTGATTCTGACAGCGGATGAAAGCTGCCCCAGGATCGTCAAACGCGTAATACGAATAACATGAAGACAACCCTTAGAATTCCAGAAAGGTGACATGAGTGTTTTTGAAAATATCTCCCTTAGAGGCAACTGTTTCGATTTGGAATGCGAGGACAACTTCTCCTCGTTATGTTGGTCCATACGAGATTCTGGATCGAGTTGGGGATCTGCTTATCGATTGGCATCTTGCCACCAGCTTATCTGCTAGTCAGAGTATTTCATGTTTTTTATGTCAGAGTAGAAGTATGAATCAGATCCATCACATGTACTTGCACCTGATGAGGTTGAACTTGATCATTCTCTTTCTATGTTGAACAACCTGTTCGCATTATGGATCGAAAGGAAAAGATATTGCTAATAAATCGATTCCTTAGTTCGAGTACAATGGACACGACATGGTGTGGAAGAGTCGACGTGGGAATTGGAGAGCAAGATGCGAGATTATATCCGCATTTGTTTGATTTCTTCCATCTGTTCCATTGTATTCAATGTATACTGATCACGTTTACTGATTTTAGTTTTGATATGTACTATACTGGTGACAATATATGTTTGCCAAGTTATGTATATAGAGATGTTTGAGATTTCGAGGACGAAATCTTTTTAAGTGAGGGGAAATGTAGGACCGTGTATCGTATTATCGTAAATCCTATGTTGATTATCGATAATTTATGAAATTGTATGTGATTATGTATATGAGGTATATCATGACAATGGAAAATGAGGAAATAAATGTTAATAATAAATATCGTACCAGATATTGATTAATTAACAGAATTGAAGTTGTAAGAGCTCGAGTGGAGAAGTCGGACGTCAATACAATACAAGACTAATATTTTGCACAAACATCTGGCGCCCGAGCGGTAGAAGATGACCGTCCGAGCGCCAGTGCACCACAAGGTAGTAATTGTACATAACATGTGGCGCCCGAGCGGTAGAAAATGACCGCCCGAGCGCCAGTGTAGCACAAAATTTTGCTCGAACAAAACTTTCCGCGCCCGAGCGGTAGTTTTTGACCGCCCGAGCGCGGTGTAAGTGACACTCAGGGGCATAACATCTCGCGCTCGGGCGCGAGAATTCTACCACCCGAGCGCGAAGGCGGTGGAGATAAGAATAAGTCTTCTGTTTCGTTTCTTTCTTCATTACCTTCAGCAACTTCGAGAGGAAAGTTAGAGAAAATTGATTTCTTTCGTCCGAATCGACTTCGAAACGCTGTCCAAACGCGAAACAAATTATATATTCGGAATCTTCGCGTCGAGAGCTTCCTTTTGAGGTAAATTTCTTCTAGTTTCAGCAGTTCTAAATATTAAAGTGCTGGAATAACATGTATTTGAAGTCGAGATTCCTGTATGTGGTAGAATAACCGACAAGAAACTCATATTCGAAGTCGGAATTGAATTATGCTATGATTTGAATTTGATATGAATTTTTTAAGTTTCAAAAGATGTTTGAAACTTATATTATTGATTTTGAATTATGATATTGATTGAAATGAATATGTTATTGATGTAGATAGATTATTATACTGATATCTTCAAGCTACATCGATTGGAATGAAGAATTGAGGTATGTTGCGACCGGGTAACATACGACAGGTATCTGTATTATATGATATATGTTTGATTGATTTGATTGAGAATATGTGTCTATATCCTTATGTGATGATTTAATGTGGCATATATGACATTGTGATTTGAATATCGATGTATAAAATAAATGTTTTGTTAACACACATCGTTTGATGCATACATCAATACATGACATGCACGTTGAGCTATGATCCTTGGATACCCTGATATGATTTGATTGGATTCTGGGGTTTGTGAACACAATGCTATGTTTGGTATACATGACCCTTAAAACATAGACATTTGTGGCCACGACGATTGATTGAGATTTGGGATTTGATGGCGCTTTGTCGACGCTATCATACGAGTATATCTGATTGAGGCCGGTGTGCCAGCTCGAGCATTGATTTGATAGCGATTCGTTTGATTCTGACATGTGCTCAGTGGATGGGCATTTGACCTGATACCTCCACGACATACATGCATTGCATACCATATATCATTGTTTAGATACTTGTGGTATATATGATGGTTGTTCCATACGGAGCTTTGCTCACCCCCAAGGGGCTGTTGTTGTCTTTGTGTGTGGACAATGGCAGGTACTCCAGGATATCAGGAGGCCGGAGAGGGTACTTCTGGAGGGAGTCACAGTTTGAGTTGAGGTTTTATGTTTTGTTCCCAGTATATATATATGTATCTATACCGGGGCATGTCCCGAGGATATGAGTTGTTTGACTGTATTTGGATTTGATTATGTGTGAGACCCCGAGACTAAAATAGCTTTAATGACATTTTGGTAAATAAGTTGAAAAATATTCAATTTATTTGATGGCATTTTCGTAAATAAGTTGAAAAATAATGAATTAATTTTTAAAGAATAAAATATGACATATCTTGGTCATATACAGTCCAAATGATTTGAGATTTGGATATAACGTAGAAAACTCAAATATACATAAGTTTCATGTTTTGAGTTTTGGAAAATTTGATCATTTGTCTGGTCCAAAGAGATATATCGATGTTAAAATGATAAATAGTATATATTATATTATACATATATGTTTAATTCAAATAGCTTTTAGACCTTTAACATTAGAAGGACTACCAGAAAGCTTCATAGCAGCTTTAAGAGATGGTAGAAATTTGAATTGGAAACAATCCCTTATGGGAATAATTCAATCTAGTCTGGCTCATGGTCCAGTATATTTTGATGTTTATCCAATTTATCTTTATCTTTGTCTGATATTAATATATTAGATTCTTAACATTAAATGTTAAAACTCATGGTTATAATATACTCCTGGTACAGAAGTATATGTATCTGTTATCGTATTTATTATAAACCATTATTTACACTGAATCCTATGTGTAAAAGAATAGATAAAAAATTAAATGAAACTATTCTTATAGAAACTAATTTTAATAGATCTAATATTACAACCCGTAGATCTATAAAATGAGAAGAAATTGAATTTCCAGAAAGCTGGATAATTGAACAAGCTGTTCCTAGAAATCCTATAATAAATAGAGATTTACAACAGGTTATACAAAATAAGAAGGAATCGTTCAAATACAGTTTAATAATGAACAAGAAGATATTGACATCTTCTATCTATACTAGATCAAGATCTAGTCATTCTTTTATTTCGCCTTTAGATTATTTAGTGGATATTCCTCAAACTTCTAAAGCTTCTACTTCTCAGATAAGAGAAGATGTTGAGTCTCCTGTACAAGATACAGTAGATGAATTAATTATTAATCAGAATAATATTGTGCATAAAAGTAACTTTCAAAAAGTTAGAGAACTGATACCGTTTCAGAAATGAATTTAGTATTTTAATGGATAGTAAATCTAAAATTGATTTTACTAAAGGATCTCTTGCTAGAGCAAGGATCAATGCAGAATTTTATTTACCCAATGGGAATCTTTCAGAAATTGGTATTTTAAAAGTTTTTCTGAAGAAGAATTTGAGTATATTGTTTCGGAATTTTATACATATTGTGAAACCAGAATAAATTAATTCATTTTGTTCCTTGGTTTTTTAAAACATTTATTATAGATTATATTTCTATTCTTGAAAGAAATTATAAACTTTCTTCTGGACAGATTCAAAAATCTGTTTATCCTCCTCAACAATCTTTATTATAGAAAAGAATAATAAAATTTTAAATTTTACTGCTTTTTCTAAATTATTTGAAAATGATATATTACAAGAAAAGATTGATAGGAAAACTTTTCAGATTAATTCTTTAAAAGAAGAAGTTAATATATTAACTATAGATGATAAATTACAAAATCCCTAAATTACTGGAAAAAATTAAACTTATTTAGAATAAGTTTTCATTAGAAATATGTAATGATCTTCCTAATGCTTTTTGGAATAGAAAGAAGCATATTATATCTCTTCCATATGAAGAGAATTTTGATGAAAAAAATATTCCTACCAAGGCTCGTCCTTGTCAAATGAATTCTGAATATTTAGAATTATGTAAGAATGAAATCATTCTTTATTAGAAAAAGGTTTGATAAACCCTTCTCAATCTCCTTGGTCATGTACTGCTTTTATGTTAATAAACATTCTGAACAGGAAAGAGGTGTTCCAAGATTAGTCATAAATTATAAACCTCTTAATAAGGTTTTAAAATGGATTAGACATCCTATTCCTAATAAAAAAGATTTATTAGATAGACTTGTAAATGCTATCATATTTCAAAATTTGATTTAAAATCAGGATTTTGGCAGATTCAGGTAAAAGAATCTGATAGATATAAAACTGTTTTTAATGTTCCAATAGGACATTATGAATGGACAGTAATGTCATTTGGCCTTAAAAATGCCCCTTCTGAATTTCAACAAATTATGAATGATATTTTTTATAATTACAGCAATTTTATAATTGTTTATATTGATGATATCTTAGTATTTTCTAATGATATTGAAATACATTTTAAACATTTAAATATGTTTAAAAATATTGTTATTCAAAATGGACTTGTTATCTCAAAATCTAAAATGATTTTATTTCAAACCAATATTAGATTTCTTGGTCATATGATTGAGAAAGGAAAAATAATTCCTATACAGAGAAGTATAGAATTGTGGTTCAAAATTTCCTGATATTATAACTGATAAAACTCAGTTACAGAGATTTTTAGGAAGTTTAAATTATATTTCTCCCTATATTAAAAATCTTACTAAAGATTCTTCTATCTTATATGATAGGTTAAAGAAAAATCCTTTACCTTGGTCTGAAAGACATACAATAGCTGTTAAAAATATTAAGGAAAAGGTTAAAAATCTTCCTTGTCTTATGCTTGCTAATCCCCAATGGGATAAAATAGTTGAAACTGATGCCTCAGATATAGGTTTTAGAGCAATCTTAAAACAGAAAGATCCCCAAAATAAACAAGAATATCTTATTAGATTTTATTCTGGGAAATGGAATAATGCCCAGAAAAATTACTCCACAGTAGCAAAAGAAAATTTTAGCTATTGTCAGATGTATTTTGAAATTTTAAGATGATTTATATAATCAAAAGTTTATTATAAAACTGACTGTAAATCTGCAAAATTATGTTTAATAAAGATTTTAAACATGATGTTTCTAAACAAATATTTGCAAGATGGCAGGCTCATTTAGCTTCTTTGATTTTGAAATCATTTATAAAAAAGGTGAAGATAATCACTTACCAGATTTCTTAACTCGAGAATATTATCCTAATGTTTTTATCTACAGATATGTATTCCGAGGAGGAAGAGGAGAGTCCTCTTATAGAGGGCGAGGGTGGTAGGGAAAAACCCTCTAATATCATTGCACAGCATGGTAAACAGAGGCTTATAGCCCAGAACTTATCCAGTTCATCAGCCAGTAATACTGAGCAAAATAATGAGTTATACAATGAATTTCAAGAATTCTTGAAACAAAAGCAGAGAAGTAATACAGATTCTCAATCTTCAGCATCATATGCTAATATTATCAAAGAGGATGATAATGATTCAGCTCTATATACAGAGACAAAACATCGAGAATTGATTCTTGTTATAGAAGAAAGAGATACCCCAATGGGAAAAAACTCCATGGACTATAATGGAAAGATATTAAACCAATACATCATATGTATATGGTTCTTATAAGCAAAGAGGATTTTATGAAAATCTTCTGATATCTACAAAAGTGTGACATAACTCACTTTTTCAGTAATACTCAGCAGAAAGGAAGTTATAACTTTTCAAAGTTTATCATCAAGAAGATCATATCTATTGAAGAATGGGTATATCTCCATTAGTTGAAAAAGAATTTTATTCTGAAAATCATAAAATGAGTTTTAAATTCAATTTTGGGATTATATTGAAAGTTTTAATAAAACCTTGTTTTATGAAAATGAAAAAAGAAAACATACTTGGTTTTTAAAAATTTGTGAAAATATTTTCACTATCCAGTTCCAAATTGGTTTTTAATGTGGTTGGAAGATATTTGGTCCATCCGCAAAGATTTTGCCAGAGATTTTTATAAAACCCATGAATACTTGGTTAAATGTTTCTCCAAGTATTAAAAAATCATTTTCTGAACATTGGATTGATGGAAAGACTCTATGTCTATTTTTCATGGAATTTGGAATCCCATGGATCTGGAGATGGCAGCCAGATTCGGTTACACTGATGAAGGCATCCCTTGCATATGGAGAGTTAGTTCCACAAATTTTGGGACAAATTATTAAGAGATGATCCAGAAACTGGAAAACATATGGTTATGAAACTCTCATCAAATGGAAGAAAAATTTCTTTATATCAGAAAGAAATTAATAATCAACAAGAAAAGGAAAAAGCCTCTATGAGTCCTTTCAAGATTTTTACTCAGAAATATTCTGAATATATTCAAAAGAAAAAATGATCGAGATCTATATTGAAGAAATGAAAAAAGATCTCCTCCAGAATATTGGAGGTGCTGATTCAAAATCAGATAAATCTATGGCGTCCGAATCTAGTGAAAATCAATTTATTCATCTTATGAAGATGCAGGATGCTCAAGACCCTGAGGATGATATTCCTCAATTTTCTCAGATAGATGACATTTTTGAGAATTTGAAAAATTCTTTAAAAGACAATATTAAAGATGATTAAAATCGTCAGAAAAGAATTTGCAGCTGGTGCAGTTGGTGGATATCACATCATGACATATCGGGTGGAATATCATATCACTGTAGACTTTTTGACTACTATTTGCATTAATAATGCATTGTATTATTTACTTTAATAAAGTATTGTACTGTTTTTATTTTAGATGGAATCCGGGGTTCATGTCCGGCTCTTCTATCTATTTATAGGTTCATTCTGTGTCTTTAGGAGGACACGTTGAGTTTACTCCCCTCTCATTTCTCTCTTGTAAAAACCCTTCTGAATTATATCAATAAAAGTTTGAAGTTCTGGTAACAAATTTGTAAGTTCTTACTATTTTTATTTTCTGCTTTTATTTACTGTTTTAAATTTTTATATTTCATTAGTTGAGCCTGTATGACAGGCTAAAACATTCGTGCTAAATTATTACCTTACTATGACATGATCTATATTTATTTGTTCTTGAGATCAGATTGAGATAATAAAAGATCTATTTAAATTTTTGGAATTTAATGTAATATAAGAGTCTTTGGTTAGAACATAAGGTAAAAAGATGAACCAGGAAATGGTAAACACAAGGTTCGAGTTTAACCAGGAAAAATAAATTCATGTTGTAGCCCTTTAGCCTGCTTAGCCGAGAGATGGCGTTTAAGGCGTTAATGGGTGATTTTTATGAATTTATGATTCTGAGGTGGACCTCGGTAAAATCCTCTGTTGTTTAATTTCTTTGGTATATCTTTTATAAATCCTTTTATATTTTGTAAAAGTTCCAAATATGAATCTTATATTCATTATTATTTTGAGATTTAAATTTTTCATTTTCTTAGCTCAATCAGAGTTGAATATGGTATATAGGCTGGAAACCAATAACCTCCATGTGTGCGAAAGCCACTAAGAAAAAATTTGGTAAAACAAAACCACGTATCAGATTCCTCATTCTGATCCCAAGTCTCAGATTATATTATATTATTAATATAATATAATATATTATTAATATAATATTAAAATTTAATAATATAATATAATATAATAGTAAAATTAAAAAAAATAAAATAAAATTTTGATATATATGAAACTTACGTTCATTCTCCAGACAGCAGAAGAAAAGTGAGAGGTGAGAGAATAGGGTTTTCGATTTTTCTTTTCGATTTTGCGACTTATTGGTTTATCCAATCGACGAATCGACTTCAGTTCTGGGATCGTTGATACGAGGTCTTCGATTTGAGGTATAAATTTTATAGTTTTGGTGATGTTTGAAATTCGTCAATTTTGGAATAAATCCGATAAATTGTTAATCATACTGGAATTGAAGATTGTTGAATATTGTATGATTTTAACGAAGAAGAAGATGATTATAGTGATGTTATTTTGAATTATTCTCAATTTATTATAATTAGAGAATTTTAATCATTTGATTGAGATTGAAGAATTATTTGTCAGTTATTATTAATTCTGATAAATATATGTGGTAGAATAACCGACGATAAACCAAGTTTTGAAGTCGGAATTGAATTATGCTATGATTTGAATTTGATATGAATTTTTGAAGTTCAAAAGATATTTGAAACTTATATTGATGAATTTGAATGATGTTATTGATGTAGATAAATTATTATACTGATATCTTCAAGCTACATCGATTGGAACGAAGAATTGAGGTATGTTGCGACCGGGTAACATACGACATGTATCTGTATTATATGATATATGTTGGATTGATTTGATTGATTGGAATGAGAATACATGTCTATATGCCTTATTTGTTGAGTTTATGTGGCATACATGACATTGTGATTTGAATATCGATGTATAAAATAATATTTGGTTAACACACATCGTTTGATGCATACATCGATACATGACATGCACGTTAAGCTATGATCCTTGGATACCCTGATATGATTTGATTGGATTCTGGGGTTTGTGAACACAATGCTATGTTTGGTATTACATGACCCTTAAAGACATAGACAGTTGTGGCCCCGATGATTGGATATGAGATTTGGGATTTGATGGCGCTTTGTCGACGCTATCATACGAGTATCCCTTATTGAGGCCGGTGTGCCAGCTCGAGCATTGATTTGATAGCGATTCGTTTGATTCTGACATGTGCTCAGTGGATGGGCATTTGACCTGATACCTCCACGACATACATGCATTACATACCATATATCATTGTTTAGATACGTGTGGTATATATGATGGTTGTTCCCTACGGAGCTTTGCTCACCCCCAAGGGGGGGCTGTTGTTGTCTTTGTGTGTGGGCAATGGCAGGTACTCCAGGATATCAGGAGACCGGAGAGGGTAATTCTGGAGGGAGCCACAGTTTGGGCTGAGGTTTTATGTTTATGTTTGTTCCCAGTATATATATATGTATCTATATACCGGGGCATGTCCCGAGGATATGAGTTGTTTGTATATGATTGTTTGATTATGTGTGGGCGAGTTTTATGATGTGAGATAAAATACTATTTTTAGTATTTAATTATAGAAGAAATATTTCGGACTCATTGTAAAGAAATTTTAAACTCGTTTTCCGCTGTAATTAGTTAACCCTAATCAGATTGCATTGTAATAACGATTAGGAGCTAAGGGCACCACATTATGTGTGGGCGAGATTTATGATGTGAGATGAAATATTATTTTTAATATTCAAAAATGTTTTGGGCTCATCGTAAAGAAACTTTAAACTCGTTTTTGCTGTAATTAATTAACCCTAATCAGATTGTGTTGTAATAACGATTAGGAGTTAAGGGCCTCACATCTATAAAATTGGATATTCTATTGTCCTTTTATAATATTTAATATTAATGTTACGTGCATGAATTGGTTACAATTGAGGACAGTTACCCAACATGGAACGATTAATATATTGTTATTTTTCTATAAGAGTTCATACCATCTTTCTTTCAATGATATCGTATACACTTTCGAGAAAGGTCCAAATAGTTTCGTGTCCTCTACTTTATTATATTATAGAATTTTCTGCTCTTAATTAATATTTAGCATTATTATTTGTGACGGTTCGTGCTCTTAATTAATATTTAATTACCAAATAATAAGGATTAATTGGTGTAAATAGTGAACACGAGTTTAAAACGTCATTTGTACCTACAAAAATTTCGGCATAACCTTTCCGTAAGTAGGATATCCCAGAAATTTCAAAACACAACAACATCAAATTCACAATCAACCAACAAATATCCTACAGCCCGCACTGGCTAGGACTAGACACAACATACTACAAATAAAATCCAAAACAACATAAAAACATCACCATACAGTTACACATGACATATCCTTGGCAAATGTGCCAAATCAGTATAATATAGATATCTAAGAACTCTGACACAAACCAACTCCACTACTGGGTATCCACTCGCTGACGCTCCACCAGACGCGTCAAATCCCATGGAATGACCTGCTATAGCATAAAAAACAACTACAACATAAAAGAAATAGGGGTCGGACCCCAGTACGAGAAACCACTAAAATTACGACGTATATAAAAGACATGTAATAATACCAAATAAATGCAATGATATGCGATGTATGAATGATAACAATGGAATAACGGATATCAAATGAAGTTCAAATGCATAGCATTATCAAC
This sequence comes from Primulina tabacum, assembly GCF_025594145.1. Taxonomy (NCBI): domain Eukaryota; kingdom Viridiplantae; phylum Streptophyta; class Magnoliopsida; order Lamiales; family Gesneriaceae; genus Primulina; species Primulina tabacum. The sequence goes on along the minus strand of NC_134561.1, from coordinate 36,148,231 downwards.
AGTAACTGTGGCCACCCGTGGCCAGGAATGCAACATCAAATCGTCGCTCGTCCATGCACGTAGCCTTGGAAATGCGAGTAGCTAAGTCGCTCGTCCCTAGCTGTCATATGGGAATGTGGCTAATCCTAACCCACTCGTCCCTCTGATGACTCATATATCTCAACAGAATTAACATAAATCGCCGTTAAAGGAGTCAAGACTCAATATGTTATGCTAATACAATTTATACATAAATGCAACAGAATAAACATTCAAGATACATATAGCAAATAACATCCACTAAACATTCTTAAACACCAATATAAGCGTTATAATGATATATGTTTGAGCGTACCTCAACTACAACTTATAATATCACAGTAATTCTTAAGGAATTTCTGATGAACTCGTCCAACGATATAACCAACAATATAAATCCACAATATACTTCAATATACTACGTTCCACCTGACTAAAACAATTTAAATCGGCTCGGTTAAAATTCAAATTCCGGGAAGCCTATAAAACCTGAAATTTCAAGCTTAATATCTCGAGAATCAAGGCTTCAACGCACAATAGTGATCTCGCAGAGGTGGTTCACTGGAAATGACGTCGGAATTATTTCTCACGGTCAGAAAACAAGCTGGATAACAGGGAAAAGCTTAATACTTCACTTATATAAACTAATCCACCAAGAATAACAAAGAATCGAAGCCAAAACCTTACCTAAAATCGTATCAAAGCTCACACGCACAGTTGTTGGAAAACAAGCCAATCGAGCTCAATAACTTCCGATTCAGTGCAAGAAAGAGTCTAATATACTGGAGGAAGAAGATTGCTAAGCTGCTGCACTATTAATCCAGTCGTTGGCGGCGTTGCACGATTGCTGAACGCTATACACAAAATAGGTTGAATAAATATTAATTGAAAATGGATTGGGCCTATATACTTAGGCCAGTCTCCTGTTTTTTTAAGAACATGATTTATTACTTCCATCGTCAATTTGAGTACTTTTGTAATTGAATATTATTATTATACAAATGAAACATATAAATTATTTTATACATACATTCCAAATTTCTAAGTTATACAATTTATAGCTATGATAGAATTTATTTGTTTTTGGCCATATGCAATCGATAATCAATCATACTAAGTTTTTTTTTTTTTTTAGCAAAAAAAGAAGAAGTAAGATTAACTGAGAACCAGACTAGAGATATTATTAAATATTTTAACGACATTAATAGAATAATGATGAAAAAAATAATTAGTAATTTGACAGATGTTGAACCTCATATTTTTTGTTTTCAAATGAGATGATTAGTCGATCATTTAATACAAAAGAAAAACCGGGAATAGATCTCCCGATATAACATAAGACTCGCCACTCATTATTTAATATTCTTCTAATTCACAAGTGGACGTATTGGCATTCATGGGAAGAAAATTCAAATTACTTTCTTTTTAGATATTCTTCTATACATGCATACGGAAGTATTTTCCTAACAAATTATAAAATCTTTTATTTAATAAAAAACTATAAATGAAGTATTTTTCTCACCAACTAATAATATTCATCATTCACACAATAATGAATGAAACATTCATGAATATCATCATCTTGTCAAGGAGCTACATTGTGGTTGATCTGAAGCCAAGAGAGCATTATAATTTCACATTCCTAAATTTGCAAGAAACAAGCCAGGATGGATTCTAGACGACACTCGAATCGTTTCAAACACTTCTACGAATCGAAAAATGTTAGCAAGAGGTCAACAAGAGATGTTTGGAAACCAATAAGCATGGTGAATATTATGGCGTCATCAGAGGGAAATCGAAGTCGCGCAACTTCAACATGAATCAAACACGTCGGTTGTAAGTACCACACAAATGGGATATCAAGATTTTAACAGAAGGAACTGCAAAGAAAAATGTTAGCTCCCACTTTGCCCCAGATGGCACTGGTTCAAAGTGGCTAACTCTGTGCAGTGAGATAAGAAACACCATTTTGTATGAGAGCCAAATTGAAATTTCCAGTAAAATAAGCCTTTAACATGTTTGGAAAAAGCAGCGTTAGACATTGCAATTATGTGTTCCCTTAAACAAAATCACATATAGCTCACTTGATCATGCAAATGGCGCAGGAAAATAATGTTATTAGAATATGACGTGGAAAGAAAACAGTCATTTGCTATCATCTGCAACTTGAGTATTTATAAACATGCCGTCCCTTCGCTTCACGGCACCTGTAGCTTCCACAGTGGAACCTCTAAAGTTCAGCTCAGAAGTTGCTCTGTACCGGGGCTCGACGGATGCAGGCCTAGAATCTGTATCAGTGCCAGGCCGGTAAGGACCACCTGCTCCACCTTGATACCGCGATGGAGACCCATACCTTCTTGAAGGACCTCTTAAACCACCCCCTCTCACATCCATGATTTCAGAATTTCTAGAGGATTCCGCAAAAGACCTGTCACCTGTAGCAGATCCCAATGGAGCTCCATCTGTGACCGGTGTGGAACTGAATGGATCGTTGGGTCCCCAGGAAGTGAGCGCCTCTTTTTTATTGGCAAAAAACTGCCATGCCCCAAACAGGAAAAGAATGAAAACCAAAACCGGGCTAGACCACAAGATGCTATTAAACTCGTTTTTGAACACCGGAAGATTGGAACGATACATTGCCAAGTATCCATTCCCAAGACCAAGTAAAACAAGCTTCTCATGGTCGCTTGTGATTAGTGGTACTTGCATTCCTTTATCATCATTTGTATTGATCACTTGCTGATGTAAAAAAGATGTTATAATCTCATCAAATACAGCGGAAAACAGCAATCTCAGCCCACCAGCGCGAACATAATGCTGGGATGATACATTGTACACAAAATCTTCTCCCTATTTGCAATCAACAAATAACCTTTGATTGCCTGTAAGGCTACAGACTCGTCAAGATCCACTTTTCTTTTTGATCTAACTCGACACTTAAAATTCACGGTATCGCCCAACAACAATGTGTGAATCAATTCTCCATCTGAGGTGATCCCATATACCTTGGACCTGTCTGTGGCATCAAACACGTAACTCTTCACAACAGAATTGTTCATCCCTTCACACTCGGATTCCTTTAGTCTCATTGTCCTCAAATCCAACGACCCTGCCCCAGTCTCAGTAAGAAACAATAGCCTTTGCTTCATGAATACAACTGGTCGCCTACTTGGAGTAGCGGTCCCAGAAACCATCCCACTCTCTTTAAACACGGTAATTTTCCCACCACTATCTGTCGACAAAATGTACCTATTTCTCCCAAAATGATGCATCTCCAATATATTAATCCGTAAGCCCCCTCCCTCTGGCATCATGAATCTTCCAACTCTCTCCACCCGAAGAAAACTCAATTCCTCACTATTCAATACCTCCCAAACACGATGAATCACAATGACCCCATTCTCATGCCCTGTAACAATCATGCTCTCATTCTTGCTAACAGACAAGTAAGACACCATAGCAGAAACAGGCGATGATTCCTCCAACTCCGAGTGTGTGTCAAACTGCACCGACACATCTCCACTCCGCAAAAACACATAAACCTTACCCTTATCATCCCCGACCGCAAAATACTTACTCATACCCTCAAAATCCCTATAAGGCAACACGTTAACACAAGTTGGGCTAGAACCCAACTTCACAGCAGAAACAAACTGAAACTTCTCGGACCAAAATGTACTGTACTTCGTCACTGACCCCAACAGATCCCGAGACCCTGCCCCAGCCACTTCCTCAGGCAAAACATCTTCTTTACTCTGCAATTTCACATCTTCTTCAGGTTTTTCAACAACCCTTGTTTCAACATGAGGTAATGATGACAAACGTGAAACCTTTACTCCTTCGGAAGCATCAGGCAACCGAGATTCTAATCTAGAAACAAGCTCCGTCAGGTTTTTCACTAATTCCTCAAGCTTTTCCAATTGAAGCTGTTGTTCTCTCAGCACAACAGCATCAAGGTCGCTTCCACGATCCAGAAAATCTTTCCTCGATGTATTTAAATCCTCACTCTCCGTTTCGATTACCGAGTATGAATCCGAAGATGGGTCTAACTCTGATGCAATAACTAACCAAGAAAACAGTGGAAAACTAAAAGAAACCGAAAGAAACAAACAAATATTCAGTAAAGTTACTAACTTTCCTTTGCTACGAGAGGTGGCCATTCAATCTGATGCTCAGAAGTCGGCACCGGCTGTGGCGAACTGTGACCGTTACACAAAGCCACTGGAGCTTGAATATTCAGATCTGAAAGGTAGGCTTTCGGGGTTCATGTTGTAATTTGCGGGGACTTATTGCTGAATTGTTGGGTTTCCTGAGGGCATAAATAAAATTTCAGCTCTGATGCCGGAAACAGCGGCGGCTGGGAATTTGGTGCAATAAAATATGGTTTTATTACAGTCAACGGTATTCTAAATCGACCTTGTGAGGACCGAATCTGATCTAGCACGGTCTCGTATCAAGATAGATTACCAATCGAGCCGAACTCGAAGTCGAACTATATTTAATATTTTAATTCAAAGTAAAAATTTGTGTGAGATAGTCTCACGAGTTATATTTTGTGCGACAGATCTCTTATTTGGGTCATCCATTAAAAAATATTACTTTTTATGTTAAGAGTATGACTTTTTACTGTGAATAATGGTAAGGTTGAACCGTCTCACAAATAAAGATTCGTGAAATCGTCTCACAAGAGACCTACTCTTAATTCAATCGGATTAGCTTCTAGAAATATAATATGGATTTGGATCCTATTTGATTTCAAAAGTGAATTTTCAAATTATTATGTATATTTTATGTAGAAAAATATAGTAACTAAGTCTTAAAAGGATTTAAAAGTTAATAAGATCTTCACTTTTCTTTTATTAATTGTCACTTATTTTTTAAAATTTAATCAAAGAATATTTTAAATTTTTTAATATTTTGTTAGATAAATAACATTGGACATATATTCAAAACATACTATAAAAAAAGAAAAGAGAAAAATGATTTCAATTCCGTCTTAATCCAATCTTAATTTGTGTCATTTCGATCAACGATCGGTTATGTGGGGTCCTTAGCTCCCTAATCGTTATTACAATGCACTTTGATTAGGGTTAACTAATTACAACGGAAAACGAGTTTAAAATTTCTTTACAATGAGCCCAAAAATATCTCTTTTATAATTTGAATACTGAAAATAGTATTTAATCTCAAATCATAAAACACGCCCACACGTAATCAAAGCCAATCACATACAAACAACTCATATCCTCGGGACATGTCCCGGTATATAGATACATATACATATATACTGGGAACAAGACATAAACATAAAACCTCAGCCCAAGCTGTGGCTCCCTCCAGAAGTACCCTATCTGGTCTCCTGATATCCTGGAGTACCTGCCATTGTCCACACACAAAGACAACAACAGCCCCCCTTGGGGGTGAGCAAAGCTCCGTATGGAACAACCAATCATATATACCACAGATATCTAAACAATTATATATGGTATGCAATGCATGTATGTCGTGGAGGTATCAGGTCAAATGCCCATCCACTGAGAACATGTCAGAATCAATCGAATCGCTATCAAATCAATGCTCGAGCTGGCACACCGGCCAATATGGGATACTCGTATGATAGCGTCGGCAAAGCGCCATCAAATCCCAAATCTCATATCCAATCATATGGGGCCACAATTTTCTATGCTTTATGGGTCATATAATACCGGCATAGCGATTGTGTTCACAAACCCCGGAATCCAATCCAATCATATCAAGGTATCCAAGGATCATAGCTCAACGTGCATGTCATGTATCGATGTATGCATAAAATGATGTGTGTTAACAAAACATTTATTTTATACATCGATATCTCAATCTCAATGTCATGTATGCCACATCAATCAACAAATAAGGCATATAGACACATAATCTCATTCCAATCAATCAAATCAATCCGACATATATCATATAATACAGATACCTGTCGTATGTTACCCGGTCGCAACATACCTCAATTCTTCGTTTCCAGTTGATGTAGCCTGAAGATATTGATATTACACTTTATCTACATCAATAACATACTCATTCCAATCAATAACATACTCCAAAATCATTAATATGAGTTTCAAATGTCATTTGAAACTTCAAAAATTCATATCAAATCAAATTCGTATCATAATTCAATTTCGACTTCAATTATGAGTTTATTGTCGGTTATTCTACTACATATCAGAAATTCAACTTCAAATGCATGCTATTCCAGCACTTTGATATTTAGAGCTGCTGGAACTAGAAGAAAATTACCTCAGTCAGAAGCCCTCAACGCGACGATCACAAATATATAATTTGTTTCGCGTTTAGACAGCGTTTCGAAGTCGATTTGGACGGAGAAAATCGGAATTCTTTCGTGTCTCTCTAGAAGCCGTTGAAAACAAATGAAGAAAACGTACAGCAAACTCGTACTTATCTTCCACCGCTTACCGCGCTCGGGCGGTAGAATTCTCGCGCCCGAGCGCGAGACATTCTGCCCCCGGCTAACAAGTGCACCGCGCTCGGGCGGTCACAATTTACCGCTCGGGCCCGGCATGTTCTGCCCGAACATAAATGTCACATACCCTGGCGCTCGGGCGGTCATTTTCTACCGCCCGGGCGCCACACGTTCTGTACAATTATTTTTTTGTTTGTACTAAGTTGGCGTCCGGCCTCTCCACTCGAGCTCTTACAACGTCAAGTCATATTCAATATTCATTTTCTCAATTTCCTTGTCACGATATACATCAAATACATAATCACATGACAATTACATACATTATCGATAATCACATAGGATTTACGATAATACAATACACGGTCCTTACATTTCTTCCCCTCTTAAAAGATTTCGTCCTCGAAATCTCAAACATCTCTATATACATAACATTGGCAAACATACATATGTCACCAGTTATAGTACATATCAAAACTAAAATCAGAAAAAGGATCAGAATACATCGAATACAATGGAACAGATGTCATATAATCAAACAAATGCGGATACGAATCTAGCATCTTGCTCTCCAATTCCCACGTCGACTCTTCAACACCATGTCGTGTCCATTGCACTCGTGCTAGAGGAATCGATTTATTACGCAATATTTTCTCCTTTCGATCCATAATACGAACAGGTTGTTCGACATAGGAAAGAGAAGGATCCAGTTCAACCTCGTCAGGTGCAAGTACATGTGATGGATCGGGTTCATATTTCCTCAACATAGAAACATGAAACACATCGTGAATGGCAGATAAAGCTGGTGGTAATGCCAATCGATACGCAAGATCACCAACTCGATCCAGAATCTCGTATGGACCAACATAACGAGGAGATAGTTTTCCTCGCATTCCAAATCGAACAGTGCCTCTAAAGGGAGATATTTTCAAAAACACTCTGTCACCTTTCTGGAATTCTAAAGGTCGTCTTCGTTTATTCGCATAACTCGTTTGACGATCCTGAGCAGCTTTCATCCGCTGCCGAATCAACTGAACCTTATCATTCATTTCCTGTATCATTTCAGGTCCAGTCAATTGTCTCTCACCAATCTCATCCCAGAATAACGGTGATCTACATCGTCTCCAATATAGAGCTTCAAACGGTGCCATACCGATACTCGTCTGAAATCTATTATTATAAGAAAATTCAACCAATGGTAAGGCATCCTGCCATCTCATTCTGAAGTCCATCACAATAGCACGCAACATATCCTCTAAAGTTTGAATCGTACGCTCAGTCTGGCCATCAGTTTGAGGATGATAAGCAGTACACATAGCCAAACGCGTACCCATCGTCTCCTGAAAACTACCCCAGAATTTAGAAGCAAATCTGGGATCACGATCAGATACAATCGAGACTGGCACACCATGCAGTCTCACAACATTCTCAATGTATAAACGGGCCATTCTCTTATAAGGATAAGTCCGCTCATACGGAATAAAATGCGCAGATTTCGAAAGCCGATCAATAATCACCCAAATAGCATCACAGCCCTTGGGCGAACGAGGTAAATGAGTCACAAAATCCATAGCAATATGTTCCCAATTCCATTTCGGGATTTCAAGACTATGGAGCAATCCTCCCGGTTTCATTCTCTCGGCTTTCACTTGCTGGATGACAAGACATTTAGAAATAAACTCAGCAATGTCCTTCTTCATACGTTTCCACCAGAATTGAGGTCTCAATGTCAAATACATCTTTCGACCTCCAGGGTGAATACTGTATTTGCTACAATGTGCTTCACGAAGAAGGACAGATTTCAAATCAGAATCATTAGGAACTACCAGCCGACCATTAAGTCGTAAAGAACCATCAGAAGAAATCTGGAATCCAGATTGATGTCCTGCCGATACCAGTTCTTTCGACTTTTGGATCTGAGCATCGCTTCGTTGGGCCTTTCGTATCTTCGATATCAAATTCGGCTCAATTTGCAATGCTGAGACAGTGACACAATTCCAATTCGAGTGAAAAGTCCAGCCAGAAGTACATATATCCTCATGTACCTTGGCGACACTGACAGAAGCTAAAACAGAATCATAAACTTTACGGCTCAAGGCATCCGCAGTAACATTCACCGATCCAGGATGATATTGAATCTCACAATCAAAATCCTTTAGGAGATCCATCCACCTGCGTTGCCTCATATTCAGATCAGATTGAGAAAAGAGATATTTCAGACTTTTATGGTCCGAATAGATAACAAACTTTTCTCCGTACAAATAATGGCGCCAGATCTTCAAAGCAAACACAATGGCGGCCAATTCAAGATCATGAACAGGATAACGTGTTTCATGAGATTTCAATTGACGAGACGCGTAAGCAACCACTTTGCCATGTTGCATCAGAACACAGCCCAAACCTTTACCAGACGCATCTGTACAAACCACAAATCCTCCGGTACCTGAAGGAATCGTAAGCACAGGTGCTGTGGTCAATCTCGTCTTCAATTCAAGAAAACTAGCTTCACATTCATCTGACCAAATGAATCGCTGATTCTTCTGTGTCAGTTGAATAATAGGTTTATCTATCTTCGAAAATCCCTCGATAAAACGTCGATAATATCCCGCTAAACCCATGAAGCTACGGATCTCAGGAACATTCGTAGGTCTTGGCCAATTCAACACAGCTTCGACCTTCGAAGGATCAACAGATATGCAATGTTTCGAAATGACGTGGCCTAAAAATACCACTTTGTCTATCCAGAATTCACATTTGGACAATTTAACATATAAATGACTAGTACGAAGAGTTTGAAGTACCAGTCTCAGATGTTCAGCATGCTCCTTTTTCGATTTCGAATACACAAGAATATCATCAATAAAGACGATAATGAATCGGTCAAGATAATCTCGGAAGACACGATTCATTAAGTCCATAAAAATAGCAGGAGCATTCGTAAGACCAAAAGGCATAACCAAGAATTCATAGTGGCCATACCTCGTACGAAAAGCAGTTTTGGGCACATCTTCGTCTCGAACACGTACTTGATGATACCCAGAACGAAGATCAATCTTAGAGTATACAGAAGTACCCTGAAGCTGATCAAACAAATCATCAATACGAGGAAGTGGGTACTTGTTCTTCACAGTAGCCCGATTCAATTGCCTATAATCGATACACATTCGCATAGTACCATCTTTCTTTCGAACAAATAAAACTGGAGCTCCCCAAGGTGATACACTCGGTCGAATATATCCCTTATCGAGAAGATCCTGTAATTGTTCTTTCAATTCTTTCAGTTCCAATGGTGCCATGCAATAGGGAGCTTTCGAAATAGGCGCAGTCCCCGGCACAAGATCAATACTAAACTCAACTTCTCGATGAGGAGGAAAATCAGGAATCTCATCGGGAAATACATCCGGGAATTCTTTCGCAATAGGAATCTCAGATAAAGAAGACTCCTTCTTCGAAATATCAATAGCGTAGATAAGATAACCTTCATCTCCGCTAGTCAACAATCGGGACATTTCCAAGGAAGATACCAATGGAATTTTGGCTTGGGAACCCTTGCCATAAAAATTCCACTTGGGTCAATCAATCGGTCGAAATCGAACCACTCCATGACAACAATCAACAGTAGCTCGATTTGTTGTCAAGATATCCATGCCAACAATAAAATCAAAGTCGTGCATTGGGAGGACAATCAAATTCAGAAATACCACATTATCCTCATATATCAATACACAATTATGCACAACTCTTTCAGACAAAATAATCTTCCCTGCTGGCGTGGCTATCGACAAAGTATCATACAACGGGGTACACTCAATATCGTGAGATGCAACAAATGCATGAGATATGAATGAATGAGATGCTCCTGTATCAAATAAAACACGTGCAGGATAATCGCAAAGCGTGCAAATACCTGCAATCACGCCTCCAGGAGCTTCTCTCGCCTGATCCTCAGTCATGGCATACACTCTCACTTGGGGAGGAACTTGAGCACTCTGACCACCCGGTCCTCGATATCGTGGGACACTCGACTGCTGAAAATATGGAACAGGAACAGCAGGTCTCGTCATACCAGGGCCACCTCTAAATCCTGGCTGGGGTTGAGCAGAAGTCGTACCCATGTTCGGACATACTCGAGAGAAATGGCCTTCCTGCCCACATTGATAACAAGTACCAAACATACCTCGACACTGCTCGATAGTATGTTTACCCACACAATGGCTACAATAGGGTGCAATCACAGGACCCCCTTTCTGTGATCCACTAGAGCTCGAAAAAGGCGAAGAAACAGAACCAGTCTTCTTGAACTTCTTACCTCTCGGCCTCAAAGTAGGCTACTGAGCTGACACCGGAGGTGGAGGGGTATACTGTGGACCTCCTCTCCTAAGTCCAGCCTCGGCTGCCTTGGCTCGTTCAACTGCCTCTGCGTAGCTGGTAAGCAATCCAGAAACAACATAAGTATATAAGACAAGATGTAATCCATTTACAAACCTGTTATATTTTGCCCTCGCATTCCCAGCTACGTGAGGTGCATACTTCAACAGAGTAGAAAATTTCGAAGCATATTCTGCAACAGTCATCGTTCCCTGCTGCAGACTATTGAATTCATTCTCCTGAGCAGTATAATAAGAAGGAGGGGAATACTGCTCCAAAAACTGGGCCTTGAAGACATCCCAAGTGACTTCAATCCCGGCTTCTTTCAATCCAATCTCAGCAGCTTCCCAACAAGATTTAGCTCGGTCCTTCAACTGATAAAGAGCAAGTTTCAGTCTCCGAGCCTTAGAATATTCCACAATATTAAACAAGTGCTCGATATCTTTCAGCCAGGCCTCAGCTCTTTCAGCACTCTCAGTGCCAAAGAACCTCGGTGGTTTCAAATCCTGGAATCAAGCCATCACCACATCCATGGACAATCCTTCAAATTGCCCAACAATCCTCTCAGTACTGCTACTCGCAGTCTCATTTGTGGGATCCATCTACAAATCAAAAGATGAATATCACAATTCAATATCAATTTCATAATCTCATCATCTCATATCATCAATCTCATCAAATACTTACTCAATTCAAATCAGATAAGAGCAAGTAATACAAATAATTCAAACACATACGCACAATTCATTTGTGCCTATTACGTGTGCACAAGACTCAATCGAGCATTCCCAACTATGCTCTGATACCATCTAGTGTGGGGCCCTTAGCTCCTAATCGTTATTACAATGCACTTTGATTAGGGTTAACTAATTACAGCGGAAAACGAGTTTAAAATTTCTTTACAATGAGCCCAAAAATATCTCTTTTATAATTTGAATACTGAAAATAGTATTTAATCTCAAATCATAAAACACGCCCACACGTAATCAAAGCCAATCACATACAAACAACTCATATCCTCGGGACATGTCCCGGTATATAGATACATATACATATATACTGGGAACAAGACATAAACATAAAACCTCAGCCCAAGCTGTGGCTCCCTCCAGAAGTACCCTCTCTGGTCTCCTGATATCCTGGAGTACCTGCCATTGTCCACACACAAAGACAACAACAGCCCCCCTTGGGGATGAGCAAAGCTCCGTATGGAACAACCAATCATATATACCACATATATCTAAACAATGATATATGGTATGCAATGCATGTATGTCGTGGAGGTATCAGGTCAAATGCCCATCCACTGAGCACATGTCAGAATCAATCGAATCGCTATCAAATCAATGCTCGAGCTGGCACACCGGCCAATATGGGATACTCGTATGATAGCGTCGACAAAGCGCCATCAAATCCCAAATCTCATATCCAATCATATGGGGCCACAATTTTCTATGCTTTATGGGTCATATAATACCGGCATAGCGATTGTGTTCACAAACCCCGGAATCCAATCCAATCATATCAAGGTATCCAAGGATCATAGCTCAACGTGCATGTCATGTATCGATGTATGCATAAAATAATGTGTGTTAACAAAACATTTATTTCATAGCCTGAAGATATTGATGTTACCAGGTACTTATATGGTGAGATGATCTTATACATCTTTATTCGTGAGACGAGTCAACTCTGTCTCTTTTTACGATAAAAATAATACTTTTAACATAAAAAAATAATATTTTTTATGAATGATTCAAATAGTATTTGTGTTACAAAATTAACAAGTGAGACAGTTTGATAAGAGTTTTTGTATATGACCAATTTTGAAAAAAAAAATAATAAACTTAATCAATGTTTATATTTTACACATCTCAAGTCTAAACGTTAATTTCCATAAGAAAAATGTTCATATTTATAAATATTTTCTTAAAATCATATTATGCTCTTTTCATACAATTTTTTTTTAAAAATCTCTTGATTGTCATTGAATTATCCAATAATAGACAAAAGACATACCTTTTAAAATATATATATATATATATATATATATATATATATATATATATAAATAAGTAAATATATATGATTTATTGTCATGATGTATTTTTATGTATTGTGTTTTGATATATTTAAATTTATAAATACTTATAAACATGATGTTATTCGAACAACTTTAAATATTATATAATTCTCGTGATTATATTTTTCATTATTAGTCACCTACTTGCATAGCACGTGTACATTCCTAGTATATATATATACACACGATTTCATTGAAATATGTATGTACCAAAATAATAAATACACGATTTCATTGAAATATGTCCCAAAAAACAGTACAACACCACAAGCAATTAGTTTGTTCCCTTATGTGAATCAAGCCTACAAGGATTTTACCATGATAACTCGGCCAACAGACGGGGGATCTTCTCCGGCAACCTCCTTCACCATGCCGATCATTCCATTTTCTCAGCTCATTAATGTTTAATGCATCATACACGGATAAAATGACATCGGTGACTAAATTTCTTGCGGGGAAGTTCAAATTTTATCGACTTGAAAAAGGATATGCAGATATATTACAAGATCAGCTAGCTTAGTCAATCAACCAACGGCACAGCCTTGAAACTCAGTACAAGGCATGAGACGGGAAATGGTGTGCATATATAGATTCTTAAACATCTAGGCGACCTTTGGGACGAGGTTGCTATAGGCGGTGTTAAGCGCCAAATTTAAGAACACGGTTCCAGATATTTTACCATCGGTTTAGAAAGAATGAAATCATCCAAATTTAGGGGTCTTAATGGAGAAATTTCTTCAAACCTGTTCCCCTGTAAGGAGTTCAAGTAACCACATGAAAGTTGAAGAAAAACAAGGCTGAAATTGCATAGATGAAATGGATCCCGGCCACATGTTTTCACAGGAGGGTTCTTTTAAAAAATAGACTCTTTCTTCCTCAGGCTCATTATGCACCGTGTGCATGGGTGGGTGGATCCCAGACATCTACATGAGGGAGCTAGACAACATCTGGAAAATGGAAAATTTGTTATCAAATAGGCCATGTTTCTCAAAAACTAATCTTGAAAATGGCTTGGCTTGATGAGCTTGGGGTCCTCCTTTAGTTCTTTAAGACTCTGATTGCTACTTCTGTTTCGTGATTTTTTTGGTTTAACTTATTTAACGGGTATTATCTTTCTTCCAATGATTGAATCTAGCTTCCTAAAATTTATCAGGCTATATTTCATCTCCACCCAAAACCCTGCCTAAGGACAAGATCTTAATCCACATGAACAAATGCATATAAGCAACATCAACAACGAAGGTCGGCCAATCTTTATGGGAATACAGATCTCACTACTAGATAAAACGGACTGTTTTGGTATTTAGTTATTCACCATGTTTTCTTCTTCAAGTGATTCTTGAACAGGACGACACGCAATAGCTATACAAAGATTCTGCAAAGAAAGAAGTTCACATAAAGATTCAGCTATTCTGACCATTATAAAAGTTAGCACAATACCTTTAGATCGCTCCCTGAATAACCTTCTGTAGCATTTGCAAGTTGTTCAAAAGGAAACCCGAATTCCAAATTTTCTTGAGCTAGAATTATCTTGAGTATTTTCAATCAATTTCTAGCATCTGGTAGATCCACTTATATTCCATAGAACCGATAAAAAGTTATTTCTTTAGAACTCTGTACAACAGAGTTGCTGTGAAATATTTTTAAAGAACATGTGGGAGCAAGTGACTCCATAATAGTTACCTTCTTGGTAATCGGCGAATGACAGCATCATCAAGGTCAGATGGCCTATTTCTCATATTTGTTGTGCACACATTTATTGATTCGAGAAATATCAATAAAGTTGCACCTCGAATAAACATAAGGTTTATTCATTAAGTTATACAGATTTGAGATACATAATGCATTGTAATACATGGAAGATAATACTCGCTTTTAGAGAACATATCGTCATGATTCATGTGTTTTGTTTTCTCCTAAGGTAAATGAGATATATGAGTCAAGTGGGAGAATGTAAGAAAAATGGCTCATATCAAAAGAAGAATAAACGTGTAGAAAATGGCGACGGCCATTGCCTACAACTTTTGACAAAAAATGCATACGCCGGCGCATGCGCCTCTTCTTTTGACAATAAGGCTCTCGTAGTCACTCATTGATGATATGATAGGCCTATATATAGTGGTGATTGAGGTCCCTAAGCACACATTAAGGAAAAAATACACCATCTAAGGAGAGAATTGGAGTGCTTAGAAGGCATCAATCGGAAGAAAAGCAGAGGAATTAAGAATTTTCAATAGCCGAAGGTAACACTCGATCCGCTGCCGCATATTGTTTATCATGTTCATACATACGTAGAAACATGATATTTTTGAGAAAAATTCTGACAAAGTCGCCATAAACTCATTTCACATTCTTCTAGAAGCCTCGTGCTCAAAAGCACACCTCTAGCACCGAGCAAACTGTCAACCTTGGATGCACAGACATACTGTATTTTATATAATCGATAGCTAACAATTGAGGTCAAAAGGCATGCTAAGAAAACATAAACTAAAGCAAGGTTAACATCAATATTAATACAAATTGAAGGGAAAAGAGAACTGATGACGGCTTGCAAAGTTTTCCATGCTTTAGAAACGATTGGATGTAGCTTTATGGTGAGCCGATATTCTTTTGAACCGCATGGCTTGGCCCTAGTAAAAATTCATTAAGCTTCTATCAAGTGCTTCAACGTGTCGGTCTCGCAATACTGAACATCAAAGTAAATAAACCAACCTTTGCCATATTTCATCAAATTTGGCATTTCTAAGGAGCCACACACATAGAAGAACTATTCAACTTAACACAGAGGGATTAAAAACATCATGCAACATATCTGACAAAAAAAATCAACGACAAAACTTATTCTCAGGTATTAGTCAACCTCATCATAGAAGGTGGAATATCTTTAGGAACTAAATCTTCACCTCGTCATGCTCGAATTTTCTAACGCGAAAAATTCACCTAATCAGCCTTTTCTATGATATGGCACACTTCAGCTAATTTCCCAAAATTATCTCACCCAAATCAGCTATCACCAATGCCAGTCGCACTGTCTCTGCATAAATTCTCAACCACACCATGGATTAAAAAAAATTGAGCTATTGTGTATTCCCAGATAGTCCCCATCAGCCGTCGAGAATAATGGACAAGGCCTAACCTCATCAATAAAATAATTACAGGAGCAAGCTTGCTAGAAAAGGAGAAGAGTGACTTCATTTTTCAGCATCCCCAAACCACTTCGTGAGAAACATGCAAAAATAGCTCACAATTAGCAAGTTCCTTTTTCCTAAATATACATCTTAAAATCATTGGAAAGAAAACTTGAATCGATCATAGCAAAAAGACAAACAACAAAACAATGTAAAATTGGAATGTTGCCTTTTCCCTCATGGCCTCACCAATCTTAAAAGCAGATAGCATATGAAACATGAATTTTGGATATTAAATGAGTTCTAGGCAGTAAATCAATAAAACAAATGAAATTCAAGATATTCAAATTAGACATGTAGCTTTATTCATCCTTTCTTCCTATTAGAGTGGTTCAAATGTAAAGAAAGCCTATGCCATGCTTCCTTGGAAATTCTGCTCCAGTTTCATTGTCATTTGGCCAAAGAACCCCTCATACCCATGCCAATATATTCCACGAAGACATATTACTTTGGCGCAATGATCTTCTGACATGATACATAACAGGCTCCTCGGCGGCAGTCCTAGTAAATAAGCCAATATGAGCAGCCAGGATCATACACACAATCAAGAACAGTACAAACCCCTATCTACTATCAAAGCCACCAACATGAATAATGCAGAATTTCCATGCCTCCTTGCAGTCTTGCACAATGGTCTTAATCTTTAATTTTAAGTTTTAATAGCACAGAATTAATAAGGATTCACCAAAAAGGTTAGGACTAGATGTTAGGTGAAAAAATTCTCAAACAAACATGATTGTTCACATGTAGAACTTTCATGTATGGCCTAAAAAAGTTTGAATCTTGTGTTCAGTAACAGGAAGCATACTCGAATTAAATTCTCACGGAAATACACAAAAGAGGATAATTTATTTCCCTCTTATATCATGCATTCATGCTTCCTTCCATTTATTTGCATAAATCTAGCCAACTGAACTAGTACTTTGTTAAGAAGAGTTCAGGAATTATCATTCAACTACTGATGACACCGGCCTAGTTTTAGGCTTTGTGATATATGAGCAGCTAATCTTGGTGAAGCAGGCCCTGTCATAAGTCAGAATGTAATCTGCATAATGTTACAAATATCCAAAGCTATTATCTTCTTCACGTTAGATGTAAGTGTTGAACCAGTAATACTCACGAAATTAGCCCCAGTTTCTGTTGCCAGTGCCTTTGCAATAAGATTTTTCCCAGTTCCAGGAGGCCTAAAAAGTAATATCCCTTTGCAAGGCTGACAAAAAGATGCAACATGTTAATAAGCTAAAACGCAAAACTGATTAAAAAAAAAAAAGAAGCATACCAGATATATAAATAACTTACCCGCAGTAAATTTCCGTGAGAGAAAAGCTCGAGCCTCTGCATTGGGAGAATCACGAGTTCATTCAATGCCTTCTTTACATCTTCAAGGGCACCAACATCATTGAACTTCACACCAATCTCACCTGGGAGAACTACTGCTGAAACAAAGTTGTTCTCGTATTCATCCTCAGCAAGACTCTGCCACAAGTTTCGCTTTAGCAAAGGAAAATGATGTCAATCAAATCTACATATTCTAATAAAAGAGTAGTTAAAAACGTTCATTGTTTCCTGCTCCGTCAACCTTATAACTACTATTTCAAGGCTAAACATGACAATTGACAGAAATTAACTTAAAATAGAAGCTGATTCTTATTGCACACCAGTAGATTAAGATAATGCAAGCAGGGAAGTTTTCTATATTAATGATATTAAGTAAAAAATGCTCCACCAGTTCAGGACTTTATCCAGTTTTGACATTGCTTGTTAAGGAGAATAACATGGCTTTAAATATCTTAACCATTGTAACACTGGAAACTGGAAAGTAGGACCAAAATCCTTCAAATGATGAAGTTGAATGGTTTATCAGATAGAGATCCAATTCCAGGCATCTGGTTAATGCTGAGATTTTGAAAATCCTTTAAATGTTGAAGTTGAATGATATATATTAGAGATATCCAATTCCAGGCATCTAAATGTTAAATATCCTACCATTCAAGAATATGCAATTTTTGCCAAACAAAAAGGCATACAACTTCCACCAACAAAATTTCACCACATCCAGCTACAAACAGGCAAAGTGCATACAAAGCTACAATCTTTCCAGGAAAAAAAAAAGTGATATAAATTATTACAATTAATGTATATTGTAGTGATAATTCATTAGCATTTGTTAGACTATTAATTATATATTTTGTGGAATAGCATCGGAAAACAATCTCAATTATACACACTGTTATAGGTATATATATAGATATATATATTCCATAAAGTAGAAAAGAAAAGTCGATAGGAGAATAAGGATGTGAAATTTAAATGAATTAATATTTGCTAATGTAATCCAATTTCGTATTAATACAAATGAATAGAAGAAAAAAAGAGTACAAACTTGAATATAAAACAAATGGAGCAACACAGTTAACTGGGCAGCAACAATAACAACTAAGCACGCCTTTTGCTTAAACGCCAAGAGTTAGGTTCATGGTGCCTGTCGTAGAGTGGTTCGATTCGCTCTTCTCTCTTGCGCTTGCTCATTTTTGTGGGATTCGGCACCTTGAACAATTTCGGTGCAAGTTCCACCAGCCACTCGGGGCTTATTGCAGTAACATCGTGGATGTACACTTTTGTCGTCATCACCTGCTCATGATATATGACCCAGTCGGGCTGTCTTTGAAACAGAGCGCTGCCCGGATGAAGGTGAACCGGCTGGTTCTCAACCAATGTCCGGTAACCTCCCTGTGGATCTTTCCTAGCAGCATGGAAGAAGAAACCTGCGGCTATGGCTTTTCGGATTTTTGTGAAGTTCTTGCCAGCACTGACCACATCCAATTTGTGCTTATCCATGATGGACAGAAGCTGTTTTTTCACGTCCTGTGCTCTCCTCAGTGATCGAGACTGAACAAAATTTTCGAAGCACCAAGGACCGGAAAAATTCTTTCCTTTCCAGGCCTCATACACCGTGAGTAACGTCAGATGATCTCCTTCAGGCTGGAAGAACTTGACCCTTTTCTGGTCTGCTTGGGCTTGTTTTTCCATAGGACGGTAGAAGATGTTCCCCGTCTGAATCATCGAAATAATGGTCAGAACTTCATCGCTGCAACCAAGATCGACGCTGGCAAGAAGCATCTTGGAAAGAGGAGGTTCCAGAGGAAATTCAGCCATTTTCCTTCCCAACTTTGTAAGCAGCCCCTCTTCATCCAGAGCACCCAATCTATATAACTGTTTCATGGCAAAAATGAGGGCATGAGGTGATGGCGGGTCCATGAAATCAAAGGATAGCAGGTCATTAATTCCCATGGCCTTCATTGTAAGAGTAGTCATCCCAAGGTTAATCCTCTGGATCTCCGGAATCGAAACGGGGGACATCTCACTGTGGAATGCACTCTGTGTGTAGAGACAATAACACTTTCCCGGTCCAGTCCGTCCCGCTCTTCCTGCTCTTTGCTTCGCAGATGCTTGTGATATCGGAGTTATCACCAGCGAATCAAGCCCCTGTTGAGGGTTGTAGAAGTTTTGCTTTGCAAAACCAGGATCAACGACATAAACTATGCCATCAACAGTCAAAGATGCTTCAGCTATATTAGTGGCAACGACCACCTTTCTCTTCCCTGGAGGAGTAGGTTCAAAGATCCTCGACTGCAGTTCACTAGGTAGGACACCATATACTGGTAAAATAATCAGGTCCGGAACATCGTTTCCTAAACTCTTCATCCTTTCATAGAGACACTGACAGGCATAATCAATCTCCTCTTGGCCAGTCAAAAACAGAAGTATATCGCCTTCAGGCTCAGTCAAGTGAATCTGCATCACTGTTATCAAGGATGCGTACAGGTAGTCACTTTCTGGTTGCTTGGCGTATAGTATTTCCACCGGAAAAGTTCTTCCAGGGATGGTGAAGATATTACAATCGAAGAAATATTCCGAGAACTTCTCGGAATCCAAAGTTGCCGAGGTGACGATCAGGCGAAGGTCGGTTCTCCGTCTCAGAAGTAGCTTCAATAATCCAAAAAGGACATCGGTGTGAACCGTCCTCTCGTGGGCTTCATCCAGCATCACCACCGAGTATTGAGACAAATCTGCATCGATCAGAATCTCCCTCAAAAGCATACCATCAGTCATATATTTGATTAACGTGTCCGGACCCGTGCAATCTTCAAAACGAATAGCGTATCCTACTTCTTCCCCTAAACGACAGCCAAACTCCTCGGCGACTCGCTTGGCTACCGAGATTGCAGCCACCCTACGAGGTTGAGTACAACATATTCTCCCCTTGGTAGTATACCCAGCCTCGGCCAGATACTGCGGCACCTGCGTGGACTTCCCACATCCTGTCTCGCCAATCAGGACCAAAACCTGATTGTTCATGACAGCCTGAACCAATTCATTTTTCAACTCGTAGATTGGCAAACTCTGCCTCTGTTCCGGAAGGGAAAGCTTGGTGGATCTTTGCATGTTCATGAGAGCAGATGTCGAACGACGTAAAGAAAACTCTGCAGCCATTCTCTCGTTCCTTGTATCCAATATCAAATATTACCTTCGCTTTTGCAAGATAGAGTTAATATATAGCTAATAAGATTAAAAAAAATCACCACGGGTAGATTCTGAATATTAGAATTTAGGTTCAACAAAGATTTGATCCTTACTGATTTGGTGCTGACACCAAATCTGATATCAAAATCTAGATCAGAAGATTGGAATCCAGGACAAAAGAACATTTTGAATAAAGATTTGGATTGTGATTTATAGCCTAAACAAAAGAAGTTTTATCCACGATGTTGAATAACATTTGAAAATACGATCAAAAAATTTAAATAATATTTAAAATTATTTGAATAACATCGTATTTACGAGTATTTATCCATTTAAATACATCAACACACAGTAAATATATCATCATCAACCTATCATTATGACTCGCTTTCAATTCGTTGTGATTTTGACATAACTGACTCTTTCAAATATTTTATATTTTTTTAATCAAAATATCAATCATATAAGAAAAACAATATAAATAATCACAAAAATGGAATGAGTCATCCCGTTTGATAAAAAAAAATCCGTGGGACCATCTTGTGGGACCATCTTGTGAAGACATGCAAAAATAAATAAACATTATAATGGATTTTACCGATATCCAAACTATAATATATATATATATAAAAGCGTGGATAAAGGTCATTGTTTTCTAATTATGCAATGACAAAATTAATCTTTATACACATATAAAAGTGTGGATAAAGGTCATTATTTTCTAATTATACAATGACAAAATTAACCTTCTATACACACTTTAAGAAAGAATGTAACTCATATATTAATTTTATCAAATAACTCATCTTTATACTACATTGAAATGTTTTATCCTTTTAATTTTCTCTCTACATTTTTTTCTAATGATTTTATTGCAATTTTGTAATTATATTTTTAGTGCAATTTCTAATTAATTATAATATTACAAAAAGATATATGAAAATTTTATAATTATACATGAAATAGTAGAATAACTAACATATTTTATAGGTTTTTAACAAATAATTGAAAGTAAAGAATTTAATTTTGATTTTAAAAGATGATACAATTTCAAAAAAAATATGAAAAAAACATATACAACGAATATATTTTAAATTCTATATTTAATAACTATTATATGAGTTTATTTGATATTTATCATATAATTTTATTTGAATGTGCATTTCTTTACATATGTTGATTAGAAAATCAATTTTTTATAATATAATTGATATTACGTGCAACGCACGTGCATCATGCTAGTATCTATAAAAGTGTGGATGATAGAAAAATTTTTCAATTGTGAACGGATATAATTATCCTTCACATGTTCATTTATTTAAATTATTAAGTAACATATTTAGTAATTTCACATTTAGTCTATTAATTAATACTAATTAATCATATTTTATGGTTATGATTTTGTGCTTTTGACTTTTTTCCCTTATCTTTCTTTCATTATAATATTTAACTAAGTCATATTTCATTTTTTTAAAATTTATTTCGTGTTATCTCCATATTCTTAAATGTTTGAGCTAATTTTTAAAAAACATACCATTAAATTTACTTAATATTAATATCAATTATTTTTTCCATTTTAATAATTTTCTTGGACTTTCATTTAAATTTTAAATTAAATTAATTACGTTATTTATTGTGCTATTTCACTCTCATTTGAATACATTCAATGAATTATTAAAAATAAATTTTTATGTAATTATAATTTTAAAAAAACTTCAAAAAATTATATATACGAAGGACCAGTGATAAAGTATCCGAGTGCTTTGATTGAAAAGTCATTCAAATAAATTCTAAATTAATATATTCACAAATGAAAAAACAACAAAATTAAAATAATCATTATTTTTTAAAATTAAATAAAAAAATTGAACTGAAAATAAAATTTATTTAATCAAAATTTTAAATTTACTTTGTCAAACTATTAATTTCTAAATGCATGAACAAATATAATATTTTATAAACCAAAATTTTATGATGAATTTAAATATTATTAATCAAAAATTAATAAATTTGAATCAGAAGTACCTATAAAAGTGTGGACAAATGAATCGTTCATCCACGTACATTAGAACATATGGTACTAGAAAAATATTGTTGTACAGTTGCTAAAATGAGAAAGAAATATGTAGAAAATCAATGAATTTTTTCATTAGTTTTTCTCACTAATTTTGATAATAATTAAAATAAATTGAATGATTAATTATTTTATTTAGTCTCATAGATTCTATTTTATTTAAGTCTCCCTATATTTGTATATTATCAAATGGTACTCAATTATGACAATAATGTCATGACAATTTATTTGCATCTGCAGAGTTATTTACACACACATATAATGATAATTATATTGACAAAAAGATAATCAAACATTAAATTAAAAATAATCAATAAACACTTAATTTGAACAAAAAAATATAATTTATTTTGAACTTATTCACATAGGTTATCGTAATTGATATTTTTCCGGCTTATTTTTCTAAAAAAATCAATGACGGCATCTATTATATGCAAAAAATAAATAAATAAATAAAATAGAGTCAAATGATATATAAATAAAATTATTATAAAATTGTTTTAAAAAATAATACAAATGAGTCAAAAAGGAGTAAGAGCGAGATATTCCCACAAATAATTCTTAGTATAACGTTACCATCACTAAATTGAAAGTTATGTTTGTGGGACCCGGACGTTAATCATGTTCTTAATCATCATTGGGACTAATTAATCAATTATAATAAACAGGGTCTAAAATTTTTTTAAAATAATGCGGAACGTAGTGACTTAAAAACATATATATACATCTCAGTATATAAAAGTACCAATTCTGTACCCCATACATTTATTTAATTAAGGTTTAACAGCTAATATCAAGTGTCCAACCCTATCTCTAATCCAAGTCCGGAGCCGCCACTCTAATCACGATCTCTCTCTTTATCTCCGTGACCCTGAACCTGTCCCACCTGTTGTCATGTACACATACAGACAAGACAACAGCCGGATAATTCCGGTGAGAATATAATCCCAGTATAAATCAACGAAACATGCAATCATATAAACAAATATAAGGCATGTAACAGGTAACAGCAAACTCATATCAAACTGTCGACCATACTCGTAGCTACACAATTTAGACTAGACTCAATCCTAGTCTAGGGATCCCGGTTTCCAGAAGTAGGCATTCCTATATCGACCAACAGTGATAGAAAAGACTCCAGTTCTATCCACGTCGATAAGGTATCGATCACCAGAAATAGAAAAAGGTCTGATTCTATCCACACCGATATGGTATCGATCACCAGTAATAGAAGGAACTCTAATTCTATCCACACCGATATAATATCGATCACCAGTAATAGAAGAAGCTTCCAATTCTATCCACACCGGTACGACATCGATCAACAGTAATAGAAGAAACCCAAATTCTATCCACATCGATAGCCAATCATCCGGTGACAGACTTTGGCACTATCGCCAATACATTATCTCGTGACATCGTGCAATGTGCCCGTGGCGATCCCGCCACTATCAGGCACTTCTGTCACAAGATTACTCGTCTAATACATGTTATCTATTAATCAAGAAAACAAGTACATCGATCAAATCAACGCAAATATCAATGCAATAAAGTAAAGTATGTGATTTAAGGAAACTCAAGTCTAAACCGACTTAAGTCGATCTCTCGATACCACATTGACTTATACCTTTCGTTTGTAGTCACGGTCTGAAGCAATCTCAGTTCTGAACTCAAGACTGTCTTTGTAGATCTGAAACGATATATTGAGAATCATAATATCAATATTAAATTCTCAATTCAACACTGAATCTGATTAATCCAGATTTAATTCAAATAACAGCATAACGGCACAATCTCAGTATCCCCGTCAATACCATATCAACAGACATCAATTACAAATCATAACCCATATCCGATAAAATTTGTAATCCATCCATAATCCAAACTTGTCCGATTTCAGATCAATATAATCAGAAAATCATAACAATTCTATAATCAGTCCGTTTCTTAATGTGACTTCGATTCTATGATGTCTAACATGTCCAGAACATCATATATGAATTCCATGCAATTCTGACAACATCATAATTTCAAAACATGTCAAAACGTAGTAAAACTTACGTCCAGTTGTAGCCTACGTTGCTAGGAACTCGGTACTGCAGTCAGATTCAAAATCAGACGGACGGATTTTTCACAAAAGACGTAAGGATTTTTCACAACTTCACAGAGACTTTTCTCAGAAAAATGAAGGATTTTCGTACGTTTTGTGTATATATATATATATACATTCATGCATGTAAAGCAAATGACGAACTCTACGCGCAACACGTCTCGCGCATATGCGCGACCTAAATCGGCGCATATGCGCGAGACCTTCTGGTCTTCGCACATTTATTCTCGGCAGCTCGCGCATATGCGCGACACCTTCCGCGCATATGCGCGAGACTCTCTGGAGTTGTGATCGAACCTTCACACAGCTCGCGCATATGCGCGCCTTCCTGTCGCGCATATGCGCAAGACCTTCTGTCCAATTCGCGCATGTGCGCGTCTCATGTCGCGCATGTGCGCCGATGGTACTGTCCTCGCACATACATTTCCACACGCTACTTCAAATCGTGTGTCGGTTAATCCTTTCATAATCATATCAAATTATAAATCAATAATTACAGATTACTAGGATTAAATTTCTGGGCATTACAATGTTGGTGTAATGAGAATCACCAGTTGTGCAAATAATATATACAAATTAGAATTTAAGTGAGAGGGGGAAAATAGTCTAAACTTAATTTTCTTATTTTATGTTAAAATTCTAAATTTCTATCTTTGTGATGCCTTTGAATTTGTATAGAGGAAAATATAATTTTATCTATTTACGATTGTAAAACAATTAAGTTATGACAATTATATCATTTAAATTAATATGATATAACAAATTTTAAAATATGAAAAAAAAATTAGAACATTATAAATATGACATTATCATCATTCATCTGACACATCTCAAATATTTAATTAACAAAAAAAAAGTTGAAGAAGTTAAACACGGTATGAATATAATTTATTGATAACATTCTAATAATAATCAATTGAATTGGAAAATATTATTATACTTAAGTAATTATATTTTATTCTAATTCAAATTTGGTAAATTTTTAATGTCCAATATATATAGAATTCATCATTAGTGTACATGATTTTATTTTTCAAACGATAATAAGAAAAATCTTAAAATATAAATATACATTGAAAATGAATTCGAATTTTCTGTTAATAGCTTTGAATATTAGCAGACGTAATTCTAAAAAAAATTGACGGAATAATGATTATGATGATACATGACACCGAAGATATATTTAGAATGATGATATTTTTTTACCCTTTTCTGAGATAGAATAGTGGTATTTCTAATATTAATTTAAGAAAATGAATCTTCATTTAATAAAATTTTGAAAATGAAGTTTTCGTAGTTCACTATTTTAAGTAAATATATCTTATGCATAGAAGGGGTTAGGGATGACAACTTTTCCCACATGTTTGAGGCTCCACGGGAAAAACTCGAAACGGGGATGAGATCCTCGATTTTTTGGGTTTGATTCGGGTTCGGGTATTTTTTAATATCTCCGAAGTAGTTCGCGGCGGATATGAGCTTATTATTCCCATCTCCGAACCCGCTTCGCTCCATTGTCATCCCTAGAAGGGGTTAATTGAGTATTTATTTACTTTATTTTCAATTTTTGTGTTTAAATATATTAATTATTTTCCTCAAAATACAATTTGTGTCCATAGGTTTTCTTTAGCTAATGTAATGTTTTATTATTTTGTTATCTCACTCATTGACTAACAAAATGTAGGTTTTCGAAATATTTCGAATTTACGATATTTACGTGGTTATAATTTAGAATATAACTTAAAATGAAAATAGTTGTTACATGTTCATAATCATTTCAAAATTATAAGTAAGTACTATTTTAGATTTTTAAGATGTAATTTTTAAATTTTATGAGCATATTTATCAATTAATTGAAGAAAATATTTTAGTATATGATGTTATTTATCTACTCATTGTATCAATTAATTGATACAATGAGTAGATAAATAACATCATATACTAAAATATTTTCTTCCACTCTTATATTGCTTAATTAATTAAAAGACATTCATATAATTCTATTTACACTCTTATATTGCTTAATCAATTCAAAAAATTTTCATATTATTGTATTTGTATTGTTATGTTAGTTCAATTTAGTACTTAATTTGATAAATCATTATTCCAAATTCTTATAATTTGTTTTGTTCTATTTTTTCTTGAGCAAAATATTGTTTGATGGATTGGATCACGTTATGCAAAGAGTAAAAATATTTTTATTATTAATTTTAATTTTTAGTTATTTAAAATATAGGTGCACGCGCACGTGCTTTTATGCTAGTAACAAAAAAAGTATCCACCTTCATAATCACCGAAACGTTCACTCCTATAGTCAACAAAAAAGACAAAAAGTTCATACTTGACCATAAATTTTCTCTTGAAAACTTCCTCCTTAAAACGGATTGGTCGGATTGACCATAAGTTTGGTCGGATTGTGGAGGAAGTATCTTATGAGATGTCACGTGGATCTTCATTTGTGATAACGGACTTTTATTATTATAAGACGGATTAATTTTGTTCATACTTATCATAAAAAGAAATAATTTTTATGAGTTATTCAAATAAAATCTTAATATCACAAAATTGACATGTGAGAGTCTCACAAAAATTTTTGTGAAAGATATATAAGTAAATATGTTTAAATATGAAAAGTAAAATATATATTTGAAGGCAAAAACTTGTGTAAGACAAAAATAGTATTTTTTATGCTAATAGTATTAATTTTTATTATGAATATAAGTAGAGTTGACTCGTCTCACAAATAAATATTCGTGATACCATCTCACAAGAGACTTAATCATATTTGAAACGGACAAAAACATAATACAGAGAGCAACTTATATAGATGAGACTGGAAGAATATTAAAGTTGTTCAAGTTAATTTTTTTTTTTGTTAAATAGGCTACATTTTTTATTTTTGTACTATAATGCACAATGATACCCTTGATTTGCTTGCTTTTATGGTTAATAAATCATATAAATACTTTTAATTCCTAAACAAGTTATTTAAATAATTAATTTGTAAATGTTTTTAACTTTAAAAAAATATCAAGAAAAATATTAAAAGTATTATTCGCTAAACTAGTTGTTAGTTTTATTTTTCATCTTAATTTATATATTTTACAATTTTCCGAAAGAAGTGATATCTCATTCTTATGTTTTAAATTTTTTATTCTATTTATTAATTTTTTTATTATATTTAACTAATTAACTTTTAAAATCAATCGTAATATCTTGTAAAAGATACATGACTACTCAAAAAATTGCTATTTTAAAATAAAATATATGTATAAAATTTATAGTTAATTAATATATATATCAACTAAAAATTTTCAAAAGGATAAATATGAATTAATTTTAATTTTTAGTATTTATTTAAACAATTTTAATAGAGTTCAAATGAAAACTCTATGTTATGAAAATTGTGTTGTTAACCACTAGATGAGTTATTATATATTTTATATTAAAAACAAAAATATAAACTAACATAAAAATATTGCTTTGATATTTAATCGATTCAACGTTGTAATTCAGTTCAATTCAATTAAAATTCAGCTTAATTCGATTTTATTTTTGCATTGTGTTATATTTTCAATCCGATACGAAATATGATATGTTTGGTTTCATCACCCGACAATTCGGAACAACGTAATCTGATCCGATAACATGTCTACATTCAAGTTTCTTTAGGATAGAAGTTTGCTAAACTTGGTTAATGAGATCCTACCTATGTGGGCACTACCCTCTCTTCATTTCAACGGGTAAGATCTTGCCACACAAACAATTTCAAAAAAAAATGGGTCCTACATATGTATGGGAAAATCTTGGTCATCCATCGTATCATGGGGGCAATGCCTGGGGGCAATGCCCACATGGTATGAAATAAACCGCTAAACTTTTATGTGAAATTTCTGGAGTTTAGGGCATTTGTCCCCGGCACTTCCAACATATTGGAAGGGGGGAGAAGGGTAATGTTGTCATATCACTTCTGCCTTGCAAGAAATGTTATAGCCATTGGCCCATTTTCTGCTTTATCCATCCAAAATAATAATTCGGCCCATTAAAGGCCCAATCTGATTAAATACAACAATCAATTATTTAACCGGAGAAGCAGCTAACCGTCATTTTGTCCCCAACTTGTTTCTCTTAGAAACCCTAGATTACAGTACTTCAAACGAATTTGGGGGTCGAATCAACCTTCTCTGTCGAGGTACTTGTGTCGTTTACATTCATTTTTATATGTAATGATTTCATTTGGTTTATTCATAGCATCATTGTCTTTTTTACATGTGGGCTTTCAAATTTGAGGTTGAATGTTGCAGATAACGTACGTATGTTTGTACCTATTTTAGGTGAAAGTATTACACATTACAATGAGAGAAATTTTTATGCGAATTTAACAATGTTTGGTTGGAGTTTTTCGTTTTTGGCGGTATTTCTGGTGCTTTGTTGATTAGACTTCTTGGTTCGATCATTTGGCCGTGAGAAATGAAGAAAGAAAATGGTCCGTCCGGGAGGGGTGAATGAATATAAAAAATAATTTTTAATTAATTTTTGATGTATGCTGCGAAGTTGGTTTAGACTTTCTATACGTCTAGGTGAACTCCTGTTTAAGCAATAAATGAAGTCATGGAAGACTTGAACAAAATCTGGTTGAGAGAGCAAATGAGCAACCAAGGGCAATTAACATAATAATAGTAAAAAGTGCAGAAAATTATAGGACAATTTTTTTTTTTGTAGAGGTTCGAAGGTAAAATAATCATCCTATGTCCTCTTAGCCTTTTTTACTCCATTTCGAAAGGAATTTACTAGAAGATTAGATTCTCACGAATCCTTTACAGTCACTTGTTGTATCCACTTAGATTATGTCTAAGGTTGAAATACTGCAACTCCACTCAGATTACGTATGGTATTTCTATACCATAGTTGGTAAAAGTGACTAACTGGCTGCACCTGAGCGCATGGGGAAACAAGGTGCCCTGCACGTGTCTAGATCACCACCCAGGTGACAAGTGTGGCTCACGCACTTTTTGCTTGGTGCAAGTCTTGCGCCAAACGCGACAAAGAGGTGTCCAAGGAAATTAAGTCAGGCTTATGTCATTCATAATTTTTAATGTTGTCAAAAATTCATAATTTTAATATTGTCAAGGATAGATGGGTAAATGAATCAAGCTGGCTCGCGAGCTTCAAACCGGTTCAAAAAATATTTGATGTTCGAAATTATCCAAAATCAAAAACGTTCAATTTTTTTTCGAGCCGAACTCGAGCTCAAATAAATTTTTCAATAGTTTGCGATCTTTTATTTAATACTTCTATATATTTCCTCTCACTATCCTCACAAACCCTAATGATTTCCCAAATCTTACACTCCGCCACATCTCTCATTGTCTTCACTTCTTCATCGGTCAATTTTGAGTTCTTAATTCTGAGAAATCAAATCTTAATGTCTGCCGCCGCGTTTCCCACCGACTTTGTCTCTTTCACGCTCCATGTTCTGTGTTCTGACCATTTCCTTCCGCGACAATCTGTTGGTTATTGTAGCTTGAAGTTGAAATCAAAGAATTTAAGTGTAGGAATTAGGATAATCAACTCGACCACGCTGTTCGGATATTTTGCTGATTGAAAATCTGTTTTTTCAAATCTCCGCTCTAAACATTGTTTATGAT
Organism: Primulina tabacum; assembly: GCF_025594145.1. Taxonomy (NCBI): domain Eukaryota; kingdom Viridiplantae; phylum Streptophyta; class Magnoliopsida; order Lamiales; family Gesneriaceae; genus Primulina; species Primulina tabacum. Next base: position 36,117,755 of record NC_134561.1, on the reverse strand, counting down.
CCATATTTACTGTGAATTAACGTTTTTAACAATTTTATGGTGATTACATCGAACGCGATGAATTTTTCTTTATCATTTGTTATTTAGTATTTTTCAGTGGAAAAGTCTTGTAACTTGTAAGTTTGTTAATATGTTTAATTGGATCCTTATTTGTGGCTCAATTCGTTTACAGCTGTAGAATCAAGAATAGAATAAATATATTTTAATACAAAGCATCTCCGTGAATAATTGTTTTAGAAAAAATACTTGGTTCGTATTTTGGGTATTATAGTGCCACTTTGAGAGTGCTGGGAAATAACTTTTATATACTTCTGTCATATCATGAATTTTTTTCTGTCAAGTACTTCTGATCGAGACCGATAAATTTTTAGGGGCATTGGATTGTTTGCTCATGGATGCCAAAGAAAGTTATGCTTCCTTCTTGGAGAAGGTGAAAAGGACTATATACATTGATAACATGTCGCCAGCGGTGAGCGACTCCGTCGTGAAAGCTGCTTTTAATCAGTTTGGTAATGTGTTGAGTGTTCATTTCATTCCAAACTATCTTGAACCCAAAAATGTTCCACGAGCTGCTTTAGTGGAAATGGAAAATCCAAAGCAGGCTGAAGAAATTATAGCAGAGATGGAAATCTACCCTTTCATGATATCGGGAATGCCAAGGCCAGTTAGAGCACGGCCTGCTAAATTGGAGATGTTTGATGATCGTCCCAAAAACCCAGAAAGGAGGATACAATGTCGTTGGATAAATTCTAAAGATCCTAATTTTGAGGTTGCTCAGAAAATCAAGAAACTTGTAAAGACTCATGCTGCAGAAGCATCATTCTTGCTGACGGTAAAAGTCTTCCTTTGTTCACTGGTTGAATGAGTGCCTTCAGTATCAGCTTGTATGAATATATTTGCAGATTATGATGTGTTTTATCATAATAATGTAGGAACAACTGAAAGAGGAAGAAAAGCTTGCAGCCCAACATAACGAAACCTTGAAAGCAAATTTTAGGAAGTTTGAACTGATAGATGGCGTTCATGAAGATGGAACAACTAAACAATTGGCTCATTACTATAACATGCATATTTCAGATTCTTGATAGTACGTGATCGATCAGGATTAGTTAGCTTATTCAGGCACAGGGAACTTTGCAATTGGTATGCCCACGTCGAATCAAATGCACACCAGATGTGTTTTTTGGCCATGCGTAGTTGTACATTCTAACTGCTCTCCTTGGGCAAAGTCTAATGTCACGTACATTTATCTAGTATTTGGATATATTGCGCATCTCTTGGTTTTGTTTATTGAATATAGATATAGTGTAGAATGATGGTATTTTTGTACATACCAGCATGAGTGGCATGAGCTCTAAACAAGCTACGCGAGGATAAAAACGAAAAAAGGTGACATTTCGGCGAGCGCCTAACAAAGTAACAATTATGACTTCATTGGTTATTAGTTTGAGCCTGGTTTCTATAAAAACCCTCGTGTTCTTTCCTTAAATTGTTGTATTTGAATTGATGGATTTGAAACTATAACTTTCAAATCAATAATAACTAATTTATTTCGTTTCGATAATTATGTTTGGCAATGAATTTCAAATCTTCAATGTATGGTGGATTTTTCAAATCTATCCTAATATGAATTCTCACATCATCATTTCAAATTCAAAATTTTCAATCCAAACGTGGTCTAAGATTGTAAGGGAAAGATTTGATGAATGAAACTTGACGTATTGACATAAGTTGTATTTGTATTGAAGAATTTCAAATTAGTGGATTTTAAATAGATTTAAATGTATTTTTATTATTTAGATAAGTAAATCCATAAACTTCATATTCATATCTTACACATCAAGCGATAGATAAATACAAGCACACAAAGAAAGAACAGAATCAGATACAAGAACAGAATATTGATAATCACTGGGTTCACAATTCCAAGCTCCCTATTTACAATGTACAACATAGGTATTCCTATCCATATCTATCACCACATAATTAGTATCAACCGTTTCCCTACTGGATACAACACGGGAGCTATTCAGAAGTGTCACAATCTGTGGAAATAAGGTTTAAATAGAGATCAACGAGGACACTATCCTAACCATATATATCTCCACATAATGCCACCCACAAGTCATGCCTTCCACTGTCAGATAAGATCGACGAGGACAACCCTGTAGCTGGTAACAAAGAACGGATAAAAAGGTTATTGCTGATGCAATTTCATACTATTGAACGATGTAAAGTTCTTGTTTGGCTATGAAATAGCGGCCGATCATTTCTGATGCTTCTACAGTAAACTGCTCTTGAAATGTCCCCATACGCTTACTGGGTATGTCAATTGAAAGGTCCTGAAAATTTGGCAAGCCCTCCACTTGCACACCATCTCCACATATCAGGAACTGATTTCCAACAATAAACGATCCTGTTACACGGATTGCAACTCCATTTTGACCATGAGCTCGGCATTGAAGCTTCTCTACGACATGCACTAACTTCTCAGGAGGCCATTCACCAGCCAATGTCCTCCGAATACTTGTCAAGGTTGTAAGGATGTTGTCTGGACCAACATGTTCTTTCCCACCAAAACTGGAAACAACATTGGCTTCATTAAGGAAATGGTGGTAATTTCAAATGCCATGAACATGAAATCAGTAATGGGAATTATCTCGTGGATCTGCAACAAAAATTGTACTTCTATGGTTTCTTCAGATTATGGAACCTTGAATGGATTGTTCACATGTTTACGCTACATTTGAGAGGGATGGGCCAAGGACTTTTTGTTGAGAGGGGTAGCTTATTATATTCTGATGGTGCATCACATAAAATTTGAAACTTTCTCAATTGAAAATAATACTACTCCTTCTTGTCCTTTTCTAGGCCCGCCTTCTTTACCAAACACTGCAGAAATCTAGCAACAGTCTAAACAAAATTGCATGAAAATTTTGTTCGAAGGGTTTGAGTAAATGTTTGGTACCTGAAAATAGATTTCTCTTCATACAAAGTCTTTATGTGATGCCAAAGATCGTCGGATCCATCAAAAAGCAAGTAATAGTGTATCGTTAACATCTGTTTGAGACAAAAACATAACACAAAGCATATATCAAGCACCATTAATAAGTATTACCAATAGAAAATTGATCTTGTTTTTCCATTTGCATAAGATTCATATGACACTCAGGTGGGAAGGCACACATTCTTTCGTGTGAGAATTTTCCAGTTAAATTGACAATTTGATTAAAACGTGGGTTTTATCAAGGGCCCGCTTGAAAATTTAAAATTAATGCAAGCAGTACCAAATGCTCTTAACTCCATTTTGTCCATCTATGAAGCCACAAACAACAATACAATAAGCATAACTTGAGGAAATCCAAAACTGAGAGTTCAACTCACATCTGCAAGATCCTTCATCCTTTCAATCGGATCAAATATACCTCGGACAAAAGCACCCAAGTTGACCTTGGCATCCACATACTTGGTAACAAACGGGTGTGATAGCAGCTGCATGACAAGCACGAAATTGATTGGGGTTATATTGTAAGATTGGAAGTGTGGCAAAACAAAACAATCAAGATCTAAAAAATACTAAACAAGAAGCAATCAAAAATCATAATCTCATCAAAAACTGGTCAAAAAGCAATGAACAATTTTCACAAAGGCCATATTCTATTGACAGAGTTGAAATTTTACAACACAATACAAAATGTGTTGTCTCACACATTAAAGTCCAACACAATACAAAATGCTAAAAATGTGTTGTCTCACACATTTGGTCATTAAAATTTATAACACTATACAAAATGTGTTGTCTCACAGTCAAAATAACGCATTCAGCATGAAAACCAACACTTGTTCAAAAATCAATGACTGTACAAAAACTTAAAAATTATCGAACCCATTACCAATACAACTCAGCTTGACGGAACCAATACAGCCAAGTATGATTAATCCTCACGCAGTAACAGACAAGAACTGTAGTGCCCAAATTTAGTACACGTATAACCCATGCATTAATTAAATTGTTAAATATTTTATTTAAGTTTAAAATGATTTTAGTGATGCATGATTTATTTAAATTGCATTATTTTAATGTTTATGTGATGCACGTTAAAATGTTTTTCAAGTTTCATGTTCCAAGCGATTATTCGAGGCGGGATCGAGGAAAAGAGACCGGTGACGATTTTGGCGATTTTAAACGTGGTATTTTATTTTAAGTTAGAGATGGGGCATTTTAACTCATTTATTAAGTTTTTAGCATTTTAAAGCCTAATTTAATTATTAGGTGAATTTTAGAATTTTAAAACTTTTAAAAGACTAGCACATATACATTTTATTTTAAATTAGAAATTTTTGTTAAAGTTAAGGGAGAGTTAGTATTTTAAAATTAGTACTAATTAATAATTAAGCAAATTTTACTCTCCCTAATTTACTAATCACACGCACACACACACTTTTACACACACTAAATAACGCAAAACACACACACACTCTTCAATTCAGATTTTCATCATTCTTGGAGAGGAAACCTAGGGTTCTTCCTCATACAGCAGCCGCCCCATCCCCCTTTATCATTCCAGCAATTTTCGTGAATCTTATTGCAAGATTTTAGCGCCACGTTCGTCCCGGATCAATCCTCACGCCATCTCCGCTTCGGTATCGTCGTTACGGTATTTCAAATCATCAAAGGCACGTATATTCTGTTATTGCTGCATCGATCTCGTCATATTACGCGTGTGTTGTTATTTAGGTGTAAAAATACATGTGTGATGCGTAGAAGATTGAGCAGTTATGTTTAGAACGCTTTTGAAACCATTTTAGATCTAAATTTTCGATTTTTGCGGTCTTTTAAATGCTGCGATTTTTCGGTCACGTTTTTGAGAAAACTTTCAACACGAAAATTGTAGAACTTTTCGATACCTTCGATTTGACAGTAAATTCGAAATTTTTGGATGAAAATTGAGTGAGTTATGACGTTTTTCGTGAAACTGCTCAAACTTCGTTTTTCAGAAAATTATGTATTGATGTGTTCTCGAGATTTTATTGTTGCAGGCTTCGTTGGGAATCGACGGGTGATCGTTACTGCGTCTAGGTATGCTTAGTATGATGTTGGGTTGTTATTGGATATGTCGTTCGGTGTCGATAGGCACTCGAATACACTAGAAGTCGTAGGAATCGATTTGGTGTCAATTGCCACGTTTTTGAATTGCATGTGTCGTAGGGTGGACGTCGTTGCTTTGGGTGCTCGTACGAATTTGGTTCGATGTTATGGCTTGCTAGGATGAGTCTCGGGGTGTCGGTTCATGGTCCGTACAAAGGATTCTAGAATGATAAGCATGGCAGGTACAGGATTTTCGTGAGTTCGCGTCCAACGAGAGAACACGGATCCTGGCACGGGGTCCGTGTCTTTGTTTCTTCTTGACTGTCCTTTTTGCGAGAGTACATGGACCCCCACACGGACCAGGGCACGGGGTCCGTGCCTTTGTTTCTTTTCGGTGTCAAATTTGCGAACCTACCCGGACCCCTACACGGACCCTAGCAGGGGGTCCGTGTCCTTCAATCTTTTCGGTAGGTCCTTTAGCGAACCTACATGGACCCGTAGCCGGACCTGGGCACGGGGTCCGTGTAGTACCTGTTTTGGGAAAATTTTATTGTGTCTTGGAGTTTCACGTCTTGGGTTAGCACGAGGTTTTAAATGAGGTCAATTCCCGGGTGCTTTAGAATGCCTTTAAGTTATTAATTGAATTCGAGGTGAGCACGAATACCTACATCTAAGTTATGCAAGTTAAGTATGAGAATTCATGATTAGTATGTGCAGCAGCGGTCCCTCGCGAGATCCAACGAATCCCTCAACGCCAAGTAAGTATGTTCGACGTGCAAAAGAAAATATTTCAAGTTTTTGAGGTATGCTAAATGTCTTGTGACCAAATTATGAATGGGTTTGGAAGTCGGTGAACGTGGCCGAGGACCTCTCCACCCCGTTAAAGCATGAACGGGTTTAGATCAGGATTGAAAAGCGTTAAAGCATGAACGGGGACCAATCCACCCGTTAAAGCATGAACGGAGATCTCATGTATGTGGCAGTGGGTTCGCCCCTGTCATCCCAGTACTGTTGTTTAGTCTGATCAGGCGAATTATGTTATGGGTCACTTGCTTTGAAACATCCTCTACGCAAAATGTTGAAGCCATGTATGTTTAAGTATGTTCAAGTATGCAAGCATGTTTAAGAAAAGTTTATGGCACGTCTAAGCATGTATGTACGTATGTTCAAGTTTTATCTTGCAAGTTCAAGTTAAAGTATGTATGCCTATTTTAAAGTTGCATGTGATCTTATTATGTAGTACTTGTTACTTCCAGTTTATACGTGTTGAGTCTTTAGACTCACTAGACTTGATCGATGCAGGTGAGGATGTTTATGGGGAGACAGGAGGTGGGGACCAAGGAGCAGGCTTGGACTAAGCGGGAGGCTAAACCCGAGGACCGCCCACGTTTTGAAATTTTTATGAAATGATCAAAAACTCTGATTTTATGTCTTGATTTATGATGCTTTGAACAAGTATTTTCTTTAGCAAATTTTGTACCTGATCAATTTGAAAGGGTATTTTATGTTTAAGAAAATTTTAAATTTTTTTTTTCCGCAAATTTTTAGTAGTAAAAGGAGGGTACGTTACAAGAACTCCACCTCTTGCTCACCTGCTCAGCTGTTGGCCTGGCAACTGGATCTTTCTGGAGGCAAGCATCAACAAATGAACATAACTCTGGAGAAAAGATTTCCTTTGACAGAGATGGAGATTTATCATCCAAAATCTTCAATATAAATAGTTGTTAGAACCCAAGACAAGATAGATGCATTACAATATCTCAGAACAACATAGAAACAGGATGAACTGTTACCATCTTTCTCAAAAAATAACTTAAATAGCTTTTCAAACACATCAACTTTCTCAGTACTTATTTTGCAACATAACATGGATTGTAATGCACTTTTAGTGACTAATATAGTTCGTTAAGATGTTCAAAATAGTTCAAAGTCATATGGTCAACAAGTTGGAAAAAGGAGGCATAATTAACTTTTGTCTAAATCGACCTCACTAGTAGCAAAACTGTTCTAGTTAACTTAATATCATTCATGATTTGAGCATCTAAGTGACCAATAGAATTGAACGTAACAAAATTAACAGCCTTCACTTGAAACAACATATATGAAAATTTTCATAAATGAATGAGCGGCAATACAAGGTAGTGTGTCAAAAATGATTACCTGCAACATGAGATTAACAGGGCCTTCATTAGCAGAGTATGGAAATTCACCCGCAGCACACTCAAAAAGTGCAAGCCCAAGGCTCCAAATATCAGCAGGATAAGAGTAACTTTCATTTCGTATTCGCTCAGGAGACATGTATGTAACAGTTCCAACAAAAGTTGCGCACTAATAACATAACAAACAAATGTCAGGAACAAAAATATCACCAAGTTGATTGAGATATATGCTTTACGAAAATTGCGGCACAAACCATTGCCATTGAATCCTCGAGTCCAGCGCTAATACCAAAATCTGTAATCTTTGACTCTCCTTTCAGATTCACGAGCAAATTTGCAGGTTTGATATCTCTATGAACTAAATGTCTAACTCCATGCAAGTAACTTAGTCCCTTGTCAAACAAATGAAGTCAGGAAATAAATCACGAACAAGAATTCATGAACTCAAGATTTGCTTATTAATACAACTGAAACTAAAGAAACCATCTTACAAGCAAAAGTTCTTTCACCATAGAGGAAAGAATTGGCTCTGGTATACTCTTCCGAACACAAAGGATATCTGCCAAAGATCCACCATCCATGTACTCTAAAGCTATGCTAATCTGCCCAGAGCCTGGAGTGTAGAAAGCACCATAAAACTGGACAAGACCTTGATGACATGGTGCTTCACATAATGTTCTTATTTCAGTAAGAAGCTGTTGCCTTTTCTCCTAATATGAAATGTAAATGCTCACATTAGACATTAATTCAGTATCTTACAAGTTGAATTCCCAACAGTTACTCTTCTTCCATATAGTGCCATCTACTTGGCACACACATCATACATATATAATTTACTGCAATCTTTAAATATATTGAAATTATAAAATTCAAAAAATAATTATTATTAATATAATTAATTTATAATATATGAATGAGACGGACGTGTAATTAAATTTAACTAAACCATAAATAATACTAATATCAAAGTGAGTGAAAAAAAGATAACTTTAGAATAGATTTTATGAGATTTGCTGGATAAAGAAATAAATTTGAGTAATTTATCAATATAGGATGCTGTAATAATTATTTATTTTAAAAAAAGTGAAGGAATATTTTTCCACACCCTTAACAATGCCAAAGTTAGTTATTCTAAAACACTGCATGATATAGCATGGGTAATATAGAGATACATCTCCACTCTTCTTCACCACTTCTCACTGTCCTCTTCTAATATCTCCTTGTTTTAACAGCAAATCATCATCGTGCATACGGTGTATTCGAATTTGCTCTGTTTTCTCGCATATATATAGCACCAAGATGCTGACAAGAACAAAATAGTTAACCGCGTGGTAACATTATCAGGCGAGCATTGCTCTAGATCCAAACTTTTGTATGGTCATATAATTCAGATAAACAGATTCACTTATGAAAAGAGTATTTTATTTCTCAGTTATCACTCCTAGTTTTTCAACCCAACGTTGAAGCCAACATTATCACATTTGGAAATTGGAAATCAACAGTGAACATAAAAAATTAAATATCAATTTCATTCCAATCCAATGTCATAACACAACAAAATTCAAGAAAAGAGTACAAATGTTCACAAGTAAACAAAAATGCAAACCTTTTCAAAAATATTTATCTTCTTGAGGGCAATGATCCTGTGATTTGGAATATGAATCGCCCTCTGAACAACACTGCTCGCACCACTACCAATGCACCCAAAGATCCTCATCTCATGCGAGGCACACCTGTATGTTTTCTCAGAATCATCTGCGAAAAACGCGGATGATGCGCATTTCTGCAACCCAAGCTCATTGATGTTGTATATATTGTACGATTTGCTCAGTAAATTCACTGCCCCGCCATCGGATAGCTGATCCAACAAGTTCAAATAAAACAAGAAACACAGAGATAACATCAAAACTAACAAAAAGATAAAATCTTGAAAATCAAGGGGGGGAAAATCGAAGATTTACCATGCAAGAATCTGAAGGGTCGATTATTGAGTCAGATGGGAACCCTTTTTCTGCATCAAATAGTGGCACTAGCTTCCTCTTCAATTCCTCCAGGCCAGCCATGGGAAGTGCAATTCTTGAAAATATGCTAAAAGTTAAACACGCATCGGCAATTTTCCAGGACCCAAATTCTTGGTAGGACGAGTAATCGGAGTCAGGAGAAACTTGGGTTTTTGTAAAAAATAAATAAATATACCAAAATGTCAAATTATTTGTTTTTTCTAAAAAAAAAAAAAAAATTGTTAAACCCGGCCCCTTCAGGTTTTATTAATAATTTTTATTTTTTTATATTTGATAAATATAAATTTTTATTTATTTAAATAAAAAAATTAATAGTAATAATGTTAAAACTTTTAAAATTATAAACAATAACATTATGAAAATTAGTGATATCGATTTAATTCTAATGAGGTTAGAAATCCAATTTTTCTTTTACAAAAAATCATATAATCCTATTATTTGGTTTGATTTCGATTATTTTCAAATTGTTGTTTGTGGTATTGAAATTTGATAGGAAAAGCAAGAAGAAAACAATGAATATGGCTTGTATAGGCAAGTGTTGAACACTTTCTCCTTAATAAGAATTTGTCCCTCACAATGTGCTTAAGGTTTGTGGCAATCTTCTCCCAAGATACAACTACAACTCTTGAATAATGAGCACTCAAATATTCAAGTTCTATCACAAGAAAATGAATGAACTCTCTCTTGTTGAAAAAGGAAGAAGAACAATATGCAAAATGATTATGTTTTTTTGAGTATGTCTTTTTGATTTTCAATAAATCAACAATTTAATGTTTTTCATGTGAAAAGACATGATCTTTCATTCATAGTGGTGTCCCTTGGCCATTATAACTGACCACAATCATCAAACAATGCCAAGAAAATGAAAAAATACCAGAAAAATCCGAAGGGACACGAAAAACCACTCAGCTCCGCGCGCGCGCGCTTGCTACTATTCACCATCGATTTTTCTTTTTCCCGTTTTTCGTCCCTTACATGTTCCGACTACTCGTTTGAAGTTCTTTTAACATTTGATGAACTCGTTTCGAGTTTAATTCAAAACCACCGAACTTAATATTCGTTTATCATGCTTTGTTCTTCATTTCGAATTTTTTTAATCAAACACATTGATTAATTTGCTTAATTTTCATTCATTAAGCATCAAAATTATCCAACAAAAATAAATCTAGATTTTTAAATAAAATTTTTTTACTTCTATATTCGACTTGTTATTATATTTAAATTTTATATAATATACACATTTATATTTCTGCAGCTGGAATTTTTTTGATGGTGGACAAGTTAACTTTACTCACAATATATATACACACACACACACACACATATTTCTGCAACTAAAATTTTTTTGATGGTGGACCAAGTTAACTTTACTCACAAGTTCTGAATTTCTTCTAAGCCAGTAACACTTACATGGACATGATCAAGAAACCGGAATCCTCGAATTATCCGTTTTGTCGCCGCGAAAATGGGACTCCGTTGAACTTTCAAAGAGAGAGAATTTCGAGTTGGGGATAAATGGATTGGGTAGAATTCTTAAAGGGTACAAGATTTACGAGGCTATCAAGAAAAAACAATATCAAGTTTGGAAGTTTTAGTTGAGATCGGATGATCCGTCGATCGGATCGCCTTCGAGTTGATGCTTAACTTTCAAATGATCTTCAATATTTGATTGCTGATCGTTCAACCTGGTATGGAGCAGTTTAATTAATCCGAGTTCCGAAGGATTTGATTTCTGGTGTTGATAATATAGTGTCTCCTGAAATGTATGTGCATGATATGGAGTTCAAGCATGAATATGTCCAGACTTATACACGTCGTTGGGATGCAATAATTATCTTGTTATACTGCGATATATAATTATCAAGATTTTCTTATGCTTTTTTTTTTCTTGAGTACTTGCCGATGGATCCTCTGAGAATTTGATCTTGTGTTGCAATTCTAATTTGTAACCGAACTATTAAATAATAGAATTTCATTACAAAAGCAATTATTTAAGTTCGAATTATATATTTATCTATGAGTAAGTTTTTTGTGAGACGGTTTCACGAACTTTTATATGTGAGACGGGTCAATCCTACCGATATTCACAATAAAAAATAATATTTTTAGCATAAAAAATATTACTTGTTCGTGGATGACCCAAATAAGTGATCTATCTCACAAAATACGACCCATGAGACCGTCTCACACAAATTTTTGCCTTTTTATCTATTTACAATTTTCGTATTATACGTTGTTGAATTTTGATCCCATTAACAATGCAATACTCATGTATGTCATTTGACTCATTTCACATCAATACTCTCAATTAAAAAAATTAATTTATAAAATTATCAAAAATTAAAAAATAGAGGACTAAGACATTATTTTAACAACATATATTACAAAATTTATTTAATAAAAAAAAACAAACAAACAAAAAGAGAGAGAGTTTGGCTATCACAAAAAATAACATATGGTTATTTATTATGCATCAAAATTCGGATTTTTTATACCCATGGGATATTGCCACTATGAAAACTCATATTATTATTATTATTTTATTTTTTTAAAAAAAATATTTTCTAAAATAGATTTTGCTAAAAATAAAATAAAATAATCTCATGGTGCCTAAAATTCCCATGTGATATTGTATGCAATGAAATTTGTTTTTAACTGGAAATTTGTGGAGCAGCTTAATGTGCACATTTATATCTTGAAAGACAAAAACTTGTATAAGACGATCTCACGGATAGTATTTTGTGAGACATATATCTTATTTGGGTCATCCATGAAAAATATTACTTTTTATGCTAAGACTATTACTTTTTATTGTGAATATCGGTAGAGTTGACCCGTCTCATATATAAAGATTCGTGAGACCGTCTCACAAAAGACATACTCATCTTGAAAATGACTTGTTTAAAATCGATTATAATAAATTTATACTCTTGTAATAAGGTTAAATTAGTTTTCTCTCGAAACAACTTTGATTTAGAATGGTGCCAAAATTAATAAATTGCCATTTAAAACTTATGGGTCACTTCATATTATTTTATACTGGTAATCAATGATATGTGTTGTGCATTTATACAGTTTTTTATAATTAATTTGATTTATATTTAAACAAAAGTCATATCATAATTTGAAATTATTACATATTGTCATTTGATTTGACTATATTTAAATAAGAGTCACATCACAGTTGTGAAATTAAGTGAGTGACTTAATTGTAATTTTGAATCAATGAAATTTAAATAACTAATAAAAAAACGGACCATGACACCGAGCTTTTTGGTTCTATTAGGCCAAACTTCCATCTATCAATCTAATTTAGAAAATTCAATCATTTTAATAGTATATTTGAAACTTAAATCATGTCATATTACTATACATTTGCATCTTTAATTCATTTATCTTGAATTTTCGTAATTCATTTATAAATTTACGTGTGTTCGAAAACCAACTCAAATCGAACTAAACAACATGATTTGGATCGATTTTTAGTCGATTACATCTTAAATGATTTTTAAATCGACCAAAGTGAAAATAACCATAATACCAAAAATTTATGTTTTATTTATTTATTTTTATACATGACACAAATATGTAATACGTTGTATTTCGTAAAGCTTAAAAGAACATCATGATCAAAATCCAAACACGTCGAATAAATTTGATGCATTGTTCTAAAAGGCACCGTCTAGATGCTGGGCAGTCATTTACTGCCTCGATTTATAGAACCGCTTGATTTATATATAGAATTTTTTTTATTTTTTTAAAAAAGATTGTTCGATATATTTTTTAATCAATTTGTATCGGTTAAAGATGAGTAATATGACATTAATTTTAATTTTGAATATGATATAAAAGAATTATTGAAAAAATACGTAAATAAACAAGAAAAATTAAATATTTATGTAAAAAAAACCGTCTAGACACCGAGGCGACCGCACTCTGGGTGACCATTGACTTACCACGTACCCTTTTTTATAACAATGATTTGAACTCACAAATCATTCCTAAAGAAATATCATTTAATTTTTTGAACCAAAAAAAAATATAATTTATACGGAGAGAAAAGGAAAAGATCGAATAATCTTATCCGACAAGCAAACTTATTTTATAAAATTAATTATTAATGATTACCACATTATTTTTTTTCCAAAAACAGATGACGTGGCATTTTCCAAATCTTGTAAATTTTAGAATTTTTGTTTATCTATCAATATCTTATTATATATATATATATGTACATATATATATATATATATATATATGTATGTATATATTATTGAGTAAAAAGAACTTATTTTATCATCTCTACGAATTGAGTCTCTGGGATTACGGATTGAATGTTTAACTGTCTAAGCAGTAATTATAATATATCGTATCAAAACCAATTTGTGTCATTTTTATTAAGATTAGGTCTCATGTGAGACGGTCTCACGAATCTTTATCTGTGAGACGGGTCAACCCTACCGATATTCACAATAAAAAATCATGGATAACTCAAATAAGATATCTGTATCACAAAATACGACCTCTGAGATCGTCTCACACAAATTTTGGTTATTTACTAAATAACGAGAAGATAATCGAAACATGTCACTGAAAAACTCCGACCATAATTTTTAAATGGCTAGAATTGAAAGAAGAGATCCAGTCGAAGTGAACAATCTCCATGGCATAAAACTCTAAGTGCCAAGTGTAAAAATATAACCCAAATTATAATGCTGCACCGTAGTTCATCAATCACGCCCCTCTCGTGGCACATTTGCTTTTTTCAGACCGTGAAAATTTTAATTTTGGTCTTGACCGTTGGTCATTTTTTTTTATATTTTGATTATCTGGTTCTATTATTTTAGTCAAATTTTTGATGTATTGATGTGATGTTGATGTGATATCGACCATTGAGTTGACAAATATCATGACACGTAAATACTAAGAAAAGATTAAATTAATAAAAATTAAAATATAGATGACTAAGCTGAAATCTGATAATATAAAAAATCAAATTCGTAAAAGTATAAACAAATTTATATTTTTATTTTTTAAACTATTTTTATGGGATCTCTCAATATTCATATATTATATTTTTATACAATAAATTATATTTTAAAATTTTAAATTATAATAGCTTACATTAATTATAAATATTAAAATATAATTAAAAAATTTATTCAAAAAGTTAATACAGAATTTAAATTCTATTTATTAAAAATTTATTATTACTTTTAATTATATGGGCCAACCAAATTTTATGATTTTTCTATATTTAGTGAAATAATTTTATTTAAAAAAATTCATAATTATAATTTTAAGTCTGGTATAATTATAAGTTTAAAAGTCATAAATAAATATAATAAATTTTAATTTGTCAAAAAACGAAGGAGGAAAAAATATTTTATCAATTATATCAAAGTTTATCTATAAATTATAGAGTACAATCTTAATTTTTATTTGTTTTGTTCACGTTTGTTGCGTGATTACTCAAATATTTATAAACTAAATCACATTATAATTTTTTGGATCGTATTTCGTTATTACGAAATATCACAATCATTGATATAAATCATAGATTAAAAATCACAAAAGCGATTTATAAATTAAAAAATTTCGAAGACATTTATAATTTTTGTTTTTTTTTTCAAAATACTTAAAAGTCAAGATTGAATATCGCTTGATTTTTAAAACTCTACAGGAATATATTTTGAATAACATCTCGAATTATACATTTTTTTCAAGTATCTTGTAAATTATTAAATGATATTAAAACTTGAACAGACTTAAATGATGTAAGGCAAAAACATGTGTGAGACGGTATCATGGATCGTATTTTGTGAGACATGTCTCTTATTCGAGTCATCCATGAAAAAATATTACTTTTTATTCTAATATTACTTTTTATGCTAAGATATTACTTTTTATTGTAAATATTGGTATGGTTGATCCATCTCACAGATAAAAATTTGTGAGATCGTACGATCTATTAATGATATAGGAGGTGAGTATATGATGGTCACATTGTTTATTCAATCTTATTTTAATTTAATTTTATTTTGTTTTATTAATGGGTTGGGGTTTATTTACCTTATTTTTTCATGCTTCTTTATAATAAATAATTTCCTTGTATAAATGCTCACCACAAACCTCCATTATAACAATTTCTAGCTCTCCAGTCTCCTTACCATACTTTGAATATCTTACAATTTTCCAAGATTATTCGAAGAAATGCAAGCGCATGATGCTGCGGTCTCGCACTCTCCGAGTTCCAACGGCCATTCTAACAGCGAGATGACGGAGATAGCCGCCCGGGCTGTTGAGGAATGCGCGGCGGAAGAGAAGTCCGATGAGTTCTACGACGATGAGTTCTACTTCGAGAGGGAAGTGGATTCAGAATCTGTGAAAAGGGAAGGTGGAGAATGGGATGGAGATGATGATGATCAAGGCTTCGAGTTTGAGTTCGTCACGAGGGATTCGGAGTCGTCTACGATTTCTGCCGACGAAATCTTCCACGACGGTAAGATTCGACCGGTTTACCCGTTTCTAAATGGAGATTTGTTGATCAGGAAAGTGAATATGGATGCAAACAAGGAGGAGAACGGAAAGAAGACGATTCGGCTGCCGTTGATGAAGCTTCTTATCGAGGAAAGAGAGACGGCAACGACGTCGTCTTGCTCGTCGTCGGATGTGGATGAGCTGGAAGGAGTTCCGGAGGAGATGTACTGCGTGTGGCAGCCGAAAGCCGCCTCGGATGCTGATGAGCAGGAAAGTGTTCCGGAGGAGATGTACTGCATCTGGCCACCGAAGCCTACTCCTGAGGCGGCGGAGTCTCCGGAGGAAACGGCGCGGCGGTGCAAGAAAAGCACCTCCACGGGGTCGATTTACAAGAAACTGAAGTTGAAAGAGCTATTGAGCAGAAGCCACAGTGAAGGAAGGAAGGAAAATTTCGTCTTTTTAACTCCGAAGAACAGCTGGAGCAGAAGAGAGAACGAATACCGAGTCGAAGAACCGCCGACTTCGGCCGGAAAATGGAGACCGCCGCCGCCGCGGCGGACGTACTTACCGTACAGACAGGATCTGGTGGGGTTTTTCTCCGGTGGAAATGTGTTGACCAAGAATTCAAAGCCTTTTTAAGATTTTTTTTTTTTTTTGTGATTATATATTTTTATTATTTAATGTTATGTGTCTTTGATAAATTTGAGCTATAATTTTTAGAGATTTATTTGTTTGTTCAAAAGAAAATTTAACTTCTTTGCTTGTTATTTATTACAATATATTTTGTAAATAAAATAAAAAATAACAAAATCTGAAAAAAAATAGAAATTACTCGAATGGTTGAACTCATAATTGAGTGAAACAATTAGCATGTGTAATAATCGGCAAATGGCGTAGACAACTTATTGCACGCTTTTCTCAGGATATTTAGTTCAATTACATTAAAATGGCATGGACATTTTATTGTCACCATAATAAACTGTTTTTTTTGTACGGAAGCTGGTGGGAAAGGTCTCGCGATATCCATATGATTGAAATTGGCATGTTCTTGGCATGCCTCGACGTTGCCTCACTAGTTTCTCCGCATCACGCCTCATTGAAGGCCAGAACTAGCCATGTCGCAGAGCTTTTCCTGCCAAAGCCTTTCCTCCCTGGTGATTTCCGCAGATTTCTTCGTGGATCTCATGAAATACGTAGTTAGCTTTATTTGGAGCAAGAGTCTTCGAGTAAGGCTGATGATAATAGTTTATTTTTTATATCTGTTAGTCGATATTAATTGATTATACATTTTTGTTTCATCTGTTTTTTGACTCAATTTCTACGAAAATTTAAAATTATAATCATGTCATTCATATAACATACATTTTTCATCGTCACATTCCACGAATCAAACGATATCTAATAATATATCCAAGTGAATTCTATTTTTTCCTAACTGGTTTCGTGATGTAGCATAAGTGTACAAAGACATCTAAAAATGTTCAACATTTCCACACTCGAGTTCACACATTAAAAATATATAAGATACCATATATTAATTATATAAAACATTCATTTCAAAAAAATTATATAAAACATTAATTCATGCACTGATGCACGTGAAGATGATTCCACGTACAAGTTGTGAACTACTAACTATTTTTTTTTCCAAATAATTTTATATATTCATTTTTCTTTTCAAATTTAATTCTCCGATGTTGGAGTTCATAGACTTGACAACATTCAAATTATAGAACTTAAATTATTTCTACATGACATGACTCGTGAATCACAATATATATATATATATATATATATATATATATATATATATATATATATATATATATATATTATGTTCATATTTTTCTTCCGAAATTTATGAAGGCATTCATTACATCCTAAGACTTTAAAAATATAGATGAAAATTATGGATTTATCGGGTTTGCAATTAGAGTAGGTCTCTTATGAGACGGTCTCACGAATCTTTATCTGTGAGACGGGTCAATCATACCGATATTCACAATAAAAAATAATAATCTTAACATAAAAAGTAATATTTTTTCATAGATGACCTAAATAAGAGATCCGTCTCATAAAATACGACCCGAGAGACCATCTCACACAAGTTTTTGCCTTGAAATTATTGTAATTGATAACTTATTATCGACATACGATAATTTACTAATTAATCTTTAAAATTTTTGCACAATCTTTGTTTAGTTGCTAACAAAGTCATGGCAATAGATGCTAGGCGAACGAACATGGATTAACACGGGAGAATTGTGATTTTGGTTTTGTTTATATATTTTTTGTGATTTTGATTATCTATATCATCAAATATTAGTTTTAGTATGCTATTTTTTTTTGTTTTTCGACGGTTTTAATTATTTTTTCTAAAATATAACGCTGATGTGTTAACGACGTGACACTCCGTGAAAGAGAGACAAGGCAACACTCCCATGAAAAATCGAAACATACATTATTGAAACTAAAATTCAATAATATAAATGATCATAATAATAAAATAAAATATAAACATAATTTTCCCGAGTTATAAACCACTAGTTTAATTTTTTCCAGTTTATACATAATAATTTTAAATGCAAGTTTCGATTTATATGTAGCAATATTCGATATCACATTATTTTTTTAATTATTTTTTGTTATAATATTTTGTTTTGACATATATTTGTTGCGATAGGTGTTTATTCAACTGATCCACTAAAGTTGTAATTCCTCGGAAAATAAATAAATTTTATTTTAAATTTTTTGCATAAAATTAAATTTTTCTATAAAATTATAGCCTTAAAAAAAAATTGTCCAAGGCTCACATGATCATGCATGGCGCATTAATATTTTAATATATTCTGCTAGTAATGCTAAAATTTCAAATTTGAAAATTAAATAAACTGTTAGACCATTTGTCAATTAAATTGTACTCGTACATTAAATTAAACTTTATAGAAACTTTAAATCCTAATAAAAAGTCAAAAATGTGACAACAAAATTCTGCATAAACTTTGATTTCACACTTCACATACACACACATTCTCTTACTATTTTTTTTTAAAATTTCTCCTCCTGTGTAAATGTTAATAATTATTTATAAAATTATTCAAAATGATCCATCCTTTATAATATATTTTTTAATTTCATTCTAATATATATTTTTGTAGTAATTTTTTTTTCAAATTTAATTTACAAGGGAAAAAATAAAAAAAATATTTTGACGTGCGTGCAGACATACTAGCACACAAACACAGCCGGGTGGGATGTTATATATTTAGAGATACATGTCAAAATGGACTACGCTCGCCTCTATTACACACGCCGTTCTTGCCGCATCGCCTTCAACTCATTGCCACACGAGCTATTCAATGCTATCCTTGCGCTTAGTAGGGGAGCGTCGAGCGCGCGCTAACATTTATTTTTATATGTGAGATACATTCTTAAGGTGGCATCGAATTTTCTGCCACACCTCCCTTGTCACCTTCTTATTGCATTAAATTAAATTGATGATTTATTTCCTCCAGGTAAAGCCAAAGTCAATATAGTCACAACTGAAGAAGATGGACAACCAAAAACCAAAACGGGACAAGAAATTTCGAGGTTTTCACGAGCAGATCAGGAGTATTCGGTTGATGAAAACACATTGGATAGCCACAATAATAGATAGTGGAAGACGACCAGTTACATTGTCATCATGTCTCGTTTCACATAATAATTTGTAGGTGTGTCTATACGTCGAAATATACAGCAATATACGCTATAATCAAGTCAATGTAGATGCATGATCTTGGCAGTACTTCACAAATCTTAATTAAAAAAAGTGCAGAGACCAGGGTGATGAGTTCTTGTAACTGATAAGTTGTCTCATCCCTTTTATCAAGGACATTAAAGTGGTATATGTACCTGAATTCAAGATGTACTGATGTTCTTCAATCTTTCGGGCCTACAAATATGAGCCATTATCTTCCTTTTGTATCTCAGTTGAAGAAACTTGGGAATACTCACCATCGGTATCAACGAAACCACCTGATTCAGAGATTTTTGTGATTCTTTGCAACTCATCGGTTACATCTGGAGCACGAGCTAGTGATTGATCATCAGTCATTTCCTCTTTCTGATATGGTCGCTTCTTTGGTTGTCGTATAGCTGCAGCGGCTTCGAGCATCGCAACAGGTGGTGGCTGGGGAGGTACCCATGAATGCTGAACTGGTCGCTCAATACCCAACCTGTTGGAAGGTCCGGACTTCTGATCATTGTCAGATTCAATTTCTGTGATTCTAGGATTCTGTCGCTGCCACCAAGGCACTGGATCGTCTCCATTCAACTGCTTATCTGGGAGTCTGTAACTTGAAATGTTACCACTTTCTTGAGTATCGAGAACGTTGGTGGAGCTGTTCTGAGATCGACTAAACCCCCAAGGCTGATTGCAACATGCAAAACATTAATGCTATTACCCTAAAGCTCTGCCACAAATGTTTTCATAACTTCTAAAATATTATGATCGTGCAAGAATACCGCGTGTCTATGCCAGAGTTCAATTAGCAATAAGATATTTGGATCACAGTAACTAAAGGAGCATGGCACACTAAGGAGCCAAGGTGATCAGAAGCATAGGGGCACCGGACGAGTCACACGCCTTGAGATCAGGTACATCAAGGCATTATATTCGGGAATCCGGACGTATCCAAAATTTATCACACAGAATTGAATATTTAACTTCCAAGGCATTGACTAAAATAAAAAACAGAAAACGTAATCTATTATACTGTGTTTCACATTGAATTTTAGAACCGTTCATTCATAATTGTGAGGCACTCTTAAAACTCACCTCGAGCCTTTAAGGAGAGTCAAGGTGCATGTTCCGTGAAAGGGAGTATTGGCTTGTGTCTAGACATGTTTGAATAGCTTCATCCAAGTTAAAAGAATATGATTTATGGTACTTATGTCTCCAGGATATCGATAAGACACAAAAGACAAGAAGACCATATAATATGGATGTATCAGATGAGTAGTTTTTAAAAATATCCTGCATCACCAATTGACGTCGAAACAAGTAACAATTGACGTTTTTATTAGAAAGATATAATCAACAATTATGGGCAGCAAACCTTTGGCCTAGGCTCTGAACGAGGATTTAACACTGGTTGATCTGGATTTGACGAAGCATCATTGACATCCTGAGGTGACAACATGCAAAAATTGATACACCAATGGGGACAACTTCAAAACTATAAGCATGAAATAAACAGAAACAGTATTAATAGCAATGGACTAACCCTGATATTGAAAGGGTTCTCCCCATTCTGAATCATATCCATGATCTGCAAAACAATTCCGCATATTATAAAGAAAAAAAGGAAAGATGGCGAACATAGAAAAAGAGTTCAATGCCTCTTGAATATTATATGATTACAAAAGGCTTGACATATTTCCACGCTCAGGGACAGTAAATACCTCCCCATACGACTTAGATTGAACACCAACAGAAGGTTCCACGTATGCAGGCGGTGACAGAGATCTCGCTGCAAAGAGCACTCAAAATAACAAAAAGGTGATAGCCAACTCATTAAGAGCACGAGAATTCAGCAACTGATGAAAGAATAGCAACCTGAATGTGAATCATTGTTTGCCTTGCCATTGGTATAAGGTAGCTGGAAAACCACAGCACATGTTAAAAAACAACATCAACCCCGCTAATAATCAAAAGATCAATCATCATCAATGGTACTGAAAAAGAAACGTTATGACAAGCTCACTTGTGAACTGGTCAGTGAGACCCTTTGATAATCCTGTTCATCTACGATAATTCTTCTACTGATACTTTGACCTGACATGACCAGAAAAACAGAATCAGTTTACATAATTACATCTTACAGATTCTGTGGAAACTAATGATGTTAAGCAGACACAAGAAAAGAATCTTGAGGAGAACAGTCTTTACACAGCAAGTAGAGAAGGATGAGTAAGGAAGGTATATCTGTGAAACACTTAGGTTGAAAACACACATATGACGAGGTCGGTAAAATCTAAGATCACACACAGGTTAGAACAGATGGCAGACTTTGACCCAAACTTCAATCAAGTGAACCCGGTGCTCCCAATCACAATTAGCTCCACAGATTGTGGTTTCAATGAAATGTGATCAGACAAACAAGAAATTAAAAATGGCTAATTTGGCATTTTCTGCCTTATATGATTTGCAGTTTTAAATCCTCAGGTAGCAAATTGGAAGGCTGGATGTCACTTAAAACATTGTCAAATATGCTGACACTGAATTACAAACTTGGACAGAGAGAAACAAAAGAGCTAGTAAATATGCCAAAATGAAATTAAAAGTAGCATTTAAGCAATGCACAAAGCTAATTCTAGTTATACTAGCTGTTGGTGGCTCTGTCAATGACGAGTAATCACAAACAACTTCATAATATTTATGACAAATCTACTCAAGTAAAGCTAGATTTCTGCCAATGAAACTCATAAATTCAGAATGCAGCAATAATAAATGGCTAAAAAACCATGTACAACTCGTTCCGAGAGAAAGATTAAAATCACTTACACAAAAATAAAGGAGAAATAAAAATGGACCATAAGAAACTTCCTTACCCTCTTCCAACTTCTTTATAGAATTACTCATCGATTTCATTTCACGCACTTGCACATTCAAAGTGCTGATAAGCTCCTCGAAGAATCTCTTCTCTGAAAACAGCAAGAAAACCACCACGTGAAGCAATTACTGACCAACAAAATCTGGAACAATAAACAAACAATTTGCACTATAAAACAATTGTTAGAGTCGATGAAAAATATACCTTCATTTGTTGCAATCAACATCTCCTGGCTTGCTCGGGCAACATCAGCAGCTGCTATAGCAGCAGCTTTTGCAGCGGCCGCAGCTTCTTCTTCAATACTTCGTTTATCGTTTTTCTTTAGCATCCCCTCTTCCTTTTCTTCTTCCAGTACAACCTTGCGAATCCATAACTTTAACCTCGGAATAATTGCATTCTGACACAAGAATGTTACAGAAAATGTCACAAAAAAGTAGGAATATCAAACCTTCTGATGAGAGAAACTACATATATTACTGTACTAGTGTCAAGTGCAAGACAATGAAACTTGTATTGGAATTGTGTCGCCGAAAGGCACCTCTTCATTGGAACTATCTATACCTTGAAAAGTACTGCCGTTCCAGCACCGGATGCCGTAAAAAAACCTAAAGCAAAAAGAACATGAGACCAGTGAAATTGGGTGAATCGGCCCTTTTTTGGAACACTGCTAGCAGGTATGACAGATGTAGACTGCAGATTTTGAGCTGGAGGTTGCTGTTGAGCATTTGATGAAGCTTTTATCTGCTCATCTTTAGTTGTATGGTGGAGAAGGAAAAATCAAATACAATTAGCGCCTTGATTAACAAAAATAAGCAACTTCTGAAATAATTTGACATGGCCAAATACAAATTACCCGAATTAGTCACAACAGGCTGTGTTGTTGCAACAGGTGGGGAAGGATCCTGCTTTTTGCAAAGTACTAAGATTATGTACTTGGAAACTTCATAAGAAATAAATAAATGACTTCATGTGAAGGGCAATGAGATGTAGTTTCTTCCTCGATATTAGACTTATTCTGCGCAAGATGGAAAAAGAGAAAGGCGAGAGACATACTGGAACACGCCGAAAAGCTTCGTCTATCTCCTCTTTTGTGAGTCCCTTCTTCTCAAGAAAAGATCTTCTGTAAATTACCGGAGATCCCCTAACTTTAGGATGTGAAAGAAACTTAACAGCATTTTCCACTTGATCTTCTCGAATCGGTTCGGAGTTCACAAACACAGAGGTTGGTGAACTTTCTTTTACAGCATCCACCTTAGTAACTTGATGATCAGCGAGAGATGGTTGCATTGCTTGTGAGACCCCTATTCAAAATTAAACTTATTACAAATAGCAGGATTCGGGACCAATCAACATGCTTAATATCTGAAAACATACTTCAGGTGTGGCCTGATGGCCATAAGAAATAGCTATTTATCTTATCAAACATTTTATATCAGTTTAGTCACCAAAACAATCATCACTCTTTATAAATGTCCAGAGTTGATGCAAAAATGTCACATTAAATTTTGTGAACTCCAATTCACTAACCATTAGCATAAATACCAGTCATCGAATAGAAACAGAAAAATCAACAAAATGGTTTGTAAATGACTAGATTTAAAATGAATTACCAAAATTTCTGACTCCTAAATCTGGCATCACCTTTCATTCCATCAATAACAAACACTACCTCGTAAATCAGCTCCACCAAAATTCTTGCCAACCCCTAAACCCCAAGAACGTTCTTGTTTTAGCAATTGAAAAAATCACAATTTAAACTACAATTGTAATGAAGAAAATTCTTTTCATGTACAGAAGTACTAAGATTGGATAATTCAGACATCTAAGCGTGAGCTAACTCATTGTAATGGAGGTGGCTGAGGGTGCACAAACTTAGAGTTTTTTCCGCCAACGTTTTTAGAAAACTTTACATTAAATGACATCTTGTTTTTCTATTTTAATTTGTAGGTTCTCCTCCACATGCTAGGCCCATCCACGTAAACCAAACATCTAGAGCTTAAAGAGAGAACACAAACACTTGAGAATGTAATATTCATGCTCCATAATAAGTGGAAAAGTCAAATTTTTATATGATAGTCATAGAAAATAAAGGCTGACAATTATCACAAGAAATACAAATAGTTCATCTGGATTTCACAGACCAAACGACCAAACTTGAATTCAGGCCAACATCAGATTCAAATAGTCAGAAAATTTAACTATAATAAAAAGCTACACAACTCATTCTTGCTCAAATTTCACAGCTTGAACTTTCTCCCCCTAAAAGTTATAAGAACGATTATGGGAAATCAAAGAACTTGAGTGGATGAAAACAAAAAACAAAACCTGGGTCCGGCGGATTTTGGCCTGCAGAGCTCGGAGGAGCGTCACCGGTGGCTGCCATAAGGATTTACTGTCGGCCTGGTGATGGATTTTGACGGGACTTTCAGCTCAGAGAAGCTAAACTCTACGGTCAGCGGATTTTGCAATCAGCCAATCCGGACCCCAAAATATTAAAGTTTCTTAAAAAATTCTAAAATGGTCATCTAAAAATATCTGCATTTATAAAAATTAGGCATTCATGATTCATACTTCATCCAGTTAATTACAATATAATATATTAAACTTTTATTTTTATGAAATAAATGATTTTATACAAAAACTCTCGAGTAGGTATCTTGTGAGACGGTCTCACGAATCTTTATCTGTAAAACGGGTCAACCCTATGTCCCTATCGATATTCACAATAAAAAGTAATACTCTTAGTATAAAAAGTAATATTTTTTTATGGATGATCCAAATAAGATATCTGTATCACAAAACACGATCCGTGAGACCGTCTCACACAAATTTTTGCCAAAACTCTCATTGATTCTCATAATAACTAAAAAATATAGAATGTCTAAATACATCTTACGCATAACTGCATATTATGAAAAATATTATTTTACGTTCAAAATATTATTTTCATTTGTTAGTTATGTTACGACGAAATATTGTATAATATATGATAATTTGAAGTAAAATGAGAAAATATTATTTTTTTGTGTTGTATGGATCAGATCGACTCGTTTCAAATATATAAATTTGTGATATCGTTGTTAAAAAACCCTACTCATAATTTTAAGCACGTGATTTATTTAAGATTTATTGTATCTAGAATGACAGAGCTAATTATGATGTGAAACACCCCTTAAATGTTAGGTGCTTAAAATTAAATTCTACTAGTATTATTCTCAAGAACACATTTAAATAATCATAATAATTTAATTATATGAAATGAATTTATTATCCATCAAGTAAAATTTAATAAATTTATATTGAACACTACAAACACATAAAACATGATTCTAAAATAATATAACGTAAACAATAAATAAGTATGGCACTTGTTGTGAGATGATGACTCACATCACTTCACTCTCTTGCTATAACGGGCATGTCGGCATCAACGTTGGTGAGTTTTATATCGCTCAATCATTTACTTAAAAAACACGAGTTCAGATGTCACATACCCATCATATTAACATTTTGATTCTCTTACGCTTATTTTAACAGCGACATTTATTATTTATGGGTCTCATTGTCTATTCACCCAGCTTTATTCTTATTTTATATTAACTAAATACATTTCCAATTTTATTTACATTTTTAAAATTTTATTACTTACTATAAATAATAACATTTTTTATTTTTTATAACTTAAAATTATTTCATCTTATTTTACGAGTTTAATTTATTTAAAATTAAAATTTTATCATAAATTTGAAATGAAAGAACACAAGAAAATCACATTTACATATAAATAAAAACAACATATGAATTAAATGTTACTAATTCATGAATTGTTGTTGTATTTCGTCAAAATATTCTCAGCTAATTCGACAAAGAGTTGGTGATGCATTTGACTGTTACGTGGTTCATAATTTGTCCTCAAATAATCATGAAATCCTCGATTTAAGCCCTGAACAAGTTGTTTCGTCTGACTGTCACGTACTCCATAATATTGGTCGTCAATTTTAACTTGTACTTCGTTTTCACTTGTGGAACTAGAGCTAGAGCTCGTGCTGCTGTAATATCAAAATTTTTTGGAAGAAACAAATTCAAGTCTATGTGTTTGCCAAATAATATGTTATTAGAATGAAGAATGATAGAGCACAAGTCACAAGATGTCTATATATAATGCTTTTGTCATGCAACGACACTTTGCAACAACTATATTTCAATTTCTACTTTGCAACGACTAATTACAAATGTATTGAAAAATTATATTTAATGAATGTAGATTAACATTAATTGAAATAAAATTACACTAATTAAAAGAAAAAATACAATAATTGAAAATTACATATTTCATCTTCCCGTGATCGGTTGACATAGAACGTTCGTGGAAGATAAGTTGCTCCTGTCAGTTGCGGAGTGCCCTTCGAAAGGATTGTGTATTCCTTCAATTGAGTTTTGGTTAAGGCAGATTTTGCTTTCTTCTACTCAACTTCAAGATATTTTTGTTTCATTTTAACTTCACCCTTTTTCATGTTTATATGTTCAGTAAACTCTACAAACATATTGTCCAAATTTACTATCATATCCTTCATGGCCTATTTCATTTTGCCTTCTCTCTTACTTTTTGTTGCTTTTTGACCCATTGGATGAGTGTCTTCTTCGTTTAGGTCTACATGTAGACTTGCATATCTGTTGGATGAGGTGTTGCTTGCCCCCGAATCCGAGGTCATCACCTTCTTCGTGCCAACAAGGTGATAAGCATACTATGAGAAAAATTGGACGATCTTTTGCGATTTTCCACACATGCACGAGATTAAATGCAATGACGTGATTTTCCTCGCATTATTTTTCATACACAAGCCACAAAATATCCTCATCATTGTGGCTATTTCGATACGCACTATAAACGCTATTGTAATTTGCGTTGAAACGATATACCTTGTGTCAATGCAATCATATCACACTTGCACTTCTGTTGGGTGAACTTGTGGGACGATTCTCATTGTAGTAAGTTGCATCACGTCTCCAGAAAATCATATGCCTTCTGATCATCATCGATGCATGGGTCATCGCTATTAGTGGCAAACGATATCGCTAAGGCATTGTATTCAAACTTTATTCAAGTTGACCACTTTCTTCTATCCTCATCTCAAGAATCTATCTTCTCTAAATTTGCAACCTCAATTGAGGATTCACGTTCGGTTCCAATTTGTTTTCCGCCGGAAATGTATAGGGCATACTAGATGAATGTGGATTAGAAAGTCCATAAAAATAAACGACATTGAATATCGATTGCTCATATTTTGCAAATATTCAGGTGTAGGTGTTTGATATAGAGCTTTGGGGTCTTAGGCAGCTTATTCGAATAATTTCCAAAACCTTGGAAAATTTGAATATATAGTGGAACAAACGAGAACTTTGGAAAATAAGGTAAATATTGCGTAGAAGAACCAATAATTATAATGTCTGATTATATGTTTTATGAAGTGGATCTAATTTAAGTGTTGTTGCTTTCCAAATCATAGTTATGTTATGCTTATGACCCTTTCTGGCTTCTACATTTTCCCTATAATTCCGTCCTCCATTTATTCGATTACTTAAATAACCTGATTCCATGAGAACTCAAAAGTTGGAATATTTTCATTCCGCTGCATCTTGTCGTTTTTCTGATAAGCACGAGATCTCTATTACCTTATCAATTGGAACATTGTAATTAACTATAAAACAATTGAGTGAGTCTTATGTGAGATCGTTTCACAGATCATAATCTGTGAGACGGGTCAACCCTACCCATATTCACAATAAAAAGTAATACTCTTAGCATAAAAAGTAATATTTTTTCATGAGTGACCCTAATAAGAGATCTGTCTCACAAATACGACCCGTGAGACCGTCTCACACAAGTTTTTGCCAAAACAATTAGGTATAGTTTGGTACACTGGATAAGAGAGAGATTGATAAATAATCCTCCTCATCCCACGTTTGGTACTTTTTTAGAAAGATCATATGCCCGTGATAAATAATTTTATACAACGATAAAATATCCTTTTTATGATATGTGATAATTTTAATTTAATGATAAAAAACACCACAAATGACTTAATTACCCTCAATGTATAAAAATCCTAAACCTCATCAAATATTTTTATTTATTTTTATATATTACCAAAATAGTGATGTTTTGAACTCGAGATAATTATATAAATGATTTTTTATAAATATTTAAAGTTTTCTCTTGTAAAAAGCCTCTGTCTTTCGACATTAATATAAAATTAAAATCAAATAAATATTTTTATTTATTTTTATATATTATATAATATGATAATTATATAAATAAACTCGAGATAATTATATAAATGATTTTTTTATAAATTTCAATAAAATTATTAATATCATTCGATTAACCTTAAAAATTGATATTTGACTTGACTCACAAAATCAAGAGTTCAATTATCATATTTATATAATATATAAAATTAGGTAAAAATAAATAAATCATGCAAGCACCGTCGGCGCATGAACATATAAGAAATATGAATTCAACCAACAACTTTGAAATTATAAAATTTATTATGATAATGTTAATTTGTCATTACAATCTAATATACAAATATAATCACTCTTATTAAAATCATACCAAACATTAATTATAATATCCTACGTCTTATTTATCATTAACTTATCATTATATTACATATCACATGTTTATCCTATCATGTTTACCAAACTATCCCTTAAAATATAACTAATATTTTTCAGATGAAAATTTTTTATAATTGAAACTTATGGATGAAACAGAAATACATTTGTAAAAAAAAAGGCCAAGGAAAAAGGGAATTTGAAACGGTAACTTTGAAAGATAATTAAAGTTAAAGCCACTTTGGTTTTTTTTTTTTTTTTGTTATTACTTATAAATTTGGAAGTGTTTTATATTACAAGTTATCTTATTTACAATTAAAGTAAAAAATAATATTTTTAATATTTTTTATGAATCAAATCGAATAAAGATTTTCGTGTCACAAATTTTTTTTAACTTTACGAAGTTCGCTTAATGTAGTTGATTACCTATTTTTAAAATATAATATAATTGCATTTACCTCCAATATAAAATAATAATTCATATTATATACAATTTATTTTTTTGTTATAGAATAACATTTATTGCTTTAACTATATTTTTAATGTGAAAAAATCACAAAAGACTATAATAAGTAATTTAAAATGACTATTATAGTTTGAGAGAGAATAAAAAGTAATATTAGAATTTGAATATCGTAATCAAAATAAATTCTCTTTTGCAAGATGATATAGTAAAAAAGAGATGTGATACATGGACATGAAACTTATTTTTCTTACTGATATTTTTTTCGGTTAGCTTATTGCGTATGATTTGTTCAATACGATTAATCTAAAGCAAAAACTTGTGTGAGACGGTCTCACGGTCATATTTGTGAGACATATATCTTATTTGGGTCATCTATGAAAAAATATTACTTTTTATGTTAAGAGCATTACTTTTTATTGTGAATATGGGTAGGGTTGACCCGTCTCACATATTATGATCCGTGAGACGGTCTCACATGAGACCCACTCTTAATCTAATTAACATAATTTGCAAACCACTGTGTTAGGTCGAGAATTTACTAAGAGTATAGATAGTGACTACATATTAGTTATTACATCTTCATTTAAAAAAAAAGATGATGCAAGTCATATTGAGAACAAAATAAATTAGATATTAGAAAAATTTAAGATTGTAATATTATACGTGGAATATTATAGATAGATTATCATAATTTGAAAAAAAAAAACCGGAAGAAATGTTTATAATTCCAAAAAGAAAGGGGAGTTTGTTAATATAGCTCTAGATTTATTACCCAAGAAAAAGAGGTTATCTCGTAAAGATTATGATGATACCAAATTTTCCCTGGGTCCGGTCTGGTGAGATTGAGCTTCAGATAAACAATGTTTGATCCGGAGCTGATGGAACACTACCAGTCTATACAAACTAGTAGATATTGGAAGGTGCCAAGAATTTTTCCGGCGTGACCGCTCTGAAGTTTTGATCGGATTTTGTGTTTAGGAATAAAGAAATGAGAAGATGCAATATGTGGAATAGTGCTAAGAAAGTTCATGTCTCCCCTTGACCATGAAATATACATGGGTATTTATAGTGGTTGAGAGGACTTCTTACCATACTGTGCCGAAGTCTATTTTAGATAAATTTCCCTATAAAATTAACCTCTTCTCCAATCACTGCAAGTTCAGGCCGGATTTCTTGTCACATCTAATCATACGGCGAGATTCTAGCATATTTAAAGATCATTCACGTTTTTGACATTTAACAAAGTTCCTAAGATAGAAACAGGACACATGGGCCTGAGATTCATGTCACAAGCATCTGTGCTTGACAGAACCCTGGTGGCCGAGCCCTGGGTAGAGCTCCTCGGCCGAGCGACCGAGCTCTGCCTAGGGATTGGCCGAGCACCAGGGCTCGGCCTCAGGGCTTGGCCATTAGTGGCTCGGCTGAGCTCTGTCCAGGGCTAGGCCGAGCACCATGGCTCGGCCGTGCCCATGAATTGGCCGAGCACCAGGCTCGGCCATCAGGGGCACGGCCTGGTGCTCGGCCTAGCCCTGGACAGAGCTCTTGGCCATCAGGGGTTCGGCCGAGCACCAAGCTCGGCCGAGGTGTTCAAGAAGAACGGCTGAGCTCGTCTAGAGATGATACCGCATTCATACGAGTCGTGCTTGACATGTTACGTTTAAGGTCCTCGGGAAGAAATAAAACTCGAGCACAGTTGAATATTGGGGGCATCAGTAGTAACCTCCCTCTGTGGTCTAATAGAAGTATTGAATTTTAGACCAGTGAATCACTATGATTGAGCCTTAAGCCCTCGAGTTCAACATTGGTTGCGAGAAGATCCAGATCGTTCAAGTTGTTTGTAAGATTTTGGTCGGCTAGGATCAAACGATGGTACGGATCTCGAGGCCTTTGAACATGCATGATCCTAGTCGTCTATACTTGATTTAATCGGACGGATCTCCTTCTTCTGACCCTCTTATAAATACGGCATTCCATTCATTCTCAAATCTCACAATTCTCTCCCAAGTTACAAAGCGCCTCCCGCCCTTTCGACGTTCTCGGTTCGGCCAACTGTCCTGAGTTCGGTAACCTCTCGCTCCCAACTCTGTTCTTCTTGACCACTTTGGTAAGTTCTTCTTCCTGTGTTAATTGCAATACTTCGGTTAAGGAATGGATGAAGCTATAGGCACTTCTTCCCCCTCCCCTTCGAAGACTTCGGCGGAGCTTCCCTGGTACGAAATTAAGGCTTCGGTCCTAAGATATGATGATGTCTCTAGGATTAGAGAGTTATCGGGATTGTCTTCGGAAATCGATATTCGAATTCCTGAGATTACAGATATGGCTCATCTCCCTCCTAACGGATATTACACATTTTACCTGGACCAACTAGAGATGAGTCTTCGGTTTCCCATCCCCAGAATAGTTCAGTACCTTTGCGATCACTATCTTATATGCCACAGCCAACTAGCTCTCAATTCCTTTAGCACGCTTCTGGCCTCAGGGGTATTGCTTAGGTATTTCGATATACCCCTCTCAGTAGCCCTCTTAGATCGTTTCGTGCAGATCAAAAGAAAAGAAGTAGGTCAATTTTACCTATCACCCCGACCCGAGGGTGATTTTCTGGGCGGAAACCATTCATCTCACAAAGATTGGATGAACCGATATTTTTATGTGGAGTCTGGGCTTCTTCCTTGGCACTGCGATATGGCTTGGGCTGACCAATTAACTCTTAGAACTCCACCCGCGCCTAGGCGTGCCATCAACCTGACCCGCTTCCTTGCTAGTACTTCGGAAAGGTGTTTTGACGTCAAGAGCCTGATCCATGACGATCTTCTTTATAAATTTAGGTTCTGCAAAAAAGGAGTCGAAGTGGAGGGGGACATAGGTATATTTTCCCTAGCCTTTCCACTTTCCTACTAAAAACCAATATTGTGCTGACTCTATGCTTCTTTTGCTTCTTCTGTCTCTCCTTCCCCCCTTTTTTTTTTGAGACGAACGAATTATGAAATCTGAAATGCTTCAAAACATGAAAAGGAGGAAAGGTGAGATCGGAACCTCTTTGAAGTCCTCTACTGCGGAGGACAAAAGGAAGCAGAAGAAATTGCCCATAGAGTCTGAGGGGCAGCCCATGAAAAAGACTCTCAAGGTTATTGCTTCGTCCCCGTCCGCCTCCACTTCGACTTCTTTCTTGCAGAACCTAAATTTACGAAGAAGATCGTCATGGATCAGGCTCTTGACGTCAAAACACCTTTCAGAAGTACTAGCAAGGAAGCGGGTCAGGTTGATGGCACGCTTAGGTGCGGGTGGAGTTCTAAGGGTTAATTGGTCAGCCCAAGCCATATCGCAGTACCAAAAAAGAAGCTCAGACTCCACATAAAAATATCGGTTCATCCGACCTTTGTGAGATGAAGGGTTTCCGCCCAGAGATAGGTAAAATCGACCTACTTCTTTTCTTTTGATCTGCACGAAACGATCTAAGAGGGCTACTGAGAGGGGTATATCGAAATACCTAAGCAATACCCCTAAGGCCAGAAGCGTGCTAAAGAAATTGAGAGCTAGTTGGTTGGAGGGCATATAAGATAGTGATCGCAAAGGTAATGAACTATTCTGGGGATGGGAAACCGAAGACCCATCTCTAGTTGGTCCAGGTAAAATGTGTAATATCCGTTAGGAGGGAGATGAGCCATATCTGTAATCTCAGGAATTCGAATATCGATTTCCGAAGACAATCCCGATAACTCTCTAATCCTAGAGACATCATCATATCCTAGGACCGAAGCCTTAATTTCGTACCAGGGAAGCTCCGCCGAAGTCTTCGAAGGGGAGGGGGAAGAAGTGCCTATAGCTTCATCCATTCCTTAACCGAAGTATTGCAATTAACACAGGAAGAAGAACTTACCAAAGTGGTCAAGAAGAACAGAGTTGGGAGCGAGAGGTTACCGAACTCAGGACAGTTGGCCGAACCGAGAACGTTGAAAGGGCGGGAGACGCTTTGTAACTTGGGAGAGAATTGTGAGATTTGAGAATGAAGGGAATGCCGTATTTATAAGAGGGTCAGAAGAAGGAGATCCGTCCGATTAAATCAAGTATAGACGACTAGGATCATGCCTGTTCAAAGGCCTCGAGATCCGTACCATCGTTTGATCCTAGCCGACCAAAATCTTACAAACAACTTGAACGATCTGGATCTTCTCGCAACCAATGTTGAACTCGAGGGCTTAAGGCTCAATCATAACGATTCACTGGTCTAAAATTCAATACTTCTTTTAGACCACAGAGGGGGGTTACTACTGATGCCCCCAATATTCAACCGTGCTCGAGTTCTATTTCTTCCCGAGGACCTTAAACATAACTCGTCGAGCACGACTCGTCCGAATGCGATATCATCTCTAGACGAGCTCAGCCGTTCTTCTTGAGAACCTCGGCCGAGCTTGGTGCTCGGCCGAACCCCTGATGGCCGAGCCCTGGTGCTCGGCCAAGTCATGGACAGAGCTCGGCCGAGCCCTGGTGCTCGGCCGAGCCACTGATGGCCGAGCCATGGTGCTCGGCCAAGCCCTGGACAAAGCTCAGCCGAGCCCTGGTGCTCGGCCGAGCCACTGATGGCCAAGCCCTGGGGCAGGGCTCGGCGGCCAAGCCCTAGGCAGAGCTCGGCCGCTCGGCCGAGGAGCTCTACCCAGGGCTCGGCCACCAGGGTTCTGTCAAGCACAGATGCTTGTGACATGAATCTCAGGCTCATGTGTCATGTTTCTATCCTAGGAACTTTGTCAAATGTCAAAAGTGTGAATGATCTTTAGATATGCTAGAATCTCGCCGTATGATTAGATGTGACAAGAAATCCGGCCCGAACTTGCAGTGATTGGAGAAGAGGTTAATTTTATAGGGAAATTTATCTAAAATAGACTTCGGCACAGTATGGTAAGAAGTCCTCTCAACCACTATAAATACCTATGTATATTTCATGGTTAAGGGGAGACATGAACTTTCTTCAGCACTATTCCACATATTGCATCTTCCCATTTCTTTATTCCTGAAACACACAAAATCCGATCAAAACGTCAGAGTGGTCACGCCGAAAAAATTCTCGGCACCTTCCAATATCTACTAGTTTGTATAGACCGGTAGTGTCCCATCAGCTCCGGTTTAAACATTGATGATCTGAAGCTCAAGCTCACAAGACCGGACCCAGGGAAAATTTGGTATCATCAATTGATTGGAGAAGAGTTTAATTTTATAGGGAAATTTTATCTAAAATAGACTTCGGCAAAGTATGGTAAGAAGTCCTCTCAACCACTATAAATACCCATGTATATTTCATGGTTAAGGGGAGACATGAACTTTCTTCAGCACTATTCCACATATTGCATATTCTCATTTCTTTATTCCTAAACACAAAATCCGATCAAAACATCAGAATGGTCACGACGGAAAAATTCTCGACACCTTCCAATATCTACTAGTTTGTATAGATCGGTAGTGTTGCATCCGCTTCGGTTCAAACATTGATGATTTGAAGCTCAAGGTCACCGGATCGGACCCATGGAAAATTTGGTATCATCATATTAGTCTTTTTTTCCCAACCAAATGACGTTAAAATAAGCCGTTTGGGGATATAATATAAGATTTTTTATTCACCTAATTCAATAACATATAATTATTATTATAAATTCATGTTACCATGTACCAACAATTCAATAAATATTGGGATAAGTCTCCTTTCTATATAAATTTTTTTAAAAAAAATTAGGTGACCCAAAGCAAATTTTTCAAAAGAGAACTTGAGAACTTTTATGGAATGGAACAATTGGTATCAACTATGTGGCACAAAATGAAAAGTAAAAACAAAATAAAGTAAG
The DNA here is from genome assembly GCF_025594145.1 of Primulina tabacum. Lineage (NCBI taxonomy): Eukaryota > Viridiplantae > Streptophyta > Magnoliopsida > Lamiales > Gesneriaceae > Primulina > Primulina tabacum. The sequence goes on along the minus strand of NC_134561.1, from coordinate 36,082,492 downwards.
CTTTATGCTTTTATCTATGAAAACTCAGTACTACGTGTGCAGCCAAAGCGACCAAACCACCTTTCCAAGTATCTTTTTTTTTTTTTTGGATCAAGTCTAGTTACCTTCCGTTCAACTCGATTTTAGGGGGACAGAGCTAGAGTCTCGAATTTAAGGGGCTCGGAAGGAGGACGGCCTAGCCTTCGGATTCTTCCAACACAGCTCAGCCTTCCCAATGATGATGATTTTCAGAAATTCCATCAAACTAAAGTTCAAGAATTTACTGCTAAGAAATCGAAATAGTTGGCACTTATCAGATTGCAAGACGTTTCATCGTTCAGATCCATGGTTCACTCGAAGGATAGAAAACACAAGAGGATACAAAGCATTGTAATCATATGGTTTCTTCTAAAGTGGGAGATTCTCAAGGGCAATAAGGTGACAAGGAAATGGAGATTTTTTGGCTGGCTTTATCACTTTTACGTGCACAAAAAAAGTGCCAAGATCAAGAGTACTTTTTATACTAGTGTACCCCAATTTGCTTAGCTTCATGCTGTCCACCCATTCATTCACACATTCTTTTATATTTAAATCATGTACCGATTACTGAACATTCCCATGCCTCTCGTTCTAGTTTTATTATACACCAGGGATTGATCATCATGGTTCTCCAGCAAAGAAATTACACCAAAGAAATAACATTCACAGGATGGTATTTTACCAAACTACATTTACCGCCAGACTTCATCGCCTTCCACACTATATCAAACATATGTTTCTTCTATCATCATCTCATGCACCACAACCAAGTGTCAAAATTTCTCCAGTCATAGCACAAGATTAAACAACATTAAAATAAAAGTAAAAAAGAAAAAGAATAAAAAAGTTACTCGAAAGTGTCAGTTCCAAAATCTAGCCGCAGAAAGTATATGATTTTGCTGCTTCGACTTACTCTGGTAGTTTCAAGCGATTGAACAGCACAAGAAAACTCTGTTCGGGGACAACATAAAGAAAACCAAGGTCCGCACCTTTCACATATGGACCCAAACCCTGTCAATCAACGAGAGTGACCGATAAACAATGCAACACTAGAGGCTAAAACTTGATAGGCATTTGTGCATGAGACTTCAGTACCTTGCCGTTCAGTTGTAACAGTTCCCCCTCAACCCATTTGGGATTCTGGAACCCGAATTCTGCGATCCTTCCTTGGCCTCTGTAACTTGCAACCTGGAAGAACGTAAATACGTGTTTTGAAGTTCCTAACATAGAAAAACTTTAATCTTTTCTCAAGGGCGACTCTTGCCACGGTTTGGCACAATACAATAACAAGAAGTCTTTATCCAACTGAGTAGGATCGCCCTACACCATTGTGCTATATCCTATACTATATCCACCTCGTCTATATTTAAATAATTTTATCCTCTTTTATCATTCCTAACCAAGTTTTTTTTGTCCCTCTCTTTTACCTTGTTAATAATGCAAATACCTTGTTAATAATGCAAATATTTTCATGGTCTTACAAAAAACTAACAGGGTCATTTATTAGTCGCCTGAGTATACATCTATCTCATCTTAATCGTGTATCTCTCAACAAGCACAACATTGACTCTCTCTAGACTCTAATGTTCTCATTTCTTGTCTTGTCCAACCTTGTATGTCCGCACATCCTCCCTATCATCCTCCTCTCTGCAACTCTTATCTTTTGCTCATGCTGATTTACAGACCAATATTCAGCTCCGTTTAACATAACAGATCCACAAATTGGCACAATAAGGTGGAAACTTTCCAGCCTCATTTGTAACAAAAAGATGCTCGACTCAACTGCCGCTTTTAAAAAGAAGCAAGTTCTGAATTCTCTCGCTCATGCAATACTCATTTTCATTTTTATTTTATTTTCATAATCAGTTTGAACCTACTTTCCCGTTCTTCATTACCTTCATCATTCCCCACTCTATCACAAGTAAGATATAGAATTCAAGTGTATTCAGTGGGCTAGGCGCATCAATGGGGGAAAGAGAAGAGGGTCGCGAGTATTTACCACTCCAAGTTCATCTGGGTACATTCCCCGCTTAGCAAGCCGGTTACCTCTCCCAATTTTAGCACGAAAAGTCACCTAGACAGATGTCAGGCACAAAGTTAGTATATATCCAACAAACTAATCGTTAAACGAGAAAATGGGCCAAACTCTAACCTGCCCTGCTGGAACATTCAAATCTCCGGTCAGCTTAACTGCCTCGACATACTCGAAGAACTCCATTTCGGAAGATTTATCATCACTATTCACAGTCCAGCTGCCATATTTCCGCCTTAGTTGAACCACCTCAGTACCATAAGGGCCAAATGCACCAACATATAGACCTGAATTAACAATAATACATCTAGAGTGAAAGAGAAGCATTTGTGTCAAAATAAACATGCATGGGAAAAGGGCGAGAACGTAAACTCACCATCAAATAGATCTAAATCACCTTGGGAGGTAGTAATACGACTAAAATTTGTGTACTCGGATAATCTATTCTGCTTCTGCGCATGACTGACAGCAAGCTTAACCATTTCTCGAACATCTTTGGAAATCTACGTGATCACAAGATAATTCTGAGTTTTGAAACAAATCAACATTAAGCATTGGAGATCGAAACAATTGATACATATATAGAGCTATTCGAAACAAGACCCATATTCAAGGTGGCAGAACATTTCTAGTGCAAATTTCAAAATCAATAACCACATAGAAAATGCCAAATTGGAATACATATTCCATGAAAAAGATCAGGATAACCCCAAGTTTCCCCAACCTCACAGGAGGTTAACATAGGAGTAAACTTTATTGGACCAAAGGTGCACGTTTTCACAGATGCGATATTTCAACTCCTCATTCAAAACAGAACCTTTGGAAGCACATGTTTACCAATTGTTTTTTTCTACAACTCTTTCTTTAATAAAGTACACTCAACTTATTTTTCATTAATACCTTGGAAGAAACTTTATCAGAGCCCATAAACACCTTGGCCACATCAGGAGGCATAAGTTCAGAAACACTATGGGCAGTGATAGCAGCCACCACCTCCACCTTCGATGCTGCATTTTTTTCTGCGCCATTATCTTGATCTCCTTTTGGAATATGCAACACAAAGGAATCCCTCTCCGTATCCTTTATATTAGCTGGGACACGAACAAACTCATCTTTTGTATGATCGTCTTCTTTATTGTGCAATACTCCTCCAATGTAAAGTTTCATGTCTAGATTCTTTTCATCTTCCAATGTGTCATTATCTCCTTGAGCAGTGACTTGATCTTGCTTATTGTCATTTATATCACCCGCTTCCTCCTCGGAATCTTCACTGGTTGTTTTCTCATCATCTTCTTCTATCAATTGCCTCACAGCATCCTCAGTCATGTCTTCGGTAATATTAACTTTCATTACTTTAAACTTAAGTTCTGGAATTTTTTCTTTAAGAAAATTCATGACACTTTTTATTCCTTCATCAGCTCCTTCCATGTCGATACTTTTTACTTTCCCTTTCTCCGCTTCACTTTCTTCTACGTTATCATCAACTACTGGTGTATCCACAATCTCACTTGCTGATGGCGTAGTGGATTTATCAGATGATGCACGTGAATTTCCTTTAGTTCGTTTTAGAAATACAACCTGTGAGATGCGCTGCATAAGAACCTTTTCTGAGGAGATGATAAATCTATATAATCATCAGAAATATGGATGGGCGAGCAATTCCAGGTGTAAAGGGCAGAACCTAAGCCACAACACTTACTACAAGAGGTCCGAAACATGAGTGGACTTGGCCTCATTTTCAGCAATATGATCAAATTTCTTGGACTTTTAAAACAGTTAAGGGGTAAATATAGGCGAAAGAAGCTTGATTTCAACCCCATGCTCATGAGTTCTGAATTCATCCCAAGTAAATCAACATTTCTCATGAAAGGAGAAATATTATTTGACTCGCAACTCGAAATGAAAAAAGTATTGAATCATATAAGCTTTCTGTGGCCAACCAATTAGTTTATTGTTGAAGATGTTGGTCTTCCAAGATTTTTTGTCTGTTTTGAGTCACACCATGTGCACACACGTTTAAAATTATTTTTTTTAAAAGAAAAATGGATAAGAGAAAATTCCAATGGAAAACTTCAACATTTAGCCATAACTAGCAACAAAAATTGATAGAATATTCAGATCACCTGCATCTCATGTGTCCCATTTGCATCTTTAACCACAAATATTTCAAACAGTGGAGTTCCAGGAGATGAAGTGACCAACTGCCTGCAATAATTTCATTACTGGAGACTTTATGCTTGCATAATTAAGGAGATCAAAACAAGAAAAATGATCTCTTCTTTAATTTCTTATTAGCACCTTGGACTATAACTTCTGCCAACAAATCTTCCCATTCCAGGAGTGATCCGAATCAATCTCCCGAAAGGATCATCTGAGTCCTTAGAATATCCAACCCACCAACCAACCTGCATGCATGAAATAAATATGAGCAGTGTCAGATTCTAACTTTCGAGCAAGAAATTGAACTCATGAAACAAGGAACAAGAAAGGTAAGGATGAGCATCTGCAACGTTCTCCCACATCTGTTAAATATATGGAAATAATCATTCTGTATCTATCCCCTCTTCACATATTTTTTGTATTTCTCATATAATGTCCTTGTAGTACCAACGGAGATAGTTTGACTAGTGTTATAAGACATCAAACACATATTGTACCAGGACATAGTGGCATTGCAAAAGCAGAACTGAGAATTAGCATGCAGGTGACATCTCATGGAATGTCAAAATCATGAAATTCTTAAATCCGAAAGTAGAATTATGTCAAAGAATAACACCATGACAATTTACTATTATTTTATTTATTATTCATGCACTACTGATTATGGCTCTACATAAAATGTTCCAAACAAAACCATCATCCTTTGATATCAATAAAAATAATAAATCTTGCGGCTCCACATAAAATGTTCCAAAGAAAACTATCAGCCTCTGATATGAATAAAAATAATAAATCTATACTAGGAGTCCTTCAGATTTCTTATCAAATAATCTTTGATGAAACATCTTAAGCTTTTATCAATAACCACAATCTAATACAATGTGGTGCTTCTGATTCTATGTCATGTTCTTGAAAAGAATTTGAAGGGTGTACTAGATATTTATTATCTGGTGATGGTTCGTTGATCATATGGGTTTATCAAATGTAGGGCGTTCAAGGTATTTGTGTGATAGAGCACTGTTTGTAAAACAATATCATGGAAGAAAAAATCAGTGTTCTAAAACTCGGATCTAGGCGGTCCAAAGCGGTTCAAGGCGGGCCTAGGCGTTTGAAGTTTTTTTGGGAAATTATTTTTGGGCTTTTAATTTTTGAAAGCCGAATTAAACTAGAATATGACATAAGAAAGAATTATAAGCTCGTGCTTTTAATTTTTTGTGATTGAAAGCCCAATTAAAACAACGATTTGTTGGGTTGCGCTTGCCCTAACATGTCACTCTCATCTTTTTTGTCTATTTACTTCTGCACACATAAGAAAATCAAACCAGACCCTAAAGGTAATTTTTTTCTTTATTTTGGTTTCTTTTGCATTGCCTATTATTCTGATCCGCCTTAAGCAGGGAGAATGAACCAGGTGTCAATTGGATTTTAAAAAAGTTTGGGCTGAAATTTAGTTTAAGACCCATTACAAGACTCTTCATGCCGTGGAATCCGCCTAGGCCTAGGCTCTAGGTGCTACTGGCGCCCGACTAGCGCCTAGTGAATTTTAGAACCATGGAAAAAATAATAATAGAAGAATGTTGTGTTTGATCAAGCTCTGAAATATATCTCCAGCGCTTAATTTTGAGTGTTTCACCATCAAACTTGATGTGTGATAGCAAAGCAGTTAATTGCTCTAGTGAAGTAGCACGTGCAAGTAGGATTCATTTTTGCACAGTAAAATCTTTTGCAGTTGTTTACTTTTGCGTAAAACAGTCATCAGCCATGCCATCAATTTACCCAAGGAATGGGATGTTCAATAGCTAACCATATCTATCCACACTACATTTAATTAAGAGCTAATTATAGTTTCCTTTTAGTCTCTTTCGTGCACAAACTCTTGAAATGATCAAAATAATATAACTTTTTCAATTACTTAGATTAAATTAGTGTTTAGACTTGATTATTTTGTACATCAACATTCGAATTTATAGAACTGTATGTTGTTTTGTTCAAAAATTCTCCTAACCTATGTGGTCAAATAAAAAATACAAATGACAACATTACAGACCAAATAATACACAACATATATGTATGGTGTGTGCTAGCAACTAGTAGATAAGAAGTTAGAACTCAGAAATCAAAGTCTTTACCGGTGAGGGAGATTTATGAAGGAATACAGTTGCTATTATCAAGTTTTATTTTGTGTACTCTGTATATAATCAGACAAAACTTAAGGTGTAGTACAATATTCTGCAACTCAGAATCTCCAAATTAATACCTATCATTAAAATGAAAGTGGAAAAGACAAGAGTAACAAAAGCAGGAAACCAGATAATCAAGATAGAAAAAGCGTCAAAAAGCTAACAGAATATTATGGTATTACCAGACCGCTTCCTGTACTTTGGCATAATCTTGAGGCGTCTTGGTAACGTTCTTCCTCGATTGCATACTGGAGCAAACAGAAACTGATAAAATTTTTAGAAAATTTGCGCACATAACTCAATTTGAATACTAATTTACCTTCAATTGAGCCATAATTTCAGCAATGCTATCTTTTGATGTTGAATCCGCAATCGCTTTTTTCAACTTAGCAGCTTCCTCGAAGTCTTCACTCTCTATTGCGTCATCCAGTTGAAACTGTGAACTATAACAAGTCATTATTTCTCAAAATGGAATGACAGTAGTCAAAAATTTCTTCTTCCTATAAATCACTCGATAAATTAGAGACCCCTTCCAGTCTCAAATCCTTCGGCAAGCAAAACATACTGTGCCACATAAGTCAAAGATAACAGGTGGGGTACAAATTACAATCACAAACTCCACCAGAAAAAAATGTTTGAAAAATAAGCTGATCTACCTACCAAAAGACAACCTATCATTTGCTTAGAACTAAATAATTACTTTCCACGTTAATGACTTGCAATCAGAAAAAGTGAAAAATATGCCCAAAGCCCCTTTGATAAAGATGATGGGTTAGAACAGACAGTGGCAAATATTTAAAGTTCAATTACATAGTTCAATTTGGACCATTTGACAGACTAAAACCAATCAGCCAAAACTTTCCCAAGGCCCTTCTCAATTCTCATCCTATACTAAATGCTGCTATGGCTTTTGAGTAGGGATGGAACTTAATCTACTTTGATATATGCGTGCAGGAGGACTGCCTCGCGTCGGTAGCACCTTCGAAATCCTACTAGAATAGATTAATGCACATATATAAGATAAAAAAAAAAAAAAAAAGATTATCCTAACAAATCAAGACCAAAAGCAATTCTGACAGTAAATCCACAACAGTACAACTGTATAAGCCATCATGCACAAATATACCAAAAACCATCTCTTAAATCCCAGAGAGAGAAAAAAACAACTAACAACGCACAAACTGTCTTCGTAAACATCTACAAGAACCGGTGTGTTCAAAAGAACTGAACCTTGAGAACAGAAGCATAGTTCTCAGCCTGCTCAATCTCTGAAAAATGGCGGGTCCACCTATTCCAATCCCAATCTGCAGATGACGATGATGAATAACAAAAACTGCTACCATTACTGCCAGAGGTGCCATGATTACCGCTCTCAATATTACTCCGGCAAATGCAAGCCAACCTTGAGTTCTTGCTTCTTGTAAGAAGAACTTTATAAGCGAAATCGACTGAATGTTTCTTCTTGGAGAGAGGGCCGGTGTCTAGTGAAGATGATGAGAAAGGTCGGAGCTGGGGCGGCGGAACGGCGGACTGCCCAGTCGCCCAAGCATTAGCCACTGACATCTTGAATTTCTTAGCTTAATTTTCAATCTTGAATCGTGGGTTGAGGTTATGGAAATGATTTTCACCCTTTTTCCCGTAAACTTTTCCAAAATTTTGAGATATTTTCTCGAAATAGAGGAGCTGAGAAAGAGCGTTGGGCATTACGGATAGAATCTCATCTCTAGCTGGATAGGATAACTCTCGATCTCATTCGTACAACAAAGACCATATAGCAAACATAAATACACCTAAATGTCAAAGTTTCGAATCCCGACCCTTAAAAAAAATTAAAGGTATTAGGGAGACCCGCGAGAAAAACTCGAAACGGGAATGAGATCTTATTTTTTTTCAGATTCGGGGATTTTTTTAAATCCACGAAATAGTTCGAGACGAGTATAAAGATATTATTTTCATCTGCGAACTTGTCCCGAAAATGATATTAATAATAGAAATATTAATATTAATAATATAATAATATTATTATTTTTAAAAGTACTAATAATAAGGCAAAAACTTGTGTGATACGGTCTCACGGGTCGTATTTTGTGAAACAGATCTCTTGTTTGGGTCATCCATGAAAAATTATTACATTTTATGCTAAAAATATTAATTTTTATTGTGAATATCGGTAGAATTGACCCGTCTCACAGATAAAAATTCGTGAGACCGTCTCACAAGAGACATACTCTAATACTAATGATAAATGATGATAAATTTTGGTTTGAAAAATCCTCGTCCTTGCCCTGTCTTGTCCCATTAATTTTTTTAAATGAAAATGATGGCAAGAATGGGGATGAATGGGGATTTAATATCCGCAATTTCCTCCCGAACCTGAAAAAATAGGAATTGGAGCGAATATGAAGGTAGAGATAAAATTTGAAGACGGAGATAGGACAAACCCGTCCTCGTCCCCGTCCCATGATAATCTCTATACAAGAAGATATTTTTATTGGTATTTGTTGAATGGTTTCTATGTATTAGAAGTTGTTTTATTTATATCAATTATCAATTATTATAAATGTACTAACTCGACAAACTATTACACCAACTTTTTTCGGTTTTTATTTTCCGGTGTATCTTCATAGTTGTATTTTCAAACTCCACTATTTGAACCTTACTTCATTATGTATTTTTAAATTAAAAAAACTTATTATATGATATTTTGATAAATAATTACTTTTTTGTATTATTTAAATTTTTTTTAAAAAAAACCCGAGACCCACGGTCAATTTGTTCTGGTATTTAATTTTTGTAAAATAGTCCAAAAAATATTTTATAAAGAATTATTTCTCAAAAAAATTGTAGTTATGTCATATATCGAAATGAGAAGGTGTATTTATGCCATGCATTTATGATAATAATATCATCAAAACTGACATTTAACATTGATTATATTTTCTAAAAAAAAATTTAATATGCACAAGGAATATTTATTGAGTAAATTTTGGTGAACTTAGAGGACAAAAATAGTTATTATAAAAAGTCGGTCTCTTGTGAGATGATCTCACGAATATTTATATGTGAGACGGATCAACCCTACCGATATTCACAATAAAAAAGTAATACTCTTAGCATAAAAAGTAATATTTTTTCATGGATGACCCAAATAAGATATCTGTCTCAAAAAATACGAGCCGTGAGATCGTTTTACACAAGTTTTTGCCAATTATAAATGTATCTTATCACAAACTTGGTTTTCCTTCAAAAAAATAGGACATGGTTTTATTAAAAAACTAATTATAATATATGAATATATTTTAATTCCCCTGGTTGAATTGGAGTCTAATAGTAATTTACGTGCAAAAGAACCAAATACATTGACTGTAAAATATTCCATTGCCCCTCTTAAAAAAAATAAATAAATAAAGTATCCCATTGCCTGTCGTATGAACTCATATAAATACACCTCAAAATCTTGTATACATGTATTTGTACGGTTTGATGTTCTTTAAATTCTAATTCTTTACAAATACTGAGTTTTTAGAGAAAAATATAACTTCAAATAATTTTTTTGACAAATATAAAGAATGCATACCATTACCATTGTTGCTACAAACGCGCAAAGCATTTCTGTGCAGCGCTATGCACAGCCAACTTCCAGCAGCTCCTCCCAAGTTGTGAGCTTTTGCCGCGGTTTTCCCTTCAAACTTCCCCGCCTTCTCTCTTCAGCATCGATTCTTTCCCAGCCACTGAAAGGGACGACTGCGATCCTCCGACTGTCTAATAGTTGAAGCAGCCCTTGTCCCCCGGGTTTTGATGAGTCAGAAGTTAATACTCCTTTACTTATGTCGTCTGAGATGCACGCAAGCTGCCACGTGTTTTGGTGATCAAAATATCTAGTTAGCTAAGAAGTAAACAATATAGTAATACTACTTCCCTCCGTCACTGTTGCGCTTATTTTTACCACAGCATAAATATTTTTCAACGGTTGTTGCTATGCAATCCGCAATAAAAACTTACCACACGACATGTATCGATCATACAACCAGTGGATGAGGATTGAGACACATGCGAACATCCAATCAGTATGATTGAGGATGTACCACCAAGTGTAATTAAAGAATTACAATGAGTTTATCAAGTTATTGTCATGTCTACAAATAAATTGGCATGGTTAAATTCTTTACTGCAAATGAGTAAACTTACCGTCTCCTCGGCACAATAAAGGTTGGTGCCGATAATCCCCGTTGGTCCTCTCTTCAACCACCCACACACATACAATCCTGCGTCGCATTTTGATTCATCTTGTGACACCTTGGCTAGAACACGACCTCCGATATTAGGAACGATTCCTGAAAAGGAGATGAAGATCTATCATTAGGAAGCAAACCCATACGAAACAGCTCCTTTTGAGACAAGTTATTCTCAAAGTTCTATACGTTCATATACCTTTGTGGTTATCAAAGGGTAGTCCATCAATAGCAAGCGACTTGTAGCCAATGCTCTTCAGTGCTATCCTGCAAACCGATCCTTTAGTTAATCACCAAGCGAACATGTTCTAGGGAGCAACAAGCAGACATCAGTCCTGTCCTGTCCTATTATATCGAACTATTTCATAAACAGTGCAAGTCTTAAACATGATTTAAATTTAGTGAAATGAAATGCGTCTCATACAGAATTCCAGAGAACTTGCCCGCATGATATGTCTTCATACACGCCCGTACCAACAGCAACCTGCTTCGTCTGACCATCATCTCCTACAAAATATAGCAAAATACAGAGTGGTAATTGGTACATTTACCGGTTCTAAAAAACACAGTACTGATCAGGGCCTGCATGATCAAAATTTCCGAAAATAAATCTCAGTTTCTGCCCCCGTAGCTCCAATTACAAAGAAAAAAATTCCAGAAAGAAAATAAACTGTAGAAGTATTTATGTTTGTGTCGTAAGTTCATGAAAAAGCTATTGAAAAGTATTTTATAAAGAAAGTACCCAAGGCTTAATAGATAAAACAATAATAATCATAATAATACCAATTGTGTAATATTCAAAAGGACAAATAAGAAAAGCCCCAACGTAAAACAAATATGATAATATATACTACCTTTAAGTATTGTCTTCTCAAGCCGAACACCAGCAAGATGACCACTTTTATCATCCGATTCCAGAAACTTCTCTGGTCTGTGGAAGAAGACAAAGTGGAGCTCACGTTGATTGCACAAAGGAGAAGTTCCAGGATTGGCTGCTTTCGAGAGCAACTCATAAACTCGCTTTCTGATCCGATTATTTTTCATTTCTATCTTTGCAAATTTACAGAATCAAAGAAGTATAATCAGTTTGAAGGATGTTTTGGATTTCTGTAAAAAAATGAGTAAGGTAGCAAAAGAACTTGAGATGAAACATACCTCATCGGCCGGAGTAGTAACTAGATCAGCTTGCTGAATATGAATAGCCAAATCTTTGATTCCTGAAAGTGAATTTCAAATCAGTCTTAACAAAATATGTGCAAATTTCAAGTCCCTACATTTTTTCATAAACATCTGAATAACATCAGTCGATTTTGATGAGGTGATGAACACATGAATCCCGCTAATAATACAAATGGGTTGCATTATATAGTAAAATCCCGGTGTTCTATCTTCTGAAGAATACATGAAACTAACATTCATCACTTATAGCCTAAGTCAAACTAAGACATCGGCTGACACTCAACGCTAAAAGTTGATAAGCAAACAAAATCAGGATTGAATTAGGTAAAGTACCCACATCAGATCCAGAATAAATGGTCGTGGGACTTTCAAAAGTTAAAAAGGTGAAAAACTAAACTTCCAGATAATAGATAGAGCAATTACCCAGAATTTCTCGCAGTTCTTTTGCAGTCCAGGATGCTTGCACTGGTCCACGTCTTCCAACCAAAAAAACTCTTCTGCAATCATAATTGTTAACTCAAAACATTAATCCAAAGCCAACATCAGTTTCTGAAAACTATTATAGTGGATGAGGAACCTTATGGAGCTTCCTTCTAAGGCAGCCAATGCATGGCAGGCAATATCAGTTCTTGCCAATTCTGTTGTTGGACGTAAAAGAACTCGAGCAACATCAAGAGCGACATTACCCTAAAAGCAAGTGTCATATGTAAACAAGGAAAACACAAATGTGGGAAGGTTTTGGAATTGGACATGGTTTAATATAAAACCAAAACTAGGCACAAGAGGAGACAAAAATAAAGCAAAAACACGATTGGAGACAAAAAAATTAAGCAAAAACAAGATCATTTTGAAACGACTCAATCAACTCGAACAGTTGCTTTTTTATATATTTGCTTCTGTACACCGAAATGTGAAATAAGAAAAAGAACCCAGCTTCGAAGCAGAGGAACTTATGTAATGTACATGCGTTCAGAGCAGATATGAGAACTTATAAAGATATAAACTGGACAGCCAATATTTGACAATCACAATGTTAAACTAGAAGATCATGAACTCACTAAGGACATCTTGGTGATGTGAAGAGATTCATTGACAAAAGAAGCATATACGAAGAGCAAAGGTATAGAAACTGCTTGTTTTCTGTAACTGCTGTAGGTGGACATTGCAGTTCATGGGGACAAGGACAGGGTTCATAGTGGAAGAGTAAAACTTTGACATCAAATTATGATAACAAACAAAAGAAATATGTTTTATGCAGATGTGGTTGATCCAACAGGTAATTTAATCATACAGTCACTTAGCCCATACTGCCTCGCCCTTTTTGCAAGTAACAGATGCATGCTAGGACCATCATTGTGTAGTCAAACTGGACATCAATTGTGAGAATTAAGACAAAAAATAGAAAGAAACCTGCCCGAGAATAACAGCAGTGTCAGAGCTTTTTAAGTCTGGGGTAAGATTTCTACAGTCTGGATGCCCATTATACCACCAAACAATCTCTCTAGCAGCATGAATTCCAGCCAAGTCCTGTAACAGAGAGAATATAAAATATAAATGAAACCTTATTTTACATTATTGAAAACGTAATAATACAAGATAGAAGCACATTAACATCTGACAGATTGTGACAAGAATACTACACAAACCTCCCCATGAATGCCAATAGATCTGTCACTTTCAGCACCATAAGAAAGCACCACCTGGCACAAAAATTCCATCTTGCCTGATCAAATCTATGTACGAGGGGCTAAAAACAAGAGACCAAATAGCCATCCTGTCAAATTACTTGTTCATAATTGCTATCTTACCGAATTATACATCTCACGAAGCTCTGCCAAAGATATGGAAGATCCAAGAGATATATTTCCATAGAATGAACATCGTTCATTTTGTGCAACCCGTGAAAATTGATTGATCACCACCTGTTGGTTTTTTTTGTCAGTGACCAAGTCCATAAGAGAATTACCATGAAACAACAGTATGAATTGGAGTTTTATTAAAAGAAAATGATAATTCCTCGTTCACCCTTCTATCGGACCCATGAGTTAAAATACAATAAAACAACTAGCATAGCTATCAGAGCAACCATTATCAACAAGCATGACTTCAATGGCCCATTACTGGAATTTTACTACTGACAAACTAAAGATGAAGCTTGAGAACCAATTCCAAAGTCCTAGGAATTAATTATGATGATTTCCTAAGATCCTAAGAAAATAAACTACACATGCCTATAATACTAATTTCAAAGAAAACTACTGATGTTTCAAACGTGTTATTCAAAAAAACTTAATTGTCTTTTCCAACACCCGCAACTTGATGTAACGTGCTTAAGTAACAACATGACAGAGCAGCCGTGAACGATAATTTAGAACCTTAACATAATAGAGTCCGTATGGGTATGTCGGAACTGACCTTGGTTTCCGGATGATCAGGTGCGACTCCAGACCGTACCAATCCAAATGGCGTAGGCAATCGGTCTATTATATCAACTTCTACTCCTTCGTGTGCCTTCAAAAGCTAATCCAAAACCCATAAAAAAACATCACAATTTCGGATAATCACAATAAAGAAACATAAATATTTCTGAAATTCACGAAGACAAAATCAGAATCAATAAACAAATCCTTAACACATGCTTAGCTACCTTTTCCGCGGTGTAAAATCCAGCAGGTCCACTGCCAACAACACAAATGCGTAATGGAGCTGAAGAGAGAGCTGCGAAGCTTCTCGACAAAAAATTAAGCTTTCCCAAAATCACCATTTGCTGAGGGATCAAAACCTTTGAATAATTTCTTCAAAAAAAAAAAAAAAATTCTTCGAATTCTTTTCGTGGTGGCTTCTATTCAAGAGCTCGTAAACTTTGAAAAGTAGAAAATGGGAAAGGAAAATCTGACTATTGGGCTTTAATAAAGCCCAATAAATAATACATTTAATGGACAAGGCCCATTTATACTGATTACCCGACCCCTTATAAGATCTTTTAATGAGTTGGAAAATAAATGGATCCAAATTCTATAAATTTGAATACATAAACTACTTTCTACTTTTAGTTATTTGTTTATAGTTAAGAAACATAATGTTCGATAAAATTTTATATTCATCTGTATATTTTACAAAAACTCTTGTGAGACGGTCTCACGGATCAATTTCGTGAGACGAATATCTTATTTGGGTCATCTATGAAAAAAATTACTTTTTATTCTAATAATATTACTTTTTATTGTGAATATCGGTAGTGTTGACCCGTCTCAGACATAAATATTCGTGAGACCGTCTCACAAGAGATATACTCGAAATATTTTCGTCCCTTTTCGATTTTTTTATTTGTAATTATTTTATTTCACTTTCCTCCTCTTAAAATTTACACTTGTGTCCCTAAAAATTTAATATATTTTTCCGCCCCTCTAATCTCATTTTTCTGGCTCTGTCCCAGTGGCCAGGGGTATCAAGATATTAATCAATCAATACATGTTGTTTATTTATTTCCATTAGCACAAGTGTTGGTCACATGCCAATAATTATAGTGACACTCAAAATTTCCTTCTTTTTCAGTAAAGATTTTTGAATGAACTAATTTTGTGAACGTCGCAATCTATTAAAAATAGAAAAAAAGTAAATACATTAGAACTAATGACTTTACTAATCAATACGCATGCATTGTTTGTGGTAAAAATCTATTATTAAGATTGAGACTTGAACATAACTCAACCTCAAAAGTTAGCTTAAAAGAGAAGATTGTACAAGTTCATATATTCGACTTTCATGACTTTATCTGATGCAATCCTGGTGAAATGGTTGAGCCGGGTCGGGTGCTCCACCGGATCAAATCAATAATGTTGTTCAGGAAAATGAGCAAAGTAGATGGCTTCGGCTGTCACCTGCACACAAGGAGATAAACCACGTGAATGGGCGCCAGAGGGGTATCCGGCGTGGCCACTTCGATGCTTAAGTCAGCAGGTGATTCAAGCAAAAGAACCAATGTAACCAAGTGATGGTTGTGATATTGGTGTGAATGAATGAATATAAATGTAAAGAAAAAACCTGATATTTATAGTAGGAGAAGTAATGATGACTTCGTTCTCCGTGCTACCTACTAATTATAGTAGGACGGCTAATTATAGTAGGACGGCTGATCATACCTTATATTCTGACATGTCAAATCACACACTAGTCAAATCTCTCCTGTCTGCTTTTGTCAACCACTTGGATCGGTGTCAGAGATGGGACAACCACCCATATCCTATTCTGCTTGTATACTCGAGTGCGGTGCTTATATCGAGGTGATCAAGGTAGAATACTTCTCGAGAAGTGACACAAAAACTCGGGCACCCAATAGCCCGGGGAAGAGACGTCCCGGGTTTCAATGGCCTGGCCTCTGAAGAATCCATCCTGCAGATTTACCCTAATCTGAGCTATCCATTATCGCAGGTGACAGCCGAAGCCATCTACTTTGCTCATTTTCCTGAACAACATTATTGATTTGATCCGGTGGAGCACCCGACCCGGCTCAACCATTTCACCAGGATCGCATCAGATAAAGTCATGAAAGTCGAATATATGAACTTGTACAATCTTCTCTTTTAAGCTAACTTTTGAGGTTGAGTTATGTTCAGGTCTCAATCTTAATAATAGATTTTTACCACAAACAATGCATGCGTATTGATTAGTATAGTCATTAGTTCTAATGTATTTACTTTTTTTCTATTTTTAATAGATTGCGACGTTCACAAAATTAGTTCATTCAAAAATCATTACTGAAAAAGGATGAAATTTTGAGTGTCACTATAATTATTGGCATGTGACCAACACTTGTGCTAATGGAAATAAATAAACAACATGTATTGATTGATTAATATCTTGATACCCCTGGCCACTGGGACAGAGCCAGAAAAATGAGATTAGAGGGGCGGAAAAATATATTAAATTTTTAGGGAGACAAGTGCAAATTTTAAGAGGAGGAAAGTGAAATAAAATAATTACATCTAGCACCTTACTTAATAAAAATAAAAAAATCGAAAAGGGACGAAAATATTTCGAGTATATCTCTTGTGAGACGGTTTCCCGAATATTTATCTGTGAGACGGGTCAACACTACCGATATTCACAATAAAAAGTAATATTATTAGAATAAAAAGTAATTTTTTTCATAGATGACCCAAATAAGATATTCGTCTAACGAAATTGATCCGTAAGACCGTCTCACAAAAGTTTTTGTAAAATATACAAATGTATATAAAATTTTATCGAACATTATGTTTCTTAACTATAAACAAATAACTAAAAGTAGAAAGTAGTTTATGTATTCAAATTTATAGAATTTGGATCCATTTATTTTCCAACTCAAAAGATCTTATAAGGGGTTGAGTAATCAGTATAAATGGGCCTTGTCCATTAAATGTATTATTTATTGGGCTTTATTAAAGCCCAATAATCAGATTTTCCCATAGTTGTCAAAGGCGAGCGCTTCTCGCCTGACAATCCCAGGCGCAACAATTAACAAAGGCGAGCCCAGGCGCTCCTTTAAAAAAAATTCTGTAACAGAGAAGTTGCACTCTGTTTTTTTTTTTTTAATATTAACTTAAAGGTAAAAGGCCCAGCCCAATCCCAAACCCTAGCAGCCCAGGTAAGAAATTATATAAGCGACAAAGCTGTGAAGACTACCACAGAATACAGCCAACAACGTGACGAGTGACGACAGCGTGAATAAGACAAGAGAAAGGCCAAGAACCATTTATTGAAGAAGCTCAGGTATCGGTTCTTGATATTGTCGATATCTTATTTCTATTTTTACTTTCTAAAAGCAGAAGTGCCGGTACCTCTTTTAGAATTCATATTAAAGAATGTAGCACATGTGCAAAAAAAGATAGAGAACTGGGAGAAAGGCATGCAGAAATCAAAGCATATTTGATTGGACCGCCTTATTAAATTAAAATGAAATTTAAAACTACACATGTCTTGAATCCATGAAACCACAACTAAGGGGACACGTAATCAATAATATCAATTGGACTGCCTTTAATATTTTTTAATCTTTAGACAAACCAGGGATCCCACTGCCTTTAAGAGTTTAATACCTTTTTTATGGCATGATAAATCCAATAACTATGTGTATGTTCGAGAGTATCATAGCTCATCTTAAGAAAATAATTGGCAATGATGTTATTTTACAAATTCTCTCGAATTTTCCACTTTTTTATTTTTTAAAAAAATATATTGCTGCATGCAGCGCGGTGGTGGCTGCCAACCGCATCCCACCATGCTCCATGTTAGCTTTTTTCAAAAATAAATTTTTGCCTTAAATAAAAAAGTAAATAAATATTAATTAATTGATCGTCAAACGGAAACCTTAAATATTTTGATCACGAGACTCGTAAATATTTAATTGTGAAATATTTGATTGTAAGATATCTGATATTTGAGAAGATGAATATTAGAACTTTGATGTGGATGAATGACCCACGAATAATTGAGAAATATCTTTTAACTACTTTGATTGCCATAAACTGAGATTGTGGTCATGTCTACCTCGGGTTTTTTATAAATTATGTTATTGTATATATACCGAATTATTGATTAATATGTTGCAATATTTTCTTCAGGTTAATGTCTGCCTCTGAAAATTTGGAGAATCGTAAAGATCCTGGCTGGAATTATGGGAAATTAATCAATCCAAAAGACATTAATTCCGTGCAATGTGTTTTTTGTGACAAAATTCTCAAGGGAGGAATTTTTCGTCTCAAGCAACATCTTGCTGGAGGTCATCGAAATGCCAAAGCATGTCCAAAATGCCCCGAGCATGTTAGAACTGAAATTCAAGTTTACATATCCAAAAAAAAGAAATCAAGCGGCAAATGGACATGAATCCTAGTTTTGATGAATTTGATGAGCAATTGGAAATTTTGGAAGATGATGATGTGGTTTCAATCCCTCGAAAAGGGAAACAACCAATATTTAGTTCAACAGCGAGTTCCGCCGCCATCCCCCCTGTTTTCTCAAGTCAAAAGACAAAGACGGTTGGTTTTCTTGATTATTTTTTTGTCAACAATATGTATCAGGTTGTTAGTCAAGGAAAGCAGAAAGGAGCAAAAGATTCAAAGAAATATGATGAGAGTCAGAAAAAAGCGAGAGACTCTGTGGTACAGTATTTTGTCAAATGGATGTACAATGCAGGTATTCCGTTCAATGCTGTAAAGTATGATAGTTTTAAGGAATTTTGTAGAGCTGCATCTTATTGTACTCATGATTGGAAGCCCCCAAGTTACCATGAAGTTAGGGTAACTTATTTAAATAAAGAAATACAAAGTACGAAAAATCCTTTTGAAAGAGTACGAGGCAGACTATAAAAAATATGGATGTTCATTAATGGCTGACGGATGGACTGATGGAAAAAATAGAACTTTGATTAATTTTTTGGTGAACGGTCCAAGAGGGACAATATTTTTGGAATCTGTGGATGCATCCGGCTTTTCTCATACCGGTCTCAAGTTGTTTGACTTACTTGAAAAGTATGTGGAGCAAATTGGTCCAAAGAATGTTGTTCAACTGGTTACAGATAATGCCTCTGCAAATATTTCAGCAGGTATGAAATGTGAATTCAAGATATTACTTTGTAACAAGTATTAAATTTTTTACTTATAAGGAATAACATTAATCTTTAATATGCAGGGAAGTATTTGACGATAAGATTTCCACACATATTCTGGACTCCATGTGCTGCCCATTGTTTGGATTAAATGCTTGAAGATTTGTTCAAAATTCCTGTACTGAAGAAGGTTTATGAAAGGGGGATGATGGTGAATGGCTATATATATAATAGGCCACAAGTCTTGAACATGATGAGAGAATTCACAGGTCAAAGAGAAATGGTTAGGGCTTTTAAAACTCGTTTTGCCACTGTTTTTTTTACATTAAAAAGGTTTCAAAAACAGAAGGTGAATTTAAGAAAGATGTTCACTTCAGAAAAGTGGAACACGAGTCGATTTGCGAAGGAGGTAGAAGGTAAACGTGCAACAGAGATTATATTGATGCCTTCGTTTTGGAATCATGTTGTTTATGTCATTAAAGTTGGTGGCCCAATTATTAAAGTGCTTCGATTAGTTGATGGTGAAAAAAACCTGCCATGGGGTATATATACGAGGCTATGGATCGAGCTAAGGAGGCTATTGCTTTGGCTTTCAACAACAATGAAGAGAAGTACCAAAAGATTTTTGAAATCATTGATAAAAGGTGGACGGATCAGCTTCATAAGCCTTTGCATGCAGCTGGTTACTTTTTGAACCCGGAATTCTTTTATACGAATCCTGAGATAGAAAAAGATGCTGAAGTTATGAAGGGGTTGTACGAGTGTGTTGAAAAGATGTGTGAAGATGTTGACGTTCAAGATAAAATCACATATCAACTCTCAAAATATAAAAATGTTGATGGGCTTTTTGGCGGTTCTATGGCTATTAGACATAGAAATAAATTATCACCAGGTAATTAATTCTTGTTTTTTATTTCAAGATCATAACATATTGTTGAAAACTTGAAGAATTTTAACTTTGAAATTTTGTTTATCTCATTTGACAGCTGAATGTTGGTTGGCTTATGGTTCTACGACCCCACAATTGCAAGATTTTGCTGTGAGAATTCTCAGCCTTACGTGCAGTGCTTCTGGTTGTGAGCGGAACTGGAGTATGTTTCAGCATGTAAGTATTTAAATTTTAACATTGAATGGATACTCTTGAGTCTTGACATATTAATTGTAGTTATTATTTTGAACAATTCATGAAGGATGAATGTATTTTAAAATTTTTGCAGCTTCATTCGAAAAGAAGAAACAGGTTGGCGCAGAAGCGTTTGAATGATCTAGTCTTCATTAAATATAACAGGGCATTGAAACGACGATATGATTTGCGCGACAAAATTGATCCTATTTCATTGGATGATATCGATGATAGCAATGAATGGTTGATGAGAGGATTGGACAATGAAGAAAATAATCTAGTCTTTGGGGATGATGATTTGACATGGGGTGATGTAGGCCGAGCGGCTGGGGTTGGGGAACCGATTTATGGTTTTAGATCTCGTGCTTCGTCTTTTTCAAACGAGGTAAGGGCATCTACATCCAAAACAACCAGAAAAAGGCCAATTTCACATCTTTTGGATGAAGAGGAAGAAGAAATTGATGATGATCAAGAAAGTGGTGAAGATCAAGAAGAATACAAGTCCGAAAGTTCTAGGGACTCTGATGATTCGATGGAGGAAGATGAACTTGATTTGGATGATTGAAGAATTTTAATCGTGTTACTTATTATTATGAGCTTATTAATTATTTATTGTTTTGTGTGACATTGTGACTTAATTATTTCATATTTTAATATATTATTCTAAGATAAATATATTTTTTAAAATAATTAAAAACGTGCGCCTTGCTTCGGTAAGGCGCGCGCCTCGGTGCGCCTTGCGCCTTGCGCCTGCGCCTCGGTGCGCCTTGCGCCCTTGACAACTATGGATTTTCCATTCCCATTTTCTACTTTTCAAAGTTTACGAGCTCTTGAATAGAAGCCACCACAAAAAGAATTCGAAGATTTTTTTTTTTTGAAGAAAGGATTCAAAGGTTTTGATCCCTCAGCAAATGGTGATTTTGGGAAAGCTTAAATTTTTGTCGAGAAGCTTCGCAGCTCTCTCTTCAGCTCCATTACGCATTTGTATTGTTGGCAGTGCACCTGCTGGATTTTACACCGCGGAAAAGGTAGCTAAGCATGTGTTAAGGATTTGTTTATTGATTCTGATTTTGTCTTCGTGAATTTCAGAAATATTTCTGTTTCTTTATTGTGATTATCCGAAATTGTGATGTTTTTTTATGGGTTTTGGATCAGCTTTTGAAGGCACACGAAGGAGTAGAAGTTGATATACTAGACCGATTGCCTACGCCATTTGGATTGGTACGGTCTGGAGTCGCACCTGATCATCCGGAAACCAAGGTCAGTTCCGACATACCCATACGGACTCTATTATGTTAAGGTTCTAAATTATCGTTCACGGCTGCTATGTCATGTTGTTACTTAAGCACGTTACATCATGTTGCGGGTGTTGGAAAAGACAATTAAGTTTTTATGAATAATACGTTTGAAACATCAGTAGTTTTCTTTGAAATTAGTATTATAGGCATGTGTAGTTTATTTTCTTAGGATCTTAGGAAATCATCATAATTAATTCCTAGGACTTTGGAATTGGTTCTCAAGCTTCATCTTTAGTTTGTCAGTAGTAAAATTCCAGTAATGGGCCATTGAAGTCATGCTTGTTGATAATGGTTGCTCTGATAGCCATGCTAGTTGTTTTATTGTATTTTAACTCATGGGTCCGATAGAAGGGTGAACGAGGAATTATCATTTTCTTTTAATAAAACACCAATTCATACGGTTGTTTCATGGTAATTCTCTTATGGACTTGGTCACTGACAAAAAAAACCAACAGGTGGTGATCAATCAATTTTCACGGGTTGCACAAAATGAACGATGTTCATTCTATGGAAATATATCTCTTGGATCTTCCATATCTTTGGTAGAGCTTCGTGAGATGTATAATGCGGTAAGATAGCAATTATGAACAAGTAATTTGACAGGATGGCTATTTGGTCTCTTGTTTTTAGCCCCTCGTACATAGATTTGATCAGGCAAGATGGAATTTTTGTGCCAGGTGGTGCTTTCTTATGGTGCTGAAAGTGACAGATCTATTGGCATTCATGGGGAGGTTTGTGTAGTATTCTTGTCACAATCTGTCAGATGTTAATGTGCTTCTATCTTGTATTATTACGTTTTCAATAATGTAAAATAAGGTTACATTTATATTTTATATTCTTTCTGTTACAGGACTTGGCTGGAATTCATGCTGCTAGAGAGATTGTTTGGTGGTATAATGGGCATCAAGACTGTAGAAATCTTACCCCAGACTTAAAAAGCTCTGACACTGCTGTTATTCTCGGGCAGGTTTCTTTCTATTTTTTGTCTTAATTCTCACAATTGATGTCCAGTTTGACTACACAATGATGGTCCTAGCATGCATCTGTTACTTGCAAAAAGGGCGAGGCAGTATGGGCTAAGTGACTGTATGATTAAATTACCTGTTGGATCAACCACATCTGCATAAAACATATTTCTTTTGTTTGTTATCATAATTTGATGTCAAAGTTTTACTCTTCCACTATGAACCCTGTCCTTGTCCCCATGAACTGCAATGTCCACCTACAGCAGTTACAGAAAACAAGCAGTTTCTATACCTTTGCTCTTCGTATATGTTTCTTTTGTCAATGAATCTCTTCACATCACCAAGATGTCCTTAGTGAGTTCATGATCTTTTAGTTTAACATTGTGATCGTCAAATATTGGCTGTCCAGTTTATATCTTTATCAGTTCTCATATCTGCTCTGAACGCATGTACATTACATAAGTTCCTCTGCTTCGTAGCTGGGTTCTTTTTCTTATTTCACATTTCGGTGTACAGAAGCAAATATATAAAAGCAACTGTTCGAGTTGATTGAGTCGTTTAAAATGATCTTGTTTTTGCTTTATTTTTTGTCTCCGGTCGTGTTTTTGCTTTATTTTTGTCTCCTCTTGTACCTAGTTCTGGTTTTATATTAAACCATTTCCAATTCCAAAACCTTCCCAAATTTGTGTTTTCCTTGTTTACATATGACATTTTCTTTTAGGGTAATGTCGCTCTTGATGTTGCTCGAGTTCTTTTACGTCCAACAACAGAATTGGCAAGAACTGATATTGCCTGCCATGCATTGGCTGCCTTAGAAGGGAGCTCTATAAGGTTCCTCATCCACAATAATAGTTTTTAGAAACTGATGTTGGCTTTGGATTGATGTTTTGAGTTAACAATTATGATTGCAGAAGAGTTTTTTTGGTTGGAAGACGTGGACCAGTGCAAGCAGCCTGGACTGCAAAAGAACTGCGAGAAATTCTGGGTAATTGCTCTATCTATTATAACTTTTGAAAGTCTCACGACCATTTATTCTGGATCTGATGTGGGTACTTTACCTAATTCAATCCTGATTTTATTTGCTTATCAACTTTTAGCGTTAAGTGTCGGCTGATGTCTTAGTTTGACTTAGGCTATAAGTGATGAATGTTAGTTTCATGTATTCTTCAGAAGATAGAACACCAGGATTTTACTATATGATGCAATCCATTTTTATTATTAGTCCGAGATTCATGTTTTCATCACCTCATCAAAATCGACTAATGTTATTCAGATGTTTCTGAAAAAATATAGAGACTTGAAATTTGCAAGTATTTTGTTAAGCCTGATTTGAAATTCAATTTCAGGAATCAAAGATTTGGATATTCATATTCAGCAAGCTGATTTAGTTACTACTCCGGCCGATGAGGCATGTTTTATCTCAAGTTCTTTTGCTACCTTACTCAATTTTTTACAGAAATCCAAAACATCATTCAAACTGATTATAATTCTTTGACACTGTAAATTTGCAAAGATAGAAATGAAAAATAATCGGATCAGAAAGCGCGTTTATGAGTTGCTCTCGAAAGCAGCCAATCCTGGAACTTCTCCTTTGTGCAATCAACGTGAGCTCCACTTTGTCTTCTTCCACAGACCAGAGAAGTTTCTGGAATTGGATGATAAAAGTGGTCATCTTGCTGGTGTTCGGCTTGAGAAGACAATACTTAAAGGTAGTATATATTATCATATTTGTTTTGCATTAGGGCTTTTCTTATTTATCCTTTTGAATATTACACAATTGGTATTATTATGATTATTATTGTTTTATCTATCAAGTCTTGGGTACTTTCTTTGTAAAATACTTTTCAATAGCTTTTTCATGAACTTACGACACAACATATTTACTTCTACAGTTTATTTTCTTTCTGGTAATTGTAGCTACGGGGGCAGAAACTGAGATTTATTTTCGTAAAATCTTGATCATGCAGCCCCTGATCAGTACGGTGTTTTTTAGAACTGGTAAATATACCAATTACCACTGTCTGTATTTTGCTATATTTTGTAGGAGATGATGGTCAGATGAAGCAGGTTGCTGTTGGTACTGGCGTGTATGAAGACATTTCATGCGGGCAAGTTCTCTGGAATTCTGTATGAGACGCATTTCATTTCACTAAATTTAAATCATGTTTAAGACTTGCACTGTTTATGAAATAGTTCGATATAATAGGACAGAAGTGATGTCTGCTTGTTGCTCCCTAGAACATGTTCGCTTGGTGATTAACTGAAAGGATCGGTTTGCAGGATAGCACTGAAGAGCATTGACCACAAGTCTCTTGCTATTGATGGACTACCCTTTGATAACCACAAAGGTATATGAACGTATAGAACTTTGAGAATAACTTGTCTCAAAAGGAGCTGTTTCGTATGGGTTTGCTTCCTAATGATAGATCTTCATCTCCTTTTCAGGAATCGTTCCAAATATCGGAGGTTGTGTTCTAGCCAATGTGTCACAAGATGAATCAAAATGCGACACAGGGTTGTATGTGTGTGGGTGGTTGAAGAGAGGACCAACGGGGAATATCGGCACCAACCTTTATTGTGCCGAGGAGACAGCGAGTATGACTCTAGCCCGACTATTTAAGGAGGGAGTGATCATACCCCCGGATACCCCGGGGTGTGTCCGGGTCATGGGTAACCCGAGACCATTGATGACGTCCGCATAAAAGCCCGGGTCACGGACGACCCGGGATATTGAATGGATAGCTCAGATCAGGGTAAATCTGCAGGATGGATTCTTCAGAGGCCAGGCCATTGAACACCCGGGACGTCTCTTCCCCGGGCTATTGGGTGTCCGAGTTTTTGTGTCACTTCTCGGGAAGTATTCTACCCTGACCACCTCGATATAAGCACCGCACTCGAGTATACTAGCAGAATAGGATATGGACGGTTGTCCCATCTCTGACACCGATCCAAGTGGTTGACAAAAGCAGACAGGAGAGATTTGACTAGTGTGTGATTTGACATGTCAGAATATAGGGTATGATCAGCCGTCCTACTATAATTAGTAGGTAGCACGGAGAACGAGGTCATCATTACTTCTCCTACTATAAATATCAGGTTCTCTCTTTACATTTACATTCATTCATTCACACCAATATCACAACCATCACTTGGTTACATTGGTTCTTTTGCTTGAATCACCTGCTGACTTAAGCATCGGAGTGGCCACGCCGGATACCTTTCCGGCGCCCATTCACGTGGTTTATCTCCTTGTGTGCAGGTGACAGCCGAAGCCATCTACTTTGCTCATTTTCCTGAACAACATTATTGATTTGATCCGGTGGAGCAGCCGACCCGGCTCAACCATTTCACCAGGATCGCATCATTATCCAACCGATGTGGGACAACTAACACACTTCCTCACGCCTAGGAATGAACGTCTGGAGCTTGAAGTTTACAAATGGTCCAATCATGAGTAGAACGGGTGGTCCAACTATGTTTGGTCCAACCAACATATAACGGTAGAACCTGATCTCTGATACTATATTAAGATTGAGAATTGGACCTAGCTCAACCCATCGATCTTAACCAGTGGCGGAGCCAGGATTTGGAATCTACCCGGGCTAAATTTTTTTAACAAAAAACAAAATAATAACTATGATACCGGTTCATCGTAGTCTCAAAAAGTTTCACATTAACAAAATCTTCGATATTTTGGTTATTGAACTCGTAAGATTCAGAAACCGACAAAACATTGACAATGTAATATTATATCAACAACTTGATAAAATAAAAGACGTCTTAGGATACCAATTGGAATAGAAGACGAACAAAAAAGTTTGGCCACAAAATGAAACGGCGGCACCAAGACAAAGTGTGACCTTCCAAGAAAGTGCAAATTCAATAAAACCAATTGTGATCATGGTAGCTGTCACATTTATAATTAATTAATTTCTTTTTGACACCCAATTTACAACTTGGGGCCATATCGGTGCCTATTATTGACTATTAATTAACAGCTATTATTGACTATTAATTAACAGGATGAATATGCCAGTCGGTGCCTATTATTGACACCCAATTTACAACTTGACACCCAATTCACCAGTCCACAAAACTCAAATCATATTATTTAATACAAGGAGTCAAGGACGAAGATCAACTTATTACAAATTCTATAGCTTAAAGCACGGCACTAACCACAAATAAAATGAAGCAAGATCATTACCTAAATCGAGCAAGAATCGAAGTATCGAACGCAAGAACAGGAGCTGAAATCGAGTGGCTTCTTCTTCGATTCGGCACAGCCGCACAGCACAGGAAGAACTGAAGAAGGCGCAGCCGTGCAGAGCTTGGGGCTGTCGCTGATATCGCGGCGGTGGTTGGAACTCCGTTTCGGCTCACGGCTGATGCTGGGAGAGGAGATGAGCGACACGACGGGTTGGGAATTGGGAGGAGGGTTTGCTTCTGTAAGCGTTTTCAATTTTGTTTCCCTTTTACCAATATCAAACATTTGGACTTTGGAGCATGGGCTTATATAATTTGGACCTCGGCTCAGTGGGCTGGACAAAATCTAATACATACTAAAAAAATAAAATAAAAAATTTGGGCCACCTGGGCTCCCTCCGCCCCTGATCTTAACATCTATTAAAGTAATTCGAACTATGTTGAATCAATTGTCTTCAGTGATTTAACTTTGGGAAATTCAGAAAAACTATTGAGTTTCGTGATGTAAATGAGAGAGCATACTGAAATGGGGAATATATGATTGAGAATTAAAGATTTCTATAGAAGAAAGTGTCTGATAGGCTGCAAGTTATTCCCCATTTCCTGGAAAATTTATCATCAGTCTCTTCGATTCTTGACTTTAGAAATATATAATATGATATATGAATGTATTTCTTTTGTTTGGACAAATATTTAAATTAAAATATAATATATTTTTTTAGTTAATATTTTAATAAAACATTTAAATATAATCAACTAAATTTTTAAAATAATGATTCTTAATTCATTAAATGTCGTTTCATAAGATATATAATCTAAATAAAATTATCAATCTAATTAAATTTTTGTTTTTCTTGCCGGTTCAATTTTAACATGTATAATCAGAAAATCGAACTATATAAAAACTTCGTTTTTAACATTTGTATTTGAATTAATAAATTTTGTTTTATTCGGCTCTACTTGATTTTTGGTTTCGGTTTGAATTTATATTTTTTCGATCTAAACCAAAGTTCGAACTAGGGGCAGGGAGGAGCGGGGACGGGTTCTCCATCCCCATCCTCATCCTCGTCCCCGAATTCCATCTCCACCCCAATACCCGCCCCGATCCCCATTTTTTCGGATTCGGGGAATCCCCAAACCCGAAATTTCGGGGATCAACTTTCCATCTCCGTTTCAAAAATATTAATATGGCAAAACGATAACGCATTCGAAGATTTTTTCAAACCAAAACTTATTATTATATATTATTATTAGTAATAATATTATTATTCATTTTTTAAAAAATAATATTATTATTATATTATTAATACTAATGATATTATTATTTTATTATTGATATTATTTTCGGGGCGGGTTCGGTGATCGGGATAGTAATCTCATATCCGCCCCTAACTACATTGGAGATTTAAAAAAATCCCCGAACCCGAAATCGAAAAAATCAGATATCCTCATCTCTGTTCCGGGTTTTCCCCGTGGAACCCGAAACCGTAGAGAAAATTGTCATCCATAGTTCGAACGTACCTAAATATCACTCTTAATAAAATAGAAAGAAATTTGTATTTCCTGTCTTTCACATATCTCCTATATTATCTTTTCACACACATCTCTCTTTTATTATTATTATTATTAAAAATTGAGAAATAGATAGTAATTTCTTACTTAAAATTATTATTATTATTATTATTGAAAATTGAGAAATATATAGTAATTTCTTTCTTACTAAAATACGAGTTTCCAAAATAAATTTTCACTGACTATTTTTTTTTTAACCATAGTTTCTCCAGACACACCCAAACAATGTGGTAGTATTTAATGAAACCTGTCCATTTAATCAGAGTCAAATTTGTCCATCATCTTCCGTAGGACATTTATTTAATGATTTGACCTGTTCAATCTAAATTTGGACACGTCTAGAACGTGGACCAAATCTTGTCCAAAATATAATTTTTTGTTTTTTTTAAAAAAATAATAACTCTTCAAAAAAATAAAAATAAATAAAACACAGACAAACAATACTAGTAAAATACTTCAAAAATTGATTTTTTTTAAATTATTTTTTGAGTATGTCTCTTGTGAAACGATCTCACAAATCTTTATCTGTGAGACGGGTCAACCCTACCGATATCCACAATAAAAAATAATACTCTTAGTATAAAAAGTAATACTTTTTCAAAAGATGGCCCAAATAAGATATTCGTCTCACGAAATTGATCCGTGAGACCGTCTCACAAGAGTTTTTGTGTTATTTTTTTTTTTATTGAACTTGTGTTTTTATGCTATTGAAGATTTTCAATTCCATCTATGAACAATTATAATTTATTTGTTATATACAGATACCAAATTAGTACCCAAAAAAAATTTTTATATACAAATAAGACTGTCTCATAAAAAATTTATTAATATTAAATTGTTGTATAGTCAAACAATTTTGTCAACCCTCATGTATTTGTCATATTTTATATAACTTGAACACTTAAAAAATTAATATCAATATAAATTTAATTAATGGTTCACGTTGTGCGTTTATATAATTTAATCAAATAATTATACTGTCGTTTCTGAAAATAATTTTTTTTATTTAATATAAAGTTTTGAGTTCAAAATATAATTATATAACGCAGTCTAATCATGGTGTAGACTAAAAGGCTGCGTTTGGTTGCAGGATAAAATAAACTAATGATTAGTATGTAAATGATAAAGAAAATGATTGTCGTAGATATGTAATATATGGTAGTATGTTTGGTAAGATTTTTAAGTGTAGGATAATTTTGAAATTTTTGATGAAATGACAAAATTGCCCTTCCTCTTTTTTTTTCTTCTTCCACTCCGGCGGTCCGGCGGTCCCGCGGCGGATCCGGCAGCCGACGTGGCAGCGACGGCGTCGGTCCGACGACGGCAATGGCGTTCCGACGAAGGTTCGGCGACGGCTGTGCGGTGTGGTCCGGTGTTTGTCTGGCGACAGCGATCCGGCGGCGGCGGCGGAGGTTCGGCGACGGCGACGCCGGCGGGCGGCGGCGGCGGTCCGGCAACCGAGGTGGTTAAATAGCGGTGAAGGAAGAAGGGTAAAATTGGAAAGAGAGTAGGGATAGATGAGAGATTAATAATCCTACGGAGGAAGGAGGTATTATTTTATCACATGTAATACCACCTAATCACTCATAGCAAAGATTGAGCTGGTTAATTAAAAATCGTACCAAACGCAGGATTAGGTGTGATAAAATAATCTATCACATCTAATCCGCCCAACCAAACGGTGCGAAAGATTGTTTGTGATCATTGTTGACATAATTACTAAACGTGAATACTTATTGGCTTCACCAATATTTTTTTATATATAAAAATATTAATCGACTCTAAATTTCATAATCCATCAAATAATAAAAACAAGTATTTAATATGT
Source organism: Primulina tabacum (assembly GCF_025594145.1). Taxonomy (NCBI): domain Eukaryota; kingdom Viridiplantae; phylum Streptophyta; class Magnoliopsida; order Lamiales; family Gesneriaceae; genus Primulina; species Primulina tabacum. The sequence goes on along the minus strand of NC_134561.1, from coordinate 36,052,114 downwards.
AAAACAAAAATATAATAAAATTTATACCGCTTATATACCAGTAGACCGGAGCACGCTTGCTTGCATCTAAATTATATTTTGAACATGTCTCTTGTGAGACTATCTCACGAATCTTTATCTGTAAGATATGTCAACCCTACCGATATTCACAATAAAAAGTAATACTCTTAGCATAAAAAGTAACAATTTTTCATGAATAACTTAAATAAGATATTCGACTAACGAAATTGATCCGCGAGAACGTCTCACAAGAATTTTTGTGGTAACACACAAACATTCACACGCTACCCGTGCGTGCACCGCTTGCACGAGCCAAGAGTGCCCGAACGGATTCAAATCTTAACATATGTCGATTTTTTATACATATCAAGATCGCGTTCTAACACACAAAACCGAATCCGAACCAAATTTTGATATGTCAAAGATGGGGACTCTGCAGGTGTGGGGACCCGGGCTCTAACTCAATTATCTTTGGGATTAAGTGGATCTTTGCTAAAAAATGGGTCATAAAAAAAAATTTCTTTTAAACATTATAAATTATTTTATATGATCATACGCATGTGATAACTCTATTTATTTCATTAAAAAGAGTACATATCTTGTTCCATTTCATTTATACAAACTAGTGTTGATAACAAACTACATATCACATGTAGAACATCTAGTTGTCTTCTACGCCCGAAATCACCACGCTATCCAATCTCAGTCACGCTCTCCTTGACCCTGATCATGTCCCTGTTCCACCTGTTGTCATGAACACGTACAGACACAACAACAGCCAGATACTCCGGTGGGAACAAATCCCAGTATAACACAACGTATCATGCATATCATGCAAGCATATGTAAGATATAAAGCATAAATCAAGAACATGTATCTAATCTAAAACATAGATCAAAAGAATGCTATACATCAAATCTTGAACTTCAAATCTTTGACTCGACTCCAATCTAAGTCTAGGGATCCCGGTGTAAATAAGACTTAACAATCTCCCACCTACTCTCCCAATCGGGGTGGTGGTACGTCTTATTCCCGGACTTCGGCCCTCTCTGTATCGAATATCTACAATAGGAGTCAATCTTCTCCTACGTACCTCGACACTACGGAACATCCGGTATCTTGGCATATCTGCCAACGACTCACCTATCTCATGTGCATTGCTACAACTCTATAGACAAGGCATAACCATATCAAATTATAAACAATCTAGTATATGATTTTGGGAAACTCAAATAAGATCTAATTTGATTTGTGTCTTCCCGAATCAACATTGAATTATACCTTTCCGGGTTCAATCTTTGTCGATGTCGAAGTCTTGACGTTGAAGCTTGTCGATATCAATCTGAAATGGCAATGTCGAATAACACAATATCAATCAATAACTCAACCAATACAGGTACGTATCAATATTCATTCCCGGTACATTTCGACGGCATAACGGCACAATCTCGCAATACCGGTCAACTCAAACACCAATAATCAATAACCATAACTCATAATTCTCATCATAACACAATCTACCATGCTGAAATCTGCATAATCTCCTACACATATATGCTGGAAAATCGTAATAATCGCATACGGTAACATTTCTTCGATTCGGTTTCGATTCTACTTATCTCGACATATCATGAACACATCATATAGCTCAAAATCTGATTTCCCCAACATGCTATTTCAATTCAATCAATAACATAACAAAACTTACATCCTTTAAAAGCCTATGATGCAAGGAGCAAGAATCTAAGCTCGGATTCAAAATCGGATGGTTAGATGTTGCACAACCAAGTTGTTAATATATCTTGAAACTTGAAGGAATTCTAACTCTTCTCTCGGTTCTTGTTGCTGGAGAATGAAAGAAATGAAGCCAATTCCTATATATATCTTGCATGGTGATGGGCAAATGGCTTATTCTTTGTTCAACACGTCTCGTGCATATGCGCGACATCACTCGGCGCATATGCGCGAGACAATATTGTCTCAGCGCGTGTCATGCACAACGCCTCGCGCATATGCGCGCCCTCAATCGGCGCATATGCGCGAGGTCCTTCAAATTTCTTCACAACTCTCGGGCACCCTCGCGCATGTGCGCCGATTCCTGTCGCGCATATGCGCGAGGTGTTCTGCCCATTTCGCGCATATGCGCCCGGTCTGGTCGCGCATATGCGCGAGACTCATTCCTCGCACAAAATTACAACTTCTTTTCGGCTCCCCCGGTCTGATCCGTTCTGTCTATAATCACATCAATTAATTAACGAATCATTTCAAATTACCATACTCAAATCCTCGGGCCTTACAACAGGCCGTGCCTGCACGGATAGCAAGAAACAAACCACGTAAATGATACTGAGATTATTTTATTTATGCTAGCTCCTAATTTGGTCGCAGGCAAGCATGTCTTATACCACTCTAAATTAACTTTTTTTTTCTTTTGAAAAATTGATAAAGCTGTATATTTAAATATTATTATTATTATTATTATTATTATTATTATTAATAAAATAACGAATATGTATTTAAATAATATAATTGTTCCACACAAAAATGTAATTTAGCACACTATATACTATTGAAAGTTAAATTTTCTTTGGATCTGTTAGAAACCAAAAGATTTAATAGAAATTTCCTAAATTTTTTTAACGATAATCATTTAAATATTAATTTAATAGAAATTTCCTAATTTGTATTAATTTTATAACGATGATCACTTAAATATATTATTTGAGAAATGATTATTGTTATCTAAGATTAGAAACAACACAAACTCATATGACGTGTCTCACATGTTAATTTCGTGAGACGGATCTTCGACTCCAAACTACTGATGACAATTTAGTACTATTTATGGCAAAAGTATTACTTTTCACTGTATATATGGATCGAGTCGATCTATATCACGGATATAAACATGTGAGACTCAATAAATTGATATTTACAACCTTCTAAATTTAAATTTTTATTTCAAATTTTTTATTTAAAATAATTTATCAAAAAGTGAGTAAATGATGTATAAAATAGGAAAAATTGCAGTTTTTGTTATGCTTAACAAATTAGATCATATACTTGAGGTTGGTTTTTTATTTTTTTTAAAATAAATAAACAATTTTTACATATAAATTATTTTTTAATATTGAAATTTAATAAACACATGTAATTTATAATATTTATTTATTTATAGCCGCCATATTTATACAGTCAATAACCCCTCGGAGCAGGGAACCGAGGGCGTTATCCTATAAGATGGGCTATCTTTCATTTCATAAACTACGACTAAGAAAAATCAATGGGTTCGATTTCCTGCCCGCACTTTGCCATCTTCCCTTTCTTGTCCCAAGGCCACACCATCCCTCTCCTGTACCTCTCCCGCCTCCTACGGCGGCGCTCCATCGTTGTCACTCTCTTCACCACAGCCGGAAACTCCCTGCGCATCCGCGCATCCCTCCAAGACATGGACGTTTCCATTATTGAACTCCCTTTCCCGCAGAACATAGAAGGCGTTCCTCCAGGTGTTGAAAACACTGATCAATTGTCATACGGGTCCTCCTTTCTCCTTTTCGTTAGAGCAACAGAACAGATGCAGGAGAGCTTCGAGAAAGCCCTGGAAACCCTCCAGCCTCCTGCTTCATGCGTCATCTCCGATTCATTTCTCTGGTGGACTCTGAAATCTGCGCAGAAAATCGGGGTGCCGAGGCTGGGTTTCTTCGGGATGGGGAACTTTTCAGCCACCATGTACCAAATATTGGGGAGATTCAGCCCACATGCGGGTACAGATTCATTTGATGAGCCCTTTTCGATGAATGATTTCCCTGAGATAAAGTTGACAATGAATGATTTTGAGCCACCGTTTGGTGATATTAATCCCTCGGGGCCTTTTGTAGATTTCATGATGGAGAGTGATGATATCCCGGGATGTCCGGATCATGGATGTTCCCGGGACGTACCGCGGACGTCCCGGGATATGAAGCATATCCATGGATGGTGCCCGGGTCAGGAGGATAAAATATTCTAACCGGGCCAATAAAGCGACCAGATGGATCAGCACCTGAGTCATGGAATTGCCCGGGATAAAGAGAGGATGGCTGAAAGAATCCATGGAGGAGCCAATCAGTCAGAGGCCGGGCCATATGAGCACCCGGAACATAACCTCCCCGAGACGTTATACACCTGGGCTCTTATAAGAAATCCCGAGAAGTATTTTACCCTGGCCACCTCGATATGAGTGAAGCATTTAATGGCGCCGACCTGATAGAGCATGTACAGCCGACTTATCTCTGACAATAACATTAATGGTTGATAAAATCAGGGGGCTGGATGTGACTAGTACAAGATTTGACATGTCAGAACAATAGGGTATAATCAGCCACCCTATTATAATTAATACTCAAACACGAAAAACGAAGTCATCATTGCATCCTCTATTCTAAATATCATGTTCTTTACTTGCATTTACTCTCTATTCAGAAATTGAAATACACATTAAATACTCTCATTTATTGTTCCACACCAATTTCACAGCCATAACTTGGCTACATTGGTTTTATTGCTTGAGTACCCTGCTGACTTAAGCATCGGAGTGGTCACGCCGGACACCCCTCCGGCGCATATTCACGTGGTTACTTTCTTGTTCGCAGGTCCCTCAAATCGCTCGAGAAGTCACAATTCAAGTCAAACGTCCAATTCAAGTTTCCTTCGATATTTTGATAGCAATCTCGGCAGAGTTCTCGACCCGACTCGTCCATTTCGCCCGGGTTGCATCATTGGCGCCGTCTGTGGGAAATTCTGAGTTCTAAGGCGTTGATATGGCCCCTACTAGAAGAGCAAACCAAGACACTTCTCGAGTCCAGGACGAGAACAATACTCGTCTTTCTGGTGCAGGTGGCCCTCCCCCTAATGGTCCTCAACCCACCATTCATTTAACTCTCGAGGAGTTAACAAAGATTATAACTGATGCTGTTAAGATGGCTACGACAAAGATGGCCACCACTCGTCATTCCAGTCATCCTGAGCAGCAACGTGAGCAGCCGAAAGAGGAAGAGAGAAGGGAGGAGGATAAGGAATCGAGCGCGGGTTATAAGTCCCCCACCGTTGCGAAAGAATTAGGGGAATTGAGGAAGAAAGTCAAGATATTGGAGGGACAGGTTGGTTCTAAGGGCAGTGCTCCAGTTGTAAAAGGTTGCCCGTTCTCAGATATCATTGTCCGGGAACCACTACTCGGGCATTTCAAGTCAGCCAAAATCAAGGACTATGATGGGAGTTCCGATCCCGAGGAGCACCTCGCTCGTTTCGAAAACATGGCCATGTTGCATTGTTATGGAGACCAAATTAAATGTAAAGTGTTCCTCACCACCTTAGTGGACTCCGCACAAAGATGGTTTGAAAGGTTGACGCCACAAAGCATCAATTGCTTTGAAGATTTTCAAAAGGTATTCTTGCATCAATTTAGCAGCAGCAAGAAGTACAAGAAGACTGCTTTCAGTTTATTTGAGGTAAAGCAGAGGCAAGATGAAACCCTAAGGACGTATCTCAAAAGATTCAACCGAGTGGCCCTGGATGTGCCGACCTGTGCACCCGAGACGAAGACTACAACGTTCATGCAAGGGTTGTGGGAAGGGGATTTTTTCCGATCCTTAACTAAGAAATTGCCCGGGAACTTCGAAGATCACTTATCCCGAGCAGAGAAATACATTAATATGGAAGAAGCGCAAAATCAGAAAAGAGAGGCCTTGAAGAGATCAAGAGGAGACCGGGCTGTCAAACCCGAAGAAAGATCTCCCAAGAAAAATGGCCCAGGACATTTCTCTCATGTACCTTTAAGAATTGCCCGGGACCAAGAGATCCAGGAATGTAGTTCAGATATAGCCCCGCTTCCCAGTCCGACAGGAAGAGCATCAAGGCCAGAGCAGAAAGGGTATTGCACCCTCCATAAAGATTGTTCCCATAACACCAATGAATGCCGGATCCTGGGGAAGAAATCCATTAGGCACCCTATGCCAGCATCCCATCCTCCTCGAGATAAGTCTAGACAGCCACCTTGGTTGTCTAGACATCCCAGACCGAATGTTCCTCCAAAATCAACAAATATCTCGAGCGGAAGAAGGGGAGAAGCAAGTTCTCGGGAAGAAAAGGGCAGACCAGTAGAGAGGAAGGACCCTTCCCCAAGCCGAGGAGTAATCAAAATGATTTCGGGGGGGTCCAATGATGGCGATTCCAACCGGGCCCGGAAAGCCAAAAACAGGAGGGAATGCTTAGAGGTCGATGGGAGGGAGAGAGACGAGCCAGTCATAAGCTTTGGACCAGAGGATCTCAGAGGAGTTAGTCTACCCCCACAATGACGCTCTTGTCATTCAGGCCCGAGTGGCTAACTACGATGTGTTGAGGGTATTTGTTGACAATGGCTGCTTTGTCAATGTCATATTTAAGGAAGCCTTGGTCCAAATGGATCTGCATGAGTATCAGTTAGAGGCGGTTGAGACTGCCTTGTTTGGTTTTGCTGGACATGTTGTGTATCCTGAGGGGGAAATCACTCTACCCTTGACCCTGGGCATTGGAGACCTGACGAAGACTGTGATGACTACTTTTACAGTGGTGGATGCCCCATCCTCGTACAATATCATATTAGGAAGGCCGACCATGAATGAGATGAGAGCCGTGGCCTCCACTTATCACCAGAAAATCAAATTCCCAGTGCGAGGACAAGTTGGGGAAGCTAAAGGAGATCAGCCCTCTTCTCGGAGGTGTTATGGGGAGACACTCCTGGTAGATCAAAAAAAGGCAAGGAGGGAAGGGAAGGAGAAAGAGTGTCAAGAGGGGGTCAAGGAGAGAGATGTGCACTTTGTCGCTGAGGAAGAACAAGAAGTGGTGGAAACTGAGCTAGGAAAGCACGTCCGGGTGGCCCGAGACATCAGCACATCCACCTGGGTAAATCTCTTGCAATGTTTAAAAACTAACATCAGTGTTTTTGCCTGGTCTCAACAGGAATTGGCCGGGATCTCACCCCAAGTGGCCGAACATAAATTGAATATCCTCCCGGGATCCCGGCCCGTGAAGCAAAAGAAGAGGCATTTTGGCCATGAAAAATATAAAGTAATTAAAGAGCAAGTAGGAGAGTTGTTAAGGGCCGGGCATATCAGGGAAGTTCAATTCCCTACCTGGCTATCAAATGTGGTTCTCGTCCCAAAATCCACTAGGAAATGGAGAATGTGTGTGGATTTCCGGGACTTGAATAAAGCATGCCCAAAAGATTGTTATCCACTTCCCCGGATTGACCAGTTGGTAGATTTCACTTCTGGATGCGAGTTATTAAGCTTTCTGGATGCATATCAGGGGTATCACCAAATCCCCTTAACTCTGGAAGATCAGAATAAAGCAAGTTTTATTACCTCCGGGGGCACCTTTTGCTATGTCGTTATGCCTTTTGGATTGAAGAATGCGGGGGCTACGTATCAACGCTTGATAAATCTTGTCTTCCAAAAGCAAATAGGTCGGAATATTGAGGTGTATGTGGACGACATTCTAATCAAAACCCGGAAAGTCTCCCACTTCATTGATGATTTAGCTGAAACTTTCACCACTTTAAAACAATATGGAATAAAGCTCAACCCGAGAAAGTGTGTGTTCGGGGTCAGGAGTGGTAAATTTTTGGGTTTCTTGGTAACTGACAGGGGAATCGAAGTTAACCCTGAGAAAATCAGAGCAATAATGGACATGCCTTCTCCTCAGTCTGTCCGAGATGTGCAGAAATTAACCGGGAGAATCGCTGCCCTGTCGCGCTTCATTTCCCGATCTGCCCATCGGAGTTATCCATTCTTCCAAGTCCTAAGGAAAGCGCAAAGATTTGGTTGGGACGACAAATGTGAACAAGATTTTCAGGACTTGAAGAAACATCTGGCTGAATTGCCTATTCTGGCCAAGCCCGGGGAAAAATTATGGGTCTACCTCTCTGCCACTGAATTTGCTGTTAGCTCTGTACTTGTCAGGGAAGAAGGAGCCGATCAGAAACCGATATACTATGTCAGTCACGCCCTTCGAGGAGCGGAATTAAAGTATAGTGAGTTGGAAAAAATAGCATTGGCCCTGGTAATGACTGCTCGGAAGTTGAGACCATATTTTCTCTCACATCCCATTGTGGTCCTCACCAATTCTCCCCTTGGAAGGATCATGACTCACGCCGAAGTCTCCGGAAGAATGGTCAAATGGACTGTGGAGCTCGGGGAGTATGACATTGAATACAAACCCCGAGCTGCTATAAAAGCCCAGGCATTAACGAACTTCTTAACAGAAATGATCCAACAAGTCGAAGAAGAAGTATGGAGGGTGTTTGTCGATGGCGCGTCAAACTTATCAGGGTGCGGAGTGGGGGTGGTCCTAATTGCCCCATCAGAAGAGAAAATCAAACTGGCTTTGAGGATTGATTCTAGGGTCACAAATAACGAAGCAGAGTACGAAGCTGTTTTGGCAGGGTTACAGGCTGCCCGGGAAGTTGGTGCTTCCCGAGTCATTATTTATTCTGACTCCTAGTTGGTTACACAGCAGATCAAAGGGACGTATGAGGCCAAGAACGAAAAGATGCTCAAATATTTAGGGCTCATCACTGCCCGGGCATCGTCTCTGACAGACTGGAGTATCGAGCGAATTCCCCGGGAGGAAAATGCAGAGGCCGATACCTTAGCCAAATTGGCTGCTTCCATGACAAATATAAATACCCGGGAGATTCTCTGCTTTACCGGTTGGTGTTATCTATCGAGGAAGAAGTACCCCCGATCCAGAAAAGCTCATGGATGTCTCCTATTGTTGAATACATGGTACATCAAAAGCTCCCAGAAGATCGAGCCCAGGCGGCAAAAATCAAAAAACAAGCGCCCAGGTTTGTCTTCTTGAATAATGTTTTGTACAGGCGATCCTATCAGGGCCCATTACTCAAATGCTTATCAGAAGACGAGATAGAGTACGTCCTCCGGAAAATACACGAGGGATGCTGTGGTGAACACCTCGGTGGAACAGCTCTGTCTCGGAAAACCATATTGGCCGGGTTCTGGTGGCCTCGGATGAATCAAGATGCTGCATTACTTGTTCAAAAATGTCAAGGTTGTCAACACCATTCTAATTTTCACCACCGCCCAGCTGCAAGTATGCAACCGATCTCCGCATCATGCCCTTTTGACCAATGAGGTTTGGATATTGTGGGCCCTTTCCCCATAGCCCGAGAACAGAAAAAATTCTTTCTTGTGGCTGTGGATTATTCCTCCAAATGGGTAGAGGCCGAGCCATTAGCCAAGATTACCGAGGATGAAGTCATGAAATTTCTTTGGAAGAACATTGTTTGCAGATATGGCATCCCGAGGAAATTAATTTTAGATAATGGAAGGCAATTTCAGGGAAAAAAGATCACCTCCTGGTGTCAAGAAATGAAGATTATTCAATCCTTCACCTTAGTAGCTTACCCTCAGGCTAATAGCCAGACTGAAGTGACTAACAGAATCATTGTACAAGCATTGAAAGCCCGACTCCACGGGAAAGGAAAAGATTGGGTGGAAGAATTACCAAGTGTCTTATGGGCATACCGAACCACACCTCGATCAACTACTCGGGAAACACACTACAACCTTGTTTACGGTTCAGAAGCAGTCCTGCCAGTGGAGATTGGACAATCTTCTACTCGGATAGAATCTTATCCGAGTAACAATGATCAATCTCGGGCCATTGAACTTGATTTAGTGGAAGAAAGAAGAGACCGAGCAGCCATTCGAATGGAAGCTTATCGCATCCGGGTGATGAAGTCCTACAATAAGCATGTCTGGCCACGAAATTTTCAGGTTGGGGACTTGGTTATGAAGAAGATCAAGCCCGTAGGTGATGTGGGAAAATTAGAAGCCCGTTGGGAAGGACCCTTCAAAGTAATTCGAAGAGTCAGCTCAGGTGCAGCTTACTATCTCGATGATTCTCAGAGACACTCTCTCAAGAGGCCATGGAATGCTTTTCATTTAAAGAAATATTATGTTTAAAAGCACGTGTATCTATTATTTCTTCATCAAATAAAAAAATGGTTCAGGGAAATGTCTACAAAGCCCAGGGACCCGCACCCTGGTTATCTACAAAGCCCAGGGACCCGTACCCTGGCCCGGAGGACCCGTACCCCGGTTATATCCCAAGTCCAGGGACCCGTACCCCGGTTCTATCCTAAGTCCAGGGACCCGTACCCTTGCCCGGAGGACCCGTACCCCGGTTATATCCTAAGTCCAGGGACCCGTACCCTGGCCCGGAGGACCCGCACCCTGGTTATATCCTAAGTCTAGGGACCCAGCCTGGAGGACTCGCACCCCGGTCATCTACTAAGACCAGGGACCCATACCCAGGCCCAGGGACCCCCACCCTGACTATTTCCTAAAATCTAAAGACTCGTATTTTGGCCCGGGGACTCGCACCCTGATCATTCTTCAAAGATCAAGGATTACATCCCGATTTAAAGGTGTTTGGGGAATATTGATTAAAACCTACAAGGACACTGAAAGCAAAGTATTCGTTCAAAATTACTAGACTCAAGGAATATAGGATTCTTTCATTAAACGGTAGAAAATTTACAATGGCCCGGAAGCCTGAAGAAAAAAAAACATGAGTCCTAATCTATTTTGGGGCCTTGACCCTGATCCTGCTTCTCTTTCTCGTCCGGGAGGGATGCAGTGGCCTTCTCCAAGTCTGGAAAGTCCTCCCGGTCTGTGGGGACAAGACCCGCCTCTTCAAACTGCTCCAGACATTTGTTAAAGCCATGTTTGAAGTAGGGGAAGGCTTTATCAGCCAACATCTTCTTGAACTCTGGGGACTTCAGAAAATTGATCATTTGTTCCTCTTGGGCAGTCTTCAGGAGGCTTATTGTGGTCTGAAAATCCTCAGCCCGGACGCGGGAGGACTCTGCCTCTGCCCTTGCTGCTTTCGCCTCCGCCCGGGCCTCAGCAAGCTCCACTTGAGCCAAGTCCATTTGTTGTTGCCAGTAGGACTTTTCCCGAGCCAAGACATGCTCATGAAGGTCTTTCAGTCGGTTCGTCTCCTCCTAAAGCTTATCGTACAGTTCCCGGGCAGAGGTGGCCTGTGTGTGGGCCTTTTTAGTAGCTTGAGCCACTCGCTCAAAGGAGGCCATGAGCATTTGCAAACCCTGTAAACATGGAAAGATTAGAAAAGAAAAATTGATATAATAAAATCAAATGGTGACAAGTAGAGATACTTACAGAGAAGGATCGAGCTACCCCTTCGTGTAGCATTTCATTAGGGTGGAGCCTTCGTAGGTGCCCCACCTCATCAGAGCGCAGAAGGCCCCGAATCATCTTCACGAGATCCGAACTGACGTCATCCCCAAAAATATTGGGAAGATTCCAGGGCCTTCCACCGGAGGGACCAGCAGATGATCCGGTGAATGGGAGGAGATCGGACGATCTCCTCCGGTATATCCTCCAAAACCACCGTCTCCATGACCGATTCCTTTGCGGCTTTCCTCTTTCTATGATTCAGAGGAACCAGATCCTCCTCAGCAGCTTCGAAAGTGGCTTCCTCCCGAGCCGTCTCCTCGGTCTCAACATGGCGCTCCTCGGCTTCCTTGACTTCTGCCTCAGCCCGAGCCCGTCTTTCCTCCTGTTCCTGGGCTTCCCGGGCCCTCTTCTCCGCCCGGGCCTTCTTCTGCTCGGCTTTTCTCTTGGCAGCGGCCTCCTGAAAACTCGCCCTGATCATTTCCTCGGCTGCGTTACAAATCAGCATGTCAGATGGCTAAGCATGTAGAGGATACATAATTATAGAAAAATAGTTTACCAGCCTGCGACCCAGGATGATCGAACTCATCGATCATCTGGTCCACGAGGTCTTCAGGCCGGGACCCGATCCCGTAATGAATTAAGTTGCCCCCCCAATCAATACTGAGGATAGATAAGATTGTTTCTCTAGAGCACCCCAGGCTTGGGTAAAGGGGGGGAGGAGTTTGTAGTCCCGGGGAAGCTCAGGCTATGTGGGCATAGAAGATAGAAAACCCAAAGCACAAGTGGGGAGAGTCGGGAATTGAAGAAAGAAAAATTTTGTCTTCCACCCCTTCAAAGAAGAAGGGATGTCAGTTAAAAATCGGTAATCCATTCGGGCCATGAAAGAAAAGACCTCGTCATTAAACCGGCAAGAATAAAAATAATGAAAAATCGAAGAGTTGATCAGAAGAGATTTCATGCGGAACAAAACAAAAGTAGCTGCCATTATCCTAAAAGCATTAGGGTGGAGGTGATTGATGGGAAGATCAAAAAACCGAGCAATGCTTTCAAAAAAATGGTGAATCGGGAAACGGAGCCCGCTCCTAAGTTGTTCTAGGAAGAAGGTATGGAAGCCGGGAGGAGGGGTGTCCGGTTGATCGTTTTGCTCAGGGATTTTGATTTTATAAGTGGATGGGATAGAACCTAGAGACCTAATCTCTTCTATACTACCCGGGCGAAGGGTATAAGTTACGGTAGAAAACCACAAGGGCCCTGTAGGGTTCCCGACAGGACGGGAGGAAGACACTTTGGCTTTTTTTTAGGAAGGGGTCGGAAGGAAGTAACGGGAATACCTATGGGAATATGAGCAGATTGCTCGGAAGGAGTTGGGGAATTATCTTCTGACCGACCCCTGACATTTTTACCGGAGGTGGAGGAGGTGGAGTTTGACATGACGTAAAGGGTAAATGTGAGAAGGGAGAAGAGACTTACTAGGAAGGAACGAAGATGATGACCCGTAGTCGATGAACGGAAAAGGTCGCCGGAGTGAGATCTACGTAACGGAAAAACTCAAGAGAGGAATTTGGCAGAGCTTCGTTACAAGTTTGAATTGGCAAGTGATTTTTGGAAAATCGGTCCTGCTATATATAGAGGAGGTAAGTGATCTACAACGTTGATCTAAAATGAATCGGACGGACATGATCAGCCTCGGAAATTGAGCGGCATGATTAGGCGGGATAATTGAAAAGACAGGCGCATAAACCGAGACGCCATGATTATTCATCTGCTCGGAATATGTACAGACTCTGACAAATTTTCAGAAGGAACGTGTTATTATGGCATCACATTAAATGCCCGGGGAAAACTAAACAACGATATTATTTTAAGCCCAGGTGGTACGAGGCCCCGGCATATTCTGTTAAAGGTACGAGGCCCCGGCATATTCTTTTAAGCCCAGGTGGTACGAGGCCCCGACATATTCTGTTGAGCCCCGGTGGTATGAGGCCCCAGCATATTCTTTTAAGCCCGGGTCGTACGAGGCCCCCAGCATATTCTTTTAAGCCCGGGTTGTAGAACCCGTAAATTAGACTACGTATAAGCCATGCATAATTCTAATATTTTAAAATGATTTTATTGCATGAGTATTTAAATGCTTTTCTTTAAAGTTTATTATTTTATGCAGTCGTTTAAATTTTTATCTTTTCAGTAATTCAATGAGGCCGGACTGGAGTTGAAATTTCGAGATAAAATTTAAGATTTAGAAAACATTTCCAGAATTTATTTTAGCTAGCAAGTAAGTTAATTTAAGTTAAAAGGAGGTTTGAGGATTTATTTAAGCAACTTGAGGTGAGTAGAAAATAAATTCATTTAAGTTCCATAATTAAGGGGTTAGTTCACTAAATTATTTAAAAAGATAGGTAAGCCTTTTAAGGGTTATAAATTTACTAAATAATCAACATTTTCCCTCCACTTAATTAATGAATTTCAGCCACCCTTAGTGTCTAGACTATTCCTTTGCCAACTCACTCTTTGACCCATTCTTTGTTATGTTAGCATGCTAATCCTTTTTTAAATTATTAGTCAACCTTAATTAATTAATTAATGAGCATTATCCTAGTCTAGATTAGCAAGAGAATTCGGCCACCTCATTCTAGAACACCCCAACAAATATTTGGTTAGCAACCAAAATTCAAAATTCAAAAAGAGTAGACTTGGTCTTGCATTTTCCTTATATTTTGCACCCATCTCCCTCACTCCCCTAACCACCATTTCTTCCCCTCCCCATCACCGAAATCTGAGAGATTTCAGAGCCTATATTGAGTTATAAATCGTGAGGTGCTAGGGGAAAAACAAGAGAGAAAAATCAGTAGCAAACAAAGTAGCATAAGCGCTCCACCTCCTCCGCGCCGTATCGTCTCATTCTTTCGTTTTTCTTTCAAACGAAACCAGGCATGCATATATTCTTCCTTGACTCTTCAATCAAGTCCTATTATCATCTATTTTCATTACATGATCATCATTTCCATGGCAAAAACCGATATATATCAAAAAAATTTCAGAAAATAAAGATGCAGATTTCGGCTTTCATTCTGCTCCTCACGGGTTTCAATTGTTTTGATGGTTTCAGGTATTGGTTCGATTCCAGGCTCCTAAGGCGACATCTAGACATGTAATAGGATGCATTAAGACCATGTTGGTCCATTCAAACAAGCCCCATGCATGATAGAATTCGAATTTGACAGCAACTCTTCAATCTTAGCCATTTGTGTTTTCGAAAATCCAGCTTGCTGTCAAAAGGGAAAAGTTTCTGATCTTGGCTGCCCCAAGGCCTATAGCCATGGTTAGATCACTCCCCTAGCATGTCTAAGACGTGACTAAGTCACCCTTTTGGTGGCTTGGTCCATGGTGAATCGGTTTTTAAATAAAACTCAAGAACAGCCCCTGCACCCTTCGGCCCTCTTCTTTTTACAGCTTGTGTTGTTTCGATTTTTTGGGAATGGTGTGGATCTTGGTTGGCCTATGGCCCTTAGCCACGGTTTACACCATGCCCCTAGATGTCTAGATTGTGCCATGGCCAATCAAATGGCCACTGGAACGACACGAGACAGCAAACGAAGCACAACACTACACACGCATGCAAGGTGTTCTCGATTGGAACTTTCGGATTGTTGCTGGGGTGATGCGAATTGTGGCTGGCCTAGGGCCCTTAGCCATGGTTCAAATCCTTCCTTGGGATGTTGGTAAGAGGTTTTTTTCGGTGGTTCAAGCCCCAATGGCCATTAGCCTCGCAACCGACGCAAGAAACCAAAGCACAGCTGCTGTATTTTTGGACAGCAACTTGCTGTGACGGTTCAGTGGCTCGTTCGAGTTCTCGGTTGGCTTTTAGCCTATGGCCTTGGACTGGACAGTGCCTCATCGAGTTAGGAAGGTCATGTTTTTGGCCGTTTGTGATTCGGATCAATTTTGAGGTCGTACGAGAATTTACGGTGCGATGTGCCAAATTGACTCTCGAAAGAGCGTTTCATGTTTTGGCCTCCATTCACCTAGATTTCGACCCTCCCCATTTTAGGAGCATTATTTCATCATTTTGGGCGTATTTTAATCATGACTACATGATGGTTCAGTGTTGGTTCGGGTTGGTTCGGAGTCATGATTAAATACGAAGTCGTTGGGCGTAATTGTCACATTTTCGAATGTTATTGCATAGTTTGGTCCCCTAAAGCTATTGCATATTTTTCATGGCTTATGTAGGTTGCAGCGAGCCTGGGAGCGATCCAATCCATTCAGTAAAATTATTGCAGGATATTTAATTATGTTGATTAATTATATTACGTGCAAAAATATTCATTTTGAGATTTATGCGATATTGCTTGTGGTCACTTTACTATCATGATTAAACCCGGTCGCCAGTTACCGGTCAGTTCAGTTGATTCACCCAGTATATTGTGGCAGTAGTCTGATCAGACGTACATTATTAAACCCGGTCGCCAGTTACCGGTCAGCTCAGTTCAGTTCAGTTCAGGGACCACTTGCGTAGACCATAATCTCACCAGAAAATTATTACATGCTATTTTAGTACAGGACTCCAAGGAGCAAACATTTTCACTATGATTTTCAGTTCAGTTATGCACGGATTATAATTGTTCATGACAAGTTATTTTCACATTATGCCTCATGACATGATATTTTTATCCCATGCAAAATTCTATTATTTATTTACTTGTTATTTACGATATATGCATGTTGAGTCTTTAGACTCACTAGACTTGATTATTGTAGGTACTGATGATGTCGGGATCGAGGGCGGGGACCAGTGAGCCAGCTCGAGTCGGCAGTAGTAGGACCCGAGGACCTCAGTTCAGCATTTATTATTATTTGATTGCTCAAACATTTTGATTGTCGTTGGATAAACTTTTACTGTTATTTCGAAAATGTTAATTTCTTCCGCTTCCATTTTGAACATCAAAATTTATTTATCAGTTCATTTATGAATGAGGCAATTTTAATTATTTAAAAAGAAAATTTTAATTTTTCCGCAAAATTTCAAACACGGATTTTTAGGCCTCTACAGCTGATATCAGAGCAATGGTTATGTCAAGGGTTGTACTACTACTGACCACGAAAAGCTCATGAAGTCACGTCTTCGGTCTGCAAGTTTTACATTTACGCATTTTATTTAAAGCATGAATTATTTGACAACATGTTTTCATGAATTATTTTACGTCCAGATTTTTATTGTTCAGTATTTAAATTAAATTAAATTAATTAATTATGCATGTTACTTACGTATGGGTTATGATTGGAACAGTATGCCCCCTAGACGCATTCTCGAGCGCGCTAGAGAGGAGGAACGCCGTTATGAGGACGGCGAGGATCAGAGACAAGAGAGGCACGGACCTCCACCTCCACCACCCCCTCCGCCTGACATGAATGCCCAAATGTTAGCTGGGATGACTCAGTTCTTCGCACAGTTTGCGGCGAACAATGCCGTGGCGACCAGGCCTGCAGGGCCCGAGGCTGTATATGAGAGATTTATGAAGATGCGTCCGAAGGAGTTTTCAGGGACGTCGCACCCCATGATTGCCGAGGGCTGGATCAAGTCCCTCGAGGTTATCTTCGAGTTTGTGGAGCTTGGGGATTCAGATCGAATTCGTTGTGCCTCTTTTCTGTTCGGAGGAGATGCCCGCTTATGGTGGGAAGGAGCTTTAGTAGCCCTTAACTTGGCTACACTGTCTTGGGTGCGCTTCACGGAGGTGTTTTACTCCAAGTACTTTACGGATGAGGTGCGTTCGCGTTTGACCAGGGAGTTCATGACCCTGAGACAGGGAGATCTGACTGTTACGGAGTTCATCCGTAAGTTTGAGAGGGGCTGTCACTTTGTGCCCTTGATTGCGAACGATGCCAGTGCCAAGCTGAGGCACTTTCTGGATGGTCTGCGGCCGATATTACGCCGCGATGTTAGGGTTGCTGGCCCTACTACCTTTGAGATTGCTGTTTCTAGGGCTCTGGCTGCAGAGCAATATCTGATTGATATAGAGAGGGATCGCTTGGGAAAGCGACCAGTACAGGTACCACACCGTCCTCGTCCTCCTCCTCCTCAGCAGCATCAGCATCAGCATAAGAGGCCGCATCACGGCCCGCCCAGAAACAGAGGAGGACCTCAGCAGCAGCAGCAGCAACAGGGACGTGCCGTCCCGAGGACTTTTGAGCACCCAGTCTGTCCCAAGTGCTCACGCCGTCATCCTGGAGCATGCATGTATGGCTCAGGGAAATGTTACAAGTGCGGCAGCACAGACCACATGCTGCAGCAGTGCCCCCGGAAGAATCTGCCTAACCAAGGCAGAGTTTTTGCTCTCCATGCTGCGGAGACGAACCCCGATACCATGCTGATGACATGTACCTTACAACTTTAAGTTTATATTTGCATTCCAATGTTTTGGAAATCGGGATTAAGATTTTGAACTTAGTATTGCGATAGGATTGCATGCTCTACTCAATATTATTTTCGGGATTAAGATAGAAGAACTCTGACATTTGCATGCCTATAAGCTTAGCTCTTGTGATTATTGGTTTCAACTTAGTGTTCCGAACTTTCAGGGAGAATTTTCATAGCTGGCTCAGCTACCAAAGCCCTGATAGATTCAGGGACTACCCACTCATTTATTTCAGAGGTCTTTGCAAACTTTCTCAAAGTTAAGACCATCGGGCTAGATGTAGCCTATTCAGTATCATTGCCTTCTGGAGAGGAGATCACAGCCACCAATGTGATCCGAGACATAGACCTTGAGCTGCATGGAAACCTCGTTTATGCGGATCTGATCGTGTTGCCGATGCCAGAGTTTGACATCATCCTAGGGATGGACTGGCTATTGCGGAACAGAGTTTTGATTGACTTCCAGCGGAGATCTGTTCTAGTCCGACCGCCTGGAATGACCCAGTTCTTATTTGAGCCGGACAGGTACTTTCCTTTACCGCGCATTATTCTGTATGTTCAGGCTAGGAAGCTCATGCATAGAGGGTGTCGGGCGTTTCTAGCGACCTTTATATCTGTCCCCGAGGCGCCCAGTCAGTCAGCCGCAGATGTTCCGATTGTTAGAGACTTCTTAGATGTTTTCCCTGAGGACGTCTCTGGTATGCCACCCGAGAGAGAGGTGGAGTTTTATATTGAGCTTATGCCAGGTATGGTTCCGATTTCCAAAGCACCGTACCGACTAGCACCGACGGAGATGGCAGAGCTTAAGAAGCAGATTCAGGAACTTCTTGATAAGGAGTTCATTCGCCCGAGTTTTTCACCTTGGGGCGCGCCAGTCTTGTTTGTTAAGAAGAAGGATGGCTCTATGAGACTTTGTATTGACTACCGGGAGTTGAACAGGGTTACAGTGAAGAACAAGTACCCACTTCCGCGGATTGAGGATCTGTTTGACCAGTTGCAGGGAGCTTCGATCTTCTCTAAGATTGATCTGCGTTCAGGTTATCACCAGTTGAGGGTGAGAGACGCCGATGTTTCGAAGACAGTTTTCAGGACTCGTTATGGTCACTACGAGTTCCTTGTGATGCCGTTCGGTTTGACGAATGCGCCAGCGATCTTCATGGATCTCATGAATCGCGTATTTCAGCCGTACCTCGACCAGTTTGTGATAGTGTTCATAGACGACATTCTCGTCTAATCCAAGAATCGGGAGGATCACAGCCAGCATCTGACCACAGTGTTGCAAACATTGCAGAAGCACAAATTATTCGCAAAGTTTAGTAAATGAGAATTCTGGTTAGAGAAGGTGGCATTCTTAGGCCACATTGTTTCCAGCAGTGGCATTGAGGTAGACCCAGCAAAAGTTGCAGCAGTCCGAGATTGGGTTGTGCCGCAAAATGTATCAGAGATCCGCAGTTTTCTTGGGCTAGCAGGATATTATCGGAAATTCATTAAGGGATTCTCCTCGATTGCAGTTCCACTCACAGCTCTGACAAAGAAGAATGTGAAATTTGTTTGGAGCGAAGAGTGTCAGAAGAGCTTCGATACTTTGAAGCAAGCTCTTATCTCAGCACCAGTTTTGGCCTAGCCGTCAGGGCCCGGTGAGTTTGTTTTGTATACCGATGCTTCGAAGCTCGGTCTTGGCGCAGTATTGATGCAGCATGGGAGAGTGATAGCTTATGCTTCTAGACAGTTGAAAACTCATGAGAAGAACTACCCTACCCATGATTTAGAGTTGGCCGCCGTAGTTTTTGCCCTGAAGATTTGGAGGCACTATTTGTATGGAGAGAAGTGTCAGATCTTTACCGACCACAAGAGCCTCAAGTATTTCTTTACGCAGAAGGAGCTGAATATGCGTCAGAGGCATTGGTTGGAGCTTGTGAAGGACTATGATTGTGACATTAGCTACCACCCGGGTAAAGCTAATGTAGTTGCGGATGCATTGAGCAGGAAAGTTGCAGCGATGGCCCATTTGACAGTTTCGAAACCTCTTCAGTTTGAGATGCAGAGGTTTGATCTTGAGACTTATCCTCGAGGTAGAGTTCCCCGTCTATCTACCTTGACCATTCAGTCTTCCCTTCTGGACCGTATTCGCAGTGGTCAGTCAGCAGATGAGCAGTTGGCCAAGTGGAAGCAGAGGGATGAGGCCAAGGGCAGTGTCTTGTATTCAGTCAGTGACGGTATAGTGAGATACCGAGACAGGATATGGGTTCCTAGCAGCGATTCTATCCGAGCAGATATCTTATCAGAAGCCCATACGTCGCCGTACTCTATTCATCCAGGGAGTACGAAGATGTACAAAGATCTGCAGCTATTGTATTGGTGGCCTGGTATGAAGAAGGACATCAGACAGTTTGTATCCGAGTGTCTGACTTGTCAGTTAGTGAAGGCAGAACATCAGAGACCAGCAGGTTTGCTCAAGCCTCTTCCTATTCCCAAGTAGAAGTGAGAGAATGTTACCATGGACTTTGTGACCGGATTGCCGAAGTCAGTCAGAGGATCAAATGCTATTTGGGTGATTGTAGATCGTCTTACCAAATCAGCGCACTTCTTGCCTATTAAGACGACTTTCACCATGATTCAGTATGCGGAGTTGTATATCCGAGAGATAGTCCGACTCCATGGCATTCCAGTTTTTATCGTATCTGACAGAGATCCCATATTTACTTCCTCATTTTGGAAGAGTTTGCAGTCGACTATGGGGACGAAGTTGCTGTTTAGCACAGCTTTCCATCTGCAGACAGATGGGCAGTCAGAGCGGGTTATTCAGATTTTGGAGGATCTTCTCCGTGCTTGCGTCATTGATTTCTCAGGGAGTTGGGAGTCGAACTTGCCATTGGTTGAGTTCACCTATAACAACAGCTATCAGTCGTCTATAGGAATGGCTCCGTATGAAGCTTTGTATGGTCGCAAGTGCAGATCTCCTGTTTATTGGGATGAAGTAGGAGAGAGAGCAGAGTTGGGTCCAGAGATTATTCAGCAGACTGCCGATGTAGTATTCAAGATCCGTGATAGGATGAGGACTGCTCAGAGTCGACAGAAGAGTTATGCAGATCAGAGGAGGAGAGATTTAGAGTTTGCTGTCGGCGACCATGTCTTTGTGAAGGTGGCACCTATGAAGGGTGTCATAAGATTTGGGAAGAAAGGGAAGCTCAGTCCGAGATTCATTGGGCCATTTGAGATCCTCGACAGAGTTGGGACGCTAGCTTATTGTGTGGCTGTTCCGCCGAATCTGGCCGGAGTACACAATGTCTTCCACGTCTCTATGCTGAGGAAGTACATGGCGAATCCTTCGCATGTCCTGAACTTTGAGCCGTTGCAGCTTACTCCGAACCTATCTTACGAGGAGAGACCAGTGCAGATCTTAGACAGGCAGGAGAAGAAGCTTCGGAACAAGCTGGTTAAGCGAGTCAAGGTCAAATGGCTCAACCATTCAGAGGAGGAAGCTACGTGGGAATCTGAGCCGGAGATGAGGGATCGTTACCCCGAGTTATTCGGTGAGTTTTAATTTCGAGGACGAAATTTCTTTTAAGGGGGGAGAGTTGTAGAACCCGTAAATTAGACTACGTATAAGCCATGCATAATTCTAGTATTTAAAAATGATTTTATTGCATGAGTATTTAAATGCTTTTCTTTAAAGTTTATTATTTTATGCAGTCGTTTAAATTTTTATCTTTTCAGTAATTCAGTGAGGCCGGACTGGAGTTGGAGTTTCGAGATAAAATTTAAGATTTAGAAAACATTTCCAGAATTTATTTTAGCTAGCAAGTAAGTTAATTTAAGTTAAAAGGAGGTTTGAGGATTTATTTAAGCAACTTGAGGTGAGTAGAAAATAAATTCATTTAAGTTCCATAATTAAGGGGTTAGTTAACTAAATTATTTAAAAAGATAGGTAAGGCTTTTAAGGGTTATAAATTTACTAAATAATCAACATTTTCCCTCCACTTAATTAATGAATTCGGCCACCCTTAGTGTCTAGACTATTCCTTTCCCAACTCACCCTTTGACACATTCTTTGTTATGTTAGCATGCTAATCTTTTTTTAAATTATTAGTCAACCTTAATTAATTAATTAATGAGCATTATCCTAGTCTAGATTAGCAAGAGAATTCGGCCACCTCATTCTAGAACACCCCAACAAATATTTGGTTAGCAACCAAAATTCAAAATTCAAAAAGAGTAGACTTGGTCTTGCATTTTCCTTATATTTTGCACCCATCTCCCTCACTCCCTAACCACCATTTCTTCCCCTCCCCATCACCGAAATCTGAGATATTTCAGAGCCTATATTGAGTTATAAATCGTGAGGTGCTAGGGGAAAAACAAGAGAGAAAAATCAGTAGCAAACAAGGTAGCATAAGCGCTCCACCTCCTCCGCGCCGTATCGTCTCATTCTTTCGTTTTTCTTTCAAACGAAACCAGGCATGCATATATTCTTCCTTGACTCTTCAATCAAGTCCTATTATCATCTATTTTCATTACATGATCATCATTTCCATGGCAAAAACCGAAATCTATCAAAAAATTTTCAGAAAATAAAGATGCAGATTTCGACTTTCATTGTGCTCCTCACGGGTTTCAATTGTTTTGATGGTTTCAGGTATTGGTTCGATTCCAGGCTCCTAAGGCGACATCTAGACATGTAATAGGATGCATTAAGACCATGTTGGTCCATTCAAACAAGCCCCATGCATGATAGAATTCGAATTTGACAGCAACTCTTCAATCTTAGCCATTTGTGTTTTCGAAAATCCAGCTTGCTGTCAAAAGGGAAAAGTTTCTGATCATGGCTGCCCCAAGGCCTATAGCCATGGTTAGATCACTCCCCTAGCATGTCTAAGACATGACTAAGTCGTCCTTTTGGTGGCTTGGTCCATGGTGAATCGGTTTTTAAATAAAACTCAAGAACAGCCCCTGCACCCTTCGGCCCTCTTCTTTTTACAGCTTGTGTTGTTTCGATTTTTTGGGAATGGTGTGGATCTTGGTTGACCTATGGCCCTTAGCCACGGTTTACACCATGCCCCTAGATGTCTAGATTGTGCCATGGCCAATCAAATGGCCACTGGAATGACACGAGACAGCAAACGAAGCACAACACTACACACGCATGCAAGGTGTTCTCGATTGGAACTTTCGGATTGTTGCTGGGGTGATGCGAATTGTGGCTGGCCTAGGGCCCTTAGCCATGGTTCAAATCCTTCCTTGGGATGTTGGTAAGAGGTTTTTGTCGGTGGTTCAAGCCCCAATGGCCATTAGCCTCGCAACCGACGCAAGAAACCAAAGGACAGCTGCTGTATTTTTGGACAGCAACTTGCTGTGACGGTTCAGTGGCTCGTTCGAGTTCTCGGTTGGCTTTTAGCCTATGGCCTTGGACTGGACAGTGCCTCATCGAGTTAGGAAGGTCATGTTTTTGGCCGTTTGTGATTCGGATCAATTTTGAGGTCGTACGAGAATTTACGGTGCGATGTGCCAAATTGACTCTCGAAAGAGCGTTTCATGTTTTGGCCTCCATTCATCTAGATTTCGACCCTCCCCATTTTAGGAGCATTATTTCATCATTTTTGGCGTATTTTAATCATGACTACATGATGGTTCAGTGTTGGTTCGGGTTGGTTCGGGGTCATGATTAAATACGAAGTCGTTGGGCGTAATTGTCACATTTTTGAATGTTATTGCATAGTTTGGTCCCCTAAAGCTATTGCATATTTTTCATGGCTTATGTAGGTTGCAGCGAGCCTGGGAGAGATCCAATCCATTCAGTAAAATTATTGCAGGATATTTAATTATGTTGATTAATTATATTACGTGCAAAAATATTCATTTTGAGATTTATGCGATATTGCTTGTGGTCACTTTACTATCATGATTAAACCCGGTTGCCAGTTACCGGTCCGGTCACCAGTTACCGGTCAGTTCAGTTGTTTCACCCAGTATACTGTGGCAGTAGTCTGATCAGACGTACATTATTAAACCCGGTCGCCAGTTATCAGTCCGGTCGCCAGTTACCGGTCAGCTCGGTTCAGTTCAGTTCAGGGACCACTTGCGTAGACCATAATCTCACCAGAAAATTATTACATGCTATTTCAGTACAGGGCTCCAAGGAGCAAACATTTTCACTATGATTTTCAGTTCAGTTATGCATGTATTATAATTGCTCATGACAAGTTATTTTCACATTATGCCTCATGACATGATATTTTTATCCCATGCAAAATTTTACTATTTATTTACTTGTTATTTACGATATATGCATGTTGAGTCTTTAGACTCACTAGACTTGATTGTTTAGGTACTGATGATGTCGGGATCGAGGGCGGGGACCAGCGAGCCAGCTCGAGTCGGCAGTAGTAGGACCCGAGGACCTCAGTTCAGCATTTATTATTATTTGATTGCTACTGTTATTTCGAAAATGTTAATTTCTTCCGCTGCCATTTTGAACATCAAAATTTATTTATCAGTTCATTTACGAATGAGGCAATTTTAATTATTTAAAAAGAAAATTTTAATTTTTCCGCAAAATTTCAAACACGGATTTTTAGGCCTCTACACGGGTGGTACGAGGCCCCGGCATATTCTGTTGAGCCCGGGTGGTACGAGGCCCCGGCATATTCTGTTAAGACCGGGTGATACGAGGCCTCGGCGTATTAGTTTAAACCCGGGCATATTATTTTAAGCCCGGGTGGTACGAGGACCCGACATTCAATTTTAAGCCCGGGATATTATCGTTTATCGCTTATCCATTCTTAATTTATACCGATTTGTTTGCAGAAGATATAAAGGAACATAAGATACGATAATTAAAAAAATTTATTAAGGAAATGGTCGGTGTCGTATTACAGGTATTCTAGAAGCTACATAATCTTGCCATTCAGTTATTCAATCAGTCAATTCCTAAAGGTGAAGATTGGTGAAGGACTCAGCGGTTGAGATCTTGTTCAGATGATGTCATTCCTTCCATAGCATTGCGTGCACAGAGTTTGGTCGGTGGCTAGATCTGCAGTTCGAGCTACTTCAAGCTCCCGCCTATATTTCCTCGCCACTGCTCTCTGTGCACGAGTAAGATCCAAGCCATTTTGGTGCGCGTTATTAATATCTTGGATCTTGTACCAAGTAGACATAACCTTTACCCCGATATACTCTTCGACAGTCCTTTTCAGATTCTCCACATACGGACGTAGCTCGACTGGTATTTGACTGTGTGCACCAGTGGAAGAGACCGTGCTGCTGCAAGCACTGGAATCACTTGAGCTCGACATATTAAACTGATACTCACATTTCATCCACATCGTCTTATTTATAGACAAGTGGCATTTAATATTGAAGAAGTTGGAGAGGCTCAAGGCAGTCGAAACGCCTTCCCATTTATTCAGAAGGAGAGTTAATCACAACCTTGAATAAATACATGAACGTTCAAGATGAATTTTGGGAATGGAGCTGGACAGACGAAAAGACGAGCACGAATATCAATGTCTTATAATTATCAGATCATCGGAATATGAAACGATTTTCGGCGGTATCAATATTAAGAGCCCGACATTTTATTTTGAGCCCGGGAATATGAGGGCCCGGCACCTTATTCTAAAACCGAGATATATGAGGTCCCGGCATTTCGGTTTGTCGATTATCCGTTATTTATCTTCGACTAAGGTCGCTCAGTTTTGTCGGTCATTCTATATATATATATATATATATATATATATATATATACTGATGAAAATCAAAGATGCTAGGAAAATAACAGAGATATAAAACAAAAATAGTTTTTATTTATCTGAAGAAATTCTTGCGGATTACATCATAATATTCCTCCTCTACAAAAGTCATCCACAGGGTCATCCATCCCTTTATTTCTCCAGTGGACGTCTTGAGGAAGCTATCGGAGTTTGCGATGTCCGTCAAAATCTTCCTTTCCTTGTAGAGCATCAGCTCGTAGACATAATCATCCTCAAAGAGATCCGCTGTCTCGGAAACGTGCAGGCGTTCCCGGTACTTCTTCAGCTTTACCACCAGTCTAGAAGCATTAGCTTCCCCAGTCTCGTAAAGAAACTTCAATCTCTGAAGCTCTTCCCAGTAGTGAATAATTTTGTGGAAAACTTCATCTTCTATAGCAGCCTTTCGAGTTTCCAAGACAGACTTCTTGAAAGCTACAGCCATATCCGGGGACTTTGAGCCGCTTGCACCTGCCATTGTATTCCTTGAATAATAAGTTTGCTGATGTCGTTGAACAAAAGGTGGGTTACTATATATAGGAGAGGGAAGCCAATCCACATCATTGATCCATAATGAATCAAACGACTCAGATTTACATAAGAAATTGCGCAAAGATATTTGAAAAGACAAGTCCAGGAATCAATGCGTCATAATGATTTATTTTCTTGAAAAACAAAGAGTCTCTGACAAATCTTATGGCCTACGTCAGCAACACCCACGTTTCAACACGCTACAACTATCCTGAAAAAGACCAAGTGGCAAGGCGATTTTCCTGATCGGGCACACAAGACTAATCGGGACAGCGAGTATGACTCTAGCCCGACTAAGTAAGGAGGGAGTGATTATATCCCGGGATGTCCGGATCATGGATGTTCCCGGGACATCCCGGGATATGAAGCATATCCATGGATGTGCCCGGGTCAGGAGAATAAAATATTCTAACCGGGCCAATAAAGCGACCAGATGGATCAGCACCTGAGTCATGGAATTGCCCGAGATAAAGAGAGGATGGCTGGAAGAATCCATGGAGGAGCCAATCAGTCAGAGGCCGGGCCATATGAGCACCTGGAACATAACCTCCCCGAGACGTTATACACCTGGGCTCTTATAAGAAATCCCGAGAAGTATTTTACCCTGGCCACCTCGATATGAGTGAAGCATTTAATGGCGCCGACCTGATAGAGCATGTACAGCCGACTTATCTCTGACAATGGTTGATAAAATCAGGGGGGCTGGATGTGACTAGTACAAGATTTGACATGTCAGAACAATAGGGTATAATCAGCCACCCTATTATAATTAATGCTCAAACACGAAAAACGAGGTCATCATTGCATCCTCTACTATAAATACCAGGTTCTTTACTTGCATTTACTCTCTATTCAAAAATTGAAATACACATTAAATACTCTCATTTATTATTCCACACCAATTTCACAGCCATCACTTGGCTACATTGGTTTTATTGCTTGAGTACCCTGCTGACTTAAGTATCGGAGTGGTCACGTCGGACACCCCTCCGACGCTCATTCACGTGGTTACTTTCTTGTTCGCAAATCCCTCAAATCGCTCGAGAAGTCACAATTCAAGTCAAACGTCCAATTCAAGTTTCCTTCGATATTTTGATAGCAATCTCGGCAGAGTTCTCGACCCAACTCGTCCATTTCGCCCGGGTTGCATCAGAGAGTATAATCGCTCTGGCGATGAGTAATGGTTTGATCGTGAACAGCTTTTACGAGCTGGAATCCCGTTATACGGATTACTGGAACAAGAACCTAGGGCCGAAAGCTTGGAATATCGGGCCACTCTGCTTGGCGGCGGAGCCGCCGGAGAATAATATATCGAAGAACTCGAGTTACCTGCGGTGGCTGGATGAAAAATTCGATAAGGGAGAACCCGTTTTGTATGTTTCGTTCGGTACACAAGCCGAAATATCACCTGAACAGTTTCTTGAAATTGCAGAAGGTTTGGAGAAATCGGAGGTAAGTTTCTTGTGGGCTTTGAGATCAAAAGGTTTGGATTTTCTACCAGAGTTTGAATCAAGGGTGAAGAAGGGTAGAGGATTGATAGAAAAAGAATGGGTTGATCAATCGAAAATCCTTCAACATGACGGGGTAAAAGGGTTTCTGAGTCACTCTGGGTGGAATTCGGTGATGGAGAGCATCTCCGCCGGAGTGCCGATACTGGCCATGCCATTTATGGCAGAACAGCATCTTAATGCAAGGTTTGTGGCGGAGGAAATAGGGGTGGGACCGAGGATCTTGTCACGGGGTGGGTCGGTGAGGGGTTACGTGGCGGCGGAGGAGGTGGAGATGAAGGCAAGGGAGCTTATGGGAGGCAGGAAGGTGGCGGAGGAGGTGAGTAAGAGGGTGGCGGAATGGGGACGAGCCGCTCATGGCGCCATCAAAGAAGGCGGCTCTTCATGGCTCACGTTGGATTTACTGATTGATGACGTCATGGGAAAATTTACCAAGTGAGAGTCAATATCCTTGTGATATTTTTGTAATTTAATAAATTTAAATAAATCTTTTTTATGATTTATTTATATTTATATATATTGTGATTCTGCATATTTATTTTCTCAATAACTCTCCTAAGGTTTAACTTTTCACGCAAGTAAAAAAATGTTATAAAAATCATTCAAAAAAAGTATAAAAGTCAAAATTACCATGATATAATTTTTTTATAATTTTTCGCGTATCATAACTAAAAAAATTAAAAAAAATATTTAGTTTCAACGTCATAAATGTTCATTAATCATAATAGATGAATACATATATCCACATCATTAAATAAAAAAGAGCTTTGACAATAGATGTTAAAATTACATAGGTTATTAACGAGTTTATTACACCACACTTTAATTGGACTAATAGGTAACTTGTGAGATGATCTCACGGATCTTTATTCGTGAGACGAGTCAACTATATCCATATTTACAATAATAAGTAATATTTTTGGCAGGAAAATAATATTTTTTCATGGATGAGTCAAATATAAGATTTTTCTCACAAAATTGACTCGTGAAACCGTCTCACGAAAATTTTGTGTGTTTGGATATGCCCATTGGTCATTAATTTTAAATATCAATTAGTTATTTTTTTGAGTCATTATGATAGATGGATTCCAAAGCTCTCCCGATACAAAACCACTCCTTCAAATTATTCTAAAACCTGAATTCTCCTATCCAAATACCACCTAATTATTCATCTAATGATGTGGTACGTGTCCTATCTTGTTTTTCACAGTACATTGTGTAATATACTAATATAGTCTGTCTATATGAAAAATCATAGCCAAATACAATAAATTGAAATTTTTGAAGAACATAATATATTAAAAAAAATTCAAAGAGGACAATAACAAATTTTAAAGAGAAAATTTTAAATAATATAATTATTTAAAATCTTATGTCCTTTTAAAAAAGTGGGACCTAAGACATTTAATGATTTCTTTTTTTTGAAATATCTCGTACATATATTTTCCATTAATACAATTTAACATTATGTTGTACATATGTTCAAATCTTCAACATAAATATCTTCTCATATATACCAATAATATTTTGAATTATGGGATCGGACGTAATAGTGATATAAGAATCAATAAAATAGAAATAAATATTATATTTTTGGTTTGCTATGTCTATACTGTTTTTTTGATTAGTTTGTTATTTTTTTCTAAAAAAATTAATCTACGTTACGACATAGCGTTGATTTTATGTTGATGTGTATAGTATTATATTAAAAATTTCAATAAAAAATACTAAAAATTTGCCAAAAATCGAATGATACAAGACATAAATCGAATGATATAAGAGTTAAACTAGGGGTGTTAATTCGGGTGGATTTTGTCGGGTTGAGTAATAGTACTATTCAAAAATTGCTCAACCCGGATCCAACTTAAACCCGAGCCAACCCGAAAACTCTCAATCCGAACCCAAACCCGAATCAACCCGATCAACTTGATTTTGAATTTTTCTTTTTAAAATAAATAAAATTTAAAAAATAATATTTTAATTTAAACACATAATAATAAAATCTCCCTCATATATATGATTTAAATTTGAAAGTATAATTATAGAAAAATAAAGTATATTTACTAAATTAAATAAACAATTATTTAAAAAATAAAAAATATTCAAAATAAATATTAAATTATTAAAATTTATGATATAAATATACAATAAATATTTTTTCAGACATACAATATATAAAAAAAATAGGCAATATTTATTAATTATATTTTTTTGAAAAAAAATTTAAAATTTTCGGGCCAATCCGGGTTGACCCGAACCCAACCCGACCAAACCCAACCCGATCATTTTTTTTCGGGTCAGCTATCGAGTTCAACCCGATCTGACTCGAACCTGAAAATCCAAAACTCAAACCTGATTTTTTTCGGATTTAACTGTATCAGGTTGGTGGATCGTATCTAATTTTGGCATCCCTACGGTAAACTATGTTTGATATTGTACAACATATCTCGTAAAATTGGTGAGCTTTCTTTCGTGATGTGCAATAATTTAACGTAGACAATTCATGTGAGG
Source organism: Primulina tabacum (assembly GCF_025594145.1). Lineage (NCBI taxonomy): Eukaryota > Viridiplantae > Streptophyta > Magnoliopsida > Lamiales > Gesneriaceae > Primulina > Primulina tabacum. The sequence continues at coordinate 36,022,170 of NC_134561.1, read as the reverse complement.
TCGTTGAATGCGTGAATATTGCCGCATTATTTGTTTCTGAAAAATTGTGTGGGATGCTCTATTTTTCAAGAGCAGGTACCTCGTACAGATATTTTTTTCGTCATAAATATATAAATATGTATATATGTTTTTATATAAATTTAAAATTTATTAAAAAAAACTTTACAGATAAATTTTTTATTTTATTTTTATTTAATTTATTCAAAAAATAATTTCACATTTTTTAAATACATAGTTAATAGAGATACATTCGTTTAAAACTATATTAAAAATTAGATTATATATTTGAGATAATTGAAAAAGAAAAATAACGTCTATACAGAGAGTATATGCTTTTTACGGGTTTTTTTAAAAATAATTTCAAAATATTTTTTAAAACAAAACTTTTGCAAAAGTAATGTAATCCGCGTTTTGTAAGCGTGGACGCTACTCCACGTGAGCAGCGTCTGCACTTACGAAGCACGGACAATGGTCCAGTCAGCTACGGAATATTTTAGCGACGGATTGTGTATATAAAAACCGTCGCTAAAATGGCATCAGCTAAAACTTAATCGGCGACGGTTTTGCTAAAATCAGCGACGGTTTTGTAAACCGTCGCTGATACAAAACCGTCGCTGATTGCCAAAATTTATGCACCATCCAACGTGCGCTGGGAAGGAGGATTTGCGCGCTGCGAAAAACCACATAAAGTCGAAAAAATAAAATTTTAATTTAAAAATTAAATTATTTTTTTAAAAAAAAAATTCCTCCGATATATTTCTCATATTTACAGACAGATGACAATGTCAATTAATCGTGAACATACCCTGATTCCAAATTTTCAATTAATTCAACGGCTTGCATCTTTGCAGCGTGCAATGTGCGTTGCGAAAAGAGCATTTGCGCGCTGCGAAAACCACAAAAAGTCGAAAAAATGAAATTTTAATTTAAAAATTAAATTATTTTTTTTAAAAAAAACTCCTCCGATATATTTCTCATATTTACAGACAAATGACAATGTCAATTAATCGTGAACATACCTTGATTCCAAAATTTTCAATTAATGCAATGGCTTGAATCTTTGCAGCGTGCAATGTGCGCTGCGGAAAGAGAATTTGCGCGCTGCGAAAAACCACAAAAAGTCAAAAAAATGAAATTTTAATTTAAAAATTAAATTATTTTTTTAAAAAAAAACCCCTCCGATGTATTTCCCATATTTACGGACAAATGACAATGCCAATTAATCGTGAGCATACCTTGATTCCAAAATTTTCAATTAATCGAAATGAGAAAGTGTATTTATTCCATGCATTTATTATATGAATATTATCAAAACTGACATTTAACATTTTATTATATTTTCTCAACAAAAAAAAAAAAGAAATTAATATGTGCAAGGAATATTTATCGAGTAAATTTTGTTGAATTTTAGAGGACAAAATTAGTTATTATAAATGTATTTTGGCGATCATATTTTGTGATACAGATATCTTATTTGGGTCATCCATGAAAAAATATTACTTTTTATTATAATTATCGGTAAGGTTGATCCGTCTCACAGATAAAGATCCGTGAAACCATATCACAAAAGACATACTCATGTATTTTATCACAAACTTTGTGCAAACATGAAGATTTCAAAATTATTAACAGATCAGAAAATACTTTTCTCCTGTTTTACTAGAACATATTTTTTCCCTAAAAAAAAAAAGAACATGGTTTTATTAAAAAACTAATTATAATATATGAATATATTTTAATTCCCCTGGTTGAATTGGAGTCTAATAGCAATTTACGTGCAAAAGAATCAAATACATTGACCGTAAAATATTCCATTGCCCCTCTTCAAAAAAAATAAATAAACCAGTCGTATGTACTCATATAAATACACCTCAAAATCTTGTATACATGTATTTCTACGATTTGATGCGCACAAATACAGAGTTTTTAGAGAAAAATATAACTTCAAATAATTTTTTTGACAAATATAAAGAATGCATCATTATCATTGTTGCTACAAACGCGCAAAGCATTTCTGTGCAGCGCTATGCACAGCCAACTTCCAGCAGCTCCTCCCAAGTTGTGAGCTTTTGCCGCGGTTTTCCCTTCAAACTTCCCCGCCTTCTCTCTTCAGCATCGATTCTTTCCCAGCCACTGAAAGGGACGACTGCGATCCTCCGACTGTCTAATAGTTGAAGCAGCCCTTGTCCCCCGGGTTTTGATGAGTCAGAAGTTAATACTCCTTTACTTATGTCGTCTGAGATGCACGCAAGCTGCCATGTTTTGGTGATCAAAATATCTAGTTAGCTAAGAAGTAAACAATATAGTAATACTACCCTGAGATAACATAAAACACAACCCAACTTGACTCAAATCGCCCTTATTGACGGTACCGGAGCCAGGATTTGTATTTTAAGGAGTCGAAGCTAAATGCTAAGAACTAGCGAGCAAAATACATCCTCAACTTATCTAAGATAGATGAAAATGTTATCAAGAAAATTTTATGGAGGGTTCCCTCCGTCACTGTTGCGCTTATTTTTACCACAGCATAAATATTTTTCAACGGTTGTTGCTATGCAATCCGCAATAAAAACTTACCACACGACATGTATCGATCATACAACCAGTGGATGAGGATTGAGACACATGCGAACATCCAATCAGTATGATTGAGGATGTACCACCTGTTAGAATAGATGCCCTGCAAGCCAACGGTTGGCTAGGGAATTTATTGACTCAAGTGTAATAAACAATCTTTATTTTAATATAATTTACTTTTTAATGGTTTCGTTATACTTTATCTGTATACCCATGCAATCAGCATAGATAAAGTCCTTGATTATGCTTTAATACAAATGAATCGTAATTCGATGTTGAAAAACTCATTTGTAAACACTGCATATTCTAAATTCGTTCCTAGTCGATTCAGCCGCCTAAAACTTGGATAAAGGTCGCTTGAGCTCGAGACTAGCATCTGTGATGTTGTGTACTGCGTTTCTTGGTAAGGGCATAGAGATGTCCAAACATGCAGATGGGTAGTCATATGATGATTATACCGAACAACCCTCCTTCGGACTTTCCAAGTGGTTATCATTCATCGAGAGGATAAGTCCGTGGTTATGATTGTACACCATTAGTCCTTACGACCCGGGACAACACTGAGGCTCTATATGCTAGGGCTGTGCTTTGACTCGTTTACCGGCTCCAGGAGAGTCATCAGGTGGCGAGGTTGGATACAGTTGCGACACATATAGGAGCCAGTGCATTGTAGTCGGGGATTCACCGCTCACCTACGGTTGTGGATATCCTATGTGATCTAATATAATAATAGTGCATGGAATCTCTGGCCAGAGCATGAGATGTACGTTGGAGAAGGAGTTCTCCAATAGTACACGCGATGCCACTATTATAGTTATCACATAGTTATCGAATTAATATGCAACTCTCGATGAACCAATGGTTGCAGATTCGATCGGGATATATGAGATGAAGGGATCGTACTGTACGTTAATCATAATCGACTGGTTCTTGCAGGCACTATCAGTGATACCTAGGGGATCATGGGGCGATGCTACTAGACGCTCTTACCATGATCCGATGGGTGCAATCAGAAATGAGTTCTGTCATTCTTGATCAAGGTGTTGATGAAAAGAATGAGGCTAACTAGGGTAAGCCCGAATAAAGGATTATGTCCTGAATCACAAAGAGTTGTGAACCCACGGCTAGCTGTATCCCTGAATCATTGAGGGTCACACAAGTACTGGATTGTTTGTTCCCGTTGAGAGAATAAATTCAAGAAGTTGAATTTATGATAATTAAATTTTGAGAAAATAAATTCAAGGAGTTGAATTTATGATATAGTAAATTCAAGAAGTTGAATTTATGAAATTTGGAGAGAATAAATTCAAGGAGTTGAATTTATAAAAATTTGAGAATTTAATTTATTAAACTCAAATGTTGGGTTTATTAAATATTAAATTTTGGAGGTGATAAAAATTCAAGGAGTTGAATTTATCATTTAAATAATAAATTCAAATGTTGAATTTATAATGTATTTAATTTATTAAGCTCAAGAGTTGAGTTGATTAATTAATAAATTAAATATGGTTGGTAATATGTTTAATAGGCTTGTAGGAGTACAAGTCCAACATATTAAATAATTAAAATTTTAATGGGCCTTGATTAATGGATTAAACTAGTGTGACTAGCTCAATTAATTAATCAGGCCAATTAATGTTAATTAAAGGGCCCAATTATTATACTATGATAATTAGGTCATGGGTTAAATATAATAATAAGAGTTTGACCTAAAATAACCTAGCCTCCATCCTCATGATCTTCGAAAATCACCTATTATTCATCCAAATATTTAGTTTACTTAATTAATGAGATTAATTAAGTAAATCATGATTAAAGAAAAAAAAAAGATTTCTTTATTCCAAATGGTACAGATTTTCGAGAGATTCTCTCCAAGATTTAAAATGAAAAGTTCGGCTCTTCCAAAGGGGATTGAAGTGCTGCTCTCGAAATTTTCTTTCTTGTTGCAAGAAATTGATTTTTCCTTCCGTGTTCTATCTCTACGCAAAAATATCTTCTAAATTTCTAGTGCAATTTAGAAGAGGAACAAATATTCCAGTCGTGGACCGGATTAGGAGATCGAAGAATGTTCGTAGGGATTTACAACAAGAGCTACATCCGCTAATACCGGATTAGTTGGAGTCCAGTGATATAATTCACAAAGGTATAAAAGTCTTTACACCCTATGAATGCTTTTGTTAAAATCATACGAGCGCCCAAAGCAAAAGATATTTTGATTGTCAAAATAAAATTAAAAATTTTTAAAACTTCCGCTGCGTTTGGACGCGTAGAAAATCGAGATCCAACACCACCAAGTGTAATTAAAGAATTACAATGAGTTTATCAAGTTATTGTCATGTCTACAAATAAATTGGCATGGTTAAATTCTTTACTGCAAATGAGTAAACTTACCGTCTCCTCGGCACAATAAAGGTTGGTGCCGATAATCCCCGTTGGTCCTCTCTTCAACCACCCACACACATACAATCCTGCGTCGCATTTTGATTCATCTTGTGACACCTTGGCTAGAACACGACCTCCGATATTTGGAACGATTCCTGAAAAGGAGATGAAGATCTATCATTAGGAAGCAAACCCATACGAAACAGCTCCTTTTGAGACAAGTTATTCTCAAAGTTCTATACGTTCATATACCTTTGTGGTTATCAAAGGGTAGTCCATCAATAGCAAGCGACTTGTAGCCAATGCTCTTCAGTGCTATCCTGCAAACCGATCCTTTAGTTAATCACCAAGCGAACATGTTCTAGGGAGCAACAAGCAGACATCAGTCCTGTCCTATTATATCGAACTATTTCATAAACAGTGCAAGTCTTAAACATGATTTAAATTTAGTGAAATGAAATGCGTCTCATACAGAATTCCAGAGAACTTGCCCGCATGATATGTCTTCATACACGCCCGTACCAACAGCAACCTGCTTCGTCTGGCCATCATCTCCTACAAAATATAGCAAAATACAGAGTGGTAATTGGTACATTTACCGGTTCTAAAAAACACAGTACTGATCAGGGCCTGCATGATCAAAATTTCCGAAAATAAATCTCAGTTTCTGCCCCCGTAGCTCCAATTACAAAGAAAAAAATTCCAGAAAGAAGATAAACTGTAGAAGTATTTATGTTTGTGTCGTAAGTTCATGAAAAAGCTATTGAAAAGTATTTTATAAAGAAAGTACCCAAGACTTAATAGATAAAACAATAATAATCATAATAATACCAATTGTGTAATATTCAAAAGGACAAATAAGAAAAGCCCCAACGTAAAACAAATATGATAATATATACTACCTTTAAGTATTGTCTTCTCAAGCCGAACACCAGCAAGATGACCACTTTTATCATCCGATTCCAGAAACTTCTCTGGTCTGTGGAAGAAGACAAAGTGGAGCTCACGTTGATTGCACAAAGGAGAAGTTCCAGGATTGGCTGCTTTCGAGAGCAACTCATAAACTCGCTTTCTGATCCGATTATTTTTCATTTCTATCTTTGCAAATTTACAGAATCAAAGAAGTATAATCAGTTTGAAGGATGTTTTGGATTTCTGTAAAAAAATGAGTAAGGTAGCAAAAGAACTTGAGATGAAACATACCTCATCGGCCGGAGTAGTAACTAGATCAGCTTGCTGAATATGAATAGCCAAATCTTTGATTCCTGAAAGTGAATTTCAAATCAGTCTTAACAAAATACGTGCAAATTTCAAGTCCCTACATTTTTTCATAAACATCTGAATAACATCAGTCGATTTTGATAAGGTGATGAACACATGAATCCCGCTAATAATACAAATGGGTTGCATTATATAGTAAAATCCCGGTGTTCTATCTTCTGAAGAATACATGAAACTAACATTCATCACTTATAGCCTAAGTCAAACTAAGACATCGGCTGACACTCAACGCTAAAAGTTGATAAGCAAACAAAATCAGGATTGAATTAGGTAAAGTACCCACATCAGATCCAGAATAAATGGTCGTGGGACTTTCAAAAGTTAAAAAGGTGAAAAACTAAACTTCCAGATAATAGATAGAGCAATTACCCAGAATTTCTCGCAGTTCTTTTGCAGTCCAGGATGCTTGCACTGGTCCACGTCTTCCAACCAAAAAAACTCTTCTGCAATCATAATTGTTAACTCAAAACATTAATCCAAAGCCAACATCAGTTTCTGAAAACTATTATAGTGGATGAGGAACCTTATGGAGCTTCCTTCTAAGGCAGCCAATGCATGGCAGGCAATATCAGTTCTTGCCAATTCTGTTGTTGGACGTAAAAGAACTCGAGCAACATCAAGAGCGACATTACCCTAAAAGCAAGTGTCATATGTAAACAAGGAAAACACAAATTTGGGAAGGTTTTGGAATTGGAAATGGTTTAATATAAAAGCAAAACTAGGCACAAGAGGAGACAAAAATAAAGCAAAAACATGATTGGAGACAAAAAAATAAAGCAAAAACAAGATCATTTTGAAACGACTCAATCAACTCGAACAGTTGCTTTTTTATATATTTGCTCCTATACACCGAAATGTGAAATAAGAAAAAGAACCCAGCTACGAAGCAGGGGAACTTATGTAATGTACATACGTACAGAGCAGATATGAGAACTGATAAAGATATAAACTGGACAGCCAATATTTGACAATCACAATGTTAAACTAGAAGATCATGAACTCACCAAGGAAATCTTGGTGATGTGAATAGATTCACCGACAAAAGAAGCTTATATAAAGAACAAAGGTATAGAAACTGCTTGTTTTCTGTAACTGCTGCAGGTGGACATTGTAGTTCATGGGGACAATGACATGGTTCATAGTGGACGAGTTAAACTTTGACATCTAATTATGATAACAAGCAAAAGAAATATGTTCTATGCAGATGTGGTTGATCCAACAGGTAATTTAATCATACAGTTACTTAGCCATACTGCTTCGCCCTTTTTGCGAGGAACAGATTCATGCTAGGACCATCATTGTGTAGTCAAACTTGACATCAATTGTGAGAACTAAGACAAAAAATAGAAAGAAACCTGCCCGAGAATAACAACAGTGTCAGAGCTTTTTAAGTCTGGGGTAAGATTTCTACAGTCTGGATGCCCATTATACCACCAAACAAACTCTCTAGCAGCATGAATTCCAGCCAACTCCTGTAACAGAAAGAATATAAAATAAAAATGAAACCTTATTTTACATTATTGAAAACGTAATAATACAAGATAGAAGCACATTAGCATCTGACAGAGTGTGACAAGAATAATACACAAACCTCCCCATGAATGCCAATAGATCTGTCACTTTCAGCACCATAAGAAAGCACCACCTGGCACAAAAATTCCATCTTGCCCGATCAAATCTATGTACGAGGGGCTAAAAACAAGAGACCAAATAGCCATCCTGTCAAAATACTTGTCCATAAATGCTATCTTACCATATTATACATCTCACGAAGCTCTGCCAAAGATATGGAAGATCCAAGAGATATATTTCCATAGAATGAACATCGTTCATTTTGTGCAACCCGTGAAAATTGATTGATCACCACCTGTTGGTTTTTTGTCAGTGAACAAGTCCATAAGAGAACTACTATGAAACAACAGTATGAATTGGAGTTTGATTAAAAGAAAATGATAATTCCTCGTTCTCCCTTCTCTCGGACCCATGAGTTAAATTACAATAAAACAACTAGCATAGCTAACAGAGCAACCATTTTCAACAAACATGACTTCAATGGCCCATTTCTATAATACTAATTTCAAAGAAAACTACTGATGTTTAAAACGTGTTATTCATAAAAACTTAATTGTCTTTTCCAACACCCGCAACATGATGTAATGTGCTTAAGAACAACATGACAGAGCAGCCGTGAACTTAACAATAAAACGATAATTTAGAACCTTAACATAATAGAGTCCGTATGGGTATGTCGGAACTGACCTTGGTTTCCGGATGATCAGGTGCGACTCCAGACCGTACTAATCCAAATGGTGTAGGCAATCGGTCAATTATATCAACTTCTACTCCTTCGTGTGCCTTCAAAAGCTAATCCAAAACCCATTAAAAAACATCACAATTTCGGATAATCACAATAAAGAAACATAAATATTTCTGAAATTCACGAAGACAAAATCAGAATCAATAAACAAATCCTTAACACATGCTTAGCTACCTTTTCCGCGGTGTAAAATCCAGCAGGTCCACTGCCAACAACACAAATGCGTAATGGAGCTGAAGAGAGAGCTGCAAAGCTTCTCGACAAAAATTTTAGCTTTCCCAAATTCACCATTTTCTGAGGGATCAAAATGTTTGAATCCTTTCTTCACCTTCGAATTCTCTTCGCGGTGGCATCTATCCAAGAGCTCGTAAACTTTGAAAAGTAGAAAATGGGAATGGAAACTCTGACTATTGGGCTTTAAGGAAGCCCAATAAATAATACATTCTAATGGACTAGGCCCATTTATACTGATTACCCGACCGATTATAAGACCTTTTAATGAGTTGGAAAATAAACGGATCCAAATTCTATAAATTGAATACATAAACTACTTTCTACTTTTAGTAATTTGTTTATAGTTAAGAAACAAAAAATAGAAAAATCAATTAAATACATTAGAACTAATGAGTTTACTAATCAATATGTGTGTGTTGTTTGTGGTAAAAAACTATTGTTAAGATTGGGATTTGGATCTGACTTAACCCTAAAAGTTAGTTTAAGAGGGAAAGATTGTCCAAGTTCATATATGCGACTCTCATAACTTTATCCAACCGATGTGGGACAACTAACACACTCTCTTACGCCTATGAATGAACGTCTGGAGCATGAAGTTACAAAAGATCCAACAATGGGCATAACATGTTGCTCAACTATGGATGGCCCAACACATAACACTACAAAAAAATAATAATAACGACGGTTCAACCGTCGCTAAAAGGTGAAAGCGACGGTTTTACGGTCCGTAACAGAAGTTAGCGTCGATTTCTCAAAGCGACGGTTTTTGAAGTCCCGTCGCATGTAGCGACGGTTTTATTGAAGAAGACCGTTGCTCATTAGCGACGGTTCTAATGCCGACCGTCGCTAATATAAGCGACGGTTTTATGCACACCGTTGCTATATTAAGCGACGCTTCTTAAAAAATCATCGCTATATTAAGCGACGGTTTTTACAAACCCGTCGCAATATTATTCGGCGGTTTTTTTAAAAAACCGTCGCTTAATATAGCGACGGTGTGTAATGAAGCGACGGAGTGTATATAAACACTGCCATAAAATTCACAAATAAACTATTACGCAAAAATTAAAATCATGTATTAATTTTTTTTTAAAAAAAAAGCTTTAAAACCTGATGTGAGCGAATATATGCAGTTTCACGTAATGCTGGAAGATCGCACGGAGTAGCAAATCTACGAAATAAATACGAAAAAATGTTAGTACAAAATAAAAAACTGAAACTTCGAAAAATGTATATAGTTTCGCTACTACCAGAGATAAGCGAAAATCGCTTAAGGAAAATGTTCGCGAACCTGAGTATATAAAGAATACTAGCGACGATCTATGAAAATACAGTCGCTAGTGGCGACGGACACACCTTTCCCGTCGCCAATAGCGACGGCTTAAGAATAAATCGTCGCCGATCGCCGATCCTGATCGGCGACGGTTTCAACCCAACCGTCGCCGTACGGGGATATTGCGATGTGTTTGTATTATACCGTCACACATGTCCAAAAAACTGCGACGCTTGACGATTAATCGTTGCTAAAAAAGCGACGGTTGTAATGAACGGTCGCTTATTTTGATTAGCGACGGTTTTATTAAAAACCGGCTCATAAAATTGCGACGGTTTATTATTAACCGTCGCTACAGTAGCGACGGTTGACTCCAAACAGTCGCTAAAAGAGCGACGGTGTTGAGTAAACCGTCGCTTAGTTTGATTAGCGACGGTTTTATTTTAAACCGTCGCATAAAATTGAGACGGTTTATTAAAGGTCGCAATATTAGCGACAGTTTATTATAAAATGTCGCTACGGTAGCGACGGTTGAATATAAACCATCGCTAAAAAAGCGACGGTTTTGTAGACGGTTTTATTCTAATCGTCGCATAAAATGGCGACGGTGTATGCAACCGTCGCAATTTTAGCGACAGTTTTGTAAATTATGTCGCTATATTAGCGACGGTTGAAGATAAACCGCTACAAAAGCGACGGTTTCTATTAAACTGTCGCTTAATTTAATTAGCAACGGTTTTTTTAAATACCGTCACTATTTAGCGACGGTTGAACCGTCGCTACTCTATCCGTTTTTCCGGATGAAACTTGATCTCTGATACCATGTTAATATTGAGATTTGGAATTAGCTCAACCCCTCGATCTTAACTTCTATTTTAACATTTATTAAATGCATTTTCAGAAAAAACTATGGAGTTTCGTGATGTTAACGATAGCATATTGAAATTGGGAATGTGTGATTGAGAATTAAAGGTTTTGTAGAAAAAAGTGTCTGATAAGCTGGAAGTTGTTCCCCAATCCCTGGAAAATTTATCTAATCAGTTCGCTCGATTCTTGATTTTAAAAATATATTTCTTTTAGTTTGGACAAATATTTAAATTAAAATATATTTTAAAATATAATATATTGTTTTTTAGTTAATATTTTAATAAAAACATTTAAATAAAAATGTAATGAATTAAATAAATAACAATCAATTAAAAATTAAAAATAATAATTCCTAATTCATTAAATGTCATTTCATAAAATATATAATCTAAATAAAATTATCAGTCTAATTAAATTTTTGTTTTTCTTATCGGTTCGATTTTAACATGCCTAATCAAAAAACGAGCTATATAAAAACTTCGGTTTTAACATTTGTATATGAATTAATAAATTAGTTTTTCGTTCAGCTCGACTCGGTTCTTGGTTTCAGTTTGAATTTATATTTTTTCATACCTAAATATACAAATTAAACGTGTCTCACATATCTCCTATAGTAGCTTTTCACACACATATCTATTTTTATTGTTGTTGTTATTATTTTATTAAAATTGAGAAATAGATAGTAATTTCTTACTAAAATACGAGTTTCCAAAATAAATTTTCACAGACAAGCTTTTGAATGTAAAAACTTGTTTGAGACCAACTCACGGGTCGTATTTTGTGATCTCACGTGTCATATTTTGTGAGACGGATATCTTATTTGGGTTATCCATGAAAAAATATTATTTTTTGTGATAAGAATATTACTTTTTATTATTAATATTGATATGATTGACTCATCTCATGGATAAAGATTTGTGAGATCGTCTCACTCCAAGTACACCCGAACAGTGTGTTAGTATTTAATGAAACCTGACCATTTAATCAAATTTGTCCATCATCTTCCATAGGACCTTTAATTTCTAGTTGATTATTTAATGATTTGACCTATTCAATTTAAATTTGGACACGTCTAGAACGTAGACCAAATCTTGTCCAAAAGATAATTTTTTGTTTTTTTATAAAAAATAGTAACTCAAAAAAAATTAAAAATAAAACACGTACAAACCATACTTCAAAAATTGATTTTTTTAAATTACTTTTTTTTATTGAACTTATATGTTTTTATGCTATTGAAGATTTTAAATTCCATCTCTGAACAATTTTAACTTATTTGATATATACATATACCGAATTAATATCCACAAAAACTTTTATATCTAACTAAGATTATCTCATAGAAAACCTACTAATATGTATGGTCAAACAATTTTTTCAACCCTCGTTTATTCGTCATATTTTATATATCTTGAACTCTTAAAAAAGAGTTCAAAATCTAATTATACCAATCAGTCAAATCATGGTGTAGACTAAATTTTTGTATGGTAATAATTGTTCTATGTTGATTACCAAACGGGTCAAATTAATGTTGTGTATATTTGTCTTCTAATCTATGTCACTTACTAAACGTTAATTCTTATTGACTTCATAATTTTTTTTTATATAATTATATTAATCGACTATAAAGTTCATAATATATCAAACAAAAAAAACAAATATTTAATATATAAAACAAAATGAAATAAAATTCATACGACATATATACCAGTGAATCGAAGCACACTTGGTTGCATCTAAATTATATTTTTGCTGTAACACACAAACATACACACGCTACCCGTGCATGCTCTGCTTGCACGAGTCAAGAGTATCCGAACCGGTCCAAATCTTAACATATGTCGATTTTTTTATACATATCAAAATCGTGCTCGAACACCCGAAACCAAGTTGGAACAAAATTTTGATGTCAAAGATGTGCTCTGGCAGGCCGGCCTGCACGGATAGCAAGAAACAAACCACGTAAATGATAATGAGATTATTTTATTTATGCTAGCATGTCTTATACCACTCTAAATTAACATTTTTTTTTTTCTTTTGAAAAATTGATAAAGCTGTATATTTAAAATATTATTATTATTATTATTATTATTATTATTATTATTAATAGAATAACGAATATATATTTAAATAATATTATTATTCCCAAAAAAAATATGTAATTTAGCACACAATATATACTATGGAAAGTTCAATTTTCTTTGGATATGTCAAAAACCAAAAGATTTAAAGAAAAAAAATGTGTGAGAGAGTTTCACAGGTCATACTTTGTGAGACGGATCTCTTATTTGGGTCATTCATGAAAAAATATTATTTTTTATACTAAGAATATTACTTTTTATTGTGAATATCGGTAGGGTTGACCCGTCTCACAGATAAAGATTCGTGAGACCGTCTTACAAGAGACCTACTCAAGATTTAATAGAAATTTCCCAAATTTTTACAACGATAATCACTTATATAGTAATTTAATTGAAATTTCTTAATTTTAGCAAACACTTGTGTGAGACAGTCTCACGGGTCGTATTTTGTGAGACGTAACTCTTATTTGGGTCATCCATAAAAAAATATTATTTTTATGCTAAGAGTATTACTTTTTTATTGTGAATATTAGTAGGATCGACCCGTCACATAGATAAAGATTCGTGAGATCGTCTCACAAGAGACCTACTCCCTAATTTTTATTAATTTTTTAACGATAATCAATTAATATATTATTTGAAAAATGATTATTGTTATCTAAGATTAGAAACAACACAAAAACTCATATGAAGTGTCTCACATTTCAATTTTGTGAGACGAATTCTCGACTCGAAACGATTGATGATAATTTATGTCGAAAAATATTACTTTTCACTGTATATATGGGATCGAGTCGATCTATATCACAAATATAAATATGTGAGACTTTTTAAAAAAAAAACCAACTCAATAAACTGATATTTACAACATACTAAATTTAACTTTTTATTTCAAATTTTTTATTTAAAATAATTTATCAAAAGGTGAGTAAATGATGTATAAAACAGGAAATATTGCAGTTTTTGTTATGCTTAACAAATAATTAGATCATATACTTGAGGTTGGTTTTCTTTTCTTTAAAAAAAAAAATAAATAAACAATTTTGAGTAGGTCTTTTGTGAGACGATCTCACGAATCTTTATCTGTGAGACGGTCAACCCTACCGATATTCACAATAAAAAGTAATACTCTTAGCATAAAAAATAATATTTTTTCATGGATGACCCAAATAAGAGATTTGTCACACAAAATACGACCCGTTAGACCGTTTCACACAAGTTTTTTGTATAAACATGTGTACCTTATAATATTTATTTATTTATTGCCGCCATATTTATACAGTCAATAACCCCTCGGAGCAGGGAACCGAGGGCGTCATCCTATAAGATTGGCTATCTTCCATTTCATAAACTACGACTAAGAAAAATCAATGGGTTCGCTTTCCTGCCCCCACTTTGCCATCTTCCCTTTCTTGTCCCAAGGCCACACCATCCCTCTCCTGTACCTCTCCCGCTTCCTACGGCGGCGCTCCGTCGTTGTCACTATCTTCACCACAGCCGGGAACTCCCCGCGCATCCGCGCATCCCTCCAAGACATCGACGTTTCCATTGTCGAACTCCCTTTCCCGCAGAACATAGAAGGCGTTCCTCCAGGTGTTGAAAACACTAATAAATTGTCATACGGGTCCTCCTTTCTCCCTTTCGTGAGAGCAACAGAACAGATGCAGGAGAGCTTCGAGAAAGCCTTGGAAACCCTCCAGCCTCCTGCTTCATGCGTCGTCTCCGATTCATTTCTCTGGTGGACTCTGAAATCTGCGCAGAAAATCGGGGTGCCGAGGCTGGGTTTCTTCGGGATGGGGAACTTTTCAGCCACCATGTACCAAATATTGGGGAGATTCAGCCCACATGCGGGTACAGATTCAGTTGATGAGCCCTTTTCGATGACTGATTTTCCTGAGATAAAGTTGACAAGGAATGATTTTGAGCCACCGTTTGGTGAAATTAATCCATCGGGGCCTTTTGTAGATTTTATGATGGAGAGTATAATCGCTCTGGCGATGAGTAATGGTTTGATCGTGAACAGCTTTTACGAGCTGGAATCCCGTTATACGGATTACTGGAACAAGAACCTGGGGCCGAAAGCTTGGAATATCGGGCCACTCTGCTTGGCGGCGGAGCCGTCGGAGAATAATATATCGAAGAACTCGAGTTACCTGCGGTGGCTGGATGAAAAATTGGAAAAGGGAGAACCCGTTATGTATGTTTCGTTCGGTACACAAGCCGAAATATCAACTGAACAGTTTCTTGAAATTGCAGAAGGCTTGGCGAAATCGGAGGTAAGTTTCTTGTGGGCTTTGAAATCAAAAGGGTTGGATTTTCTACCAGAGTTTGAATCAAGGGTGAAGGGTACAGGATTGGTAGCAAAAGAATGGGTTGATCAATCGAAAATCCTTCAACATGACGGGGTAAAAGGGTTTCTGAGTCACTGTGGGTGGAATTCGGTGATGGAGAGCATCTCCGCCGGAGTGCCGATACTGGCCATGCCATTTATGGCAGAACAGCATCTCAATGCAAGGTTTGTGGCGGAGGAAATAGGGGTTGGACTGAGGATCTTGTCACGGGATGGGTCGGTGAGGGGTTTCGTGGTGGCAGAGGAGGTGGAGATGAAGGTGAGGGAGCTAATGGGCGGCGGGAAGGTGGCGGAGGAGGTGAGTAAGAGGGTGGCTGAATGGGGACGAGCCGCGCATGACGCCATGAAAGAAGGCGGTTCTTCATGGCTCACGTTAGATTTACTGATTGAGGACGTGATGGGAAAATCAACTTATTAATAGTTATTGATATTTTTGTGATTTAAATAAATCCTTTTTTATGATTTATTTTTATATATTGTTATTCTCCATATTTATTTTCTCCATAACTCTCCCAAGGTTTAACTTTTCACATAACTAAAAAATGTTATAAAAATGATTCAATTTTTTTTAATAAAAGTCAAAATTAGCATGATATTTTTTTTTATATAATTTCTCGTGTATCCTAACTAAAAAAATTAAATAAATTATTTATATTAAAATTACATAGATTATTAATGAGTTTATCGATTTATTTCATCACACTTTAATAATGTTCTAACGTTGTATTTGAATCTGAAATTATAGATTTTAAATCTATAATAACGAATACAGTTTGTTTGTTTGGATTAGTAGGTCACTTGTATCCGTAAGACGAGACAACAATATACATATTTATAATAATAAACTATATTTTTGACATTATTTTTTTAAAATTAATAACTCAAATAGAATACCTGTCTCACAAAATTGACTCGTGAGATCGTCTCACAAAATTTTGTGTTGTTTGGATATGCTCATTGGCCATTAATTTTAAATCTCAATTAATTATTTTTTGAGTCATTACCATAGATTCAAAATCTCTCCCGATACAAATCAACTCCTACAAATAATCCTAAAATCTGAATTCTGCTATCCAAATACAACCTTATTGTTGGGTCATATCTTGTTTTTCACAATACATTGTGTAATGTAGTCTACATGAAAAAGCATATGTCATCTATATATGGTATTGGATCCATCCTCTAGGATGCAACTAGCAGTGTTTATTGTGTTACAACTTGGTATTTTTGTGCCAAATACTTTCAATTGAATTTTTTTAAAAACATAATACATTTTAAAAAAATCAAATAGGCTAATATGTCACGCCCCGAAACTCAGGGTTGACACTGACGTTGTTTAACAAGCACACAATCGAAAATAACCAGTTTCGTAGCACATTATAAACCGAAACCAGTTTATCATAATTTCAAATAGAAATAACAATTGTCTTTACAATCCCAAAATCGAAAAACGACAAAATCAAAAGCGGAAACATTACAACTGAGTAATAATAAACTTAAACTTAAATCTAAAATCTTGAAAGTTCACCACCCCAAAACTGGTCCGACTCCTCTTCCTCGAGTCTATCTGGGAAAGGATTGTAAGGGGGTGAATATTTTGGGAAATACTCAGCAAGTATGGGCCGTTCGAGCACAATATAACATGCATGATTTCAAAAATCCCATGACTTGCATAACATCATTCATAACACATGCTTAACATTGACCAGACACTGAGATTCCTCTACTTTCAATGGTTTACTGATATCAGTCCTTAATTTTTACTCCTCTAAAGGGGCGAAGCCATATACCGATTACATCCTCACCGCGTAAAGGTCATTTCATGGTTGGGATTTCCTCTCATATCGAGTTGAATCCTCACAGTGCCCAAAAATCATATGACAACAAACTCAAGAACGGAGTAGAAGAAGAACGTGTAATCGATCGTATTTTCAAAAAAAATATGAAATAAATATGCATAACGAAAGTTTAACTTTAAAACAAGTCGACTTACAGTATTTTGAATGCTAGAACATAGGTGCGCATGACTCCAGGGATTGGATTGGATCGCTTCTTGCTCCTCGTTCGGGCAGCATTTCGGCTCAATTTCTAGCCTCACTTTGGGACTTTTTGAACAGAGTTTTGGCTAGGGAGAAGCTGCTGGAAATTCGTAATCTGCAGCAAGGGATTTTCGAAATTTAGGTGTAGAGAATGCTACGATTGATTATGTATTTATAGGTGAGGGAAGGAGGCTAAACAAAGTAGTCTAATCATGTCAATAATTGGCCTCCAAATCCTACGGTTGACTCCCAAAAATTTTATTCCAAGCAAAGTTTATTTAGCTACCAAATTGTGTGTTAATTCCTTAATCCCCTCCCTTGATTGGTTGGAAAGGTAAGACGGCTAGATCCAACGATTTTGGTGAAAATTTTGATGATTTCTTCCAATTAACCAAGTATCTATCCATCACAACAATTAGGTATTTAATCTAGTAGAAATTTCAAAATTTGCTTGCAATCCTTATGCCTTAATTCCTCTAAACTTATATAGTATTCCAATTTTGTAAATTTCCTTCTCAATTTTCGAAAATATGCATACATTAGTGTAAATATTAATGACTTGATACCAAAGATTTTCATTGTATAAAATTTTCAATACAAAGATTTACAATATATTTCTCATTTTATCTCAAGAATCCAATATCTTAATTTTCTTGAAAAGATTAATTACAAGGTTGATTAACAAAAATATTCGGTCCTCGCACAAGACCAAATTTTAAAGAGAAAAAGTAAAATAATATAATGATTTAAAATCTTATGTCGTCCTTTTAAAAAAAATGGGACCTAAGACATTTATTGATTTTTTTGAAATATCTTGCACATATTTTTTCCATTAATATAATTTAACATTATGTTGTACATATATTCAAATCTTCAACATAAATATCTTCATATATACCAATAATATTTTGAATTATGGGATCCGACGAAATAGTGACATAAGTCAATCAATATTTATTTGACAAAAACTTGTGTGAGACGGTCTCACATGTCGTATTTTGTGAGACATATATCTTATTTGGGTAATCAATGGAAAAATATTGCTTTTTATGTTAAGAGTATTACTTTTTATTGTGAATCATGAAAAAATATTATTTTTTTATGCTAAGAGTATTTCTTTTTATTGTGAATATCGTCAGGTTGACCCGTCTCATGAAGATCGGTCGGGTTGACCCGTCTCACATATAAAGATTCGTGAGACCGTCTCACATGAGATCTACTCTTATTTTGATAATTTATGTTATCAAATTTTAGTTTTAGTTTGTTATTTTTGTTTTTTGCTTAAAAAAAATAGTCTGTTTTACGACATAACGGTGATGTAATGTTGATGATCATAGTATACCATATTAACAATTTCAATAAAAAAAAATTACAAAAACAATTATCAAAAATCGAATGATACAAGAGTTAAACTATTTTTGATAACGTACAATATATGTCCTAAAATTGGTGAGCTTTCTTTCGTGATGTGCAATAATTTAACGTACACAGTCCATGTGAGGTCGTTGAATGCGTTAATATTGCCGCATTATTTGTTTCTGAAAAATTGTGTCGGGTGGTCTGTTTTTCAAGAGCAGGTACATCGTACATATTTTATTTTGTCATAAATATGTATATATGTTCTTATATAAATTTAAAAATTATTTAAAAAACAAATTTACAGATAATTTTTTATTTTATTTTTATTTAATTTATTCAAAAAATAGTTTCACATTTTTAAATATATTGTTAATAGAGATACATTCCCTTAAAAATATATTAAAAATTAAATTATATATTTGAGATAACTAAAAACAACAACGTCTATACAGAGAGTATATGTCTTTTGTCTTTTGGTACCGTTTGCTTCACTATATTTTTATCTACATTTTTATCCAATCCAATATCATGTTTGGTGCACAATATTATTTATTCATTTACCAATCATCATCTTAAATAAATCAAATCATTTATCTCACATCAATCAAATCATTGAATTAAAAATTATAATATTAATATTAATAAATAATATTATAAATATTTTATTAATATTCTCAAGAGGAACAAAACGTTAATATCATATTATCTTAAATTTAATCAAATTAATCAATTAAATCAAACATTATATTAACTATCATTTTTATATATTTTATTATTAAAAAATTTACTTATCTTCGTACTATTTGTCTCATATCACGTACCAAATATACCTTTATGTGTTGAGTTCATTTAACGCAATTGTCACGTTCTCCATTATTTATTTCAAGTATTATGGGAAAATTGTTTGTTTGTTTTTATTCGACTTACGATATTATAAATTATCAAATTTTAGTTTTAGTCTTTTATATTTATTTATTTATTTTGTAATTTCAGTTATTTTTTCGACTTGATGCTAACATTGAACTAATGCAGTGTTGATGTAACGCTAACACTAATAATATAACATCAATATTCTTTATGCAAAATTAATAAAATTGAAAATAAATAAATAAAAAACAAAAAAAGAAATTTGTTAATATAAAATATTAAATTCGTAAATGACAAATTTTATAATGTACGTATGAACCTTCACTAAAATTATTTTTTTGTCATTTTAATTAGTAGAGTTAAATATCTTCTATTTTATTTATTAATATATATAACCTAGAGAAGGAAATTTATTAAAAATGCACGTTTTTTTCCCCATTATCCCTATTTTCTTCTATGTAGTTTTTTTTGTCTCAATATCCTTTCGTTTTCGAGTTTCCACGTATAAAAAATTGTTGTTTTTCTGATTTCACATCAAAATTATATCAAAATTGGTGAAATTAAAAGTTAGTGAATCAAAACAAATTTTAAAAATTTTATGGAACAAAATCCAAAATTAAACAAATTAATAGATCAAAAAATTATTTTTCCTCGCATATAATATACTATATCAATATGCTAGTATTTTAAAAATATTTTTCTTAAATTTTTGACAAAAATTTGTGTGAGACGGTCTCACGGATCGTATTTTAGTGAGACAAATATCTTATTCGGGTCATCCATAAAAAAATATTACTTTTTATGATAAGAATTTTACTATTTATTGTGAATATCGGTAGGATTGACTCGTCTCACAGATAAAGATTCTTTAAATCCTCTCACAAAAAACCTACTCTAAATTTTTTTTTTCCTTAAAGCTATCCCTTTGTTATATGTTTTTAAAAATATGAAAAAAATATTATCCATACTAACACTGTCTGCAAAACGTTTTCAGCACTCCATTGTTTACTAAGCTCGTTGACTATTGACTGAATTTATTATTATAAGACAAAATAACATTTAATTAAATATATGTTTAATAAATTTTAGTCCCTAATAATATAGTATCTTGAATCGAGTAAAATATAATATAAAAACTAAATTATTTATTTAATACGAATATATTGTTTTATTATAACAAGATAGAGTACCTACAAAAAATAATCTAAATACATCATTGATGGACATTAATTAATCACAAAAATTCTTGTAAAACGATTCCATGTGTCAATTTTGTGAGACATATCTTCTATTTAGGTCACTAATAAAAAAGTGTTACTTTTATATCAAAAATATTACTTTTTATTATAAATATGAGTATAATTGAATCGTCATACGAATAAAGATATATCAGACCATATCACACTAAGTCTAATATTAATTAATTTGATTAGGGTGAAAATCACCATAAATTATTCTAATAATGAGAAACATATGTGGCTGACTTCTTCTGAATTCTGATAGTCAATACAACTCTTTTGAGATATTTAATAAAACGACATATCTATATTTTTTAATTTTAAATTTAAATAAATTGTGTTGATAATTTAACTAATTTTTCAAATAATGTTACAAAACTAAAGTATATGCTTAATTTTACTAGTGTGATCAACACGTTTATTTTGCATTATTTTAATTTTAAAATTCACTTTATTAAGGAAAAAAGCATTTATAAATATATAATATAATTTATCAATAATTAAGCAAGTACATTAAAATCAAATTATCTCCGAATGTTTTTAATAATAATAAATAAATAAATAAATACACTTTTTTTGCATAAAAATATCCCTTATTTTTTAAAAATTAAAGTTTATGGTTTTTAAGTTGATAATTCTCAAATTTATCTCTGAAGAATTTTAAAAATCAAAGAAAAGAAAAGATATATCAGAAACACGAGATTTATTGCGTGGCCAAAAATTTGTCAACCCTCGTGTATGTTATACTTCGTATTATTTTAACCAAAAATACCATTTCTATATATACTAAAAAATATAATACTTTTAACATAAATTGCTATTATTATTATTATTATTTATTAACTTTAAAATACTTATTTTTAATATGATCTAAAAATTGATTAAAATATTTAATCATTATATTAAAATTCACGATGATACTCTTTTAAAACAATGGAAAATATAATATTATATATTAAAAATATTATACTTTATTTAATATTATATAGAATAGTGAAAACTAAAATTTTGAAAGTAACACGACTCAAAATCATAACCAAAATTAAATTAAATAATATAATAAATGTAGATAATTAAATATAGTTTATATTTTAAGAGCCATCCTGGACTTGAACCAGAGACCTTTTCCATAGAGTTTTATTGCCCCCTATTTGTTTGCATAAAAATTCAATAGATGAATAATCATTCGAGCCACAGGTTCTTTAGTTTTATTTATTTCCTATTAGACTAAACATAGAAATTCAATCACTAAAGTGTGAAAAAGAATTTTTTTTTGTTTTATGGGAATCCGGGGGTAAAACTTCACTATAATATGGATATGATGCATTCTCAATATTCTAAATAATAATGATAAAGAGGGGTTTTTCCTATGTCTTCGTATCGAACAAAAAAAAAGAACTATTTGTTCTCTCCTCGAAACATTCGTAAAATCTTGTCAACAAATTCATATTTATATTTTAAAATAAGAAATTGAAAAGGCTTCATATTAATTACACATTTATTTTCTATTTGTGTTCAAATATCTAACATGGTAGGTCAAACATTAATGTTGATAAATATTTATTTTTATAACAATTTTTTTAACGACAACTTTTCGAATATGACAAAATTTTGATGACTATCAAAATTGAGTATGCATTAATTGCTGTTGTGTCATACATGAACCTATTCTCCAAGAACCGAGCTACGTTGTACTCTACAACAAAAATGATTTTTCGCGGTACGACATCAACGACGCACATTAAAAATACGTTGTTAATGTTATTATTTACTGCGCTTCAATTCTCGTGCGCTCTTAATATTATTATTATTTATACAGACGACATCGTGCAATAAAAACATGTTGTGAATGGGTGTTGCAACAACGAATGTGAACTCTGCACTCTGTCAATAGTCTTACATTAAAATTGTTTATTATCGTTGTTAGAACTTTGTTGTTATCCACAAATCTCGAGCACTTTCATAGGAGAGAAGGCATCTAGTTCGGGAATCATACACCAACTCTGCCCCATTGTTTGATGCAACAATTGTACTTGTTGGGTAGAACAATCGAAACGTGTTGTTTGTGCTGCTATACATTTTAAAAGATTTGAGTTGTACTATTACGATCAGCTATAAATTTTGATAAAACGGCAAGCGTTCGATCCTAGAATTAGTATCAGAGCTTTGAGTTAGTGTATCCAAGATAATGTCATCAACATAAATCTGAAATAACAATGTATATATATATATATATACACCTGCAACTAAGAAAAGAACTCCTGAATGGGCGCCGGAGAGGTGTCCGGCACAAGCCACTCCGATGCTAAAGTCAGCAAGTTTTCAGATGAACATAAGCAATATTTGAGAGGAAATATGTAAGTGCTTGAAAGTTCAAAGATTTCAGAATCTATAAATGACATTAATACCTGCTATTATAGTAGAAAAATGGGGTAGGTACCTCTATTCTCGCGTCACCTACTAAGTATGGCAAGTTGGCTGCTCATACTTGTAGCTTCTGATGACTTCTAGGATACTCTAAGACCAAGTTGCTCTGACAGATTAGACATCTTGTATCAATCATACTCGAGTGTGGTGCAATTCTCGAGGTGCCCGGGTGGTAAGGTATCCGGGTATATGTCTGAGGGCCCGGGTTTACTGGGCGATCACCCGGGAAGAAAAGAAATGTCCGGGTCCTGCGGAAAGTGCCTGGCCTATTGGCTCTGATCTCGACTATCCAATTAATAAAAAATAATAATAATGAGCAATTAATAAAAAGAAAATGCAACAACAATAAATAAAATAGGCAGTTTAACCAGTCATATAATATGTATAATATATATATATATATATATATATATATATATATATATATATATATATATATAAATGCGGAATTTAAAGGCATGAATTTAAGTACAAGAATTTAAATGCAGGGAATTTAAAGATCTTTAAAGATTTGATGTTCCTTCAGTTTCTGATTGCATACAATCTTTTAAGAATTGTATGTAGAGCATACTTTTGCAAAGAACACCACAAAATCTTCAAAGATATATATAGGAATTTATATATATTTAGGCGGTTTAACCGGCCATATAATATATAAAAATATATACATACAACTATTTAACACAAAAATAAAACACACATTGGAATCAAAATAAGAACTTCAATATGAATCTTCAAAGGATTTACAAATTCTTTAAGAACATAAAGCTTGAAGGATAAGAACACTTTGAATGTGAGTGGAGAAAGTAGGAAAAGTAAGAGAGAGAAGAGAGAGAGAAGGAGAAAGAAAGAGAGAATAAAAACTTGGTATCAAAAAACTTGTCTTTCCTTGAGGGACTTGTCTTCTTTTAATAGATATCTTCAAGGGTATTTTCGGAATCTTGAATAGTATTTGTCTATGTCATGCTTGCATCATTTCGATGTAATTTTTCATTTTTTTAATACAAATATTGCAATCAAAATACAAAAATTATAAATTACAATTCAATAAAAATTACGTGTCTAAATTGTGCATTCCTTCTTTATCGAGTAAATCTTCAAGGATAATATCTTCTTCTGAGGAGTAGAAGATTTCTTCTATCTTCTGGTCTTCTAATTCTTCCAAGAATCTATTGTACATTCTAGTATAAAAATAAGAAACTTTGGGAGCATCTATATAAAAATCTGGAAAATGATCAACGCATGGAGATGAGCTCATTATGTAGATTTTGTAAATCTGGTTCATAAAATATAATCTGTAGTCTTCATTTCTTTTTTCGATGAATTTATGCTTGAAGGCTAATGTCTGTAATCTCTGATGTTTTATTTGTTTTTGAATTGTAGCACTGCAAATGGTTGGATGATGGACTTCGGGTTCCGCTTTTTGTTTTTGCCATTTACAAAGGGGCTTGACCCAAATTCTGTGAACTGCTGGTTCTAAATCTGTTCTAATCCATTCTGGACATGTTGATCTTATTTCTAATTTTACTTCATTATTGCCGGTATCAAAGAGATGTCGGATTGCACTTTTAAGGGCAACACTGTTGAGACTGTCTATGTCATCTTTATCTGTAATAATGATTTCTGAAACTAATCCTAAATCTAATAAGGAATTTATACTTATTCTTTTTTCCTTATTATTAAACTGAAAGAAAAAATGTCTGAATGATGAAAAGTATATTTGGGTAGAAATGATGTAGAATTGAAGTTGACAAGAACAATTGTCTATGTCTAAAGTTTGTTTTTGACAATCAATTTTATGTTTGGCATATTCATTATTCCTTTTAAAGGAATAATTTTTATGCCATCGGGTTTTAAGAAAAGAAGTTCTTGGATCATTTGGAATTTTTGGTAGAAATTTTCTTTGGCTTTTGAGAAAATAATGTCATTTATTTGGGTAGGTAATATGCTTAATTCTGTAAGTGGTCTAAAGAAAAATCTTGTTGGGCTCAGTTTTTGGCTAGAATTAAATAGACTAGGTCTGTCTAATAGACTGGGTTTGTCTATTTCAAAATCTTGAATCTTTTTAAGAAGGTCCAAGTTTATAAGGTTTGCCTTAAGGGCTGCTTCTGTTTCTTTTAATTTTTCCGTCAATTCCTTTATTTTATCAGACGTTAATGGTTTCGAATCATTTAGTCTTTCAAAATTTTTTACCATCGTCTCGCAATGGTTACAAAATTGAAAATTAGTTTTCAAATCTTTTTTAGGAATTTCATAAAAACTCTTTTTTGAAAAACTATTTTCATTGGCTATTCGTTTACCGTAACTCTTTTGGGTATTTATATCTTTTCTGACTGGATAATCAATAAAGTAATTTGGACCAATAAAATGGTTTGCTGATTCTAGAGCTTCAGGAAGGGTTTTAAAACTTTTATAAAAATAATTTTGTTCATTTTTAATTACTTCAACCACTCGGGTCCAATGGTTGTAGATTCATGTCACCTTCCCTTGGTAAACAACATAATATAATACGGTTTCTGAATCGGCTTCATGTGCTGATTGGGAAGAAAGATTTATTTGACTGAAATAATAGGCTAAGGCGTTTAAGACTATGACTTTTTGATTGGAATCGTTTGGTTGGACGTTTCATATTGAATTTAATAAAGTTTTTTGAGATTTTTCTAGATGAAAAGATCTTGAAGTCCTGAAACATCTTTGTGAGTTTTGAGGATAAACAAGGAAGATTAATATCTCCAAAAGAAATTAATTCAATGGGGAATTTCTGTTGGGAATAATTAACTTTGCTTGATGATGCCATTTTCCTGCAAGGATCAAATAAATTTGTTAGAGTTTTTTCGTAATCCTCATAAGTTTCTATTTTTTTTGGAGAAATATCATTTTGAAAATTTTTTTCCTTGAATTAGTGCATTAATACTATTTTCGTATATAGAATATGTTTTTATTAAATTGAGATTTTTTGGACGAGGTTTTTCTAATAATTCAAATTCTAATTTTTTAAAATTAAATTTAAAAGAGATAGAATTATTATTTACTTTATATGGAGTAATTAATCCTATAAAAGGTGTTCCTAGAATTACAGTATGATGTATATCATTAACTAGAATAAATGTAGTTTTAATAAAAACTCCATTATTTAATATTGATGCATCTGTTTTTGAATTAACATTTAATTTAGAATTGTTAGCAGCCGAAAGTTTTTCATTAGTTTTTTCTTGAAATTCTTTAGGTACTATCCCTGATTTTATAAAATTTAAATCAGCACCAGTATCAAAAAGGGCTATTGTATTAATTTTAAAATTTTCTGAAAATATTAGATTTATTTTTAGTATGTATTTTCTAGATGTTATTTCTCTTAATACAAAAAAAAAAGTCTTCTGGAATTTTCTCAAAGTTTTCAATGTTTTTATTTTCATTATCTTCAGATTCTTCGTAATTTTCAATATTATATTATCTAATATTCATTTGATTATTTCAGAATCTTGTTTTGGTTTTTCTTTTAATTCTTTTAGTTCTAGTTTTATTTCTTTTATATCTTTTTGTAAATCTTGAATTGTTATCTCTTTATTTTTTGTTTTCTTTCTTTTTTCTAAAATATTGGTTAGGTCGTAAGTATTTTAAAAATTATTTGGTAAAGTAATATTTTTTATTTCTGTTTTTTATTCTTTATTTTCTTTGAGAGATTTTAAAATTTTATCAAGATATTCTTTTTGAATATTAGAATCATTTATGTTTTTTAGAATATCAATAAGGAATTGTTGATCTTTTGAAAGCATGTTAATTTGTTTTTCAGATTCGTTACTAGATGTAATTAATTCATCTATTTGTAAAGATTCATTTTCATCTTTAGAAGAAAAATTTTCTAATTCCGACTCAGAAAATCAATTAAAAGATTAGAAATTTTATTTAATATTTCTTCAATTAATTCTAATTCATTTAACTGTTTATTCAATCTACAATAATTAGCAGTATGTTCTTTTTTATGACATTTATAACATTCAATATCTTTAAAGGATTTTTCAGGATATTGTTTGAAATTTTTAATTTTCTTATAAGGTTTCTTATTAAATTCTTCTTTTGATTTAATATTTTTCTTATTGTATTTAAAATTTTTTCTATATGGTTTTTCATAAGATTAACTACAATTTCATAAGCATTTAGAAGGTGAAGGTTTATTAGGATTTATATCGAATTGTTGACAGAAAGTTCTTAATTCTTGTTTTGTTCTTTTCATTTCTCATTTTAAATGTTTTTGTAATTTTAGATCTTGACATATTTTTAAACCTTTTGTTGAGTTAAACTAATTAATTGACCATAAGTAAATTCATTATAAGAAATTATTTGTTTTCCACATGATTCCCTAATTTTATTTCTAACATTTTCTCCTAAAAGAGTTGGTAATCCTGCTAGGAATTTTTCTTTCCAAAATGGTTGATTAGAGTCTTCCCTAAGCATGACTCTGGTTAGAAAACTATTTTTATACCATTGAAAATCACTTATTTTTTACATTTAAGATTTGATAATAATTCAGCATTTTTATCTTTTAAATGTGAAGGATCACCTATAAAGTGTAAAGAGATTGTTAGGATTAAAGTAGCTACCTCATCTTGTTGGGGATTTTCATCTTGATCTAAAATTGATATCCCATTTTCATCAGTTTTTATAGAATTTAGAATATCTTCTTGTTGTTGATTAGTAAGATAATAGTTCCACCAACCCTTAATTTGGCCAGAAAAACCAGCTATAAGGAGTTCGCCTATGGTTCTATCTTGTGTATTTGTTTGAGTTTTATAGGCATTTGCTGCCATAGTCATTTGTTGTAAAATACTAAGAATATTATATTCAGTCATTCCATCTATGTTCCAATCATAAACGAAAGAAGCATTAAAACGAGATTGTGTTATAGGTTTTATTATTCCTAAATCTGAAGCAGGAATAATTTGTAACTTTTGAGAAGATTGATTCCAATCTATTTTATTGATTTTGTTTGTAGGATTTGGAATTTTTCTAAAGCTTCACTAATATCTGAATCATGATTTAAGGTATTTATTCTAAGATTAGAGGTTGGTGTTTCAGGAGCAGTTTGATCTATAGGTTGATTTGAACTACTGGCTGTTGTTACCATTTTACTTAATTTATCTTGTATTATTTTTATAAATTCAGAATTATTCTCTTTAATATTTTTAACACTATTTTCAGTTATTTGATATGGTTTAAAAATTGGGTTTTTGAGTTTACTATATGTATTCGAAGTTTCTATTTTATTTGTGGGTTGTTTTTGTATTTGTTTTTCTATCCTATCTAATTGTTTTCCTATAGTATTTAAATTTGTATTTGTGAAATTATTTTGTGTTATGATGTTTTTTATATTAATTTTATCATTATCTCCTGGATTTTTTATAGGGATTGCTTCAATTGTTGATTTTGTACCAGTATTTTAATTCCTTGTAAAGGAGGATGATTAGATTGAATTTTTCTAGAATCAATAATGGTTTCCCATTATGGTGATTTATTTCTCATTGTAATAGGATTAACATAGTTTGAAAATGGGTATTCTAAAGAATTTTGAGAGGAGTATATTTCAAACCAATCGAAGAATAAAATGTGAATTTTATATTTATTTATAAATTCATAGAATTTTTCTTGAATATCTTTCCTGGTATTCATAAAATTTTCAAAAACCATAATCTTTTTGTTTTATTATGTTTATCATAAAAATCCTTATGTAGAAAGTTCTTATCTATTTGGAATTCTTTTTCTATAACATTTAGTTCATTAATTATATTTTCTGTTATTGAGGAAAAAGTTGGACTAGTTGGATCTTGTTCTGATTCAAATTGTTGTTCTGGAATATTCAATTGTCTTCTTATCCTATTTTTGGTATATATAGGTCTAGGTATTTCTGAGGTATAATCTACATTTCTTATTACAGAATTGGGTATATCTGAAGTAGAATATCTTGGTTGGGTTTTATAAGGAGAGTTTATTTGTGATATTCTTCCTAGATTTATTGTATCTGAAGTTGAAGAATCATCAGATCTACTGTTATGACTACTTGTTCTATCAAAAGAAAGTTTAACTCTTCCATCTAAATATTGAGTTATTTCTTTTAATTGGGTGTTGGGTTCTTCTTGATCTATAAATTATGTTTTGACAATACCTTCTAAAATCCATTCTTCTGGAAGTGTTATATCTTTCCATTGAATCGGTTTAGGAATTACATATTAGATTTTCTTAAATTTACTCATTTTTTACTATGAAATTTTACTTTTGTCGCAAAAGCAGAAATCATGTCTTTATAATGTACTTTAAAGATTAAGGCTACGGGAATTGAACCTTGAAGCATATTATAATTATGAGTTTTTATTTGTAGAACTAAAGATTTTAAAATATTTTTATCTTTTAGGGAGACTGAAAAATTTGCATAGCAATCAAAAGAAATTGGTCCCGTACACAGACTGGATTCAACAGAACTTAACAAGGAGTCTTCAAAGTTTGTGAATCTAGCATCTCTTAAAATAGCAAGAATAGAGGTATTTAATCCTTCTTTTGTTAAAGGTTTTATCTCAACTTGGACTAATCCAATATGAAGGTATTTATAATTCTTTTCTCTATGTTTTTGTAAAGAATTTTGGGAAAATATAATATAAAATGTATATCTATACAACTATTTAACACAAAAATAAAACACACATTGGAATCAAAATAAGAACTTCAATATGAATTTTCAAAGAATTTACAAATTCTTTAAGAACATAAAGCTTGAAGGATAAGAACACTTTGAATGTGAGTGGAGAAAGTAGGAAAAGTAAGAATGAGAAGAGAGAAGGAGAAAGAATTTGTAAATCCTTTGAAGATTCATATTGAAGTTCTTATTTTGATTCCAAGGTGTGTTTTATTTTTGTGTTAAATAGTTGTATGTATATATATATATATATATATATTATATTATATGGCCGGTTAAACCGTCTAAATATATATTATATTATATGGCCGGTTAAACCGCCTAAATATATATAAATTCCTATATATATATATATATATATGTATATATATATACATCCAAAGACTACCCAGTGATACTTAGGGAGAATTATCTGAATTTGACAATACCTGGAAAGTATTTGAAACTTGGATTTTTGAGGTTTTTTCTTCGGAATTTTTTTTTTCTAGAGCTTTTTTGTCCTTTGATGCTTCAAGAAGAGCTTCAAGAATTTGAAGTCTGGTTTCAATATCACAGTTTTCTTTCTTTGGAATTTGGAGTTTGGACTGTGCAGTGTTGAGCTCTTCTTCTTTTGTAACAATTTCATACCAACTTTTTGGTTTTACTGGATCAACAAAGGTTTGGATAGGCTTTTTGTCTTTATCTTTTTTCGGCGGCATTGACTCTGTCTTGAAGAAATTCTCGGGTAAGGAAGTCTGGTAGAGAATTTGTATCTCCTTTGATAAATTCAATATTAAAATAAAAAAATACTTAATATAGCCTGCCATCGTGCAAAAAATTGTTTTGATGCAAGATTTTGAACATCTTTTTGTAAAATTACTTTCGCACTTTTACAATCTATTCTTAGTAAAAAAATTTGATTTAATAAGTCACTTTGAAATTTTTGAATGCATAAAACAATGCCCAAAATTTCCTTTTTTAAAGTAGAATAATTCTTTTGGGTGTCGTTCCAATGGGCTGATGTATACTGAACTATACACTCTCTGTCTCCTTGTTTTTGTTTTAAATATCTTCATATCCTAGATCTGAGGCATCTGTCTCAACTATTTTCGGTAGGCTAGGATCTGCAATATGTAAACATGGGATTTCTAATACTCGTTTTTTGAGTATCTGGACTAATTCTGTATGTTTTTCTGTCCATGGAACTGGGTTTTTCTTAAGCCTATCATGTAAAGGTTTTGCTATTCTATTAATGTTAGGACAGAAATCTTGAACATAATTTAAACTTCCTAAAAATCTTTGTAATTGATTTTTATCAAGTATTTTATCAGGGAATTTATTTGCAAATTGCAAAGATCTTTCAATAGGTTTAATAGTTCCTTGTGATATGTAGTGTCCTAAAAATCTGATTTTAGTCTGAAATAGGCTCATTTTTTATTTGGATACCACTAAACCATTTTGTTTTGTAAGATAAAGGAATGTTTTTAGGTGTTTTATATGCTCATCTATGTTGTTCGAAAAGACTAAGACATCATCGATATAAACTATGCAATATTTTGAATAATCATTGAAGATTTCATATTCTTTGGAATTCAGAAGGGCATTTTTCAACCCAGAAGGCATTACATTCCATTCATATTGTCCAAAAGGGACTGTAAAAGCAGTTTTGTACCTGTCCTTTTGAGAAATTTGTATTTGCTAAAATCCGGATTTCATATCAAATTTAAAAAATATAGAAGCATTATGAAGTTTTTGTAATAGATCTTTTTTATTTGGTATAGGGTATCTAATCCTTTTTAATGCTTTATTTAATTGTTTATAATTTATTACTAATCTGGGAGTCCCTCTTTCGATTTCAGAATTTTTATTAACATAAAAAGCAGCACAACTCCAAGGAGATCTAGATTTGGAAATTAGACCTTTCTTTTCCAAATCTTGTATTTCTTTTTTACAATGTTCTTCTAGATCAGAATTCATTTGTATTGGTCTAGCTTTGGTTGGGATTTGTTTATCATTAAAATCTTGTTCATAAGGGAGATCTACAATATGCTGTTTTCTACTCCAGAAAGCATTTGGAATTTCTGAACAAATTTCTGTTTCTAATAGTTTTTGGAGTTTTGAAATTCTTGTGTTTCTAACTGTTTTATTATCCTTTTTAGGGAAATATCTTTTTTGAGATTTTCTAGGTGAAAATTTTTCTCTTGAATTAGTACATTAATACTATTTTCATATATAGAATATGCTTTTATTAAATTGAGATTTCTTGTACGAGGTTTTTCTAATAATTCAAATTCTAATTTTTTGTAATTAATTTAAAAGAGAGAGAATTATTATTTACTTTATATGGAATAATTAATCCTATAAAAAGTGTTCCTAGAATTACAGGTATGATGTATATCATTAACTAGAATAAATGTAGTTTTAATAAAAACTCCATTGTTTAATATTGATGCTTCTGTTTTTGAATTAACATTTAATTTAGAATTGCTAGCAGTCGAAAGTTTTTCATTAGTTTTTTCTTGAAATTCTTTAGGTATTATCGTTGATTTTATACAATTTAAATCAGCAACAGTATCAAAAAGGGCTATTGTATTAATTTTAAAATTTTTTGAAAATACTTGATTTATTTTTAGTATGTATTTTCTAGATGTTATTTCTCTCTGGAATTTTCTCAAGGTTTTTAATGTTTTTAATTTCATTATCTTCAGATTCTTCGGAATTTTCAATATTAATATTATCTAATATTCCTTTGAATATTTCAGAATCTTGTTTTTGTTTTTTTTTTTATTCTTTTAGTTCTAGTTTTATTTCTTTTATATCTTTTTGTAAATCTTGGATTGTTAACTCTTTATTTTTTATTTTCTTTCTTTTTTCTAAAATATTGGTTAGGTCGTAAGTATTTTTAGAATTATTTGGTAAAGTAGTATATTTTATTTCTGTTTTTTCTTCTTTATTTTTTTTGAGAGATTTTAAAATTTTATCATTGTCGTTGTTAAGGCATGATCCCACTTTAGAAGCATGTCTTATATCACTCTAAATTATTTATTTTTTTTTTGAAAATTTGATAAATCTGTATACTTAAAATATTAACATAATAACGAATATATACATAATTTTTTTTTTTGAAATATTGATAAATCTGTATATTTAAAATATTAACAGAATAATAGATTATATATATATATATATATATATATATATTAAAAGAATAACGAACATATCAACAAAAAACTTGTAATTCGGCGCACAATATATTATAACATTTTTCATATTATCTGCAAATTAGACTGAATTTTCCACAAATGATACGAGTGGAGATTTTACTTGAAATTCTGAGAACTTTTTATAGGAAATTTAGGAAATAAAGTTAAATTTTCTTTGGATATGTCAGAAATAAAAATAGTAATTAATTTTAAATTCCTAATATTCTTATAACGATATATGATTACTTAAATATGTTATTAATTAATTTGAAAAATGAATATTTTATCTAAAATAGAAATAAAAAAACATTAAAACAAAAGATAGTTTACCAAAAATGAAACGATTACAAAGGACTCACTCAATCCTTTTGTTTATACAATCTGCGTGGAGTAGGTCTTTTGTAAGATAGTCTCACGAATCTTTATCTATGAGACGGGTCAACCTTACCGATATTCATTATAAAAAGTAATACTCTTAGCATAAAAAGTAATACTTCTTCATAAATGACTCAAATAAGAAATCTGTCTCACAAAATACGATCCGTGAAACCGTCTTAAAATGTGATTTTGTAAATTTGTTTATGAAATCCAAAAAAAATTCAAAAAATTTTATATAATCAATAACCCGTCGGGGGAGGGAATTATCCCTATAAGAAGATGGGCGGGCTATCCTCCATTTCATAAACTACGACTAAGAAAAATCAATGGGTTCGATTTCCTGCCCGCATTTTGCCATTTTCCCTTTCTTGTCCCCAGGCCACACCATCCCTCTCCTGTACCTCTCCCGTCTCCTACGGCGGCGTTCCGTCGTTGTCACTCTCTTCACCACAGCCGGGAACTCCCCGCGCATCCGCGCCTCCCTCCAAGACATCGACGTTTCCATTGTCGAACTCCCTTTCCCGCAGAACATAGAAGGTGTTCCTCCAGGTGTTGAAAACACTGATAAATTGTCATTCGAGTCTTCCTTTCTCCCTTTCACGAGAGCAACAGAACAGATGCAGGAGAGCTTCGAGAAAGCCCTGGAAACTCTCCAGCCTCCTGCTTCGTACGTAGTCTCCGATTCGTTTCTCTGGTGGACTCTGAAATCTGCGCAGAAAATCGGGGTGCCGAGGCTGGGTTTCTTCGGGACGGGGAACTTTTCAACCACCATGTATCAAATATTGGGGAGATTCAGGCCACATGCGGGTGCAGATTCAGTTGATGAGCCCTTTTCGATGACTGATTTTCCTGAGATACAGTTGACAAGGAATGATTTTCAGCCACCGTTTGGTGATATTAATCCCTCGGGGCCTTCTGTAGAATTCATGATGGATAGTATGATCGCTCTGGGGATGAGCAATGGTTTGATCGTGAACAGCTTTTACGAGCTGGAATCCCGTTATACGGATTACTGGAACAAGAACCTCGGGCCGAAAGCTTAGAATATCGGGCCTCTCTGCTTGGCGGCAGGGCCTCTGGAGAATAATATATCGAAGAACTCGAGTTACCTGCGGTGGCTGGATGAAAAATTTGATAAGGGAGAACCCGTTTTGTATGTTTCGTTCGGTACACAAGCCGAAATATCACGTGAACAGTGTCTTGAAATTGCAGAAGGTTTGGAGAAATCGGAGGTAAGTTTCTTGTGGGCTTTGAGATTAAAAGGGTTGGATTTTCTACCAGAGTTTGAATCAAGGGTGAAGGGTAAAGGATTGATAGCAAAAGAATGGGTTGATCAATCGAAAATCCTTCAACATGACGGGGTAAAAGGGTTTCTGAGTCACTGTGGATGGAATTCGGTGATGGTGAGCATCTCCGCCGGAGTGCCGATACTGGCCATGCCATTTATGGCAGAACAGTATCTCAATGCAAGGTTTGTGGCGGAGGAAATAGGGGTGGGACCGAGGATCTTGTCGCGGGGTGGGTCGGTCAGGGGTTACGTGGCGGCGGAGGAGGTGGAGATGAAGGCAAGGGAGCTTATGGGAGGCGGAAAGGTGGCGGAGGAGGTGAGTAAGAGGGTGGCGGAATGGGGAGGAGCCGCGCATGACGCCATGAAAGAAGGCGGTTCTTCATGGCTCACGTTGGATTTACTGATTGAGGACGTGATGGGAAAATCTACTGATTAATAGTCAGTATCCTATTGATATTTTTGTGATTTAAATAAATAAATCCCTATGTTTTATTTTACAAATCCTTGTTTTTTTAATGATGTATTTATATATGGATTTTGTGTACCTGCGGTGCCAAACTCAGCTTTTAGAGTTTTTTTTTTTTTAAAATTGAATATAAAAATCAAAATGTGTACAAAATCAAATTCTTCCATTTCAAGTTTGGATTTGTTTACTTGAAAAACAAGAATGTATAAATTAACCAAATCGCATGCGAGCTACTCGAAGCTCGTTTCGATAAAAAAACTCATTTGAGATCATTCATTATCTTATAGAGTCGAGCTCGACAATTTTAACGAGCTAAACTCGAGTTTAAGGATATTTGATTCGTGAAGCTCGCGAGCTCGATTAATTTGTTGGACCTTGAGTGTACAATAATAACTTGCATTGTCCTATATCGAAATATGTGTGTAAGGAAAGTAACTGTTAGATTATAAAATGAGAAGCATACCCCTTAAATCCTTATATCTTAGTTGATCTTTTGGCTAAAAATGTTTAACGAGCTCGAAAATTATCTTGTTTAACGAGCTCGAAAACAAGCCTTCTTACGAGTCGGACTAGAGCCAGACTCGATAAACATGATAAACGAGCTATTAACGAGCCAAACTCGAGTTATTCGCGACCTCAATAATTTTAAAACGAGTCGAACTCGAACCTCATGATAAAAGCTCGAATCGAGCTGAGCCGAGTTCGAGCCTATATATATCTTAATTGAACCGAGCTCGAATCTCATACTGTTTAGCTCGGCTCGTTTACATCCCCGCCTTCTCTATAAATTCGTCATATACATGTTTCAAGTACTTCAAGAAATATTAAACGAATTGCCCTCCAAAAATGTTTCCAAATATTTATGTTCGATTTATCGAGTAGTTTTCTCCATTACATGACTCCTCTCAGCTTCCTATAATGGATATTATGGAGAGAAAGAATAATGATCATGTTTAACCTAAAAAAAATATGCTTATTCAGTTCTCTCAATTTTTGGATGGCTCAAGGACCATCGAAAAGTTGTTATCCGTTAGCAAAAATTGATAATTCAACTACAAAAAATATTCATCATGGGAAAATGTGTGCGCACCCGCACAGCTGAATTTGCCCTGCAATTCACGAGTGGCTTCGAACACAAATTTTTTTAAGGTTATCTAATATATATATAAAATCATGAATAAGAATCTCAATTGTATATTTGCATATATGTCATTTGACATTTTTAGATTCCGATATTGCCTATTGATCACTGGTATCCTTTGACAACTGTCCGAGAAAGACTACGACCCTCCAACTGTCCCTCCAAGAAATATTTTTATGAGGTCTTACGTATTTCAGACTTTTTTTAGGGGACTGCAATTAACCCTAGAAATGTATTTGAAAGAAATAAACTCGATTGAAAATTTGAATACCTCTAAACTATATAAAATATTTAAATATCAATATTGAATATAACTAAATTTCTAAAATTCTACAAAAGTCTATTTTGGATATCAGAAGACTTCAAAAAAATTTATACAAAAAATTTGATCGAATATCTTTATACTTGTAAACTCTATAGACTCTTTAAAAGCTATTAATTCTCCATATTGAATACAACTAACCCTCTTATCAACAATAAGCGTGATAGTCTATAATTTCAATCTTAAAATGAAAAACTATATAGTAGGTCTATTGTAAGGCCATCTCACATATAACTCACATATAACCGTGAGACAGATCGACTCGATCCATATTTGTTGTGAAAAATAATACTTCATATTTAAAAATACAATTGGGTCATGTCAGAGATCCATATCAAAAAGTTGACCAGTGAGACAATCTCATAGGTGTTTTTGTGAAAATGATATTAACCAATTAAAGAATTAAAGAAAATATAATTGCATCACAGATCTATCCTTGTGGTGCATTTTGATTTGCATAGGAGAGGAGATAATTATATCCAACTAAGCATCAATGGTAACTTTTTAACAAAAATATAATTTTATCACATATCGGTCATAGAAGGGAAAAAATTTTAATTGGAATTAGGATTTAAACCCGGATGTCACAAATGTATTAAACTTTGTCCATCACTAAGATAAATATTATTCTTTAATATTATTTAGGAGGGTCGATTAGTTGACAAAAACTTGTGTGAGACGGTCTCACATGTCGTATTTGTGAGACGAATATCTTATTTGGGTCATCCATGAAAAAGTTTATTTTCTATGCTAAGAATATTACTTTTTATTGTGAATACCATTAGGGTTGACTCGTCTCACATATTAGGATCCGTGAGACGGTCTCATATGAGACCCACTCCAGTTAGTTATACATTCAATTTTGTAGAAATTAATATTTAGCAAAAAAGAAAAAAAAAATTTTATGGGTTCTCCCTATGCTAGATCCGCCATTGATTGAAAAATAATATTCATGATCCACACTTTTATGGTCTGTATTTACAATTTGTGTTGTTGTTGGTTATATTTTCATCTATCTATTGAAAATGTGGAGTTGAAATTATACATAGAATATCAAGATATGTTAATTCAACTCGTGTGGCTCTATGACATTAGATTTACACATAATTATATAATGATGATGATATTAGTTGTATCTAAATTTCAATAATATTTAATTTGATAATGTAACGAAATTATTTTATAAATCATTTATCAAAAATACAAAATATTATTCCATGTAAGATATGTATGCAGAGCCGATACTTCAGTGTAGTAAATTTTCGTTTGCTAGAGGCAGGTTGATCTACTCTGCCTTCAAATTTTTTAAATAATTGATCTTTTTGTCTCTTACAAATTCAATATATAACATAGTTTAAAAGCATCAATTTACTTTTCTATATATTTGGAGTTTTATAAAAAAAAAATTCTTAGTATCCGATAAAATTAAAACTCTCTGGCTT
Source organism: Primulina tabacum (assembly GCF_025594145.1). Lineage (NCBI taxonomy): Eukaryota > Viridiplantae > Streptophyta > Magnoliopsida > Lamiales > Gesneriaceae > Primulina > Primulina tabacum. Next base: position 35,983,980 of record NC_134561.1, on the reverse strand, counting down.
CAAAGTTTTCCGCTTCTTTTGACTATGAGCAACTTGGGCTTGAGCATGCCTATTTAACCGTTTATAAAAAGTCATGCATAATTAAACAATTTTAAAAATGTTAACTTCAAAATACAAAAACTAAATTTATAAATTAAACAAAACTTCACTTTTATCTTTAAATATATGCTATGTATTATATATATCCCGGGACATGCCCCGGTATATAGGTACATATATACACTGGGATAGATAACTCAACCTCAACTCAGATTGTGACTCCTCCAGAAGTACCATCTCCGATCTCCTGATAACCTGGAGTACCTGCCATTGTCCATACACAAAGATAACAACAGCCCCCTTGGGGTGAGCAAACGCTCCGTATGGAACAACCATATATATACAACATGTATCTAAACAATGATATATTATATGCAATGCATGCATGTCGCGGAGATATCAGGTCAAATGCTCGTCTACTGAGCAAGTATCAGAACCAATCGAATCGCTATCAAATCAATGTTCGAGCTGGCATATCAGCCTCAGTTGAGTATAAGGGAATATCCGTATGATCGCGTCGGCAAAGCGCCATCAAATCCCAAATCTCAATCATTAATCAATCATATGAGCCACGAATGACTATGTTTTTAAGAGTAATATAATGTCAAACATAGCATCGTGCTCAAAACCCCAGAATCAAAATCCAATTATATAAAGGTATCCAAGGATCATAGCTCAACGTGCATGTCATGTATCGATGCATGAATAAAATGATGTGTTTTAACAAAATATTTATTTTATACATCGATATACCAATCATGAATGTCATGTATGCCACATCAACTCAACAAATAAGACATATAGACACATATTTTCAGTCAAATCAATCAAGCATATATCATATGACACAGATATATGTCATATGTTACTCGGTCGTAACATACCTTATTTTTCGTTATCTACTCTCGATATCTTTCAATTGAGTGGACCAATATTCTATGTTTCAATCCAATTTATGTGTTAGTACAAACAATTCAATTATCACTCATTTTATTCGTTAATACTTAGCTTCAATAACTCTAAGTTCAACCGTAATTTGTCTATTCATCAAAATTCAAAATAGAGCCATACGAACATAATTGATAACTTATCCAATCCACTATTATTATTTATAAAATATAACCACAATCATTATTTTCCTCTTTTGTTTTTCTACTATAGGAAATCACTTGATTCAAGTTTTGACAACACTTTGTCCTTAATCTTATTTACGCGTGAGCTGTCTTGATCAATCATTCAATTTGCTAAAATAGAATAATTGAAATTGATTGTTGAGTGATTTTCTGTGGTGTTCGTATAATCTTTTCAGGAAAAATGGATATACACGCACATAAAGTAAATACTAAGACATAAGGTTTGCATAATATATATATATATGAAAGAGACAAGGCAATGAAAGCACGTAAAAAAGTTCAAGCAAAGCATCCATTGAATTTCTTAAGTAAAATTATCGTTTTATCCTTAAAATTAAAAGGGCTATTTTTAAATTTAACTTCACTATTTTTAATTAGATGTACTAGTTTAAAATTTCATAAACTATTTCAACTTTAAGTTATAATTGCGATTATATTATGAGTTAATTTGCGATTCATATATGTTGAAAGTTAAATTTTCTTTGGATCTGTCAGAAACCAAAAGATTTAATAGAAATTTGCTAAATATTTATAACGATAATCACTTAAATATTAATTTAATAGAAGTTTTTTCTAATTTGTATTGATTTTATAGCGATAATCACTTAAATATATTATTTGAAAAACGATTATTGTTATCTAAGTTTAGAAACAAAAATAAAACTCATATGAAGTGTCATACATGTCAATTTTGTAAGATAAATACTCGACTCGAAACGATTGATGACAATTTATTACTATTTATTAATTTTTAACTGTATATATGGATCGAGTCGATCCATATCACAGATATAGATCTTCGAAATCGTCTTACGAAAAATCTACTCAAGAAACTGATGTTTAATTTATATAAAGTGAGTACAATGATGTATGAAATAGGAAAAATTGCAGTTGTTGTTGTGCTTAACAAATTAGATCATATACTTGAGGTTGTTTTTTTTATTTTTAAAAAAATAATTAAATATTTTTTACATATAAATTATTTTTTAATAATGTAATTTAATAAACACGTGTAATATATAATATTTATTTATTTATTTTGTGCCGCCATATTTATATAGTCAATAAACCGTCGGAGCAGGGAACCGAGGGCGGCGTTATTCTATAAGATGGGCTATCCTCCATTTCATAAACTACGACTAAGAAAAATCAATGGGTTCGATTTCCTGCCCGCACTTTGCCATCTTCCCTTTCTTGTCCCAAGGCCACACCATCCCTCTCCTGTACCTCTCCCGCCTCCTACGGCGGCGCTCCGTCGTTGTCACTCTCTTCACCACAGCCGGGAACTCCCCGCGCATCCGCACATCCCTCCAAGACATCGACGTTTCCATTGTCGAACTCCCTTTCCCGCAGAACATAGAAGGTGTTCCTCCAGGTGTTGAAAACACTGATAAATTGTCATACGGGTCCTCCTTTCTCCCTTTCGCGAGAGCAACAGAACAGATGCAGGAGAGCTTCGAGAAAGCCCTGGAAACCCTCCAGCCTCCTGCTTCATGCGTCGTCTCCGATTCATTTCTCTGGTGGACTCTGAAATCTGCACAGAAAATCGGGGTGCCGAGGCTGGGTTTCTTCGGGATGGGAAACTTTTCAGCCACCATGTACCAAATATTGGGGAGATACAGCCCACATGCGGGTACAGATTCAGTTGATGAACCCTTTTCGATGGCTTATTTTCCTGAGATAAAGTTGACAAGGAATGATTTTGAGCCACCGTTTGGTGATATTAATCCATCGGGGCCTTTTGTAGATTTTATGATAGACAACGGAATCGCTCTGGCGATGAGTAATGGTTTGATCGTGAACAGCTTTTACGAGCTGGAATCCTGTTATGCTGATTACTGGAGCAAGAACGTCGGGCCGAAATCTTGGAATATCGGGCCACTCTGCTTGGCGACGGCGCCGCCGGAGAATAATATATCGAAGAACTCGAGTTACCTGCGGTGGCTGGATGAAAAATTGGAAAAGGGAGAACCCGTTATGTATGTTTCATTCGGTACACAAGCCGAAATATCAACTGAACAGTTTCTTGAAATTGCAGAAGGCTTGGAGAAATCGGAGGTAAGTTTTTTGTGGGCTTTGAGATCAAAAGGGTTGGATTTTCCACCAGAGTTTGAATCAAGGGTAAAAGGTAGAGGATTGGTAGCAAAAGAATGGGTGGATCAATCGAAAATCCTTCAACATGACGGGGTAAAAGGGTTTCTGAGTCACTGTGGGTGGAATTCTGTGATGGAAAGCATCTCCGCCGGAGTGCCGATACTGGCCATGCCATTTATGGCAGAACAGCATCTCAATGCAAGGTTTGTGGCGGAGGAAATAGGGGTGGGACTGAGGATTTTGTCACGGGGTGGGTCGGTGAGGGGTTTCGTGGTGGCAGAGGAGATGGAGATGAAGGTGAGGGAGCTAATGGGCGGCGGGAAGGTGGCGGAGGAGGTGAGTAAGAGGGTGGCGGAATGGGGAGGAGCCGCGCATGACGCCATGAAAGAAGGCGGTTCTTCATGGCTCACGTTGGATTTACTGATTGAGGGCGTGATGGGAAAAATCAACTGATTAATCAATATCCCATTGATATTTTTGTAATTTAAATAAATAAATTTTTTTTTATGATTTGTTTATATATATTGTTATTCTCCATATTTATTTTCTCAATAACTCTCCTAAGGTTTAACTTTTCAAATAACTAAAAAATGTTATAAAAATCATTCCAATGTGATAAATGTTCGATTAACCATAATGTTGACAAGGAATGATTTTTATATAATCTTTTTATAATTTTTCGTATTATTTACTTTCAATGTGATAAATGTTCAGTCAACGATAGATGGATTTAGACCGCGTGCCCACACACTTTAATAATGTTCCAAAGTTTATTAAATGTGAACCTAGACTATTTCAAATCTTTAATAACAAATACAATTGTTTGTTTGATTAGCATGTCTTTTTCAGGAGGTCTCGCAGTTAAAGATTCGTTAGATGAGTCAATATTGTATACTCATTGCTTATATTTACAATAATAAATAATATTTTTGACGTAAAAAGCAATATTATTTCATAGGATGAACCAAATAAGACATCAGTTTCCACAGAAATTTTTGTGTGTTTGGATATAGCAACCAGACATTAATTTTAAATCTCAGCTAGTTATTTTTTTTAAATCATTATGATAGATTTTATCTCTCAACATGAAACCACTCTTTCATATCATCGTAAAATTTAAATTCTCCAATCCAAACACAATCGGAGTGTTCATCTAATGATGTGGTGTCACGCCCCGAGACCGAGATTAGTCGACACGGCGTTATTCAACAATCACATAATTTCTAAACAAGTCTCGTAGTACAGTATAAACCAAAATCAATTTATATCATAAATACCATAAAATAGAATCGTATTTATAATAGTAACTCCGAAAACGATAAAAATATGATGAAGCGTTTATAACTTGAATTAAAAGCTCAAAAGAACATATTCTTAATTAAAATTTTCATGCGTCCACTATCAGCCGCAAAACTGGTGTTCGATTATTCTTCTCTATTTCTTCTTCTGATTTATTTAGGGAGGGTAGAGTAATGGGTGAGTGATATGGTCTTCACTCAGCAAGTAGGGGCCGTTCTAGCACAACATAACAAAATGCATAAATATTCGAAACACAAACCATGCATCTACTTTCTATGATTTACTAATATCAATCCCTAATTTTTACTCATCTAGGGGGCGAGGCCATATAGCGGTTACATCCCCAGCGCGTAAGGGTCATACCATGGTTGGGATTTTCACTCATATCCAGTTGAATCCTCACATTGCCAACAGATACATCATGCGACAATCGTAACCAGAAGAGGGTAGAAAAAAAATTTGCATTCGCCCGAATTTTTGAAAACGAAAATCCATATAACCGAAATTAAATCTTTAAAAGAAGCCCACTTACCTTATACTGGAAGAAAACATGATGAATTCGCAAACCATAGAAGTGTCATGCAACCGACACTTCGAAAACACAGCAACATCATCGATCGAAAAATCAGCCATCTTGAAAATTCATTGCGCCTTATTGAACCGTTGGATCAGGCTTAAAATTTCATAGTACGTTCAAAAGTATACGTCAAATAAATTATGAACGGTGGAGATAGGATTTGGAAGTCGTTTTAACCTTCTTATGGACGAAAAATCGTAAGTATGCTATTCTCGCGTAGAATATGAGCAATTTTCGTGCGAAGACTATAAACGAACAATAATCGTTGGATTTTGCTGATATTTGGATATGTTATTCAAAACATATTGAGGCATATTTTGAACGGTGGAGATCCAATTTCGAATACCAGAGAGAGACAAACGAATTTATGAACTTGGACAGAATTTTGATGACTCGTGCACAATTTTTGGAGAGGAATTTCGAAAATATAAGAGCAAAACTCGAAAATTTGATGTGTAAATGATGTGTAAATTCTGAATGGGAGCTTCTCTTATTTATAGGGAGGTGGCTGCTATCTTGATCGTGTATTATTCTCGCGTTTGAACTTTTGAATCAAACTTTAAATTTAGGATAATTATCATTTTTTTTCCGTGATCCTGGATAATATTTCTAAATCTAATATAAATCCTTTAGATATTTCGAAATTTAGGGATCATATTATCTTCTTCTTAATCTTTATCTAGGTATATCACATCTTAGATCTTTATTGGTAAACAATATTTCCTTAGTAAAAAATATTTAGTTTCAATGTTATAAATGTTCAGTCAACCATAGATGGATTTAGACTTCGAGTGCCCACATACACTTTAATAATGTTCCAAAGTTTATTAAATGTGAAGGTAGAGGATTCAAATCTTTAATAACAAATACAATTGTTTGTTTGATTAGTATGTCTTTTATAGGAGGTCTCATAGTTAAAGATCCATTAGATGAGTCAACATTGTATACTCGTTTATATTTACAATAATAAGTAATATTTTTGACGTAAAAAATAATATTTTTTCATGGGATGAACCAAATAAGACATCAGTCTCACAGAAGTTTTGTGTGTTTGGATATTGCCATCAGACATTAATTTTAAATCTCAGCTAGTTATTTTTTAAGTCATTATGATATATTTTATCTCTCAACATGAAATCACTCTTTCACATCATCGCAAAATTTGAATTCACCGATCCAAACACAATCGGAGTTTTCATCTAATGATGTGGTATGCATCATATCTGGTTTTTCACAATACATTGTGTAGTATATTCAACATATATGGAACTATCATTGTTTGCACAACGTTTGCGGCACTGCGTTGTCTACTGAGCTCGTTGACTATTGACTGAGTTTATTATTATAAGACAAAATAGCATTTAATTAAATATATGTTTAATAAATTTTAGTCCCTAATCATATAGTATCTTTGAATCGAGTGAAATTTAATATAAAACTAAATTATTTATTTAATACAAATATATTATTTTATTATAACAAGATAAGTATCTACATAAAAAATTATAAATATATAATGGATGAGCTTTAATTAATCACAAAAAATTTTGTGAAACGGTTTCATAAGTCAATTTCGTGAGATTGATCTTTTATTTAAGTTATTCATGAAAAAATATTAATTTTTATACCGAAACTTTTTTTTTTGTAAATAAGGGTATAGTTGACTCATCTCGCGAATAAAGATCGATGAAACCGTCTCACAAAAGATATATTAGTGTGATCAACACGTTTATTTTGCATTATTTTAATTTTAAAATTCATTTTATCAAGGAATAATAAATTATAAGTATATATATAATATATCAACAATTAAGCAAGTACATTAAAATCAATTCACCTCATAATGTTTTTTAATAATAAATAAATAAATACACTTTTATTTTTTTAATTAAAGTTTGTTGTTTTTATGTCGAACAATTCTCAAATTTATCTCTGAAGAATTTTAAAAAGCAAAGAAAAGAAACATTAGAGACACGAGATTTATTGCGTGGCTAAAAATTTGACGATCCTCGTGTATGTTATACTTCGTATTATTTTAATAAAAATACCATTTCTATATATATATATATAAATGTTGGAAAATATAATATTATATAAAAAAAATTATTTTTATTTAATATGATATAGAGTAGTGAAAACTAAATATTTGAAAGTAACACGGTTACACGACTCAAAATCATAACCGAAATTAAATTAAACGATATAATCTACGTAGACAATTAAATATAGTTTATATTTTCAAAATACATCAAAATCAAATTTGTATATTAAACTAAGAAATTGAAAAAACTTCATATTAATTATGCATTTAATTTATATTTATCTTCAAATATTTAATATGGTATGTCAAACATTAATGTTGATAAATATTTATTTTTAAAACAAATTTTTTGACGACAACTTTCCAAATATGACAAAAAAATTTTGATGACAATCAAAATCGAATATGCATTAATTACTTGTTTCATGCAGGAACATTTTCTCCAAGAACCAAGCTACGTTGTGCACTACAACAAAAATGATTTTTCGCGGTACGACAGCAACAACGCACAATAAAATAACGTTGTTAATGTTATTATTTACTGTGCTCCAATTCTCGTGGGCTCTTAATATTATTATTGTTTATACAAACGACAGTATGCAAAAAACAAAACACATTGTAAATAGGCATTGCAACAGCGAACGTGAACTCTGCTCGCAGTCAATGGTCTTACATTAAAATTGTTTATTCTTCTTGTTATAACTTTGTTGCCATCAACAAATCTCGAGCACTATCATAGGATAGAAGGCTTCTAGCTCGGGAATCGAACACCAACTCTGCCCCATTGTTTGATACAACAATTGTCCCTATTGGGTAGAATAATCGAAACGTATTGTTTGTGCTGCTATAATCAGCTATAGTTTTCGGCAAAGCGAAAGCATCCGATCATAGAATTGGTATCAGAGCTTTGAGTTAGTAGATCCAAGATTGAAACGTCCACTACTTTTAAATTTTAAAATGCTACTAATTTTTTTTAATAAAATTCGAAACTTGCATACTAAAATAACTCAACAATTCGAACATCTAGAAATTTATTTAATATTTAAAAAATTTAAGTGCATAAAATCCATAAATCGTCAATTAACAAAAATCATACGCCAATCTTTAACATGATCAAAACAAAACTTCAAAATAAAACATAATTAAATCTCTAAATAAATCATTCTCAAAATCATTATTTCAAAATTTTAACTATCAAGCTAATGCAGAAATAAGTATCCATCGAGGGTGTACTGGCGGACTCGATCCACTCAAGCGTCAGTGCCTCCCTCAATAACATCCTCATCTGCAACCATCCAAACCTAGTGAGTCTAATGACTCATCACGTTCTAACCATGAGTAACAAATAATATATATACATGCACATGCACGAAAATCATATTTTTATTCAAAATAAGCTTGTAATCATAAATCATTTAATCGTAAAGCTTTCCATCATCATATATCATTTTTGGGTGAAGTTCGATCCTTGAAAATGATTAGCTGTAATCGTATCATGTGGTCGACTGATCAGTCTTAGCTCACCATTGCGCATGGGACGAGCACTAGGCACCGTCGTAAATGGATATACAATCGTCGGGCTCCATCTGGGGTCTTCTCCCGTAAACGGGCTCCCTCACGATATTCCAAACCATATCATATCATATCATGTTTGTCACAGTTAATTCACATCCTTCAAAATATTTTCCATTCATTTTGTATTCATAAAATATTGTGTCATTTCCAAATTCGTAAAATAACATTTTAACAAGAAAAATCATACAGCTTTAGCATAAATCATAAAATTTCATATTTTCATCATAAATGTTTTAAAATATCATTTAGCATGTATTATGATTCTTCGGGACACTGCCAAGCCTTTCGTACTATGCGGGACGAAAATGACCATTTTTTTACCTTTGGACTTTAGATTATCGATTTTGACGTTTTCTTACTTTTATCGACTCGAGCCTATCCAAACCATCATATAAGCTTAAAATTGACTTCTAATATTTTTCTTAAACGTAAACCCGAGCCTTTCGGTTTATTGACTTATTAACTAAACCGTGAAGTGTTTATTCCCGAATAAATTCAAAACTTAATATTTTCTTCCCAAATTTCAAATTTAAGCTTTTCATACCTAAAATACCCTCATGAACCATGAATCGACCCCCGTTGACCATGGTTCGACCCCTACCTTCTTCCTAGCCATGTTAGAGCCCTAAACCTTAAACCAAGCCACGAATTCCTCTAAACCTGAGCCACCCTCGAGCCATCATGGACCCACCCTGCCTAGACCCTCCTGAACTCCACCTGAACTGACCTGGACCAGCACACCAGCCCCAGCCTACGCGAAGCACCCCCTGCGCATGAACCCCTAGTATCGCGGCCCTTCCTTGTGCATGGCTGGACTCCTCCTAGCCTCTAGACATAGCCTCCACACACCTAGACATCCATGAACCACCCTCTTCGACCCTTCCTGATCGCGCCTAGACCCCCGCAGCCAGTCTGGACAAGCCGCGCATCTCTTCTCCCACAACTTGCAGTTTTGCCTTCCATCTGCACGCAGCAGTGTACAACCACTCTAGGACTCTTCCTAGCCCGTCAACACAGCCTTCACCGAGCCCTGACCAGCCCTGGCCGAGCCCTGGTGCACCACCCCTCATAGCCAAGCCCTTGGACCCCATGCAAAACCCTTGTCTTATATCACTAAATTAATTAATTTTTCATTTTGAAAAATTGATAAATCTGTATACTTAAAATATTAACAGAATAACGAATATATATATACAATTTTTTTTTTGAAAATTTGATAAATCTATATATTAAAATATTAATAGAATAACGAATATATTTTTCTGTTATTTTTAAATATACAGATTTATCAATTATATATATATTAACAGAATAACGAATATATGAACCAAAAACTTGTAATTTGGCACACAATATATTAACATTTTTCATATTATCTGCACACATTAGACTGAATTTTCCACAAATGATACGAGTGGAGATTTTACGTGAAATTCTGAGAACTTTTTATAGGAAATTTAGAAAATAGACTGAAAGTTAAATTTTCTTTGTAATTCCTAATATTTTTATAACGATATATGAATACTTAAATCTGTTATTAATTAATTTGAAAAATGTTTCAAATTAATTATTGTTATCTAAAATAGAAATAAAAACATTAAAACAAAAGATAGTTTACCAAAAATGAAACGATTACAAAGGACTCACTCAATCTATTTGTCTATAGCAAAAACTTGTGTGAGACGGTCTCACGGGTCGTATTTTGTGAGACGAATATTTTATTTGGGTCATCCATGAAAATTTTTACTTTTTATACTAAGAGTATTACTTTTTATTATGAATATCGGTAGGATTGACTCGTCTCACAGATAAAGATTCGTGATACCGTCTCACAAAATACCTACTATTTGTTTATAGAATCTGCTTAAAGTGTGATTTTGTTAATGAAATCCAAAAAAAATCCAAAAAACTTTATATAATCAATAACCCGCCGGGGGAGGGAACTATCCCCTATAAGAAGATGGCTATATTCCTCCATTTCATAAACTACGACAAAGAAAAATCAATGGGTTCCATTTCCTGCCCGCACTTTGCCATCTTCCCTTTCCTGTCCCCAGGCCACACCATCCCTCTCCTGTACCTCTCCCGCCTCCTACGGCGGCGCTCCGTCGTTGTCACCCTCTTCACCACCGCCGGGAACTCCCCGCGCATCCGCGCCTCCCTCCAAGACGTTGACGTTTCCATTGTCGAACTCCCTTTCCCGCAGAACATAGAAGGTGTTCCTCCAGGTGTTGAAAACACTGATAAATTGTCCTTCGAGTCTTCCTTTCTCCCTTTCACGAGAGCAACAGAACAGATGCAGGAGAGCTTCGAGAAAGCCCTGGAAACTCTCCAGCCTCCTGCTTCGTGCGTCGTCTCCGATTCGTTTCTCTGGTGGACTCTGAAATCTGCGCAGAAAATCGGGGTGCCGAGGCTGGATTTCTTCGGGACGGGGAACTTTTCAACCACCATGTACCAAATATTGGGGAGATTCAGCCCACATGCGGGTGCAGATTCAGTTGATGAACCCTTTTCGATGACTGATTTTCCTGAGATACAGTTGACAAGGAATGATTTTCAGCCACCGTTTGGTGATATTAATCCCTCGGGGCCTTCTGTAGAATTCATGATGGATAGTATGATCGCTCTGGGGATGAGCAATGGTTTGATTGTGAACAGCTTTTACGAGCTGGAATCCCGTTATACGGATTACTGGAACAAGAACCTCGGGCCGAAAGCTTAGAATATCGGGCCTCTCTGCTTGGCAGCAGGGCCGCCGGAGAATAATATATCGAAGAACTCGAGTTACCTGCGGTGGCTGGATGAAAAATTGGATAAGGGAGAACCCGTTTTGTATGTTTCGTTCGGTACACAAGCCGAAATATCACGTGAACAGTGTCTTGAAATTGCAGAAGGTTTGGAGAAATCGGAGGTCAGTTTCTTGTGGGCTTTGAGATTAAAAGGGTTGGATTTTCTACCAGAGTTTGAATCAAGGGTGAAGGGTAAAGGATTGATAGCAAAAGAATGGGTTGATCAATCGAAAATCCTTCAACATGACGGGGTAAAAGGGTTTCTGAGTCACTGTGGATGGAATTCGGTGACGGAGAGCATCTCCGCCGGAGTGCCGATACTGGCCATGCCATTTATGGCAGAACAGTATCTCAATGCAAGGTTTGTGGCGGAGGAAATAGGGGTGGGACTGAGGATCTTGTCACGGGGTGGGTCGGTGAGGGGTTACGTGGCGGCGGAGGAGGTGGAGATGAAGGCAAGGGAGCTTATGGGAGGCGGGAAGGTGGCGGAGGAGGTGAGTAAGAGGGTGGCGGAATGGGGAGGAGCCGCGCATGACGCCATGAAAGAAGGCGGTTCTTCATGGCTCACGTTGGATTTACTGATTGAGGACGTGATGGAAAAATCTACTGATTAAAAGTCAATATCCTATTGATATTTTTATAATTTAAATAAATAAATCCCTGTTTTATTTTACAAATCCCTGTGTTTTTAGTGATGTATTTATATATGGAATTTGTGAACCTGTGGTGCCAAACTCAGCTTTTAGGGTTTTTTTTTTTAAAAAAAATTGAATATAAAAATCAAAATGTGTACAAAATCAAATTCTTCCATTTCAAGTGTGGATTTGGTTACTTAAAAAAAAAGTATAAATGAACCAAACCGCTTGATAAAAAGCTCGTTTAAAATCCACTACAAGAAAAAAATGTTGTTAAAGTCATTGTTGTTAAATGGTGCGCTCAAAGACGACGGTGAAAAATCGTTGTCGTAGGTCTTGTAAAACCGTTGTTAAAGATACTGTAGGTTAAAAGGGTGCGCTCAAAGACAACGGTGAAAAACCGTTGTCGTAGACGTCTAAAGACGACGGTGAAAAACCGTTGTCGTAGCATTGAAAAATCGTTGTAAAACAAAATTTTGCAACGATTTTTGTTATGATTTCCGTCGCTATTGTTTTTCGTAAAATAAAAAAAATTACGGTCATAATTTTATAAACCTAACAAAAAAAACTAACAATCTTACTAAATTAATATATTTATAATCTTTAACTTAAAATTGAAGTTTAAGGAAAATCGTGGAAGAAAAAAAAAATTGAAAAGTGAAACTTACTAGGAAATGACTTAGGTGTGTGAAGAAAATGACTAAAGACACGGATATTTATAGACAGTGTGCGACGGTATTTGAGTAAACCGTCGCTAGTAGCGACGGTTTATGTATACACCGTCGCTATGAGCGACTACTGTAATGGAACCGTCTCTATTTGCGTCGGTTACCTACACCGTCGCTATGAGCGACGGTGTTTTAAACAACCGTCGCACACATTAACTTAGCGACGGTTGTTTCGTCGCTAATTTTAAACGACAAGACTTTAAAAATGCGAAGGTTTTACTAACCATCGCTAAATTAAATCGACGACGGTGTGCTAAAAACCGTCGCTAATTTTAGCGACGAACAGGTGAGAATTGTCGCTAAAGTTAGCGACGGGTTTTTAAAACCGTCGCTAAATTTAAATTAGCGACGGTAATTTATAAAACCGTCGCTAAATATTAACCGATTTTAAAAAAAAAATTAGAAACTACGACAACGTTTTTTCAAAAACCGTTGTCTTTTAACCAAATAAAACACTAAGAAACGACAACGTTTTAAAAAACCGTTGTCGTAGTTAAAAAACCATCCGAAAGACAACGGTTTACACAAACCGTTGTCTTTGACCCTTGACAGAATCTTATATTGTAGCCCAAAAAAACCATCCAAAAGACAACGGTTTTTAAAAATCGTTGTTGTAGTGTAAAAAAAAACCGCTCATAGACAACGGTTGATAAAACCGTTGTTGTAGCCCAAAAAAAAAAGCTCTTAGACAACAGTTTTTAAAAACCGTTGTTGTAACCCAAAAAAAAACGCTCATAGACAACGATTTTTAAAAAACTGTTGTCGTAGACACATCAAAGACAACGGTTTTTAAAAAATCGTTGTCTATAAGCGGGGTTTTTTAGGCTACGACAACGATTTTTGTTAAAACCGTTGTTAAAAGAAAAAAGACAACGGTTTTAATAAAAACCGTTGTTCCTATGAGTGTTGTTGATTGAAATTTTTCTTGTAGTGATCGTTTATTATCTTATCGAGTCAAGCTCGAGATCGAACTCAACAATTTTAATGAGTCAAACTCGAGTTTAAGGATTTTTTTTATTCGTAAAGCTCGCGAGCTCGATTAGTTTGTTGGGCCTTGAGTGTACAATAATAACTTGCATTGTCTCATATCGAAATATGAGTATAAGGAAAGTAATTGTTAAACTATAAAATGATAAGCATACCCCTTAATTGTTAGACTATAAAATGAGAAGCATACCCCTTAAATTCCTATATCTTAGTTGATCTTTTGGTTAAAAATCTTCAACGAGCTCGAAAATTATCCGTTTAACGAGCTCGAAAACGAGCCTTCTTAACGAGTCGGACTAGAGCCAGACTCGATAAACATGATAAACAATCTATTAACGAGCCGAACTCGAGTTATTCACGACCCTAATAATTTTAAAACGAGTCGAGCTCGAACCTCATGATAAGATCTCGAATTGAGCTGAGCGGGTTCGAGCCTATATATACTTTAAATGAGCCGAGCTTGAATCTGATACTGTTTATCTCAGCTCATTTACATCACTGCCTTCTCTATAAATTTGTCATATACATGTTCAAGGACTTCAAGAAATATTAAACGAGTTACCCTCCAAAAATGTTTCAAATATTTATTTTCGATTTATCATGTAGTTTTCTCCATCATATATATGACTCCTCTCAGCTTCCTATGATGGATATTATTGAGAGAGAATAATGATCATGTTTAACCTTATAAAAAAATACTTATTCAATTCTCTGCATTTTTTGATGGCTCAAGGACCATCGAAAAGTTGTTATCCGTTAGAAAAAGTTAGTAATACAACTACAAAAAATATTCATCATGGGAAAAAGTAAGCGAACCCGCACAGCTGAATTCGCCATGCAATTCACTAGTGGCTTCGAACACAATATTTTTTTAAGGTTATCTAATATCTATATAAAATCATGAATAAGAATCTCAATTGTGTATTTACATATATGTCGTTTGACATTTTTAGATTCCGATATTGCCTATTGATCACTGGTATTCTATCCTTTGGTGTTTCGGAAAGTTTTGATTCATCAATTAATTGTTATTATTATTATTATTATTATTATTATTATCATAAATTCATTGAAAGAGATGATAAACATTTGAGTATACAGTTGATTAATCGCATGTGGACGAGAGTCGAAGGGGTGTGCATGCTTTATTATTTATATGGTGCATGCATTCATTAATGTCTTCCATTTATTATTTATATTTATATTATATAGTGTATGCATCTACCATTTCATTGTCTTCCTTTCTATTATATATATATATATATATATATATATATATATATTGTTGATTGTCTAATGGGACTGTTTAGGTTACATTTTATGGTTTCTTCTGGAGGTGCAATGGCAATCATTACAAGAATCCGTCTCACAAAATATGACCCGTAAAACCGTCTCATTGTCCAACTCATTGTTAGTGTCCTCTAATTTATCAGATTTTGATCTGATTATATAATTTTTTATTTTTTTTTTACTTTAGTCATCTTTCGAAAAAAAAATTGACATAATGCTAAATATATCGATATTTTTTCAATATCACAACAATATTTTAAATTGTATATCATTGTTCCAACAAAATAAAACTAAAAACAAACTTGCAAAAGTAATATTTGACTTTAATGAGTAAAATAACAATAACATAAAACATAATAATTTGTCGAAGGAATTCCCGATTTGTTATGTACACATATCACGTTTGTTGGTCATCGTTGGTCGTTTGTATATACGAACATGTGTATACTAGGGGCATGATTACCTTTCTAGGGGAATAAAAAAAATTAGAATGTTGGTATATATATATATATATATATATATATATTGTGATTGTCTAATGGGACTGTTTAGGTTACATTTTATGGTTTCTTCTGGAGGTGCAGTGGCAATCATTACAAGAAAAAACCCATTCAACAACGCACCAACGACAACGATTTTTGTGAAACCGTTGTCTATTAGCGTGATTTTTTTGGATAATCGACATGGGTTTTAGAAAACTGTTGTGGATTAGCGTGTTTTTTAGACAAACAACAACGGTTTTTGTAAATTGTTGTTATATTTAGCGACGATCTCTTATGAAACGATCTCACGAATCTTTATCTGTGAGACGGGTCAATCCTACCGATATTTACAATAAAAAGTAATATTCTTAGTATAAAAAGTAATATTTTTTCATTGATGACCCAAATAAGATATCAGTCTCACAAAATACGACTCGTGAGACCGTCTCACACAAGTTTTTACTTCAACAAGCACATTATTGATATTCTTTTCTCCAAAATATTTTTTCATCAACTGCTCAAATAATGTCTGCTTGATTATCATATTTTCCTTTATAAAAATATGACTTATCAAAACAGAGTTACAATCTGACAGCCTCTATTTATTAGATTTTGTGTTACGACAATAGAGAAATTTTGGTCTTGAGAATTTATATTACCTAAAAAACAATTAGATATTTAACATTTTTATCATAAAAAAAATTGTCTCGAATAAACTATAAAAATTCAATTACTAATAGTAATTTTATGACATCAAATGTAACATAAATGTCATTTATGCTTTAAAAAATAAATTAAATAATTTACAGCTATATTAAAAATAAATATGCATGAATTTTATGCAGTAAATAATCAAATAATTAATATATCCTCACCATGATTATAAACAAAACTCATACTTGAATTATAATATGTTTTTTCTATGATACAAATGATATTATCTTAAGAAATCATGGTTACAAAAAAAAAGTAAGAAAACATACAACTTAATTTAACAATGGTTATCATTGAAAGGAAAAAAAATACATTCATTCAACAATGATTCAGAATTACATAAAAGCTTTGGATTTTCATATTTATCATCTAACGTGCTTACGCCCAAAAATGAGTCAACGAGAAATTGATTATTAATCTCCTCATCACTAAGATACTCATCAATAAAATTTTCAACTTGGATCTCATTTGTTCCACGTTTCGCACGTATTCCTTCCTAGTACGTACAAAAAGATAATGTGATCATAGTTCATTACTTACTTGGTCATAGAAGGGAATGAAGTGTGCTACATCTACATTCTACAGCCTTATTTATATCAGCATTCTCCAGTATGATAAATGGCGATTCGAGTCGAATCCATGGTCTAGGATTTCATAGTTCAAAATAAACGTTTTACGTTATGAAAAAAACCAATAACTTAATCACTGAATTATTCGGTTTGGTCATTGGAGGTAATTTTGTAATTGTTCATGAAAATATGTCTGAGTAAAAATTGCTCCTGATAGAAGAGTTAATAAACCTTCAGATTACCAAGGAGTCTTAGGCGGAGGGCATATTCTGCTGATGGAAGCCATCTAGGGGTTGCACAAGATTGTGATGGTCTCAAGCAAGACTAATGCCACAGCTCCTGCCATGGTTTGCGGTTGATTCTTGTGAAATTTTTCGGGATACCATTGTGCTTTGTTTGTTAATAATTGAGGTGATTTCTGATGCTTTTGAGAATCGATGGATAGTGTCGGGATTTCTGTTTAACATAAACTGTAAAAAGTTGTGTGTATCAGATATAAATGTTGTCACTGATGTTGTAACACCTAGTGACAACACGTAGTAAAATAATATATTACACAAATAAATAACTTAAACAAAAATAACTTAGAGATAATTGTGCACAAGTATCGATACCTCAGGACAAAATAATCATTACGAAAATAACTTGAGTTTACAAAAATCAACACTAGTGATTCTTTGAAAACTATCTTCCTTAAAACGTTAAGGAATCATATTGTATCATCAAACAATTAAAAAGTATTCAAGGAATGCAAACAATGTTTCGAAAACTGGAGCAACAAAAACACGATATTCAATCAACATTTTCACAAGTCTTATCTTCAAATGTCTCCAACAATCACGGCAACACGTGGTAGCAGCATTGAAGATCTTCAAACGGTGATGCTTTCAGACTTAATCATTCTCTGTGATAATATTTCTCGTCGTCCAAAGTCTTCTTCAGCCACTTCGTTCTCTTATTTATATATACTTCTTTTCTTCTAGAGTTATCCCAAAAAGGAATCATACAAAATATGAAAAACAAGTGTTTTATTAGAAATAAATTCTTTTAAACAATAATATCATTATCATGAGAATCTTAGCATAATTATCTAAGATCTAGAAAGTCAAAACCCTTAATTAATTATTTCACGCAATCTTATTAATAAAGAAAAAATATTTTAAGAAATAAATTATATCTTGAAAACCAAGAATTATTTTTCTTTTCAGATGGATCGTCGTATCTGTTGCTCCGTATTTTTTGTTTGATCTATACTATGAGACGAAGTTTATAAATGTTGGTATAAGCAAAAGTTGGGGTTGTTTCTTTGCATGACTACGAAATTTTAGTTTCAGGTAAAGAAAAGGATATTGTTGAAATAAAACCACTCAGGTAGGTAATTAGGAATCATGTTACTGGTTTTGTAAGTGTTTTCACAGGAAATTACACCCCATATTCGTTGAAAGATAAGCAGCAACAAATTATGAAATATAAGTGGAGAGAATATAATTTATTTGGGATAATACAATTGTTGGATATGTTTTGCCTTTTATTGGCATACAATGAGAAGCCACTTAGCTTAATTTTCTCAAAAGATTCCTAACAAACTAAGAAATAATGAAACACTAACAATTAGCTACAGACTTTGACCCACTAACATTTGACCTGGTAATAACTAAACTAATTATCATTTATTCTAATAATTGAAGAATTAAATAAATGAATTTATTTAACAACCGATAAGAGCTGATGTTGTATTTTAACACACTCCCTCAACATCAGCTTTATTTCTTTCTTTCATTCCAAGCCGCTGGCGAAACTTTTCAAACTTATTTCCACTTAAGCCTCTGGTAAACAAATCTGCAACTTGATTTTCTGTGTTGATATGGCTCAAAACAATTTCCTCTTGCAGAACCTTTTCTCTGATAAAATGATAATGCACCTCCACATGCTTAGTTCTTGCATGAAAGATTGGATTTTCCGCCAAACGTATTGCCGACTGATTGTCACAATATAGCGGGATTGCATAATATGTTGGTTGATGTAGATTCTTCAATAATTGCAGTAACCAAGAGCTCTCTTGAGCTGCCATAGCTGCGGCTCGATACTCTGCTTCTGTTGTTGATAAAGATACAGTGTGTTGCTTTTCGCTACACCAGGAAATTGGTCCTTTTCCAAGCATAAAAACATATCCTGTAGTTGAACGTCGAGTGTCATGGTCACCGCCATAGTCGGCATCATAGTAACCAACTAATTTGCAACTTTCATCTTTCTTGTACAGTACACCATAGCCAAGTGTATTCTTCACATATCTCAAAATTTGCCAAATTGCATCCAAGTGAGGCTTCTTTGGAATTTGCATGTATCGGCTCATTACTCCAACTGCATAAGAAATATCAGGTCTGGTTATAGTTAAATAAATCAAACTACCCACCAATTTTCTATACATCGTTGCATCTTCCAAATCTCTCCCTTCATGAGCACATATTTTGGTATTTGGCTCCATCGAAGACGAAATTGATTTGCACTCGAGCATCCCAAATTTCTTCAACAAGTCTCTTGAATATTTTTGTTGACAAAGAAATATTCTCTCTTTAGTATGATCAATTTCTAGACCAAGGAAGTTTTTGAGCTGTCCAATTTCTTTTATTTGAAAACGAACAGATAAATTCTTCTTTGTTTGAATAATTTCGTCTTCCCAATTTCCTGTTATGATTAAATCACCCACATATACTAGCACAATAGCTATCTGCCTTCCATCATATTTGACAAACAAACTGGAATCTGTAGATGTCATTGAATAACCATTATGAATAAGAAATTCTCCAATCTTACCGTACCAAGCCCTCGGTGCTTGTTTTAACCCGTAAAGTGTTGAAAAATTACCCCGAAGCGATGCTGACCCATATGATAATAGTACCCAAAAATGCGGAATAAAATAACCAACAAGAACACAAAGATTTACGTGGTTCACCCAATATAGGCTACGTCCACGGAGCACTGCAACTTTTATAACTGGAAAAAATATTACAACAAGTGTATACACCAATACACTCAATATTTCTCACTCCCAAACCCCGAGTATACCGAGAAAATAATTTCTCTAACTTACACAAGAGAATTCCCGCACTCAAGAAAAAATACACTCTTTTTCTATGCACTCTCTTTTTATCAAAGCTGAAAAGCTTTTGATTTTGGGATACTAAAAGCAAACAAGGAAGACTCAATTTATAACAGAATTCCTAAGCCAAAAATGAAAGAAATCTGATGTGGGATTCCAATTTCTGAATATTTAATTCAGCGTGGGCCCCACCTCATTAAAAACTCACATAACAATTCTCCCACTTGAAGACTTGATTTCAATCATGTCTTCACACCATCATTGCAGCAGCTCATATATCTCCATTTATATTTGCAGTCCGACTGAAGTTGAACACAACTTCAGGTTTTCAATGGTTACTGTCTTTGTGAGCATATCGGCTGGGTTCTTACTTCCAGGAATCTTCTCCAGCATCAAGATTCCATCTTCCAACACTGATATGATGAAATGGTACCTAACCTGTATATGCTTTGTCATAGCATGATAAACAGGATTTTTTGCTAAATGAATAGCACTCTGACTGTCACAGTGTAACGTGCTATCTTCAAGCTTCTGACCCAATTCTTCCAGAAAGGATCTCAACCATATCATCTCCTTGCTAGCTTCTGTAACTGCTACATACTCAGCCTCAGTAGTCGAAAGCGCAACAATCTTTTGCAGCTTAGACACCCAACTTACAACTGTACCACCTAAACTGTTTGGCGACATTTCTTGCAGTTCTCATTGTTCTGTCCAAAAACTGTTTGGCGACATTTCTTGCATGAAGCATACTTCGACATATTTCAGCTAGATGTCTATTCTTCCTCTCTGCTACTCTATTTTGCTGTGGAGTGTTTGGACATGTGAATTGATGATATATTCGAAATTCTCGAAGGAAATTGCAGAACTCGTTTGAGGTATATTCACCTCCATTGTCAGTGCGAAGACAATGAATTCTTTTACCAATTTTTGCTTCTGCATCATTTTTGAACTCTTTAAACTTTGAAAAAGTTTCGGACTTTTCTTTCATGAAATACACCCACAAGTACCTGGAGAAATCATCAATAAAATTTACCATGAATTTCATCCCACCAATAGAGGCTTGCTTGATAGGTCCAAACACATCCGAGTGGATTAATTGATTAATTCCAATGGCTCCTTTGCTTTAAATTTGGATTCTTCATATGGCAATTGATGTGATTTTCCATATTGACATCCAGCACATATTGTATCTGTTTGTACTTCAAGTTTGGGCAGCCCCTTCACCAACGATTTTTTCATCATCTCATTTAGCTTGGAGTAACTAACATGACTTAACCGCATATGCCATAAATCTGCTGTCTTGTTTTTTCTAGTTTTGTCAACATATGCAGTTTCTGCAGACTTCACATAAACTGAATCCAATCGTCTTCCCTTCATCACTGGCTCTTCAATAATCTCAAGATCACGATAAACCTTTACATCTTTTGGACCAAACAACACACAGTGTCCTGAAGATGTTAATTGTGATACTGAAATGAGATTCTTTTTCATCCCTGGAACGTGATAAACATTTTGAAGTGACACTTCACTTGCATTATTTTGAGGAGCGACTATCGTATTACCGATATGGGCTATCGGTAATTTTGAATTGTTTGCTATCACCACCACTCGGCTTCCCTTATATTCTGACAAGTCTTACGGCTTTTCTTTATCACCGGTCATTTGATTTTAACATCCCGAGTCAACAATCCAAGCATTGTCATAATCAATTTGTTCCGAGGTTGTTGCTGTGAGAGCTAGCTCATCTTCTTCTACAGCATATAATGCCTCATCATCCCATTCATCTTCACTTTTGGAAGCAGCAACGTTACTCTCCACCAATTTTTTCTTTGAAGGACAAGCTTTCGCCATATGACCTTTCCCACCGCAATTGTAACACTTCCCTTCAAACTTCTTGCCATAACCGTGATTTTTTGAAGCTCCCCGTGAACATGTACTTCCCTTGTCTTGATGATCTTTTATTTATCATCATTCTTTTTAGACCACCCAGCTATGTGTTGCTTGGAGTTCCTTTTGTTTTTACCGGCGTAGAGTGCTTCCTCCTCACCCTTAAACGAAACTCCTCCTCCCATTTGCTTAGCTAATGCTTCTTGTCCAGCAAGCAAATTTTCGAACTCAACTAACGATGGCTGATTTTTCCATTCTTGTACAGCAGCAACAAAGCCCCTATATTCAGGTGTCAAACCATGGATAATTATTCTCTTCATCCTGGTTTCTCCAATTGAATCACTTGGATCCAACTCGGTAATTTCATGGCATAGAGTTTTCACCTTGTGGAAGTACTGAGAGATCTTCATGCCGCGTTGAGCTATCGACAAAAGTTCATTCTCCAGAAGTTGAAGCCTTATGTCATTTTTCTTTGAGAACAGGGTGGCAAATGTATCCCAAGCTTCTTTGGGAGTTTTGGCATCCTTTATATGCTCTAGCACATCTTCTTCGACTGTAGTCTTTAAAACAAACATTGCTTTGCCTGCTTTTATCTTCCACTTTCTCAATGTACCATGTACATCTTCTGCCTCCGGTTGAGTAACTTCACTTCCATTGACAACCTCCCACAAGTCCTGGCCTTGCATATAAGACAACATACATGTGGACCAAGTATTGTAATTTTGATTGTTAAGCTTCTTGATTCCACCAACAACTTGAAGATCGCTCATTTTTTGATTGTTAAGCTTCTTGATTCCACCAACAACTTGAAGATCGCTCATTTTTTGATTGTTAAGCTTCTTGATTCCACCAACAACTGTTGTTTGTGATATTCAAATTTGAGAGGAGAAGCAAGAAGAAAACAAAATTAATGGTTTGTAGAGGCAAGTGTTGAACATTTTCTCCTTAAGAAAAATTTGCCCCTCACAATATGCTAGAGGTTGTGGCAATCTTCTCCCAAGATACAACTACAATTCTTGAATAATGAGCACTCAAATATTCAAGTTTTATAACAAAGAAATGAAGAAACTCTCTCTTATTGAAGAAGGAAGAAGAACAATAGCTTATGATATGTTATGTGTAATGTCTTTTTTAATTTTCAAAAATCAATCATTTAATGTTTTTCATGTAAAAGACATTATCTTTCATTCATAGGGGGTGTTCCTTTGGCCATTGTAACTGATCACAATCATCAAACAATGCCAAAGAAATGAAAAAATGTCAGAAAAAGTCAGAAAAATCCGAAGGGACGCGTCTGTACGCGCGCCTGCTCGCGCGCTGCCGAGAGCTCTCGGCAGGCGCGCGCACCTGCGCGCAGATCCGCGCGCTGGTGCGCAGCTGCTACTGTTCACGAACAATTTTTTTTTCCGTTTTCGTCCCTTACATGTTCCGACTACTCGTTTTAAGTTCTTTCAACATTTGATGAACTCGTTTCGAGTTTAATTCAGAACCACCGAACTTAATATTAGTTCATTAAGCTTCGTTCTTCGTTTCGAATTTTCCCAATCAAACACATTGATTTATTTGCTTAATTTTCATTCATTAAGCATCAAAATTCCAACAACAACTTGAAGATCGCTCATCTTGTCAATAGGAAGAGAAGAAGAAATATATTTTGTTGTTAGCAACCACCGGGCTCTGATACCAATTTGTTGAAAGATAAGCAACAGCAAATTATGCAATATAAGTGGAGAGAATATAATTTATTTGGGATGATACAATTGTTGGATATGTTTTGCCTTTTATAGGCATACAATGAGAAGCCACTTAGCTTAATTTTCTCAACAGATTCCCAACAAACTAAGAAATAATCAAACACTAACAATTAGCTACAGATTTTGACCCACTAACATTTGACTTGGAAATAACTAAACTAATTACCATTTATTCTAATAACTGAAAAATTAAATAAATTAATTTATTTAACAACCGATAAGAGCTGATGTTGTATTTTTACAATATTCACTTTATCATGGGCTCAAGAAAGATTTGTCTAGTGAATGAATGAACAGTTGTCTTCCTGTTAATCTTTGATCAGTGCCTCATCAAGATTCTTCAAGGATCAGAATAAATAGATTTCTCTTCATATTCATGCACAGAATTTATCATCTCGGCAATTTCCCTCATGTTTGGCCTCGCTTCAGTTAAAGAATTGATGCACTTCAGAGCGACCTGCAGCAAATTCAGCATTTTTTCCACACTTGCACCTTCTGAAACTAGTGCTTTATCGAAAACTTCAACCGTCCATTCTTCTCTTATGGCAGAATTAACCCACCTGGCTAGATCAAATCCATTGTTTTGGACTAGTTTTCCCGTTAGGAGCTCAAGAAGGATTAAGCCGAAACTGTAAATATCTGCCTTGAAGGCATTTTTTCGGGTAGTTCCTCTGTTAGAATTGTTTTCTTGAAAACTTTCGATTTCATCAAGAACCAAATGGTCTTGATTTTCAACTTCTCTCAGACCATATTCACTTATAAAGGGTTCCATTTTGTCACTGAGTAAAATGTTGGAGGATTTCAGGTTTCCATGAGCTATTCCACAAGCTTGGAGCATTCCATGCATAAAAGCCAATGCCTCGGATATTTTGGCAGCTATGCTCATTCTGCTTCCCCAGTCAAATGATTGGCCATTTTGGGATCCTGAAATTGGCAGTAAAGTAAGTAAATTTTTTTAAAAAATTTACCTTTACTTTGATCTATTATGATATCACCCCTAACAACATCAATCTTGGGTTTGTTTTCGTTAATCAAGATTTGTGTCCACCTTCAAAGAAATATGCCAAGTTTCAAAGACTCCTTTTGATAGCGGGTGATTTTAGGATTTTTTAACTCTGACGAGGAAATTCTGTTTTTTGGATGCAATTTACGAGTTCTTTAACTACATTGACAGAAGGGATAAAGAGAAAAAACTTACCATGAAGAAGGTTGAAGAGACTTCCATTCTGTTGAAATTCATAAACCAAGAGTTTTTCTTGTCTAGAGCAATAAAAGGCGACCAGAGGCATCACGTTTGGATGCTTCACGTCATCTATCCGCTGCATCCTCTTCTTGAAATCAGCCTTTGAAATATCCCAATCCCTGATTCTCTTCACGGCTAGAGTCGAGCCATCCTCTAGTATCACCTTATAGAGGGTTCCACGCCTGCCTCTCCCTATCAACTCAGCTGGAGATCGCAGCAAGTCCTCGAATTTGAGCCCATTTGCTATTGGATTTGAGAGAATTACAAGTGATGATGAGACCTTTCCAGTTTCATGTGATGTTACAGAAAATTCAGAGGTTTTTCCACCAGTAGCCTTTGACTCACTGGATGTGCTGCTTACCTTCTCATGTGTATAGCCTTCTTGAAAGCCCTTGTTAGCGGTTCTTTTCTTCTCTTTATATCTTCTACTCTTGATCAGTTTGAAAGCAATCAGGCTCACAATAACGAGTCCAATTGCGGCGCATGCAGCGTAAAGAAAATGATCTTTCTTAGAGGAGCCTGTCTTTTTAGCTGGAGGCAGGAGAGGGCAAGCATTAGACAACGGCATTCCACACAATCCAGGATTGCCTAAAAAGCTGCTTTCATTGAATTTCCCTCCAACATTAGGAATTGAGCCATTGAGATTGTTGTTAGAGACGTTAAACTCTTGGAGATTTAAGAAATCAAACTCTGGTACACCGCCACTGAGCTTATTGTTTTCTGCAAGAAAAGATAGCAAACCGGAGATTCTTGACACATTCGGGATTTCACCAGAAAACATATTATCTGATACATCAATCCTCTTTAGATTGCTTAAATTCGAGAGAGATGCAGGAAAATTTCCTGAAAACTTATTTCCATGTAGATACACATGTGTCAGCCTGTTGCATCTTGATATCTCCTCTGGGAATTCTCCAACAATACTGTTAGAGCTGAGACTCAAAACTGTGAGAGATTTTGTAACACAAAGAGAGGAAGCATCAAGTATCCCTGTGAGGTTGAGTTCTTCAAGAACTATTTTCTTTATGGTTTGCGAATTAGCGTAACAAGTCACCCCTTTCCAACTTCCATTGCAGGGATCTGAACTAGTATTCCAACCCCAGTTTTCTCTTCCATAAGCGTCTTGGGGGTTAATTTTTTCCAAGAACATGACCAATGCATCCCTCACTTCTGCCGTTTCCGAGTTTGTCATGCACAACAGAAGAAACAATGCCTGGAAAACTAACCATACACGCACTCGATTCATCGTGCTTCTTAGCTGATTATTGCAAGAAATGTAGTCATAAAATGATAAGCATTTGTGCAACGGTTAGAATGAAATACCATTGGAGATGTAACTGTGTATTGCCAAATGGCTAAATTTATAAGACATCTTGTTCTTTTATGGAAATGGTAAAGGGGTTGTGCACACTAAAAAATGGTGGAGGATTGGTTGAAAAATACTCAATTTATTGGTAATAAATATGTATTTGCCGGCAGGGGGCGGTGAGGTACATATGTTAGTTGGATTCTGTTCAATCCCAGTTTTGCGGATGTGGAAATAATTGTTCTATTATAATCCTTGAATTGAGGAATTGGTCAAGTAGTTGAATTTTCTTTACATGCACTCCATATGGTTCGTAGAGTTATGTCGCTTATTAGAACCTTTTGAACGGAAGCAGTAGGCTGATCCAGACAAGGTATCCAAGAAAGGAAACAGAAACAAAAACGATCGAAGATCTGTAATCTATCTGATACCAAGAACTCTATTCTAAGACGAACTCTTTAGTTCGACTCTCGGTTGTAACAATCTATATCTATATAAATATACAGATTGAATTGTGATTTTACTATATTATCCTTATTAATTATACTCTATTATCTTCATTAATTAATTGTCCTCATTCTATTGACCAATTAAATTTTGCACCCTCTGTAATCAGTTAATCCATTTCTAATTAATCTGTTGACCAATTAAATTTTGCCTCCATTTCTGTTGACCAATTAAATTTTGCGTCCTGTAATCAGTTAATCCATTTCACTCACTTTCATACATCTTTGGGTACTGACTCTTTCATGCATACATACATATTTGGCCATCACCTCATTTTCCCCACTCTTTGGTATTCTATCTTTCTATAATTTTGATGGCTCGTGGAAGGAGATCGAGTGTTCTCTCCGGTTTTGTGACGAGGTAATTTCCTTATGTGTCTATTTTTGTCTCCACGGTTTTTCTGCTGTTTGCAACACTTTTTTCCCCTGCTCCTAGGAATACCCACGATCATGGGCCTTCTCACGCTCCACACCTTGGTTACGGTTGTCTGCCCCAATGTTAGTTCACTGTCATCCTTCATCTATATATATATCTTAGTTTTTTTACTTAGTTTACTGTCATTCTTCATCTATTTATATATCTTTGTTTTTTGACAAATCTTAGTTTTTTACAAATTACAATACAGAAAAGTTTATATTTTTCGACTCTTGATTAAATTATCTTCTTCTCGACAGTCAATGAGGTGGACTTGGACTACTTACATGTGCTTCCCCCCATGTCATGTTGTATTTTTTGTGGTGCTCAGAGGTTTTCTTACGAACCTCCATCGTTCTGTTGTGCTTCTGGCAAGATTAGACTGGCTTTACCGGTTGCTCCGACAATTCTTACCAACTTGTTTAAAGACGTGTCGTCTCCTTCTGCTCTTTTGTTCCGTCGAAAAATCCGGCTTTACAACAGTTTATTTGCGTTCACTTCTTTCGGCGCTCGACTTGATAAGAATCTTGCTTCGTCGAATCATGGCGTGTATACATTTCGTGTATCGGGCCAAGTGTTTCATTCATTGCCTCCTCTTGTCCCCTCAAAGGACGGACCCAGATATTTCCAACTCTATTTCTGGGATAGCGATAATGAGTTGCATAACAGAATGTCTATATTTGATGATTCAGATGTCGATGAGGGCATCATGTTGTTGTTAATGGATTTATTAAAGGTTAACCCGTATGCTCAGCTTCTAAAAAGGATAAATCAATATCCCTTATCACAAATAAATACTATTTCAGTTAAAAATAGATGTCATATTTATCTGCATAACAACAATGAAATGTGTATAGATGTGATCGGTATACTAAATAAAGTCATGTCATTAAGCAATTTCACCAGATCAGATAAAACAGAAGGTCAAAGGAGACAAGTTATGCTTCTCAACATGAGGTAAATTTAAATAAAAAAATGCCAAATATAAACTTGCATATCTTCAAATTTGTTAACATATTGATATTTTGTTTAGAATGGAAATTATTTCTGTCACTATGTGAGACGACTTGGCAATACACGAAGGGCAATTGATGAAGTGCATTGAGTCTGAACATCCTATTGTTGCATTTTCCAATCTGACCATGCAAATCTTTCTCAGTATGTTATGAAACAAAGATTCTTTCTTCTTTCCCTAAATGTTTTTATAGCAAATATGCCTAATGTGTGGTGTAAATCGAAACAATGAAACAGATGCACAACAGTTACAAACTACAGCGACAACTGCAATGATTCTTAACCCCCTATGTGACACTGCCAGAGCGATACAAACATGGTACATATTTATGAATTTCTAACTCTTCGTATTTGTGAGTTATATATTTCATTGCATAAAACTGTATGAACTTACTAATTTGTTCACAAAAATTATTCTAGCATGACAACTTTCTTTTTCAATATATAAAATCATGTTAGAAACTAGATAAAGACAGTGGACATTTTGTTTATTATAATATATGAATGTTTAACGACTATTATTTATAATAAATTTGTAGGTTGGATGCAGATCAAAAACAAGATAATTTAACTGAACTTTGGGTTACGAAGGAACTCGCAGACGCCAAACAAGTGACATTAGATGATGTAACAAAAAAAAGAGCTACGTTGACGGAGGTACTGCACTTACTATTTATAAATCTTAATGGTTTTAATTACTAAAATGATACAAAACAAAAAAAAATATTGTCCATGCTAAATATTAAAAATTTTAACAACTAACATTCACAATAAACTTAGATTCGAAATGCTTCTTATTTTTACATAGAACAACTATTATTTCATACGGAGCAAGATAAAGGAAATCGAAAACAAAGCTACTCCATGGTATGAAGCATGTGATCATTGTTTCCAAGCTGCTACAAAAACAAACAACAAAGCAAGTTGTGCAAATTGCATCAACTATCCAATTACGATCATTCCAAGGTAAAAAAAATTTATCAATACCCAACCATTGTTTTAGATCACACTAAAAAAAAGAGATGATCACTACTTTACTTCTTTATGTTACAGGTATAGAATAACAATCGTAATTGAAGATGAGAATGAGACGGCAAGAATAACATTATTTGGAAAAGTTGCGGAATCTTTTGTTGGATGTTCTATTGAAGATTTCATTCTAATTCATGACCAGGTATACGTTAAAACAAAAAAATGATTTTGTATATACATACATAGAATATTTCGATTTTCCATCTGACAATAAAAATTTGCAATGCAGAATTTACCAAATAACCCATATAAAGATTTGCTAAATCAACCAAGCTCCAAGCTCCAAGCTCCACACATTCTTGTTCAAGTTGGATAATTCAGTGGAAAAACGTGATGGAGTGTTAAAGATTGTGGCAGAAGCTATTGAGATACATGACAATTATCCAACAACAAATGCCAATATCAAGAAACGTAGATCTCGGAAGATTATCAAGCCAATTAAACAAAGCAATGTACCACCAAAGGAAGAAAAATCAAATGAAATAAACATCAACAGAAACATGAAGATGCATGAAGACGAAAATGAAATAGAGATTCGAGATGACGAACCAATTGCCGAGTACCAAAAAAAGAGCTAAGAAGATAAAAATCAATGGGAACAAAAAGATATCAGGAGGTCTTCGCATCAAAGACAAGAAAATTTGATGATTTCATTTGTAACCGTATAATTAATTATTTATCTATTAACCGTTATTCTTATTTCAAAAAGAATTTAAACATAGTTAAATAAGGTTATCATCGTGTACAAATTGTCTCTATTTCTCTACGTGCAACGCACGTGCAATTATCTAGTCTCAGAAAAAAACAAAAACAAACTTGTAATAACAAAGCCTGATTCTTCCCTCCTCTCATTACCCAAATCCCAATAAAAAAATCATTTGAATCTCATTTAGTGGCTGCATTCATTATAATTTTGTAAGGAATTCATTTGAAATTTAAGGAAATTTTCACGGATAGAGAATGATTATGCTATTTATTCTATGAAATCTAGGATTTCTTCAATGCTAGAACGGGGATATTACTCCAATTGTTAATCCAAAGGTCCATGTGGAGCCAGATGGGTCGACGAGTAAATTCAACTGTAAAAGCTGGATTGATTCCTATGAGCCATTGCATTAACAGTTGAGGTAATACCCAATGTTGCATCGAGATAACTGAAATTCAGCCACGGTGAACAGGATATACCATAAAATTACTAGTTTAAGTGACAACAAAAACAAACAGTTATACCGGCTTGAAGTTGGAACTTTTGCATTGCATTTACGATGAATCAAGAAACACAAACACTGTCATCAAAACAAAGGTACACCTGACTTTAAATCTGCAGTTATTTTTAAGAGGGGTTTGAAATAGCAAAAAAAATCACCCCTTCGCCTCGCCTATAATGGCTGTATAACCAGCAGATACAAACAACTCAAAGAACCTACTTTGTGTCAGTCTACTTCACTCGCCCGAAAGACGCTAGATCACTGGTAGAGTACTTGAAAAAGTGGCCTCCAACACCAAGAAAAGTAGAGATAGTGATATAAGAATGAAATTTCAACAATCCAATGGACAAGTAGGTATAGATCCCAAGATGGTGTGCAATCAATTCTTTAGATCATCTGACGTCGCTGATGGTATACAATGTGTGGCAAGTATGTCCAAAGTCGCTGCTTTCGCGGTCTTTGTTTGGAGAACTACAATCTGCTCAGAATACAATAAATATAATTGAGTTAAAATATACTACAACGGGATATCTAAATTGACATAGTACACCAACACTACAAAAGAACATAGAGAACCACCTGCTGGTATTCTAAATCAAATTTCAAGAATTCATCATTGCAGCTTTCTACCATTCTGGCTAAGCTTTTCAGATTCTTCACAGGTTGACCATTAAAAGCAAGAACCTAACAGAGATGAAACATATTGAATAATAAGCAAGGAATAGGCTAGAAGACAATGATTTGCAGCGATTAACTCCTAGCATGAGTTAAATGTCATCAAACCACAAACCTGAGTATTGACGATATCTTCATATCCAATATTGATGTCAGCAACAAGCACCTTAAACAATTTTGCAAAAACACAGAAGCAAGGGTGAGAAACACTCTTCTTTGATAAAATACAAATGGTTTCTGTATATAGTGATGTGACGCACCTGTGAAATCACAACAATTTGTTCATCTGGAGATTGAGGCATCTCATGTAAGAGTTTGTCCAGTAACTTGACTGGAGCTTCATACTCATAATCCTTTCCATACTGGAGATTACCAAGAAAGACATGAGAACTTATCTAAATGACTGACTATATTTATTTGCTTTCATAATTTAAATCATCAGTATAAAATTGTAATCAGCATAAATGAAAATAAAGAAAAGTATAGACATTGGACATCTTGAATATCATGGGGATATGCAAACTCCACATCCAAAGAGAGAAATAAATAAAGTTGTAACATTTAGCAAGTAGACAAGATCTTTTTGGGCATAGAACACAAGATTTCCAAATTTAGGAGTCAATAAAAATGGATCTCAAGATAAACATGGAAGATGTCAAACACCATGATGAAAATCAACAAGAATATCTCTTCAAAACTAAAGAGGGGCATATTTAAGCATTAGTATAGAACACAGCTGAAGATAAATAAATCAAAGGAGAGGAAGGTGGTGAACGGAAAGAATATCGTCATTTGATGGCTAGAACCTCGACAAACAATGCAAAGTCAGACAAGTTCCAGAGCCGAAAAAGCCATGCCAGTTACGAACTATTTCGCTGTTTGAGTGATCATTAGCTGCTAGACAAAAAGCCTGCCACCAACACAGCTAAGACGGGCTGGCAAGCAAAATATGTATCACTACAATGCATCATTGCCCTTGCTTCCGAAGGACATGCTCGTTATCAGAAGAAATCAACAAAATCAACCAAAAGGGAAAAGAAACGCATACCTTACTTTAATAAGATCAGTTTTGAAAGACATCAAATAAAAAAGTAGAAGGATCACAGTTCGTGACTAAGATCTGGTACAGATGCTATCCCACTGATGCTCAAATTTACATACAGCTCAAATATGATGTTCCCCATTTTTGAGTAAATTAAAAGTATAGGAAACGACAAACTTTTATTGGTGTACAGCACAATCCTTATTGCACTAAAAAACACTTCTGGTTGCAGTGAACTTGAGATGTAAGAAGCTCAAAACGGCATTTACATTGCATATATAGAATCGGGAAAACCAGAAGGCTGTAACAAACATGAATACTCACCTCGGAACGAAAATACGGAACAGAAACAGTGGTAAAAACAAATCCAGCGATGATATAATAAGAGGGAGGTCTTCCCTTGTTGTGAGCTGGAATCAACCTTCTATGAGTACCAAGCTTAACATCGAACTTAAGAATTTCAGAATTACGAAGAACTTTAATCACGGCACTATCTTCGGTGTATTTCTGGGAAACAAGATAGCTAAAACCCATACGCTCTCCGTGCCTAAATGGAACTGCAAGAGACCAAAAGAACCATAATGAGCATCCTCAATTGAAGAAATGTCACAACAATCACGACGACGACAAGACAAGCCTGGGGTTTTTGTAAACCAAGGACAGAATAAAGTACCAAATACAGCACATATATGGGACAAGGAGATATAAGTAATAGTTTAACTAATCTCCATCGGCATACTGCTTCTACTACTCCCCTACATAGATGCCACAGGGTGGGGTAAGAGAGGACGGTTTGGACAAATTGCATGTTTGCCCAAGCACGTCCAAGTAGTTTAGTCAGAGGGACACAAAAATCACAATAACAGAAAGCATCCAGTGCATGTGAAATTTTACATAATACTTGAGAAAGCAAGAATAGCATAACAGGAGTCGTATTTCGACAGATGCAGATATGCACAAAGTCACATTCAAGAACCACCACAAGACACTAATTACTAATGGGACATTGTAGCCATGAAATCTATTGGCAACTATTTGCATTAATCATTAATTTGCAAAAACGGTTAACCATGTTGTCATCGAAGCTCATCAAACAAACTCATAGACCAGCCACTTCTCTCTCAGCTGACAATGATTTTGGGAAATGCAACATATTTATACTACACGACTCACGAGAAATGCACATAGCAGAGGTCTAGTTACTGTTAATTATTCACAATGACATAAAATTGAATTTTATGAACTTTCCTCCTTGATGAAGCACAATTCTCCATTCGAAGTCAAGCATGAAAACTTCAACATTAAATTACGTGAGATAAAATTAGTCACTGAAGATAACATCATAAAAGCAGCACATGATTAAGCATAAAGAGCAAATGGTAGCATTTTTACACGTCATTATCTAAGGGCCACTAGAAACTTCTCTCTGGATCTTACCAGTTCCATCATTCGCAATATCAACTCCATCAAAGCTGAGAATGATATCTGAAGGCTTCAAAAACTTGAATTCTGGAGCAGTGGGGTCAATTCTTCTTATACGAACACCCTTCTGATCAGATTTCATCCCCATGGACAACCGCAAGTCCGGATTTTCCATCTTTTGCCACTCAACCCCAAGAATGGGGAAACCTAACACACAGCACTCAAATAATTCAGGTAACACATTCTCAAGAAAAATTCAAGCACGAGATATATCTGCTAATCATTTCACATGGACATCATCTATACATGTGAGGTGATGAACCCAAAGCCTAAGTCCGTGATAACCACTAGAACTTATTCAAACATCTAATTAAATAATTACCATAATATCAATGCTAGTTGTTGTGAGACTGAGGGAACACTGAAAAGTGAGTTGTGAGTACTGTTCTAAATGGGGGTCGAAATGGCCGCCCACCGCCCTCGACCGCCCCGCCTTTATCTAAGGTGGTCTCTATAGGCGGGCTGAAGCTATCCGGTGGGGGAGACAGGCCAGCTGGCGGCGGAAACGGACCATAATTTTAAAATACTAGTCAACTGTCAAAGTCAAATAATTTTAAAAACCAGTCAAAACCAATCAATGTAAAAACCATAGATATAATAAAAACACATCACACTCTCTTTTATATTTACTTTTGGTTTCAAGTGTTCTCCACCATCAGCCACCATCTGCCTCGTCTCCAACCGCCTCCGCCATTAGTCACCGCCTTAATTATTTTTGTTTATTTGCATTTATAAGTTTATTTACACTTTATCTAGATTGTATTATATTTCATGAAGATTTTTTATGCATAAACATTATTTAATTACATATATTACATAAAAATTATGATTATTTGTAATTACATTGCATTATTACATATAAAAAAATTGCTAAAAAAATTCAACCGCCTAGACGGTAGCGGTGCTTAGGCGGCCGAGGCGGTAAGCGGTCACTGACCACCCCACCACCGCTCCCGCTATTTGCAACATTTGTGAGAGAGAACGTTATTTTAGATATGTAGGAATCAGAATCTTGGAATGCATGTTCAATATGTCAGTTTGTCTTCTTGGATCTCACAAAAGCACCTTGGCATTCTACAATTTTCCCTCTAACGTGAACCATTTTTTCTAGGTATACAATATAATTCCCATACATATTATCATACAATATAAATCACCTTGTTCACTTAACCACAATTGAAAACCTGCGAGTCAAATGCAAAAATAGGAGAGAGAGAAATAAAAAATGAGTGAGGTAATCTATCTTGATGAACTTACCAGTATATGATCCATTCTTAGCATAATCTTGTATGAAGTGCATGATGACTGGTGTCGGTATCACATAACCAATATTCTCCACGTCTTCATGCTTGAGTGATTGAAATGCAATACCAACACAATTTCCCTTGTCATTAAAAGCAGGTCCACCGGAATTCCCAGAGTTAATAGCAGCATCAATCTGCAAAAAAAAAAATTGAAATGCATTGGTGTAATTCATTCTGACAGCTATTAATAGTTGTGAGTGAAACACGAATGATCTACCTGTAACCCCAGGAGTTCAGTGGATCCATGAACATAAGAAAGGATCTCTATCCGTGACACAACTCCACTTGTTACGGAGATAGTGTCACCTCCAATTGGATAGCCTACAACTGTCACAGCATCTTGTAGTGCAGGCAAATCCCCAAATTGTACAGGTGAAACCCCTTCCCAGAATTCATCATCTTCCACCATAAGCATGGCTGCATCTCGCATGTAAAAATAACTTCATAATCTAATCCGATATATTACGTATTTATATACATGTATTTTATCCAATTCCCTTTTTTTTGGTCATTTAACTGTAAAGTATTAGCTGCAAGTAAATGAAGCATATTCACAGGGAAAACAGTTATTTGCACAAATTCAATTTTGCAAATTAACAGTTGCAAGTTATCGACTTTTCCCTCTCGAGACCCTTTTGTAAACCAGTCACCTATACATCAACAGGAATACATATATATTTAGACGCTTCTTTTCCAATTTAAACACCTTTTCTACCAGAACTTTCTTTCTTTCATGTTTCTGGGAACAATGATGATGTGTCTATCCAGGTTTTCTCATTCCAGGTGCCTTTAAGGCCCCTAATGTAACTATCAGGTACTCAACAGTGTCCATTATCACCATGTATCAGGAAATACTGACAGCCGAACAATATCTTATAACAGAAAAGGCCAACTGTTGAGATTGTTCATAGACTCGAAAGGAGTCATGAATGTTATAATCCACCCCCCAAGCATGCTTCGTAATTCCTATTATGATTTACTTGGACAATAGCAAATACAAATTTCTCCAAATTATTAGATTGTAATCTTCAAAATTGAGGAGAAATCCCATCCAGTAGATTGACATGAGTTCAGTAGCATCAACTTCTCTCAAACTGTCACACATAAATTTTGCACTCAATTACAAAGAAATTATACAGTGACGAGAACACCAAAACTCAAGACATATTTACCTTGGATTTACACATAAAGTCAGAATAAATAATTATTTTTTTGGCACAACTTCTCCATAAACTATATGACTACACGCACAACAGGCTTGTTTTCACTTTCAATTAGCCAAAGGTAATTGAGACAACAGAGGGAAGTAAACTCAAAATGGCTCCAGCTGGCATTTTTTTCACAAGGTCACAGGTAATTCCCACCATCGACAAGTTCAATCACAATAAAATTGTTGGTCCTTTTACATGTCGTACCTCCTGTATGGTGCGAATGATGTCATCAAACATTTTTATTTTGATAGTACCGACCTCAGTGATTTCCACGGCATGATCATTTCTTAGAAATACAGATCCTCCTGAGACTGATTCATATTGATCAAACCATTCTCTCCGAGACGTCATGTGCCACGTCGCCCCTGAATCCATAATCAATTTGTCACAAAATTTGTGTCTGTCTTCTGCAATTGTTGTCGTTTCGCTGAATAATATTTCACCACTGCCTGAAGTACTGGCCACATTTCCTTGTAAATTTTTTCGATACTCGTACACTCTTTCTTGAAGTGTCCTTTACCGCCACATTTAAAGCGGTAAATATTTTTCTTCTTACTTCTTGACTTTGATCTACCCCGTCTTTGGCTCCCACTGGAGTCACGGTCCATAAATCTTCCTCTTATCATCGGCAAAGCCTCTGTCTGCTTCGAGGTTACCAACCTATCTTCCTTATTCTTGCGCCGGCTTTCTTCTCCGAGAACCGCAGTTAAAACATCGTCGAATTTTAGAAAGCCCATAAGAATATTGTTGGTAATGTTGATTATAAGTTGATCATATGAATCTGGTAGACTTTGAAGTAGAAGCTCTGCACGTTCATTTTCCGCTATTTTATGTCCCATGGAAGTGAGTTGGGCAAATAGAGTATTTAGAGTGTTGATATGGTCGGTCATCGACGAGGATTCCGCCATCCGAAGAGTATAAAGTCATCTCTTTAGGAAAATCATGTTGTGTAAAGACTTGACCTCGTACATATTTATCAGAGTATCCCAGAAAACTTTTGTTGTTTTTATTTCAGAGATACTTGACGATACTTCGTCTACTATAGCCAAGTGTAAATTGGCAACAGCATTGTCATTCATCTTATTTCACTTTCCATCATCCGTAATTTCCACCGGTCTATCTCCAATAGCCGCCAATCAATTCTCCTTTCTTAAAACTGCTTGTATCTTTATTTTCCACAGCATAAAATTGCTTCCGTTGAACTTTGTTATCTCGTATCTTCCCGCCATTGTATCTACAACAATTTAGTAGACTGAACAAAATAATATCGCCTTAATAAAAAAATCTTTTCTGATGTGGAAGATCAATATAGGCTGCAACCATAGAGCATACTCAGAATTTTAAGAAATTTTAAAACAAGGCTCTGATACCACTTGTTGGTCCCACTTGCGGTTATTTGAAATAATAAAACCCGAAAATAAAGAATAAACTGGACACCGAGATTTACGTGAAAAACCCCTAAAAATTATTAGGGTAAAAATCACGGGCAAGATGAAAAGATTTTCACTATAATATTTTATCGGTGTACAACTCACTCACTGTGTTTCCAAAGAGAACACACTCTCTTAATACAAGAGAACAAAACACCTCACAAATATTATAGAACTAAGCATTCAAATGCTTATAAGACGAGAGAAAACTCGAAGAATGGATGATTTCATAATGAAGAGGAGGGAGCTCTCTGTCAGTGTGAAAACGCGTTTCATATTAAATGAAACACGTCCCCAACCAATTCTCCTCAACCGCTACGAATTATTTTGTAACCGACATGCAATAAATGTGGCCGACATTTTGGATGAAATCGGGTGCAAAACACGTATCGAGAACGGGATCATGAAAATTGTGAAGGGTGCGCTTGTGGTTATGAAGACGGAAAAAGTTGCTGCAAATCTGTATGTACTTTTGGGAGAAACACACAAAGAGGCGGAACTAGCTGTTGCATCAATTGGTTCAGGAGAAAAATTAACAGTGTTATGGTATAGAAAGTTCGGGCATATGTCAGAACGAAGGTTAAAAATTCTCCTCGGAACGGAAGCTGCTGCCGGGGTTTACAAAAGTGTCATTACCTTTTTGTGAGCATTGTGTTACCAGTAAACAACACAGATTAAAGTTTGGCACTTTTACTGCCAGAAGAAAAGGTATATTGGAGCTGATTCATTCGGATGTTTGACAAGCACCAGTTGTATCCCTATGAGAAGTTTGATACTTTGTCTCGTTTATTGATGATTTCTCTAGGAGATGTTGGGTGTATCCGATCAAGAAGAAATCAGATGTTTTCCAGATCTTCAAAGAATTCAAAGCGCGGGTTGAATTTGATTCTGAAAAGAAAATCAAATGTCTGAGGACTGACAATGGAGGAGAATATACCAGTGACGAATTTGATGCATATTGTCAACATGAAGGCATCAAAAGACAATTCACGACGGCTTAAACACCTCAACAGAATGGAGTGGCAGAGCGGATGAACAGAACCTTGTTGGACAGAACAAGAGCTATGTTGAGGATTGCGGGTCTAGACAAGTCATTTTGGGCAGAAGCAGTCAAAACAGCTTGTTATATTATCAATTGTTCTCCTTCAGTAGCGATTGATCTGAAGACTCCGATGGAGATGTGGACCAGGAAGCCAACAGATTATTCTCATTTGCATACATTTGGAAGTCATGTGTACGTTTTGTACAATGAGCAAGAAAGATCAAAGTTGGATTCAAAATCCGGAAAATGTATCTTATTGGGTTATGCTGATGGAGTAAAGGGGTTTTGCTTGTGGGATACTGTTTACAAGCTTGTCATCAGCAGAGATGTTATCTTCGAGGAAGATAAAGTAAAGGGAGACAAAAGCACATTGAATTCAGAAACTACTATATTTCAGGTGGAAAATAAGACAGATGAAAATCAAATCTCTTGTGAAGCAGTACCAGAGAACGAAGAACAAGAACATGTTGAGTCTGAGGTTTCCAATGTGAGGCAGTCAACTCGAGACAGAAGACCACCAGGTTGGCTTTCAGATTATGCCACTGAAAGCAATATTGCATATTATCTATTATCAGAGGATGGTGAGCCATCGAGTTTCCATGAGGCTACTTAAAGCTCGGATGTATCATTGTAGATGATAGCAATGCATGAAAAGTTGGAGGCATTAGACATGAATAAAACTTGGGATCTTGTTACACTACCACGAAGGAGGAAAGCAACTGGAAACAGATGGGTCTATAAGATCAAGCGTGATGGCAATAACCAAGTGGAGCGGTATCGTGCTAGATTGATGGTAAAAGGATATGCTCAGAAAGAAAGCATTGATTTCAATAAAATATTTTCTCATGTGGTTCGGCTTACAACAGTCAGAGTAGTGTTGACATTATGTACGGTGTTTGACCTACATCTAGAACAGCTAGATGTGAAAACGGCATTTTTTCATGGAGATCTTGAAGAAAAAATCTATATGCTCCAGCCAGAAGGTTTTGCGGAAAAAAGCAAAGAGAATTTAGTTTGCAGGTTGAACAAATCTACGTACGGTCTCAAACAGGCGCCGAGGTGTTGGTACAAGAGATTTGATTTCTATATCATGAGTCTTGAATACAATAGACTGTGTGCAGACCCTTGTACATATTTCAAGAGGTCTGATGATGATTATATCATTTTGCTTATGTATGTAGATGACATGTTGGTGGCAGGCCCCAACAAAGATCAGGTCCAAGGATTGAAGGCACACTTGGCTAGCGAATTTTATATGAAGGACTTGGGACCAGCAAACAAGATTCTAGGGATGCAAGTTCATCGAGACAGAAGTAAAACAGAAAGATTTGGCTTTCCCAAAAAAATTATTTGAAGAAAGTCTTGCAACGCTTCAACATGCAAGATAGTAAACCAATATCGACCTCTCTTCCTGTTAACTTCAAGTTATCCTCCGAGATGTGTCCTAGCAGTGAAGCAGAGAGGATGGAGATGTCTTGAGTACCATATGCATCAGCAGTGGTAAGTTTGATGTTCGTCATGATCTGTACAAGACCGGACATTACTCAAGCAGTGAGAGCAGTTAGTCGGTATATGGCGAATCCTGGACGAGAGCGTTGGAGCACTGTTAAGAGGATCCTTAGATACAGTAAGGGTACCTCAAATGCTGCGTTATGTTATGGAGGATCATATTTTACACTCAGGGCTATATCGATTCAGATTATGCAAGTGATCCTGAAATCTACTACTGGTTATGTGTTTATGCTTGCAGGGGGAGCAGTAAGCTTGGTTTCAAAATTGTAAACAGTTGTGGCGTTATCTACAACGGGGGCAGAATATATGGCAGATACTCAAGCTTGCAAGGAGACAATATGGATTAAAAGGTTATTGGAGGAGATCGGGCACAAATAAGAGAAGGTTTCTTTGTTTTGTGACAGTCAGATTGTCTTGCACATCGCAAGGAATCCAGCCTTTCATTCCAGGACGAAACATATTGGAGTACAATTTCACTTTGTGCGAGAAGTAGTAGAGGAAAGAAGCGTGAATATGCAAAAGATTCATACAAAAGATAACATAGCTGATTTTTGACCAAGGCAGTGAACACTAATAAGTTTGAGTGGTGTAAATCCTCAAGTGGCCTAGCGGAAACGTAAGCAGCAGGGAATGGCAAGATTGAAAGGATGTGTGCAGATGTGTTTGATTCTCAATCAAATATCCTAGTGGGAGAAATGTCAGTCACATTTATTGCATGTCGGTTATAAAATAATTCGTAGCGGTTGGGGAGAATTGGTTGAGTACGCGTTTCATTTAATATGAAACGCGTTTTCACACTAACATGAAGCTCTATAAATAGAGTTTCTTCCCTTTCATTTTAAAATCATCTCTTTTTCGAGTTTTCTCTCATCTTATAAGCATTTGAATGCTTAGTTCTAAAATATTTGTGAGGTGTTTTATTCTCTTGTATTAAGAGAGTGTTCTCTTTTGAAACACAGTGAGTGAGTTGTACAACATAAAATATTATGGTGAAAATCTTTTCATCTTGCCCGTGGTTTTTACTCTAATAATTTTTAGGGTTTTTCCACGTAAATCTCGTTGTCCAGTTTATTCTTTATTTTTAGGTTTTATTATCTCAAATTACCGCAAGGGGGACCAACAAAAATCAGGGTGAAACCAGATAGGTTGAGGAAGCAATCATATTGATACTAACTCAAAACACAATTATAAAAGCAAATGTAATTTAATCAACTAAACTAGAAAGATCACATAAAAATAATGACCAATCCTCACAAAGAGTATGGCCCCATAGAGCAGAAAATATTTCTCACAGAATAATCTTCCCTCTCCCTAGCAATTGCCAGCAACGTAACGTTATTTCCAAACAAAACTACCACCCTTCAAAATAACTAATCCCCCTCTTTTTTATATGCTACTTCTATAACTACACTATTTGAACCCAGCCCACTAGCCCCTTAGCCCAAACCCGTAACACAAATCATAATCAGAAAAATGAGAAATAAAATCTAAACATCAAATTTTATGCGTAATTGTCAGCTTAAAGTACATTAATCAACTTACAATTATCTCTCCCCTAGAATCTAAGAAATGATAATATTGCTCCGGAAACCCAAATTAAAAGAAGATACATCAATCCCCAGAACAAATAGCAAGTCTCACCAATGTCACATTCCGTCCCTATGGCAAGCACGGTAGCCACATACTTGGTATCTGAGCCTCTCTTCTTCAACTTAACCTGTGTATAATGCTCCACGGAATGGGCATTGGTTAAAACTCTCCGCCCTTTTATAACAAACCCACTACTACTCGAGCTGTACTGCCTTTTCCTCTGCCATGGCAAAGAGAAATTTGGTTCCGTATGAACACAAAATA
This sequence comes from Primulina tabacum, assembly GCF_025594145.1. Taxonomy (NCBI): domain Eukaryota; kingdom Viridiplantae; phylum Streptophyta; class Magnoliopsida; order Lamiales; family Gesneriaceae; genus Primulina; species Primulina tabacum. The sequence goes on along the minus strand of NC_134561.1, from coordinate 35,942,011 downwards.
CCTTAACCACGGAGTCCATGGCGGGAACAACCCTAGCCACCGCATTATCCTCGTTAATCAGCACAGCTGACAACGATCCATTAGGGATAGATGGAGCGGGTATTGACAGGGTTTTCGAAGTTGCAGGAGGATCGGGAATCGGGCTTTTTCTGGGGCGGCCCCGGCGTCGGAGGTGGTGGTGGGAGGCTTTGGGAGAACTAGGGTCGATGAGCTCCACGTTGCTGACTGAAAATACAACGTCATTGTCAGAGGAGACAGCGGCGACGGAGGGAGATGAATCATTTCCGTGGTCGAGTGCGGCGGCGACAGGCGGCCGGGATTCGGCGCCGCGGCCGCGCTTCCTCTTTAATCTGGTTTCCTTGCACATGATAATATTGTATGCTCAGACGAGAAAATCTGATTAAAAGAAATGGAAAAATTCATTTTGAGCTTTATGTGAAACCCATTTCTAAATTATTTAATGATATATGTGTCAATTTTTTATTGCATTATTTCATTTTTTAAATTTTTTTAGCTTAAAAAACAAGAATATTGCATTCACATTTTGCTTTGGTTTTTGGCTAAGAATAGAAAAAAATTAGATAAATGGTATCATTAATTAATTAAATAAATATACATATATTATTGATTGATATTTTCAAGTTTAAAATAAATAATGAATTTGAAGTTCAAATTGCTGAAATAATTCAAAAGTTTGAAGTCAACTTCTCTAAAACTACGTTTATTTAGAAGATAAAATTAAAAAATGATTAATAGAAAAATGATAAAAAAAATTATTGAAATAGAAATATAATATATAATGATAAAATAATATTATGTTTGATATGATTATTAAGAATGAGATAATTAATAATCTTTTGATTAATTGACAAAATTGTCCTTACACTTTTGCGGCGGTGGGTGGTGGTCGGCTGGCGGTGTGATTGCCGACAGCGGCGGCTTTCGGCCGGCTGGAAGCGACGGCGGCCGGCGGGAGGAGGGCGTGGTCGGCAGCGGAGGCGGCGATGGTCGGCGGCAGTGGTCTATCAAGGGTCGGTCGGTCGGTGGTCGGCGGTGGGCGGCGATGGTCGGCGACGGTGGTGAAGGAAGTGGTGGTGAGTTTGGATTTAGGAGAATTGTAAAATTGGAAAAATATGATGGATTAAGAGTATGATAAATAATCCTAACCGGTGAGAAATGATTATTTTATCACAGTTAATATAACTTAATCATTAATAAGAAGGCCGGTTAAATAAAAATCCTACCAAATATGGGATTAAGTGGGTTAAAAAATCATAAACCCACCTTATCCCTCCAACAAAACATTATCTTACTAAATTATAGCAAGGACAATATATCCGGCTAATTAATGTCTCTTTATTCTTCAAAGTCTTTAATGCTCTAATTTTTTTTTAATAAAACATGGAATTAATATTAAGCAATATCCAAAAGAATTGTAGGAGGGTGGTGGTCATTTCTATAAGATCAGGCAAGGAACAGTCGGACTTGTTAGAGCTTGGACAGTTTGGGTTTACTGACCTACGCACAAAAACAAAAGTACAAGATGTTATATCTTTGTACGAGGATAGTCAATCTTCGACAAACTAACTTAAGTTGGAGTGGTTTAGTTTTGGATTATTTTAAGTATCAGTCGCCAACGAAACATCAAATTCGATTATAACATTTGAGATATGCAAATTCTTTAGCCAAGTAAGAGCTTCTCCGATACCCATCGCTTCAGCTACGGTTGATTATTACTCCCATGTAGTCTGCAAAACTGCATCAATCGCTTGGCCTTGTGAATTCCTCAACATGCATACATAGCCAATATGTGAGCTATTTGCAAATAGAGTAAGTCTCTTGTGAGACGGTCTCACGAATCTTTATCTGTGAGACGGATCAACCTTATTAATATTCCCAATAAAAAAAACAAAACTCTTAGCATAAAAATAATATTTTTCATGTATGACCCAAATAAGAAATCTGTCTTACAAAATACGACATGTGAAACCATCTCACACAAATTTTTGTGTTGCAAATATGGTTGCATCAAGATTGCATTTGAGATAGTTTATTAGTGGGTTTTTCCATGTATTATTATCATGTGGGCTTGTACCGATTTGGCTTTGAAAAGTAAATTATTACGAAAAACAATCATTTTCTATGACAATCCAAAACTAAAAACACACTATGTTTGCAGAATATTTTCCAGACCCAACTCCAAAAACATACTTTACTTGCAAAGCTCATCATCGTGTTCTAGATTTTAGTTATATTGTCAGCCAATGTGTAAAGAAAACAAAATGTACAACTTGGCATTCATCGAACCAGCATGAACCAAGCAATGCCAACGGCAAATCCCACCTCAAAACCGCGTCGTCGTTGCCATTTTTATGTCTCTGTCCATCTCATAAAAACCGAAAATATATACATTATAAGATCCTCGAAGTGAAATTTCAAATAACACGTACAGTATATGACATGTTATGCAGTAAGTGCTGGGGCAAGATTAATAACCGTGCTGTTATACCACTACAAAATAAGGTTAAAACCTACTCATAAATACGTATTGAGAAAGATGCAGATGTGAGAGGTTAGAAGCACGAGCTCGATCGTTGAAGGTTTTCCCCTTGGTGCCAATTTTTAAGAACTAGTTGCCTCAGATTCACTAGTCCGAAAGGACAAGCTCGTCGACCTTTCGCACAATCCGAACTGCGGAGTTTTCCTGAAGAGCTAACCGGCAGCGTGATGGTTCAGAAATGGGCTTCAAACACTAGAGCAAAATAACGAGTCTTATTAGCAAAGAAAAGACACAACCAGCTCCTTCATAAACAAAATGCAATTGCATACAATCATAGATAAGTAGTGAATATTACAAGCTTTACTTGAAAATCAAATTTCTGATATCTGAACACAAAAATATAACGCTTCTCTTGCAGCGTATACACACTCACTCATTAAAAAGAAAATTTACCCAAAAGGATATCGGGAAACTACACTCAAATCCACGGCATTACATACTCATCGCAAGAAATTTTTTGACTTGAAACTCTCTTTGTGATCCCCATGGGAAACAAAAGGATGTCACCACAAAATCACGGTTCTTATTTTCAATGCTAAATAAAAACTTGCATAGAAACACCAATCTCAATGTATTAGGACAACTTGTATGGAGAAACTGGAAGTACGTGACAGCGTCCATATGTGTAGATGATAATTGGATAAATGTGAAATGAGCACATGCACAGTATGCAGCTGAGAAAATGTGGAAGAGATTAATTTGTAGTAAAAGAAGAGCATGATCTGTTACTAAAACATATAGATTACCACCATACAAAATTAGGAGTTTCTCTCAACAAATGCCTTTTTTATGCCATATTGCATTAAAATACACTTACAAGAGTTATAGAGACTGGTATGCACCAAATTTCCTACTGCCATGAAAATTGTTTTCATCTGACACCCTCGTTGTCCCAACCTCCCTCAGGCTCCTTCCTCTTCGAAATTCCACCTGAAACTGAAAGCATCCGAGCTTGCTCGTCTACCACGGCTTGTGAAATGGCAACAGAATGTCGCGCTGATGACTCCTCCCTAACTTCACTTTCCACGATTCCAGGGCCGGCATTGAGATCCAAACCTGGTCTGCCCCACTTTCTGTCATTCTCCATCACACCATTGCTTCCACTATCTGGAAAGTTAACCACATATGGTCTCTGAAATTGCGCTGGACCAACTGGTCCCAGAAACTGCGGATTTACTGAAGGTGCAAACAATCTTGCACCAGATGAGGAATCTGCATAAGCGTTTGCACCAACAGCAAAGGTGGCTGACGGAAGCGGAAAGGTAGTCCCAAAAGGAAAGACTGGAAATTGGAAATGGCTAGATGGGAAAGGCACTGCGGGAGATGATGATAATACTGATCCTCGGTAGAGCTCAGGAGTAAAAGGGGGAACACCAATAGGGCTAAAAGTTCTTTGGGATGCACCAGGTGGAAAAACTGGAAAAGTCTGGTCAACTCGATCGGGTAATGCTGATGGTATTGCTACTGTTGAGTATGTATTCCCAGGAGGGAACCAAGAAGAAAAACTCCCCAACCCGGGACTGTTTATTCTAAGTCCTGCAGAAGGCAACTGAGATGGTAAGCCACCCTTGATTTTCTTACTGATTGAAAACTGATCGACACTAGTATTATCAACCACAGGCCCATCATTTAGATCAAAATCCCTCTGAATATCACCTGTAGGTAAACCAGCAAATGGTTTAATACGAGCGATGGAATTCTCCCCTTTATGATAGCTGCTGATAGAGCAGTGCGCATTATCATTAGCCTCGTCAACCCTATTCAAGTCCAGATCCAAACCTCCAGAGCCACGTAAAAGCACAGAACCCGGGCCTTCATTCAGCAAAGTACCATGCTTACTTGCATAATCGGTTGTCAAATTAACAGCCAAAGCACAATCTCGAGAAGCCAATTCCTCAAGAACCCTTTCGTCAGGCACATTTAGATCAAAATCCAAGAGAATTCGACCATGTTTATTGGTAGAAATATCAGTGTACGGTATATTTGTAGAACCAATTTGCGTCTCAAGAGATTTTCTGGGTTCAGCAGGCCGAAATGCACTAGTTGCAGCAGATCCCTTCCATCCAAGTTCTCCCTTGATTTTCATTAAGTCCTCCGGAGGAACAAATGGACCTTTAGCGGCTGCGGCCACTGTTATGGAAGCAGGATGGCCACTTGGAACAGAACTTACAGAAAATGTTATCGAGTTCATCATGTGAGCAGCTGTTGAAAGCGAGGAAACTAAATTGACTGGCTCCCCATATTTCCCATCATCGGCACTAAAACCTTCATTTAAGTCGAACTTTATTTTGACATTAGGATCTGCTTCTCTTGTAGCAAAAGTCGGAGCCTCAACAGTATCGGAAGTACACTTCTCTGCTGCATCTAATCGCACGCTGGCAGACTTAGATCCCTTGAACTCAGCCTTTTGTTGTGCTTCATGGTTCACAGAACTACTGCATCCATTTTCAGAAAGTGGCATATGCTCGGTAATCTTTGACGTGTCCACATTGGCATCTTTATCACTTCTCTGATTGTTAGATGTGGAACAAAACCCATATATGCTATGATTTTCAATATCAGAATCCCTGCTGATTTCCGCATCAAAGTTTGGTAAATTAAGCTCATTCGTGCAACTCTTAGCATCATCTCTATCAGGTGATTTGACTTCATCACCACCTTCTAACACCGAGTTCTGCCCATGTGCACTTTGGGGCAACTTGACATTATTGTCTCTTTCTGAAAATTCAAGCTTAATATTTGTACTCAATTTCTGCTGTGCATCAGTTAGATCCTTTTTACTGTCACCTTCACACAACAGTTTGGACTCAGTAATATCAACTGTTAGTTTACCCTCTTCGGCACCAATATCAGCTTTTTCCCCAGTCACCATGGCAATATTTTCCTCACTTTCACATTTCAAAACACTATTAGTTCCAGTATTACTAAAATTGACCTTCTCCTCATGAATTTCTCCATTACATTGATCATCTCTTAACTTGTCTATAGAGAGTGTAGGTGTCAAAGAAGTAGCACCATTTTTTTCATTAGATTTATCACAAGTCTCCCACTCTCTGTCTTCACTTTTTCTGAAATCTATACGAGAAGATTCCAAATGGTTATTGCCCTCTCCAGCTAGTATATCTTCAGAAAAACGGGATGGAGGACACTGTAAGTCCCCAGGGAACTTGATGGATAATTTTTTAAGCAGATGCAAATCGTCATCAGACAATGAATTACTGTCTAAAGCAGGCTGATTCTTATCATCACATTCGGCGTCAGAGCAGAACTGACTTTGAATTGCTGACCCATGCTTTTCAAGGGAAGACTTAGACTTTGCTTCATCCACAATGCCATTTTCCTCGACAGCCAGGGCACTCATTTCTGGAGAATCGGTCGGAGAAATCAAATCAGATCTGGACATTTCCCTGGTAGCAACACTAGCAAGTAAGTTCATTCCAACCTCATCCTCAAGTGATAAGGATGAGTTTCCTGCAGAATATTTAACACAGCTCTCAATTAAAGCATTCATGGGACTGAAAGAAGATTCATGTAACTTCGAACACTTCAAATGATTTGTTGGGGAATCCTTAGTTGACATACTTTTCTCTTCATCAGGAAGAGCAGTAGGTGACCCGGCGACTTCTCCTAACCCAGTTAATAAACCTTTAGAATCACTATGCTGCCACGACTCCTGATTCATATCTGAAGCAACTTTAGATCTATAGGCATCACTCTTGTCCTTCGAAGTATGGTCAAACTGCCCATGTTTGTCAAAAAGCACTGTGGAAGAAACTCGACTGGCCAAGGCAGGATCTTCTAGAGATTCTCCATTGACATCATGTGGAGGACTTCGTACCCGGCTTGGTATCTTAACAATTAGCTTATGAATGCTCCCCTCAGCAACGGGACCATCAAGAACCCTTTCACATGTTGAAGGAGACTGTGACTTCTCTGAAACAATACTTTTGTGCGCTGAAGAAACTCTGCTGAAGCTAATTTCTTTCTGACTTCCAGACACCGGGGCCATGGAAAAACCACTGACTTTTCGGTTGCGATTAGTGCCGCCTGATATCTTACTAACAGTTGTTAAACCTGCAGAGGAACTCTTCGCGTCCTCCTTCCCTGACAAAGACTGACTGCAATTATTAGACTGATTAGAACTACTGCTCCTGTCCTCCCTAATAACAGGGACATCAGGAGTGCCTCCAACTGAAACTCTGGGCTGGCTCTCCTTGCCTGATGCAGGCGATAAAGATGATTTTAGTGGCTCGGGTGAAGAGGTTGCAGACTTTACATTACTCTCCCCATGTGAAGACCTTGCTGACGTAGTTTTTGATACAGAACTCTGCGTAACTGAGCTTTTCATGGCAACATCTGACCCACTTGGAGTTCTGCTCCCACTTTGTGACGCTTCTGGAAGACGTGATTTGGAAGGCCACACAGATATAGTTTGTGCTGAACCAGATTTTGTGTCAATACTATTCATTTCAGCTTCAACACGTTTCTTCCATGTGTCAACTAAACTTCTTGCTTTTCTCTGAATTTCTAAGTTTTTATGCGATCGTAAATGATTCACAGATTTACCGATGTAGCACATTTGAAGGGCGTGGAGATTAACTGGAAGTTTATCAAGGGCACGAAGTAAAACTAAAAGGAATTCCTCAACAGATTTATCACCATCCTTTAAATTATAACCATCACCAATCTTCCCTTTATGAATATCCTGGAGCCATTCATCCAAAACAGGCAAACCCCTCAGCTGAACAAACCCATCAAGGCAATCAGCCTTATCGGTAGCAGCTACCACACCTGCAAGCATGGAACGGGCAAGCAAATCCCTGTTTCTATCCATTCTGCTTGATTGCATTAGCTGAATGAGTTTCTCAACCCCATCCAAATTTGTAACTCCTCCTTTTTCAGTTATTCGTGCAATCTCAGACTTTAAATTAGTTCCAGGTTTGCACTGAACAGATTCACTTTCATCAAGTCTTAATGAACGTTCTCGTTTAACAGGATCAGTAACATGATCTCCTCTTTCCCTCTTCTTTCCCTTAACTTGAGAAGGAATGGATGTCCCACTATTTTGACCACTATCACAACCGGGTTTTAATTGTGCAGTTGAAGATGGACTATTAACTTGCTTTGGAGAACGATCACCAGGCTGCAATGTACCATGCATTTCTGTCCTTGTTTTGTATAAAAGCTGGTCTATTTCTTCCTGTCGCTCCTGCAAAACCACTGTGCATCTCAGTATCACACTATCACCATAAAAAAACCACACAGATAAAAACCTAAAGTATCCTATCCTCTGATCACACTCAAGGCACATAAAAATAACTTTTTAGTATTTTATGTGCATCTGTCCGGAGGGTTGGGGGGGTTACGGTTATAGAAATTATAGTTTAAAGAAAAACTTTTTCAACAACAGCAACTCACATTAATATAATCTTGATCCTGTTAGCCACCATAAACACTTGTTTGCTATGTCATATACACGTCGACAAACAAAAGATGATGTCCCTGTGGGCAGTTCTACGCCTCTAGGTAGAAATGCAACTTTACAAGGATGAAGAAGTGAAGCAGCAGGAATTTCGTCTTTGTGGAAGGAATAGAAAATCTCATTAGGAGCAGCGTCCAAAAGAGAGCCCTTTCCAAGCTTTAATTCAGCTGGTCGATAAAGCCAATTCACTCCTAGATGCAAATTATTCTCTTCGCTCAATGTCAAGCAACGTATTAAACCAATGAAAGGAGGAGAATCCTGGGAAGGTTTGAAAAGAGCACAATTGCCAACACTTATTCTGCGATCTTCCTGAAAAAAGAGAGAACTTACTACTTACTACTGGTAGGATATATTGCACAACACAGCAAAGTCACATCACACTTCATAGACCAAATGGCATAGAAAATATGAAACAGAAGGAAAGACAGAGAATAAGTGGCCATACTTCCAAACTCATGTCCAAAATTGTCACAATCTGTAGTGAACTCAATTTCTTTACTACCTACAATTGTATTAATATTAATTGATATTATTAGTATCTCAAAATCGTAAAGACAAACATTTAGTTTAATAATTTAAAGTATCGTTTCCATGCCACCGAGGATCTACGAAGAATGAGACAATGATTGGCAGAGATATAGTGAGAAGATTTCTTGAGATTTGGGTAGATGGGAAATAAAACGAGGGTCTGGTACAAATGTTTGGTATCATCAAATATGTGCTTTTATATTTTTGGACATTCACACAACACCCCTGCCACAATGGCCCATGAATAGATTTTGGATTGATGCAAATAATTTTCCTGTATCCGCAAACATAAAAATACGTATGCACCATATTGTCTTACTGAAAATAATCGACAGAGATGAGAGGACAAAGAACAGACTTAACTTATCATCACCGTGTTCCTAAAAAAACAATGTAAAAGATAAACCAACAAAAGGCCATCTTAGATAACTGTGAATCATTACTCATGCATTTCTACCCATAAAAATACGAACAGTACAACATAGTTTGACAAAAACTTTGCTTCGGAACAACATAGATATGATCTTTCACAATATGATCAAAACTTCTAAATCCCCCTGCCCCTCAACACTCCAACTGATTTACGTCGTCTTATGAAAGTCCCGTCGAGGACAGGTTGACGAAAGAATTTTATAGCTACATCGATTACAATAAAAGAAAGAGTAGAGTCAAATGCATGGAGATCATATAATAGTTCTGAACAAACTTCTATCATTACCTCAACCATTCATATATATTAAACAAAGTGTCAAAGACAGGTTGATAAGGATGTTGTTTCAAACGGGTGTATACTATCACCTCATCTGCTGATGCAAAAAAAAAATGAAAAAAAAAGGTCTGTTAGCATCAAAGCAGTTTTGCCCAGATGCACAGAATTACTGTGAAATTTATTAGCGCAAGCAATAAATTCAGACTATGGTAATCATCTTGGTGAATGTCAGTAGGCCTACCAACAGGACAAGATGACATTCCTTAAAGCTTGAACGAGGTCGTGTGCTGTGATAGACACTTCTCCTGCCTCATACTGATCTAAGTCTTATAAATTTCTCCCCTGCTTTTGGGATACCATAGATCGGAAAGAAGTATGTAATAAAACATGTTGAGGAAATGATCATAGCATGAACAAAATGAGGTGTTGGAGGCAAAAGCAGAGAGGAGTCAATCAAATTTGGACAACACGTTATTAGTAATAAAATATTAAAATAAATGGCAAATTAGATTTTATAAACAAAATGTGTGAGGGAAAATAAGTATAGGGTTGCAATTGACCGAAATGCATATTCCTCAGGAACCTGCACAAAGCCTAGTGCCAATAAGTTGCACTTATCTCACTTCATTAATGGACAAATGCTACGAATATTTTCCACATCTTTGAAGTCACTATAATATTTCAAATAAATGTCATTCTAATACCAAGATGTCTTTGGCACGAAAACAGACTGTTGTATTTTCTACAAAAAGGAAAAGCATTTATGGTGAAACTTTATTGTTTGAAGCATGAACCGAATAAGAAAACCCTCTAGCAACCATTTTTTACTCGAACATCAAATTAAGAAAGTTCAACTTGAGAATTGACAAACTTACAAACAAATCGACTGTAGATTTCATCAAACAATCAGGCTACGTTTTCAATTCAGTCATCATAACCATATCTTAATACATGGAAAGTACACTAAAGCCATTCAGTGATATATTGATGTCACAGGGCAAATAGAAAAAAATTCAACAACGTCCAAATGCAACAGAATGAAAGATTCTACACGAAGGCAAAAATTTAAAACCCACCAAGGCAATACCTTGCAGAAAGAATCGACAGGTGTGCTGGCAGTGACAGAAGAAGCAAGAAAAGAATGATGATAACCCCCAACAGCTTCAGTCGCCGCGGGCAGGACCGACCGCATGTGCTAACCACACTCCTTGAACTCCTACAATTCTATCCGTCCCACGAGCCGTCAAAGCATATCAAAAATTTTTTTTTCTCATTTCGGACAATTCCTTTTCCGCCCGACACCACAATTTCAACCATCAAGTATTTCCAATGACCCCCTCAAAATCACTATTTTATCCCAAACCCTAACCCCGCTTCAATAACATAATATCATCCCCAAATTAAAAGAACCGGAAAAACCCAGAAATAACCCGAATTCCCCTATTCAGAGAAAACCCTAGATCACCTCAATTATATTGAAACCGCAATTTATCCAGCTTTAACTCATTCACAGATTCGATTCTCCTATTCCGTGCCTATCAAATTCAAGTTTAAAATTTTCAGATCGAAAATAACAAGCAAACCAATCAAAAAAAAAAGAGTTACCAACCTCGAAACCGAGATTAACCCTCACGTGCAATTAGCAGAATAAAAACGTAAAATCGCGCATACACGTCCACGCGCCCTGAGAAGAGGAACAAGGATAGACAAAAAAGGACCTGCAAAATTTTCCGATTCAGTAGGAGAAACAGCGAGAGGTTTCAGAGAGAGAAAACGGCGAGATATAGAGACAAACGATCGTACGTATAGGGTCAGAAATTAATTTAAGTAAAAATAGAGAAGGCGGGCAGCTCGGGCAGATCGGGCAAACGATGATAAAGTTACCTGGAGAGGCACCAAAATGTGCCTCCACGTCTTCTAATCCATTGAGTCCCTTCATTCCCCTACGAGCCATCTGTGAGCTCCGAAACTAGGTAAAAATTTGTGTAATATAGTTTCACATATCGTATTTTGTGATACGGATTTTTTATTTGAATCATCCATGAAAAGGTATTATTTTTTATGGGACTTTTTATGGAAAGAGTATTACTTTTTATTGCGAATATCGATAGAATTGACTCGTCTCACAAATAAAGATTCGTGAGACCGTCTTACAAAAGACCTATTCTCGAACCTAATATCAAAGTACATCATTAATTCGAAAATTATTTCATAATTACGTCATTAATAAATTTTAAAACTTTCTATTTATTGTAGAAGATGTTCCACTTATTAAGCATCTTGACAAATCTATTGATAGTTGATAATGCATGACTCGAGTTTTCGAAATATTTGAACGTCGAAAGAATTCAACTATAATTGATATTTTCACTCGATTTCCTTGCAAAATTTTAGTTTATTTAGATTTTTATCGGTCCTTAATTGCATTCATTCACTGATTTATAGGTCTTGTATTTCCATGTGAGACATTTTATGTTGGATTCTTATCTTCTTAAGAAATAGACAAAAAATCAATTGTTATTTTGAAAATCTTGTTAGAAAATGTATAATAACACATGTTACATGGATTATATTATTATGTAAAATGGACATTTAAATATACGACATAACTAGAATATGACATATAGAGTATTTGAAGTTTTTTGGTTTTTTTCATTAATTTAGTTGTAAGTCTTGCATTTTCTTGATGGATAATATGAATTTGTGTGTTATGTTTCTATCACATAGTTGCCACGTGAAAATCAAGTGATGTTTCTCTTATTCGTATTAGAAAACGGTGTAGTGATCAATGATACACAGACATCGAGACAAGAACATGATATGTTTTGATTTCGATGGCTCTTGCATTTATTCATTTATCATTTGCTCTTACATTTCCATAACGAGTTATTTGATGTTGTATTTAGATCGAAAGATTTGGATTTGATGAAGTATTTGAGCTTTAAAATGAATTTATGTTGAAATGGAATTGAAATACACTATAATGACTAAAAAAAATTAATGGAGATTCGAAATAAATATGCAAGTAGATTCACTCGAACAAATTATCGTGACTTTGAAATTTTATCTTCAAATCCATCAATCCAAATACAACGCGAAGTTTTTTTGTATCTGGATTTCTTCATCACACCATATTAGTTGGGATTTTTTTTTCAATCATGTTTGCAAAGGGAGTATTAATCTAAATGCATGGACATGAACATGTTAACATGGATTTATCAACTATTTTGGACACAAACAAACAGAAAACACATATAAATATACATTTTATATAATCAATTTTTTTTTTAAAATAATCAACAAAGTAAAAAAATTGATTTTCATTCAATTACTATTTATTTATAAACATGGTTCTCTTTAATATAATTCAGAAACTTGTGAGACTATCTCACGGATAAATTTATGATAATATTTTCAATCCGACCCAACTCATTAAAAAATATTGATTTTAATGTTAGAAGTATAATTTTTCATGGAAGATATGGTCGGATCGACTCATCTCAGGAACATAAACCTGTGAAACGATCTCATAAAAGACATAATCTTCATATGAAAAAAGTCAGTCAGCTGAAGAGATCTCACTCTAATATTTGAGTAGATCTCTTGTGAGACTGTCTCAGGAATCATTATCTGTGAGACGGGTCAACACTGCCTATATTCACAATAAAAAGTAATACTCTTAGCATAAAAAGTAATATTTTTTCATGTATGACCCAAATAAGATATGCGTCTCATAAAATAAGACTCGTAAAACCGTCTCACACAAGTTTTTGCTCCAATACTTTATATTCCTCACCATTGTCGCTCCAGGGTAAAAGGTGTTAAGTTTAGTACAATATGTAAAAATCTAAAAAAGATGTTATAACTTATACGTGAAATCAAGTGTTCGTCATTTTACTAATTTTTTATAATTGATAATAATTATATAACTCAAATATTTTAATTCAAATACGAAATTCCACAATGCTCTCGGATCCAACCAATTTCAATAAAAAAATTTCGAGTTAAACAAATTTTATTTAAACCCAAATTTCATTATAAAATTCGATTTTATTTTATAAAACACCCGAAAATATATTTGTGATTTTGAATTCTTCCAAATCCGACTGAACTCGTCACGTAGTGAATGTACATTTTTGTTGGGCTGATTAGCCCATCCAATTCCAAACAAATAGCAAACAGAGGCCCAATATTTTGTTTGGCCCAATATTTACGACCCCATTGTACTTCTATCCAAATCTTAAAGCTAAATTGAGAAATCTAATCTAACCCACCACTCTATTTTTTGAAAACCAAAATTTCGAACAAATTTATTAATTGACCGTGTCGATCGGTTTAACGAATAGACAAAAACTTGTATGAGACGGTACGAGTCGTATTTTGTGGGATGGATCTCTTATTGGTCATCCATGAAAAAATATTATTTTTTATGCTAAGAGTGTTATTTTTTATTGTGAATATCGGTAGGGTTGACCCGTCTCACAGATAAAGATTCGTGAGACCGTCTCACAAGAGACCTACTCTAACGAATAATAGGTATTTTCGAACAATAATAAGATTTTTTTAAAAATAAATTTTATGCGAGATAGTTTCACAGATTTATATTCATGAGACGGATATGACTCGATTCATACCCATAATGAAATATAATATTTTTGAAACAAAAAATAATAATTTTAATATGTCAAGTCGGATAGGAGATTTGTATCACAAAATAAACTCGTGAGACAATTTAAGTAAATTGTCGTGGTACAATTAATTGTCCCGGGTGTCTAGAACAATTGAAACATGTCGCTTGAGTTGTTTTACGATTTGAGATATTTGAGTTGCGTCATTAATACAAACTGTAACTTTTCGTAAAACGATCAGCACTCGATCCTACAATTAAAGTCATAAATTCGATTCTCATTTATTACAAGTAGTATAATTATTGAGATATTATTAAAATATAACGATTGTAATTTTTGTCTAAGTGACAAACACTAGGTTTTACATAAATTAATATACAATATTTTAGAAGACACAAAAACCAAAAGACAAAAACTTGTGTGAGACAGTCTCACGGGTCGTATTTTGTGAGATATATCTCTTATTTAGGTCAATAATGAAAAAATATTATTTTTTATTGTGAATATCGGTATGGTTGACCCGTCTCATAGATAAAGATTCGGGAGACCGTCTCACACAAGAATTATTCAAAACAAAATTACTGAACAATCCAAATCAAGTTCTCAGTTTAGTACCAAATTTAATATTCCTGAAATATTTTAGTAATAACTTGAAGAAGAAAAGGATGTGACATAACTCACACCCCACTCTTTCTCTAAAAAAGACCCAATCTTTTAGAAGTTTATTAAAAGGTGAAAAAGATTTTTCTTTTTTTACTTTTTTATTTTTTAAGATTCAATCTTTTCGAAGTTTACAACAAGAATTGATTTATTTATATAAATATTTAATTTTTTTGAGAAAAAAGTGAACTTTTTTATATAAAAAACATATATTTATCTCTCTTTATTTAAATATTTTGATACATATTTTATTTTTTGAGTTAGGTACCTTTTATCCATTAAAAATTTTATTTTTTGTCGTTGAAAGAGAGTTTGTTATAATTGATCGTCGAATATTCGATATATCGTTTCAAACTTTATATATACGTGAAAGAGAGTTTGTTATAATTGATCGTCGAATATTCGATATGTCGTTTCAAACTTTATATATACGTCGAAAATATATGAAAAATGAAATCGATTCATCACTTCAACATATATTGGTCGATTTCAAACATCGAATCGAATTAATATCAAATGCTAAAGATTCAAAGTCTAGTTAGACTTTAGCCTCGTAGAAGACCATAATTATCACTATGATAAATACGGGAGGTAAGTTTCGTGTGAAATATTTATTTCAAATTTTGAAGTTTTTTTATTTGACTTGATTTTTAAATATATATATATATATATAATATTAATTTTAAGTTAATGTCAAATGAATTTAAAGCTACCGATTAGATTGTGTACGACTAGTATTTATTGATGGAAAAATGGTCTTAAGCGAGAGTTATTTTGTGAAATGGTTTCATGTATTTTTATTTGTGAGACGAGTCAATTTTGTCCATATTTAGAACAAAAGTAATAATTTTAATATAAAAATAATATTTTTTATAGGTGACTCAAATAAAATATATTTAAAAAAAAATTGACTTCTGATACCGTCTCACATGACTTTTTGTGTTCAAGTAATTCTTCTGACAAAGAAGGGTAGAATGAAAATGTATAATTTGATATTTTTTCTCTTACCAAATGTTTGAGTTGGTGAACTATGTGAATGTTTGATCAGTATTCAGCAGTTCAATTCTCCCTACCAACAACTTCTCGAACGAGTAGGACGCACTGGGCACTGACTAGTGTGATTTGTAGATTATTACCTTAGTCCGCACGTTTATTCGATACATATTGAATGATAACTGTTGCATATTCCCACATCATAAAAAAGAAAAATCACAATTCAAGTCTGGAAATTTAATTTCTTGGTAATCATAATTATTTTATATAAAATAATAGATATTGTTTTATATTATATTACATATAAAATTACAAATTTAGTGACATGTATTTGTTTTTTTGTGATTTTGATATTTCATATTATTAAATTTTAGTGCTACTCTTGTACCTTTAGGCAGTGTTTGGTTGTCTTGATTAGGCGGGTTTATTTTTTTTAACCCACTTAATCACTCGTTTGGTACATTTTTTATTTAACCAAGTCAATCCCTCCTATAAATGATTAGGTTATATTAGGTAGGTTAAAATAATACCTCCTCATCTCATAGGATTATTTATCTCACTCTTAATCCATGCTATTTTTTCAATTTTACCGTTCTCTTAAATCCAAACTCATCATCACTTCCTTCCACCGACCGCCCACCGCCAACCCCTGCCGTCGGCCGACCGCCACCGGCCGCCGACTCTTCCGGCCGACCGCCGCCGCCGCCGCCGCTTCCGGCCGACCACCGACACTTCCGACCGACCGACCGCCGCCGACGCACAAATGGAAGGGTAATTTTGTCAATTCATCAAAAATTATTAATTATCACATTCTTATCCATCATATCAAACATAATATTATTTTATCATTATATATTATATTTCTACTTCAATCATTTTTTTTATCATTTCTCTCTAAATCATTTCATTATTTTATCCTCCAAACCAATCGCAGCCTTAGATTTTTATAATTTTAATTATTTTGTGTTAAGAGTGATCACATTATATTACACATGTTACATTAGAAAAAATATTAAAAATTATTAAGACTGAAATTTGATAAATAAAACGTTCAAAATCGTAAAAATAAAAATATACAAAAAGAAATGTATTTTCACTTCATTGTATATATTTTGTTAAATATATTTTTTATATTAAAAAATTATAATTGGGAGAATGGTCCCTTTGAATATGGAAAACACCTATGATCTATTTCTGTCATTTTGCCTAATTTTTAATTCCTCTCCCTTTCATGACCTCGGTACATATGTAAGTTTGAATCTTGAAATAAATTACGAAAATTAATCGATTTAAAGTTTTCTTTAAATTCTTAATACATTATTTAAGCCAACTATTGGTCTGCCATAAGTTTAACGTTAGGAGATCGATCAAATTATGATGCTTGAACTGTTATCAATTTTTGAAACATTTTTGAAGCCAATTACTGGGGTTCCATAAGTTTCTTGTTATGAGATTGTTCGAATCATGATGTTTGAGTTGTTCTACAGTTTAAAAGATTCGAGTTCTACCGTTTATCATTGATTATAACTTTTGATAAAGCGAAACGCTCAGTCTTACGCCAACATTTGAGTTTGGATACGTGAATCTTTAAATTATATACATAACGTTAATTTAAAATCAAATTCTATTTATATTTTCATCAAAATATATATAACTTGTAAAAAAAAATTCTAAAATTTGAAGTCCTCTCTCTATACATCACCATCTTCCACTTATCCAACATAATAATGTGATGCTATGATAATCATTTTAGACTGGTATACATTTATATACACACATAACATGTGTATTATATTATAAATTATGTCTTTGTCATTTTTCCTTAAATAATAATCGTAAAAAATATCAATAATATAATATTTTGTGATTTTATCAAAAATTATAAATAACGACCACCATTTATGTAACACAATAGTTTAAACTGCCTAAACGGTACACTTGCATTGTCCGAAACAATTATTGCCTCACATGCTAATTTGACTTTACCATAAATAACAATCGAACAATAGAATATGTGTGCAACAACAAAATTATTTATAGTTAATGATAATTAAATATATTCTTTTCATCGTTTTTTCATGAAAAAATAAGACAAACTTCTGTGAGACGGTCTCACGGGTCGTATTTTGTGAGACGAATCTCTTATTTGAGTCATCCATAAAAAAATATTACTTTTTATGCAAAAAGTATTACTTTTTATTGTGGATATCGGTAGGGTTGACCCGTCTCACGGATAAAGATTCGTGAGACCGTCTCACAAGAGACCTACCCAAAAAATAAATATTGTTCCCAAATAATTATAAATCCGGACATCTTTGACATCATGATGATCTAGTATTTAGGGTGGCAATATATATGCATCTTTTTTACAAACTCTCCAACAATGATAATAAACTAATAATATAATGTGTAGGTCTCTTGCGAGACGGATCTACTCGATCCATACGTACAATTCAAAATAATAGTTCTTACATAAAAATTAATACTTTTCATTAGTTGGGTCGGGTCGGAGACTCATCTTACAAAATTTACATGTAAGATGATCTCACATGAGTTTTTGTGTAATCCAATATCACATGTAATGGATAAAGTTAAAGTCATTTTCAGTTAATGGAATATATATATATATATATATATACAAACAAATAACTAAGAGTTCAAAAAAGTTGAAAAGGAGAATTAAAAGAGGACAAAATCTAGGTAGCCCCATTAATCTCCCACAAAATTATGGAAGTTAATTAATTATTACTCAATGGCTTTTTTCTAAATAATAATTTTCTCACATAATGCTGTCATCCACAATCAAGAAAAGCATGTTGATATTCTTAATTTATACACAAGTTGGCATTATTGAAACATTATCTAAAATAAGTGGAATTTTTTAAAAAAAATTAAGAATCAATTTGTTTCAACTCATTATTTATTTATAACAAGTAAGAAGTATATTTTAGTCATATATGTATAGAGCATGACATTTTTAGTTCAGTATGTTTCGTTGAATGAGTTATAGTAATATAACTACTTTGTAACGATCGATTTTAGTTATTTTCATATGGTTCTGTTTATAGACTCAAATCGATACGTTATAAGAAGAAATATTTGAATATCAATCTCATCGATATCATCGATCTCATATCAAATCTCATCAATCGAATCATTGTTCGCTATTTATAAGATGAATGTCAATTTTTTTTAAAAAAAAATCGTATATATTTAAATCGAGTTACTGGAATCTTACCAGTTTCATTTAAAATAAAACAAAATAACTTATATTGTTATTCTCAAATTCCAAATTACCCTCAAATTCATTTCCTCTGGCTTCTTTCTTTCTCCTGGCCAAAAAATACTAAATTTTTTAAAAACAATTGCAACACGTTTAATATAGAGCTCATTTTAAATTATTCCAAATGTTGTCTAAATCTTAATTTAGAGATAATGTTTGTTCCAAATGATGTTTTATTTGTATTTGATGAATTAAATGAATCACAAATGTTAAGATTAAGAAAACAAAATAAAATACCAATATAGAAAAAGGGGAAAAAAAGAATATCACCCAATTTTATAATTTTTTTAATAAGTTTCTTATAAGACGATCTCACATATTTTTTTCGTAAAACAAGGTCAATTATACAATGTTTACAATAAAAAATAACACTTTTGGCGTGAATGCAAACAAATATGTATCACTCATTTGGTTGCGTGCTATTATATCTTTGTTACACTTTTTATATTATTTTTAGTAGATTTGTGCTAGCTTGGTCTTCAATTCACAATAGATATAGAGTCAACCAAGGTAGATTAAATATTTATCATCTTAATTTAGACTTAATTTTGATCAATAATTGTAGTGGTCTCACAATTCATAAACTATCTTTTTTTACACATACACATTGGACTAAAATTATGAAATTGAATAAATCTCGAGGGAAGTTCGTTTTTATTCACAAAACTCGAACCCAAGATTTTGATCAGCAAAACGAATCCCTTACATCTTGAAGCAAAATATGTCGATCATAAAAGAGTCATTTTTACATAACATAGGAAAAAAACACTATAATTATTTAAAGAATATGCTTCTTGTGAGACGATCTTACTGATCTTTATTCATGAGACGAGTTGAACCCTGTCTATATTTACAATACAAAGTAACATTTTTTCGTGGATGATCCAAACAAAATATTTTTCTCACAAAATTGACATGTTAAATCTTCTCACGTGTGTTTTTGTTTTTGTGTTATGTCTTAATAGATGGGTAAGAGCATAAAACCATGACATTTAATTAGAGTCGTTGTTGGGATAAGGATGAAAAGTGTATTCAACTACCAAAATTAATTACCACATTTGTTGCCTAAACCCTAATAAACCAAAACCCTGGCCCCTCCCTTCCAAAGTACAAGTACAATTATTTTATTTTTAAAAAATTATTATTTATTTGCAAACTAAGGATAAATTAATCAAGGTTCATTTATAAAATTCTTAAAACCAAATGACAAAAACTTGTTTGAGACGGTCTTATATGTCGTATTTTGTAAGACATATATCTTATTTGGGTCATTATGACAAAGTATTACTTTTTATGCTAAGAGTATTACTTTTTATTGTGAAAATCGGTAGAGTTGGACTCGTCTCACAGATAATGATTCGTGAGATCTTCTGACATGAGATCTACTCAAACCAAATTTACGGCATACTTACACTAATAACATCACTTTCTGTTATATTCACCGATAGGTGAATCAGACAGTGTGTGGGCACATCCGGACGACACTTCAAAGCTATTGAGCTACCAATTTTCCACTTGTGTACGAAAAGAAACATGGGAAATAAGGACACATACAAAACTTTTAAATAGCTGGAAATATTTTTTTTTAAAAAATATAACTTACATTTTATTAATTTTCTGTATAATTTCAAAAGAAAATTTCACAATCAATGCGAATTAAATAAAGTGGATTGTGGTGATGAAAGTTGTAACCGATTTATTTGGGAAATGTGAAAAGAGAGTGAGTGTCAATGCACTTTTTTAAGGAAAAAATTTCATGTTACTTTTACTGCATTTAAATGTGAAGATTTATCGATGTTGTGAGATCTACTAAAAAATAATAGATCCCGCATATATTGGTAAATATATGTTTTTAAATCTATTTTATGCATTTATATGTACTTCGATAGCCACAATTAATTCCCATCATTCAAAACATCATCAATTTCATTACTTATAAAAATCATGCACGTATGCCATTTTCTTTAAATCCAAGCATGCAACGTATATTTTCATAAAGTCTTAAAAATCGTGATCATGATGCATAAACATTTAAAATATGGTAAATTTATGCTCAGGACGCTGCCAGGGTTTAGAAGGGGGTTGAATAAACACTTTAAGTTTATTCAAATCTTTTTCGATGGGGTTAATTAGTTTAGCGATAAACTGAATTCAAAAAGCTTCTTGTCGATGTTAATCAATTAACTAATATAGTGTGGAAATAAACTGATGACAGATTAAATACTCAAACTAATTAAAACAAAGAACATGCATGCATTTTAGTAATTGATCCAGATAATGACACTTGAGAATTGAATGACATTTTGTATATGATCCGCGACATCTTCTGGATTTTCGGATTCGATTTTTTATGATATTGTAAAGGAAATGCAATTGCTGACATGTCCGATATAAAAAATTAGACAAAAACTTGTGTGAGACGGTCTCACGGGTCATATTTTGTGAGGCGAATCTCTTATCTGAGTCATCCATGAAAAAATATTACTTTTTATGCTAAAAGTATTACTTTTTATTGTGAATATCGATAGGATTGACTCGTCTTACAGGTAAAGATTCGCGAGACCGTCTCACAAGAGAACTACTCAAAAAATTATTGCCGCTCGTATTTCTTGCCTTGGTAGGCTATAAATGATTGTCTTATATTTACCTTGTCATTTGAATTTGTTGTATGGTATTGTTATATTATCATATGCTTTGAAACATATAATTGTATTTACAAAAAAAACTTTCGTGAGATTGTCACAAGTCAAAATTTGTAGGATGTGTCTTTTATCTGACCCGACTCGACCCGACCCGACCCTACTCATCCCATCAAAAACATTGTTTTTTATGTTAAAATATTATTTTTCTATCTAATTATGGAGCGAGTCGACATATCTCAGGGATATAAATCAGTGAGACCTTGAGACTGACTCTCACATGAGACCTGTTCTTTTACTTGTTATCTCAAATATTTTTGACTTATTGTTTATTGTGTTCGAATTTTATCATTTTAAATAAATAGGCATTATGTGCAATTTCTTTTTTTAAAAATACAACATTTTAAATATACGTAATTTTTTCGGGAGAGTAGGTATCTTGTGAGACGGTCTCACTAATTTTTATTTATGAGACGGGTCAACCCTACCGATATTCACAATACAAAGTAATACTCTTAGCATAAAAAGTAATACTTTTTCAAGGATGACTCAAATAAGATATCCGTTTCATAAAATACGACCCGTTAAATTGTCTCACACAAATTTTTGCCTTTCCGGGAAATGTTATCATCGCAATTTTTTTTTTTAGATGGACATGATTGGCTAATTTTGAACTCAAATAAATCTTAATCTTAAAATCAAAGTATATTAGTTGGATCAACATTATTCGCAATATACTTTGTTACCCAAACTGATAGTTGGATCAACATTATTCGCAATATACTGCACACGCGATGCGTGTGTATACAGTTTTTTATCATTATTGATAGACCAAAGTGAAATTGGACAAATTATAGCGGGACTAAATTGATATTTGAATCGTTGAAATAAAAAAATAAATAAAAGTGTGTGTTGAATTTTTTTTTTTAAAAAAACAAAAGTGTAATATTAGTATCATATAAGGGTAAAATTGGAAAAAAAAAGTTGGTGTCCTTCCTAGTTGGTTACTATCATGTCATCAATTTTAATAAAATAGAATAAATTATTATTATTATTATTATTATTATTATTATATTGCAGTAAAACATTTTTAAATTAATATTTTTTCGGTCTCGACTTGGGCAAACCGGCAATTTCGACAAATTAATAAGAATTTTTTTTTTCAGACGATGGGCACTTCAATTTTATAAATTAACAATTCTATAAAATTAAGAAATTTTAGTAAAATATGATTATATTGTTGGTTTTTTATGCAATTTAAATATATTGTTGTTCTGTTTATACGATAAATTATATTTGATTAATCAATACAATTAATATTATTGAATTAATATAATAATAAATATAATTTACTTATTTTTATAAATATACATGTACAATAAATTTTTATTTATATTAATTCAAAGAATTTGATATATACATTGATGTAATACAATGACTTTTTATATAATTCGATTTATGTTTTTCAAATAAAAACTTTTTAAAATAATAAATTATTTATTTCTCTATTAATTAATACATATCTAAATTAATAAAAAAATTTGGTATTAATATTATACATAATTTAATGTAATTAATATGTAAAATTAAACTCATGCATAATTATTTTTTAGTAGCAGAAACATTAAATAAAGCGTTAAAGTATACTTTTAATACCGTTGTTATTACTGTAAATTTTTATGGTTGGATACCATCAAAATATACTTTATTGAAGCCTGAAGATTCCCATTTCCCTTCAGTCTCTGTCTCTTTGACTCTTTCCTCTACATTTTCTAGAGGTGGAGGCTGGAGCAATTCAAGAAACAGAGAAAGGGGTTCAACAGATACAAAAATTGACCCATTTTTGTATCGTTTTCATCTTTCACGCTTTTTTGCTTACTGTTTATCCAGGTTTCTTTTTCTTGCCTTTGTGCTAGAATACACACATTGCCATTGCCAACTTTTTGTAAAGTTCTCTCCTTTTTCCTCCCATTTTCTTCTTCTTCTCTCTCTCTTGCTCTCTTTTAATGCTGGATAAAGAAACTTTTTTCTTGAGGTGGGGTCTTTTGATTTTACTGACTTGAGTTCACTTTTCCATCCTTTCTTGATTTTTGCTTCTTGAAAAGCTTCCACATTTCACAATTAGGTATCTTCGTCCTGCCCTTTTCTTTTATGGACTTCTCTTATTTACTCTTGTTTTGTTGGAATTATTACATTTATTAATAACACACAGTCACACACACCACCACCACAAGAGTTACCGTTTCATTCTGCTGGCTTTCCTCCTTCATCTGTCGGCTGCCACTGTGGCCTTAACTTGTATTTATGGTTACAAGGAAAACTTGCGTTGTATGGTTGAAACCCACGCATTAAATCTACTGCTCTTATTTCGTGTTCTTCTGAGCAATTTTTTTCTTGAATCTATCTCTCTGCGGTGCTAATAAAGTTGCATTTTTGTTTACGTTTCTGCTGTATTTTCAATTTTTTTCCTGAGAGTTTGGTTACCAGGGTGGTTATTGGTTTGCGGAGCTTTGCATTTTCTGAATAATAAGAGTCTCAAAAACTGTTTTTCCTGTATTATTTTACAGATATAAAAGGTAAAAGGAGATACATTGTTTCATAAGAAATGGCAGGAGGTGGAGCTGCAGCACCAAAAGCAGATGAGCCAGCACCACACATACCCAAAGATCAGCTTCCTAATGTTGCTTATTGCATCACCAGCCCTCCTCCATGGCGTCAGTCTTTTTTATCCCGTTTCTTCTTTTTCCAGTATATTCTTATATTTTGAGCTTTCAGAGTTGGTATAAAGTGTTTGCTGATTCCTTGAACCATAGTTTCACTTTTAGCTGGTGGGAGTACTTGGATCTTTATTTTTTTATTCCTGTTCATGTTGACGATTCTTTGATACTCTTCTCCACACATCGAATCTGAAAGGAAAATTTAAGTAATTTGGCTGAAATACTAAGAGCATGGATAGTATCCCAATTTTAACAGTGGTAACTTAGGCGACTCTCACATCTAATGTCAGACCACGGCTTAAGGCATTCGGGACCAATGAATTTGTGGTTGTAAGTGGCAAGATGATAGAGCGTGGTTGAAATTATTAAAAGAATATTATGATAAAGCTAGTTGTTTTCTTTTTCATTTTATACTTGTCGTATATTCTTGTGTTGTCACCCAGTATCTGTTGTGTTCTAATTTGTGGCGTCTGTTCTGTTTGTCCCACTCTTTTTAGGTTATTCTATGTTATCTTGCTCTTCTTGTTTCTTTGAGCAAAATAATGGTATATTCTACAATTAAAATGTACTTCTATTCTCTTTCGGTAAACTGATGCTTGAACATATGCCATTAAGTATTCTTTTGTGAACAGCTTAGTTTTTGAGGTTGTGTGGGGTTTAATGTGCCTTTCTGGCTATTCTGAAACTTCTCAAGGAGTTATTGTAGACCATTCTCAAGTTTATGGTTTCCTGTTCATTCAATTTATCATAGTAATTCTTATTTTGGTCACATTGAGGAAAGATACACACTATTATCTTCCTCTATGGTTTAATGATGACACAAAGACTTCTTTTTCCGTGACCTTAAGAATTATTGTCGACCATTTACTTCGATCATTTAGCTTCGAAATGTTAGATAATTATTATAACGACTTTTTAGTTATTGAAAATGAAATTTTTGCATACATAAAAGTATAAAGGGCGTTAGCCTTAATTTTTTGACAGAATGCTGTTATCATTTTGCAGCGGAGGCCATCCTTCTTGGGTTCCAACATTATCTTGTTATGCTTGGCACAACAGTCATCATACCCACTGCCCTGGTTCCTCAAATGGGAGGAGGAAATGTAAGGCCATAGAGTACTTTTACACAGTTCCATATCTGAAATTCTAATATATTCGATTTTGACTTATCTTAAAGGAGGAGAAAGCAAAAGTTATTCAGACTCTGCTTTTCGTGGCTGGTCTGAACACACTGTTGCAAACATGGTTTGGAACCAGATTACCTGCTGTGATTGGAGGGTCATACACCTTTGTTGCTCCCACAATTTCAATTATTCTATCTGGTAGATGGAGTGATCCTGACCCTGCTTCGGTTAGTGATCTGATCCCGTTTCTGTTTTACTTTTCTGTCTTTTGTTCGAACATTAAATAACTTCACAAGCATCAAGTGGTTCACAGCAATGTTTTTTACTCTGTTTTCCCCCGAACACATGTTTCACTGTAAATGGCTGTGCAGAGGTTCAAGAAAATAATGCGGGCGACCCAGGGTGCGTACATTGTTGCCTCGACCATTCAGATAGTTCTAGGTTTCAGTGGGCTTTGGCGGAATGTTGCAAGGTTGGTGTAAATTACATACTTGATATGTATGTAGAGTCATTGAGTTTTGCTGTTTGGCCCACACAAATTATTTAAGATACATTTCAAATTATTGTGTCATCCATGTCATTGATTCAACTTTGCATGTCCATCATCAGTAGCAAACAATTTTGAGGATTAGCACATGGCATTTCCTCTTACAATACTTTATCTCTCCTATACTTCAGTTATTACCCATCCAACTTGTTTAACAATGGTGCAGATTTCTGAGTCCAATCTCAGTTGTTCCTTTGGTTTCTCTTGTTGGTTTTGGCCTATATGAGTTTGGTTTTCCCGGGGTATGGCCAATTCTAACTTGAATATTTCCTTTGGTTATGATAAGCCAGTGTATTTGACCTTCGCCGTGTGTCAATAGGTTGCCAAATGTATTGAAATTGGGTTGCCGCAGCTCATTCTATTGGTTCTTTTCTCTCAGGTAAAAATAAAACCTATATCTGACAAAAATTCTTGTTAACAGTCTATGAGAACAATCCACATATGGTCTTCCTGTGCAAAACTCAATACTTTTAGATAAAAGTATCATCAGATAATTGATTTTTACTATTATTGCATTATTTATCCATTGGGAGAAGTTTTGATACACTTGTAATTCTGGTTTCTGTAGTACTTGGTTCATCTCATACGTCCAGGAAAGCATATCTTTGACAGATTTGCCGTGTTATTCTCTGTGGTAATTGTGTGGATTTATGCTCACCTACTTACTGTGGGTGGTGCATACAATGGGAGGCCACCAAAGACCCAAGTAAGTTGCAGAACTGATCGTGCTGGACTTATTGATGCCGCTCCTTGGTAAGCTCAGGTTTCTTCTTGTTGATAGTAATATTTTTTTCACTGTTTTTACACTCTACTCGTTTCATATAATCATGTGGTTATGAAGAAACTATCGCTATAAAATTCATCTGTGAAGAATACCTGATGGTACTTACATATGGGAATAGAATTATTGTTGGTTTGCATGTGCAGGATTCGAGTTCCATATCCCTTTCAATGGGGAGCACCTTCATTTGATGCTGGTGAAGCCTTTGCTATGATGATGGCTGCATTTGTTGCTCTTGTAGAGGTCTAATTTTTCACTTTTCTTCAAGATTCTCCCTTCTTTATTGTCTTGAGTACATGGAGACAGATATTTTCGTTCACAGGCTCTACTTAGGTGGTTGTTAACTTGCTTTTACTTAAACATGTTGTTAATGGTAAAATGCAGTCAACTGGTGGCTTTATTGCTGTGTCCAGATATGCCAGTGCAACCCCGTTGCCACCATCTATTCTCAGCCGTGGAGTAGGCTGGCAGGTAAACCATGCATCTTAACATCAATCTCACCTGTCAAAAAGATCAGATGATCTCAATAACTTCCTTGAAAAGAGGTGGAAGAACCTGATTTCTCTTTTGACCTCCAATTGTATGTAGGGTGTTGCGATCTTATTATCAGGAGTGTTTGGAACTGCTAATGGATCTTCAGTATCTATGTAAGATTGCCACTCAAATTGCTTCATGATTATCAAATAATTTTTTCAGACCATAAGATATTGTCTTTCTTTGCTTCCTTCCCCTCAGTGAGAATGCTGGCCTGTTAGCGCTGACACGTGTTGGCAGTCGAAGGGTGGTGCAGATATCTGCTGGATTCATGCTTTTCTTCTCTGTTCTCGGTAAAACTTTCCCTTCATACATAAGTCAATCTCATAAACTTTCATTCTTTTCCATGCAAAATTCGCTATAATGAGTACAATGTGTCTGCAGGGAAATTTGGAGCTGTCTTTGCTTCAATTCCAACACCTATTGTGGGTGCCCTGTATTGTATCTTCTTTGCTTATGTTGGTATGTGTTTACAATCTGATGAAAGCTCCTGAGGATAGTCAAATATTTCGATTTACCTGATATTTCTGTACATTTGTGAATACACAGGTGCGGGTGGCTTAAGTTTCCTTCAATTCTGCCAACTGAACAGTTTCCGGAACAAATTCATACTGGGATTTTCTATTTTTCTGGGCTTGTCCATCCCCCAATATTTCAACGAGTATACAGCTATTAAAGGATTTGGTCCTGTCAACACGAGTGGCAGATGGGTAAGGCACAGACACAAATACTTAGATCTCTGAGAAAAAACTAACCGAGTTTTGCTGTAAATCTCACTTTTCTTCCTTTGTTCTTGGCAGTTCAATGACATAGTCAGCGTCCCCTTCTCTTCAGAAGCTTTCGTGGCCGGTATACTGGCTTACTTTTTGGACTCCACTCTGCACAAGCCAGATAGCCAAGTAAGGAAAGATAGAGGCAAACATTGGTGGGATAAGTTCCGAACCTTTAAGGCAGACACAAGAAGCGAGGAATTCTATTCCCTCCCCTTCAATCTCAACAAATATTTCCCATCTGTCTGATGGTTTGCCCCCGGAAAGACGACGAGTTCTTTGTCAAAGCTTGAATCATTAGTTCCTTCCTACATATGCATCGCAGAGAACACAGAAATGGTACTTTTGATTCGTGCAATGTGTTTAAATGGCTCACATGCAATAGATATATAAATAGCTCGTGTGGAACATTTGTTTGATTTAATTTTCTTGTGAGTTGGTGTTTGCAACTTGTATCCGTCATTGGTTAAGGAAGCAAGTTTGCTTCGTTTGAACTAGATTTTCCATTTTTACCGTAGCTTGTTAAGATTGAGACTTGAATCTAATTCAATCCAAAAAACTAAATAAAAAAAAAAGAAA
This sequence comes from Primulina tabacum, assembly GCF_025594145.1. Classification (NCBI taxonomy): domain Eukaryota; kingdom Viridiplantae; phylum Streptophyta; class Magnoliopsida; order Lamiales; family Gesneriaceae; genus Primulina; species Primulina tabacum. The sequence continues at coordinate 35,913,477 of NC_134561.1, read as the reverse complement.
AAAAGATTGTCGAGATCTATACATATAACTTCAATGTGAGATAATGAACATGCACCAAGTTTAGCCCTATATGATCTCTGCATTGGGGTCATCACTTTCAATGGATACTTGTAAACCATAAATCCAAATTCAAGATAATTACTACCAGTTGGGATTCATGACGCTGGTTTAAATGGAATGTTACTTGCAAGATAGTTATTAATAGGGGGTCATGCTTTTATTTGGTCAGCTTCAAAAACTTGTGTGAGACGGTTTCACGAATCGTATTTTATAAGACAAATCTTTTATTTAAATCATCCATGAAAAAGTATAACTTTTTTTTACCAACAATATTACTTTTTAGTGTGAATATCGGTAAAATTAACCCTACTCATAAATAAATATTCATGAAATCGTCTCACAAGAGACCTAATGTTGATTAAAATGATATGTGGGTTTATATTAGAAGTAATAACGAATCAAATCGAATATTATCATCCATATGGGTTCTAAACAGAGGTCCAAACAAATCAAATCAAGTTTGAATATTTTATCAAACCCGACCCAAATTCGATAATAATAATTTATGTTTGGTTTCAAGAAAATGCACGCTATCACTTTGGACCAGTTTCGGGCTTAACAAGTCTCCTCCTATATATTAATAATCCTTTTGAAAAGTTTGTTGATTATATAGTTTGAAATTAACAATAATTAAACAAAAACCCAAATATTCTTTTTTTATTTTTCTTTTTTTAAAAGAAGAAAATACAAAAGTTTGGAATGAAAAGCAGCAGATTTGAGATTCACTCTTTCTTCTTATCCCCGGAGACGGCTTCCTTCGCCGACTGCACTGCTCCTGCAACTTTCCCGGCTGCCCCCGCCACCACTCCGGGCTTCTCACCCTCGTGTATCACATGGGTTACCTCCACCGTCTTCTCCTCAGGATCCTCCTGACGGCCCGCCGGAGTGCGATAATCCACCGTCCTCACTTTTATCTCCTCACCACCTTCATCATTTGTCTTCACACTTCCCTGCATATAATCACAAGCACGAGCTATTGGCTCATTAATGGAGTATCAGACCAAAATTCATTGCTGATATATATTTGGTATCAGTACCTTTGAAGAATCCATGGAAGATAACTCCGATCAGAATACAATGGCTACCGGATTCTAAGTTGATTCTGAAACTGATTCAAGAAACTTAACTTCGCCAAGTAGAATGAATATGAACATGATCGGGCTCGATTTAAATAATAGAAACTGCGAATCTGTGGCAGTGAATTGGAAATAGGTGGCATCATTTTGTTGGATCGAAAATTTTAAAAGTAATATGCTTTGGACACGTAGAGGATTGAGGTGCAAAGTTTTGCATTGTTTGACTTTAAGGAAATTGTAGAATATTGGTCTTTATATTATTTTTTAACACGTGGCCAATGGCCATACGCTTTTACACAAAAAAATAAAATAAATTTATGAGACGATATCACGATTCACTCTTACTACGTTATCTTCTGATAACGTCGTAAGAGTGAATTTAAAAATGAATATTTATCGGATTTATATTTTTAATGGATCTGATATGTTATTTATCTTTAGATTCAATTTTACTGTGTTTTTATATATACAAAAAGAGTCACACGTGTGTTTTCACGTTAATTCATTGAGGAGTAGGTCTCTTGTAAGACAGTCTCACAAATCTTTATCTGTGAAACGGGTCAACCCTACCGATATTCACAATAAAAAGTAATATTCTTAGCATAAAAGTAATATTTTTTCATGGATGACCCAAATAAGAGATCTGTCTAACAAAATACGATCCGTGAGACCGTCTCACACAAGTTTTTGCATTCATTGAGTAAGTATTTTATGAGACGGTCTCACGAATATTTATCTATGAGACGAGTCAACCCTACCGATATTCACAATAAAAAGTAATACTTTTTCAAAGATGACCCAAATAAGAGATCGGTCTCACATAATACGACCCGTGAGACCGTCTCACACAAATTTTTACGTAATTCATTATAACATATTAAAAAAATGATATTAATCCTTGTAGTCATTTGATCAACTACAACCTCCAAATCATGTATCATGTAATTATAATAATAAAAATATTATATGTTGTATGTATATAATAAATTTCGTAAAATATTACATTTTGCTATCATATTTTTGGAAAATCAATGAGATTTAGAATTTTACTAATAAGTTCTTTCATAATTGTGAACAATATGTTGTTTATAGTGATAATTTCATATATGTAATCAAATAACTAGAATTGGGCTTTGTGTTTACTTAAGCTCATTGGGCTTGAGGCCCAGACCCACATGTCTCTTCAACTCAATAAATAGAAGACCACTCATTATTCAAGGGATACTCTCGGGTTTACGTTAAGCACTCATCGACGTCTCTAACGTTGTTCATGATGCGAGTGACAATCCGCTATGTTTCCTGTTTGAGTTCGCAAAAACGACAACTACGCAATCGGATCCAATATTCTAGCATCCACATGAGTCTTTCTAAATCGGGTAATATTTTTTTTAACATTTTTTTTGAAATCCTATTTTAGGGGGTGGGATGACTCGAACCTGAGTCATTACAATGGAGAAACAAGGTGAGACTATCAGAGCCAAAGCTCGGTGTCGGGTAACATTTTATTTGGTTAAATCATAATTAATAATAAGTTGTCAAATTAGTACATGGACAATTAAATGATACGTCTATTTAAAAAGTCAGTTTCACCCTTCACTTAAATTCAATTAAGTGTATATTTTTATTTTCAAAATTTAAGATTAATTTAATGATTAAAATTATTTTGAAACTATAAGTTATATTTATGGTAAATAAGTATCATACACTTTGTATTAAAATATTAAAAACATCAATTAATTAAATAATATCCCAAAATGCTTGCTGAAAGAGCGTTTGTACGGAAATCTATTGTCTGCTTGTTGATCAAATATTCATTTATTTTACCAATTTAGAGAGTGTCTAGAGAAATATACCCATCATTTAAATTATTTATTCACACATTTATATTATAATAATAATATGATACCTATTTGTATTATTGATATTATCACAACAATGAATGGTATGACGCAACGTGTCGTACAGTTTTGATATATTGTTTATCTAGTAAATGTACATACACGTTGTAAGGATTATTTTGTCCGACAGATATAACAAATAATAAAAATATTAGAATAAGATTAAAAATAATAAATTTGTGTTTTGTCAGAATTAGGTGTTGTGCCAGATGTTACAACATCTCGGACAACATCTACATGCAGCGAAAAATTAACTTTTATAACACAAATTGACTTGAAATAAATAGATGGACAAGATTAAATATGCCACAAGTATAAATACTTGTGCTTTATACTTGTGCGGTGCCTTATGACAAAAATTACTCACTAGAAAACCAACAACGTTTACACAAAAACCTATCACTAGTGAATAATACTAAAATTAATTTTCTCAACACTTTGAGAAAATAAAGCTTTCTAAAAACAACCAAAAATATTAAAAAGTGAATAAGAAAGCAAAAGAAACGCAAACTAAAACTAGAGTCACAGAAACACTCTTCAGCCAACTTCGTTAGGGATGTTGTCTGAAGATGTTTCCAACATTCATGGCAACACTTGCTATCGGCAGTCTTCAAGGCAGCAGCAAAGTTGACAGTGTTTTTCTCTGAGATTCAAAACGTGCAAAGTGCGTGCATTATGTTGAGTAGAAAACGGCCAGCCCTACAAAGTCCTTGGTCTTTCTTTTTATAGATGAGAGTCTTATCACATAAGGAAACCTATTAAACAAGGGAAGATAAGAGTTTGATTAGAAATAAACTCTATTTAACCATTGATATCATATCTCATCAAATCATTAACATAAATATAATATCTCAATAAGTCAACAATATGCTTAAATATATTTGCACAATTATCTCATTATCTTAAGAAAGGCAAAATCACATAATATTATCGTACTCAATTTAAATCAATAAGGAAAGATATAGTTAGGGAAATAATTTAATTCTATAATTCTATCAAACTCGAAAATATTATTTCCCTTCAATCTCCCTCTTTTTGCCTTTCTTGGACAAAATGAGATCAAACTCATTTATCCTTGTTAGCTCAAATCAAATCCCCCCGAATTCAAGAATGTTTGTCTCCCCCTGAATAAGATACTGTTAGCAGAGGTGTTGTTAGTAATGTTGGCAACATTCAGAGTAAAAGCATAAGAGCCTAGTCACAACTACAAACCGCAAAACACTAGAAGAGCATAAACACCAAAAACAGTAAAAAAAATAACCCTCATTCCCAAAAACAGTAAAAAAATAACCCTCATTCATCATCCTCATCATCATCACTATCATCCTCTTCTTCATCACTGTCATCCTTAGTTCCAGATGGACCAGCATCATCTCCCCCTTTTTGTCCATGAAAGACACCTACGGCCAACAAAACCTCGATGGTAGTAGCCAAACTCTCATAGTAAGCCAAATCGGCCTTGTCCTGGGCAATCTTTTTACGAGCAACCAATTCGTATTCACCATCAGCAGAGTCATCTCCCGAAGTCTCTGTCGGGTCAATCAACGATGGGCGAGTGGATGATTGCCCTTTGTATCGAAACCGTTTCCCTGGTGTGAGGTCAGGGTTATACCCAGCCTGTCTCTTTGATCGACGAACAGGTTGACGCGGAGGATTGAATACTTGGATAATTGGTGGATTCTCAACATCGAAAGCATTTCCGGGTTCGCCTGGCGCAATTACTTCCAAGGGGACTGGTTCTTCAGTCGCAAGCACCAATGGTAGAGACGATTCGACAGTGGGTGTCGTAGCGGATGTTGTCTCACTAGGGGCAACATCTTCTGTGTGCCCCATTTCACTCCGAATATCAAGGGAGTCAAAACCTTTGCCTGCCATTGATGGTGAATTGCAAGTTAAGCCGAGAAAGTATGAAAATTACAGAGAGAGATGAGAAAACACTAGGTGTAATTTTGTTCGAGGGTTTCTAGAACAGTAAGAATGAGTGTGATGTGAGTGTGGCGGTGTAGAAAATAATCATCACATCTCAGCGCAACAAAACACAATGTAACTGCCCTTAAGTCTAATGGAAAAAAAATGAAACGCAAAAATTTAGCCGTTAACTCCATCAATTAATTACTGAATTAATTTTCGCACAAAAAAAATGGTTCAAAATTTCCAGAAGTAACCCACATCGACTTTCGCTCTACTAGACATCAAGGATCACATAAATTCGAGATTTTCGCAAAGTCTGGATTTTCACCGAATTTTCTTTGTTGAATTATCAATATCCTTGTGACACAGCAATATTCACGAAGATATGTTTATGCATGACCTAATTATGCCAAATAACAGAGTGTAACAAAAATAAAAACATGAAACAAGTATGATATATGTTTACCAATGAGGTGTTGTCACAAATGTTGGCCACATCTTCGGCAACACGTCCAATTCCAGAAAGTAATTTTAATTTTTCTTCACACTTAGGGACTTAGCAATTTTCTGATTATAGAAGTGGTAGCTCCCACACTAGAAGAACGGTCTTCATAGGACTTCTCTAGGTAGCTTTTTCCTTTTCTTCTATTTCTGTGTTAATTTCAGAAGGGGTAGCTCCCACACAAAAAGCACAGCCTTCATTGGCCTCTTTTAGGTAGCTTTTTCCATCTTTCCTTCTGACACAGAGCATGTTTTATTAATCTTATCAAATTTACTCAAATCACCCTTCACTTGTGACGAACTCATACGATATAGAATATTTTTCATGTCCAAGTGTGTTAAGTAAGATAGAATGAGGAATTGTAGGTGTGTCAGAAGATTGAGCAACATCATTTCAACACATCATATCACAGTATGCATGAAAATGCAGAATGTCTAAATCTTAAAAATGATCATGCATGTCAGATGTTGTCCGAGATGTTGTAACATCTGAGACAACATCCGTAGGATGATTAAGCAGAACACATGCTGAGAGATTTCCTAAGATTGGAAAATCTCTCAAAATCCAATGCCTTAGTGAATATGTCGGCCAATTGGTTATTTGTATCAAAAAACTCCATCCGAATCAATCCTTTCTCAACTAGATCTCAAATAAAATGATGCCTTATGTCAATGTGCTTAGTTCGAGAGTGTTGTACTGGATTTTTTGAAATGTTAATAACACTTGAATTATCACAGTACACTACTAAGGATTCACTGTTAAGCTCATAATCTTCTATCATTTGATTCATCCACAAAAGTTGGGTGCAAGCACTTCCAGATGCCACATATTCTGATTCAGCAGTGGAAAGTGAAACACAGTTCTGTTTTCTGCTTGTGCCATGAAATCAAGTTATTTCCGAGATAAAAAGCATCCACCAGATGTACTTTTCCTGTCATCCAAATCCCCAGCCCAATCAGCATCTGAGAACCCTACTAGATTTGAGTTAGTTTCGTGTGTATACCATAATCCTAGATCAATGGTTCCGGCTATGTATCTTAAAATACGTTTTACGGCTTTTAAGTGTGAAATCTTAGGATTTGATTGATATCTTGCACACAAACAAACACTGAACATTAAGTCTGGGCGGCTAGCAGTCAAGTACAGAAGACTCCCTATGATGCTACGGTATAGGGTGTTGTCAACATCTTCAGCAGCATCATCTTTTGATAATTTTTCATTCGAACCTATGGGTGTCTTCATGTGCTTAGAGTTCTCATTAGCAAATTTCTTGACTAAATTTCGAGCACATTTACTTTGACTTAGGAAGATGCCATCATGCAGTTGTTTGATTTGTAAACCAAGAAAGAAATTTAGTTCTCCAACCATACTCATTTCGAATGTGGATGACATGCATTCAACAAAGTCACTAGCATGTTGTTTAGATGAGAAGCCAAAAATTATATCATCAACGTATACTTGACAGATAAGTATCTCACCTTTGGCTTTTTGAATGAAAAGAGTTTTATCTACCTCACCTCTTTTGAATCCGATCTCAAGCAAGTACTCAGTCAATCTCACATACCAAGCACGAGGTGCTTGCTTCAAGCCATACAATGCTTTCTTCAGTTTATACACATGGCCGAGATTGTGTGGATCCTCAAAGCCTTTTGGTTGTCTTACATATACCTCTTCATTCAACACTCCATTCAAAAATGCACTTTTTACATCCATTTGAAACAACTTTATTTTCATGTAGCATGCAATGGCAAGCAAAAGTCGGACTGACTCAATGCGAGCAACTAGGAGCGAAGGTCTCATCAAAATCAACCCTCTCAACCTGAGTATACCCTTGAGCAACCAACCTCACTTTATTTCGAATAATGTTTCCTGACTCATCAGTTTTGTTTTTGAAAATCCATTTAGTGCAAATAATATTCCCGTGGTCAGGAGGTGGAACAAGGGTCCACACATCATTTCGAATAAACTGCTCAAGTTCATCGTGCATAGCATTGATCCAAAACTCATCTTTTAAAGCTTCATCAATATTCTTAGGTTCAAACTGAGAGACAAAACACGAAAATCTAACCTGAGAGTATATGATACTCATGCAAATAAGTCCAGCCATTTTGCGGTAGTCTACCTTGTCTTTTTTTCGGGTTAGGATTTCCTCACGTGCATTCCCAATTATTTGAGATGATGATTCTTTTGGATTTTACTTAGAACATTCTAGTCCATCATCTATTTCAGCATCATCGTTGTTTGGATCCTATACTAGTTCAGTGACTTCAGTTTCAGATGTTGTGCTGGGTGTTGCAACACCCGGGGCAGCACCTGAATTTTCCAGAGAGGTCGAAGTTTCCAGAAGATCTTCAATGTCATCTTCAGTAGTTTTCTTCTTGAGATCTGCACAATCGTCAAAAACAACATTAATGGATTCCATAATAGTCCTTGTTCTTAAATTAAACATGTGATAAGCTCGACTGTTAGTTGCATATCCCAAAAACAAACACTTGTCACTCTTTGAGTCAAATTTTGCAAGTTGATCCCTGTCATTCAAAGTGTAACAGACATAGCCAAAAACATGAAAATACTTAAGGTTGGGCTTATTTCCCATGATGATTTCATAAGGAGTCATGGTTGAACCACTTCTCAAATAGACCCTGCTCGAAATGTGACAAGCTGTATTAAGGGCTTCTGCCCAAAACCGCTTTGAAATGGTTTTTGAAGACAACATCACCCTTGCCATTTCTTGCAACGTTCGGTTCTTGCATTCGGCAATGCCATTTTGCTGTGGGGTTTTCGGTGCTGAAAATTCATGTGAGATCCCCTTCCTGTCACAAAATGATGAGAATGAAGAATTTTCAAATTCCTTACCAAGGTCAGTCCTGATCCTTCTCACCTTTGAACTGTGAAAGTTTGTAATTCTTGTGATCAAGTGTTTGAAAACACCGAAAGTATCCGATTTCTCCATAATGAAACTTATCCATGAAAACCGTTAGAAATCATCAACACAGACAAAAGAATATTTCTTACCTCCATAGCTTTCCACTTCCATAGGACCCATAAGATCCATGTGTAGCAATTCCAGACAGCATGTTGTCACAGATGTTGGCAACACTTGGTGCGACACGCGAGTCTGTTTTCTTTTTTGACAATCTCCGCATACATATGGTATTCCAGAAGAGAGATTAGGCATACCTCGTACCGCATCATACTTACTCAAGTTCTTCAAGGTTTTGAAATTTGCATGTTCGAGTTTTTGATGCCAAAGGTCAAGCTCACTAACTTGTGCACAGTTGCATGAAAGCTCTTCTCCTATTCGGTAGCAATTATCCGAAGACCTAGTACCTGTCATAATGCATGAGTTAGTTTCGTCGAAAACTTCACAAGAATGTTTATTAAACTTGACATGTAAATTATCATCACACAATTGACTTATGCTAATCAAATTTGAAGTTAATCCTTCAACATGAAGCACATTGTGGAGCTTTGGTAGTCCTTCAACATTCAATGTACCATTTCCCACAATTTTTCCTTTAGCTCCCCCTCCATAGGTTACTCTACCACAATTTTGTTCAACATAATCAGTGAGATGTTCTTTTGAACCTGTCATGTGGCGTGAGCTTCCACTATCAAAGTACCAATGACCTGCAATGTTAGTTTTCAATGAAGTATAGACAACATTACAGTGAATTTTTACTTTGGTACCCAAACTTGTCTTACTGAGGGTTGACGTTTGGAGGTGTTGCGGGAAGTGTTGTGCAACATTCGTGGCAACATCCGATTTGACTCTTGGTTCATGCAATCATCCCTGAGTTTAAAACAGTAGGGCCTGATATGACCAGGCTTAAAGCAGTAGTGACATACATACCTGCGTTTTCTTCTTTTAGGAATGAATGGAGTTGGTTGTCTTCTCGGTGGAGAACTTTTGGTTGAAGATGTAGTTTGTGAAGGTGTGAATATTTCAGTTTTTCCTTTCACAAACACAGTTGACTTTGAAGATTCACCAATCTCGAACACACTATCTTTGAAGCCTAAGCCTTTCTTGTCATCTCTTCCCATCAAAAGTATGGAGTCAAGCTTGGATGTGCTTGAATTAATCTTTGACAAAGTTTCGGTTGTCTTTTGAAGCTCTTCTTTGGTCTTGCCAAGTTCTAAGTCCTTTTTGCTCAAAATTACCTCAAGTTTGGCAACCACGGCTTTTAGATCGATGTTCTCCTTCATAAGGCTTGAGTTCAACTTGTTTCTTTTAGTTCAGTCTTCATACAACTCTTCATAGAGCTTTTGCACACTCTCAAGAGTGAGTTCTTCATCATCAGTTTCCACATTATCATCACTTGAATTTCCAGAAGTTGTAGATTTGAAGCAGACTGATTTTTTACAGATGTTGCGGCCAGGTGTGGCAACACCTAGAGCAACACCTAAAGGATTCACTTGCAGCCGATGGTTTTCAGTCAATAGTGCAGTCAAGGAGGTGTGGTTTTCTTCATCAGTAGACTTTTCTTCACCATCAGATTCTTCATCACTTAGGGAAACATTGTAGCCTTTGTTCTTGCATAACCTATTGGCACATTCATTGGCATAATGTCCAAATCCTTTGCACTCTCTACACTGCACGGAATCATACTTCTTCGAATTAAACTGTCCCTTGCCTTCATTCCTGGGTTGAAACTGTTGCTTGGCAGGGAACTTTTGTGATATTTCGGGTGCGGGGAGACTTGGAAATTTTGAGGGCAGTGCATATTTCTTCTTGTCTCTGATTCTCTTCAAATAGTCTCCAAATTTCTTTGTGATAAAGGCAATGGAGTTCTCACAAAGGTCTGAATTGTTGACTTCTTGAGATATTTGAAGGAGATCATTGTAAGCATCATTCGAGATTTGGAAGGCAACAGTTTTTCCCTTGTCCTTTTTCTACATATCCATGTTTAGTTCAAAAGTGCGAAGTGAACTTATTAACTCTTCCAATCCCATCTGAGACGTGTCTTTAGCTTCATCAATTGCACAGATTTTTATGTTAAATCTCTCGGGTAGAGATCGAAGAACTTTGCTGACCAACCTTTCATTCGAGATAGGATCACCTAGGCTGAATGCCTCATTAGCAATCTCCCTGAGACGTCGGTCATAATGTGTTATAGTTTCGGTTTCTTCCATTCTCAGATTCTCGAACTTTGAGGTGAGCATTCACAGTTTTGTCCTCTTACACTTTCCGAGCCTTCACAGTGTCTTTGAAGTGTTTCCCATGCATCTTTGGCTGAAGAGCAGTTTGTAATCAAGCTAAACATGTTCATGTCAACCGAAGATAAGATTGCATTCAAGGCTTTAGAATTGTAGTTCGAAATCTGTACTTCCTCAGCAGTCCATTCGCTTTCCAATTTTACCAGGCTGTCACCATCTTCGTCCATTCTCCTAGGTGAAGACCAACCACTGACAACTCGTTGCCATGCCCGTTCATCTATGGATTTTATATAGTAGCGGATTTTGACCTTCCATAGGCTGTAGTTTGTTCCATCTAGAACCGGTGGTCGAAGTGCGGTGTTTGCGAGTGATGCGTTCATTTAAATAAATTCATGTCAAACAAACAAAGCAAAAACAAAAAAAAAAAAAGAATCAACACTTAGTATATCAAGCGATGGCTCTGATAACACTTGTAAGGATTATTTTGTCCGACAGATATAACAAATAATAAAAATATCAGAATAAGATTAAAAATAGTAAATTTGTGTTTTGTCAGAATTAGGTGTTGTGCCAGATGTTACAATATCTCGGACAACATCTACATGCAGCGGAAAATTAACTTTTATAACACAAATTGACTTGAAATAAATAGATGGACAAGATTAAATATGCACAAGTATAAATACTTGTGCGGTGCCTTATGGCAAAAATTACTCACTAGAAAACCAACAACGTTTACACAAAAACCTATCACTAGTGAATAATACTAAAATCAATTTTCTCAACACTTTGAGAAAATAAAGCTTTCTAAAAACAACCAACAATATTAAAAAGTGAATAAGAAAGCAAAAGAAACGCAAACTAAAACTAGAGTCACAGAAACACTCTTCAGCCAACTTCGTTAGGGATGTTGTCTGAAGATGTTTCCAACATTCATGGCAACACTTGCTATCGGTAATCTTCAAGGCAGCAGCAACGTTGACAGTGTTTTTCTCTGAGATTCAAAACGTGCAAAGTGCGTGCATTATGTTGAGTAGAAAACGGCCAGCCCTACAAAGTCCTTGGTCTTTCTTTTTATAGACGAGAGTCTTATCACATAAGGAAACCTATTAAACAAGGAAAGATAAGAGTTTGATTAGAAATAAATTCTATTTAACCATTGATCATATCTCATCAAATCATTAACATAAATATAATATCTCAATAAGTCAACAATATGCTTAAATATATTTGCACAATTATCTCATTATCTTAAGAAAGGCAAAATCACATAATATTATCATACTCAATTTAAATCAATAAGGAAAGATATAGTTAGGGAAATAATTTAATTCTATAATTCTATCAAACTTGACAATATTATTTCCCTTCACATGTATATTATGAGATGAGCACGGTTGGTGGACAACATATATATATAAATATAATTTGACATATAACCTTGGTCACAAATTGTGGGGACTCGGACGCTAACTCATCTTCTAAATCATCATTAGGATTAAATGGATCCATTAATTAAATTGGGTCATAATTTTTTTTAAAAAATACATGAGTGCGCAACATATGAAAATTAATCTTATTTCATTTACAAGATCAACATCAAGATCAAAAGTACAAGTCTTGTACAAAAGAAAATCATAACAAACTATTGTTCATTCACTACATATCAAGTGATGAAAACAACTCTACTTCTGGGTCCGAATCTCCACTCTAAACTCAATCTCTCATCCTCTTCTCGACCCTGATCCTGTCTCACCTGTTGTCATGCACACATACAAACACAACAACATCCGGATAACTTCGGTGAGAAATATATTCCCAGTATAAATAACATATACATGCAATCATATAAACAGATATAAAAGCATGGAACAGTTATCAATAACATGTATCATAATCTGAAAAACATGAATCGATATGAAACTGTAAATCAAACTCTTTGACTCTTAATCTCTGACTCGACTCTTATCTAGGGATCCCGGTTCCCGGACTTTGGTACATCATATCGAATCTTTACAATAGGAGTCGATCTACTCCTAAGCAACATCGATATAAACCAAATGTCCAGTGACTTGGCACCTTTGCCAAAGACATGGCACATCTGCCATAAACTCAATACATGCTTTGCTATAAATCAATAGACTAAGCATATCAATCTCATGAATTGCAAACATCAATGCAATTACAATAAAATATGTGGTTTTGGGAAACTCAAGTCGAATTTAACTCGAGTCATATCTTCCCGGTTTAACATTGATTTATACCTTTCTTTTGTCGATCTGACGAAGTTGAAATCTTGAATTCGAAGCTGTCAATACTCAATCTGGCAATGACATTATTGAGAAGTACAATATCAATATACAACCCAACCAATACTGGATATAATCAGAACTCAATCTAATTCTGTTTCGACGGCATAACAGCACAATCTCGGTATACCCAGCAATACAATATCAACATATATCAATCTCAACAACTCATAATCAATCGATAAACACCGTTTCAATACCAAATCTGTATATTCTCAATCAAATCAAATCTGAAAAATGATAACAATTTCATACAATATCCGTTCTTCAATCTGATTTCGATTATATGATTACAACAATCTCAGGAACAGATAATATCAATCATATCAGGATTTCTTCAACATCAAGTTTTCGAATCATAAAAAAATATAAGAAAACTTACGTCATTTTGAAGTTCTTGACAAGAGGAGCACAGTACTAAAGTCGGATTGAAAATCAGACGGTCGGATCTTGTACAAAGTCACAATTCTACTATTCAAAAAAATTTGAGAATCTTCCTTGGAGCTTTCTCGTTTCTTGCTGATTCTGAGGGAAATGAAGACTTAATATAAATACAATGCATGATAGAGAAACGTGGCTCACTTCTTTGTGCTGCATGTCTCGTACATATGCGCGACCATCATCGGTGCATATGCGCGAGACCTACTGGTCTCGGCATTCTGTATTCATCAGCTCGCGCATATGCGCGCCCTTTCCCTGCTCATATGCGCGAGACCCACTGTCTCGGCACTTCTTCATTGCACATGCTCGCGCATATGCGCGCCCTCTTCTCGCGCATAGAGGTCGCGCATATGCACGAGGTCTTCTGCCATGCTCGCGCATATGCGCCGCTCGTGTCGCGCATATGCGCCGCTCGTGTCGCGCATATGCGCGAGACCTTCTATTCTCGCACAACACAATATCACATGCTATATCAAATCATGCATCGGAGTGGTCCTTCTATAATCACATCAATTCATTATCAATAATCTCATATTAACATGATCAAATCTCAGGCATTACACAAATATAAAATTATCTCATATAATTTGTGTATATGATTTAGACGACTGACATGATTTGTAAGTTATCTTATTAGTTCGGTGGCTTACTTAATGCAAAAAAGTAATTGCTATATATTCTATCATCATAAAAAAACGAATATATAGTCTTAAACCACCGACATTAAAGATCAAATAATTAAATTTCAATGCTTTAAAAATTAAAATAAAATAAAAATAAAAAGAAGAAAGATTGACGGACCACTAAATGAACTGTCAATCGTATGGAGATGAAGACAAAGAAACCTCACAAAGTAAATTGATTCTCTCTTATCTTTTCAAGGGTCTCCAAGGGACTGGTTTGAGGTATTTGAAGCCATAGATCTCAAATCCATGATTTCAAATATTATGCGATTTTTTCGTATGAATGAATCAAGCGAATTTTAAGCTCGCTATCGTTATTTTAAACATGTATATAGACGATGAGTAGGTCTCTCGTGAGACGGCATCACGAATCTTTATCTGTGAGACGAGTCAACCCTAGCGATATTCACAATAAAAAGTAATATTCTTAGCATAAAAAGTAATAATTTTTCGTGGATGACACAAATAAGAGATATGTCTCACAAAATACGATTCGTGACACCGTCTCACACAAGTTTTTGCCACCGACGATTAATATAGTTTTTGAATTATGGTAAGTAGTTTCACTTGAATCAATCCATATAAATGCAACATTTACATATATTATTATATACATGAAATTCTAGTGAGTGTTTCGAAAAAGAGTATCTCTTTTGTGAGAAAGTTTCATGGATCTTTATTTGTGAGACGGCTCAAATTTTCCATATTTACAATAAAAATTTAAATTTTTGACATAAAAAGTAATATTTTTTCATGAGTGACCCTAATAGAATATATGTCTTACAAAATTGATCAATCGAGACAGTCTCACAAATTTTGTTTTTGAAAAATCGGATCACGTCTTTTTATTTTATTATTATTTTTTATACAAAACATGTGTTGGCGGCTAAGTTGTCAATCGTTGTCCAAAATCCAAATTTATGGAGTATTTTGTGTGCATAAGTCACCGCAAATAAGTTTTCACACGATACATTGTCTGAAAGTAATGAAGGAGTTCTCTTCATTTATCTAACTAAATTGATTGATTATTTTGTGCTTTCAAGAATGTTTATCTTTCTATGACCGAACGCTTGTCGTTTTACCAAAACCTATAACTAGTGGTATTCGTGTAACTCAAATCTTTTAAAGCGCACAACAGCTCAAGCACCACGGTTCGATCGCTCTACCAAGCAGAGACAATTATTGTATCCAACAAATCTCATCGATTTTCATCCGAAAAAAGATGTCATTAATATCAATATTTGTTATACAAGTTTAAATACTCAAAAATCATATATTAACATTAGATCTTAAACACTTGATATTCAAATATCATATATTAATACCATAATTTCAATATTTTTACCAGATTTTATCCGAGAAAACATAATGGGTCCAGAAAATACATAAACATATTTAGTGTGAATCTGGGTTGATGAGATCCTACCTATGTGGGCACTACCCTCACTTCATTTCAACGGGTAAGATCTTGCCACATATACAATTTCAAAAAAAAGTGGGTCATATATATGCATGGGCAAATCTTGGTCATCCATCCTATCATGGGGACAATGCCCCACATGGGTAGGATGCATAAATTTTTTCTTCTCACAAAAACTGAACACAAATAAAATTATGATTTATTTATCATTTACTTTTGATTATATCAGTGTTTAATGGTTGGAGTTGGAGTAGATTTTAAAAAATAATTTTTAGATTCAAACGTTTTGGAAAATCAAATTAGTTGGTCCACAAAATTTATTTATATTTGAAAAGTTACTTTTTCTGTATAATTGGAACAGTAAATTATCTTGACTAAAGAGATTCTTGAATTAAACAAGCGCACCATTTAGTCTCATCGAGTTTGCTATCAGACAGAAGTACAATAGGCCGTACCATTAAATTATTGGTGAATTTGACTGGGATAACTGATTCAAACTTATCATGATAAAATAATACTAATCGATTGAATCCAAGAACTTGTGAAAAATAATTATGAGTTTGAATTTTTTCATAAAAAAAAATTCAAAACATTTTAATCGATTGAATTCAATCCTTTTCTGGTGTATAAACTTCTTGGTAACTCATTTTGAAGATAACAAAAACTTATGTAAGAATGTCTCACAACTCAATTTGTTTAAAATAGATCTCCAATCCGACCAGACTCATGAAAATGTTAATTTCTATGTTAAAAATATTGTTTTTCACTGCACGAATAAATCGAATTAACCCGTTTTATGCATATAGATCTGCGAGACCGTCTCATAGAAAATATTATATTTGAAGATAAATTCATAACTTTTTATATATTCCCTTATTTACTTACAATCTACGACGCTGGATTTTTTTTAAACGTCTGTCTATTGACGTCAAAATCCAAGGTGCAAGGCCGATGACTTGTAGGTTAATGTAGCTCATCTAAATATTCCGAGACAAGGTTTCGAGTTCGAAATTCAATTCGAAAGAAATACGTTATTCGTTAATTATACTATATTGATAATATAAATTTATAGTTTTGTCTTTTTAGACTATGAGATTTGATTTATTTTATCTCTAGATGTTATAGAATTCGTTCTACTTTGGTATTTATCACTAAATATGTTATCATTGATTAAAATGATTTTATTCCAAACAAAATTCTTGTTTCTATATATTGTAGGACTCTTTTATGGAATAAAGGCCATGTCAAATAAATGATATATTGTAAGGCCCTATAATTAATTATCCGGTAATTTGGCATAATTAGAATAATTATTGAGTTGTAAATTAAAATAATTATTTATGCCAAATAAATTCAAGAAGTGTGTTAAAAATATATATTTTAGAATATCGGAGAATTTAACGATATAAAATATATATAGAGTTTAAATAACACACGAGAGCAAAATAAATACAGACCGGGATAAATGGGCTTGAGTTACTATTTTAGTAACCAAACACACAAGATATATATAGACACACACACACACACACACACAACTTACCAAATAAAAGAAGGAAGAATCGAGAGTAAAGGAAATAAGAAGAAAGAAGCTTTCCCCCAAACTCCATTCACGTCACTTGTGTAGCGGCTGCGGGAAAATCGCGATATCTCCTCCGTCCGACGTCGAAATCTCGATCGGTCTGAAGGGGTGTCTTCCTAACATCCTAAGCTTCGTTTTAAGTCAGAAATCGTGATGTTTGAGCAAGGACTTGGGTAGATCAAAGCTGCTGTTCCGATGCTCTGTTTCTGCAAGAATTCTTCCGATTTTTGGGTGAGAGTTTTTGGGTTGCTGCAATTTTTGTAGCTTGAATTTGTAGAAAAGATCTAAATAAACTTTGTAGTGCTTTATGTTAGTTGTTCATAGCCGCTGGAATCATTGAATTTGGACAAGAAACGGATTTGATATGATTTTTCTACCAAAACGTGTCAAAATGGAATTCTGTGTTGGAGCTGTGTACAACACCTATTGTAATTCGAGTTTTTGTCAATTAAGCGCTCGGATTCTGGACTTGTGATTCAAATAAGAGTTGTAGAGCTATGCGTTGTCTTCATAATGATATAAGATTCGTTAAATTCCATTAAGAATTGAGAGAGTTATGCTTGTTTTACTGAAACTACGCAGTATTAGAGTTCTGTCCGCAAAATGTGTGAGTAGCAGCGTGTTCTTGTTAATTCTGGCATTAATCTACTCAGATTCTGGAATTGGTTTCTTCTAAAAAAACTTAGATATTTAAGTTGTCTTTCATTTCCATTTGACGGATATTGATTTGGGTCAATAATGAATTAGATATGAATTTTACGGTCATAGGTGCCGAATCTGAAACTGTAACAGAATTCATTTTTCTAGATTTCTGGTTGTGGGTGTTTATCTGTGTCAAGATGATTGAATTTCTTGTTGACATCTTCCGATGAAATATAGGTTTTTGAGTTAGGATTCCAACCATGTATGATAAATATATTTTGGTTAAGTTTTGGTTAAGTTTTGATCTTAAAACTTAGCATAGATACAAGCTGAAATTTTGAAATATTGTCATTGAATTGGAAATTTACTTGACTTGTTATATTATCTTATTGTTAGGCCGATGAGATCAAAGTTAAGCTTGTTGTCGTTATCAGTCGGGATAGGTATGTTATAGCTCGGTAATATACGATGGTAAAACATAAATTATGTTTAATTGTCATTCTGTGTTACATGGATCGTGTTTATGATTTGTTGACTGTTGTAAATTGTTAAATGCCTTCGTTGTGATCTATGTTTATTATTATGACATATTATTGGCATTTAGCATCGGACATAGAATTATACATTCATGTTGAGCCTATCGTTCTTGTTAGCCCATTGTTGATATCCGTTGTTATCTGTCACTGTTGTTTATCTCGGGATCATTGTGTGGCTGATAGGCCTATACACATGAGACCGTAGATGTGATTGAACAATCCCGTGGTTAGTGCAGCCTTTTGAGGTGAGCGCTTGGATTGTGTCATCTAGTTCGTTTTGTTATGTCATCCCGTTATAGCGTATCAGCTGTATGGAGGCCGAATAAGGGGTGTTATTCAGCACAGCTTGGCATACTTCGCATACTTGGCAGGGCGGTATAGTTGCATGACGATGTAGCTCCCCTGTGTTGTTGCTCGAGCATTATTCCAGTTGTTATCGTACCGTTTGTTGGCTCCTGTTATCCCAGTTATTCGTTGAGCCTTTCATGCATTGCATATCACGTTTCATTATATGATTATGCATGATTTATGTTATTGTTGAACTGTTTCATACCAGAATCCTAACCTCAGTTGTTTACTGGGGGGCTACTGTGGTTGCTATTGGGCACCATGGTAGATCTCCCGAGTCGTTTTGCAGCATCAGGCCGAGGTTCCGCTAGTGGAGCTCGGGATTGAGGTTGGATTGCTTGGTTCTGTTCAGTGGAGTCTCCCAGTTAGTCTATATGTATGTCTTGGGTTTGTTTCAGTCTTGTATTGTAGTTTATTTGCTGGGGAGATGCCCCGTGTATCTGTAGTAGTATTTGGGTGTCTGTGATGTTGATGATCTGGTGAGTATTTGGTAAGTTTTAATTTCTGTTTAGTTCTGGCCAGTGCGGCTATATGTTGTTTAATTTCGGTTTTGTTTTAATGATTCTAGTGGGATTATATTTTGATATAAATTGCTGCTTGAGTTTTTCGGGATGTCCTATTTACGGGGAGGTCATGCCGAAATTTTTCTAGGCCCTGAGGTCCGTTTTAAAGTATTTTAAACTTTTTTCCGCTGCAGATTTAAGTCAAATCATTATTGTTTGATCATTAATTGTCATTAGAGTAAATGAGCCTCACATATATATACAGAAAGCTTTTACGGGCACAACGTGGTTTTTGCGAGAGAAGAAAAACGAAGTGATGAATGCTTTTGAGCAGAAGAATTTTGGTGATAAATTCATCACTTTGCTGTCTTGCTGACTCGTGTTGAAGACGCTCGAAGGACAACACTAGTGTGGAGTGGTGCTTGAAGAGTTCTCGGCGGTTTCTGTTTTAAGCGACACAATATTTGCATCTTGATTTTATTTGGTTGATTTTAAATGCAATTTATTTCATTGAGTTGTCAAGGAATATAGTTTTTATACTTGTCACTATTATTGGGTTTTGTAAACGATTTATAAGTTTTCTAGTGATAATTTTGTCCAGAGATATTGTACAAATATAAGACACTTGTACATTATTTAATCCGTCTTATTTTGGTTATTAAAATTTGTGTGTGTGATAAATAATACATTCGACTGTATGTTGTGAATAGTGTTGACAACACGTCACATAACACCAAAATCTGATACACACAAATTTATTGTTTTTTGCACTTTTATGTTAAACAAAAAATATCCCCCGCAACTAAAAAAAAATAAAAAAAATCCGAGGTGCTTGGATCTTGGAAAATTCTTTGGATACAATATCCTTCATTCATTGCATATGATTTTCTTGGTGTAGACTTTTAGCCACTCTATATTTCATTCTTTTCACACAGAAAAACAATAAAGTAGAAATAACTAATTATTGCTTCAATAAATTGGTCAAAATACTATATCAAATTTGTACTTCCGGTTTTTGCATGCAATAATGCAACAAGGGCATATTATCAACACTAGTATAATGAATATTAATTACACATGCATAATATAAATTTTTATTTTGAAAATAAATTGAGTTAGTTTTTAATTTTTTCAAAACAGTGAATTTTAAATACTTATTATAGTTTTAAAAAAATTGTAGTTAGAACGATTGATCTTGTCAAGAAAAATTGGGAAAAAAATAGTGAAAACATTGAAATTACTACTAATAAGAACATTGAATGAAACCTAAATATCAAATATGTATGAAAAAATTGGTGTAATAGATCATATATATTACCAAATTGCATGACATCTAAATTAATCCATGGTATCACATAATTTATATAATTTGCATCAGTTGATACATATTTATGTATATTATTTTCTTTTAACATGTAGATATATTATATGTCTCGGACACTCATTGTCAGCATCTATGTGAGCATCATTAAGATGACATTCATCTATTTGACGTATAGTTTTATCAAATCCAATAAAGTGAACATCGTCTCAATGGTACTCACATATATTACAACAATAATTATTCGAGAAATGAGTTATATATATATATATATATATATATATATACTCACTTAAAATTTAGGGTCAGATTCCAGTAAGTGACACTGGTCAAGACGCAGACTTCGAATTTGTCCTGAGCCTGAAATCACGAAGAAGATCATTAGAAGGGGGCCAGGAGGGTGTCCCGACGTAGCCTATCTGATGCTCAAGTTAGAGACTGAGGATATAAGGAGAGAGCAGCTAAGGATGCTGCTGAAAAAACAATATAGTGAATCCGAATGAGTTTGACACTCAAACTTGATATTTATAGGAGAATACCTAGATCTGTCATGGGCCTTCTATCTTGGCTAAGAATGAGCCGAGGCCCATGATCCGGCGTGGACTCGATTTGGATGGGCTCATCCCTCAAGTATCAGTATATAATATATAAAAAAAAGTTTTTTGCGAAATAGTGATTGTGGGGTAACTTTTTGCTGCATCATTGGGAAGCAAAATAAACATTTAGTCAGAGAAAGAGCATTTGAATGTTGCTAGTTTTTGGAAAATGGTAATCTTGAAAGTCGCGAGAATGTTTGATAAAGCTGGAAACGGGACGAAGCTTGCCCATATTCGATCGAGAGAATATTATTATTTTTTAGTTCATCTACATAGTCAAGCACATGCTAGACGTATTATTATTGAAATTTATACGCGTGACGAATATTAGAATTTAGATCTTTTGTCTTTTTGAATCGAGAAAAAACTTGCATGCAGAGATGTATTAGTATTTCATTTGACGAGTTTCGTAGTTTCTTAGTCTGGCTTCGATAAATATAAGAATTTTACATAGTTTAATTACTTACGAGTAAGTCTCTTGTGAGACGGTCTAGCGAATTTTTATCTGTGAGACGGGTCAACCCTACCGATATTCACAATAAAAAGTAATACTCTTAGCATAAAAAGTAATACCTCTACCGATATTCACAATAAAAAGTAGCAGAAAAAGTAATATTTTTTCATGTATGACTCAAATAAGAGATCTGTCTCACAAAATACGACCCGTGAGACCGTCTCATACAAGTTTTTGTCATTACTTATTGTATGATGTTTGGTGTGTATAGATTGTCAGTTTAAAGATTTATAATTATCTTATCAATCATACCGAACGATAAGTTCTAACTCGGTCAAAAAAATGGTCATAGTTTCGATGGGAGAAAAACGCAAAAAACGATTAATCGTGGGTGTATAGTGCGATTATATATCTCTGTATAATTTAGTTTTTTTAAAAAAAAAATAAAAGATGATGATGATAACTAACGTGGCAAAAAAAAGGCGAAAAAATGAGTGACGAAAACTTCACAGGCGACAATCAATCATTGCTTTTAGTTTGTGGAACCTGTGCATGCTCTAGATTTGCACGAGTAATTGTTTTGGGCCCCTAAAATAATTTAATTTGATCCCAAAGTTTCATTTTTGATTTAATAATCCTAAAGAAGATTTCTATATTTGTGATGAGTTATGACCCAATTTATATGTTCAGATCAAGACTTATAAATTCAACTAGACTTATAGAAACATAAACCCGCAAAAATCTCCGAAAATCTATAAATAAATAATGGTCTTACATTGTCAAGATAAGCTAATCTTATTATCCCGGGGAAGAGGATCAAGTTGGCCTTTGCCGAAATACCACAAGTGCCCCCTCATCCCGGGCTATCGTATGAAAAACTATAATCAAAATCTTTTTTATCTGGCATTAACTTCATCACTTCGTATTATCTAGATCTAAAGAACTAGGCAAAATATGATAAATTGGTCATATTTTATTATCAGTCAATTACATTAGTTCTTTGAGATATTTATCGAGGAACTACTAACTCGAGAGTTTATTATACATTAGCAATTTAATATTTTAAATCATAAACACTCTATGTATCATGCTATTATTAAAAGAAAAAAATGTCTAGTAAAAATGACTAAAATACGATAATATTTATTTTCATATATATATATATATATATATATATATATGTATATATTTCCAAGAAATCAAAACAAAAAAATAAATAAAAATAAAATATTTCATTGGTAATTTTAGCCGAAAAAAATAGTGACAACGCTACTAAACAATTTTATGAGATTGATACATTATTTGATTTAAGTTATGAAAAAATGTTATTTTTTTAAGTAAAAAATATTACTTATTATCTCAAATATGAATCAAATCGACTTATCTCATAAATATAGATTCGTGGGACGCATGCTCTTTTATCATTTTGTGAAGAAGTAAGATCAAATCAAAAGTCACTTACTATGAGATTCTTAATAGGTTTTTTTATTTCAAAAGAAATCATTAGTTTATATAAGTAATTTTTTAATGTCATATTTATTATAATATAAATAAGGCCAAATTTGTGTGAGACGGTCTTACAAGTCGTATTTTGTGAGACAGATCTCTTATACGGGTCATCCATGAAAAATTATTATTTTTTATGCTAAGATTATTACTTTTTATTGTGAATATCAGTAGGATTGACCTGTCACAGATAAAGATTCGTGAGACCGTATCATAAGAGACCTACTCATATAATAATATCAAAAAATTTAATTGTGATTCAAATGTAATTTTATATCTCTGTTGCAGTTTAAATTTAAAAAAAAATGATTTAAAAAATATCGAAAGCATTGCTTAAACACGAATCAAATCGCATTATAAATCGATCTAATTTAATTTCAATTTATGAACGAATCTAATTCGATTCAAAATTTAAAATCTTTTAAAATTAAATAATGCCTATTTAAAAACAATAATGATTAAAACCACAATTTAAATTAATTTAATATCCATTTTTTTTTAAAAAAACTTCAAAATTAAAACCCCACCAATAAAATCGTGCATTTCACCTATTTAACTTGGGACAACCTAAAGTAAAAAACGTTACTTAAACATATAAAAATTAATATTTTTTATAAATTGAGTCGAGTATGATATTTATCTCACAAAATTGATTCGTGGTAACATTTTATATTAGTTTATGTGTGTACACTATACATTTATAGAACTAAATGTTTGTCGTTATATCAAAATCTATAATTGATAATAATAATACAATTCAAATATTTTAAACCGTTTTTCAAAACATAACGTTTCGATCGTTCTATCGAGACAAATCATTATTATATAAGAGTAGGTCTTTTGTGAGATGGTCTCACGAATTTTTATATGTGAGATGAGTCAACTCTACCGATATTCATAATAAAAAATAACACTCTTAGTATTAAAAGTAATATTTTTTCATGGATTACCCAAATAAAAGATCTCTCTCACAAAATACAACCCATGAAATCGTCTCACACAAATTTTTACCGTTACATGTTTTTATATTTCTCTCTTACTCCGGACCAGAGTAGGATGTCGTAAGTAATTGGAGTTATGACATCATACCCAAGAATAGCTCACCACATTGGGTGTGGACCTGTATCTATTACTCCCACACCACATTCCTCCGAATAAATCCTTCGTCTCCTTCATATTCCTCTCCATCTTCTTCCACACACACACGCAAATCCGAACAAATTTGCAGATGGGAAACTGCCAAGCCATAGATAATGCCACTCTGGTAATCCAGCACCCTTCCGGCAAAGTGGATCACCTCTTCAATCCTGTCACGGTCGGCGAAATCATGAAGATGAATCCTGGTCATTACGTCGCTATCCTCCTCGCCACCACCTTGTATTCCTCCGCCGCCGCGGCCGGTTCACTGGCGGCAGGTTCTGTAAAGGACTACGCAAGTAGAGCGAGCAACAGCAACGTCCCACTTCGTGTCACGCGGATTAAGCTCCTCCGGCCGACGGATACTCTGGTTCTCGGCCATGTGTACCGACTCGTCACCACCCAAGGTTTCTACCATTTTCACTAAGAATCTTGTTTTTTTTTTTTTGCCAGGAAGGAAATGAATTCGATTCTTGTTCTGTTTTCTTGGTTTCCGAGTTTTTGTTGATGAATTTTTTGCAATCTTTTTGGCAGAGGTGATGAAAGGGTTGGGAGCCAAGAAGCTAGCCAAGATGAAACAGGATCAGCAGCAGAAGATTACAGGGAAACAGAGTTCAGATTTTGATACAGTTGTTCGGAGAATTGATGTGGAGAAGACAAAGCAGGTTATTCTTTTCTTTATTTTCTTTTAATTTAATAATCTACAATAAAGTTTGGAGATTGATTAATTAAATAATTGTACTGTTAAGATCCTCTGTGTTTCTTGTTTAAAAGAATAATAATAATTGGGAATATTTTTTTTACCTTTATTCTGTGCTAATTTGTGGTTGGATTTAGATCTAGAGATCTTGAAATCTTCCATCAAGTCTTTCTGCTACTAAATAATTGATCTGGGATTTAATTTAAGGCAGAAACTATTGTTTTAATGAGTAAAAATTTTATCTTTTTCCACACACCTTTTTTGCCATCAGTTTTCAAAATTTGAATAATTTTTGAGATATAAATTATTGTTTTAGAACAGAAGAAATACATGAACAGATCCATATTTCCAATAATTATCTGTCCCAACTCAAACAATTTTATTTTATTTCTAAAAAAATGTGTCTTTTTTCTTTGTGTGGTTTTATTTATAGCAGGTGAACCATGGCAGGCAAAAATCAAGAAACAACACATCCGTAAATGCTGCATCAAGACACAGAACATGGCAACCAGCATTAAACAGCATCTCTGAATCCGCAAGCTGATTCTGTCTTTTATATATATATATATATATATATATATATATATTATATATAATTTTTTTTTCCTTTTTTTCCTTCATGTTTTCTGCTCTTTCTGTCTCTATATTCAGATTCTGAAGATTAGTTAACTTACCCCCAACCCCACAAAAAAACTAAAAGAAAGAGAGATTAATTGCTGCTGATGTATCAGATAAGTTTCTGTAATAGAAATCTTCATTTGCAATCTTCCCTTGCTCTTCTCCAGCTTCTTGTTCTATCACCATAATACCTTATCTTATTTTACCGTACTGACAGTTGAAAAATGATTGACACAAGTTGTTACCGAAGTTCGATAAGATATATATTACATATGATTAATTACATGTGGACAAGCTAAATCTTGAGTGGTTATTGTTAATCATTTGTACAAGTATCAATCATATATACGTACATTCAAAATGTTCAATTATAAGGCAGTAGGAGTAAGACATTTGAAGAGTATAACTTAGGACTTGCGGAACTCTCTCTCAATCATAAGAATTTTGACATTATTTTCCTGTTTTTGTTTCGATTTCGAAACCAAAACGGACGGTTTACTGTTAGATGTTCTCACGAATCGAGTCGTCGTTTTTCCTTGGTCATTAATATTAAGTTTTTTTGCTCGTTAAATCGAGACCGAGCGCCTTGATTTTGATCTCATGTTCTATTAAACCAATCTCGATGGCAAGAGTTGAGCATATTCCATATAGCTACCTTAATTTGACTCCAAACCAAAACGTAGTTCTCAAACTAAACTAATGAGAACAAATTGAATAGCATTGCAACTCCAAACGTTGTTATCACCGATTGATGAGTTAACGTGTTCTAACGGATTCCTAACCTTGATTAGGACATAGTTCTTGGTGTTTTTTTTTAAATTATGGTCCTTTTATGCTCGAATAACTTTAGTCTATCGTCTATCGTATCTCAACATTATTAGATCATATAATATCCGGGTTTTTTTTTTTAAATCCTCTCCACCGGATGTAACATTGAAAAGAAAATAACAAACTCTCAACACGCCTT
The DNA here is from genome assembly GCF_025594145.1 of Primulina tabacum. Classification (NCBI taxonomy): domain Eukaryota; kingdom Viridiplantae; phylum Streptophyta; class Magnoliopsida; order Lamiales; family Gesneriaceae; genus Primulina; species Primulina tabacum. The sequence continues at coordinate 35,887,110 of NC_134561.1, read as the reverse complement.
TCTTTCTTCCTTCTACCACGATCTCTCTCAAACTCGAGACGATGTATCAGACTCGAGACACTCTTTTAAATAAGTTTTGACTTCGAAAACCTGTGATGGGGAAATTAAGGCCAATATACTTTTCAAAATATCAAGAAAAATATATATCAATAATAAATGATTGTGCAGATACAGAAAAAAGTGGGGGAGGAAGGCAATAAATTTGAAATTAATAGTCTGATTTCTTATTACGTGTTGAAAACGCACTGATACCTTGTGGCCAATAAGCAAATATTAAAGAATGATATATGATGTCAGAAAAAGACGTTGTAATAATTTCCCAATTAAATACAATCTTTATGCAAATGCAGAAGGTAAAATTCTTTTGAGCACAAAATTTTTGTGTGTGTTCTCTTACCAACAATTTGAAAGTAAACCAACCAACAAGACAAGCCTTCCTCAAATGCCATAGAATTATTGGCATCTTCCGTTCCGTTCCGTTCGGTTCGGTTTGAGTCGGTTTGGTTTGATCTTAGTTGATATCAAAATATCATATGATATCATAAGATTGCCTAATCTATAGAAGAATGTCCAGCATGCACATGGAATGATTCAATTTTTTCAATTCTCATTAAATTGGTCAACAAAATAGAAAAAAAGGGAAGCCAATATAAATAAACTCACTCATCATTCTATGTGCATCTTTGACTTTGAGCAATAATTCCCCACCACACCATTTGAAAAAAATTTATGCAACAATTCATATACTATTTTTTTTAATTATATCTAACTATGATTGTCACATGTCTAACTTGATGTAGCGTAGGTCTCTTGTGAGACGGTCTCACGAATCTTTATCTGTGAGACGGGTCAATCCTACCGATATTCACAATAAAAATAATACTCTTAGCATAAAAAGTAATATTTTTTTCACGAATGAACCAAATAAGAGATCCGTCTCACATAATTTTTGACTTTAATGTATTTAAAAAACTACCATACTAATAATAACTTAACACATGACGATTAAGTGCTAATGTAACAGATAATGATACATCAATTGATACATACATTATGTAAACTCTTCGAAAGAGAGAGATGTTTGTTTCATTAAAGATTCATCACATTTTCGCTTTCGACATAAGTCAACTTTTTTTTTGGCAATCAGTCACTATAAATTTTATAGCATAGTCTTAGATATGAATCGACACGATCTAAGGTTGCACTATCGAGATTGAATTTTGTGGGAGATTGACTCTTTTATCAATTATCATGTTTCATATGTGAGTTTAAATGTCATCGAATAATGTATATATGATTTTCTCAACTAAAATTTATAATGAATATTTCATTTTACGTCAATTGAGAGAACCCGAGATCTCGTTCCAAACTTAAAAATAGTCGTCGGCCTCGTATTAAATTTTGAGTTGTCTACTATGACAAAACCTTTTATTAGAAAGAAGACCAACGAACCTCGAAAAATTTCACATTGATGATTGATCGGACCACATATTTATTAAGAACCATGGGTTTTTTTAAGTTAAAATTTAAAACCAGTAATCTGTGAATAAGTTGTGTATAAATTAATTTTTTTGAGTAAATTATTTCTTATTGAAAAATAATTTTTGTACAAAAAATTTGGAAATTTTATTAAGATCAATAACTTTGCAGGTGATTTTAATTAGATTTTTGATAATTAATCCAAATAGAAAGAGGGAAATTTTTATTGCTTTCTATAGGGTTTTTTTTAGATTTCAAGTAATATACTCATTTTGTAAAACATAACATGACATTATTTGTGGTTTAGTTTCATCATTTATAATATTATAATATAATATATATAAAAAATTATGTGAGTCCAGTGGCGTAACCAGAATTATTTTTTCCGGTGGGCAGAATATTTTTAAATATTAATTTGAACTTCATATAATAAAAATAAGAAAGAAGTTAAAGGAACATACCGAATTCTTATTTAAACCGAATTTTGCGATTTTTCAATACATCAAACTTGTTTATGATAAATTCTGTATCAATAGCCAGAGCAATATCCCTCTCTATATAAACAACAATGGTATTGGCCAAAAGGTCATTTTCCATTTTATTACGAAGTGGCGTCTTAATGAGTTTCATCCCTGAAAAAGCTCGCTCTGTAGTTGCTGTAGAAACTGGAAGAGTCAAAACCAATCGAACCAACCTATCAATCAAATGATAGATAGCCGACTTCGTTGTTCTGGCCAATGTTTGGCACAAATGATGCAAAGAATCAAGATTCTGAAACTGCGCATGACGCGGTACATCAAACTTATAATGATCTAATTCTCTCATCAAATCTTCTCTTTCTTCTTGACTGAAATCACGGTAGTAAACTTATCAACAAGAGAACAAATGTCACATAGAGAAAATGATCTGAATCCATCAACGAGACTCAAAACATTACTAAGCGTAAGAATTTCCATTGTGCTCTCTGGAAATCTCTCGTTCAATACCATCAACTGAAAATTTATTACTGTGTTGAATATTTCAAAATGATAGTGATCATGGACTGTTGTATTATTTTTCAGCTGACAAGAACGCTTTGTACCTCACGTGTAGCAATCATCAAAATCCGGTACCTCAATATCATTACTTTCACAAAACTTAGTCACACTCCAAAAAAATTATTCCCATCTACCATCTCGGATCTACTGAAGATTTATTCTAGTCATAGAAACTAAATTCATAGCATTCAAAATATCTATGTCATTCTTCTGTAATTTCTGACACTACTTTTCTGATATTCCCAGAACTTCATCCATAAAAAACAACACAAATACAAAGTCAAATGATTTTATATCCAAGTACAAACCTTTAGCCTCTCCTCGAATGTTATTATTGAGACCTTTGTCAACAAGATCTTGAAGAAGTATACTCATTGAACCAAACAAACCAATGAATCTCCTAACAGAGTTGAAATGTGAACTCCAACGAGTAGCTCCAGCTCGTATCAAAGAACAATCTTGATTAGCTCCAGTACCAGTGTCAATTTCTCCCGATTCTATCAAATCATTAATTTCATCTTTTCGGATAGATTTCAATTGAAAATGACGTTTAGCAGATGAACCAACAAAATTAATAGCTGAAGCTAATGTTGAAAAGAAACGCCACACATCATGCACCTCTTTAGAAACTGCAATTAAAGCAAGTTGTAGTCTATGAGCAAAACAATGAATATAATAAGCATGTGGAGAATCTTTAAGAAATAATGCTTGGAATCCATTCCATTCCCCACGCATGTTACTTGCGCCATCATAGCCTTGCCCTCTTAAATTTTCAATCAACAAATTGTAATGGTTGAATACATTGCATATTTCTTTTTTCAAAGTTAATGCACTTGTATCTTCAACGTGGACAACTTCAAAAAATCATTCTCTAATGAACCCATCCCGATCAACATATCTTAAAATGATAGCCATTTGTTCTTTATTTGACTCATCAATTGCTTCATCAACTAGGATACAAAACTTGCTTTCTCCAATTTCTTCACGAATTTCATCTCACAATACCAGCAATAATTTTCAAAATCTTTCTTTGAGTTTCCGCTGATGTGTACTTTGCATTTTTAGCTGATTTTTCTAGAATACTTTCAATTTCTAGATTCATTCTTCCCAACAAATTGATCAATTCTATATAATTTCTATGGTTTTTAGAGTCAACTGATTCATCATGACCCCGAAAAGCACAACCTTGCATTGCAAGAAATTTTACACTTTCTATGGACACCTTTAAGTGCAAACGATTTCGCTCAATTTGCTCAGAAGATTGTTTTTCTAATCTTCTATCAATATGTTGATCAAAATTTTTCAAGTCTCCCCATTTTCTCATAGCAAAACTATGTCTTGAATTCCCATATCCTTCATGTCTCTTGAATGAACAATTTTTACAATTAACTCTTTTTCAATTTTTAAATCCCTTGACAGTTAATGTGTCGAATTGTGCTGAATTAGTGTTAAAGACATAACAAGGGAAACAAAATGCAATTTGCTTCTCAATAGAAAATTCAAGCCATGGATATTTCTGAAACCAAGAAAATTGGAATATACGCTTTTGACCTTCACATTCAGCAAAATGATAATCATATATACGCTGAATCGGCCTTTATCAATTATACTCTTCTTACCTTATCTTGTAGCTCAATGAGATACTGCAATATTGGGATGCGAATTCCAGGATCAGAAACATATTGCCAAGTGATACTCGGAAGTGGTTCATTAAGAGTTTCATTTTCAAGTCTTGGTTTTTTTTGTTGACGCTGGTTCTGAAATAAAAGGAGATGTGTCATTTGACCCATTTAAAGCACTTGTTGAAGCTGATTCGTCATTTTTTTTTGAAGAAATCAAAGATTTTATGATTCTTCATCGCAATATTTCACCTGAAAATTGTAATCAAAATGAAATTTATAAGTTATAATTCGATTTAAATTGCAAATTCTGTATTTTTTTAATCATTAATCTTAAAATTTAAGCATAATTCAAATATAAAAAAACAACTTAAATCATGTGGATTTTTAATATAAAGATAAAAACTTCACAAATTTTTCTTCTTTAAACAAATAAAAAACAGATACTAATTTCAATATTTACACATTTTCAACCCTAAATATTAGAAATTTTAAAATCCTCAATGTTCACTTTCAACTTTAGAAAGTTAAAATCCTCAATGTTCACTTCACAATTTGTACTCTTGTTCCACTTTGTATACTTCTGGGGCTAGTTTTCTACATACTTCACACCAATCTACATAAACACACAGCAGGTTTCCCATTTGATAGAGAACATCAAAAGTTGAAGCATCAATCATCCTATTAACATAATATTTACAAATCATAATCTATATTATTGATAAAAATAAATTTGAAATACAAACCTCGAAGAAATTTTGTTTCTTCAATTTTTTTCCCAAGCTTTCTCGTTTGAGCGGCTGTTTTTTTCTTCCCAATAATGATTTACAATCTACACCTAATAGTTTATTTCATCATACCCATGTGGGCATTGCCCCCATGATAGGATGGATGACCAAAATTTGTCCCATGCATATATTGAACCCACTTTTTTTTTGAAATTGTATGTGTGGCAAGATCATACCCGTTGAAATTTAGTACCCACATAGGTAGGATCTCATTAACTACACCTAATAACCCTTTGAATTAAGCTTTAAATCTACACATTTAATTACACATTTAAATTGGGCTTTAAACATTAATTGGACTTTAAAATTCAATGCATTTTTTTTGTTTTTTGTGAAGTGACTTTAAACATGCATACCTAGGCTTAAAATATAAAAAATATCTGCTGGGCATAAGCCCAGCTTTGCCCATGTTGTACTACGCCCCTATGTGAGTTGGTTTAACGAGTTTATAATATAATATACATAAAAACTTATTTGAGGTTGTTTCACGAGTTTATAATATAATATACATAAAAACTCACGTGAGACAGTTTTACAAGTTAATTTTGTGTGATAAATATTTATTTGAATTATTCATAAAACAATATTATTTTTTATATTAAAAATATTATTTTTTATTATAAATATCGATAAAATTTATCTTTACGTGAATTATTATTATTATTCAATTTAAGGAAAAAAAATATGCAAAAGATGTGGACAATTTCCAGCCAAATGTGAGCAGATTGGACCGATGCTGCTGGCTTTGCCACGTTGGATACCGTCGTTTCATAACAGAATAAACCTTTAGATTCACAAAAGAAGAGAAAAAAGCAGCCAAAATTTGCTATGACTTTCAGAGGAGCAATCTATGTCGGGAAACAAACGAACACATGTTTTCTATCGCTTCCTCGGTATCTCCGAACCACGTGTAATGTCTCTTCTTCGAGCCCTTTTCACCAGTCAAGCTTATACCCTTTTTCTCAGACAGGTATGGGGCATTTGGTTCACCAAGTGATGTTGCACGAAGATTGAGTTCCTTGTATTTCATTTCTAGCTTTTCTTGATTTTTCCCCGGCCTTACAAAGTTGTGGGTTTGATCAATTTAAGGTGTGTTAGATATTATATTTGAATTTTTTATGAGATTTTACGAGTTTCATGAGTATTGAAGTGTAATAAGTGCATTTCCAAGCGTAAAACCGATACAATTAAAGAAAAGTTTATTTCACGTTTAAGGTTGTGTGATAAGTTTTCATGTGTTATAAGTGCATCCTCAAGGAATGATAAATTCAAGGTTTTCCGGCCTACTAGTATGTTTTGAATGTTGAGATTCCATCTGTGAGTTCATTTGTTTACATTTATGGGATTGAGGATATGGTCGTGAAGGTATATGTTTGGTATCAATCTGGGAAATGTGTTGATCTCTTGTAAATGTTCAGGAGAGAAATATCGAATTCGGGCTGTAAGTGGGGTGACAGTTGATCCGGTGGCTCCCAAGAAAGAAACAGAGGAGCCATCTAAAGAGAATTGGAAGATTAAGATGCTTTATGATGGAGAATGTCCACTATGTATGCGAGAGGTCAGTGTTTGATTAGATAATTTAATTTTAAGACCGAGGTAAGTGTATCTGTGGTACAAATCTGGTAACTTGGGGAAAATTAGAAGTGAAATTTGAAAAAATTTCTATGACATGCACTTGGAAGTCAAATATACTAGCTTTCTTGATTTCAAAGTAGTATGTGCATATGTTTCATGATTTATCGCTCTTATCTTTAGGTTGAAGCGATTTTTTTGTCCTCATAGGTTAACATGCTACTTGAGAGGAATAGAAGTTATGGAGCTATAAAATTTGTGGACATAAGTTCGGATGCATATCGTGCGGAGGATAATCAAGGCCTTGATTACAAAACTGTATGTTCCCTTAAATTCTTGCGAGTTGCGACAATATTTTCTGTGATTTGGCATTTGTCTTGTGATGTTTGGAAATGTGTGGATCTTCATTGACGATTTATGTCCTGCTTAGTGGGTTGCATATGTCTAATTTGCTTCTCCATTCTTCTACAACTGACATATGATAGTAATAAAATTCAATTTTTTTAATCTAGACAAATTAGTATATCTTATTTAATGCCGGATCTCCTCCATGACTTTTAAGGATTTTTCTAAAAAATTCGACACTTGGTGGAATAAATGAGTTGTAAAAGGCTGTTAGGAGAATGATGCAGTAGTGTATTGTACACTTAAATCACATGCATTGGTGCGCACGTTTCATCGATGCTAGCTGAGTTTTTTTATTTTCAAAATTCAGGCAATGGGACGTATTCATGCAATTCTATCTGACAACACTGTTGTAACAGATGTTGAGGTATACCCCCTTCTATATTTCTATTTCAGAGCTATGAATTATATTGCCTTTTGTGGTAGTTTTTCTGTATCTGTTTCTCCTGTTTTGTGTGTTATAATTGAGTTCCTTGCATTGTTTGCTTGTATTTCTCATCAAATTTACTTGTTCCCATAGATAGTCTTACTTCAAATGTTCTGTATCGCGCATTTATTGATAATTTGTTGCGTATTGCCTTCTGGAAACACCGATTATTTCTGAACTTATTTAAGAAAACCTTTGAAGCTGTTAAGTCCTGAGTCAGTTAATGTTGTTTATGTTGCAATCACGAACATTAGAAACGATCTGATTTCAAGCAAAATCGTGGTGACTTTTATTGTTAGCTCTACGTAAAATGTAAATCGAGAAAATTTACCACGACCTTAAAGTAAAATGCAAGCCTGGGTCCCAAAGAAGTGTCTCCATCTCGAGGTCATTGGATTCGGAATTTGTCACCCTGTGTACAGGAACCTGAACCAGAAAATTGCCATTTGCTTCCAGGTAGCAATACTTTTCAAGATTCAAGCAAGATCATATTATATAATTTAGCTGTACGACTAGTTAGGAAGTATCACCACTTCACTGGATTCTAAAACCACACATGATGTGTCGGCCCTCGGGCCCTTTCTGAGACCGTTAGACATTATAATTTCATCGAATCTTACCAAGTGCAGCTTGAAATTCAGTCATTCTCAGTAAATGGATGATTGCAGGCATTCAGAAAACTTTATGAAGCTGTTGGATTGGGATGGGTGTATGCCATTACCAAATATGAACCTGTATGTCCACCTTCAATAAAGTCGAACATTTTATATCCAATCGCCATTTTTTGTCTCTTTCTTACATGGAAGGTTCCTTAAGTTCTCAGCTGTTGGCATGTATTTGACACTTCGCAGATTGCAAGTATCGCCGATGCTATTTATGGTGTTTGGGCTAAGTATCGTCTTCCTATTACAGGTCAGTACAGCTCTTGTTTGAACCTGATTCCAGTCTTGATATTTTGATGCACAGAAGTAACTTCATTTGTTCAGAGCCGGAGAACATGAATTGAATTTATCGTCTGTTAGGCCATAAATTTGAAAGAAGATTCATACCCAAGCAACTAGGTTTCTGGGTGAGAGAGCCTCCCAATAGTATAAGCCACTCGAACAATTGCTTTCTGAAACCATGTGGATAGCACATTTCGTCGCCAATGTCTTCATGTTTAGTTTATGCTGCTACTGGCTTCCAAAAACATTTAAGGGCAATTCCCTTGTTTATCCTTTACGGTTTGGCATTATTTTAGACAGTAATCGTAAAGAAATTACGTGTGATGTTTCAGGTCGACCGCCTCTAGAACAAGTTTTAGAAGCAAGGAAGAAAAAGGTCTGCAATTTTTTCGCATTCAAGATGATAACCATTTTCGTTTTCGTTTGCTGTTGCTTAATGTAATGGCACCATTCTTATTGCTCTCTTCAAAATTTTACTCCACTCGTGTTTGCAGAATGAGTTATGTGAAGACAGCAAGGTTTGTAAGACGTAGATGTTTTCGGCACTGCGAGCATCCCGGATATGGTTATTGAAGAGCAAACTAAGGCAATGCTGAATAGAGGAAAACATTGTAAAATATATCCTTTGGAGGAAAACAAAGGTGTTTGTTGATACATTTATTTTCCAGTAAATAAAAATACATCACTCAATCAAAGAAGATAGGTGTTTTTTTGTAAATATGTGAATGATGGTGTTATTTTAGAACTTAAAACACACATATTATTTAATAAAATAAGACTTGAGATCACATAAAAAAAAGTTTAAAATAAATTCTTTATTTATTTAAATATATAAAGGTTTAGCTTTCTAAAAAAGAAAAAGAAAAATGTATATATTACCTTATTTTTTATTTTATATTTACTACTAAAAAAGTTGGAATATGAAAATTTTGAATTTTCCTATACAAAATTCTTGAATTTGTGTTTTATTTTATTTTTTTAAAAATTATTTATTTATTATTATTATTATCATAATTTATTAATCATAGTAAAAAAAATAAAAATAAATAAACTTATACACATAATTTCTTTATTTTTTTAAAAATTATATCAATATATATTAAAATAAATAATAGAATTTTTTATAAAAAAATTAGAAGGGTAAAAATTTTTCCGAAATTTTTCATTTTTCAAGCAGTCCACTTATTGGTCAACCATTTCTTTTTTGGGTGATATGTGGACTAATTTGATAAAAAGGAAATTTCGAAAAAATTGTTCCATTTTAATTTTTGTAAAATGTTTATTTATTTATTTATTCTAATATACATTGATTTAGTTTTCGAAAAAAAAAGAAATTATTTTAGGTTTACTTATTTTGTATTTTATTTTTATTTGTAATATGGTTAAAAAATAAGATCATAATATTAATAAAGATTTTTTTAAAAAAAGAACACAAATTTAAGTCCTATTTTAATTATTTTTTTTTAAAAATAATTAATCGATACACATGTACATTTTTTTTCCCGAAAACTAAACCAATATATATTTAAATAAATAGGTTTTTTAAACTCTCGTTTTTCTTATATAGTCTCAAGTCCTATTTTAATTATGGCAAAAATTTGTCTGAGACGGTCTCACATGTCGTATTTTGTGATACATATATCTTATTTGAGTCATCTATGAAAAAATATTACTTTTTATGCTAAGAATATTATTTTTTATTGTGAATATCGGTAGAATTGACTCGTCTCATAGATAAAGATTCGTGAGAGCGTCTCATAAGAGACCTGCTCTTTTATTAAATACGATATGTGCCAAAAATTAGCAACGTTGGCTGCCTTTTGACAGCGGATTCTGCAATATGGCAGCCTCGCCTATGCCATTTGATGGTAGAATTTTATCTTAATTTTGCAAAATTTCACCATTCACTTTATTTTTTAAAATTAATTTTAAAAAAACCCAGAAGATATAAAGTACTCTGGACGTACTAAGATAAATACAGTGCAAAACCATTAATAGCTAATATAAATAAAACTAATTATTATTTCAAAAAAATAAATAAATAAAAAACAAAACTAATATAGAACCATATCATCCAGTATAGTTTGATACACTGAATAAGAAAGATTGATAAATAATCATCTTTATCCTACGTTTGATACCTTTTTAGAAAGTCATTGATAATACCATGAGCCTGTGATAAATAATTTTATACAAAGATAAAATATCCCTTTTGTGAGATGTGATGATTTTAATTTATTGATAAAAAACATCTCAAATGACTTAATTGCCCTCAATATATAAAAATCATAAACCCTATCGTTCTCTCATTTCACCAACCCATCAAATAAATATTTTTATTTATTTTTATATATTATATAATATGATAATTATATAAATGAACTCGAGATAATTATATAAATGATTTTTATAAATCTCAATAAAATTATTAATATCACTCGATTAACTTTAAAAATTGATATTTGACTTGACTCACAAAATCAATGGCTCAATTATCATATTATATAATGTATAAAATTAGGTAAAAATAAATAAATCATGCAAGTAATGTGGACACATGAACAGATAAGAAATATGAATTCAAGCAACAACTTTGAAATTATAAAATTTATTATGATAAAGTTAATTTTGTCATTACAATCTAATATATAAATTTAATCACTTTATTAAAATCATACCAAACATTAAATATAATATCCTACATCATATTTATCCTTAACTTATCCTTATATTATTATCACATGTTTATCCTATCACTGTGTACCAAATTATGTGCAAATGGACATTCCATCCAGGGATATAGATTAAACATACATCGGGAAACATGCATTTTAGTGCGAAAAAACATTCTATTTAAATCAACAATAACTCCTTCAAAGATCATGGCGTTCCCAGTAGACCAACTGATGTAATAAACAGTAGCCGATAAAGCAAACAATCTGGCCTTTGTAATCTTGGCTTCTTGAACCACTTCAATGCGCGACGACTATAGCCTTATAGTCGTCGCGGAATAACTTAGGAAAGCACAAACTCTCCCCCATAAGCATTTGCTAAAAACACACTCAAAGAAGAGATGATCCAAGCTATGAATACCTGAATCCCAAAGATTGCAACCCTTTTCTAAGACAGAGGGAAGACGATCCAGAGTGGCAAGACGTCCCTGCACACATAGCCATCGTGTGAAGGCATGCTTGGGTAAAATATAGGGGGCCTGAAATACTGATAAGCACGATTAGCACTAGTAGAGGCGTTCAAGAACAAAGAATCTAGAGTCGTTGCCGCATGAGATGGAGAATCAGCTTTCACCAAAATTTCATCTCAAATCAGAAGAACCCGCTTAATTAGAGGAGAGTCCAAATGTTTCATAGTCCCAGTCCAAATGTCGCATCTCGATAAGTGAAGATGGTGAATCCACTTGATCCAAAGAGATTGTTTATTGAATATCCCAAAGAACTTTGGGGACTAAAGATTTGTTCCTGACTTCTAAGATCACGAACCTCAACACCTCCTTTCGTCTCTTTTGTGATCCACGTCCTTGATGCTTCCGTGTGAATTCAATTGCAGTAGACACATGACGTTCGAACTACTTCCTGACTTCAGGATTATTTAGTGAGTTCCAAAGATCCATTTCCTACTGTTTGCCACAGACTCAACCCTTTCAATTGCATGTTTTTGCTCTCAACTCCCCCCTCAAATATTACCCAAATCAACCTGTATCTATGCACCAGTTAGAATATCGCATACTTGATATGCACAGAAGGATTGGTAACTGGATTACTCTTACGATGGCAAACATATCTCCAAGACAGCCAAATTTCTTCAAACCTGGCACAGTCATAAACCAGTCGGCCACCACAGCTAAGCATTCTCTCTTCAATCCACCAACGGCACCATGCAACCTCGACCGTTCTATTGATAGTGTTTCAACAATTGCTTGCTTGTGGCAATGCATCCTCAGGATTACTGCAACTGTGTTGTGCTCTCTACTTTATAAGATAACAATATCAGGCAACTAAATGAATTTAAAGGGAAAAGAAGTTAGAAAGTGTTACTGTTGACTCATGAAACACATATAACATCCAATAATTGACTCCAAGTTACAACTAGATACAAGTGACATTTCTATAGCATACCAGAAATACCGTAAGAAAACACAATATCAGCAGCTTGTTAACCGATCCTCTGCCTCTTCTGAACATCAAAATCGCAAAAACCCATAACCCTCTTTCTTACTCGAGATACCCACATCGTGAGACCCACAGCCGCAAAGAATCGGATACTGCCGGCATTACATCGTTGAACAGAATGTGATTTAGTGTGAGTTTTAGAATTTTTATTGTTATGATGGTAAAATAGAGATATCAGCTCATTGTCATCAGAATGTTCAAATAAATCATTTAGATCAGTTAATCGGTCGCTTGAGGCCTGTTCAGGGACTGTCAAAGATGGGTCACTTGAGGCCTGATAACCAAGAGCAATCACTGAAGAACTTGGTCCCTGATCATGGAGAGACAAAGATGCATCATGCAAGGCATGTTTAGAACCAAGAGCAAATAGTGAAGAACTCTGGCCTTGATCCCAGACAGTCGAATCTGAATCGCATGAGGCTTGATAAGAACCAAGAGCAATCAATGAGTAAATTGGGCCTTGATCAGGGACAGTAAAAGATGGATCACATAAGGCCTGATTCGAACCAAGATCGTTCAGAGGATAAATTGGCCCCTGATCAGGGAGAGTCAAAGTTGAATGATATAAGGCCTGGTACAAGCCAAGATCAATTGGTGAATAAATTGGCTGATCAGGGGCAATCACAGATGGATCACATAAGGCCTGACAAGAACCAGGAGGAATCAGTGAATAACTTGGACCATTATAAGGGACAATCAAAGATGGATCACAAAACCTCTGATTAGAACCAAGAGGAATCAGTGAAGAACTTGGGCCCTGATCAGGGACAATCAAAGATGGATCGCACAACGCCTGATTAGAACCAAGAGGAATCAGCGAAGAACTTGGGCCCTGATCAGGGACAGCCAAAGATGGATCACATAAGGCTTGATTAAAACCAAGAGCAAACGGTAAAGAACTTGGGCCCTGATGAGGGACGGTCAAAGATGGATCACCTAAGGCTTGATCATAACCAAGAGCACTCGTTGTAGAACTAGGGCCCTGATCAGGCACTGGCAAAGATGGATCACATATTTGTTGCATTCTTTCTGAGACAATCAAGCTAACATTGTTTGAAGGACACATAGAAGGACCGGTATCTGGTTCTATCGGAGCATATTCATCATCACGTACAGAGTTTGTGGCAACACAAATGTCACAGGATTCATAAGGAAATTGTTGCACAAGAGAAGTTTCATCATCAACAGAAGTTATGTCCTTTCCATTTTGAAGTGCAAGTAAAAACAACTCCCGTGCATTTGCCTATTAGAAAACAAATATAAGTAAATTAGTAAAAAACATGACCACTTTCCTCATTTAATAAAACCTTTTAAATAAGATGAAATATTATATATCATAAAAGAATACCTGTTCGACTTCACATAGATTGTCAAGACGAACATAATGAGAGTCGCGGATTATCCCCAGCAGTTGGGGCACAACATCAAAAGCCACAATATAATTAAATTTAGTAGGAGAGCGATATAAAGAAATCTTTTTATCATCAATATTGCACGTTCGAGCATGTTCCACTGTGGCCTTCCACTCCTTAGAACATCCGAAAACCTGTAGATATTGCACAAGATTTATGCGGATCATGCTAAGCAATGTAGACAGTTCAGATGCACAAAACTTCCTTTGAAAAGGAAAGCGAGAGAGAATAAAGATACCGACTTTATGAACTCAAAATGTCATGTATTTTCCTTTTTCATAAATCATGATTGCAAGTTATAGAAGACTAAACTTCAAAAAGGAGTATTAATGGAGTACTGATTGTTAGACTACATTTAGCTGACTAATATCCTAGGAGCCTATACTCGATAATGTACAACAACAGGCAAAAGGAAATGCATTTATAATTTATTTATTCTAGAAAGTATGATGAAGAAAAGGATAGTACAGAGGTACTTACTCGTTTTAGCTTCTGAGGATCAGCAGAGAGTGAAAACAGAAAATCTCGTACTGTCTTAATGTTTTCCTTGGACAGGTGCTTGCAGCGTTCCTTGCCAATTTTTTCCAATCTCCAAACCTCATCTGAAAGAAATGGTGGATGATGCTTTCCATACACTGAAAACAGGACACAGGAGTTATACTATGTTCCAACAGCTGTCTTCTTTAAATGTGGCCTGCTACGGTTGATAGTGTTTGTAATTGGACAACTATCTAAAATACACTTCAATTACTGCAGGGGACCATAACAGAATACTGGTAACACAAATCATACAGAAGTTGCGAAAAGGAATGCCCATCAAGAGAAAATGATTGTTAGCCAAACTAACAATATATTGTCTTCTTTCATATTTAACTTACCCGTGACACAGGGCTTTCAATATAACGTAAAAATTGAGGACAGAGAAAATAAATGGAAAAAAGCGGAAGTGACTAAAGGGAAATAGAAAGAAAACTGGGAAAAAAAAAGACACAGATCATGTTGGCAATAACTCCCGACGCCCATTATAAAACTTTCGATGGCTCCAACATATTTGATTATGACCAGGTGAGCTCACCCAACATACATTCTAAAAATGTCTGTTACTGGAAACAGTACTTAATAACATATAAGGAATTTCAGGAAAATCAGGGACAACAAGAAAGCTATAAAGAACAACAAGCTGACAAGCAAAGCATATATGCCGCGTTGATAAACCTCTACTTGCCGGAAATCCTAATAAATGGAGTAGGGATAGGAATCATATCAGCTTCTGCATCCATTTGCCAACTACACTTTCATTTTGCGTAACAGTATTGCTACTAACTCCATATGGTTCTAATGTGAAAACATGTAAACCACCCTAAACATCCAGATTGAGTCTACAACTCACAATTATGCAATATGAAACTCTTAAAATGAAAAGACAATAGCAAGAAAATAAAGTGAGAGCGATTTACATTTTCCTCGGCGGTCTTCGACTGTAAATGACTCCGTCCATGCTTCCTTCACCCTACTCCCATTAGAATTATCTACAAATCTTGCTCCAAGTCGGCAAGAACAGCGCTTCTTCCAGATAGAGCCATGTCCCAACTTGACATCAGATAAGATGGCCACCCCTTCCTTGAGACGCACATACATACCTTTAGCAACATGTGGTTTCTCCTCATCACTTTCCCTAATGATCTTATTATCGAAGTCTTCGGTGCTCCAATTGGGTTCATTGTCATCATCATCTGCCTGAAGAAGTAGTATCTCAACCTTTGCCGAGGCTTCGGGCCCGGAAGTAACTAGTTCCCCTGTCGTATTATTGACAATAGCCAACCTCATGGCAGTGCCTCCTTTTCCTTCAATCTCCTTGCCAGTCAGAACAGGAAGAGAAACTTCATCTAAAAACTTCAGCTGTAAAGTTCTGTTTTCAGTGGACATAGTTGCTTCATGTGTACGGTTCCTAAAGAAGTACAAAGACGTATAATGAGATATAATGGTTACAATCACATCAGCATGCACACATGTCTTCCTATGTTACCAGTCTCACATAGTATATGTATTCCAGTTAGACAATTTTCAGTTGAAATATTTATAAAGTGAATAACTCATCAAATAACTATGCTCACCCAATGCCATGAGTCATAACTGCAGATTGAATTTCTTCTTTCACCTGGAAAAGAAGAGTGGGGTCAGGACCAGTAAATCTAAGGGCTGAAAGAAATTTCTAACTTACGAGTAGACTAATCAATGATATCTCATTCAACAGTATGCCCTATTGTGCAGAGTGATAAATTTTCAATAATTCTACTTGAGTTTTTCTTCTTTTTTCTCTAAATTAAATTACAGCTTAAATGATTAAGCCTATCATACATCAAAGAAAAATTTTCTCAAAAGAAGGAAAGGAGATTATAGAAGGTTAAGAAAAATTATAAATCTTCATGAATAAGATCAAATCACATTTGGATGAAAGGATTTAGAAGTACATGACTTCAAATCATTAATAAAAATCCACTTAACTAGTTCAGGCAATTTTCCAACCGATAGATCTGAAATCCTTCATTTTAATTGTTTTTTAGTTACCTATTTAATGAAATAATCCACTCATCCAAATTTATCCATCAAATAAAATTCATTAATTCAAATACAATTGAAAAGACATCTCTAACCAACAATATATTTTTCACATATATAATTATTTTTTATAAATAAATTTACTTATATTAATATCGTTTTAAAGTAAAGCTAATAACAAATTTGGATCTTTCTGAAAAATAGGAGGTTCCTTGTCCAAAATCTACCAAGGTTTCATAACAAATTTAAAATAAATACATACAATATTTTTCAAATAATTGAAGTGATTAGACCCAAAAAAAAAACCCGAAAATATATAAAAAATGATTTGCCGTTGGCGCTGTCCTGGTGTCACATGCCCTCAAAGGATCGAGCCATTTTACAAATAGTTATAAAATCTATAATACCAAGAAGAAGAAGAAGAACAACAACAACAACAACAAACAACAAGAGGCGGAACGATGAATTAAAAAACCACATAAATGCATAGATACATAATGAGAAACTAAACACACAAACAATCACTTAAGCATTTTGTAATTAACTAGAAGTTGGAATAAGATATCTACTCACAACTTTACTAATCAAATCTTCATAATGGGCAGAATGAGTCTATGGAAAGTATTTATCACCACCACTTCCATCTCCTTTTCCATCATCCTGAAAATTAACCAACAAATGAAAAGAAAAGGGAAAGACCAAAAAGGGGAGAATATTGGTCTGGTCAATATCAAAGAATATATCCACAATCAATCATAAAACACAAATTCAAAGCAAAGAAGCACAACCCATTACCGCTTCCCAATTCAAAACACCAAATTCAGAGGGAAAACACCCAAAGAATCAAAAAAAAAAAGTACCCAAAGAAGCAATTTTTTTGTTCAATATACTCACTTTCTCAAAGCTAAAACTAATTGCCCATCAATCTCTGAACTCCCCGGCAGCTCATTCCCACTGTTGCTGGCGCCTTCCATCGGTAGATTCATCAACGTTTTCTCCTTCCCACCACCCAACTCTTACAAAAATATGTCTGATACAACTGAAGAATTTTCGAGGAATGTGGCGCATTTATAGAACCAAAGGGACTCTCTCCCGTAATAGCGTGTCATTAAAAAGTTTTTTTTAATAACTATTATACACTCCTCCACATGGATGTTGTGGAGTCTTTCGTATGCCTTGATCACAAACACCACAAAACATAGATTTCAAAGCATATAGTTTAATCGGATTAAATTTGTCTAACCATGATTTCATAATCATTTCACAGTAATTCAGATGATATTAAAATTTGAACCGGTTATATGAGGCGGTTTCACGAATCTTTATAGACAGGTCAGCTCTACCGATATTCGTTCACACTAAACAGTAATACTCTTAGCATAAAAAATAATATTTTTTCATGGATGATCCAAATAAGATATATGTCCTTACAAAATACGATCCGTGAGATCGTCTCACACAAATTATTACCCTAAATTTTTTGCTGCGCATATATTTTAAAAAATGTAAAGGGTCCCAAACTAGCGTGTGAAAGAGCACTTTTCTACACTCTCCAACATTGAACTTGTGGTTGTGGTCTTGTGGAGGCTTGGCTTTGATTTATTTCTCTTTCACCCCCATGAAGTTCAAGATTTTTATTTCTGACATAATGAATCTACAATGAGAAAAACTTATTATTTATCTTCCAACAGATTAACATTATTTGTAGGTTTTTGTATTAGTCGGAAATTTATTCAGTGAATACATGGCTCAATCGCTGCTCGATGCTGTCGTTCCAGTAATTCGAGAATTTTACGACAACTATAGTGGATATAACTGTCTAAAAGTTGGCGGATTGAGAAAACCACAACTCGAGTTGCGAGTTAAGCGGGCCAACCTGTCAAAAATAAAACTACCAAATTTATTTTTCTCGAAAAAATCATACATAAATTACTATAAATAATATATCTTTCAAAATTCATCAACCAATAACCATATATTTATCATTATAAAAAATATCAATATTTCAAAATTCATCAATTATACATCAGAAATTATAAATAATATAATTCTTTTAAATTTCATTAAATATAATAACTATTATAAACAATATAAATCGTTCGAAACACTATCAAGTATCTATAAATCATTTCAAAACACATCAACAATACATAAACTCTTAAAATCATATAATTTTAAAAATGAATAAAAACTCATGACCGACCCTCGACCCAAATGGGTTGGACCGTCTAGGCCCGCTTTCAAACGAGTCATTGATAGTAACATAACCTGCCTATTTTTCATGACGAAACTGGTTGACGATTTGACTTGTTTTGACCGGTGTTCTAAAAAACTTGATTAATAAATACCTCGTTTAAGCTTGAAGCTTCGTTAAAATGCTTTGCTTTAGCAACACGGCAAAAAAAAAGCGTCAAACATAGGTTGGTCATATTAAACGTCATTAAATATGTTTAAGTGCGACTTTTTAAAAACGAAATTGATGAATAAGGGAAAAAAAAGAACACGAAATAGTGATTTTATTAGTAAGTGATGTTGGCAATATACAATCATGCTTAATAATGATTAAACACAACTTTTCTTTTTAAAGAAATATTGATGAATAAGAAAAAGAGAAACATGAAATAGAAATTTTACTAGCAAATAATGCTAGCAATGTATAATCTTTGATAGTTAAGTGTATCGATGATGAATACACGATAGATATTTATACTTTATAACCAACAAGGATATCAATGCTAATGTTTTAAAATAGTTAACTTAAATTGAGTTTATATTTGATGAAACAAGAAATGAAACGAATGATAGAATAAATTGAATTAGAATCAAACAAAAAATTAATGCATTACAATTGAATTTATTATATTTGTATTAGTTACTTAATTAAATGTTTTGAGATAATTAAATTATACTTTAAATTTAAAACATTTTTTAACGCATAAGCTCGTATTAATCCCACTTAAATTTAAAAGCTTAAAGCTTGACTCCCCACTTCACATTTTTTAGAACCTTGATTTTCAATGCTCTCACAAAATTTATCATAAAAAGGTTTATAGAATCATTTATATATATATAAACCATATTTATATATGTACAAACCAATAAGGTGACACTCATCTATTTGATATGATGAAACATATTAAAATTTTATATTCAACATATGAGTGTCACATAATCGGTGAATACAAAGATGAACACAGTTGATGAACAACATAAAAAAATGATATATATACACTCACACACACACACACACACACATTAACACAAAGACAAAAACTCAGACGTATTTTCGATCCAACTCGGCCTATTAAAATATTTAATGTCTAAATTATTATTTTACACTACAAAAATAACATTTTTTGTTAGTTATGTTACGAAGAAATAGTGTAATATATGATGATCTGAGTGAAAATGTAATTATGACTTTTTATTTCAAAAATATTACATTTTCATTAGAGTTATGAACCGATTGAAATGTTTCACATATATAAATCTTGAAACCGTTGCAAATGAGATCTAATAATATATTATTCTATTGTTATAAAGGATGGATTCCATTTTTGTATCTCTTGTTGAATAATGGATTTACCCATTTTTCCATCACGAAATAGACATGCATTACTAATTTCATTAAAAATATTAATTATTAACAGGTGTCAATTGAGTAATTTAATTCAGACATTTGGAAAGCCAATACAAAAAAAAATTAATGAAAAAAAGAGGTTAATTTCAGTGTCATTTAAATATAAGATCTTTATTTTTAGCGTAATTTTTTGAACGAAATTAAATTTATAATTGATTTTAATACTTCATATTGATAATTGATGTAGAATCGAACTTTATTCCTTTAAGTTCTAACGATCAATAAAAAATAAATTGGCACAACTCGTAATGAATTAATCAAATAAATAAATGTAATTTAATTTTTTTAAAATAAATAAATCTATTTATTTAAGAATTATATTAATACTTTTCATTAATATTGAATTTTTAATCACTGATATTTAATAATGAAGGAAAAATTGCATTCGATTTGATTGTACAAGTCCACAATGATTACGCGTGTGTTTATATATATACATACGTCCAAAGTAGTTAAATTATATATATATATATATATATATATATGACGGTCTCACGAATCTTTATCTGTGAGACGTGTTAACTTTACCGATATTCATAATAAAAAGTAATACTTTTTCATGGATGATCCAAATAAGAGATCTGTTTCACAAAATACGACATGTGAGACCGTCTCACTCAAATTTTTGTCTATATATATACACACCCAAAGTGCTTAAATTAATTAATATATAACCAACGACTTGACAATATATATATATATAACGTTGACAAATAACATATACGCGCAATTGCACCGAGTAGCGCTTCTTTCAGAGATTTTTGCAGCGTGTTGAGATTGTCAAATTCGGAAATGTAAATCGTAAGTATTAAATTCAAGCCTTTTTTTGTTGGAAAAAAGAATGTTACAATTGTAATGTTTGCTGAAGTTAATTGTGGTACAATGACAAACATTTAGGAATTAAGAAAGAAAAGCGACTTGGAATATGTGATAAAAAGAAACACATCCATTCCATCGTACTAAAGAAGAAAAAAGAAAAAAAAATGCTTGTTAGCCACCATATTTACACACAAAATTAATTATGAATAAATATATACGTAGGACCGAACGTTTGTCGTTTTACCAAATATTATAGCCGGTAGTAATGATGCAATTCAAATATTTTTTGCACCCAACAATTTTACTCTCGATAATTATGTTCTTTGCTATCAGTGTGAATCGAAACATTGGCCCTGATGTCAATTGTGGGACCGAGCGCTTGTCGCTTCACCAAAAACTATTACTAGTGTTAATGGTGCAACTCAAATCTTTTAAATCGCACAACAGCTCAAGCGCTACGATTCGGTCGCTTTACTAAGCAAAGACAATTATTACACCCAACAATATATAAAAAAGCACCTTAAGAAGAGTTCATTGTTTGTTACATAGGGTATGCAATATCTGATATAATTTTATATCGATGTTCTGAATTCAAATAAAAACATTGATGTTCTCATATAAAATCTATATCTATATAAATATACAGATTGAATTGTGAATTTCCTTTATTATCCTCATTAAAATTGTACTCTAATGACACTTTGTCTTCCTTTTATGTAATTAGTTAATTATTATTAATCCATTCACTAATTATTATTTATTACTCTTTCACTCAATTTCATGGTATGACTACAAATAATATCAAAGTATTTGTTCAACAACTATTGATTCGAATCAATATGTAATAATATTATTTATAAATTTAATTGGTTTTGTGAAAATACCTTACAAATAATAGTAATAGTGTTATACATTCTTTTATTAAAATAAATAATACAAAAAATTTATATTTTAAAAAAATGAAACATTCTTGTATTAAAATAAATAATACAAAAAATTTCAATATATAATAATATTATTTATAAAATTAATTGGTTTTGTGAAAATATCTTACAAATAATAGTAATAGTGTTATACATTCTTTTATTAAAATAAATAATACAAAAAATTTATATTTAACAAAACTGAAACATTCTTTTATTAAAATAAATAATACAAAAAATTTATATTTAAGAAAACATAAAATAAGAAATTATAAATTTATATGTCGAGGTTTAATCTATATCTATATCTATATTTATATACTAATAATCTATATATTTTTAAATTTAAAATTAATTACTTTAATATTTACATTGACACCAAATTCACAGGAAATCACTATCATAAATACATGTTTATTTTTTTTTTGTTTTTCATCTACTCATTTAATAATAATCATTAATATATTTTTATTTTTAAATTTAAAATTAATTACTACGTGTTTTCTTTTTCATATATTCTTTTAATAATAATCATTAATACATTTTTATTTTTAAATTTAAAATTAATTACTTTAATATTTACATTGACATCAAATTCACATAAAATCACTATCATAAATACATGTTTATTTTTTGTTTGTTTTTCATCTATTCATTTAATAATAATCATTAATATATTTTTATTTTTAAATTTAAAATTAATTACTTTAATATTTACATTGACATCAAATTCACATAAAATCACTATCATAAATACATATTTATTTTTTTGTTTTTTTCATCTGTTCATTTAATAATAATCATTAATATATTTTTGTTTTTAAATTTAAAATTATTTACTTTAATATTTACATTGACATCAAATTCACAGAAAATCAATATCATAATATTATAAATTTAAATAAATTGTTAATATTACGAACATTAAGGTAATAATAGGAAAACGAATAGAGATGAGTGTGATTAAATAAAATTAAATTATTAATAAATATTAAGGTCATATAAAACATTTTTTTCCCATTTAGAAGGTAGATATATATAGATTATTTATGTATCAACAAAAATACGTGATTGAGAGAAAATGTTTATATGTAAGTGATTTCATTGCAAACATTTAAGTTATTTAATCAATTTTCAATATATGATGCTAAATACATATTACTAAATAATATATTATCTATTAATTAATCTATTAAATATATGACTTTCATTTGTGATCTTACTATTATATTATTATTATTTTTGTTTTACAATTTGTCATGTTAATGATGTTATTTAAGTCATTTTTTTATCTTAGTTTAATAAGATCATTAATAGTGTATTTAACTCAATCAAACTAATTATTATTTTAATTTACTTTTAAATTTAATTTTAATTACTTAAATTTATATATTGTCGTCAAATAATAATATGAAGACAAAGGGAGAGGAGTCGGACTGAATAAAAATAAATTATTAATAAATATTAATGTCATACAAAATTTCTTTCTCCCATTTAGAATACAAATATTTTCAGACTCTTTATGTGTCAATAGAGATATGTGATTGAGAGAAATGTTTGTCTGTAAGTGATTTCAAACACTGTTTTTAAGTTATTTAGTCAATTTTTTTATAAATACTGCTAAATAAATATTACTAAATAATATGCTCCATTTGATCATTTTTTGTTCTTGCAATGAGAGAAGTTTTTTTACCCTAGCGTTAACATGTTTGATTGTTATATGTCATTTGTATTGATCATGTAATTGTGTCTGGATTGTTTATGTGATTTGGTTGTTTGCACAAAGAAAAGAGAAACAAAATCAAATATCCAACAAAAATGGTTATTTTTCAATTTTTTATTGTTGAGATATTTTGTTAATTTTTAAACACATAATGCATGTTTTCTGTTTGCTTAGATTACTTAGTTTGAAGTGACTTACAAAATATTAAAAAAATTGAAATATTTCTTCGTTTTTACCTTATGTCTCAGAATATCAAGAGATAATATTTTTTATTTATTGGGGCAAATGTATTTCCAAACTTCTGTCTATAAATCAATATTTAATTTTTTTACGACATTATTATATTCTCTAATCAATTTTTTTTACTTAGATTGATAGAAGGCATTTTAATTTGAGTTTTTATTTTCTTGCTTATATTATTTTTGTAATATTATTTATTATGAAAATAATTGGTGAACTACAAAATTTGGTAGGTCTAAGAGTCCTCTGATGAACGACAAATATGGATAAATTATTAAAATATATAATATCCAGTAGATTTTTGGCATGCGATTTTGTTCTAATTCAATGATTATGCATGATTCTAAATTTTAATTATATCACAAGTAACGCATGTTTTGTTGTTGCTATATATATTTTGTCAATAGTATAATATTTTTCTATGGTTTAAGAAAAATTGTGTGACTTTGAATTATATTTTTACGTCTGCTTTTCTAAATGGTTTTATTATGATTTCAAGGCACCATTTTTCATTTGTGTTTTTTTAAAGAAGTGGAATGAATATCTATAAAACGATGACATTAATAAGGTGTCTTCTCTTTATTTGAAAAAAATATTGGAAAATTTATACAAATTGTGAATAATATGAGTTAATATTTAATTTGAGAGTGATTTATCCTTTTTATTGCTCGTATATACTTCAATTTCTTTGTTATTGTACTAAATAAATTATTTTTAAACTTTGAGTTATCATTTTTTTTATCGAGGTTGTTTGTGTTATGGTTTTTTTATTCGTTTTGGTTAGTATTGTTGGCGGTAATTGATTTTTCTGATTTATATGATGTGTCTTGTTGTTTATATAAAAATAAGTATGAAAGTATATCAATCAAAGCCACGTATTTTGGGTCTTCTGTTCTACGAAGAGAATAATAAATGGTTTCTGTAAATTATATAATTTCTTGGTTTTTCATATATATAGTCTACGAAATGCGTCAAATTTTGAACAAAAAAGTTAAGACAAACATAGTGGATGAAAAAAAAAAGACATGTTAAATAAAAAAAATAATGTTGTGTATTACTATGTTGGGTGCAATAATTGTCCCTGCTTGGTAGAGCCGTCGAACCGTGGTGCTTGAGCTGCTGTGCGGTTTAAAAGATTTGAGTTGCACCATTACTACTAGCTATAGCTTTGGTAAAGCGGCAAGCGCTCGGCCCTACAATTGGTATCAGAGTCAAGGTCACGGGTTCGATTCCCATTGATTGCAAGGAGTGCAATTATTGGGAGGGATATTGTCGGGTGCAATAATTGTCCCTGCTTGGTAGAGCGGCCGAACCGTGGTGCTTGAGCTGTGGTGCGGTTTAAAAGATTTGAGTTGCACCATTACTACTATCTATAGATTTTGGTAAAGCGGCAAGCGCGGTCCTATATACTATGTCCTAATTTCTGTATGATATAATTCAAGCATATTTTTTTTATAGATATTTGAAATTAAGTCCAACTAAGTAACATGAAACATATATATATATATTAAATCATATTTAAAGCGAAATATTAAGATCAAGAATGATTCAGATTTAAATTTAAACGAAGCACAATGAAGAAGAAATTGAAGAATTATATGTGTACGTTAAGTGTTATATATTGATTATGTTGTTACTTCATGGTTGTGCGACATATGGATGTCATATAAAATATCAATATTTCTCAATAAAATAGTTTTCAAAAAGAAAAAATTCTTCATTCAGAAAAAGAAATACATAAAAAACAAATTGTGCATAATTCTCATTCTATTTATAATGGTATGAGAACAATTCTAAAGCTTTGTTGACACAATATAATAGATCAATTTTGTGCATTTTATTGAGACATTAAGCCAGTTTCACTTTATTTCCTCCAATATTATCTCGATATATTTCGATGTGACTACGAGATTGTTTTTGTCTATTTTTTTAGTCAAAGTGTCTAACCTGCTAATTCATAACATATATGATGGTAGCATAGAAAACTCCTCGTCAAATAAATTCACTTAGCCAACTATTGAAATTCAAATAAAATTCTACAATATTTCATCAAATTAATTTTGACTATCATAAAATGCTCATGAAATCTATATGGTTATATCATTAGATGTGATATTGAATAAGACAAATACTTTGACATATATTTGAATGATATCTCATATGCATATCTTAATTACATTATTCGTATCTCTTCTCAAGATTTTTAAAATACAATAATTAATTTTGTATATCGTTCCACAAGATATAAAATATTATAAAACAAAATATACACCCGATAGAAGAAAATTTGTTTTGTTTCAATGAATAATACAATATTATGCGCAACAAATGAGATTGAAACTATATCATCCTTATGACATGATGCACGCAATCATTATTTCAAAGCTTTCAAAAAAATGACGATCAATATGACTTTCTTGAATTGCGTCAAATTAAATGAGGACAAAATTTTAAAATATAGCCATTTGAAGAGATTTCAAGTATTTTTCTCACAATGATTGAGAAATAGTTGTTAGAAATTTATTAACCTTATAGCTATATGTTTATAATATTGATACTAAATATATAAAAATGATATCACAAATATCACAATATTTGAAGAAGGTGCAACACCATTCATTGATTTTGTTGTTGAAGAATATATAAGTTATACATACTTTTAGTCACAGTGAAAACTTATCGCGAGTAAAAGCATTTTTTCTTAGGATTCATAGTTGATGATTGTCAAAAGCTGAAAAATCATTTAACAACAAAAAAGATAGTCGGAAAAATAAGATTATCAGATAAAAACAATGTAGAAAACCGAAAAAATGTCGTGATAAAGAAGCAAACTATGAGCATGTCAGATCCCGGATAAGGATTGTAAATAACATAATATATGTTAAAGACGATCAGATACTTGCTGAACATACCAAAATAGTTATATGCATATTATAACAAACTACGACAAAGAGTTGTTGAGTTCTCAAAATCAACCAAGAAGCATATTAGGAAAGTGTTTCGAGTGGATAAGATAATTTCTCTTATTCATATACCGTCTATGGTCATGATTTTTTATTTTTTATGGCTTAGTTTGTTTCAGTTGATAAATGTTATTAGCCAAGTTTTAATTCATTTAAATATTATCAAAATTTCGTACATATATTTTCAACAGTTTAGGTTGCACGTGCATTTTTCTAGTCGTACAAAATATAGCACACCAGATATAACATAGACTAAGCTCAAGAAGTGTAAATCATTAGTAACTAAACAATTTTTTTATTGAAGAGTCCTTACAGGCCAGTTAAGAAGTTTAGCAGTCTTCGTGCTATCAAATTTTAAGAACAAAGTGCAAATTGACTTTAACACTTTCGATAATACTATTATGCAAATCTTCAATGTATACACACATAGATACATATATATGAATGATCCACTTCAGCAGAGTTGATGAATTTTGCGTTTCTTTCGGGCCGAATTAGCTTCAGAATTCAATGTTTTTCTGATTAAGAACCATCTTGATAAGCAGAAAAACAGCGTTTTCCACTTCCTTGGAGGGTTACAACCTAGAACAACAGCCTCGGATCCAGCTGACACACTCCCAGTTCCATAATTTCTTGCCCCATATACCATACTCCCAATATCGAAATCGTCGGACGTGGTTCCGACATCATGTAAACATAACGGGCCATAATGTACAAACGCAGTCATGTCTGAATCGAGGATTTCCTGATCGAACAATGGATACGGAAATTCGAAATTGTCGGATCCATCGATCATTTTGTAAGCTCCGACGTTGGAGTTTGAAAAAGGATGTCCAATATTGCGAGAACAAATTTTCTGCTTCTTTCGGGCAGGATTAGCTTCAGAATTCAACAATTTTCTGATCAAGAACCATCTTGTTATGCAGAAAAACAGCGTTTTCCACTTCTTTGGACGCTCACTAACTGGAAGAACAGCCTCGGATTCAGCTGACACACTCCCAGTTCCATCTATTCTTGCAGTATACACGACATGTCCAATACCGGAATCAGTAAACATCAAACCATGATCCAAACTAGAGTGCTGACCGAGTGACAAATGGAAATCATCGCTGAATTCAATGTCATCTATACCTAATGAGTCACAACGTGCAAGCGAATCAGTGTCTAAAATGGGGATTCCGTTGATATTGTTGGATTCATCGACCATTTCAGAAGCTCCAGCATCAGTTGTTGTACCAGAATATTGTCCTGGAACGCAAGGATTTGACAGAATGAAAGAAGTTTTTATGGCCGCGAGGTGCTGTTGAAGAGATTCCAGATCATCAAAAGGGAGCACATTTTCCCAGTGCTCAAAAGCAGATAATAACAACTTGTCTGCATCAACCTGCCATAAAAGTTTATTATGGTTAGTTCAATAGGTCGAAAAACGATTTTTGGTTTGGATTTTATTTACAAACATAGCATGAGCTACGGGAGCTATTTGCTCTCCTAGTTTCCTTTGGCTTAAAAGGAGCTAGATGATGCATGCCTTCTTGTTTTTGGACAACATATTGGTATCTGTGTAATAGCCTTCTGAATGCAGCCCTTGCAACCTCCCAAAAATGTCGAAAACTACGCACAAAGTTTCCTGAGAATTTGTGTAGCAGTACATCCTGTTACTCTGACATTTTCGAGCATGATTTTCAGTGGCCATCCACTTCGTTCCCCTCAAACCAACAATCTTCAGATAAAGTCAACAAAATTATAAAGCATCCTCTTGCAACTTTCAGGTAAAAAAAACTGGAAATACAAGGACCAAAAAGTTACATTTTTCAGTTCTTCAGGATTTATCAGGAGCTGGATCAGAAATTTCTCAACTGTATCGATTCCTTTAGCTTGCAGACGCTTGTCTATCATACCACGTCGTTGTATATTTTTCAGTACCCAAAGGTTATCCTCACGACACGGGATCTCATTCTTCTGGGAATCTAAAGACCAGATATTGAAAAGTGTGTTCAAAAACCGAGTATTCCATTTGGTTTAATAACCGTGCTTCTGAGAACAAAGCCAAGGAAACTTACATTTGTTGCGGAAACTCTTGACGACGAAAGATTCAGTCGTTGCTTCTTTTACAGTGATCCCATCAAACTTTTCAGCAATTCTTGCCCCTAACCGGAACTCTGATGGCTTCACTAATTCGGCTGCATAATGTCTCTACTTAACTTTTTTCAGAACACCTTTGCCTCCTTGTAGTGTACACTCATTTACCGTAAGAAGAGGTAGCTTCCCTTCTAATCTCACAATTTTCTCATTGAATTCTTCCCCTGTCCAATCACCAGATCCCTGCCCAAGAACAACTATTTCAACATTTGCAGATGCTACGGGTCCAACATCGACTATGTTTCCTGTGGAACTATCAAGAAGAGAGACTTCAATACAAGTGTTGCCTTCTGCTTTTATCTCATCACCAGTCAAGATTGGCTGAGAAATCTTGTTCGAAAACCGGAGCTCCGTATTTTTCGGCTCCGGGGTCGGAGTTAGATCCTCAAGAATCCTGTGAAGTGGAAACCGTTTCATTATTTTCATCCCAACTTACAATAATCCAAACACAATTTCTCACCTCTTGTTTTCTGTTGCTATCAAAGTCTCAACAATTTGGTTTAGTTGATGTTCGAGCTGATCAATCCGCGCCTCTCTCAACTTCCATTCTTGTTCTATACTTGCCCTTTCCGATTTGTACCCCTCCACCTAGTTGCAGGATCAAAAGTTTCATATGAGGAGAAAAATAAGACTTCAAAATTTTTTCACTTTTGTTCTCATTGAAATTTATACGCTTTAAAAGTTCTTTAATCGACCCATAGATTCTTAGGTTTGAATCAAGAATTGAAAGATCAAGATACAAGTCACAACTCTCCTCTAAAAACCTTTGATGCTAATAATTCAGTTAGTGAAATTATGTACATTGTAACTACTCACAAGTTTAAGAATCGAATCCATCTTGGGCACCATTACCTCTGTCATTATACTGCATAGGAACCAACAAACCAAAATTATGGTCAAATCAAGATCAAGAATCATCTAATATATATACATATGAATCAAACAGAACATTCCATGATACTCTTAAGGAGATTGCTCTGAGAACGAAGCATCTAAACTATCATCGAAGTAATACAACCTCAAAAAATACACATCCACAACCATCAGCAATCAGATTCCCGGCATAATCTTGAACCCATGCACCTACTACTTTACGGGCACAAAAGAAACAAGTACAAAACCACTTTCTAAGATGATGCTTCAGCGACAATTCAAAGTACACAGGCACAACCCATTATAGTTCCAAACCCAAAACACCAAAGTCGGAGGGAAAACACAGAGAAAATCATCAACAAAAGAAAAAAAAGAAGAAGCAATTAAAAGGTCAGTATGCTTACTTTCTTACAGACAAAACCAACTGCCCAACAATATCTGAACTCCCCGCTGGCAGTTCCGACCCACCGTTACCGAAGCCTTCCATTGTTAATCTGAGCTGAATTTGCTGAGATTTTAAAAACTCATAAAAGCGTGTGAAATAGAAAGTCTTTGTTTACCACCCTCGTACACTCCTTGAAATTACTCTTGTGGAGGCCTTGTGAAGCTTTGAAACAATAAAAATACTTCGTCTTTGTGAACATATTTAATAGACTTCACAGTACGAATATCACTGATTTTGAATGATAAATTCTTTAGATATTTTATTACTATTCAAAAGAATTTTTTACTTATGAAATTTTTTATTTTCTATTTTGTAAGACTCTATGCAAGAAATCAAATCTAAGAAAAATGTGAAATATAAAAGACAGAACTGACATAGCAGTTGAGATACACAGAGAGAGACATGCGTAAATTTTGTTGTTGATTGTCGAGGCGTGCAGAAAAACTGAGAAGTGAATATTTCGCGTGATTAACTCACACTGGTTTTGCTGTGTTGCCTAAGATGTTGAAGACACTCGTACAAAGTATTGGTCGAGGAGCTACGTGTGGCTCCGAGTTTTCGGCAATACAATAATTGCATTTATGGTTTTGTAATTGTTCATTTGAAATGCAATTTACTTCATTGACATGTTAAGGAAGATTGTTTTTTTGTAATTTCACTATTATTAGTTTTGTAAATTATTTACAATTTTCTAATGAATATTTTTGCTCTGAAGCACCGCACAAAACTTGTGCATGATTTATTATGTCTTGTTTTAATCTTAAAACTTTATTTGTGTGGTTAACTAATTTATTCTGCTGCATGTCGTGGATAAGATAATTATTAACATTAATTATTTTTTTATGTAAGTTCGAAGAATTAAATTATTTATAATATTTTCATAATATATAGTCGATGCACTATAAAATATAATCCTTAAAATCAAGTATAAGATATTTATGTTATACGAGTCACTATTTTATTTTATTGGAATATCTTAACAACTTGTTATTAAAGTAAGATCCTACAGTTTATAGGCATTTAAACCACCTCATAATTAGATTTAAGAACTAATAAGTTATTTAAAAATTTATCCTTTTTAAAAAAATAAATAAATACACAAAAACTCATATGAGACAAAATCACGAGTTAATTTTGTGAGACGGATCTGCGATTCGACCCGACTTAACTCATGAAAAAATATTAATTTTTAGGTCAAAATTATTACTTTAAATTGTAAATATAGATCGAGTCGACCCCTCTTACAAGATACCTACTCAAATAAATATCATAAACAAAATACCTTATTAGTAAATTTTGGTATCTTGTAGGACCGAACTCTTGACGCTTTACCAAAAGTTATAGTTGGTGATAATGGTGCAACTCAAATAATTTAAATCATATAACAGCTCAAGCGTCACCGTTTCGATTGCTCTTCCTAGCCGAGACAATTGTTGCACACCCAACAATCTCCATCTCAATAATTGCACTCCTTGCAATCAATGAGAATCGGACCCGTAACCTTTGTTTTGATACCTATTGTAGGACCAACCGTTTACCGCTTTGCCAAAAGCTGTAACCATTGGTAATTAATTGTGCAACTCAAAAATTTTAAATCGTACAATAATTCAAACACTTTGTTTCGATTGTTCTATCTAATAAATACAGTTATTACACATCCAACACTTTTTACTGATATATTTAACAAGTCAATGTCAGCTAGGGACATATTTATTAACAATTAACATGACACAGTTTTATATAAAATCTTATATTGGATGTTTCATTATTTTCTTTTATGAGTTGATATACGATCTGCTACAATTGGATTTTGAATCTAAGAAGTCGTCCAAAACCTCAAAATTTGGTGTCAGATAGACTATAAAACATGGCTCACGTTTCACTATAATGCATGTATATTATAGTACAATATCGTACAACGAATTCTTAAATCTTATCATGTAATAATTTATGTTTATGAGCCAGTTATGACATAAATCGGAACGAAGTGTTTATTTAATTCTATTTAATATTGGTTATATTATTGATTGACTTACATAAATTTGTAAGGAGTGATCACGGAACGATTTTGCGATTTTTTTTAAAAAAATTCAAACCGAATTATCATATACGGTCGGTTAGTATTTTGAAAAAATAATCGCGATTTTACATGTAGAATTAGTCTTATGGTTTTGCGCGATTTCAAACGGTTGCGTTCAGTTTACGAATGAAAAAATATTAGAACATATATTCTAATTTATTTGAAAATAACAACAATATAGTGTTTCAAATATAAAATATAGTTCAAATCATACAAAGATAAAAATAGATAAAAAATTATTAAAACTCAAATGACATTTACACAATTTTATTATTTTTTTACTTTCGAACTTCAAACAAAATATCGTAGCAAAAGAAATAAATACTCTATAAAAGACTAATATGAAGAATAATTAAGGAGAAGGTATATTTTATTTGTAAGAATAATAATTTTGAAAAGATTTGAGATATAATGAATGATGATTTCTTTAACTGAATATAAATTATTATAATCATAGGTCAAATATTCTGACAAGCTGTTTAGGTGGTGCGGTTCTTGGCAAAAAAATAACTGAACCGTGTATGTTGTGTGGTTTATGATTATTATTTTTAATCATGGTTTTTATAAAATATTAGAAAAACGGTGCGGTACAATTCGGTTCGGACGATTAATAAATTTTTTTTATCACCCCTATAAATTTTTATTTCGATATGATATGTAATGCATGTATATGTATATATTAATTTGCTTTTATCTCCTCTACACTTCATATATACGACACTCACTTTCGTTGACATGTTATAATTTTTAAATTTGACCAATGAGATGAGTGTTATATACATATGAGATGACACTGACTTCCCCGCTTATTATTTCGACGATTATTAATGATGAAGTTATATGGTAATCAACTTCGGTTATTTAACTGATAAATCAAAATAATATTTTAAACTTCATATATTATAAAATATGCTTCAATTTTAATTTCAGTGTAAATTTACTTCCTAATATTTATTTTTGATTTCTTATTTATAGGAATCAAGACCGAATCAAAACCATAATCCTTGGATTGACTCGTGAATTACTCAAATTAATTAAATTTAATTAGTTAACAATAATATAAAATATTTAATTTTTAATTATAAAAAAAATAAAATTAAGGGTGAAAAACAAGAAGTTTAAATTATATAAATAAACTGAATTATCTATTAACGGTCTCACATGTCGTATTTTGTGAGACGGATCTGTTATTTGGGTCATTCATGAAAAAATATTACTTTTTATGCTAAGGATATAACTTTTTATTGTAAATATCGATAGGGTTAACCCGTTTCACAGATAAAGATTCGTGAGACTGTCTCACAATAGACTTATTCGGCAGGGTAAACGTTCTAGCCTGCAACGAAAATTTCAATTTTGATATCACTTTTGGTTTCTTATTTATTAATAAAAACACACACACACACAAAACCCATAGATATTTTCGATTTTGAATCTAATAAAAAATTGGTTTTTGGTCCCAATTTTTTAGATATAATTTCGAATCACAATCCAAAGAAAATCATATCTGCGTCTAATTACAACGCGAGATCTTTGCAGTGTGTTGAAATGGTCAAGCCATAAATTCGAAGGAGCTTTTTCTTTTTTTGATTTTTTTTTTCAGATGTTACAACAATATTCAGAGGAGCTTTTTGAGATTTTTAAAAAATGTGTAAATGGAGAAAAATAAAGAAATCATGAAAATATAATTAATTATGGGGAAAACTGTATTTCTTGTTAGACTTTGGTCAAATACGATGTGAAATTTTAATCTTCTTCTGTTATCTTAGATTTTTTTGACAAATTTTAATCATTTTTCTGATTTGACGCTTATGTATGTAACGCTACATCAGCATTCTTGATGAAAACGATTAAAATTGCTAAAATATCTGAAGATATAAGACTAAAACTGAAATTAAATTATACGGATGACTAAAATGGGAAAGAAGCAAACATATACATAATAAAAAAATGCATTTTGAGTGCGATTTGGTTGCTTGAAATTGAAATAAATATGTACAAAGAAGAGACCAAAGGAGAAGCCACATACATCAAGTAATTCAACTTTAGCAAGAGTAGGACAACATGGTAACCAGACAAAATCCTGGTACTTGGCCAAAAAAGGAACTTTGGCTCAAGTTTTTCAACAACAATATTATACAAACAGACAATTCTATAGAATGAACAGATGAAAAATTCACATATTCAGCATATTTTCTGATTCTTTCCGGCTGGAATAGCTTTCAGAGGTTTATTTTTTTCGGTTATTAAGATTTATTTTCATACGCAGAACATCATTTTCCACTTCCTTGGATTCAGCCATGGCACTGCCAGTTCCTTCTATTCTTGGACCATACACCTCAGATCCAATATCGAAACCGGTAAACATCTCACTGAAGAGCTGATCATCAGGTGGCCAAGGGAAATCGTCAACGAATCCAATGTCATGTACACTGAATGATTCACAAAGTGCAAGTGAATTCATGTCTGAAACGGGGATTCCTTGATGGAGCAATGGATCTGGAGCTTCGTTATTGTTGGATTCATGGATCGTTTCAGCAGCTCTAATGTCAGGATTTATACCGGGATATTGTCCTGGAATGCGACCGAAATATGTTTTTACAGCCTCGAGGTGCTGTTGAAGAGAATCCGGATCATCAAAAGAGGTGACATCTTCCCAGTGCTCGAAAGCAGATGATAACAACTTGTCCGCAACAGCCTGCCATAAAAATTTATTATGGTTAATTCTATCGAGGGAACCAGGGCTTTTATCAAAAAATTTAGAGGATTATATGAAGCATGCCTTCTTGTCTTGGGATAACATAGAAGTGGCAGCATACTCGCCTTGTGAATACATCCATTGCAACTTTCCGAAAATGTCGAAAACCACGCCGGAGTTTTCCTTATAATTGAAGTACCAGTATATCTTGCCGCTCTGGCATTTTCGAGCATGATTTATAGTACCCTCCCACTTCTTTCCCTTCAAACGAGCAATCTGAAGATAAGTCAAGAAAGTTATGCATCCGTGTGCAACTTCAAGGTGAATAACCAACCGGAGAAAAGGGGAGTAAGTTTTTTACGTTTTTCAGTTCTTGAGGATTTATCAGGAGGTGGATTAGAAATTTGTCTACGTTATCGATTCCTTTGGCTTGCAGACGTTCCTCTATCTTACCACCTCGTCGTATGTTTTTCAGTACCGAAATCTTATCCTTCAGAGTTGGGACCTCTTTCTTCATGAAATCTAAAGATATCATTCAGAGAAAATAGACAAGCTAGCACTAGTCTTGATCAGAGTTTTCAGGTCAGTCATCAAACAGCCAGGATTTTGATCAAGGTTGGTGACAAAAAGGTGAAACTTACATTTGCTGCGGTAACACTTCACAGCGAAAGATTCAGTTTTCGCTTCTTTTACAATGATCCCATCAAAGGTTCCGACAATTCTCGCCCCCAACCGGAACACCGTCGGCTTCACCTGGGTCGCATGATGTCTGAACGTAACGCCTTTCAAAACGCAAACGCCTCCTTCTAGCTTACACAGGTTTACTGTAAGAAGAGGCAACCTATTCCCTTCTACTGGTACAATTTTCTCATTAAATCCTTCTCCTGTGCAATCATCAGTTCCCTGTGCAAGAACAACTAGTTCAACATTTGCAAATGCAACCGGACCGACCTCGATTCTCTTCCCCGTGGAACTATCATAGAGAACAACTTCAATGCAAGTGCTGCCTTCTCCTTTTAATTCATGGCATGCCAAGGTTGGCTGAGAAACCTTCTTCGAGAACAGGAGCTCCATAGTTTTCGGCACCGGGGTCGAATTCGAGTCCGTAACTGTAAGCATCCTGTCAAGTAGAAAGTAGAAACCAGTCCATTATTTTCACCAAAATTTGCAGCATTCCATACATAATTTCTCACCTCTTGGTTTCTGTTGAGAATATTCCAGTTTCAGTCCTTTCCAATCCGAACTTATCTTCCACCTAGTGATTGGGACCAAAAGTTACAAACCAAAAACGAAATTAAAATCATATATTGGTAATAATATGATGGAATAATTATGAAATTTTGAAGTAAAACTAAGGGGGAGGGTGGGAAAAAGTGAAATTAAGTTTAAGTGTTGGAACATATAAATAATCAAGAAGTACTTGAAATAAATAGTAAATTAAAAATTAAAGTTTGTTTCCTAAATTAGATTTGTATAATCTATATTCCTACCTATAAATAAAAATAAGAAACTATCTAGAAATAGCATTTATGAATTTATAATGTTTTCACATCCAAAAACAAAACACAAAAGCCTTTATCACATTGATTTTTCCCCCTAATAAGCCAAGGCTAATATTTTATGTGAGCAAAGTGAATGATATATATTAGTTTATGAAAATAAGATATTCCAAATGATTAATATGGTTGGTAAACTGAGTTGTACATCAGCATTTCATATATATATATATATAAAATATGTTTTTTTAGGCTATGTATATTTTAATCACAAAAACTCTTATGAAAGATAGATCCTCTCCGAGGATAGATGGATCGAAGTCGACTCTTACCGGACGTCATAGATAAACTAATTAACCTTGGACTAGTAGAAATAAGGAAGAAACCAATTAATATTTGAGGATATATTTATTAATCAATATGAAATTTCCCTAGATATAGATCTAGATCAACATGTACAAACATACTAAAATAAATGCGAAGACTTCGAGTCTTTGTTAACAATATATGGTTTTAAATAAATATGCGTACACACCGTTTTATGGACCTGGCGAGCCTCCATAGCTTACCCCACTTCACTGAACTTCAACCTCCGGAAAAACCTGATCATCAACACGGAGACAAGAATTAACTTGGTATAGACGTAAAGGCTATCGAGGCCGAGAAGAAGAAGAAGAAGAAGAAGAAGAAGAAAAAAAAAAAAAGAAGAAAAAAGAAAAGACGACGGAGATCAACGGGGGTTTGATTGCTTACAGCTGTTTTAGAAATAAAAAGTTCCTGAGCATGATCCGATGAAACCTCTATACAGATGTAGCGGAAATGATGGCTAGGGTTTTGGTTTTGGTTTTGGTTTCAATTTATAGACTAAATTAATTATTATATATTTACTTGATTTAATTTCCCAGAAGTTCCCACGATGCTTCCTCACTCTCACACAGCAACATTCTTATCCCAAGAACACACGAAGCAGACACGGAGGAAATATGAAGTATCTTGTATTTGGATGGATACATTTGAAATCCATGGATTTCGATTATATTTTTATTGTTAACAATGAAATAATAAATGAAATCTTAAGTTTATCTTACTTATTCACACATTAGTTACACAAAGTAAAATGATTTCAAATGTCTTCATTATTTAGTGAACTTGAAATTCATCTTAATTAATATGAAATCTTTTATGAACATGGAATGACTGGATCTGAATTTTATAGTCCTACTTTTCTAAACTACCAAACTGAAATCCGGGGATTTGAAATACATCAATCCAAATCCAGAGTGTACTCGAGGAGATGAATTTGAAATTCATAAATTTCAATTATAATTTTATTGTTTAGAATGAAACAATGTGTCTAATCTTAAATTCATTACTTACTTATTTGCACATTAATATTACAAAAGTAGAATGAATTTCAAATGACACTGTTACTGGGTGAAATTGAAATTCATCATAACTAACATGAAGTACTATATAACTTCTCTAAAAAACAAAAGAAATCATATAAAGTACATAACAACTAATATTAACATGATATTTAACATTGAATGTACCCAATATCAGTTTCATTTGAAAGTCACCACAATTACTATTAGAATTTCAAAACTTGTTCTTGCCGGTTTCGTCAATTCAAACAAGTTAAATTTGAAATTCATCGTATAGAGTATCTCAAATACATCAATTCAAACAATTATATGTTAGAATTTCCTCGATTAAGGTTTCATCATGTAGTTTTAAACAAGATTTGGCGAACTTACATTTTTTTTTCTCTGTAATTCTCATTCATTTTTGTTTCGTGGTCGTCCCAATATCTTGAATCAAATCTTTTAGGAAATATTTTGAACCCTCGGAAGTCAAAATTAGTTTATACAAGGCAATTTCAGAGGAAAGTTCCTGGATGCTTAGGTGCTTTTCAGCAGCTGGTTCAAATTTGGGAGTATTTAATTTGTAGAATAATTAATATATGGCATTAATAAAATATTACAGTATAAATAATTAGATATAATTAATAAATGTTAAAGAAAATGATAAAGTTATTTATCTAAATGGACAATAAATAATATATTTAATCTACATAGATAGCGAGTCTCTCATGAGATGGTCTCATAAGTTTATAATCGTGAGATATGTTGATCTGATCCATATCTATCATGAATAGTAACACTTTTGCTATAAAAAATAATATTTTTCATGATTTGAGACCGTCTCACATGAGTTTTTCTGTTACGTATATATGTGAATTTACTTACCTTAAAGTAATATTAGAAAAGTGTAGTAATCAAAGAGAGTTTAAATATATGATTGTTAAATAAGCTTTAGTATTAATAATGAGCAGTCAATTTGTCAAAATCCTGTCCCGCCATTCCATATGTCGTGACCACTCTTGATTCTGTCAATGCTTTTCAATTTCGATATCGAACAAGAAATAATTTAAGTCTGGACATCATATTTTCGAAGAAGATAATTCGTATGCCCATATATAATAATATTGCTCACGTCTTTAGTAGATGTAGTCGTGATGTGGTTTGAGTACTGCTTAGTTCACTTGTTAAAATAGTAAGAGAGTTTAGCCTGTAAATTATTATCGTTAAATATTTGCATTTTGCTCGTGGTTTTTTAAATATCGTTGTGATATTCTTGTCCTACATATTAAAAATTAAAGATTTAAAATGAGTTTATAATGAGGCTATAATGGATTTCTATAGCAACTTAAGTTATTCATTTTCGCAAAGCGATGACGAATACGAAGTAGTAGCTATAAGAGCCCATTGTGCAGTCACGCAGGCGCGGATCGGGCTCGGGGCGTGACAGAATGGTATCAGAGTCGGTCACCGACATAGAACACCGGGAAATAAGTGCTATGCGGGAAAAAGTACTACGTACATGAGAGCCACTTCTTGAACCTGTGGGAAAAGTGTTACGTGACGGGAGCCACGTCTTGAACCTATATGAGCCATCTCTAGATTCTCGGTGCTGGTGGATCATGTGGTCAGGCCGCGATGAGGACGTCGCGTTCTTGAAGGAGGGGTGATTGTGATACCCTTGTGTCCCACATCTTAAAAATTAAAGATTTAAAATGAGCTTATAATGAGCTACAATGAACTTCTATAGCAACTTAGGTTAATCATTTTCGTAAAGCGATGACGAATACGAAGTAGTTGCTATAGGAGCTCATTGTGCAGTCACGTAGGCGCGGGCCCAGGCTCGGGACGTAACAATCGTAATATGTTTAAATCTAATTCGGTAGAAGTTTTGATATGCTGCACGTCTACCGTACACAATTTTGTGAGTATCGACGATATGTCAGTCATCTATTGGATGTGACGAAACACATAAAAATTACACCTATAGAAGTCAATTGGAAGCTCATTATATACTCATTTTAAATATTTAATTTTTAAGATGTAGGACAAGGGTATCACAATCACCCCTCCTTCAGAATGCGACGTCCTCGTCGCGGCCTGACCACTCGATCCACCAACGCCGAGAATCTAGAGGTGGCTCCTACAAGTTCAAGAGATGGCTCCCGTCATGTAGCACTTTGCCCCGCAGGTTCAAGAGGTGGCTCCCATGCACGTAGCACTTTGCCCCGAATAGCACTTATTTCCCGGTGTTCCACGCCGGTGACCGGCTCTGATACCATTCTGTCACGCATCGAGCCCAGACCCGCGCATGCGTGACTGCACAATGGACCCCTATAGCAACTAATTCGTATGCATCCTCGCTTTTTACGAAAATGATTAATCCAAATTGTTGTAAAAGTCAATTGAAAGCTTATTATAAACTCATTTTAAATCTTTAATTTTTAAGATGTGAGACAAGAATATCACATTAACTGACAAGCGAATATGATAGCTCATTCTCTTGTTCAGACAACTATTTGTTATGTTAGTCTTTTTGCTTGGTATGGTGATTGTTAAGTTTAGCTATTATTAAGAAGGACTAATGGATTTGTCAAAAGGATGTCCCGCCGTTCCATATGTCGTGACCACTCTTGATTCCGTCAATGCTTATACTCCTTTGACTTATAATTTAAAGGCCAATGATTAATATCGAAAACTTATTTTCTAGACATTTAATTTAGTTAAGGAAAGAAGATTAACTTAACTAAAAAACACTCGATTAATATTGGAATCATTTCAAATTAAAAGTTGAGCATTATTTATCTATTATTTATCGGTATTTGCACCATTATTTCCGATTATTCCGAAAATAGGTCTTTTGAGATGTTATTTTTTTACGTAAAAAATAATTTTTCTAATAAATGAGGTCGAATCGAAGAAAATTCTTACAAAATTAATTCATAAAAAAATTCATATATATCTTTTGTTATTTTAAATATCTCAAGTTAATTAGATTTCCTAGTTTTAATGTCAAATTCTCTAATTAAAATATAGAAATTTAATTTTATTGTCTCGATCCTCTGGAAACTGACAAAACCCACTCGATCCATATCTTTGTTGGATATTGAACATGAAAGAATTTAATTTTGGATTTTTAGGAGTTATAATTATGTTTGGACAGGCCAATCATACTTTCCAAGAAGATACCTCGTATGTCGCATCGAAATATCCAAAATATTATTTTTATAATAATGCTTAAGCTTATTGCTCAAGTTTTTAGTAAGTGTCGCATCCGATGTTTTATATAAACAATTCAATTAGTTTGACAGTTATATTATATTATATAAATAATAAAAAATAAATTTATCATAGTTTAAAATCTAAATAAGATACATACAATCAAATATAATAATATCTATAATTTTTTATACAAAAACCAAATTAAAATAAACTATAATACTACTAAAATAATATTTTAAACAAAGTCAAAATCTAAATAAACATATATTTAACTAAAAATAAAATTTAAAATATAAGAAATAATTTTTTTAATAAAATAAATATGAGAAAATAATCAAATTCTAAAAAAAATTAGTAAAGTGACTAATCAGTCGGATCGATTTTTAACCGGTTCACGACATGTCAGACTGGTTCTTGGCCGGTTCTGACTGATTTGACCATAAAAATAGTTTTTATGCTAGGTTTGGACTGGACAATTGATAGGTTTCTAGTCGAACCGGTCGGTCCGTTCAGTTTTTAAAAACAATTGTTGTATCCCATGAAAAAATTTAAATTAATGGAACTAAGTGTTTAGTTATTCGATGTTCAGAGACATATACATTCTCTTCTTAAAATAGCGACAACTTATAATTCATATTATTACAGTGTAGTCTTTTATTGTTATTTGTGGTTTTTGCTATAATAATTTAAAGAGTTTTCCACGTGAATTCGGTGATCATTTTAATCTTTTAACTTTTGTATTTCTATCTTATCATGCGGCAGGAGAGACCAAAATATTGAAGTTATAACTCACTCTTAAGTTCATATTAGATTATATTAGTTTCATGATCAATTGCTTTCACATACTAGAAAATATAATCTAAAGATAGATGTTATATTTAATAAACGAAATACGTACACAATTGAAATAGATGACAAATTTCAAATCTATAAATTTCAAATGTATTTTTGTTGTTTAGAGAAGTAAAATAATAAATTTCACATCCATCACTTACATATTTATATAGTATTTCATGTTAATTAGAATGAATTTCAAATTCACCCAATAATAGTATCATTTGAAATTCATTCTACTTTATATTATTAATGTGCAAAAAAGTAAGGTTGTATTTAATATTTGATCTATTGTTTTATTGTAAACAATAAAACTAATCGAAATCCATAGATTTGAAATCTATCAAACCAAACGTACGTGACCTAAAAGAATCACTTCAAAATAAGTTGAAGCTCTTGTAAACATCCCCAAAGAATTTCACAGTTACCGTGAAGAAGACATGTATCTTCATGTAAATCAGTAACTTCAAACACAGAGAAGAATGATTAGACTTCGTTAAAAAATACACAAAAACTTCTATAAGACGTTCCCACAAGTCAATTTTGTTAGACGAATCTCTTACTTGTGTTACTCATGAAAAAATGTTACTTTTTATGCTAAAAGTATTACTTATTATTGTAAATATAGGCAGTGTAGACTCGTCTCACAGATAAAGATCCGTGAAACCATCTAACCTACTATAAAAAATATTGAATATACCCCAACATTTTTAACACCATTAATTAATCAAAGCATATTATGTAAGGTATCATTGGATCCAAAATGCATTGAAAGAAAAATTGTTACATCTTGAGAAGATACATACAGATGATAATGGTTCGATATGTTTACAAAGTCATTGTCCAAAGGAAAGCTGAAAAACTGTAGAAGTATGACAAGTCCGTTGGAACCTACAAAATGAACTTGAAGAGGAGAATTGTTGACATACAAACCTCATCTCTGTTTTTCAAACCATTTTTTTGGCTAGCCAACCTTGAAAACCATTCTTGGTTTCACACCTTCATGACCATTCACATTATCATTTCACACTTCACTAACACCAAATTTTTTCTCGTAAATAGCCATGCATTTGCATTGATTCAATCCATCCCAAGACAAGCAACAACAAGCAATTAAGTGTTATTTAGCCTAATCATTTAGATAAATTTTAGTATGCTTTGTGATTGCGGCATTGTCTGATCTTCCACATCAGAAAGAATTTTCTATTGTGATTAAAGTTGTGTTAGTTCCACTTAAAAAAATGAGATTGAATGTAGTATCCAAGAATTATTACTCTTTAAGTTCTTGATGTCTCCTAAGTTTTTCTAGGGACAATTCTTGTTATCT
This sequence comes from Primulina tabacum, assembly GCF_025594145.1. Taxonomy (NCBI): domain Eukaryota; kingdom Viridiplantae; phylum Streptophyta; class Magnoliopsida; order Lamiales; family Gesneriaceae; genus Primulina; species Primulina tabacum. Next base: position 35,843,898 of record NC_134561.1, on the reverse strand, counting down.
CATATTGTTGTAAGAATGATTTGCACCCATTATTGATATAGTGAAGATTTCTTTTGGTGGACTTCGATCTCGTGATTTTTTCTAATTTGAGTTTTCCACGTAGAAATCCTAATGTCGTTTTTCTTAATAATTATTATCAGTAGTTGATATCATGAAAATATTTTGATTCGAAATTATAACTAAATAGAAAAGAATCAACGCTTATGCGGTATGAAAAGTCATTTAATTTGGCTATCTTTCCCAACAAAAAGAATGTTTGGTCTCTAGACACATGCATATTCTCTTTTATTTCTTCTGGTTTTGAATTAACAAAGTTTTTTATTTTATAGATTAAATTCAGGAGAAAAAAGCTGAACTCAACCATTTTCAATTTGTATATATGATTTTTTAATTATTTATGACATTGTAAGAAAATAAAATAAATTTTTTATTTATAATTTGACTATATTACCACTCTAAAACATTAAAAAAAGCATACATTATTTAATCTCTTGTATTTAAAATAAATTTTGTATATATGGATTTCAATGTTCAATGTTACTTATCCTATTTAATATTTTAAAAATTTATGAACAAAATTAAATACATACATTATTTAATCTCTTGTGAATAAAATAAATTTTGTATGTATAATGTTCGATGTTACTTATCCTATTTAGTATTTTAAAAATTTATGAACAAAATTAAATACATACATTATTTAATCTCTTGTATTTAATTTGTGTAATTAATTTAATATATCACAACATTAACTTATTAATTTTTATTTTTAGGAAACATGACTTCACGTGCAACAATCGTACTACATACATGCTATATATAGCTTTTTTTTTTCCTAATTGTAAAAAGTAAAAACGATCTTTTTGTTAATACAAATTAACATAAATCCAATAACACAATAACGATAGAAAATTTACATATTATTTCAAATATTCCTTATAAAAATTTATTTCACTTATTTTGTCTCAAGTATTGATATGCGATTTACAAAATTGGTTTTCGCAGTTCATTCATAATCCAATATTGGAAATTATTCGAATTATAACTTTCCCTAGTTATGGAGTTCATTCAATAATAATTAAAGGGGGTTTATTCAAAACAAACAAGTAGTCACAAATATATTACCAAAAAAATTAAAAAAATCTCATGTATTTCCACAAGTACAGTTGGATTTGATTCATTTTGCTTAAATCCAAATTTTATTGTAATTTTCTATTTTTATAAATGATTTTTAATTATTTGTGATATTTTAATAAAATAAAAGAATTAATAATGAGAAAATAGAAAAAATGTACAATTAAGCTAGTGACAAAAATATGCATACAAGTTGCCTATATATGAGACAAATCTAAAAGAAACAAGAACAAAAACAAATAATTTCAAACGTTGGATATTACTTAACCCATGGATCATAAAAAAAAATAATTTCAAATGTTCAATTTTACTTATCCTAGCTATTTAGTTTATTAATATTGAAAATGTATGAACAAGATATATACATACTTTAATTTATATATGTTAATATATGACAACATTGAATTTATTAATTTTCATTTATAGGAAACGTGACTTCACGTGCGCAAAATATGCGACTTCACGTGCAACACACGTGCGCAAACTAGGAAACGTGACGTCACGTGCAAAACACGTGCGCAAAATATGCGACTTAACGTGCAACACACGTGCGCGAACTAGGAAGCGTGATGTCACATGCAACACACCTGCGCAATGTTATATAGTTATTTATTATGCTATATGGTCTAACTATTAATGCTACCTAGCTAAAAATCCAATCCAACAAAATAAACTTATATATGAACAAACATTCTTGAAGCTGGAAAATTATTAGGTTTTCTTCCCAGGTATCGATCGTAACAATTGATAAACAAGCCATTCTACTTCAGAAAATTATTCATAAATACTGGAGATCTCATCCCAGCTTGATAGAAAAGCAGTAGCACTAGGGCTCACGTGAAAAGGGCTGCTGCATGGGAGTGGAGGCAGCAGATCATCAAAGGCTGGCGGAGATGCGATGTCCGAGACTGTTGAGGATTGGGTGGATGATGTGAATGCCCCCCTGAGAGGTTCAACGTAATCTATATGACGCAGTGGGGCGGCGTTCATGTCACATTCGTAGACCCCTTCAGACACCGGTCCAAAAACTTGTTCTTGCACAGCAGATGAAAAAGGTATCCCAAATTCTGTCCCGTCGAATTTTGGAAATATGGGATCAGCCATTGGTAAGTCTTGAACATAATCTTGTAATCTTTCATTAGGGCTGAAGAACTTGTTGCCATCAAGAAGCTCTGTGGATGGATTCTCAAAAGTACTTAGCATGAAGGTGTCATCTTGATTAAGGACTTGGTGGTGATTTTGGCGGAAACTTTCGAAGTTGCTTGCCATAGGCCAAGAAAAAAGTTGCTGAGAAATGACTGAATCCATCGGTGCGGGTGGAAATGGGGATAGTTTCTCATTATAGCTCATGGTAGAATCAAATCCCAGGTCATCAGCAGGACAAAATCCTTGAAGGATTGGTGGAGATGGGATTAATCGGTTGCAGATTGGATCGATTTCTGAATTCGGGTTTGGATTATTGTTCACATTCATCAAGTATAAATTTTCAGAAAAATCGCCGCCACAAGGATTTTCAAGAACAGGTGAGAATGTGGCCGGGGAAACCATATCTGCAGCATGGAATATTTGATTCTGTTGAGCAATGAACTTCTTCTTGATGCTTGAATTCCAAAAATTCTTCACTTCATTATCTGTTCTTCCAGGGAGATGTTTCGCTATTTGAGACCACCTAAAAAAAATTTGTACAAAATTTTTAAATAAATTATTTTCCTATTTTATATGATCAAATTAAATGACAAAAACCTGTTTCCTAGGGTTCTGTGGAGCTCAATGACTATAGATGCTTCACGGCGAGTGAAACTTCCTCTCTTCAAATCAGGCCTCAGATAATTAATCCACCTCAATCTGCAACTCTTACCACATCTTTGGAGCCCTTGTTTCACCAAAATTAATGAAATTAAACAGATGTAACATTTATATTTACATGTATATATATATACATACGCACGCGCACGCGCACGCACGCGCGCTAGAAGGGATGTCTACGATCTAGTGTTTTTAAAGGTTTTTCCTTCATTTAATCACGGGGAAAGTGAGTTGCAAAATCAAATCACGCGTTATATCACACACACATTTGTGTTTTGTCAGTGTATATATATATATATATATATACCTGCAAATTCGGGAACTGAACGCCAACAGACATGGCCATGGGTGGTGATGTAGTTGATGAGTTTTTCGTCTTCTTCAGGTGACCAAAGACCCCTTTTCACCATCTGTTTATTGCAGCAAGAATGTTGCGCCATCGCCAATCTTTGCTACTTAATTTACAAGAAAAGGAAAATTCAGATATCAAAAATCTTTATAAAAACGATCATATATGATCAGATCAGAGAAAAACGTGTAGATCTATATCAACAAAAGAAAAGTTCTATGATTGAATTGATTAGCAGTATTCGAAAAATAACATGTCTGTGTGGAGTTCTTACAAAGAAGAAAGCAATTGAGAGAAGAAGAACCCTGAGGCAGCGTTTTTATAGTCACGAAAATGGACTGTCACGGGTCAGCCATGCAGTCAAATTCAAGGTTGGAGCCAAATGTGTGATGGATCAATGAGACTCAAATTAAAATGTGAAAATTAATTTTAGCTAAATAATATTATACTTTTGTATAATCTATAAAATTCATAAATCTATGTAAACAAAGCTTTATAATTGGCTTTTTTTTTTAAGAAAAAGAAAATTTTGGTTTAAGTTTCTCACATACATGCAATAAGATGATGAAAATTCTTAATTAATGCTCCAGCTAGATTTCGACTCGACTTGCTTTTTATGTACGACGACAAACACAAAATATATAGTACTACATCCGTCCCAAATATAAAAATTATATATATATTTTTTATCTGAGTCACATTTTTTATGCATATTATTATTTTATCTTTTTTTAATCAATATCATTATCATTAAATACATTAATGAATTTCAAAATTTTGTATGTTATTGAAAAATCTATTAAATAAGGGTAAAATGAAAATTTCCTTTGCAAAAATTATTTTCTAATGATTTTCTTAATGAGGCAAATACCCCATGAGTAAATTGGAGCAATATATATTTTTTCTCTTCAAATTGAAAGATATTGAATTTGGTATAATTCTTCTAAATAATATTGTATAAACTTATTAATATTTTATAAATTTCAAATATTTTAAATTTGACATAATTCTCAACCTTACCAACGTTTACACTTACAAATACTGGTAAAGGGTTTGGCCTCATTCAAAGCCTTTTTTCGTGCTTACTTTGTGCTTAATTCAAAGCTTTTTCGTGCGTTTTAGAAAAATTCGCTCAAGTTCAATAAAGACATTGAGTTACAGTTTTGCATCATTAATCATTACAACCTAAGATAACATTATAAATTTATATATTGGATAAACAATTCACTTCGATTTTATTTTTCCAATTCCACATGGATCATAAATTTGCAATATTGAATAATAGCTTGTGTATTATAATTGAGGATTTTAATGGATGGGTATTCCTATGTATTTTTTCAAGTGTATAACCGTAATATATACAATCTTTTATATGCAGGGACGGATCAACTCAAATATTTTAAATCCTACAGCAGTTCAAGCGTTACGTTTCGATTGCTTTATTCAAAAGAAACAATTATTACAGCCCAACATAAAATATTCATAAGGTAAATTTTGGATAGTTTGTTGCATATACATGTGTATTTGAATGTCTGTCAAAAGAGATGATTACCTCATATTAAAAAGTTATATTTTGGAACAAAGTATGATAAACTTATGAAATATATAATTATAAACTAATTAATTATATATCTAAAATAAATCTATTTCCAGATATGTGTGTGGATGTTTTAATTCACAAATATTATATTAAAAAAAATAGTTTTCATCTTGTTTTTGTGTGTCAGGATATCGATTTCCTATACGCTAAATAATTGTTCAATTTGGATTAGTGTTTGATCGATGAAGTTATGCAAATTAAACAAGAAAATTTCGAATGTATTATGTATGGCCAAGATAGTTGAAGAATGTTAAAGCTACCACTGATGTACGACCAACATTTTTTAGGACAAAATTTGTGTGAGACGGTCTCACGAGTCGTATTTTGTGAGACAGATCTTTTATTTGGATCATCCATGAAAAAGTATTACTTTTTATACTAAGAGTATTACTTTTATTGTGAATATCGGTAGGATTGACCCGTCTCACAGATAAAGATTCGTGAAATCGTCTCACAAGAGATCTACTCCATTTTTTATACAATGTAGAAAAAAATATCTAATATGCTTTATTTATATTTTATCAGTTGAAAATCAACATTCATTTCGAAATAAAGCATTTAAATAAATTAAAGTTTCAATAACAAATCCATATAAAATCAATATAGTAATTGCAAAGATCACATCAAAAATCAAATAAATTTTTTTTTTTTTTCGCGTCAAATTTTCTGCTTCTTCCAGGCTGGATTAGCTTCAAATTTTGACAATTTCCTGATTAGGCGCCATTTGGATAAGCAACGAAACAGCATCCTGTACTTCCTCCAAACTGCAGAAGAACTACCAATAACATCCGACTCGGCTAACATAATCCCATTTTCGTCCATACTTGCAACAATATTCATGTCATCTACGAATTCTTGTTGCTGCATACCATAACCATAAACTACACATCCGATATCTGAATCGTCTGGTCTCCTGCCAAGATCCATATCAGAATATCGGTCAGCCCACAAGGGTGAATCAACCATGTAGCCCAGATCATCTGTACCGAACCAGCCACTATATACCGATGTATCTACACCTGCATTGAGGTTTCTGGGATGATCGAGTAGTGGATCCAGATATTTTCCGTCGATGGAAGAATCGATCATTGTACTAGTTCCAGTATCAGGATTTGCATCGCGATGGCCTGGAGTGCCAGAACTCGACGGCTTGAGAGAGGCTTTTATGGCAGCCATGTGCTGTTGAAGAGAATTCAGATCATCAAAAGAGGTGACATTTTCCCAGTGTTCAAGAGCATATGACAATAACTTGTCAGCATAAACCTGTCATAAAAAGGTTAACAACTGGTTTAGTTCTACAAATCAAACCAAAACAGGGCTTTGTTTCGGATTTTCTTGATAAAATTTGCTTGGGTTTGGGCAGATATTATATTAGCACAGCTCGTTTTCCTAATAAATTAAAAGGAAGGAAACAAAACGAAAGAAAGAAAGAGAATTTAGAGTGTTCTTTGAAGTATACCTTCTTGTTTTCAGACAACATATTCGCAGCAGCATACTGGCCTTCTGAACACAGTCCTTGCAACTTCCCGCAAATGTCAAAAACTACGGAGGAATTTTCGTGGGAATTTATGTAACAGTACATCCTGTCACTCTGGCATTTCTTAGCATGGCTTACAGTGGCTTCCCACTTCTTTCCCTTCAGACCAACAATCTACATATAAACCAATAAAGGGAAATGCATCCATTAGCAATTTTTAAAGTTAAAAGAATAAGAAGGAAAAAAGCAGAGAAAAGGTAAGTAAAAAGAATGTTACATTTTGCAGTTCTTGATGATTTATCAGGAGCTGGATCAGAAATTTCCCGACGGTATGGATTCCTTTGGCTTTCAGACGCTCATGTATCTTACCACGTCTTTGTATATTTTTCAGTTCCCAAATCTTAGACTCCAGATTTGGGAACTCGATTTTCTTGGAATCTAAAGATCAGATATAACAAATCAAGTGATAGTAAAGACAAAGAAACCGACGATTTGTTTAGATTAAGGTGGGATAGACGAAACTTACATTTGCTGCGGTAACTCTTGACTTTAAGAGATTCAGTCTTGGCTTCTTTCACAATGAACCCATCAAACTTTTCAGCAACTCTTGCCCCTAATCGGAACACCGGTGGCTTCACATCGATCGCATGATGTCTGAACTTGACATTCCTCAAAACACCTCTGCCACCTTCTAGTTTGCACACATTTCCTTCAAGAAGAGGCAACTTCCCTTCCACTCTCACAATTTTTTCTTCGAATTCTCCTGCTGTCGGATCATCGGATCCATTTTCGAGTGCAACTATTTCAACACTCGAAGATGCTATGGGTCCAGCATCGACTATGGCCCGAGTGCTGCTATCAAGTAGAACCAGTTCAATAAAAGTGGAGTCCATTCCTTTTATTTCTTCACCTGTGGAGATCGGCTGACAAATCTTGTTCAAGAACAGGAGCTCCATGTTTTTCGGATTCGGTACTGGAATCGGATCCTGAAGCATCCTGTGGATTGAATGGAGGCCATTTCATTATTTTCACCACAATTTGTATTGTTCCATATATAATTTCTTACCTCATGACTTGTGTTAAAATCCTAGTCTCAAATTGTTTCCATTGATTTTCAAGCTCAATCCTTTCCAATCTCAATGTTTCTTGCATCCTTGTTTCTCTCAACTTCCATTGTTCTTCTATACTTGCCCATTCCAGTTTGAACATTTCCTCCACCTGGTTGCAGAAGTTTTTAATTTTGCTTAGGTACACTATGAATATATAATATTATTGCTTATTATGTTGATGATATCTATCTATAATATGTCACGCCCTGAAATCGGGATTAATCGACATCGCCGTTGTTTTACAACCACACAATTGAAAACAACAAGCATTGTAGTACAATATAAACCAAAAACCCGTTTATTACTCATAATCAATTCTAAAATTGTCTTTATAAATTTTTAAAACGATAAAAATATGCGGAAACGCTTAAAACTTATTAAGCGAAAACTAAAATAAACTTCTTGATTTACTTAATATCAGCCCCAAAACCGTCTTGTTCATCTTCATTGATTTCTTCTTCTGACTTATCTTGGGATGTTAGAGTAAGGGGTGAGTGATATGGTCGTCACTCAGTAAGTGCGGACCATTCGAGCACATACATAACGAATACACATAAATTTCGAAAACCACATATCATATTATGCATAACATGAGTCTCATAACATGTCATCATCATAACCATAAGCATAATTTTGGCCAAGACATTGAGATTCCTCAATTTTCCATGGTTTACTGATATCAGTCTCTAATTTTTACTCATCTAAGGGGGCGAGGCCGTATAACGGTTACAATCCCACCGTGTAAGGGCCATAAACATATTATGCATATTGGGATTCCCACCCATATTCAGTTGAATCATCACAGTGCTCAAAACATAAAATATACGATAATCGTATTAAGAAGTGGTAGAAGAAGAATTGCACTCGACCGTAATTTTCGAAAAAACGAAATAATTCATAAACGAAATTATACTTTTAAAACAAGCTCACTTACTTCAGATCTGGATGAAAAGAAAACGTGAAAGGTTTTGTGTAATGGGATTTTCGAATTTCCCCCTGAGTCTGAACTGCAACAAAGCTTCGCTGCTCTACAGAATTTGGAGAGCAAAATTTCGAAAATGTGGAGTGTTTGAATGGTGTGAAATCTTGAATGACTCAGGGTGTTATTTATAGGGATGAAGTAAAAATCTTACCATAATTCGGTTGATATTCCTTCCAAAATTTCGAGATAATTCTTCCATAAATATCGAGATGTACCTTCCATTACCAAATTCTGAAATTTGATGATGGACTGGATGGTTGAATGTAGACTGTTTTCTTGTACAAATTCATAATATATCTGGACAGTACTGAAAATTTGATAGCTTCTTTGTTGAGAAAACTATCTTGTATGCAATATTTCTTCCAAATTTGATTGATATCCAGCCTTATTTCGAAATTAATACATTATTTTCACTGGATTTTCATAACCGAATCCTTGATCGAATCAGTCTATCTTAAAAAAATAGTTCAGCTAGTTAGACTGTTATAACCAGACGGTTAGATATAATATAGTTATATTATATAAATATTAATATAATATAATCAGTGATATATTTTGTGAGAACCCAAATTTTTGGGCACATAATTAATTAAATATAGACATGTATAAGAATTTATTTTCGAGCTATAATAAATTCGAAAATATAAATAATACATGGAATTCAAAATCCAGTGCAAGATACACAGTAAATTAAGGCTGTATATTCACTTAATTGGAAGTAAATATTACAAACAAGACAGCTTTTCTCAACAAGGAGGCATATCAATATTTATGGAAGGAGCATCTCCCAATTTTAGAAAAAAATTAATTGGTTTATGGTAAGATTCTCACCCAGCACCTATAAATACCCCCTAGGCCTTTAAAAATTTCACCCCTCATTCCAGCAAGCAATTTTCGAAATTTTCTCTCACAAGTGCTCCCAAGAATTTTCAAAATTTTTGTTCTCTAAAATTCTGCTGCAGTCATCAAAATTCTGTCAAAGTTCAGAAATTTGTTTCTCTCGCTCAGAAAATCAGAATCAGATCTCCATCGTTCCGAATATGCATTCATATGTTTTGAACAATCATATCCAAAATTCAGCAAAATCCAACGGTTAGTTTTTTCTTTCCAGCCTTCGCAAGAAAACTGCTCAGATTCTAGGTGAGAACAGCATACCTACAGTTTTTCGTCCATGAACAGGTTAAAATGACTTCCAAACCCGATCTCCACCTTTCATAATTTATTTGACGTACTTATTAATGTACTGTCGAGCCCGATCCAACGGTGCAATAAGGCGCAAGGAATTTTTAAAACGGCTGATTTTCCGTAGATGTGTTGCTATGTTTTCGAAGTGTCGATTGAGTGATTCTTCTATGATTTTTGAATTCTTCATGTTTTCTTCCAGTCTAAGGTAAGTGGGCTTGTTTTAAATCCTTAATTTCGATTATGTGTCTTCTTGTTTTCGAAAAATTTGGTCGAGCACCGTCATTCTGTTTTTACGTTTTTTGTGCGATTTTGATACGTTTACGTGTTGGCACTATGAGGATTCACTGAAAATGGTTGGGAATCCCAACATATGGCCCTTCACGGTGGTATAGAACCATTTTATGACCTCGTCCACTTAGAGAACAGTAAACCATAGAAGGTCCAAAAATCGCAGTGCTGTTATGATATGAATATGATGATATGTTATGGAAAAACATGATATGTTTATGTGTCATTTTCGAAAATTGTGTAAATAAATTTATATTGTGCTCGAACGGCCCCCACTTGTTGTTTGACGACCATCACTCACCTCTTACTCTACCCTCTCCCAGACAAATCAGAAGAAGAAATAAAGAAAGAAGAATCGGACACCAGTTTTAAGGCTGATAGTTGACGCATGAAGAATTTTAAATAAGAAGTGATATTGTGAGTTTTTAATTCAAGTTATAAAAGCTTCCGCAGATTTTTCAGAGTTACTATTGTAAAGACGATTCCATTTTTATAGAATTTATGATATAAACTGGTTTTGGTTTAAACTGTACTACGAGGCTTGTTGTTTAGCAATTATGTGATTGTTGAATAACGTCAGTGTCGACTAACCCCGGTATCGGGACGTGACCTTTAAGTGGTATAAGAGCCGCCAAGTTCATAATCTAGTTGGAGAAGAAAAAAATCGATCAGATTATGCAAAAGCGACAATGCAGTCCCCCTCCGAAACGGCCAAATGAGTAATATTCACAATTCGTTGTGAGGCATAGTCTGAAAACGTGAAAATCCTTCATTTAGACCTTCTAAATCGTGTTTTGCTATTTTAGGAAAGTTTCATAAAACTCATAACTTTTCGTTAGGGAACTCAGAATTTAATTTCCGTCAACTGTTCTGGAATCCTCTCGACGTATTCTTTCTATTCATGGGTCAATGTCCGAAATTTCTATTTTTGGAAAATTTCTCGAAAAATTTCGTTCAACATTTTTTTCTTGAACTACTCGTCGAATTTTTATGGAATTGTATTATAAGGACAATTAGTATTTGCGTATATTGTTAGAGATAAGTTGACTTTAAGCTTTTGAATTAAGAAAAAAAATTTGACTCGGGGATGATATGTTATTTATAAAAACTAATATAAGAAAAGTTGATATAAGAATTATATTATAAGTTTTGGGTATTCCAATAGAGAAATTGATTTTGTGTTAATAGTTAACTGTTAGGGCATTAAGTTTGAGTTATTAAGAATGCTAAGCGCCAATTTTAAATATGTAGGACCTGAAATATCTTGTGAGACAATATCTTCATGTTAAGGAATTTATATTATTTTGGGATAAAAAGTAGGCTACAACCTTACGTAAATAAAATAAGTTATGAGATATTGATATGTATCAAGTAAAGTATAGTACAATAAGTTTTGATTTTTATGGTATTAAGAATGATTCAAAGAGAATGATGACATTCAATGAACTCCCTTGTGTTAGAGCGTGACATGCTCATGGTCTTGATGAAAGTAAGATTTAGTAAAAGAATAATTATTTGAGGTAATGACTAGATTATAATTTTTGGGATTTAAGTCAATAAGCTATAGATCGATATTGAGTTAAGTTTCAATATTCTATAAGGGTTTTAATTTTTGAGATAGTAATCGGGATAATTTCAAGATAGAATAAATTAGTATCAATTCGCATATGTTTAGTTCTGACTTGATTCAACTCACTTCGGTAAATTTCGACGTCATCCTAGGGATGAATGGTTATCTAAGAGCCGTGCAATAGTAGATGACCAGAGTAATGTCAAACTCTGAACCCCGAACCAAGAAGAAATCAGGTACCATGGCGATGCCAAGGAACAGTAATATAACATTTTTCTGTTTCCCAGACTTGGAAAGCCATAATATCGGGAGAAGAAGTTTACCTAGCAATGGTGAACAAAGTGCAAGAAGGAGATGAGCTGAAGTTGAAAGATATTCCAGTAATATAATTATATATATTAGAGACAAATGTTTGAGTGTTAGTTTTGATATTAGAAAAAAGTTGCACCAAAATTTAGTTAGGTATCTCCCTTAATTAATGGTATATATATATAAATACAAATATTTCTTTAATTATTAATTAAATAAAATTCTAAAACCTTAAAAAAAACATTGTTAATGATAAGTCGGGTATCTGAACCCGATCTGTAAAGCCCCAAAAATTTTTAGGTCCACGCGAACCACATGCATATAAATTATTAAATTCTTTGTGTATTTCAATTAAATGATTTAATTGCATTAATTAATTATGTTGTGCATATTTACATGTTTAAAATATATTTTTCTACATGGTTGCATTAAAATATATTTTTAAAAGTTATTCGAGTTGCGATCGAGGAACGGAGACCGAAGGCTGAAAAAATAGAAAATGTTTTTATTAAATAATTGTTTTCAATTATTTAAATTAAGGGTGATGCTTTTTCTTATTTTTGAAAATAATGGGTTTTTGAGGTGATTTTATATACCGGAACGTAATTTTATCGGTGTTGGATTTTTAACAAAAACACCAACGTTTTGGCAATCCGGCTAATAAATTCATAAACTTATGGGGGTGTATTGGTTATAGACTTTTAATGACTTTTATGGAGTTTAAAAGTCTAGAGGTATTCAAAATAGACTTTTATATACTCCATAAAAGTTTAGTGGTATTCAATGTGAACTTTTGTAGAATTTTAAAAAGTCATGTGGTATTCAAACTTGACTTTTAAAAACTCTAAAAAAGTCTATAGGTATTCAAAATGTCAATAGATTTTTAATGACTCTGTAGAATTCTATTAAGTACAACAATAAAATGTCAACAAAAGTCTTTGATTCAACCTAAAGATTTGGATGTACATTTAATTGATAAATCTCCCAAATTCAATACAAACTTTCATTATTTTCTCATCTATTTATTTTTTCTTTTATTTGTACTTTTTAAAAACATAATTAAAATTTAATTTTTTTATTAATTATTATATAACATTTTATTTTTAATTATTTTCTTTAATTTTAGTTAATCTATATCTTAAATTATTGTATAAACAAATTCATACCGATACTTTACCAAAATTTTCAGTATACCGAACCAAAAAAACCTTATATTTTAAAAAAATTATAATTTATTGTTTTAATATATTATATATTTTAACATTTTTGTATATTTTTCCGATATTTCGGTATATACCAAAATTTTCAAATTGTATATCGTTACCGTACCGAAAATTCGGTATTGTTACCGTACCATACCGAAATCTTCGATATACTTAAAATTTGGTAAATTCAATATTTTTTGTTAATGTAATCTCGGTATACCGAAAATTCGGTATTTTTTCCCCACCCATAACAGAGCTTGTATTGGCATGTGCTATATTACACAATTTTCTTTGAAAGAAGTGTCAATTTGATAAATTTCAAATTGAACTATATAATGAAGATCAATTGTCTTCATCAGCACAAGTTTATGAAGGTGACGACTTTGATCAGTTATTTAATACTCAAAAACAACAACGAGCAAATGCTAATGCATGGAGGGATACCATAGTCAATGGAATGTAGAACGATGTTGATCAAATTGTCAGTAATGATTAGATTTTTTTTATAAAAGACTACTCATTATTTTGAGTGTTCTTTTAATAAAATTTTATTATGAACTTATAAAAATATTATCATTAATATGTTGAATTGACATAAAGAATTGAAATTTTGATTTCAATAAATTGGATAGTTCATTTGTCATTTTTCACAAATTAAATTGATTTAACTTTTAAGTAAGTAAAATTCATTTACATTCATAAATAAAAAAATAATTTAAAATTGAAGAGGTTATCTATGTCCAATAATTATTTTAATAAAAAATAAATCACAATTTTAAACTACAAAATTCACATAATTCTATGAAAAAGTTTACAAAAGTCTACAAAAACCTTGAAAAAAGTCTATAAGAGTCTATGAAATTTGTTTTACAATTCTATGAGATTCTATAAAAGTCAACAAAAATCCATCAACTACACAAAAGTCCATCATTTAAAAAAAGTCATTAAAAATATTTGAAAATATAGAATGAATACACCCCCCTATTCTAGCAAAATAATGAGCCTAAGTTTAATTAAGGTATTATTAACTATTTGAAGTGTTAAACCCACCCTTAACCGACACAATTCACACGCCACTTCAGATTTGCACACACCACAACTCAAATTTTACACGGCACACACAAGTGAGAGTTGAAGGAAAAAGCATCAAAAGTTGCAAGGATTTTCAAGTCGTCGTTTCCTCCTCGTCGTTCTTCAATCGTCAACGTTTTTATCGTGTGTTAATTACGCAAAGGCACGCCGTATTTTTTCCTTCAAACATCTATCACACCATAGTATTTTATTTAATGAATTTTTGCATGAAAACAAGTCACACAATTCACAATTTTCGTAACTATGCTCATGCTTGTGTTTAGACCTTTGTTATTGGATTCAAAACATGTTTTTATATGTTTTAAGAGTGCTGCCATGATTAGGATTTGATCGCCTTGTTTTTACAAGAGTTAGGATCCTAAACCACCCACAAAAACATCGCACATCAGGTATCAAACAAGCTGGAACAGAAACTGTGCTTGTGTTGGAAGGGCTCGAGTTGTGTGGGTTTTGCTACTGGGCTTGGATTTGGTTGGGACCAGGGCTGGGCTAGAGTCACGTGAGGGGTCAAGGGAAGAGTCCTAGCCACGCTAGTACTCGAGCCAAGGGGCTGGGGAGGAGTCCTAGCCACCCGCGCACACCAGCACAAGCAGTGCCATTGTGTGCAGCAGCGTGCAGATGATTAAGGGGCTCGGTCAGGGGCTTTGGCTGGGCTAAGCTAGGTCCGTTAGGGTCTAGAGAAGGTGGTTCAGGGTTGGGATAAGGGCTGGAGTGGTGGGCTGGCTGGCTGCTGGCTCGGGAGAACACAAGAAAACGTGAGGGAAGCATGTGCTGTGCGAGAAGTTGCTGTCATGGGCAGAGCTTCGGGCGCGAGCTCAAGGGCTGGGGCTGGCCTGGGCTGGGTCTGGGCGTGGTCCAGGGAGGGTTAGGTTCATGAGGGGTCAAGTGGTTATCAGCTGGTAGTGTCCTAGAGGGAGGAGGAGTCCTATTGTCCAAGGGAAGCTCACATACACACACGCAGGCAGCAGGGTCCAGGGTGCAGGGGCTTTAACGAGGGCCAGGGGCTGGTCATTATGGTTCATAGATGAGTTTGTTAGATTTTGGCTCAAGGTGGCTTGGGCGTGGCTCGAGTAAATTAGGAGTTGGCTCGGGTGGTTTGATTAAGTGTCAAAAACGAAAATTAAAGAAGGAAAAATTAATCCATGGGTCCACGGGTGTGGCTCATGAGTTGGAAGGGTAGAATAAATCTATTAAATGCTATGTTTAAAGTTTGGGATAAAAATAACGAGTTTTGGAATTATCCGGGATTTAATCGCCGCACGAAACGCTAATTAAAGAATTAATTGAAACGCCTAGTTGTAAGCTTTATAAAATTATGAAAAATTATATTTAAGCTCAAATAATTATTAAAAGTCTAAGTTTTTAATTTGAGAATTTTATATTAAGGATTGGTTTAATCCGCGATTAAAATGCATTAATACGTCACATTTAAAGATTAATTTAAAAGTTCTCGATTTAAGCTAAATAAAAATACGAGAAAATTCATGTAAACTTAAATAATTATTTGGGACATGTTAGAGTCAATGAAATTAAGAAAATATCAAAAACGTGGAATTTTACGCCTAGGGGTAAAACGGTCTTTTTACACCTAGAAATTAGTAAACGTCATGGCAGTGCCCCTGAATTCTGTTTTTTGTGCTAATATGATTATTTTCAATGGTTATGAATGTTTATGGAATTTTGCATGTTAAAATGATTATTTTAAATGTTTATGATTTAAAATGTCAAAATGTTATTTTAAATGTTTTGATGTTAAAATGTCATTTTAAATGTTTATGGATTTTTAATATGTTCAAATGTTTATTTTAAACGATTATGAATTTTTATGATAGAACGATAATGTTAAAAGACATGTTGCATGCTTGGTTTTAAAATAAAACGATATTATTATGCATGTTTTTATTAAGTGATGGAAATTCGACATGTTGAAGGACGTGAAGGGATTGTGACTAATACGATGATATGTTGGAGATATCGTGAGGGTTATGGTCTCAGTGGGAGCCCGACGATCGTATTTTCATTGATACGAATATGATGATATGATAATATGAATGGGGATGTCGTGAGGGGAGAAGGCCCCAGAGGGAGCCCATTTACGAGAGAAGGCCCCAGAGGGAACCCATTTATGGGAAAAGGCCCCCGAAGGAGCCCGTCTATGGGAGAAGTCCCCCGAGGGAGCCCCGGCGATCGCATTTCCATATGAGGATATGATAGGCCGGCCAAGGCCCAGTTGACGGGTGAGAGTGTTGTTTGTGTCCCGCCGCCCAGTACTGTGGTTTTCTCTAGATGGATCCATCGCCCAATACGTTTAAGAATACGAGTCACAATCACGATCTGAATTCAAAAAATATGAATATGATACGTTAATATGAATATGAATATGTTGATATGAAAATGTTTACGTAGAGTTTATGGACAAGTTTATGTTTAAAGTTGGTGCATCATTATGAAAATGTTTTTATTTAAAGTTTATGCATTATGAAAATGTTTTTATTTAAAGTTTATGCACCATAAAAATGTTTATGAAAATGGATTTGTTTAAATTTTATGCATCTTCATGAAAACGATATTTTAAGTACAAGTATTTTTCACTGTTGTATGTGATCTGTATATGTAGTACTCGTTTTCAAGAATATGACATGTTGAGTCTTTAGACTCACTAGGTGTGATTGATGCAGGTGATTATGATAATAATGTTTAAGGAGGTCTTGATGGTTGATCTGACTGGACTGAAGGTGCATATAACCCGAGGACCGACGCTAGTTTTCCGCACTAGTTATGATTCATGATTTTAAGTTATATTAAAGATATTTTTACGACAATTTATGTTTTTGAGAGATTTTTGAGAAGTTATAGTATGGACTATACTTTTCAAATGTTATTTTTAGGTTTAGTAAAATGTTGGGTTATTTTATGCTAAAATATTTCTTTTTGGTTTTCAAATTATAGCTGGTTGATTAATTTTAAAATGGTGTCAAAATTATTTTGTGGTTCGGCCGAATGCTATGTGAGGTTTGAAAAAAAAAATTCTAGTACTTTTTAAGAAAAATGAATAAGCAGACGTTTCACGATCGGATACTAATTTTAGTACCTCGAACAAAAATCGAGTTCGGGTTTATGCCCTAACCCGACATTTTTGAAAAATAACCGACCTTGGTTCGAGCACCCAGTATTTGAACCCGAAACTCCACCCCCCTGCTCAAGCTTTCTTGCAAAATGAGGCTAGGTCATAGAATGGCCCAAACCTAAGTGGGCTATCGCAATCTGTCGAACGAGTCGACCCGTAAAGTGTGGGTCTTATCTGGGCTATTTGGATCTTGATCCGATTGAATGCAAAAAATCTACCAGAATAATTCGATCATCGAGTATACAACTCTTCCTCAAAACTTATGATAATGTGCTCTAAAATATAAAATTAATTATCATAATAAGTAGATATGCTAAAAAAACTATGTGGTTTTAATAGAAAACCAAAACCAAAACCAAAACCAATAGATAGAGCTTTCAAAATAAGGTCGAACTTGGGGTCCGGCCTCCCCTCGCCACAGGTAGTGGCGGAGCCACATGCATATATACCCGGGTAGATAAATTCAAAATATTAAAGGATTCTAGAGTTTAAAATTCTAGTTCGGACATAGCCATATTTCTGGCTCCGCCACTTACCGCAAGTCCATGGAGATAGGGTCGAAACTCGAAAGTAAAAGTTTAGGGATCGAAAGTATTTTAGCTCGTAAAGTATATGTGCTAAAATTATATTTTTCCCTTTTTTTTTATAGCTATCTAATTCTAGTTATTTGATATGCATGAAATATACGTACTCACCATATTATAGATCCACTGATCATCCCCCATAGCTAGCTAATTGATTCCCTGATAGATTTTTACCAGCATGCCTCATTCATCCTCCGCCCCTCTCCAGAAAAAACCTCAAAATGCAGAAAACGAAAGATCTAAACAGACAACAGATTGAGATTGAGATCAAGATCAAGTCGACGACAAATTCAAGAACTTAATATCACCATGGTTTTAATAGAAAACCAAAACCATAGAGCTGTCGAAATAGGGTCGAACCTGGGGGCCTCCTCTCGCCGCAGGTAGTGGCGGCGGAGCCACATGCATGTATACTCGGGTAGATCAATTCAAAATATTAAAGGATTCTAAAGTTTAAAATTTTAGTTCGGACTGAGTCACATTTCTGGCTCCGCCACTTGCCACAAGTCTAAGGGGATAGGGCCGAAAGTAGAATGTTTAGGGATCGAAAGTATTTTAGCTCGTAAAGTATACGTGCTAAAATTATATTTTTCCCCTTTTTTTTATATAGATATCCAATTCTAGTTATTTGATATGCATGAAATACACGTACTCACCATATTATAGATCCACTGATCAGCCCCCATAGCTAGCTAATCAATTCCCTGATAAATTTTTAACAGCATGCCACAGTCATCATCCACCCCTCTCCAGAAAACCTCAAAATGCAGAAAACGAAATATCTAAACAGACAACAGATCGAGATTGAGATCGAGATCAAGTCGACGACAAATTCAAGAACTTAATATCACCATGGACAGACGGAGGCAAGAGTGGGAAGATTTTGAAAAGTATATATATTATACAGACAACAGATCGAGATCAAGTCGACGACAGATTCAAGAACTTAATATCACCATGGACAGACGGAGGCAAAGGTGGGGAAGATTTTAAAAAGTATATATATTATACAGACAACAGCTCGAGATCAAGTCGACGACATATTCAAGAACTTAATATCACCATGGACAGACGGAGGCAAGGGTGGGAAGATTTTAAAAAGTATACATACATATATATTATACGTACAGTTTTTTTGTGGGAAAAAAAATAGATTTAGATATGGTATATATATTATTGAGGTATTTTTGCCAAGAAGTTCGTGTGATGTTTCCACATTCACACGAGATACAGTCGCACACACAGACATATTCAGCCGACATTTTGAAGACATACAGAAGGTAATAAGTATTAATTTTCTCTTTTTAAGGATTTGACGGATGATTAACAAATAGTTTCGTAGTAAAAATTCTTATGAAATCGTCAAATGTAATTTTGTGAGACGATTTTCGATCCGACTAATAAAAATAATTTTTTTGTTTGTTGTTTTTGTTCTTGTCATTCTATATGTCAATACTCTGTTTTCACGTAATTTAAGATACAAATAATCATAATTTATGAACATATCTGATTATGCAATGATTTTAATTTTTTGTAAACAAAAAATATATATAAACATAAATAATGTTAGAATATAATAGTAGAAACTGTTTTTTTTTTTTTTAAAAAAAATATTTCTTAAACTTGTCTTCTTGTTCACAAAACACACGGTTTCTATTTTCTAAATATGGACAAAATTTATTAAAAAAAAAGTTCATATGAGATCGTCTCACTTACGGATCAATTTTATCTGATCTGTGAAAAATATTATATTTTCGTAAAAAAATATTACATTTCACTCTAGGTATAGACCAGATCGACAAGTCAGGAATATATATCTGTGAGATCGTCTCACATAAGATCTAATTTATAAATTTAAAAACTGAATGGGTAATTAGTATACATACGGAATATTAAGTGTAAGAAGACACTGTTTGAAACTGAAATTATTTTATTGATTGAGCTTTGTTTATAGTTATGCATCAAAAGATAGATTTCAAGATATATTTGAATTTAATTATTTAGCGAAATTTTCCTTTCGTTTGAATTATATTATTTCAAAGTTAACGTCAAATTTCGTCTATATTTCTCGACTTTATGACAAGGGAAGTTTCCCAAATTATATATTTTGTTCCATTTAAAGTAAAAAAATATATATTATATATGTGTGGAAAATGGAAATTACTTTAGAAATCACCAGGATTCTTCATTTTTTGGCTGAAATTTTAATCAGCGATCGAATTTTGTGACCTTTCAATTTGTCAAAGAGCCCCACTCTTTGATTAGATAGAATCTACTCGTTTAAAATAAAAGATCAATCGAATACCCTATCTATTTGAAAATCTCGATATTTCTAAAACTCCCGGGAAAAAAATGATTTGTTAACTCGCGTGTTTTCAAGTTTTGAGCACAAACACTCTTATTCTGATATGTTTTCAGGATACATGTGCTCAAAATTTGAAAACGAGAGAAGTTAATGAATCTTTTTTTTTTCACGGGAGGTTTTCAGCAAGTCAAAATTTTGTGTGAGACGGTCTCATGGGTCGTATTTTGTGAGACAGATATCTTATTTGGGTCATCTATGAAAAAATATTACTTTTTATGCTGAGAGTATTAATTTTTATTATGAATATCGGTAGGGTTGACCCGTCTCACAGATAAAGATTCGTGAGACCGTCTCACAAGAGACATACTCATCCAGCAAAATCCTGATTTCATAAGATAATGCATGCAATTACCCTTAAAATAAATTTTTGTTCAAGAGATAATATTGAAGTACAATTTAATTAATTTAGCAAGATTTTATATTTTTGTTGACAATTAATTAGTTAATAGCCAATGTTATATATTTTATATATGAATTTTATAAATAAATAATGGAATGTGATTAATAAGAATTGGAATGTAATTAGCATCAATTGTAGTTGATGGATGAAGAATTGATATCTGACAAGGCCTTTGATAATACAACAAAAAATTCAGGGTGTTTTTTAAATTCCACAGTCAATTGTTTTTTATTAATCGAAACTATTTTATAAGACGAAAGTACAAATGAAAAATTTTATTTTAAGAATAAATATTACTCGTCATGACCCAATATTTACTAATTTTTTGTCCAAACCAAATGCAATCAACACGAAAAAGATGAATTATCGAGCACGAAGGATGTTCGAGTTAGTAGAAAATGTGAAAGTTTGATCAATAATAGATGTTTGATTCCGCTTACCAACATTTTCTTTGGCGACTCTATTATACATGGTTTGCTTAGCAATGTTTACTTATTTAACATGGTTTGCTTAGCACTGTTTACTTTAGTTCGGGGTTTACTCAATGTTCACCAAATGATATCATCATAAAAGGAAGAGCGATAGTTCTTATTTGTTGGATTTCACATTAATTTCTCAATCTCTATATTTGACTAGAAAGAATTTAATTTTGGAGTTTTAAGAGTAACAGTTTGGGGCAGATGATAATTACGTTATTGTCAATCATCATAATCAATCTTACTTTCCAAGAAGATACCTTCGAATTCCGACGTCGCCCTTTACAATGAAGTGTCCAAATAAAATAATAATCGTCATCATCGTCATTGAGTCGGTTACAAAAGGCTAGGCTAGTAATTCGCATTTAGTAGCCAACCAATGAAAGGAAGAGCAACCATTTTTGAATTACAAAAATACTTGTAAGACTGTCTCATGAGTCAATTTTACAGGACAAATCTTTTATGAGTAGGTTTCTTGTGAGACGGTTTCACGAATCTTTATCTGTGAGACGGTCAACCCTACCGATATTCACAGTAAAAAGTGTCACGCCCCGAGACCGGGTTATGACACCGGCGTTGTTTAACAACCACACGGTCGAAAAACAACTAGCCTCGTAGTACATCATAAACCGAAACCAGTTTATTATCATAAATTTCTCAAAAGTTCACTGTCTTTACAACTCAAAAGAAATAGAAACATGCGGAAGCGTAAATACACGATACTGAAATCATAAGACAGAATAATCGACGGGTCCCGAATTAGACTGCTTCATCACCATCCCCAAAAGTAGTCTTGCTCCTCATCCTCAATTTGATTCTCATTCTTATCTGAGTGGGAAAGTAAGGGGTGAGTATTTTGGAGAAATACTCAGTAAATGGGGGCCGATCGCGCATGACCATTATCGAGGATATACATATGAATAAATTATCAAAATTTCAATATTAAGCATGTTGAATCAAATACTAACACAAATACGAATATAGCACTGAAAATCATCTCATTTTCTATGGTTTTTTTACTGATCAGTCCCCTATATGTTACTCCTCTAAGGGGCGAGGCCAAAGGAACGGTTATTATAACCCACCGCATCAGGGCCTAAACAAAGTATATCAAAGTTCGGAATTTTCTTTACCATTTCTAAATCGAGTCATTACAGTGCATTTCAAAAAAATTCAAACATGCTTTCACATATTTAACTGATATCGAACAAAGAACAATTCAAGGGATTTCAATACCAAATGGAAATGAATATATCACGCCGACCGAATTTTCAAAGTCATGTTTAATTTATTTTCGAAACATATTATGCCCACTTAAAAAGAAATAAGTGTGCCAAATAAAATAGTATCAAGAACCCACTTACAAAGAAAGATATATAGCAAAAGCCCACTTACTGTATTCTGACTGCTCAAGGAAACGTAAACGTGAACGGTGAGATTGCGGCAGAGCTTTGTTACTAGAGGGCGAAGAGCTTCGAGAATACGGTGCTGCTAGAGAGGATTTCGAGAATTTGGATGTGCAAGTTTCGAATGAGGAGCCTTCCTTTTTATAGGCACGAATAATCTGCTACAAGGTAAGCTCTGAAGTCGCTCCACGAATGACGCTGCGTTGATGGCTCCACGAATGACGCTGATGGCTTAATCAATGGGTGATTGCACTAACCTCTCCCGGATGAATGTGGCCACTTTTTGGTTCAAGGTGCTCACTCGAGATTTATGCTGAAATGGAGTGATTTTGGCTGTATGAGTTCCTCCACAATTGGTGCACTTCCATAGTGCATGGTCTTCACAAAAAGTAATACTCTTAGCATAAAAATTTATATTTTTCATGGATGATCTAAATAAGAGATCTGTCTCACAAAATACGACCTGTGAGACCGTCTCAAACAAGTTTTTGTCATCTTTTATTTGTGTCATTCATAAAAAAAATTTATTTTTTATGTCAAAAGTATTACTTTTTATTATAAATGTAGGCAGGTTGACTCGTGTCACGAATAAAGATTCGTGAGACCGTCTCACAAGAGACATACTCAACCAATCATGTAAATAAATCAGTTGATTTTGTGTCACAAAGCAAATAGAAACCATCCTAGCTAGGGTAATTTCTAATCATGATTTCTATAAGATTCAAAAACTTTTCATGTCTCCCCCATAAATGATTTTCATGAAACCATAAGAATATTTTCAGTACTTTGTTTTATGTAGGGCTGTCAAAATCAGACACAACCGACCAACTCGACACGGTTCAACCCGAAAAAATCAGGTTGGGTTTGGGGTTTTCGGGTTCGGGTCAGATCGGGTTGGACCCGATAGCTGACTCAAAAAAATGATCGAGCGAGGTTGTGTTCGGGTCGACCCGAGTTGACCCGAAAATTTTAATTTTAAAAAAATATAATTAATAAATATTATCTACATTTTTATATAATGTGTGTCTGAAAAAAATTTATTTTATATTTATATCATAAATTTTTATAATTTAATATTTATTTCGAACATTTTTTATTTTTTAAATAATTGTTTATTTGATTTAGTAAATATATTTTATTTTTCTACAATTAAACTTCAAATTTTAAATTATATATACGAGGGAGATTTTGTTATCATGTGATTAAATTAAATTATTATTATTTTTTGAATTTTATTTAATTTTCTATACAAAAAATTTAAGAAAGATTCAAAATCGGGTTGAGAGTTTTCGGATTGGTTGGTTTGGGTTGGGCAATTTTTGAATAGTAATATTGCTCAACTCGATTCAACCTACCTGAATTGACATCCTTAGTTTTATGGCAAATTTTTTTCATAAAAATGATATGTTTCATGAATTCAATTCTTTTGAAGCTCTAAAGATCCATTATGTTAAAAAAAAAGTATACCATATACTTAATTGCGGCTTAAATGTACATTTATTTAATATGTATATCACTTCTTTCATATATTAACTAATTATAACATAGTTAACATACTAGAAAAAATAGTCTAAATTTTATGTCATAA
The DNA here is from genome assembly GCF_025594145.1 of Primulina tabacum. Taxonomy (NCBI): domain Eukaryota; kingdom Viridiplantae; phylum Streptophyta; class Magnoliopsida; order Lamiales; family Gesneriaceae; genus Primulina; species Primulina tabacum. The sequence continues at coordinate 35,819,846 of NC_134561.1, read as the reverse complement.
TAGAAACCAACAATAAAACTTATGAATCGTTACCGAAAATCGATCGAACATTTTAAAAATAATTATTTTTGCAATTTCGTTGGCAACCTCTATAATAGCCACTTTGCTCTTACCAAGCTTGGGGTGGGGACTCTACAATTTATTTATTTTATTTAAATTCTTCGTGTAAAGATAGAAGACAATAGTTTGGAGAGAATGAATTAATTGTTATGGAAACAATTTCAAATAATGCTAAGCTTCAGTTGTGTTAACAGCTCAAGTTAATATTCCAATCAAATGGAGTAATTTGAGCTACTAGAAATGTTTTCTAAGTGCGGAAACTGCTAAGATTACTTAATGAGTATGATATAAAAAAAAGGAAACAACTCAATTTTCTTCGGCTCACTTATCAGAACAGATGATAGTCTTGTCAGAACACGTAAATAATAGTAAATAAAAATGCAAGAAGTTGTTTATGAAAGTTCGAAGGTTAAGTAGCAGTATAGGTCGATCATCGTACTTGTAGTCTTGTTTAGTTCAGTTTAATAATTTACATTAATATGAGCTTGTGTTATATCAATTTAGTTTGTGATCACGAAAACTTAGATATAAATTTTGTCTTACAGTTCGAAATTTGAGGCCAATGTTCGAAGTTTGAATCCCGCAAACGCCTTTTCCGCTTTAGCATGTATGCCGTCTTTTGCAACTTTACTTGCTGGAATAATAACATTATATTACATACATACGAGACGACAAATTACATATTTAATCCAATCCCACAACTTATATTGTACATCAAATTTGAACCAAATCCATTTTCATATTTCTTTGGACATCAACATTATCTACACACTCTATATTTTATATTACTTCAATAATAATAATAAAATAATAATTATTATTATTATTATCTTTAATCAAATTAAGGGCACTTGGTCTTGTTGTGATGGGTAGTCATGTCAGTGTAACAAGTCCCACACATCTCCCTATTGCCAAAAGTCCCCGGGGGCACGCAGTTGCACCTCGCACAACATGTTCCACAAGCCCTTGTGCACAAATTTGGTCTCGAGTTAAGGCTACATCTTGTTTTGCATAGCTCGTCGCAATGGATCGTGGTAGGGCTCGGAGCAAGAACAGGAGCAGGAGTAGGAGCAGGGTTCGGCTCGAGAGTAGGAGGAACAATGACATCCTTGAAATAGCTCGGGAGGTCTATTATATATATTTTTTAAAAAATTTCATGACGATTGATGTGAGTTTGAGAAATTATTTTTCCGGACGGTTATGTATAATTGAAGCCATTAATTATATCTTATTTAAAAAAGTTCACACAATAAAAAACATCTCTAAGTACAACAATTTACCTGTTTTATACAGCTGTCTCCTCTCTCCTTTGCTTAGCATCTTCAGAAATAAATAAATAAATATTAAATGATGAAAATAGAAGTCGATTAATTTTTCGACCTGAGAAAATTAAACTTTATGCAAAGATTTATAGCGATAAAATATTAAGACGTGACCTGGATCATAGGGGTTGTTTCTTGATGCAACTTGAAAGTAGAGGATACCTGTGAGGATAAAAATTTAAATTTTTTTTTTAAAAAATAAAATAAAATAATTGTTTTTTAAAAAAATAAATAAAATAAAAGGGTTTAAAAAATTTGCCTTAGAAAGGCAGAAAAGAGAAAGAAATAGAACAAGAACCACTTGTGTAGCCATATTGTGAGCTTCAAGTATGAAGAATTTTGGTTCTGCTTCTATATTTATAGGTGGGACTAAATTAATTAAAAGGTTCTACTTATTCTATTCAGACACTATTTGGCTAAATAGTTTATAAAATGTTTCATAAATAAAAAATCTTATAATTTTTAAAAACAACCTGATAATATTTTATGTAAAAAAATTTTTTAATAATATTTCAAATCGTGTTATTGGTTGTCAAAGTTTTATGGCAAAAACTTGTGTGAGACGATCTCACGGGTCGTATTTTGTGAGACGAATCTCTTATTTGGGTCATCCATGAAAAAATATTACTTTTTATGCTAAGAGTATTACTTTTTATTGTGAATATCGGTAGGGTTGACCCGTCTCACAGATAAAGATTCGTGAGACCGTCTCACAAGAGACTTACTCAAGTTTTATTCTAAATATTTTCAATATTTTTTTCTTTATGTCGATATTAGAATATTGATTTCAAAAAACGACGATCGAGTCTGAATGAGTATCTGAGTCAGTAAAATAGACGGATATTTGATAAATGATTATAAATTTGATTCTTTTTAATATTTTTCAGACGAACATGTTACATAAAATTTACTCCATTAGTTACCTACATTAAATTCCATCCTCAACCAATTTTCGCTCTTTATTTAATTCTTTGGATGTACATTCATCCGTGGCCAAATGTATACAGAGATCTGGTTGGAGTTGGTGGTGACAAAAATATGAATTTTCAGAAAATTTAATCGTGGCCAGCTGTGAATTGAATGGAATAATAATTAAATATTTTATGTAAATAATTATTAAAACTATAACAAAAATCTTACTTCGAAAAAATAATTAGGTTTGTCGGTGTAAAATTATCGAGATTAATTTTTATATACTAAAATATGAATAAATTACTAAGTTTTTATGGGATATGAACTCAAAACCTTTGGCTACAATATTAGTGTATTAGAAATCAATTGGTTGAAGGATTAATACGTTTAATTTACTTATTAAAAAAAACTTTACTTATTAAAAAAAACTATAGACGATGCAACTTAAATATTTAAAATCTTCAATAGCTCAAACATCATGTGTTGATCGCTCTCTTTACATGGTAATTCATTATTGATTTCTAACAATGACATTTAAAATTGTGTTTTCGTTTCGGTGAGTATTCAAATTTAAGTTTTGATATTTTCAAGTCAGGTTATGTTTTCACTTTTGATCCTTTTTTTTTATGAAGTGCTTAATGTAGCATCTAACACGTCGGTATTTTTTGGTCCTAGGTAAGAATTATCCAACTCTATGTTAACACTCCGTAAAAAAAAGACCAAAATTCAAAACATCACTCAATTTACATCACCAAAAATCGAAATATATTAACTTAGAGGATCATTTTGGCTACATTCTATTATATTTTAAAGTAGGTCTCCTGTGAGACAATCTCACGAATCCCTGAGATAAATTGACTCGGTTCATACTTACCGTGACAAATAATATTTTTAACATAAAAAATTATATTTTTTTAATAATTTGAGTCACGTCAGATATTTATCTAACAACGTTACTAATGAGAGAATTGTCTCATAGTGTTTTTTTTGTATATATTTGATTTTAATTTGAATAGACTACTCAATTTCTTTATCTTGATGGATTATATATTAAATTGAAAATAGATTTTATTCGACATCTCCTTATCTCCATGCAGAGGGGAAGGTACAATTTCCTTTGGATCCCCTGTTTGAAGATGGGATATCGATGATCCAGCTGTTTTCTCCTTTTGGTGGTGCATTCCAACTCAGTTTGATCGAAAGAGACGTTCAATGTCATTCGTATATCATTGGGGCGGCAAAAACCCCGAAAATCCATATCCAACCTGAATCTCGTTTCACTCTCGCCTCGAAAAAATTCAAACCCTAATTTTTTTCGTTTTAACCAATGTCGGGAGAAGGATTGGGAAACTAATACCCACCAGACGAGATTCCCGACCCGACTCGAGTTGATTATTTTAATTTTTTTAAAAAAATACTATTATATTATTTGTTGTGAAAAAGTAAAAATTTATGGTAAAAAGTAAAAATCTCAAACTCTCAAAATTTACCAAACTACACACATTATATTATTTTTCTCTTTACTCAATTGTATCAAATCTTTACAAATGGAGACCTATTTATAGGATTTCTTTGGAAAACAATCCAAAAACAATTTCATCATTACATACATCATCACACACTAATTTTCAATATTCAACACCTAATTTTCAACATTCAAGATTATAATTTTCAACACAAATATTTTTCATATTTTCAACACTCCCCCTTGTGATGATGATCATGATACGATGATGTCTTCATTACGTGATTTTGTACTGCCTCGTTAAAAACCTTACTAGGAAAAACCCATTGGGATAAAAACCATAGTAAGGGAAAAAGAGTGCAGTCACGTAAACTCCCCCTCATGTTGACACGAACAATTCTTCACAAATTTCGTAGATTGCGCATCTCAATATTATATATGTGCTTTCTGAATATTGACGTAGGAAGTGCGTTTGTGAAGAGATCTGATGAGTTTTCACTTGATTGAATGTGACGAACATCAATACATTTATTCTTCTCTAGCTCCTTAGTGAGTGCGAAGAACTTAGGAGGAATATGTTTAGTTATGTCGCTTTATATGTATGTTTAATTCCGTTCCAGTGTCTCTTTGTTGGATATGTGCTAAATCTTGCCAACAAATTTACGGCAAAAGATATATCAGACCTTGTACAATTTGTAAGCTACATAAGGGCACTGATAGCACTTAGATATGGTACTTCTGGACCAAGAATATCTTCATCATCTTCACATGGACGGAATGGATCCTTTTCTATGTTTAATGATCTAACAACCATTGGAGTACTTAAAGGATTTGATTTATCCATATTAAAACGTTTAAGGATCTTTTCTGTATAATTTGTCTGGTGAACAAATATTCCACATTCTTTTTGTTCAATTTGTAAACCCAGACAATACTTGGTTTTTCCAAGATCCTTCATTTCAAATTCTTCCTTCAAGTATGACACAACTTCTTGAATTTCCTTATTCGTTCCAATGATGTTTAAATCATCAACATATATAGCAATAATTACGCATCCGGATGTTGTTTTCTTAATGAAAACACAAGGGCATATTGAATTATTTACATATCCCTTTTTCATCAAGTGATCACTTAGTCGATTATACCACATTCGACCGGATTGCTTTAACACATATAATGATCTTTGTAATTTCACAGAATAACATTCTCTGGGTTTTGAACTTTGTGCTTCAGGCATCTTAAATTTTTCAGGGATTTTCATATATATATTACTATCAAGTGATCCATATAAGTAAGCTGTAACAACATCCATAAGACGCATTTCTAAATTTTCAGATACCGCCAAGCTAATCAAATACCGAAACGTAATTGCATCCATCACGGGAAATCACGTTTCTTCATAATCAATTCCAGGCCTTTGAGAAAAACCTTGTGCAACAAGTCGAGCTTTATATCTTACTATTTCATTTTTCTCATTTCACTTTCGAATAAAAACTCATTTGTATCCAACAGGTTTTACACCTTCAGGTGTAAGGACTATAGGTCCAAAAACATTACGTTTATTTAGCGAATCCAATTCAACCTGGATGGCTTCTTTCCATTTTATCCAATCCTGCCGATTTTTACATTCACCAAAAGATTTTGGTTCATGATCTTCATTATCATTTATGATGTCGATTTCCACATTATAAGAAAATATATCATCTATTTCTTCTATATCTTTTCGGTTCCATATTTTTCCAGTATTAATATAATTGATAGAGATTTCATGATTCTCGTCTGTTTGTGGTTCTGACAGAACATTTTCATCATAATGTGTTTCTTCAGGAACACCATTCTCTATTTTGTGATCATCATGTGTTTCTTCAGAAACATCATTCTTTATTTTGTGATCATCGTGTTTCTCTATGAATTTTATTTTTCGAGGATTTTTATCCTTGGAACCGACTGGTCTTCCACGCTTCAGGCGTTTAATGATATCATGAGTATCTTCAATTTGTTTCTTCGGAATTTCAATTCGAGTAGGGGCATTTGCAGCATGTATATATGATTTAGTTACCCCTTTTGTGTCTGCAAATGCATCTGGTATTTGATTTGCTATTCTTTGCAAGTGCACAATTTGTTGTACATCTTTTTCACATTGTTTTGTTCTTGGATCCAGATGTAACAATGATGATACATACCATGTAATTTCTTTTTCGGTATGTTTCTGTTCTCCCCCTAACATTGGGAAGATTTCCTCATTAAAATGACAATCAGCAAAACGTGCTGTGAACACGTCGCCTATCTGAGGTTCAAGATATCGAATGATTGATGGACTATCATAACCGATATAAATTCCAACCTTTCTTTGAGGTCCCATTTTCTTTCGTTGCGGTGGTGCAATAGGCACATACACCATACATCCAAAAATTCTCAGATGAGAAATGTCTGGTTCTTTACCAAATGCAAGCTGCAATGGGGAGTATTTATGATATGCACTTGGTCTGATGCGAATTAATGAAGAAGAATGTAAAATTGCATGTCCCCATATAGAAATAGGGAGCTTTGTTTTCATAATCATTGGTCTAGCAATCATTTGCAGACGTTTAATCAATAATTCAGCCAATCCATTCTGTGTATGTACATGAGCAACATCATGCTCAACAATGATTCCCATAGACATACAATAATCATTGAAAGTTTGGAAAGTAAATTCACCAGCATTATCAAGTCTAATTTTCTTGATTGTATAATCGGGAAATTGATTCCTCAATTTTATTATTTGAGCAAGTAATCTTGCAAATGCAACATTTCGAGTTGACAATAAACATACATGTGACCATCTGCTGGAGGCATCAATCAATATCATAAAGTATCTGAATGGTCCACATGGTGGATGGATTGGTCCACAAATATCACCCTGAATACGTTCAAGAAACATTGGTGATTCAGTTTGGATTTTGGCTGGTGATGGTCTTGTAATAAGTTTTCCAAGAGAACATGTTTTACATTGAAACTTATTATTCTGAAAGATCTTCTGGTCTTTCAGCGGATGACCATGTGTATTTTCTATAATTCTTCGCATTATTGTTGAACCAGGATGTCCTAATCGATCATGCCAATTGATTAATATTGAAGAATTATCAACTACCATGTTTGATTCAATGGGACTTATATGTGTATAATGCAATCCAGTAGGGAGCATTGGTAGTTTTTCAATCACATATTTCTTTCCCGATTTATATGTGATAAGACACATATACTTCTCATTCCCTTCATTCATTGTTTGAATATCATAACCATGGGAATATATATCATTAAAACTCAACAAATTTCTTTTCGATTGTGGTGAATATAAAGCATCATTGATCAAAAATTTTGTACCATTAGGTAACAAAAATTGTGCTTTACCACATCCTTTAATCAAGTCTACAGGACCTGATATTGTATTCACTATTGTTTTTGTTGGTTTTAGTTCCAAGAAATATCTTTTATCTCGGAGGATAGTGTGCGTTGCACCACTATCGGGTATGCAAACTTCAGCTTTGCTCATAGCATTTTCCATATTTGAACTTAAAAAAAATATGCAATGAAATAAAATTACTGACAATACATATGTAAATATAACACATATCATAATTGTACAATAAAATATTATTATATGAATACATAAAAAATAAATTATTGTACATTTATATTCTACCATTATATTGTTCATTTTCAGAGAAATCATTGAGAAAATCTGTAGCATCAATATTGTTCATTTCTATCCCACCAACATATTGATCATTTCCAGATAAATCATTCATAAAATCAGCAGCATCAAAATGAGTTGAATCACTCAAACGGTCACTGCGTTCAGTGAAGTTGGTCTCTTTTTCTTTCCCCTTTATCGATTCTTTATAGAGCTTGCAAAGGTGCTCAGGGGCTCGACAAATACGAGACCAATGTCCTGGAGTGCCGCATCTGAAACAAGAAGTTTCAAATCTTTTCGAGTGATTTTCATTAACACTCATGTTCTCATGATGTCTTTTCTGTGGGTGGTTCGTGACGCCCTTTTGAGATGAGTTATAATAATAATTATCTCGATTGTTTTCAAAACTACGGCCGCGACCACGACCACGACCACTTTTACGTCTACGTCCTCGACCTCGACCAAAACCTTGTCTCTGGATTTGATTTTGGTTTCCAGGTTTAAATTCATTTTTACTCACAACATTTACTTCTGGAAATGCTGTTGATCCAGTGGGTCGGGACTGATGATTTCTCATTAATAGCTCGTTGTTCTTTTCCGCCACAAGAAGACAGGCGATGAGTTCAGAATATCTCGCAAATCCACGCACTCTATATTGTTGCTGTAAAGTTATATTTGATGCGTGAAACGTGAAAAAATTTTTTTCAAGCATTTCCGATTCTGTAACCTCATGTCCACAAAATTTTAGCTGCGAGATTATTTGATACATCGCTGAATTATAATCACTGACTTTCTTAAAATCTTGGAATCTTAACATATTCCATTCATCACGGGCAGGTCGGAAGTATAACTTCACTTATATGTTCAAATCTTTCTTTCAATCCTTTCCACAGAGCCATGAGATCTTTTTCGATGAGATATTCACATTTTAAACCTTCATCGAGATGTCGACGCAAAAATATTATAGCTTTTGCTTTTTCTTGTGATGAAGATATCCCATTTTCTTTAATGGTCTCGCTTAGACCCAATGACTCAAGATGCATTTCTACATCGAGAGTCCATGGCATATAATTTTTTCCCGTGATGTCGAGCGCAACAAATTCGAGCTTTGTCAAATTTGACATGGTGGTACTAAAAAAATTACGATGCATTTTATTAGTTTATGAATATTGCAATACAGAGTAATGGATAAACAACAAGTACAAGCATTTGTAAAAATAAAGAAAACACACGAGGAGGATATTCTCCGATAAATAAAAGACTCGTGAGTATGATAACCAAAATAATTAAAAATAATCTTGAGAAGCCATCTTCTTTTTTCTTCGAAAAATTTGATGAAGAATAATTTTTAAATAAGAAGAGAAAGTTGGAGTGATTGAATGTGTTTGTGAGATCATATTTATAGGGCAAAAACTAGCCGTTTTGTTACCGTTTATGACCGTTGGAGTACAAAAAATAAAGGTATGTATTTGTATAATTTTATGGTAATAATATGATGTATATAATATTAGTCATGTTTAAATAATTATGTATATCATATCATATTATTATAATGATGTATCATAAGTTATTTTGTTTAAAAACCTTATAGGCTTTTATACTTGTCGTATCCCTTCCCGGGAGTGTGGTATGTCGTCTTAACATCCTCCCAGGATTTATAACAAGTTTTTGAAAAAAAATTATTTTTATTATTTCTAATTTTTATTATATAATAACATTATATTATATATAATAAATAAATAACAGTAAAATAAATATTATTACTTTTGTTACATTTTTCTTCTGTTTGGAGTTTGGAAAAATATGGAGGACTTTTAGAGTTTCGTGCTGATAACGTGTTGTGAAAAAGTAAAAATTTATGGTAAAAAGTAAAAATCTCAAACTCTCAAAATTTACCAAACTACACACTTTATAATATTTTTCTCTCCACTCAATTGTATCAAATCTTTACAAATGGAGACCTATTTATAGGATTTTTTTGGAAAACAATCCAAAAACAATTTCATCATTACATACATCATCACACACTAATTATCAATCATTCAACACCTAATTTTACCTAATTTTCAACATTCAACATTATAATTTTCAACACAAATATTTTTCATATTTTCAACATTATTAACCTATTGCGTCGTAGATTTTAATTTTAAATCAAATAATATCGGGTCAAATATCATATAAAAATTGACTAACTTATTTAAAAAGGGTTAGCCCACATATGATGATTTAAGGGTTTAAATAAAATTATTAATTGATTCATCCAAAAAAAAATATTCACATAGGAAAATATTATAATTCAAATAAAATCATACATAATAAAAGATAGTTTATCATAATTTTCTTATTTTCGGTCTAACTTAGAAGAGTGAAGAGATCACATTGTTGTTTACATCCCTATATTCATCGGGATATCATCTTCTTACCCGAGGAGATCTTGAACTTTCGGGATATCCTCTCCCTACCCGACTAGATCAAAATTTCGGGTCCTGATGTTTTCGGGCACATGATCGGAAGAAAAAAATAATTTCAATTCTTATATGGACGATAACTTGGGTAAGCGGTTATAGGACGGGTCCCGACGTGATTCCACCCCTACATATATCTACACACAAATATATATTTTTGACTCATGCAACGGTTTCATAAGAGTTTTTGTGTCTGGTCAGAGACCTATTTCACAAAATTAACTTATGCAACGGTCTTATTAAAAAATTATTATTACCCTAAAACTTGGTGATTGACAAAATCAAAACAACACCTAATTGTTTCAGGAAAACAACCGCAATTTATTTTGTATAACAGGAACACTTCAAATCGTTTGGAGCTCAACCGCCAATAGCATTTCAATAGCTTGAATAAGTTTCAACCGTCTTTTTAACGTCTTCAACCGCTTCATTAAATAGCCATTCATTTTTAACGAAAGACCGACTCAGGACATTCAATGGTTTTGCATCGCTACAAGTCAACCATGTCCTACAGCAGTCCCGATAAAGATCTTCATTAATGTCACTATCCCAGAATAGAAATATTGTTTAAACATCTTACAAGTTCTGATGAATTAACAGTTACTACAAAAGGATGCTTAGCAGCAAGTCTTCAAAGAAACGAGATTCAAAGCTGCACCAGCAAAGAGAACATTAAATTTTACTGAAAAACATTTAATATTGTTGCAGCTGATAGTGACACATCATTCCAATGCTACATGTTTACGTTACACATTTTTTCGACTATTGGAATGATAGCTTATAAAAAAAGAGTTGAGAATGCAGAATACAACATCAATCAACTAAACTTTTCAACCGCGCAATAACCATATTATTAAGCTTGCATACTTGAAGATTTAGAGTGTACTTAAAGTTCATACACTTCATCGCTCATCAAAACAGACACTCAACATAAAGATATCTGATCATTCAAGGATCATCTTCGTGCTACTAAAGCATATTGTTTTCTTTACATCAGTAACATTTGGTTATTTGATTGATTGTGTTGTCTAATAAACCGATGGTTCTTAAAATCCAGAAGTGTAAAGTGATCACTAAGAGTTTCCAAAACAGGCAGTGTGATAAGTCTTGATTGAAATGGACCGTTGCAATAAGTTTGTAAAGCCAAAAACTTTTAGTGGAATCCTTCCTAAAGAAGAAAAAAGGATGACGTATGAGTTTTATCTCTGAACATCCATAAAAATCATGTGTCTTTACTTTTCGCGAGAACTTACATTTCAAACATTTTTTTATTAACAAGTCGGCCAACTGGTTGAAGCCATCATTAGAAATTTTGAACCATTTTCCGCATTTTCAAGTGGTTCATGTTTCTAACTGTTCGAGAAAAATTTTCAACAAATTTTAAAATCAACGATTTTTAAGGAGTTTATTCATCATCTCTAAACTCTTTCTCAATCCTAACAGATCTCACAGAAGTATGTGTCATAAAAAATAATGATACAAGAATCCTCAAATATGCTTATATATTTGAGAAATGTTGAAATAATATATTAGTTATTTAGTATAAAAAATATAATCATATCATTAGGTCTACAAGCATATCTGGACTGGGTCCTGAGTTTGGTCTATATTTTGAGGAGGCGAGTCTGACCAAACTCAGGACCCGAGTCCAGATCGGCTTGTAGACCCGTTACTCCAGGTCTAAACCTATTCCGTTGGGACGAGACGAGTTTAATATGAACTTGACTTGTTGTCATTCCTACCAAAAATTCCTCCTCTACTCCTATTTAGCCATGGGTTATTCAAGTTGGGTTTTTATTTTTGGATATGCGTAACTAAAACTCCCAAGACCTTGAATGAACCTCTCTTTTTATGCAAACAGTTGGACCAATTTCTTTCATAGGCCCATATATATGATAACCTCAGTTTGGTACAAAAACCATTTTACACATTCTAAAAAAATAATAAAAACAAGCATTTTACAATTTGATATGAAATATAATGTACATGCATAAAAATTCTTTTGTAATATTCAATAGTGTTTTTCAAGAATTTTTGGAAAAAAACTTGAAAATGCATATATTATTAGATTATATTGAAATATATGACATATTCTTGATTTCGTCTTTTCAGAATCGATATGTATCATATCGTCCCAAAAATTTATTGAATGGTGACGTCGTACTACACATTTAATTATTTTGTTATATGAAGTATTATAATATTTTAGGTCATAGATTTGAATAATCTGATTTCAAGAGATAAAAATCCCAAATTTTTTAAAATTTATAAATAAATATAATATAATTTAATAATCAAATTATGAGTTCGAAAAATCATTACTTCCCTCGATCCATAAACAACGCAAGTGAGTTTTCTCACATATCACCTCCTTACCTAAAATTACAAATTAATTTATTATGGTAATTTACCTTTCTCAATCACATAACTTTTTCTTCCATATTTTTAATATATTATCATTTGTACATTATTAGCTAAATTTGTTGGCTCCCACGAGTACCATAATGTTTGGAATAACAAACCAAAAACATAGAAATATTTACGTGAAATATGTTTAAACAACAAAAGTTGAACTAAGGCAGTCATTTATCATCTTTCAAAATTCATAGGGAAGACATGTTAAAAACATTTGTTTCAAGTTTCAACGCAAACTATATAGTCTTTATTATCTAACAAAATTCACAAGATACAAATACAGTTTAAAAAAAGAAAAATGTTTCTACGCCCCAATGGATAGCTTGGATGATAGGATATGGTGATCAAGGGTTCAGTCTCGACTGGCTCTATCATCTCAGCTTTGAGTCTGTCACACAGATTGTGATTGTCTTGTGTGGTTTTCCTTTTCAACGTGATTTGCAAGTTATTGCGTCGACCATTTGAGTTTACCAGAACAAATCAAAGTAAGAAGCTGTGATTTCCAAAGTCAAAAAAAAAAAAGATTGTTTCTATGCATGAACTTGGTATGGCTACATGGCGGAGTCAGAAATATGGCGGAGCTCGGGCTGAAATTTTAAACTCTAGAATCTTTTAATATTTTAAATTGATCTACCCGGGCCAATATCATATTATTTCAAAATTATACAAAATTTACATATAGATTTTTTTAAAAAAAAATTGGACCACCCGGGCTTTAAGCCCGGGCAAAGGAGCATGTGGCTCCGCCCCTCGCTACATGCCTATGCTGAGATTACTACAATACCCTTAGCGATTTGCGGCGGCGTCACATGGGAATGTGAAGAAACTATTGTGACTATACAAAACTTGAACACAATCAATGGTAACCCTTTGATCCTCTAGACTGGTAGAGTTCCAACCTCTTCTTCCCTTCATACGCCAAGGTTTCGATTTCTTTTTCTTGCATTAGATTGGCTTGCTTTGTAGCCCATTCCAGCACGATCAGCACGTCGTCCTGAGCCAATGTCTCGCTATCAGGGACATGCAATGCGAGGTAACAGAGCAATACGAAGGAAGGGACCTGCACCATTTGCTCGCCGAAGTAGATCAATGGGATCAGATGTTTAGTCCCACAGGCACTGATTATGGCCTTGGAGTGATTTACATGCAGGAAGTTGTCGCTCGAGGCGAATTTGTTAAGGGCTATGGCCGCCTCACTTGTCACTTCAGGCTCCCTATCATCCAGCAACTTTACTAATGGGGCGATGAATCTTGTCTCTGTTGCACGAAAAGTTCTTGCCAAGTTTCCTATGGACCTAATGCTGGGAATGAGGAGTTCTGAATCAGCTTTTTCGATGATTCTTAGGAACTGGTCCACGACAGCTTTGGCAGCAGGTGTAGTAGGTTTAAAGGCAGAGCGCCTCAGTTCCGCGTCTCGTTCGGCTACTGCTGTGATCTCCATTAGTGCCATTGCTGAATTGTATTGAACTTCTTCAGGCCCTTTCTCCAATAAAACAGCAAAGCATAGAAGGGCTCTTGATTCAGTTATGCTCCGACAGATGGTTATATTTCCGGCACAAAGGTGGCGTAGAGCTCTAGCTGCCATGGCCTTCATCTCTGCCTTTGTTGCAGGATCTTCGAATTCCCTTCCCTTGATGCTGTTTCCAGTCAAGGCAAAATGGTGCTTGTGCTGTTGATGGTTAGTTTTCGAGTTTTTGTGGGTAGGTTTCGTGTTGCTTTCGTGAGAATGCTGGGTGGCCTTGCCTTTGAGGTTCATGCTCGATTTCATGGCAACTGTGTTTGTAACCAGATTGTGCATATGACTGGTGCTTTCATTCCCCATCGGGTGCATAATCTGGCTTTGAAACTGCTTGTCCTCGTCTTCATGCCTAATGCTACTACCATCATCATTCTTGGTTGTGTTTGAGTTGGAATTCGCCAGCACCACCGTGTGAATCGACATATTTTGCTTACTTATGAGATACTTGCTATGTTCTTGAATCGTTTCAAAGGCAAGATGGCTAACCAGCAATCGAATTGTGTTGTTCTGCGCGAAATGATCCTGGCATTTGGGATGATGTGCGGCCAACTCAGAGACAGCCCAAGCAACCACAACCTGAACGCTCATATGTCCTTCTTTGAGGATTTTCGCAAACACTTGACAAACTCCTGAATTCACAATGTGTTCGACGCTTTCCGGATCCCTTCCGAGCAACCCTATGGCTCTAGCTGCATTTTCTTGCCCTTCTTGTCTCCCTTCCTTAGCCAATTTCAGCAATGGAGGTACCCCTCCTTCCTCAACGATCAATTTTCCATACCGATCATTATCCCTTGCCAATGATACGAGCGACGCAGCAGCATCCGCACGCTCCTCCAAACTACCCGAGCACAAGATCGCAATTTGTTCCCATATCAAGCATAAAATTGGCTCATTCGCAGCAATAGGCGGGAGTCCAAGATACTCATCATCGCGATCATCAGCCGGGGTCGATACACGAAGCAGCCACGAGACATCCCCGATCGAGTTTTCGAGCTGTTGGGAGATTTTTCTGAAGGCAGCTGCAGGAATGATGGTGAAGATGCGCCTGAAGCCATTGGCCCGGCACTTGAAAACAAGGGTCAGGGCCTTGTCGAGGACTTGCTCGGTGTCATCGATGATGCGGCGCGTGGGGCGCTCGTAAAGGTCGCTGCTGGCTCGCGCTGCCTGCCGGAGGAGGCCTGCGAGCTTCTCGGTCTTGGCCTTGATTTCCAGGCAATCTTGGCGAAAGGAGCTGGCGCCGTCTGACCATTTTATCACCTCGTCCGCCAACTGTATCGGCTTCGCGAGGATTTGTTTCACAATGTCCGCCATTTGTCACAGCGGACTCCTCAACAAGAATTCAAGATCACCCTCCGACAAAATGATGCAAAAAACAAGAACACAAATCCCCCTGTTATACAAATCTAACCAGAGACTCTTTTACAGTCGATTCGTTTCACGTGACTATATTTCTTCTCTAAACACCAAAATTTTCCTTGTTCATCAGATCGAGGATCAGACTCACGAATTCCCGCTAAAAGGGTGCCAAGAAAATGTAATGACAGATTCTGGCTTGTGGGCTGGACTCTGCATGGCGATGGCAGCCACGGGGTTGGTGGGATACGGCGGCGTGACGGTGGTGGGGGAGATATTTAATGGTGAAACGCATACATCTCAGAGTCTTTTGGTTTTGCATTGCAACGAAAAAGAACGACTGTTACAACCTTAATAATAGGATACCCTTTTGATTGGTCGACAAAATGCATGGAGCCAAAAACCTGCGAATCCCTTTCGGAGAGACTGACTTTGGTACACTTTATTTTTTTTTATCTTAATCGGAATTTTCTATGCTTACACCTTATTTTTCACGTTCTCAATTCTCAAATGTTAGCTTTTCATCTCGATTTTTATAAAAATTTGACAGACTCACATAATTTAATTAAGGCAAACACTTGTGTGAACGGTCTTACGGGTCGTATTTTATGATACGGATCTCTTATTTGGATCATCCATGAAAAAGTATACTTTTTATGCTAAGAGTATTACTTTTTATTTTGAATATCGGTAGGATTGACTTGTCTCACAGATAAATATTTGTGAGACCGTCTCACAAAAGACCTACTATCTAAGTATATTATAATAGTTAAAAAAATACTCTCGGTATTACATAGCTTAACTCTGGTTGACACCACTGCTTATTTCTGAATTTGGTATTTGCTCAAAATTTTATGCAACGATTCTTTTATATATATACACATAATTGTAAGCTAATGTAGAATGAATAATGGTTAAAAATCAAGTGATTACAAAAATATAAGTTTCCATAAATAAATTTTAAATCAATGTTATTCACACGCTACTTGGTATTACCCACAGTTTTAATGTACAAAATTTATGCACGAAAAGAAATGTATAACAAAACATTGACGGCAAATAACATCGATCTAAATTTTAATTATGTCGTATCTATTTATTGATTTGAGATTCGTCTGAATTAGCTAGGTCCTAGTCATGTATCATTTAATTTTTTTTTTTTTAGTTTTAGTATTTTTTTTGTCAAAATATTAATATGATACTATATACCTGAGCACTACGTTAATATTAAAACATAGCTATGTCGGTGCCACATATTCTCAAATTAATTTATATAATTGTAAGTATCAATTTTCAATGTGTGTACATGTACAAGTAACGATGCATGGATATAATTTTAGTATTAGTTAAGTCTTTTGTCACTTTAATTAATTTTACTTTTTCTTTTTTTAAAAAAATTAAAATTAAAAAGTAATTGGATTTATAAGTTAGGATAAATGTGCCTTTGGTTATTTGAGATATTTAGGGGTGATTTTGATAAACTAGATAAGTTTAATGTTTTCCTGTAGGGAATTTGAGCTGGGATTTTGGAGGGTTGAATTGGATGAATTTTTTTTTTTTTAAAAAAAATTGGATGATTATTAAATTGTATTGAAAAATATAGGAATTAGACTTAACACAAAAACTCCTGTGAGACGGTCTCATGTGTCAATTTTATAAGACATGTCTTTTATTTGGGTTGAACGTTCATGAAAAATATTACTTTTGTGCAAAAAAATATTAATTTTTATTGTACATATGGACTTTGTTGACGCGTCTCATGAATAAAGATCTATGAAACCATCTCACAAGAGACCTACTCTGGACTTAATTTGTACAAAGATGTATAAGATATTATCAGACGAGTGCAATTCAATTTTTTTAATAAATAGTAATATAGACATCACATTTGAATTGTTATGCAATATAAATAATCAATTTAGATAATGAGAATAATTACTAATAACAATTCACAAACGATTGTTCATAACCAATACAAGTAATAAGAAGGCTCGACGACGATTGAGATATTCATCTGAGTATATAAAATTATAATTTTTTTAAAAATTTCTTTGTTAAAAAAATTAAGAAAATTTATTCCTTGTAAAAAATGTCTCATTCCAGGAAATGAGTGTCTTCTGCGAAAAAGAACGATGATGTGGTCTGTAATAGATAATTCACAATATAAAGGGGGAAAATCACAATATTAGAGGAGAAATTTGATCAATATTATATAATTCCCTTGGATTCTCGACGATATTATTATGCGATTTGGTTTATTTTATATGTACAAAATTGTATTTTTGTTCCGGAATCTTTGTATTTTTATGATTTTTGGTCTTCTAAATTATAAAATTTTAGTGTTGATCTTGTATCGTCGGATTTTTTTGACAATTTTAATCAATTTTCAACGAGAATATTGACATGGCTCTAAACACTTCAGGTCATATCAGATCGCATTGATACTACGTACATCAGCAACATGTCAGAAAAATGAATAAAATTGTAAAAAAAAACAACAAAAATAACGAACTGAAATTTGACAATATAGATAATAAAAATACAACAAGAGAAATACACACGTATATAATTAAAAATGCAATTTGTCGAACATAAACCATAGTAAGAGATTATACATCAGACACGATATACATGTCGTGAAGCAATAATACATATATAATACTGTTGTTGCGTGATTTCTTATCGCATGTGTACATTGTCAAGTTAATTTTAGTACGTGAATAAATACGAATATCATCGCACAATGAATGAATAATTTGATATTACACTAAGTACTGTTATTAATATAATCATAACTTTATTTAAAAAATCAAATGTGAGATTGATAATGTATTGCCCGAGAATTTAATCATAGTAATCTGTAATTATTGATTTATAATTTGATATGATTATGAGAGGATTAATCGGGACACGATTTGATTCAGCATGAAAAGATGTATGTGCGAGGACAGTGCCTTTCGCGCACATGCGCGACATGAGACGCGCACATGCGCGAAACGGGCAGAGGGTTAGGTCAAGACACTGGTTTGCATTGAGTCATGCAAATCGTTCAATGCAAATCGTTCAATGCAAATCGTCGGGCAGAGGGTTAGGTCAAGATAAACGTATGGGATCGCCACGGGCACATTGCACGATGTCACAAGATAGAAAATTGGTGAAAACGCCAAAGTCTGTGACGGTTAGGTCAAGACACTGGATGTTTGGTTATATCGACGTGGATAGAATCGGAGTTTCTTCTATTACTGTTGGTCGTTATAAGAATACCACATCTGGAAACCGGGATTCCTAGACTAGGATTGAGTCTAGTCTGAGTCGTGGAGTCACGAGTACGATTGACAGTTTTATATTGATTAGGTTTTCAGACTTTGATATATATTACTGTTATCTGTTACATGTTTTTTTATTGATTATATGATTGCATGTTCGTTGATTTATACTGGGATGTATTTCTCACCGGAATTCTCCGGCTGTTGTCTTGTTTGTATGTGTACATGACAACAGGTGGGACAGGATCAGGGTCCAGGAGATGAAGATAGATCGTGATTAGAGTGGAGACTACGGACTTGGATTATAGATAGGGTTTGGACACTTGACAATTAGTTGTTAAACCTTAGTTGAATGATTGTGTATATATATAGTACCAAACTTGTACTTTTAATATACTGAGATGTATATTTGCATGTATTCCATTACGTTCCGCAATTTTAAAAAAAAATTAGACCTGTTTATTATAATTGATTAAATTGTCCTAATGATGATTAAGAATATGATTACCGTCCGGATCCCCACAGATAACTTAAAATAAAGTTTGCAACAGTTATTCAATTATTAACAAGATTAATAAGGAGAAAAGATCTATTAGAGATAAATTCTAGAAGTTCATTTTCCCTTAACTATCAACTGTGTTTAATTCATTTAAACATTTATATTATAAATTCTTCTAGTTTATTAGAAAAAATTCTCAATCTTTCCTATTTCCTTTTCCAAATGACAATTAGAAATTTATTATCAAATATTGATCGAATATTCTCGTAAAAATCAAATATCAAATAACATAAACGCACAAAATTCTTCTAATGCTTTCAATGAAGTTATATCTCTACGAAAACTCTATAGACACCAATAATGTATTTTCATGCGATCTTATTCAAAATCTCACTCTCTAGAGTGATAGCTTCTAAATAATATGATTTCATTGATACGTCAAACGAACTAATTAATCTTGTCTTAGTTTAAAATGTAGATGGTTCGAAGACGACCTGTTGATTGGAAGATACTCCGAACACTGTCGAAATTCTCCGGGGCAACTGAGGCCAAGCCCCTCTATTCTTTTCTGCTTGGGTTTTACGTCAATGAGGATAGGAAGGGGAAGGGTTTTCTATTCATCATACTTAAAGGTGTAAATTGTACGTAATTCTTTCTTTTAAAAGTGCTATTAAATGTGTTATTTTAAATAAAAATTAGAGTGTTGATTAATAATTAATTAATTAATTAATGATTGATTGATTATCTTTTATATCCGTTGAAATTCCCGGAACACCAGAAATCGGCAAGTAATTAATTATTTAATTAATGATTATGTGTCATATCCTTTGGAATGCTCGGAACACCAAAAGTCAGCGAGCAAGGCAAAATCGGGAAACAATAACTGAGATTTTTATTCATGTTTTTATACATATATTAGTGTTTAACCCAAATCTTAGAAGCCCATAAGCAAAAGCCCAACAGATAAAAGCCCAGGAGAGTTGCATTTGGCCCAAGAAAAGTACGACGCGATAAGTCAAAGTCATTACCCAACATGGAAGATCGTGGAGTGATCCTGGAATACAGCCTAAACTAACATGCGGAATGTGACAAAAAGTAAGGAAATAATCAGAAGATACAACAAAAACATCCAACAAAGAAGCATCAAAGCTTCTTCAATTCTCTCAATTCCATATCTATTTATTTCAATTTCCAGCACTCAATTTTCTTGAATTTTTTACATATTCCTTCAAATTTCTTGTAAAAATGTCGTTCATGTTCATAACAACGTAGTTAAATTTGATGTTGTTCATGGATTTTTTTTACGATTTTGATATCCCAGTTAGAGCCCAGGTCATGGATGACCCGAGATATTATATGGATAGTCCAAATCAGGGTAAATATGTAGGAAGAGTTCATCATAAGCCGGGCAGGTGGATGCCTATGACATCTTCTCCCCGAACTACCAGAAGCCCAGACTCTCATATAAGCTCTCGGATGATTTCTACTCGGGCTATCTCGAAAATAGCACTTCACTCAACTGCATCAGTATGAGTTACCTTATGATTGACAATCATTACTGTCAGAACTACAGGGGTTTGGCGTGTCAGATAAGTTATCAAAGATAGGGTATGAGCAATCACTTTACCCTAATTAGCAGGTGGGTACTGAAAACAAGGTAATCATGATATTTACTCCTATAAATAGCATGTATGTATTTTATTTGAAGGATTCTGGACTTTTGAGAATTCACGTATATTCATTTACATATACATTTTTTTCTCCTTCATCTTCACCTGCTGACTTAAGCATCGAGTGGCTACGCCAAACACCCCTCTGACGCCCATTCACGAGTTCATCTCATTGTTTGCAGGTTACAGTTGAAGTCATATTAGAAAGATATATTTTCTCCACAAGATATCCCCTCGTTCATTTTTTTCCGAAACAAAAACTCTTGTCAGATCCGGTGGATTGCTCCGACCTTGTTCACCCAATTTACCTGGATTGCATCAGATTTCATTATATTTTTCGTTCTGAAGCCATACCGAGGGAATTAGAACTAACGATCGAATCAGGACACACAACATTTGATAAAGAAGTCAGATCATTTCACATTTGGCATGATCACGTGCTTGGTACGTCCCGCAAATTTTCGTGAGAAAACAATTATATTTGCAATTTTTTTCCAGTTTTATTATTTTTTAACAGAGTGATGACGTTGCTTAGAACACATCAATAGTGTCATGTGTTACGTCAGCAATTTTGATATCACACAATCATTTCTACAGTTTTAAGTTGTTAATTTCCAGTATCACATCAACACTCCAATGAAAATTGATTAAAGTTGAAAAAAATGAAAATCAATGGACTTTATTCATGAATTTTTCGACAATAACACCACAAATTGATATTTTTTTTATAATATAATATAATAATATTTTTTTTAACCTTGCAAAAATAGATTAAACTGTTATAATGGTTTTGATACTACACGTAGTTGGCAAACGTACCTATAAATTATTTACATGAGTAAAGTCTAAATAATGTAAATTCATTATGATTAGTGATAACGTAGAGCCCAAAATTCAGTACACGTAAAACTCATGCATTATTTAATTGTTGAATCAGTTATTTAATTTAAAATGATTTTTTTCTTAGCCATTCATAATTTATGAAAATGCGTTATTTTAAATTAGTCATGTTTATGGTGATGCACGATAAAATGTTTTTTTTCGAGTTTCATGTTTCAGGCGATCATTCGAGGCGGGATTGAGGAAAAGACCGGTGACGATGTTGGCAATTTAAAAAAATGCGGTATTTTATTTTTAAGTTGAGGATGGGCCACTTTAAATGATTTGTTTAGTTTTAGCATTTTTAAGCCTAAATCATTTAGTTAGTAATTTTAAGAGTTTAAAACTTTAAAATTAGCATTTTTTTGGTGTGTGTTATTTTAATTGTAGAGTTTATTTTAAGCTTGGTGGATTAGCCTTTTTATTAGTATTTTTACTAGTTAATTAGCACTAATTACACAGAAATTTAAACCCACACGCACGCTTTATGCACTCACACACACTTACACGTTTTTACACACACTAAAACCCATAACACACACTACACGATTCTTTTTATCTTTTTCTTCAAAAATAAATACTAGGGTTCTTCATTAGAACAGCAGCCGCCCCACTCCCCTATTATTATTCCAGCGATCTTGTGTGAATTCTTCAAGGATTGTAGCGCCAGGGTCGTCCCGGATCAAGCCTCGCACCGGTTCCGCTTCGATATCGCCGGTTCGGTAACGTTTAATATCAATAAGGCACGTATATGCTTTCGTTCCTGTGTCGATCATGTCATATTATGCGTGCGTTGTTATTTATACGTAAAACCATGTGTATGTTGTGTAGAAGTTTGAGCAATCATGTTTAAATCGCTTTTGAAGCCCTTTTTAGATCTGAAATTTACGTTTTTTACTGTTCTGTTTAAAACTGCGAATTTTCGGGCAAGATTTTGGGAAAACTTTCAACGTAAAAAATGTAGAACTTTTCGATACCTTCGATCTGATATAAAATTTGAGATTTTTAGATGAAAAATGAGTGAGTTATGACGTTTTTCGTGAGACTGCTCAAGCTGTGATTTCCAGAAAATTATGTTATTGATGCGTTCTTGAAGTTTAATTGTTGCAGGATTCGTTGGGAATCGACGGGTGATCGTTGCTGCTTCTAGGTATGTATAGCATGTTGTTAGGTTGGTATTTGGGGTGCCGGTTAGCGTCGATAGGCACTTGAATTTGTTAGAAGTCGTAAGAAACGCTTGTTGTCAATTTCCGTGTTTATGAGATTGTATTGTGTTAAGACGGGCTTCGTTATTTTGGGACTTATATACGAGTTTAGCTCATAACTATGGTGTCCTAGGAGGGTCTCAAAGTGTTGAATCTTGATCTATCATGTGTCAATTGGGAGAATAGGCATTGTGTAAGAAATTTCTCACAGGTGCAGAAAATTCGAAGTCACACGGACCCTTTGACGGACCCTGACACGGGGTCCGTGCCTTTACTTCCTTCGAGTAGCCAAATTTGCGTGCGTACACGGACCCCCACACGGACCATGGCACGGGGTCCGTGTCTTTGATTCCTCGCAAGTGTCAACTGTCCGAGCCTACACGGACCCCTTGACGGACCCTAGCACGGGGTCCGTGTCCCGTCTTCTTTCCGAACATTTCTTTTGCGTACTTTCACGGACCTATACACGGACCCGGGGACGGGGTCCGTGTACTCACGTTTTTGGGAAAATTATTATGGTTGCTTTGGGGTTTGATGTCTTGGTTTAGTGAAAGGGTTATCAAGGTCGTGCCATGGGAAATTGTAGAATGTCCGTAGGAATGATTGAGCTTGAGAGTAAGTATGATTTCTACGTCTAAGTTATGCAAGTTAAGTATGCAATTTCATGTTAGTATGTCGCAGCAACGGCCCCAGTCGAAGTCCAACGAATCTCTCAACGCCAAGTAAGTATGATGACGTGCAAAGAAAATATTTTAAGTTTTTGGAGGTATGCTAAATGTCTTGTGACCAAATTATGTTAGGATTGGAAAACGTTAAATTATGAACGGGGACCAATCCGCCCGTTAAATTATGAACGGGTTAGATCGAGGTTGGAAAGCGTTAAATTATGAACGGGGACCAACCAGCCAGTTAAATTATGAACGGGGATCTCATGTATGTGGCAGTGGATACGTCCATGTCAGCCCAGTACTGTGGTTTGTCTTATCAGGAATTTATTATGTTATGGGTCACTTGCTTTGAAACATGCCTCTACGCAAAATAAAGTCATGTATGTTTAAGTACTTTCAGTTATGCAAGCATGTTTATGAAAGCTTTCAAGTTATGGCACGTCTATGTATGTACGTATGTTCAAGTTACGTTATGCAAGTTCAAGTTTTAGTATGTACGCTTTATTTTAAAGTTGCATGTGGTTTTATTACGTAATACTCGTTATTCCGGTTTATACGTGTTGAGTCTTTAGACTCACTAGACTTGATCGATGCAGGTGAGTATGTTGATGAGGAGACAGGAGGTGGCGACCAAGGGGCAGGCTTGGACTGAGCGGGAGGCTAAACCCGAGGACCGCCATGTTTAAGTTTTATGCAAAAGTTAAATTACTTTGATTTCATATTTTGATGGAAATACTTTGAGCAAACCTTTTGTGAGCAAATTTTATTGTAGTTATTTTGAACAACCATGTCTTATGGGGGACTTGGTTGAGATATTTTATGGCAAACTTTGAAGGTTATTTTATGTTTAAGAAAATTTTAATTTTTCCGCAAATTTTGAATGGTAAAAGTACGGTACGTTACAGATAAAAATAATTTACGTTAAAAAAATAGTAAATCCAATAGCAAACCACTGATGTATTTATTGAATTATTTTTAAAAAAATCAGAAATTGCTACATCTCACTTTAAATCTATTTCGATCACATAGGAATTTTTTTTTATTTTTGGTGCATGCATTTTCAACAAAACTGTTTTTCTAGTCTAGCTTTTATATTTTCTATTTTCATAAATATAGAGTTTCATAAATAAATATAATTGCATCTTTGATAGATAATGATTTATACAAGTTTTCGACACAAATACATTACTTGCATGTTTTTTCATTTTTGTTTTGTTATCGGTCAATTTACGATTTTAATTCACCTAACTTGCATTTTTTTCTCAAAACAAATATGCAAGTTACTTGATAAAAAATGTTCTTTCCCTAAATTTTGTGAACAGAGAGTTCCATCCTGGTTCAGGATGAACGCTGGCGGCATGCTTAACACATGCAAATCGGACGGGAAGTGGTGTTTCCGGTGGCAAAAGGTGAGTAACGCGTAAGAACCTGCCCTTGGGAGGGGAACAACCGCTCGAATCGAATTGGCTAAAGGTGTGACCCTGCTGCTGTAAAAAAAATATGCTAGACGCGCTCATAGCCACAAATCTTTCCGGCTAACTTTCCATTTGGTTTTATTTTTTGTCAGATTAAGACCAATATTTAATGACTAACATATAGTAGTCGGGCACACGCATTGTGTGAGCATAAAACAATACATTAATATTATGAAATTTATACGAGTGATATATATTTATTTTTAAAATATTTAGCTTAATTAATTTATTTACAAAATCTAGACATGATTAAAATTGACTGAGAAATTTAAGGATTTTGTCATTCACACATGTGACAAAACAAATCGGCCTTGTACAAGACAACTGACGAATCACACTCAATCAATGCAAGTATTTTAAGCTTGCCGGCCTAAATACAATAAGGTTCGTTGTAGCATAGAAATCAACAATGTGCTTCGAACAAATCGATAATATAAATTATTAATTGATACCATCTTACGTTTTTATTGCATTGAATCTTGAATCCCATAATCAGGCTTCAATTTGTATCCTGGTGTGTAACTGAGAGAAGATTCAGACATGGCCTATGCTGCTATAACCTCCCTTGAGCAAACTCTTCAGCGAATCTTCCTACACCCTGATAGATATTCCATACCTTGTGACAACAAACATATTGAATCTTTTAACGAAAAGCTTGAATTCTTGCAGCGGTTCTTGGAAGAACATCCATCACATAAAAACAATGAAAAAGTAACTTCTCTGGAAACAAGAATCAGAGATGTGGCGTATGAAGCAGAAGATTTCATGGATCTCCATTTAAACAATCTATCTGATTCGGAAAAAATGATGGGGCAAATCAATATGGAGCTAATGATGAAGAAAGTTGATTCCATAGTTGAAGAGGTGACAGAGATTAAGGAACAAATGGGGTTGGAGATCACACAAAGAAGAGGTTTCTCCATGGAAGAGGAGATAAAGATTGGCAAAGTTAGCAATCATGAAGATCTTGAACCTCGGAATGCTTTGGATTCATCACTACTTGTTTCAAGTTATAGAAAGAACCTAATGGTGGGTTTTGACGATCACTTGATGAAAATTAAGGATCAACTTAAAGGACAATCATCTGCACTCGAGGTCGTCTCAATTGTAGGAATGGGAGGTATAGGGAAGACTACTTTGGCAACACATGTATACAGTGATCTACATATGGAAAGTCATTTTGACATCTGTGCTTGGGCCACAGTATCTCAAGCATATAGTGTACGAGACATCCTATTAGGTATGCTACACTCGATGAAAAAATTAACCAAGGAAATGCTTCGAGAGAGTGATGCTCAATTAGGACTTCATGTGTACCAAAACTTGAACGGTCGAAGGTACCTCGTCACAATAGATGACATTTGGGACACTAATGCCTGGGATGCCTTGAAAATGATGTTTCCAGATGACAACACCGGAAGCCGAATCATGTTGACTACTCGGATTGGGAGTGTGGCTGCGTATGCTAGCCCATGTGGGACTCTTCATGAGATTACTCTTCTAGGGAATGAAGAAAGTTGGACGCTACTTTGTGCTAAGGTTTTTAGAGATGAATCTTGCCCTCTCAATCTACAACAAATTGGAAAGACAACTTGCACACAACTGTGGAGGGCTTCCCCTTTCAATTGCGGTAATTGGTGGATTACTCTCAAAAGTAGAAAAGACACAAACGGCATGGCAATCCATTGCTGAAAATGTAACCTCATTTGTGTTTTCAAGTGATGGTGGTCAATGTTCAGACATACTAAGATTAAGCTACAACTTTTTACCCCGATATTTGAAGGCATGCTTCCTTTATATGGGAGTTTTTCCAAAAAGTTACGAGATCAATGCATCCAAACTCACCCAGATGTGGGTCGCTGAGGGTTTCCTACGACAAGCTCATGGTCAAAGCTCAGAAGAGGTGGCAGAGAGGTGTGTGGAAGACCTCCTTGATAGAAGCCTAATTTTAATGTCTAAGAAGAACTCTGAAGGCAAAATCAAAGCTTTTAGGATCCATGATTTCTTGCATGACTTCAGCGTCGAAGAAGCCAAGTATGAGAAGTTCCTTGAAATAAAAAAAATAGGTGCCTATCTACTTCCAATAAGTATAGCAAGCGAACGTCGCATAAGCATTCATTCAGTGGAAGTATTGGAGCATAGTCAGTTTCCTTCCATTTCATCTACTAGTTCACATGTCCGGTCACTTGTTTGTGTGGGACAATGCTCTCTTAGCTCAAGTGTGTTCTCAAGATTCAAACTACTCAGGGTACTGGATGTTATTCAGTTAGAGTTTCGTGAATTTCCATCTCAGCTTTTGGAGCTTCTGAATTTACGCTACATCGCCTTGATATGTAATGGGGATATACCTGCATCAATAACTAAGCTATGGAATCTCCAAACCTTAATTATTGTTCGAAATTGGTCCCGGAGTAGCAAAAACTACTTACCAGTGGAAATATGGACCATGGCACATTTAAGGCATGTAAGGTGTGATGAAGCTCATTTGCTCGATCCCAGCGCTGCCAAATACGATATTTGCAGAAAAACTTTTGTTTTTGAAGAACTTCAAACTCTTTCGGGGTTGTGGAATTTGGTATTTACTGAGGAATTGTTGCAGAAAATTCCAAACATCAAGAAAATTGATGTTGAGTACGAGTCTCGCTACTTGAACAAATGGTCGGACTACCAACTTGAGAATCTCGGCAACCTACATCAACTCAAAACATTGAAGATATGTGTATTTCCATGCTTGGGAGTCCTTGTAAACTTGTTTAAACCCTCGAGGTTTAAGTTCCATTTTCCCACCTCGCTCAAAACTTTGATTTTAGGTGGGGTTGGAATTCCATGGCATGATCTGGCAATCATAGGTTCATTACCCAATCTCGAAGTTCTCAAACTAATCAATTGTGCTTGCCTTGGCACAGTGTGGGAGCCAAATGAAGGGGAGTTCTGTGAACTAAAAGTTTTGGTACTCGAACGTTTGAAGCTGAACCATTGGGAAGCTGATCATAACCACTTTCCATGCCTACAACGCCTCGTTATACGATGGTGCTACGGATTGATTGAGATACCATCTGGGATGGGAGATAGCCCGACACTTAACACGATCGAGTTGTGCGGTTGTAAAGATTCAGTCTTTGCTTCAGCAAATGAAATAGTGGAGAAGCAACGAAGCTATGGAAATGATGATTTTCAAGTTATTGTCGATGATAAAAAGAGGCCAGACAGTATAAATCATGTTATAGCAGAGTTCTTGGGGCTGCCATCAATCTTCGGGTGAGGGTATACCACCGGAGAATTCTTGATTTGCCTTGCGGCTGGCGCCATAATGAATATCTCCCTCAACTTCCGATTTTTAACTATTTCCACTCCAGTCTCTGCGCGAACTTTCATCAAACACTTTCCGGTGCCCATCAAAATCCATCCACATCCACACCGGCAAAACATCCTTCACACGCTCTTGCTCTGCCTCTCCCGCACTAGAAGGCCGTCATTTTCCGACCTTGCCTTCTGACCAGAGGCATCAAATTGGTCTCTACGTGGTTATGCACACGATCATATTTTATTATCAATGATTTCAAAAGTCTTGTAATTTACTGAACGTTCATTCGCATTAAGATCTTTTAATTGCCATTTTCTTGAAATTTCAGTCGAGGTTGTATTGGTTATAAATTTTTAATAATTTTTATGAAATATAAAAGTTTAGATGTATTTAATTTAAATTTTTATATATTTTAAAAAGTTAAATGGTAAATACCACTGTAAACTTTTGTAGATTTTTAAAAAGTCGTGTGATATTCAAACTTATTTTAATTTTAAAACTCTGCAAAAGTCTATAGATTTTCAAAATATCAATATACTTTTAACGACTCTATGAAATTCTAATAAGTACATGAATTAAAGCCTAATGTACCATTATAAAAATATAAAAAAAATATCTTTGATTCAACCTAAAGATTTGGACTGTAGATTTAACTGGGAAATCTCTAAAACTCGTATAGTCGCTTTTATTTAGATTAAAAATAATATCATTACAAACATTAAATTTTTATTATTTTCTTCACAAAATATTTTTCCTTTTATTTGGACTTTTTAAAAACATATTTTTTATTGTTAACAATAGTTTAAAATCTAAATTATTAACACCGTTCATTTTATTTTTTAAGTTCCACTCACAAAACCTCGAAAAATTTAAAATTACAGTTATTAAAAAATTTAATAAAAATGTATTACACTACATAACAAAAAAATTTATATTATTTTATTGACCTGTAAATTGAAAATAATAATAATTTTTAAAAATAAATTTTAATTTTTAATTAATTATTATATAACATTTGACTTTTAATTATTTTTTATAATATTGGTGAATTTATATCTTAATTTTGATTATAACTCAAAATTCTTGCACATGATTGTGAATAAAAAGAAATATTAACTTGAATGCGTATATATGTGTGTGTGATTGATACGTAATTTTAAAAGTTTATCAATACATATATAAGAATAACTATTATAAATTAAATATATTAAATGTTACAAAGTTAAACTAATCACAAATATTTTAACATATTTATTAATTATTTTTAGGTACAAATAATTCATTTTTTTTGTTTGGCATATTGTCAAAAAACAAAATTGATATATATTTTATACAAATATTTATTTAAAATGAATGAAATTACATATTTACGATAAAAATAATATTTTAACATAAAAAATTATATTTTTTTCACGAATAACCTAAATAAAATATTCGTCTCACAAAATTGATCTATAAAACTGTCTTACTATGTTATTTATTTATGATCACTGTTGTTTAGTAATTAATGGTTCTACATTTGTTTCCATTTCAGTAAATATTACATATAATTTTCTCAATCAGTACCATCAAATTTAATGAATCGACTAGGAACTAATTTAACATTAATCTATTGTCCTGATTATGTGAGCGTGCTCACTCCATTTTCAAATCCAAGCTTGTCAAATTTATAATCGGACAATAAATATATATTATTATTGTTGTATTCTTTTCAGATGCATTGGCCATTGAAAAATGTAATCTGACATCTTTGATAGAGGGATACATTGTGCACATGGATTAACTTTCATTACGTTCCCTCATCAACATAAGCCCCATCCTCGTATGCGTTGGTGTACTCATTTCTCGTACCTAAAGCGTAGCGAAAGTTTAAAATTTTTAGTTTCGAGCCTCGAAACTATCCTTGGGCGTTGTATGTTTGTTTAACATCCATAGAGTGTTTACATCGTATACCTGCGCGTAAATTACTTTGGACTCCAAACCAATATGGGATTAGCGGAGATGACCCTTTTTGTATCTCCCTTCGAACGGATCTTCGCCTTTTGATCGTTAAATTAGGTCAACGATCGGATTCTGTGTTCTTTATTTGGATTGCACTAATAATCACAAATAATTTGTGAGTTCAGAATGTGACGTCCGAATTTTCAAAATCTGAAATCGGTGCAGCATCGGTTGGATGCGGCGGCCGTTGAAGAAGTTGGTCGAAAATTTTTCCACCAATTTATGGTGATGGCCGAAACTTTGTTGGATGAGGAGGAAGGATTTTTGGTGAAATTTTATGCTTTCTTTGTGTGCAAAAACTCGGGTCACTTCATATGACTCTCAATGAAATATTTATAAAGATTGATTCATGATCATATCAGGAGTTCTTCTCCCATCAGGATCCTTGTCTCACCATAATTCTTAATTTTCATTAAATAAAATTCTCATATTATTATTATTATTATTATTATATCGTGTATTTATCAACGTTTGATAATGCATGATATATTAATAATATATACATTTATATATATCCATATAAAATGTATATATAAACATTAATATATTTACACATGTACTTTTAATACAGGCATATATATTAATTTAATTAAACAAATCATTATTAAATTTATTTAATTAACTTATTAGCTAGGAATAGACATGCACATGTAACATTGAAATTTTAGTGTTGATATCGACTAAGAATATGTTTAGAATATACGGTACATTTTTAATGAATTTCATAATCTTACGTTGCAAAACAGATCTCATGGTACCTATTATATATTCAAGGAGTTTATCTATGATGTTTGCATGCGTATACAGACAAAGCATAATGTTACAATTGGATAAAACCTTAAGATATTATTAAAATAATGATTTTTTTATATTAGAATCAATAAAATCCAAGCCATAAGTTGATTTGTTGAACAACTATTATAATACTCTAAATATTCCCCTTGCCCAACTAAAAAAGTGACATGAATTGGTCATTGAATAACAACATAAGATCGAGCATCATTTCCAAAGATATCAAAGGCGAACACTACATGAAAACAATTTTATTATAATAATTTGTGTTATAAGTCATAGCCTTCATCTACAAAATAATTCTGTTTAAAAAAAAAAAATCTGAATTTTCTATTGATAAGAGAAAATTGCCTCACAATATATCAAAATACAGCTCTCTAAATTTTGGATGGTAAAATTAGAGAATGAAGAGTTAGGAACAAAAAAAAATGTCTTTTTTGTCTAGTAAATCTTCTCATTTGATTCTTGATAAATTAACTTTTCAAACTTTAAAGTTCGTTTCCAAAGTTTGGATTTTGGAATTACATTCGATATCATATCAGCAATTGAATCTGTTAAGATTGGAACTTGGACCTAACTCAACCCCTAAAAGCTAGCTCAAGGGGGAAGGATTGTTCAAGCACATATATACAACTCCCAGGTTATTTATCTAACCGACGTGGGACAATTAACAGAACCAAAATAATAAAAATAAAAAAGTCGAAAATTTAATGGATTAAAACCCAAAATTAATAAACCAAAAAATTAATTATCCGGAACCATTAAAAAAGAGGCTGCTTGAGTGTGAATACTAAACAATTTTCCATCTATTCACATTGAACTACTCAAAACAAAACAGCTTAAAAGTGCACCAGACAAATGACAAATCCAGCCAATTTTCTATTCATTGTCTGAATCAGACACAATTATCCAGCAAATTTTCTATTAATTGTCAGAATCACACACAATTATCCAGATTATTTTAATCATGTCTACCTAAAATTCGATAAGATCCAAACCAATTAATATCATAAATTAGAACTACATGTTTTTTTTATTCCCTTTAACAAATTATTAGTTTATAGCAAACTTAATGCTTTTATTGCCGGCTTCCGTTCGTATGAACTGAAGATGGCTTATGCTGCTATGATCTCGCTTAAGCTGACTCTTCAGCACATCCTCCTTCACCCTTACATATTTGTCAGACATCGTGAGAAGGAACATATTGAATCCTTCCATGAAAGACTTGAGTTCTTGCAGCGGTTCTTGGAAGAACGTCCATCCTATGCAAGCAACGAAAATGGAACTTTTCTGGGAAGAAGAATTAGAGATGCAGCTTATGAAGCAGAAGATTCCATGGATCTCCATTTGGACCATCTGTGTAACTCGGAGGAAATGATTTGGCAAATGGAAATTGAGCCTGTGATGAAGCAAGTGGAGTCCATAGTTGGAGAGGTGACACAGATTGAGGAACAAATGGCCGGGTTGGAGATCAAAGGAAGAAGACGTTGTTCCTTTAAGGAAGAGAAGATCATAAACACCTGCAAAGAACCTCCGAATGCTTTACGTAAGGATTCATCAAGTTCTAAAAAGAACTTAATGGTGGGATTTGATGAGTACTTGATGCAGATTAAGGATCAACTAACAGGGCAATCATCTGCACTCGAGGTCATCTCGATTGTAGGGATGGGAGGTATCGGTAAGAGTACATTGGCAATGCATGCTTATAATGATCCATATGTTTTACATCAGTTTAATATTCGTGCTTGGGTCACTATATCTCAATCATATAGTATAAGAGATATCATGTTAAGTATACTAGACTCGATGAATAAATCGCCTAAGGGTGATCAATTAGGACTTGATGTTTACCAAAACTTGAAGGGTCGAAGGTACCTCATCGTGATAGATGATATTTGGGATACTCGTGCCTGGGACGACTTGAAAATGATGTTTCCAGATGACGAAACTGGAAGCCGGATCGTGTTGACCACTCGGATTTCCGATGTGGCTGCGTATGCCAGTCCTTCTGGGACTCTTCATCAAATTGGCTTACTAAATAATGATCATAGTTGGGAGCTGCTATGTGGTAAAGTTTTCGGTGATGATACTTGCCCTCTAAATTTACAAGAAATCGGAAAGACAATTGCACAAAATTGTGGGGGACTTCCCCTCTCAATTGTTGTCATTGGTGGATTACTCTCAAAGTTAGAGATGACACAAGAGGTGTGGCAATCTGTTGCTGAAAATGTAACTACATTTGTGTTTTCAAGTGACGATCGATGTTCGGCTATACTACGGTTAAGCTACAACTACTTGCCTCAATATTTGAAGGCATGCTTCCTTTATATAGGAATTTTTCCCAAAATCAAGAGTTGAGTGTTTCCAAACTCACCAGGATGTGGGTTGCTGAGGGTTTTCTGGGACAAGCTCATGGTCGAAGCTTAGAAGAGTTGGCAGAGAGGTGTGTGGATGACCTTCTTGATAGAAGCCTAATTTTAAAGTCTCGGAAGAACTCTGAAGGCAAGATCAAAGCTTTCAGGATCCATGACCTCTTACTCGACTTCTGCATAGAAGAAGCTAAACATGAGAAGTTCCTTCAAATAATAGGAAGTCCTGTGAGAACCTAAATTTTTGGGCATGCAATTAATTAAATATAGACATGTATGAGAATTTATTTTCGAGTTATAATAAAATTCGAAAATATTAAATAATACATGGTATTGAAAATTCCAAGCCAATAAATACATGAAATTCAAAATTCAGTACAAATCATGTATTAATTTCGAAATAAGGCTGGATATCAATCAAATTGGAAGGAAATATTACATACAAGACAGCTTTTCTTAGCAAGGAAGCATATCAATATTTGTGGAAGGAGCATCTCCAAATTTTGGAAGTAAAATCAATCGGTTTATGGTAGGATTCTTACTCAGCACCTATAAATACCCCCTAAGCCTTTGAAATTTTCACCCCTCATTCTAGCAAGAAATTTTCGAAATTGCTCTCACAAGTGCTCCCAAGAATTTTCGAAATTTTCTCCCAAAAATTCTGCACGAGTCAACAAAATTCTTTCAAAGTTCAGAAATTCGTTTCTCTCGCTCGGGTGCTCGGAATCCGATCTCACCGTTCAGAATGTGCTTCCATATGTTTTGAATAACATATCCAAATTTCAGCAAAATCCAACGGTTAGTTTTTCGTTTATAGCATTTGAAAGAAAACTGCTCAGATTTTAGGCGGGAATTCAGCATACATACGGTTTTTCTGTATGAACAGGCCTAAACGACTTCCAAACCCGATCTCCTACCGTTCATAATATATTTAACGTACTTGTGAACGTACTGTAAAATTTTGAGTCCGATCCAACGGTGAAATAAGGCGCAGTGAATTTTTCAAAGACGGCTGATTTTCCCGTAGATGTGCTGCTGCGTCTTCGAGGGGTTGGTTGCATGATTCTTCTATAGTTTCAGAGTTCTTCACGTTTTTTTCCAGTCTAAGGTAAGTGGGCTTATTTTAAAGATTAAACTTTCGTTTATGCATATTTAGTTTCGTGTGTTTTTGAAAATACGGTCGAGTACATGTTCTTTTCCTACTCCTTCTTGTGTTGTTGTCATTCGTTTTTAAGCACTGTGAGGAGTCGACTTTATATGGGTGGGAATCCCAACTATGACGTACCCTTATGCGGTAGGGGACATAAGCGCTATACGGCCTCGCCCCCTTAGAGGAGTAAAAATTAGGGACTGATATCAGTAAACCATAGAAAGGGGATGAATCTCAGTGCTGGTAAATGTTATGCATGTGATATGAATGATGTTATGTAAGTGCAAGTCATGTGATTTTCGAAATTATGCATGTTGTTATATTGTGCTCGAACGGCCCCCACTTGCTGAGTGACGACCATATCACTCACCTCTTACTTTACTCTCCCCAGATAAATCAGAAAAGAAAATCGAGGAGGATGAGCAAGACCAGTTTTGGGGCTGATAATAAGATGATTCAAGAAGTTTATTTTAGTTTTGGCTTAGTAAATTGTAAAAGCTTCCGCATATTATTTTTATCATTTTAAGAATCTACGTTGTAAAGACAATCTTTTGATTGATTATGAGTAATAAACTGGTTTTTGGTTTATACTGTACTACGAGGCTTGTTGTTTTCAATTGTGTGGTTGTAAAACAACGCCGGTGTCAACTAACCCCGGTCTCGGGGCGTGACAAGTCCGGAATATCTATTTTCGACAACTCCATCTAGTGAGCGTCGTGTAAGCATTCATAAAGAGTTCAAGCAATGTCGGTTTAATATTGACTCCATGTTATCGACTTCATATGTTCGCTCGCTTGTTTCTTTAGGACAATGGCCAACTTCCCCGGATTTGTTCTTAAGATTCAAACTTCTCAAGGTACTACATGCTACTGAAGTAGTATTTTCTCAATTTCCATGTCAAGTTGTGGAGCTTTTGAATCTACGTTACATCGCTTTGGCTTGTAATGGGGATATACATGCATCAATAACAAAGTTATGGAATCTCCAAACTTTAATTATGGTTCCAGATATCAATCTATGTGGTGAAAATTACTTGCCTGTAGAAATCTGGATCATGTCACATTTAAGGTATGTAAGGTGTTACGGAGCTAATTTTCTTGATCCTACCGCTGCCAAATTCGACATTTACAGAAAATGTGTAGTTCTCGAAGACCTCCAGACCCTTTCAGGGTTATGGAATTTTAAGTTTACAGAGGAAATGTTGCAGAGAATTCCAAACATCAAGAATATTGACATTTCCTATGATTGTCGCTGTTTGATGGAAAAAGAATGGTCGTACTACCAACTTGAGAATCTTGGCAACCTGCATCAACTCAAAGCATTGAAGATACGTGTAGTTCCAGACCCAAGTTGCTCAGTAAAGTCGATGTTTACGGTTCATTTTCCAGCATCGCTTAAAGCTTTAACTTTAGGTGGGGTTAGAATTCCATGGCAAGAACTGGCAATTATAGGCTCGTTACCCAATCTTGAAGTTCTCAAACTGAAGGATAACGCTTGCGTAGGGACAGAGTGGGAACCAAATGAAGACGAGTTCTGTCAACTAAAAGTTTTGGTACTTGAAGGGTTGGAGTTAGAGCATTGGAGAGCCGAGTCTGACCACTTTCCAAGCCTCCAGCGCCTCATCATTCGATGGTGCTACTGTTTAGTCGATATACCATCTGGGTTGGGAGAAAGCATGACACTTACCACAATTGGGTTGGATGAGTGCGATGATTCTGTCTGGGATTCAGCAAACGAAATACGTGAGATACAACTGAGCTATGGAAATGATGATTTTCAAGTTATTAATGTGTATTCTGCAGAGAGGCATTCTAAACGTATGTTTTTTGAAGATTTCAGGTATGACCCTATTGTAGCGACTAATTTATAACTTTCAGTGTGTCCTACATG
The DNA here is from genome assembly GCF_025594145.1 of Primulina tabacum. Classification (NCBI taxonomy): domain Eukaryota; kingdom Viridiplantae; phylum Streptophyta; class Magnoliopsida; order Lamiales; family Gesneriaceae; genus Primulina; species Primulina tabacum. The sequence goes on along the minus strand of NC_134561.1, from coordinate 35,783,488 downwards.
AAATAATATCGTTTCCGGGTTCGATGAATTTATTCTATTATCTTGCTGCTCATAGGATCATGAAAGACGCAGCAGATGATTCTGAATCATCACAGACAGGTATTAACATTGAATCATTTCAATTGCATTTTGTATACTATTTATCCTCACACAATAGAATACATCATGAATATGCTGGAAATTGGTTCAGAAGCGCAATACATCAGATATGACATATACTTGCAGATTGGACTATTGTAAGAAAACTGATGATGTTTACCTATTTTAATCACAGATGAGGATGACGACAGGCCGATCGCATGAAAAGTCTCTGAGATAATGAAATGGCAGAACTGGCTACAAGAAACACCATGCTGAATTAATTCGGAACAACAGCTGGAGTTGATATCACTTGCAAATCCAACTAACATCTTTGTGGCATAGTCAGTCTCTTGAGGTTTCAAGTGTTCCAAGTCATGTTCATCAAGTTCTGTATGTCATGCTATGAGTGTCCTAAAAAATTTGCATTTATTATAGGTTAATAATATGAGCGCCGCAACTTGATGTATGTCATACAAAACCAGGGGATTGCGTGATGATTAGCGTCATGAGGCAATCTTCAATGAAACCATTTAGCTTCTAAACTTATGGCCGCTTCTCATAATATGCAAACTTTTTTTTTCTTATTTGTTGGTCGTCATCATGCACGATTATACAGACACAGAGACACCGAATTTTGCTGTTTTGTTAAACTGGAAAACAAACCGATATGCGGCTTTTAAAAGTTTGTAGCTTGCTTGTCCTTCAACCGGAAGCTTCTCCATCTTTATCATGTTCTTTTGCTCGAGTACTCCGAAACGGAACATCCTCACTTTCAGGTCTATCCCACATGATATCAATGACAAGTTTGATGTGTCCTTGATTTGTTTTCTACTCTGTACTTGCTAGCATGAACTCACAGATAAATTGAGGAAATAGACCTGATCAAACATTTTTAAAAAAAATTATCTCCCCAAGCGTATTTGAAATAAAATGTCAGCCTAATATATGATAAGGTCAAAAAAGTCAACGTGCTTAATCGTGCTCTAAACCAATTAGCGGTTTTGGAACTTTTTACGGCGAAAAAGGTCCAATCTTTTGGTAAAACACGGGGCAAAGAGGTGGCTCTCATGATTTTCGTGTATCTGAACATGGGAGTCCTCCTGTAGATTTGAGTTTGTTGACATTTTCGCTGTCGAATAATGTTGTCTGTTGCACGGCCTTTGGAAGAATGGGGACGGAATGAATAAGTTCCAGCAGATTCTTCTTGAAGTGCAGCATTTGGCTGCAGAATTTAATGTTGTAGATTTTTTTTCCATGGCTGCTATAATCACTATAAAGCTAACTCTTCAGCAAATCCTCATTCACCCTTATATATTTGTCCGACCTCGTGAGAAGAAACATATTGAATCCTTCCTGAGAAACTTGAATTCTTGCAGCGGTTTTTGGAAGATCATGCATCCCATAAAGTCAATGAAAAAGTAACCTCTCTAGAAAGAAGAATCAGAGATGCAGCTTATGACGCATGTAATTCCATTTAAAAAATCTGTGTAATTCAACTGAAATAATATGGCAAATGGAAATTGAGCCAAATAATGAAGCAGGTTGACTCCATAATTGGACAGGTGACAGAGATCAAGGAGCAAATGGGGTTGGTGATCATGGAAGAGGACTGGAGATTTTGGCAACCTCCGGATGCTTTTCATAAGGATTCATCAAGTATTCATCAAGTTCTACAAAGAACTTAATGGTGGGATTTGACGATTACTTGTTGAAAATTAAGGATAAACTTACAGGACAATCATCTGCACTCGAGGTCATCTCAATTGTAGGAATGGTAGGTCCTAATGGAACGTTTCCAAGATAGATGATATCAGGTACACATCAGGTCCTAATGGCTCAATTTCCATGTACCAAAACTTGAAGGGTCGAAGATACCTCATCGCGACGGATGATATTTGGGATACTAGTGACTGTGATGACTTGTTAATGATGTTTCCAGATGAAGAAACTGGAAGCCGAATCATGTTGACCAGTCCGATTTCTGACGTTTCTTTACTAAATAATAATGATCAAAGTTGGGAGCTACTACGTGCTAAAGTTTTTGGTGATGAACCTTGCCCTCTCAAATTACAAGAAACCGGAAAGACAGTTGCACATAATTGTGGGGGACTTCTCCTCTCAATCGTGGTAATTGGTGGATTACTTTCAAAGTTGGAGATGACACAAAAGATGTGGCAATCCACTGCTGGAAATATAACTTCATTTGTGTTTTCAATATTCCATACCTTGTATGAAACAAACATATCGAATAGAAACTTGAATTCTTCTTGGAAGAATACGCAACCCATGAAGGCAATGAAGAAGCAACCTCTCTCGAAAGAAGAATCAGAGACGCAATTTTCCCTAGTTTATATTAGAGGATTTGGACAGGGATTTTGTATGTATATGTTTGCAATAACTGATGATATTAGCTCATTTACTCACAGAGAAAGCTAGGAAAGAATCTCTCTAAGAAAGCTCATTCATACATTTTAAACGATCTCACAATTTTTCATCACATCTGATACCCAGGGATGAACCCATCAAGATCTGGCCCAAATTCCCGGCCCATCATTAAGGCCCACAGGTGAATGGCCCATGACAAGCCCAGGTATTCTCCTATAAATACCAGGTTGGAGCGTATGATTATTGAATTCACTATATTGTTTTCAGCAGCGCCCTTAGCTGCTCCCCCCATATATCCTCAGTCTCTGACTTGAGCGTCGGAGGGGCTACGCCGGGACACCCTCCTGGTCCCCTCCTAACGGTCTTATTTGTGATTTCAGGCCCAGGGTAATTTTGAAGCCCGTGTCTGGATTAGTGACGCTTGCGTGGATCGGACCCTAAATTTCCTGTGAGTATCACTTGGCGCCGTCTGTGGGAACATTTGAGTTGAGACGTAGAGATGGTAGGGAAGAGAGGGAGTAGAAGAGCTACCTCAGCATCGTCGCGTCCTCAGAGGGGACCTGAACAGTCTCATGCTGAGGCAAGGCAGGAACAACCGCGTCTGGAGACGAGACAGGAACAACCTCGTCAAGAGACAAAAGCTGAGCAGCCCCGTCACGAGACGAGGGTTGAGCAAACCCGTCTTAATGAGAACGTGGGAAACTTGACCCTGGAACAGTTGGGCCAATTCATCGCCCGTACAGTAGATGAGGTCATGAGGAGGAACCAAGAGTCCATGGGTGCTGGGGAACAGACCCCTCGTCAGGAGCATGAGGGAAATGTTGAAGTCCACCAGAGTAGGGTGGAGGAGACGCAACCCATACAAAGTGGAGAGATTAGTGAGATGGGGGAGATGTGGAAGGAGATATGGAGGTTGAGGGAGCAGATAGGGAGTAGGGCGCCGGTACCCAAGAGAGGAAGCCCTTTTTCACTAGCCATATTGGAGGAAGGGCTTCCTCCGAATTTTCGACAGTCGAATGTGGGAGAGTACGATGGATATACTGACCCCGAGGAACACTTGGGGAGATTTGAGAATGCGGCCCTGTTACATCAATATTCAGATGGAGTCAGGTGCAGGGTGTTCCTGGGCACGTTGGTGAGGTCAGCCCAGCAATGGTTTAATACCCTGCAGCCCAACTCCATACAGTCTTTTGACGATTTTGCTACAGCTTTCTTGCACAGATTTGCCAGCAGCAAGAGGCACCAGAAAAATTATTTGAGCCTGTTCGTGATGAAACAGAAAGAGAATGAAACTTTGCGAGAATTTGTCCAGCGTTTCAACAGTGCAGCGCTGGAAATACCAGCGGCTACCCCTGACATCATGATAAGTGCCTTCACACAAGGACTGAGGGGAGGGGAGTTTTTCAAGTCGCTGGTCAAGAAGCCTCCGTTGAGCTATGATGATCTGTTGGCTCGAGCTGAGAAATATGTAAACTTGGAAGATGTCCAACTGGTACAGAAGGATGGAGAGCCGGCCCGGAGGAAGTAGAGTTGAGGGAGCGGAGAGAGGAGTAAGGAAGGGGGGTGCGGGGGAAAGAGAGGAAGACATAACTAGTAGTAGAAGACAATTCTCATCCCATGTTCCCCTAGATAGGAGTCGGAACGGGGTGATGGAGGTGAGGGAGCCCGCGGGGAGGTGGGAGAAGTCGCGAAGGGTTGGGTACAGTGCTAGATTGTCTTCACGGGATAGACGAGAAAGATCCTCATTAAGGAGTCGACAAAGGTCTCGCTCGCCCCCTAGGCGTGGTCAAGGCCCTCCATGGATAAATCAGAGGATGGGTGAGCAGAGAGGGAAAGGTGGATGTCAAGATGTCCCTCAGGAGCTCGTGGAACCGAGGAGGGGAATGAATGAGGATAACCACCCTACGAGAGGAATGATTCATATGATCTCGGGGGGTGCTACTGATGGAGACTCTGGGCGAGCTCGGAAGGCACATGGGAGAAGGTTGGAGAACTTTGACATATCTAGGGTTGCAGACTTACCACAAGACCCCGTCATCAGCTTTGGGCCGGAAGACCTCCGAGGCGTTGTGACTCCACATAACGATGCCTTGGTGGTAACGACCACCATTGCCAATTATGATGTGGCGAGAATATTTATTGATAATGGAAGCTCCGTGAACGTCTTGTTCAAGAGCACGTTGGATCAAATGAAAATGGGAGGATTTGAGTTTGAGCCGGTATCCACCCCGCTGTATGGGTTTGCAGAACACGTCATCTTGCCTTTGGGTCAGATTGTTCTTCCCCTATCCTTGGGGACTGATTCTCGGCGGGTAACAAAGATGATAGCCTTCACTGTAGTAGATACCCCGTCAGCGTATAATGGAATTCTAGGACGACCAGCCCTGAAGGATTTTAGAGCAGTAGCTTCCAGTTATCATCAGAAGCTTAAGTTTCATGTGGGAAAAGGAGTTGGAGTCCTGTGCGGGGACCAAAAAGTCGCACGTCGTTGTTATGAAAGAATCATGACGGAAGAAGAAACGAGAAGTCACGAGCATTCGCATGGAAGCTTGAGCTCAGTCTTGCAGTTGTAGAGTCATTCGGAGAAACTTCTACATGGGTAACTTTGTCCTGTGGAGGTACAAGAGGAGCTGAGAGGAAAGTTGGAGAATGCGCTGGGTAAGGCTCTAAAGAGGCATGGGAACGCTTACCACCTTAGAGAATATCTTTACTTCATTTTTGATGTATTTCGTTCCTGAATTTGTCTTACGTTATCAGTTGATATTTAATAAAGTCAAGTTCTTATATTAAGTTCGTGGTTGTTCTTGTATTATGAGGATTATATGAATTTTATTTTACCTACTTAGGCTGCGCCTAGTAGAGGAGAAGAGTGGGGGGGAGAAAAGTTAAATTTTTCCTGCTAAGGCATCGCCTAGCAGAGGAGTAGAGGGTGAGGTGGAGAATATTTATTTTCCTCCTAAGGCATCGCCTAGCAGAGGAGCAGAGTCGGCGATGAGAGGAGCAGAGTGGAAGAGAAGAATTTTTATTTTCCTGCTAAGGCCCGGCTTAGCAGAGGAGTTAGAGGGTGGAGGTGTTGATTTTATTTTCCTGCTAAGGCCCGGCTTAGCAGAGGAGTTAGAGGGTGGAGGTGTTGATTTTATTTTCCTGCTAAGGCCCGGCTTAGCAGAGGAGTTATGAGATGATGAGGTGAGAGTTTGATTTTTCCTGCTAAGGCCCGGCTTAGCAGAGGAGTTAGATGGTGGAGATGTTGATTTTATTTTCCTGCTAAGGCATCGCCTAGCAGAGGAGTTAGATGGTAGAGGTGTTGAATTTTATTTTCCTTCTAAGGCCCGGTTTAGCAGAGGAGTTATGAGATGATGAGGTGAGAGTTTGATTTTTCCTGCTAAGGCCCGGCTTAGCAGAGGAGTTAGAGGGTGAGGGTGTTGATTTTATTTTCCTGCTAAGGCATCGCCTAGCAGAGGAGAAGAGTGGATGAGGAGAATTAAATTTATTTTTCCTGGTAAGGTGTCACCTAGCAGAGGAGTTAGAGGGTGGAGATGTTGAGTTTTTATTTTCCTGCTAAGGCATCGCCTAACAGAGGAGCAGAGTTTGGGAAGAGAAAAATTTATTTGGTTAGTCGTTAACAAAAGATGTTTACGGGGAGCAGAGTTTACGGGGATCGAATTCGCAAGGGAATATATCAAATTTCTCAACGTATTGGACGAGGCGAAGGCGTGGCCGAGGGCTTGAGGGCGAGCCTGTGGCGCGAGGGCAAGCGAGTGGCGGGCGGGCAGGCTCTCGGCGAGCTGGCGTGGTGAGGGCGAGCTGGCGTGGCGTGGCGGGGGCGAGCAGGCGCTCGGGCGAGCCAGAGTGGCGGGCGAGCTGCGGGGCGCGGGCGAGCTGGCGTGTGGCGCTCGGGCGCGCGGCGAGCAGACGCTCGGCGGGCGAGGGCGAGAGCGGCAGGCGAGGGGCTAGGGGCGAGCTGGTGCTCGGGCGAGCTGGAGTGGCGGGCGAGCTGCGGGGTGCGGGCGAGCTGGCGTGGTGTGGCATGGCGTGGCGCTGGCGAGCAGGCTGGCAGAGGGCTTGAGGGCGAGCCTGTGGCACGCGGGCGAGCCGATGCCCGGGCGAGCAGGCGAGCGTGGTGCGCGAGGGAGCGAGTGCTTCGGCAGGGCGCCGGACGAGCTCGATGAGGGCGTGGCGCGCGGGAGCGGTGCGGCCGCGCGGGGCGAGGGCGCCGGGCGAGCGCGCGAGGGGGCGAGGCGCGCAAGGGCGGGGACGCACGCTGTTGGGCCTGGCGTGCAGGCGGCGAGGTGATGATGAAGCGGTGCTAGGATTGACATTTGATTTATTTCCAACTTTTTGGAGACTGGCGGAGGGCTGGAAGAAAATGCACAACTCACATGTTGTAAACCGAGAACAACGCAATAAATCGAACTTTGAACCTACGATTCAGTTCGACTCGGGAGGGGGAGACTGGTGATACCCAGGGATGAACCCATCAAGATCCGGCCCAAATTCCCGGCCCATCATTAAGGCCCACAGGTGAATGGCCCATGACAAGCCCAGGTATTCTCCTATAAATACCAGGTTGGAGCGTATGATTATTGAATTCACTATATTGTTTTCAGCAGCGCCCTTAGCTGCTCCCCCCATATATCCTCAGTCTCTGACTTGAGCGTCGGAGGGGCTACGCCGTGACACCCTCCTGGCCCCCTCCTAACGGTCTTATTTGTGATTTCAGGCCCAGGGTAATTTTGAAGCCCGTGTCTGGATTAGTGACGCTTGCGTGGATCGGACCCTAAATTTCCCGTGAGTATCAACATCCAATCTCAACCGTCCAAAGAAACCGATCTTATAAAATATTATTTTAGTTTTCAAAATTTTTAACTTTCGATAAGTTGTTGATTTTTATTTTATTTTTTTTGCAAATATTTTTATACTTGTAGACAGAAAATTGTTTTTTTTTTTTTGCCTGTTTGTCTATCTGTGATATTTATATTGTCAAATTTAAGTTTTAGTCTGATATTTTTGTTTTTTCTCGCGATTTTAGTCTTTTTTCTGACTTGCCGTTGATGTGGAACCAGTGTGATGTTGACGTAGAGACTAACATATATCTATGTTTCAATGAAAATGACTAAAATTGTCGGAAATCGAAATAGCTGCAGCTCTAATTGTAAATTACACTTTGTTACACCCGAATTTTCTTATGAAATGTGTGATGACCTTTGAAAATTCCATATAAACCTCGTTGCTGGATAATTTTAAATTTGCCTGGCGGCTGGCGCCATGACGATTGTCGCCCTGAACTGCCGATTTTTATCTGTTCACTCTCTAGTTTCTGTGGGAACTTTCATCAAACATTTTTCGAACTCAAAAACACCAGTCTTCAAATCCATCCACATTCCAACCAGGAAAAAGATCTTTACACCCACCGTCTCTGCCTCCGACGCCCTTGACAACCCCCATTTGCAGACCTTGACTTCCCACCAGAGACTTCAAATTGGTCTCTACATGGATTCCCTTCTTCAGTGGAACCAGGTTATGCATATTTGTAATGATATTATTTTCAAATGAAGACGATTTCAATACTTGTCAAATATTTTTGTAACCATATAAGATTAAATCATGAGCTGAATTATTGGTTTCATCCCTTGTGCAGAAAATGAATCTCACAGCCGTGAAAGATGAAAATGAGGCAATGGAAAGACACGTGGAGGATTCCTTGGCGTTAGTCGAGCCCATTTGCAGTTCATACATGTCGTGTTGCGGGAGTTCTTTCCAGAATTTGAGTGTGGTTGATGTTGGAAGTGGTGCAGGGCTACCTGGAGTAATTCTTGCCATTGCGTGTCCTGGTTAATGCTAAAAAATTTCTTGACACGGGAATTATTTTATTATGATTTTATATACACTACACCATATGTAAAAATTGGACCGAATTTGTAATCATTTCTTTTGTTTAAAAATATGTTTCTTAGGTTGGAAGGTGACGCTATTAGAGTCCATGAACAAGCGTTGTGTCTTCTTGGAGCATGTGGTTGGCTCCATAGGGTTGCAAAATGTGCACGTTATACGGGAACGGGCCGAGGTGTGGATTTCATATCTTACATAATATTGCATATTCCTACTCTGTTTTTGCTTTCGGTTTTTATTTACTTTTTTTTCACTAAACCAGCTGTATGTGACATGATAAGTCAAAGGTGAAGCCTTTTTTACTAGCATTCAGCTATATTGAAGAATATCATTCTCCAATTTTACGAGACAAATCACTTAGAACTCGTTAACAAATTCGGATCGAATAGTCATATTGCAATTATTTTCCTTCATAATATGTTTTGCTTTGATAAGAGGAACCACGTTGGATTAATACAGAACCAACAATGGGCGTTGTTATTGCTAATTAATTAAATTAACAACTCTATGGAGCAGTCAGTCTCCTGTGGTTTAAGCATTGTAGGTGATATTAACGAGCTCTAGTTAGTATATGTCGTGCTATGAATTTCTTAGAAAATTTTCATTCATGATAAGCTAGTAACAGGAGTTCAACTGGATGTTTGTTACAGAAAACAATGGGATGTGTTTATTTTTGCATTATGATTAGCATTGTGAGGCAATCTTCAATGAAGCAATTGAGGTTCGACACTATACAAGAAGTCCCGTGTAACCTCTCCATTGTTTTACTTGAACATTCATAATGGAATTTGTATATTCTTACGACGTGGTTTCTTACTTAGTTCTTAATGTGAGACATTGTTGCCGGTTCCCTATCGGATATTACTAACATTGAATATTTTCACATGTGATCTGCTTTAGATATTTCACTTTTCCTCATGTATCGCCTGAGCAGTGTGAACCTTTATGTAGGGCAGAATTTGGGACAGAATCCTGCCTTCAGAGAGAGTTTCGACATTGCAGTTGCAAGAGCAGTTGCAGAAATGAGAGTTTTGGGTAAACAAAAATAAAATAAATAAATAACAGTATTTTTTCTGCTTGAATTGGAAGTTATATCTTTTTCTGAGTCTGATTTTCTTTGGCTCACAGCTGAGTACTGTCTACCTCTGGTCCGTGTTGGTGGTTTGTTTCTCGCAGCAAAGGGTCATGATCCTCAGGTATTCTGCTACAAAGGGGAGTCTGTTAAACTACTTCTGCTATGTACTATTAAATGCTCGAGCTTGAATATTTGTTTCTTTTATGTTTTTACTTTTGAGTTTCAGCATCTGCGTGAATATTTGTGTTTTTTAACTGTCTTCCTGTGTGTTTATGTTGAGTAGATCATAGATGTATCATATTTGGATATTTTTAAATGTATGTAGCATTAGTATGTAATAGCTGATAATCCCTTTGCAAAACAATGTTTCTAGGAGGAAGTTACAAGAGCTGAAAGAGCTATTCATTTGATGGGTGCTTCTCTCTTGCAAGCATGCTTTGGTATGTTTCATTGAACCAAGTTTGGCTATTTTTTTCTTGGTGTGGCCTTGAAAAATAATTTATAAGAAGTTGTATGGTACTGCTTTCGAACCCTGATATTTTGCTCCTAATTTTTTTTAAAATTGTTCTTAACATTTTATTTATTCTTGCAGTCATGATGTTTAAAGACTAATTGTAATCCATCACTCTTGTGCGACACTCTAGTATCTTGATTTCTCAGTAATGTGTGTGAATATGTCTTCCAAGTATTATCATTGAGTATTGCATGAGCCCCTTTTTCCATCGCTCTTTAGGTTGTCTGGACCACTACGAACTTCTCTTATCTATCCCACGATCCTACAACAACCAAAAGGAGTCTCAAGCACTTGCTATAGGGTCTTGATTATGATTGCAACCACAGTATACGGCCTGATATTATGCTTTACATTCAACTGATCATCCTTAAAAGTTAAAAAGTTGCCAACTGTTAAATCTTGTCTTCCGGCAACATTGGCCTGTCAAAAGTTAAAGCATTCTAGTGAAGTCTGTTGTAATGTCAACTGCTTACACTATTAACAGAAACTTTTTATTCTCTTCAGTGGAATCACATAGCAAATATGGACAAAGAACAGCCATTATATGCCGAAAAAATGGTCCCACTCCAAAAAATTATCCTCGTGTTCCAGGCACTCCATCCAGGGCACCGCTGTGAACCAGATTCTCAATTTGTATGCTGTGAGCTTCTCTCATGTTGTTTGTTAGAAATTATAATTTCACAATTATATAGGGACTGAATTTTTCTGTTTTGTAATTTAACTGGGAAACAAACTGGTGACAGCTTATAAAAGTTTGTAGTTTGTCCCTTCAACGGCAGCTTCTCCACATTTTCTCCCTCTCTGTTTTTGTTCTCGATTACTCCGAAACAAATATAGAACATTCCGACTTTCCGGCCTATCCCACATAGTAGCAGAGATAAATTTGTTGTGGTAATTTATCTATTTACGAAATTTGATTCGAATATCCTCTTGGAAGCTAATTTTTTCTCACGCTTTAAATTTTTTGGCTGATGGCTATGTAATCTCGTTTCTCAATTTCTGCTCGAAATCCCATTTTCACATTAAGGTGATAAATATAATGGTTTTTCTGCTGGATACCTAAGGTTTGCCTCTTTATGAATTCGTCTACTGACACTGTCATTATAGCGGATGCAGATATATATATGTGAGTTACCCTCTCAACGACTATGTCTCCCACTAGGACGTAATTCATGTTGGCAAGGTTAAAAAAAATTGCAGGCAAAGAACTACGTCCTGTGATAATTATATGCCTAGACGCAAAAATGCAAGTGTGTATTCAAATTTTAAAGACAATGTGATAGCATCCAATCCCATTTGATAATCTTTGAATCTTTACACACTCTCTCAAGTTAAAAATATGTGAAATGGAAGGTTAATTTCAAACATGAAAAGGTGTTCTTTTGTTGAGCAATGCCAAATAGTCTTTATGATTGTGCCCGTCGGAGAACATGCAAATGAAACTAGTTATCATAACAACAACGAGCTTGGTTGTTGTTTAAACGTGAAAAATAGATGAATTTTCTTTTTTGTACAACACAAGCGACATAAATAAAATCATAAATTTTGATTGTGAGTATCTTCACGATCATGATATTCGATAATAAGGTGAAAGAAAATCGAAAACCCAAGTTGCTTAATGTTATGGCTGATTTGCTGTAACTTGGAATATAAGATATTTATCTTACTTCTACATGATATTGGATTTTAAGGCAAATCATTAAGCCTTCAACTTGTCGAACATTCTGTAAAAATCATTGAACATGCTAATTCTGGTTCATATTTACATCAAGTAGAGGTGGCTGAATCATTTTCTCCCCAGAGTGAACAATAGGAGATTTGTTTTTGGAATCGCTTGTCATCTAGTTTTCTTGACTGATTTTTGTCATTATTAGGAACATGAATTCTATAATTAAATTTTCCTGAGCTTAGATGATAAAAAGACTTTAAAAGCAGGTCAAGTGACTATAATATATATTAAGTCGATGTCCAGCAGTTCTATCAGCTGGAAAAGATGAATGCTTTTAGCCAAGAAAAGCAAAAGATGAATGCTAAAATTGCACATCATAATTCTATAACTTTCTTGCCTGTATCTCCTTTTTTCCTAAAATTAGTGTATTATTGTGAACTGCTTTTTGAAGTGGACTTTTGGGTCTGCCCAAATTTTACTTTAGCCTTCCACAAATTGGATTTCTCCTCTCTTTATGATCACCAGTGAACTAAATACTATTAAAGTAAGATAACTGATCTTCCATTATCAGTTTTAGAAGCTGTAGAAGCAGAGTTGATTAATTGATTAGTCTTCTTTGTACTTGATTAGCTTAAGATAGTTTCCGAGCAGGAATTTGGAAATATTATTCTGAGTTTTAGGGTCTGTTTAGATGTTTATGAGTAACTAGGAAATGTTATTTAAATACATACTTTAATACATGTTTAAGTATTAGCGGAATCTGTTTCCAAGTTTGTGGCTACGTTTTGAGTTTTTATTAAAGAAATAAGTAAGGTGGCACTTTTATTAAGACGTTTGGGAATAGAAAGACTGCGAATGAGAGAACATTAATTGTTATTTTGCGCAAGTGTTCAGATATGTGCATTCATTAAGGTTTATATAGATAGTATAATCCCATTTTTGAGACATCCACATTTTGGGGTGACTGGAAACTATTGACTTTAAGCCCTGGAAATCCAACTGCTTTGTGGCGTAATTGGTTGCTTACATAATTACTTTCTACTCTTAGAACTACTCCTAAATATAAGATGTTTATACTCAATCAGTTATAAAATATATATGTGGGATAGGCCTCGAAAAATCTGGAAACCCCGATAACAGGAGTGCTTTCTTCTAATTACAGGTTAAAAAAACTATGACAACTTATTCCGGGGGTAGAAAAATCTGCCAGACCTTAATGTCGAAATCCAGACTTGCACTATATAGGAGATATGTTGATATTGTTTCTGATGTAGGATCAAATGCCACAGTAATGCACTTGACTGGACCTTTGTGGCCTTCAAGAACCGCTACACAAGAGTATGATTTCTCAATCCCCCTCCAAATTCTCACTGTGTTATCAGCCGAACCACTGCACAGTAAATCCGATACAGTAGCCAGACACAATATGGACTTAGTGTGCCCCCTCAGTGCCCCTGCTGCCGCCATGTAGCCGCTACTGGCAGTTTTTGTCCAAACTAGGATTGATCTATCACCAGCTCCAGAGTACAGTGTCGATCCATCTCTGCTTAGCGCAAGTGCATTAACCCCAGACTTGTGTTTCTCTAGTGTAGCCACTAGGTAATGCTTCATATCACCTGGAGTCTGTTTCCAAACTTTGATTTTCTTGTCTGATGATCCCGTGTAAATATGGTCATCGCTCGATGTAATTATGGTGTTTATTGCATCATCATGTGCTTTGGCTATTGATTCCAAGCACTTGAAATCTGTTGTCCTCCAGATTTTCAGTGTTCGGTCCCAAGAAACTGAGTATAATAAGGATTCATCACTTGATATAGCTAGCGCCGAAACTGTGTCGACGTGGTGAACCCATGTGCATGTCTTGTGCCTTCTTACTTGGACATGGTTCTTGGGCAAGAAAATTTTGAGGGCACGGTCACTTAGTGTTGGGAGTGTGGCTAAATGTGTAAACTTGTGGTGATCGTTATTAAGTTCATCGACTTTCCATACTCGGATTTTATGGTCCTGATGAGCACTGATGATTTTATCTTCTGCTGCCACTAGAGCTTTAACTGCACCTTTTCCTGCCACAACCATGTTATCATCAGTCAGATTCTCGAAGTCCATCGTAGACCTTAGAGCATCATGTTTCCATAACCGAATTTCTCCATCTGAAGAGCCGGTGAAGAAGAATCCTCCGTAAAGAAGAAGGGATGATGTGTAGGAGTTTTGTCCCTTAAGAGTTGCAACACATCGATGGTTCATGTTTAGGACGTGACATTGGTGTTGGGGCGACGCTGCAAGGGACGGAACCGAGGCAAAGCTCAGCTGGGAATCCAAGAAACTTGCCTCCTGTGATAACGGATGGCTAGAAAAGACTGAGGAATCATTGCTTGAGGTACAAGTTTGGTCACACGGCTTCATTTTCTGTGGGAAGAAACATGGAGAATAGATAAATATATAGAGAGAGGAGATGTACTGAGTGAAGTGAAAGCTGTTGGAGTAGCATGCTTTTTCAAGTAAGATGGCCCCGTTTTGATGGCGAGTGTTGGGTATTATCACAAAACAACAAGGTAAAATATAAATATTTTGTACAAGTCAGGTTAGGGCGGAGCAGTGCAGGTTTGCCATCCCTTCTCCGTCCTCGAATTCTATCACCGCCTTCATATTAGTCTCAATCCTCGCTTTTTCGTGCTCGAGAAATTCCTGAACTCGAACCTGCGGGGAGTAAATTTTCATCTCCGCCTCATCCCTGTTTCAAAAATATTAGTGAGACAGGGGCGGAGATTCCTCAAACTCAAACTTATTATTATATTATTAATATTAATGATAATAATATTATTAAATATTATTTTCAGGGATGTGGATAGTATCCTCATATCCATCTGAACCCAAAAAAATCACAGATCTTCGTCCCTGTTTCGGATTTTTCCCACGAGAGTTCGACTCCGTGGGAAAAATTGTCATCCCGTGAACAAATTTTTACATGAAAATCGAGTTGAAATCGAAAACGATCATGCTTGAGAAACATGAGATCAAAGCCATGTTTGCCACACTTATTCCTACGTATAACAAAATATCACACAAAGGTTTGTATTTATATCGATTTTGATTTAGTAACATATTTTATTTATTGATTGAAAAAAATAACACACCAACTTTAAATTAAATAAAAACTACTTTGTCTAGCCAAATAGACAAACATTCGCTCAAAAGTTTAAGTCTATTAAATTGAATCTAATTAAGCCAAAAGTATCTCGTCTTATCCTATTTACGAAAGAAACGATAGCTTTTTACTTGGTCTCCCCTACCTCTGTTGGATGTATATGTATAAAAAATAATCTAACTGACATGATTAAACAACATGCAACCCAACTCGCCACCGACTCGCCTCGCCTCGCGTCAAAGGGAACAATGGAGGATGAAATGGATGCCAAGAAGACGGACACCCCATGTTGAATCAGAAACTCACCTACATCTGTTGTATGTATAGGTATGTATAAAAAAAATAATCTAATTGACATGATTAAACAACATAAAACCCGACTCGATACCGACTCGACTCGGCTCGGCTCGGCTCGCCTCAAAGGGAACAATGGAGGATGAAATGGATGCCCAGAAGACGGACACCCCATGTTGGATCAGTAACTCACAACAAAAGAAGATTTTACCAAATTCCCGTACATCATATTTGACTTCTAAAGTGGAAGACAAGTCTTTTCCACTTATGTCATGCCAATTGCAATAATTCCAATCCAACCAGATGTCACATTGTTTTTTAAATAGCAAAAACTTGTGTGAGATGGTCTCATGGTCGTATTTTGTGAGACAGATATCTTATTTGGGTCATACATGAAAAATTGTTAATGTTTATGTATTACTTTTCGTGAGACCGTCTTGACCTACTCTTCTTAAATTAGGACTTTATTATTTAAAAATAATAAATTTATTTGATTAGATAAGTTTTGAGAAATTACCCTTTCTTTTTCCGGTGATAGCTTTCAATTTTCACCATTTAAATAATTAAATAAATCACACTTTCAACTCCAAACAGAAAATTCAAGAAAAGATTATAAAATAAAACAAAGTGTCTCTTCATGCACTTTCTTAAAATGTCCCTTTGCAATTGACATGCACTCTACTTTATTTTTCCCCGATTGATTGGTTTACTAGAGGTAAATAAGATTATCTCAAATTGAAAATAATTAAATTATATTTATAATTATAACATGATAAAGATCTTTACCAACCGTACCAAACAGTTGGTCACAAACCTCTAGGTATGGTGGCACCATATATCCCTAAAACGGGGCGAATTTTCAAGTTCGAGACTCGTTAAATCCTTTAAATTTAATCGATTTTTATATGATTCCATTAATTTCAATGACTTGTTCCATTGCTTCCCACAAATTTACTATTGAAATCATTAATTGTTTATATCATAGCTAGGGATTCAAAGACCATGTTATACTAAAGAATAATGCTAAAAGTACAACAAATATATCATGCATCGATAATTACAACAATTATATCATGAGATTTTGTTATTATTTCTTGAGATTTTGTAGCACAATTGGTACCAAATTTCTTTAATCCAAGTACTTATGACCTGGACGAGATCTTGGGTTCGAAACTTAGGGAGACACATATTCCATAGTCAGGTGAGGGGAGTTCTGTGAGTAAGTGTCGCGTGGACTATCATAAGAAATGTGATTGCAGAATTCAAAAGGAATAAGCTCATGGACCTTACACTTTTTTAGCGATAAGCATTTTAGGTAGTCATGATATTACTTAATTTTTTTTTTGTACTATAATTCAGGGTGAAAAAATTTACAACCATACGAGTATTTTGTTTTTATCAAAAATATCACTTCTTAAATATAATATAATAAATGTTTAGTTTCAAATCTATATATTGATAATTTATTTTACATCAATCAAATCATTAATTATTCATGACACGTCAATCAAATCATAAAACTAACATTACAAAATTTATCATTTTTATCTTTCATTTTTTTATATACATTAATATTAGAAATTAAATAAATTATAATTTATTATTTTATCCCAAATTTAATCAGTCAAACCAAATAAATTTTTATTATTCAGTATCATTCTACATCTTATTTAAATATTTTAATAATCACAGTATTATTTATCTGATCAGTTTCATCGATTCAATGACACGACCATATACCAGAAAGTCACAAACCAAGAGACCAATTCAATTTTACAGGCATCTCTTGTCTAATAAAGATTCTTAATTGACAAGACAATGTTTGTAATTATCCAAAACATTAGAGGACTTTTGGGTATTTTAGATTAATTTGTCGATTGTTAATTTGTTTTTTTTAGGTTAATTAGGCTTATAATTATGATTAATATAGTGATTTAGACATTTACCATTCGCCCAACAGATGTCTCCTTTAGTCAAGTTGCGTTTGGCTTTGACAATTAATATAATATTAAACAGAATTTCGACTTGTCTTTGTCAATATAATATAATCAATATATATGTAATTAAAGTCACTACAGCTGTGCATATTGATGGATTAATGCTTTAATCACACATTCGAATTCTGGTTGAACAAGCAAAATTGTCAGTCTTTTTATTTTTTAAAATATTTGTAAGACCGAGCGCTTGCCGTTTTACCAAAATCTATAGCTAGTAGTAATGGTGCAACTCAAATCTTTTAAACCGCACAGCAGCTCAATCATCACGGTTCGATCGATCTACCAAGCAAGGACAATTATTGTACCCAACAATCTCCCTCCCAAAAATTGCACTCCTTGCAATCAATGAGAATCGAACCCGTGACTTTGACTCTGATACCAATTTTGAGCACACACATCCATGTTTTAAAATACTGAGCAGACATAATCTCGTACGTATGTGTTTTTAGGAGTACATGTATTCAATATTTGAAGACACGAGGATTTAATTGATAATTTTTTCACGAGAGATTTTTAATAATATAGTGGTTTGTATATGATTACCCCTATTTTTAAACTTTGTCCTCCCAAAAGTATTTTTGTTTTATTGGTTTATTTTTTAGGAGTATATTAAAACTAAGACTAGAACATGAATGCAAATTTTGTTGTACTCCACTAATATTTTTGTTAGGATACAATAAGTATCTTTACTGATAGAACAATCGATACACACGGCGCTTAGTTTATTAACAACTTAAAATATTAGAGTTACTCTATTACCATAAACAATAGTTTTTTATATAAAAAAACAATTTTTCAGTCATATAATTGATATCAGGGATAAGATCATATATTATATTATCATATAATACTGTAAAGATGACAATTATTGAGATGTAGATTGTTAAAATGTAATAAATAAAAAGAGTACAATTTTTGAGAGATGGAATGTTGAGATGTAATAATAATCTCTAACATCGAGACTTCTAGTGTTTGAGCTGCTATAAAATTTAAAACATGTCTTGTATAAGCCGTTACCACAAATTATAATTTTTAAATAATGTATTTTTTCGTAATGAAGAAAGGGCGTGAATGAAAATAAATAAAAGATTTATATAGAATTTTTTTTTGTCTGATCTATATTATATTTGATTTTCCACAAAACTTCGTCATACACAGTACTGTTATGATCTCACACCAATATTAAAGATAATTGTGGAATAATATTATAAATTTCAGATATTTTTCTGTCTGAAATATTTCGAAGCTACGGAAAGATTAAAATATTTATTGCTTTTTAACTTTAATTTTAAAAAGCCAGACTTTACTTAAAATGACACTTTCGAATGTGAATCTTGAGCTCCGTCAGCATATCTAAGATATGATATTACTTCTTTTAGAGATATAATTGGGTCTTGAGTTCGAGATCTCGTATCAAATTTATGATTTTGATGTTAAATACACTAAAATAACATTGGCCGTAAAACGATTTCATAATCTACTCACTCGTATTATAGAAATCATTATTTTTATATGTATCATGTATTAAGTACGAAGATCTAGATATTACAAAATCGTCTTTTCGGTGTTAAGAAAATTATGTTTTTGATCATATAACTTGCATGTTTTTATTTTTAGTTAACGATTTTAGTTCATTAGTTTGTATTTTTTTTTTTTCAATTTAGCCTTTTAGACCAAAGTGCTTATGTTGTGTCATAAAATAATAATGTGGTGTCGGACATTGTCGACATGTCCGATATCATATTAATACTCCAATAAAAATACAAATTAGTGGATTAATATCGTGATTATTAGTGGATTAATATCGTGATTGTTCGATAATAAGACAAAAAAAAATATATGCAAATTACCATAAAAATATAATTTCCCTTTTTATATATTAATTACCAAGTTGACCCTTGTCATGGAATTTCTTGTACGGAGAAGTGCTGGATAATAAAATCCAATATCGTATAAAATTATTGGGATCAAGTCTATTATTTCAAAAAATACAAGTTGTTATTCCACATACCAATTAATTATGTAGTAATTATTTAGTAAGACGGTATCGCGATTCCATGAGATATGTCAACTCTGCCTATATTTACGATAATAAGTAATATTTTTGACATAAACGTTAAAATCTTTATATTTAGTTCATATAACCCAAGTCGAATAAGAAAGAAAAAGTCGGGTAAAATTTAGGTTTTGGTATTAAAAAAAATCTAATTGTTACGCATGCCTTATTTTGTAATTTTTATATATATAAAAATAGCTCGAATAATATTATATTTTTGGCTCCGTCACCGATCTCGCGGACCTTAAAACGTGTTTTAATTCAGAAATCGAAGTTATTGGACGTGGTCCAAAAGTGGATAGAGACGAAGAACTATGTCATTGTAATAATTTTATTGAAGAAAAGATGTAATTTCTATATTCAATATTATAAATATATATACATCCAAATACAAAATTCAATTTCCAAATTGAAATCATTTTGTTTATTAATAATTTCTCGTAAATTTGCTGACTCAGTGTCCTATATCTAAAGCTAAATTTGACATGACCTTAGTCGACGTTGTAGGGTATTGTTGTCCGGTAAATGGTGGATAGTAATAAATATATTGGAATATCCCAACCACTACATTTTGAAAAAAAATGGTAAAATGTCAATTTCAATCGTGTATGATACTCACGGAAAATTTTAGTGTCCGCTTTCAGCAAGTGTCACTAATCCAGACGCAGGTTTTGAAATTATCCTGAGCATAAGATCACAAATAAGATCGTTAGAAGGGGGTCAGGAGGGTGTCCTGTAGCCCCTCCGACGCTCAAGTCAGAGACTGAGGATATATGGGGGGAGTAGCTAAGGGTGCTGCTGAGAATAATATAGTGAATGAATTAACCGAACACTCAAACCTGATATTTATAGGAGAATAACTGGGCCCTTGATGTGCTTGTCTTCCATTTAGGCTAGGAATGGACCAATGGTAGTGGACCCATCTATGTGGTATCAGTGTATATATAGTATTGTTATATTTTTTTTTCATGTATATTTCAATTTTAGTCGTGTATGTATTGTATCGTAATATTTTTTTGTTCTGTATTTTTTGTTGAATCAATTATGGTAATGTATATAATTATGTTTTGACAATCAATTTTAGTCATTTTAACAGAAAATACGTAAAAAATGATTAAAATCATCATTAAATCTTTATAATTACATTGATAAACACATTTACATGTCAAGAGAGATTTTTTGAGCACGTAATTATAAAATTTTATCAGTGATATCACTAATTTAATAACACGCGTTTAAGGAAAAGGAGATAAGATTGATTATCAAAAGATGTTACATGACTATAATTGATTCGACATAATATACATGATTAAGAATGTCACGACTCAATACATTCATGACTTAAAATTGATATTTTGTCGAAAATAAATATATTAATATTTATATTTTTGGATTTTATGTTTTTTTTTGTCTTTTAGGTTTATTTATGTCTTAAATTTTATATTTTTAACCTTATGGATTTTTTCCTATTAATATCAGCTCTCTATGTTTCTTTATTATTATTTTTAAAAAAGTATTGCATTGCATGTTTTGGTATACTACTAAAAAATCCGGTTTAAAAGATCATGTGGTGTATTCTTTTTTTTTAAATTGACATCTTCGTTTGTATTTCAACACATAAGTGAAGGCTATTTTTTAAATAATAAATACACTGGCTATATTTCTTAGAGTAGGTTTCTTGTGAGACGGTCTCACGAATCTTTATCTGTGAGACGAGTCAACCCTACCAATATTCACAATAAAAAGTAATATTTTTTCATTGATGATCCAAATAAGAGATTTGTCTCACAAAATATGACCCGTGAGACCGTCTCACATAAGTTTTTGTCATTTCTCTATATGAGAAATTGAACAAATAACAAAACGATTATATTTTTGCATTTATGGTGATCACTATATGTCATCTCAAACTAGAAAAGAATCTATCGGATAAAACATTGAATCCGTGTGTGTGTGTGTATATATATAATTTTTTATATGATATATACATACCGTACACACTTATGTGAGAATCGATGAGGTGACACTCAAATATCAGATGTGAATTTTTTTATGTTTTATCAAATCCAATATGTGATTGTCATCTCATCAGTGCACACATAAGTGTGCATGATGTGTGTACAACATACCAAAACTGATATATAAATATGATATGACGATTTACATATAAAGTGCTCACATCCTCGATGTTCATATAAGTTAAGACTATAATCGTCGTGTCATCGTTGACACAAAGTTATAAATCATAGAATAAATCATGACTTGAAGGCATATCATGTTGCCGAAAGGTTTGCTAGGTCAAATACATTATTGTTATCCTATATAAAAGAATTTCAATCTCTAATTATCCTAAGCCCTATAACCTATGATCTCACAAGTCATAATTATTTCATAAACAAATCAATCAATTTCATATTACCACGTGCCAATATAAATTTGTGGGTTAATTAAAAAAATGATCTAATTTATATAAAATATTTATTAATAAGTTTTTCTTTGAAAATAAAATTATTAAGTCGGATCCGGAATCAATCTGGGCCATATGAAGGAAGGCCCAATGAAATGATTTTGGACCGGTATTGTAGGCCGAAACTCTCTGAATAATAAGTGGCCCAGATGTTTTGCACTTCAAGTATGCAAGCACGGCCCAACAGCCCCCTGTAATAATAATTTTCGACATTTGTGGTGTAAATTTGTAGACAAAGTGGGTAAACATTATACACCTGATTTAAATATTTTTTTGTTTATGACGACGGAGTCCGTAGTCAATATTTTTCGATACATATTAGGTAAATCTCAAGCTAACATAGTAGTTCTGCAAGTCGCGTTAGTCAAATAAACTGTATTAGACAAATTCTATGTGAATGGTTCGTACAAAAACTTTAAATTTTTATCTTTTAGAATTTCATTATTACAATTTAAAAAAAAAACCACCCTCTCCAAAATTTGTAGTTCTCGAACATTTTTTAAAAATCCTATCAATTGATAGTATTAGAAAGATACAAAATACGGAAAAAGTAGGTCTCTTGTGAGACGGTCTCACGAATCTTTGTATGTAAGACGGGTCAACCCTATCGATATTCACAATAAAAAATAATGCTCTTACTATTAAAAAAATAATTTTTCAAAGATGACCTAAATAAGAGATCCGTCTCACAAAATACGACCCGTGAAACCATCTCACGTAAGTTTTTGTCATACGAAAAATAGAGGGAAAAAATTTGGTCTCTTGGCATTGTCCTTGTCAAGTTTCATTATATATCAAATCGCTCTGACCAATTATTACTACGCCAATTGAATTTCACAAAAATATATATCTCAAATCAATGATCTCTTAAAAATAAATGAAAATAAATAAACTTTACAATATGCTCCTTATTAAATCACAAAAAACCCATGAATTTTTTATTTTTTTAAAAAAAAAACTTTATTAAAATAACACATTCTCCATTTCGGCTTTACAAAAAATGCCCCAATGAAATCACAAAAATCTACGATCTCTAAAAAAAATTACAAAATACATTCAATAAAGAAAAGAAATTATTTAAATATATATTTATTTTGCATAAATATTTATTATATGAAAATTTCATAAATGCATGTAATTTGTGCTCCCTCATTACACTTTCCCCTCTAAGTGTCAATTTAATAAATAATTTTAAACATAAGAGTACAACGTGGGGAGCTCAATCTTGAAAATGAATTCCAATTCTTTATTTTCACGAACGTGGAGGCTACCACCCATTGGACTCCCCTACCTTATTATTATTCTATATTTTATAATATCAAATTAATTATTAATTTTCCAAAATTCTTACTTTCTCCTTAAAATGTATATATATATGTATATATTGTCACATTAGGAAGAGTACATAGTTACCTAAAGACATACAAGAAAATTAAACATGATGACTTTGGCACCAGGATATGTCATTCTTGCTTTGTTAGTTTGCTCATTTGCTTTGGATGCAGCCATGGTACAAGCTTTCGACTATGCCGACGCCCTCGACAAGAGTCTCTTGTTCTACGAGGCACAACGATCCGGTAAATTGCCTATGAGCCAACGCGTGAAATGGCGCGGTGACTCGGGGCTACGTGATGGTTATGATCAAGGGGTAAAACCTCCTCCATTTTTTTATTTTTTATTTTTGCTTTGAAATGAATAAAACAACATGATCATTTTGACTCATGGGCAGGTAAACTTGGTTGGAGGGTACTATGATGCTGGAGATCATGTAAAATTTGGCCTACCAATGGCATTTGGTGTGACAATGCTATCATGGGCAGCCATTGATTTCAACAAAGAGTTGCTCTCTCTCGACCAGTTGGGACACACTTTGGAAGCCATCAAATGGGGAACTGATTATTTCATCAAGGCACACACTCAACCAAATGTTCTTTGGGCACAGGTACCAAATTTTTGCATTTTCTTGGTCACATTGCTGCTTTACAAACGCCTTATATCTCAATAATTTCATGAGTTTACGATGATATCGACTACTTTCGTGTCTAGGTGGGAGACGGGGTATCAGATCATTACTGTTGGGAACGTGCGGAGGATATGAGCACGCCAAGGACTGGATACAGGCTAGACCCTGAACATCCAGGATCCGACCTGGCCGGGGAAGCTGCAGCCGCCTTCGCTGCAGCCTCTGTTGCTTTCTTGAAATATGATTCTGCATATTCTAACCTTCTGTTAATACATGCAAAACAGGTTAGCAATTTATTCTTTTTTTTTTTTGGGTTTTTAGATGCAGCTGAAATGTAAACTTAAATTCAAAATACATGGTGTCATCTGATATGTTTTCTGTGTTTTGTTTTTCCCAGCTTTTCTCATTTGCGGATAGGTTCAGGGGATTCTATCATCATTCCATCGACTCAGCCAAGCAATTCTACCCTTCATCTGGTTATTTTGTGAGTTGTGATCTCATTTTCTCGTCAATATCGGTCGATTTAGCGAAAAATTAATCGGTTTTCTGTTTCTTGTTTATGGATAAATGTTTCCTTTTCGTGGAACATGTATATTTATTTTATTAGTTTTTATTATTAGATTTTTTGGGGTCTCTAATCTTTTTCTTGATATTGTGATTAGGATGAGCTTTTATGGGGGGCAGCATGGCTGTATAGAGCTACTAATGATGACTATTATTTGAAATATGTTGCGGATAACTGTGCCTCCTTGGGGGGAACTGGAATGGCTGTCAAACAATTTTCAGTGGGACAACAAGTATGCTGGAGTTCAGATTCTTCTCTCAAAGGTAACTCGTATGATACTTAATATCCTCGTATTTCGAGCACATGCGGATAACAGTCAAAATATGCCGTTTAAACTGTTTCACGTAAATTTTTAGAATCAGCTTCATATTTAACTACTGCGACAAACATTCGATCTTATTACCAGAATTGAAAACCAAGATTCTTGTATCACAGTGAGTTTGTTTATTTTGTGCAGATTTTGTTAGATGGAGCTGGAGGACAATACTCTTCAATACTCCAAGAATATCGCGCCAAAGCCGATTACTTCACTTGTGCTTGTCTTCAAAAGAATGATGGCTACAATGTCCCCCTGACTCCTGGTCAGAATTAATCGTAGAAAATTTACATATAAAATTTCAATAATTTTTATTTAAGAAATGACTTTCCCTAACTCAACCATGATTTTTAGGTGGCCTTGTCTATTTAAATGAGTGGAACAATCTGCAGTATTCTTCCTCTGCTGCATTTCTCCTTGCTGTTTATTCTGACTATCTTGCAAAGGCAAAAAGTGTAGTCAACTGTCCTGACTCCCCACAAATCCAACCTCAAGATCTCCTCAACTTCGCAAAATCACAAGTATGAATACTACATCGCCCCCCCTTTCGTCGTTTTTATAATTCTTTCTTTCTACTAAACTCTGTTGATTTCATGCCTATGACTATCTGCACAGGCTGATTATATTCTTGGCAAGAATCCTAAGTCACTGAGTTACTTGGTGGGTTATGGACCGAACTATCCGGTGCATGTTCATCACAGAGGGGCTTCTATCGCCTCCATTTCCATCCTCCAGACCAAGGTTGGATGTGTGGAAGGATTCGAGGCTTGGTACAAACGCCCCGAAGCAGATCCCAATGTTATACATGGCGCATTGGTTGGAGGACCGAATGCTAACGACGAATTCTCAGACGACAGGTCTAATTATCAACAAACTGAGCCAACTATATCAGGCAATGCCCCTCTTGTAGGACTTTTCTCCAAGCTCCACAGCCTGCCTCAAGATTCTGCAGGTAAATTACATCCATAAACTGTCAGCAAAAACTGAATTTTCAATCTCAACATTAATGTAACGATTCTTGACCGAACGGTTGGCCTCAACCAGCAGGTTCATACCATCAAGAACAACCAAAACCATACAATCCTCAGAACAACTCTCCCAAAGGTAAAAGCATACAGCATTATAACTTGGAGCCTAAGCGACATCTTACATCCGAATCAGGTGAATATTCATAGACAACATATCCATTGTTTCTTGCAGATATCCCTGTCAAGTTTCTTCACTCGATAACAAACTCATGGGGAGTAGGCAAAGAGACTTATTATCGACACCAAGTGATAGTCAAGAACGTTTCGAAAGCAGCCGATCACAGAGCTGAAGCTTGGCTTCGAAAAGTTAACAGGGCCATTGTGGGGGCTGTCTCCTACACAGGAGAAGAACACTTACCAGTTCCCTGAATGGATCAAAGTATTGGAGCCTGGTTCTCAATGCACTTTTGTATATGTCCAAGGTGGTCCTCAAGCCAAGATTTCAGTTCTGAGCTATCATTAACAAAATCTTTATAAAAATTTTAAACATGTATAATTTGATGCCCATGATTTTGGATTGAGTTTCTTAATTTTTTTTCTTATCGTTATGATGCTGAAAAATGGATGAAATATTATGATAATTAAGAGACTGTATATGTAATGAAATGTCTGGATTTCTTGATTATCCAATCATATATCCTTGAGGGTTTCTGGTAATTCTCAAATATTGACTTAAACGAAACAAATCCTATGCGGTTTTTTTTTATATATCATATTATCTGTCAAAAAAATTAATAAATTTAAAGAAACTATGTATAATTTTTTTAGGGAAAATAGCCAAAATAACTAAGTTTACCAAGTTTGAATTTTAGTATTTTAGCTAGTCGAAATGGGGTTCTGTAACTATGATATTCTTTGGCATTTTGTCCTGTCTGTTGGGATATCAATAATTCATCGAAAAAATTGCTGACATGACGTCAAAACATACGAGACGATATAGTTATGGGTGGAGGGCACTTGCTACGGCCACACCTCAAAGTTTCTGAATTTTTTTATATAAATAAATAAAATTATAATTAATACTTATAATTATTAAGGATAATATTATAATTTAAATTTGTTGAGTGCAATAATTGTGGGGCCATTAGCTCCTAATCGTTATTACAATACAATCTGATTAGGGTTAAGTAATTACAGCGGAAAGCGAGTTAAAATTTCTTTACAATGAGCCCGAAATATTTCTTCTATAATTTAAATACTGAAAAATAGTATTTAATCTCAAATCATAAAACATGCTCACACGTAATCAAAACCAATCACATACAAACAACTCATATCCTCGGGACATGCCCCGATATATAGATACATATACATATATACTGAGAACAAGACATAAACATAAAACCTCAGCCCAAGCTGTGGCTCCCTCCAGAAGTACTCTCTCCGGTCTCCTGATATCCTGGAATACCTGTCATTGTCCACACACAAAGACAACAACAGCCCCCCTTGGGGGTGAGCAAAGCTCCGTATGGAACAACCAATCATATATACCACAAGTATCTAAACAATGATATATGGTATGCAATGCATGTATGTCGTGGAGGTATCAGGTCAAATGCCCATCCACTGAGCACATGTCAAAATCAATCGAATCGCTATCAATCAATGCTCGAGCTGGCACACCGGCCAATATGGGATACTCGTATGATAGCGTCGGCAAAGCGCCATCAAATCTCAAATCTCATATCCAATCATATGGGGCCACAATTGTCTATGCTTTACGGGTCATATAATACCGGCATAGCGATTGTGTTCACAAACCCCGGAATCCATTCAAATCATATCAGGGTATTCAAGGATCATAGCTCAACGTGCATGTCATGTATCGATGTATGGATAAAATGATGTGTGTTAACAAAACATTTATTTTATACATCGATATCTCAATCTCAATGTCATGTATGCCACATCAATCAACAAATAAGGCATATAGACACATAATCTCATTCCAATCAATCAAATCAATCCGACATATATCATATAATACAGATACCTGTCGTATGTTACCCGGTCGCAACATACCGCAATTCTTCGTTTCAAGTTGATGTAGTCTGAAGATATCGATATTACACTTTATCTACATCAATAACATACTCATTCTCATCAATAACATACTCCAAAATCATTAATATGAGTTTCAAATATCATTTGAAACTTCAAAAATTCATATCAAATCATAATCATATCATAATTCAATTTCGACTTCGAATATAAGTTTCTTGTCGGTTATTCTACTACATATCAGAAATTCAACTTCAAATACATGTTATTCCAGCACTTTGATATTTAGAGCTGCTGGAACTAGAAGAAAATTACCTCAGTCAGAAGCCCTCAACGCGACGATTACAAATATATAATTTGTTTCGCGTTTAGACATCGTTTCGAAGTCGATTCGGATAAAAGAAATCACTTTCTCTCGTATTCTCTCGAAGTTGTCGAAGGATAAATGAAGAAAACAAACAAAAGAACTTATTCTTATCCTCCACCGCTTCGGCGCTCGGGCGGTAGAATTCTCGCGCCCGAGCGCGAGAGGTTCTGCCCCCGAGTTTCAAATGCACCGCGTTCGGGCGGTCAAAAATTACCGCTCGGGCGCGGCATGTTCTGTCCAAATGCCACTTGCTCCGCGCTCGGGCGGTCACAAACTACCGCTCGGGCGCGAAGTGTTCTGCCCGAACACTCAAAATTTCTACCTTGGCGCTTGGGCGGTCATTTTCTACCGCCCGGGCGCCACTCGTTCTGTACAATTATTTATGTTTGTACTAACTTGGCGTCCGGCCTCTCCAATCGAGCTCTTACAGCGTCAATTCATATTCAATATTCATTTTCTCAATTTCCTTGTCATAATATACATCAAATACATAATCACATATCAACTTCATGAATTATCGATAATCATATAGGATTTACGATAATACGATACACGGTCCTTACAATAATTGTCCTTACTTGGTAGAGCGATCGAACCGTGGTGCTTGAGCTGCCGTGCGGTTTAAAAGATTTGAGTTGCACAATTACCATCAGCTATAGCTTTTGGTAAAGCGGTAAGCACTCGGTCCTACAATTGGTATCAGAGCCAAGGTCATAGGTTCGATTCCCATTGATTGTAAGGAGTGCAATTATTAGGAGAGAGATTGTTGGGTGTAATAATTGTCCTTGCTTGGTAGAGCGATCGAACCGTGGTGCTTGAGCTGTTGTACGGTTTAAAATATTTGAGTTGCACCATTACCACCAGTTATAGTTTTTGGTAAAGCGGTAAACACCCGGTCCTACAAAATTGAATGATTTGATTGATATAAGATAAATAATTAGTAAATAAATAATTAATATGATAAAGTAAACATTGATATAAGATAAAATAAATTATCAAGATATTAGTTATGTATAACTTCATGAATACCTCTCTTGATTAGTACCAACTTCAAATGGGAATTACAATATTTAAAATTTCAAAGAAATGTCATATTTCAAACGATGATGCCTTTTTTTTTTTAATTATGTTTTATGTCTTTTATATTTAGGAAAGATTCTTGGACAAAGGATATGTCAAAACCCAAAGAATGGACAAAATACCAAATAAAATGAACTTTTGTGAGGTCAAATGTAATACTAATTTGGTAATACATGCATGACCATCAATGTTTTTGCCATTCCCCGACAAATATATTAACAGCAAAATTAAGATAATATGGCATAATAAAATGTAGTAAGACTTTAAAGTAAATAATGTTATATATATATTTGATATTATTTTCATCAACCGTGCTCGTCCTAAGATTGCACACACCTCGTGGAAGGACAATTATATATATATTTTTTGATATGTTGTCCACCAACCATATACACTTCTGTATTGATCGTTGATATGACACTCGTCCTATTGGATATAAACCGATTAAATATGATATTATTAGGTGGTATAGATTTTCCAGCTTGGCATAGTTTTATTTCATTTGATTTCGAAATTTTTTAAAAAATAACACTTATATATTTGGTGATTAGATTAGATTAGTTGGTTTCGCCTATATCTATTGAATATTATAAGGATTATTTTGATAAATTTAGCATTCCTCGTACCATGATCCTGATAATTGGGTCAATTATCCTATGAATGTAAAAATTGGTCACTTTTTACAAACCCCCCCAAAAAAATAGTTCATTTTAACCATTTTTAAAATTTTAAATTTGACCCAGATCAATTATTCAAATGAATAGGTCTATTGTGAGACGATCTCACGAATCTTTATCTGTGAGACGGGTCAACCCTACCGATATTCACAATAAAAAGTAATATTTTTTCATGGATGACCCAAATAAGATATCCGTATCACAAAATATAACCCGTGAGACCGTCTAACACAAGTTTTTGCCTATCCAAACACCCAGTCGATTACTTTGGTTCAATTTAATCCAATTTAAATTCCAAAATCAACATATACTTTGTAAAACAGACACGATCATATATATATATATATATATAAACACACTATAATAATGCATCAACATTAACTATCTTATATATTTTAATAAATTGACAAAAATATGTATTTTATTCAATAAAAATTATCATGAGAACTTATTTTAATAGATTCGAAAAAATAATTAAATACTTTTTTTTATTATACTAAGAACTTAAATATTTAAAAATTAATAGATATCTTGTGACACGAGCTCATGATATTTATCCGCATGAAGTGTCAAAAAAACTGATTCGTAACAAAAGCTTTTGTGTTTAAAAAAATAATCGACTGTGTTAAAAATATGTGAATGTGGGTGGCTACTGTAGTATATATAATCTGATCTCATAGATATTTATCCGCGTGAAGCGTCAAAAAACTGACTCGTAACAAAAGTTTTTGTGTTTTAAAAAATAAGGCAAAAACTTCTGTGAGACGGTCTCATGGGTCGTATTTTGTGAAACAGATCTTTTATTCAGGTCATCAATGAAAAAATATTACTTTTTATGCTAAAAATATTATTTTTTTATTGTGAATATGGGTAGGGTTGACCCATCTCACAGATTAAGATCCGTGAGACGGTCTCACATGAGACCCACTCACAAAATAATTGACTGTGTTAAAAATATGTGAATGTGGGTGGCTACTGTAGTATATATAATCTCTACTCCTTTTGTATATGATTCTGGGAATTGGAATTACATATTGTGTGTATATATTTGAACAACCTTATGTAAACAAGGTTCAGTCATAGTTTTTGGTGGTTGATTGTCCGAATTCAACGTAAGAATCCAACAACTCTCTCCCTCTCTCTCTCTCTCTCTCTGCCGGCGTGCCAATTTGTCTCGTTCTCCCCACCCACAATCGTCACCTTCATTTTTATATACGATGATCGGCACCCTTTTGAATCATCAACCACTGTTTCGAAGCCTTTCTACGCTTCCTCGACAATGGCCGTCTCTTCCTTTTCTTCTTCTCTCCCATTTTCCAGCTCTGTTTCAGCTCCTCGGATGATGGGTTTTCACTTATTCATCTTCTTGTTTGCGTTGGCGGTGCCAATGGCCGATTCCTCCGCGTTGGGTGTGAAGTACATGTCGAGGCTTCTGGAGATTCAAGACAGAGAGAGAGCGCCGCCGTCTGTGCAACTCTCTGCTGTTTACGCCGCCGTCAACCGCATCATTCCTTCCCATTCTTCAAGCTTTGAGTTCAGCATCATCTCCAAGGTACCCGATTTTGCTCCCGAACTGGAGTTTAATGTACTTTTTGTTACTGTAAAGTTGTAATATCTGGTCACTTTTTCTGTTCTTGGGATTAACGATGATGAAAATGTAAGTTGCTAAAAGAACATTCAAAAGTTCACTTTTTTGTGGTCCTTTGTTATTTCTACATGCTGAAACAGAAATGCAACTGTATATTGGTGCCCATTTGCATGTGGATTATTGGAAGCAAAAAACACAATGGCTCAATGCCTGTGGCTGTGGAAGAAAAAATGTATGAGAGGAGAACTTTGTTGTTTTGGCATTTTTTCCAACTTCTTTCTTTTTCTTTAAAATTGACTTCATAGTTTGGTTTGAGGGGCAAAACGCTACATTTAAAAAAAAATCAACTGTGCTAGGCTTGCTTTTATATACCTCGGTGGTAGAACAGGACCACATAATTTTACTTGGATTGCTCTAGTAAAAACACTACTTCACTTAAAAGCACAAGATTTTACTTGAATATGTAATGTTCATGAAGTGCTTATTTCAAGTCATGGAATACGTCTCACCCTTCACATTTATTTTACCTTCCTGTTCCTCTTTGTTCTTTCCAGGATTCCTGTGATGGAGAATCTTGCTTTAAGTTAAACAATCATCCTGGCGTTAGCCCCATTGGTTCTCCGGAAATTTTGTATGCATCAGTTGTTTTTCATTTTTTTTATGTTTTGGACCGAATAAGGAGTTTGGCACATTCTATCCTGTCATCATCAACCAAGTTGGAAATGCTATTGTATAGATTTGTGTTAATGTACTTGAGCTTAGTGGAAAATCATTGCAGTTTTTTTATTCACGTAATTGGAGTAGAAATAGATGAATATATCAGGATGTTTTAAGTTTTGTGTAGAAATAGCCTCTCTTTTGTCGGAATTGGTGGAATTCTGCAAGTTAAGTTGCAATGTTACGACATCTGCGGTTCTAAAAATGTTTTGCTGTCCTAAAAAAGCCTGTTTATTGCCCGAAAGAAACTATCTCTACTGTTTTTTTCCCACAGCATAAGTGGAACTACTGGGGTGGAGCTTTTGTCTGGTCTTCACTGGTACCTGAAATATTGGTGTGGAGCACATATATCTTGGGACAAAACAGGTGGTGCACAATTATCTTCGATACCGAAATCTGGATCCTTTCCCCGTATACAAGATGTTGGGATAACAATTAAGAGGCTCACTCCTTGGAGCTACTATCAGAATGCTGTTTCCTCGAGCTGTACGCCTTCATCCCCATCATAGTTTCTAGCTGCTAAATATGCTCTGATAGGTGTTGGTATTCATATCCCCATTATTTCCTATAAAGATACATTTGCATGGTGGGACTGGAAAAGGTGGGAGAAGGAAATAGACTGGATGGCTCTTCAGGGTATTAATCTGCCGTTGGCATTTACTGGTCAAGAAGCCATCTGGCAGAAAGTTTTCCAGGTACTTTTATCATCTATTTGGCTAATGTTCGCAAAAAAGTGTATGAATCAAATTAATACATCTATTGTATAATTAAAAAGAACAAAAGTGTAAAGAAAGAAGAATAACAAAGAACAACTCTTCAGATAACATATGATATCCAGAAGTTTGTTCAAAAGTTCTGCCCATATGGATATTATCCAAAATACATATATGAGTATTATTTTTTTTTTGTAATTTGGCAACCTGAGTTGTCAAAATCTATTATGCATAAAATAAAGCCACAATGATCAAATAATCAGTTGAGAATAAAGCAACATGTATTGGAAAAACAAATATTTTTCACATCATCTTAAAATTCTCGACTACATCCCTAGGAAATATTGTTTTCATGAAGTCTGGCACATGTGGTATTCATTTTTGTTTGATATCCTATGATGTTAACAATGTTAAAGATATAGACCTCAAATCTGATTGCTCGCAACAACAAATCATTTAGCTTCATTCTACATATAAAAATATTCGTGAAAATCCCAAGGTTAAATCATAAAAACAAATTTGTCTTTTTGCTATATGCATGATTTTATTTAAACACGATGGTTGTGTATCACTCTTTTCATTCTTCTTTCTCACGTTAAAGGTTAACAATTTTCACCATCTTTATGCAGAATTTCAATGTAAGTGCTACAGAATTAAATGATTTCTTCGGTGGTCCGGCATTTCTTGCATGGTCGCGCATGGGTAATCTACACGGGTAAGCTTGTAGATTCAGACTAATTTCTGAAGCAGACTGTTCTGTTCATCACTGTTTTAAACCTGATAGCACGATTAGCTCGATTCCATTTGCCACATTAATTTTCTCCATCCCATCTAATGAGGACTTTCCTTTTTTTTTAATCACAGATGGGGAGGACCACTTCCACAAAGTTGGTTAGATCAACAACTGATACTGCAGAAGAAAATTCTTGCTCGAATGAATGAGTTAGGAATGACTCCAGGTACAGTAAATTTTAAAAGAACAAATGCAATTCTTTTTAATGAACGAATGTAATTTGCAAAATCTGCTGATAGTCTCTCATTGTATTTTCTCTTTTCAGTGAATTAAAACAAGCTTTTGATCACATTTTTCACTATTTATACCTCCATTTCAGTCCTACCAGCCTTCTCCGGTAATGTTCCAGCAGCTCTTAAGCGTGTATATACATCAGCAAAAATAACACGCCTAGGAAATTGGTAAGCGCTGCCTCCTGAATGACACATATCATGCCAACATAGACTGTTTCTTGATCTGTGTGTTTATTTCATTGACCGCTCTGAATTAGGTCTCTAATGTTACGTGAATATGTTATTATTGGACATTGGTAGAAGGGATGATAAAATTGTTGAAGTTTAATGCATGGTATTTATTGGTGATTGTTTGGTTCTGAAAATTTATCATTTCTGCTGGATCCGGTCTTATGGGATACTTTTTGAAACCTGTTTAATGGTAAATTGAAAACGTACGTGCTTTTAATTCAAGAATTCATTTTCATTCTTTAGGTATACCGTTGGGAGTGACCCCAGATGGTGCTGTACCTATCTTCTTGATGCAACTGATCCCCTGTTTGTTGAAATAGGGAGAGCTTTTATTCGCCAACAATTGAAAGGTACACACAACAAATTTCATTGGCTTACTTCAGGTAAACATCCCATAGGTCTACTCGTATAAAAAAGTTCCATATTTTTCCTGACATTTGGATATTCCTATGTTGTGCAGAATACGGAAGGACTAGCCACATTTATAACTGGTAAATTTGCTTGATCTTCTACAATCTAAATCTAGCTTAGTTCGCACTTTACTTGTTCTTTGATCTGCTTCCCCTACATAAGTAGGTGACAACATTTTTTACAAATCTAAGTGTGACCAGGTCATAATCTTCTCTTGTACTGAGCTGCAAATGTTGCAGCATGCGGAAAAGTTAGCATCCTGAGGGCATGTATAAGTTTTCCTTTGCATGCACAAAAAAAAATGTAAGACCACAAAAAAAAATGGAAAACTAATTGTGAACAAGAAAAATGATATTCATTCCGTGGCTACTTCATTTAATCTCATGACCCTCATAGACGTGTCTTAAAACACCTCATTTCTTCAAGTTTTAACATATAGCTTTCGATATCGTGTAGCTCATCTCCTCTCCCTTCTTGAGGTTTGCTTGATATTGTAGGCTGATCAATATCGATTAAAATATGAGTTCACTTGCATTCTTTTTCACACTGGTTATCTACTCCAAACAGTCATTAATGGTTGTTTCATGAATTTTCATTACAATTTAATGCAGTGATACTTTTGACGAAAACACTCCTCCGGTTGACGACCCAGAATATATATCTGCATTAGCTGCTGCAATCTTTGAGGGCATGGAAAGTGGTGATGATGATGCAGTCTGGTTGATGCAGGTGACAATATACAAATTTCATCACTTCAATTACCTTCCAGTCAAATCCCTGCATCCTATGAATGCTATTTAATTGGATTCCTAAGAGTTTGTTATTTACTTTTTACTAATGTGCAATACACAAGTCTCGCTATGGTTTAATTTCTCTCGTGTTCTGTAGGGATGGCTTTTTACTGATGATCCATTTTGGAAGCCTCCACAGATGAAGGTGAAATAATGTCTTTCATAATGTGAATGTCATTCTTTTGAAGGCCATGCTCGAAAAATTCTGCCTTTTGTTCTGTGTTTTTTTGGGTCTTTCTATCTAGAATGAAAATCTATCCCATTTTTAGGCACTTCTGCATTCTGTTCCTGTCGGAAAGTTGGTTGTTCTTGATCTGTATGCTGAAGTTAAACCAGTATGGGCTACTTCAGAGCAGTTCTATGGGGTTCCTTACATATGGTATGTCTTCTCTTTTTGGTTCTGCGTGGAATTCGACCGAGATTGCTTTGTCAGCGTATCATGCCCATGATCTTACTCGATAGAAATATACTATATTAAAATGGGTTTTTCTAATTTAGTGCCAAAATCGTTTAACTGCTCTGTAGTTTCGTTTTAAATCGATAATTAGTATTAAGAAAGAGTATTGGTTTAACGTATGACTGCAGATAAGGATTGAATTCCAGCAATAAAAAGTGTGAATAGGTTCAATCAGCCTCTCTTTTCGGCTTAATTTTCGTTATTTTCTTTCACTTGTAATACCTGTTCAGGTGTATGCTGCACAATTTCGCGGGGAACATAGAAATGTATGGAGTGATAGATTACGTGGGATCTGGACCTATAGATGCTCGCCTCAGTGCTAACTCAACCATGGCAAGTCCACTAAATTTTTTTAAGGAACTAAAACTTTTACCTAGTAGAACTGTCTCCTCTGCATGATGAGCCATATGAACTTTATGATGTGCCATTATTGATATCTTGCTTTTCTTACTCTATTCCTATATGTAAGGTTGGTGTTGGGATGTCAATGGAGGGTATCGAACAGAATCCCGTTGTCTATGATCTTATGTCTGAAATGGCATTTCGAAACAAGAGAGTTGACGTTGAGGTAAGAAGACTTTTCTGTGCTTAGAGACTAAATATTCACTCATCTGTTATGCACAGTACCAGGTCGCTCCTGTCCATGACTGTGATTCCATCTTATTTTTTCAGAATTGGATAAGACTGTATGCCCAGAGACGATATGGAAAGTTGGTCCCATCAATACAAGATGGCTGGAACATTTTGTATCATACGGTTTATAACTGCACAGATGGATTAAATGTATGAGTGTCTTAACAACTTTGCTAGTTTTCATTTTCATTGGTGAATTGCAAGTAGATGCATCAAAGACATCACATATCAATTTTTATTTGGATTTTGTGGTCTGATTCATACTAAATGACTGTTATTTCTAATTTTTGACAGGACAAAAATAGAGATGTAACCATGTATTTCCCAGATGCCGATCCTAATTCAATTTCGACATCCCTTCATCTACCTCTATCTGGACAACATAACAAAAATCACCAGATTCTTGGCCGGAGAGCTATTTACGAACAAACAAGCTACTCCTACACTCATCCTCATCAATGGTATTCCACCTCTGAAGTGATACGAGCGCTTCAACTTTTTATAGCTGGCGGGGATCAACTCCATGAGAGTAACACTTACAGGTTCCTAATAATTTGATCCATATCATACTTTATTACTTAGTTTTTTTTTCGTCTGAAACTGGCTTATTTGGCAATGTAAGGTACGACCTCGTGGATCTGACTAGGCAAGTGTTGGCAAAGTATGCAAATCAGCTTTTCTTAAAGGTTGTTGAAGCTTATAAGCTAGGTGATCTGCAAGGAGTGGTAAGCTTTAGCCAAACATTTCTTAAACTCGTGGACGATATGGACACACTGTTGGCATGCCATGAGGGATTTCTTCTCGGACCCTGGCTCGAAAGCGCAAAGAAACTTGCACAGAATGAAGAACAGAGAAAACAGGTATAGGTTTCATCTCCTCCGAGGAATCTGAGCCTACATCGTTTACTTGGTTCTAATCTGATGAACTGGTAAACTGTTACAGTTCGAGTGGAATGCAAGAACTCAAATCACAATGTGGTTTGACAACACGGAGGAGGAAGCAAGTCTGCTTCGCGACTATGGTACTTTGAATCCCTCTTATCATTTTCTTGTTATTCAACCACTGGTCAAATGCTTAAGCAGTTTTTCTCGTAGGAAACAAGTACTGGAGTGGGCTTCTGAGGGATTATTACGGTCCTCGAGCTGCTATTTATTTCAAGTTTCTGATGGAGAGTTTAAAGACGGACAGTGGTTTTAGCCTGAAAGAATGGAGGAAGCAATGGATCAAACTAACAAATGAGTGGCAGAGTAGTAGGGACATTTTCCCAACAAGTAGCAACGGCAACGCTCTCAACGTATCCCGGTGGCTCTACGAGAAGTATTTGAAAGATCCCGAATCGCACGAAATCAAGAGCCAAGGCCACTCGAGGTCCGACATTTTTTTATACTAGTAGTACTTAAATACAAGAGTATTGAGCTAAAATATTGATGTACTTTTGTTATAGTAGTCAATTAATAATTCGAGTTCGAGCATGGAATTTACTCGTACATGTTTCGAGCAAACTTGAGAAAGGAGTAGCAGATTTGAGTCATTTGACCGAACTGAGCAGCTCGGTTTGTTTGCTCCTTCTTTGTGTGTGAGCATTTGAACTACGAAGCAGCTATTTTGTCCCACATCGGATAAAACCAGAAGGGAGTTGAAGGGTGAGTGTTATATATTGTGAGATGCTCTCGGCGTTAAAACTTGCCTTAAACTAATGAGTAAGGAAAACAAAGTGGTCGGTGAGAACTGACCGCAGCACCCGTATTATACAATACTATGGTGCAAGAATTTATGGAGGGGTTATAGGCTGGCCGAGTGTTGACGCTGCTTACTTTCGCAGAACTCGCTCGTGCGGGCCTCCCAAGAAACCCACCCCCAATTCTATACGTCAATTTTTAATAAAATAGGACTTAATTTCAAATTATTATTATTTTAAATGGGTTATTATATTTTCTTCGTTGTCAAATTCGTGTAAACTCTCAAGAATTTAATGTCGATATGGACATTTAATATTGTCGAATTTTACAAGACATTTTAGCTGGGGTAAGTAAGTATGAGCTTTCCTTCGAAGAGAATTGTCCAAATATGTGTATACAACTTTCAAGAATTAATTTAATTCAACGTCTAACAATGATATGTATAACAAAATATACAAACTTTAATTTGTAAATTTATTTCATTAGTTAAAAGTGGATACAAAGAGGAGATCAGGCTTGTAGTCCGATGGTCTCATCCTGTCATATTAGCTGGCTCCCCTCTTCGAATTCAATCCCCCTCTTTGCGTGTGTTCTAATAAAAAAAAAAAAAAGTGGATACAATGAGAATTATTTATTAGCATAACCGGTATAGATCAATTTAATTATCGTGAATTAACTTAAATTGACAATGTAACCCGCAGAAATCAAAAACAACAAAATTCGAAAAGTTATTTACTCGTAGCTTTTACCACATTAATTGTCGTGAATAAATAAATACTCCACTTTAATAAAATTTTAGTCCCTTTTGCTCTGTGTTATTCTCTAAATTATATTTATATTATTATTCACAACAATAACATTTAGCAACTTAGTTTTTCCAATTTTCATTCATTATCAGTCTTCTTCCATATTTGTCATCCAGTGCGCACCGACGGACAACGGCTGAACCCGTCACCAAAAAAAATAGTACTACTAATAATGTAATTAAACACTTGACAATACAAGTGGCCAATTTGATTTCCAAGTATTAAGGATGATCAGTCGAATGTAAAGCACAATATCAGGCCATATGCAAGCAAGATTGAAATATCTAAAGCAGATCACATGTGAAAAACATTCGATGTTAGTATCCACTAGAGAACAAGCTTCAAGTTTAACTCATGTTACTGAAAATTTTATATGAAAATCATAGCATGACATGCATGTAGTAACTAGAGCTAATAGAGTATCACCTACAATGCTTAAAAACACAAGAGAACGATTCATTTGTTTATTTGAAACGTGTGATATGCAGATATAGTAATTAGCATCAGTGTTATCATCTGAGTTATTCACATGAGGATAATAGATTCGATCTACGCCAATTCCTGTATAATTCATGATGGCCTTATGAGTTTAGAAAGATCAATGAACTTGTGCAGCAGTCGAGAGATGAAAAGGTGGAAATTGATGGTGGCATTGTAGCTACAGGTTTGGAGAATCCGAAACATGGCTCATGTTGAAAGATGATCATTTAACATCTGTTCATAGTGCTCGAACCAGAAAGAGTCAGAATTCGGGAAAGGCTTTTGGCCAAGATCTGACAGAAAACATACAGCAGAGATACAGCAGAGATACATCCAAGTGGTGAAGCACTACAGAAGTCACGTTTTCCCCGAGATCATATAAAAGCAAAGATTTCCTGACAAAGTTAAAAGAAGACATGTAACCCGACCACTCCATTAATGAAGAATGAACCACTCAACCACCACAATATGACAGCATTGACCACCCAATTGCTAAAAAAAGACAATAAAAAATGAAACTGGGGATTCAGCATTTAATTTAACTTTAAAAATGGTCCACTCAACATGATTGAATCATGCATCTCCAGGTTTATTTCATGGAAAATAATCAGGGAAACCATGTAATAGTATTTAGCAACTTGATTTTATTATTTTTATGAAGGAATGAAAATGCAAATAGTTGCTGACATTTATTTAAACTCATTATGTTCTGTTTTTTTTTGTCACACCTGAGAAGTTTAAGCACAAGAGAATGACAGCTCTTAGGTTCAGGATGCACATCAATAGCTTGAAAACCATCATTTCCATAGTAGACAGAAGCATTACACTTGTACAACCAAATTGTGGCGAGTGTTGTGATTTCTCCCATCCCAGAATCTCCACCAAGTCATTGCACAGTCGGACAATGAGGCACTAGAGGCTTGGAAAGTGCTCAGAATCAGCTTTCCAATGCTTCAATCCCAAAAGTTAAAGTACCAGAACTTTTAGTTTAGAGAACACCTCTTCATTTGGTGTCCACTTTGTCCCTAGGCAAGCAAAATCCTTCAGTTTGAGAACTTCAAGATTGGGTAATGAATCTACGATTGCCAAATCATGCAATGGAATCCCAACTCCACCTAAAGTCAAAGTTTTAGGTGAGGGTGGAAAATGAAACATTGAGGCTGAACTCAAGTTAGATAGTCTAGTGGAGTTACATGTATCTTCAATGCTTTGAGTTGATGTAAGTTGCCAAGGTTCTCAAGTTCATAGTCCGGCCATTCTTTTTTCCACCAAGCAACAAGAATCATAAAAAAAAACATTGATTTTCTTGATGTTCGGAATGCTCTGCAACATTTCCTTGGTGAATCTCACATTTCATAATCCTGGAAGAGTCTGAAAGTCTTCAAGAACTAAATGTTTTCTATAGAAATCGAATTTGGTAGCGGTTGTATCGAGCAAATGAGCTCCATTACACTTTACATGCCTTAGATGTGGCATAACCCAGATTTCCACCGGCAAGTTACTTTTACTTTACTCAAATTTCCAATGTTTGGGTCGGCACAATATTCACTTAGAAGAGAAATCTGATGATGAGTCCCAGAAGGGCGAGCATACACAACCACATCAGCAATCCGAGTGGTCGACATGATTCGGCTTCCAGTTTCATCATCTGGAAACATCATCTTCAGATCATCTCAGGCATCATGATAAGGTACCTTCGATGCTTCAAGTTTTGGTACATCATACATGTGAAGTCTTAGTTGATCATCCCACTCTCGATGCATTTGCTTAGTCAATATTTTCACTGAACCTAGCATACTTAACAAGATATCTCTTACACTATATGATTGAGATATAAAGTAGTCTTACCGATACCTCCCATCCCTACAATTTAGATGACCTCCCATGCACGGGTGGCGGAGCCAGAAATATGGCTCCGTCCGGCCTAAAATTTTAAACTCTATAATTTTTTAATATATTAAATTGATCTACCCGGGTTAATATTAAATTATTCCAAAATTATATAAAATTTACGTATAATTTTTTCAAAAAAAAAATTGGTCACTCGGGCTAAAGCCCGGGTACAGGAGCCTTTGGCTCCGCACCTGCTGATGCACATGATTGTCCCGTAAGTTGATCCTTATTTTGTATCAAGTGATCGTCAAATTTTTTACCTCAATATTTATTTATTTATTATTATTATTATTTTGAAATAAAACAATCTATAAAGAAGAGTCACAAGATACATCATTGCGAAACCAAGATGGTATATTACAATTAATAAGCTCCAAATTTGATCATGATAAAAAAAACCTCATTATCGATGAGCCGATTACACATTGATTCTTATAAAATACTATTTTTCTAATAAATAATGGTAATTAATTTTTCATGAATATTATCAGTTTATTTTTTAAAAAAATTGGTTATTTGGGTGACGTAATAAAAACATTATATTATAATTATAAAAAAATTATGAAATTCAATGTGTGTAATTTCCCCCTCCTCTTTTGTATGATAAAACGTTGGCGCAGACATTGATGCGAAGTAAGAGGACCATGAAATGTCTCCTCACTCAATCACTACTGCAATTTCCTCTCCCCAATATTCCAATTTCGGCTGCTAATTTTGCTGCTACCAACCAAATTCTCAAGCTTCCTCCTTTTTCCTGTGTAATTTGCATCGCGCATCATCATACACTCCAGCATGCTTCAAGATTATTGCTTTTCGCTACAATATATAGGTTAATTGGAGTTTTTTTTGTCGATGTTAGGTTCGGGGTTTTTTGGGTTTCAATTCGAGGATTAATCTCAGAGGGTATTGTTCTAATTCTATTATCGGGTTGAAGTCGATGGCTACTGCGAGAGTTGTGCAGGACCCAGAGTCTATTTCATATTTGAATCAACGAGAGGCAGCGGAAATAGATGAAATTCTCATGGGCCCACTTGGGTTTAGCGTTGATCAGCTAATGGTCAGCTATTTTTACGCTTTTGTTTAGCTTTGATTGTGTTTGAATGAATCGGTTTTTGGGGTTGAATCTTTGAATATATCGATTGCAGGAATTGGCTGGTTTGAGTGTAGCTGCTTCGATAGCTGAGGTAAGTTTTATGGTCTTGTCTTTGGAAACCTTCCTGTTTTATTCCTTTTTGGCGGCAGTTGTTTTTATCATTGCCTAGGAGCAGCAATCACATCTTAACTTTGGTTGTTAGCTGATGAGGTGCGAGTGCTTATTAGTAGGGGCTCTTTAGAATGGTTGCTCTCTTTCCAAAATTAGATATCATAACCACTGGCGGACCCTTTTACACTGCTAACTAGTTCAAAGTGCTACAACTGGATGAAATACTTAATGAATTCAAGGGAATGATGGAAAAAGGCTGTTGATATTGAAAGTTTTGCAATGAAAACTCACTCATAAGCGTCAGCTGGTTTTTATTTAGGGTTGTTATATCTGAGACTGAAGTCAAGCCCACACCGGTGCTTTAGATATGTAAGCTGTGTGTCTAGTTAAGTGGGCCCATCCATAATAATGTGAAGGTCTCTATTTTCTTTTGGGTTAGCTTTTGGAGAAAAAAATTTAATGGAGACTTCCTAGCTGTTATGTACACTATTATATTTTAGAGTTTTGAATTAAAACCATAGGGATAATTATACCAGGGAGATGTTTTACGTGGACTGGACTCAAAAGAATGCTCTTCTTATGCAGGTCTATAAACCAACCGAATGTAACCGTGTTCTTGCTATATGTGGCCCGGGGAATAATGGAGGTGATGGCCTTGTAGCTGCTCGTCATTTGCATCATTTTGGTTATAAACCAGTTATTTGTTATCCAAAGCGCACTGCTAAAGCTCTTTATAATGGGTTGGTAACACAGGTATCACTGTATTGGATATGGCTCAAGTTTACTAGCGCGCATAACCTAACCTAGCAGCATTGCTTATGCTTTAATTTTTGTAGTTGTTGTCACTTTCCATTCCTTTCCTATCAGTGGAAGACCTACCTCTGGATTTGTCCACAAGTTATGACGTCATAGTGGATGCAATGTTTGGGTTCTCATTTCATGGTACTTATTAGTTTCTTTAAGTTGTATCTTTCTTTAAATTTTGGCATTGATTGAGTGGATATTACTGTTTGGTGGAGTTTTATCGTGGGAATGCTTCGAAGAAGGAAAAACAATTAATCTTCTTTAAATAATTCTTTCATGACTAAGAATTGATTGAATGTATTATGAGAACTACTTTATTTGATTCTTTCTCTGTGACTTGGGTGAAAATTCGGGTCTGTCGGGGACTAACCTCTTTGGGTCTGAGCAAAAGAGAAGCGTTTTAGGGGGGGTGAGGGGTTGGATACGTGGCTGGTAGAATCAGATGGCGATGGTGATTGTCTTTTTAAGATGGGAGTAGAGAAGGTGGATTTACTGCTTGAAAAAAGATGCAGGACGAGTATGAGCGACGCAACTGTTTTAAAAAAGCTGGAAGTTGGGAGTAATATTGAGAAAGGATCGTGTCAAGGGGGTTGTGCATTGATTAGATGAAGATCTGTTCTTGGAATATCAGGGACGGAGGTTCGGCTACATGAAGGGGACTCATTCGAGCCGTTCTACGAATGGAGAGGCCAAACCTAGTTGTTCTCCAAGAAATTAAAAGAGAGGTGGTAGACTGAAGTTTTATTGCTAGTGTGTGGAAATCCATGTTGCTGGAGTGGGTTGCTTTACCGGCAGTTGGCCGGTGAGGGGATATCTTGGTTATGTGAGATCCAAGATTGGTTTCCGTTAGGGACAAATTCATTGGGGAATTCTCCATATCTGTTCCCATTGAGTAGGATAATAATAATGATTGGTGGTTTATGGCGGTGTACGGCTCATGCGAACCACGAATGAGATCATTTTTGGAATAAATTGGCA
Organism: Primulina tabacum; assembly: GCF_025594145.1. NCBI lineage: Eukaryota > Viridiplantae > Streptophyta > Magnoliopsida > Lamiales > Gesneriaceae > Primulina > Primulina tabacum. The sequence continues at coordinate 35,739,508 of NC_134561.1, read as the reverse complement.
AGATTGAGAGTTTTGTGTGGGGAGAAATGGTGTTTATGTGGAGATTTTAATGTCGTGAGATTGTTAAGCGAAAAACCAATTTGTTGTTGATTAGACATATTCTTATTTATGAGAGGATAGGTGGAGATATACCCATGTTATAGACAAATAGTTTTACCCTGAATTACTTTGGTTCATTTTCCAGTTATTCTGAACACGGAAAAGGTTAAATGGGGATCATCTTCTTTTAGATTTGAGAATGTGTGTTTGAAACACAAGAGCTTTAAATCATCATTTTAGTCATGGTGGAAACAATGCAGAATTTCAGGGATTGGAGCGGTATGAATTTATGAGGAAACTTAAAGCTATTAAGTTTGATCTTAGAAGATAGAATGAAGAGGTTTTCGGGTTGGTGGAAGAGAGGTTGGCTGAATTGAGAGAAAAATTAGAAGGCTAGACAAGATGGAGACTGAGGGGCTGGGATCCGAGGCGGTGGCAACTGGAAGAAAGAAAGCAAAATGGGTGTTAGAAAAAATAGTGTGTCGAAGGAATAAGATGAACAATCAAAAAACGAGGGTCAAATGGGTCATGGAAAGGGAACACATTACAAAGTTCTTTCGTTCTCTCTTGAATCAGCGGAAGAGTAAGGCTATCATCAATAAACTGGAAAGGGCTAACGGGTCGGTTATTGTTTGTGAGGATTAAATAAAATCAATTCATAGTCAAATTTTTCAAAGAGTTGTCTAGTAAATCAAGGACGAGGGGCTGGGGTATTGAAGGAGTGGATTGGTGCCCCGTTGATGGCGACTTGAGACTAGAGCTTGAAAACTCTTCTTAGAATATAAGGTCAAGAAGGCAGTGTTTTAGTGTGATAGTTGTAAGGCTCTGAGACCGGATGGATTTACCTTGGCATTTTATCAGGATTGTGGGATATTGTTAAAGGAGATATAATGAAGGTTTTCAGTTAGTTCTTCGAAGGGGGTGTCATAAATGGTATTACTAATGAGACATACATTTGTTTGATTCCAAATAAACAAGATTCGATCAAGGTTAAAGATTTTAGGCCTATTAGTCTTACTACTAGCCTGTACAAGATTATAGTTAAGTGTTGTCAGCACGACTGAAGAAAGTTTTGTTATACAAAATATCAGAATCTCAGAATGCCTTCATTGATGGGAGACAAATTCTTGATTGTTCTCACATTGCGAATGAGATAGTACAAGAATGCCTTCATTGATGGGAGACAAATTCTTGATGGTTCTCACATTACGAATGAGATAGTGCGAGAGGGTAGGTGGAAAAAGAAGAAAATGTGGATTTTGAGAAAACATATGATAACGTGGACTGGAATTTCCTGGATTTGTCCTAAGGAAGAACGGGTTTGGTGAGAGATAGAGAAGGTGGATCAAGGGTTGTGTTTCGAACGTGTCATTCTCGGTTATGATTAATGGGAGACCTAGGGGTAAATTTCAAGCACATTTTGCGGATGACACTATTTTTTTGTCAAGAAAGAGGAGCACATCAGGTTTTTGGTGGACATTGTGAGGTCGTTTTGTAACATATCAATTATCAGGTTTAAAAATCAATTGGGAGAAGGGTGCTTTGTTGGGTCTCACCTGCAAAGAAGATGAAGTGAAAGAGTTAGCACAATAAACTGGGCGTGGTGGAGAGAAATGGCCAATTAAGTATTTGGGGTGCCATTAGAAGAAAAAATCTCGTTTTGGGAACCGATTATGACTAAGTTGTCAAAGATATTTTCAAGCTAGAAGAAAGCATTTATATCAAGATGGGGAGCTTAACGTTGATTGCAGCGGTATTGAATACTTTGTCGACGTATTTCATGTCTTTTTTTAGGGTACGAAAGGGCATAGCAGAGGAAATGGAGAAGACTGTGATGGATTTTCTTTGGGATGGAGCTGATGGTGACTCGCATTGTCATTTAAGTGCATGGGATCAGGTGTGCAAACGAAAAGATAGAAGGGGATTGAGAATTGGTAACATTTGTTTGAGGAATAGGGCTCTGTTGGGAAATGATGGTGGAGGTTTTATGCAGATGACGAGTTGTTGTGGAAGAAGATCAGAGGGAGTAAATACAAGTTATAACAGCATGGATGAGATGCTGGTTCAGCAAGGAACGTTACGTTCAGATACCCGTGGAAGTTTATTTCTAGATCTTACCCGACTTTTCATCAATTATTTATTTCAGCTTTCTTTGGTACATAGTATGCCTATATCTCTTTGTTTGAGAATTCATCATTTTCCCCTTCACGAGACTTGGATTTTCGGAGGGTTTTGAGGCGTGTGGAATTACATGAGTTGAGTGTGTAGATGATGTTAGAGTGTGGGGTGGGGATCCGTCATTTCTCTTTTCAGATAAGTCTTTCTTCGAGTCATTCTTTTCGAATAATAGCTTTCCCTTTTTTTCTTTTTTCCATGTTATTTGGTTCCGGTCCCAACAAAGATTCAAGTATTTTCGTGGATAGTTGTTCTGGATAAGTTGCCGACTTCGGCGATGATGCAAAAGAGATAACCCACATGTTTTCTGTGCCCAAATTGGTGTGTGTCGTGTCGGAATGAGAGGGAGACGCGGGACCATATGTTGATTCATTGTACCTTCACGAGTGGTTTGTGGGCTAGAGCTTTGGACAAAATTGAGATTGGTTTAGGTGGTGCCAAGATCAACGCAAGATTCATTTGCTACTTATCTTGACATCTTGGAAAAAAGGGGCAGAATTTTTTGGAGAGTGGTGGTTCATAGCATATGTTGGTCTGTGTGGTTAGAGAGGAATAGGAGAATTTTTTACAACATTGAAAAGTCGAGTGGCGAGTGCCGGAAAAAGATCAAGATTCAAATTTCTACTTGGATTGTGTTTCATGTAGAGTTTGTGACATGATCATGGTCTTGTTTAGCATTGTATCATGAGGGGATCACTAGACCGCTTAGTGTAATTAATTGCCTTTACGTATATAATAAAATATCACAAATTTGAAATATTTGGATTGTAATCAAATGTTCAGAGGGAAGTCATAAGATCAGTGAATTAGTAAGTTTGTGAGAGCACCTGTGTATGAGCCAAGTTCCTACCACCCTTACACGTGGAGATGTCAATAATTGTAACCGGAAAATGTCTTGCTACCTGTTGGGTATTATGTCGAAGGACTACTGAGATCTTCTAGGAAGATGTTCACGTTTAATTGTTAGCTCGCTTTCAGCTGTCATATCTCTGTAAATTATACATAATCAAACTTAATTTTCCTTACCAAGTGATGCTAATTTAAATAAATAAAAGCAAAAGAGTTGTGTGAGTATTCTTTTATTTTTCTGATGATTAATTAATTGACTAGTCATTTATATGATTTAATTAATTGACTTCGTTTATATGAGACAGTTACATTCACTCTATTGAGTTCAAGATAATGCAATTTAAAGATTTGTTTGCCTTGGGCTACTGCAGCAACTTTCATATAATCCAACTATGTTTGATAACGCCTATTGTACTCATCCAGGTAGTCCTAGGCCTCCTTTTGATGGTCTGATACAGAGGTTTGTAGACTTAGGAAATCTCAAGCAAAAGCAGCAGAAATTACCTGCCATAGTCTCTGTAGATATTCCATCTGGATGGCATGTTGAAGAAGGTGATCTCAGTGGCGAAGGAATCAAACCAAATATGCTGGTATGTATTTATTTTGAAAATTTCTATACTTTATCACTAAACATCTTTAAGATGGCATTTTTCTTTTCCTCTCCTGTCGATGAATATTTAAAACGTGGCTAGCTGTGTGTAGGTTTCGTTAACTGCTCCTAAGTTGTGTGCCAAAAAGTTTTCTGGCCCTCATCACTTTCTAGGTGGCAGATTTGTTCCCCCATCCGTTGCAGAGAAATTCAAGCTTAACCTGCCAGAATATCCTGGAAGTTCTATGTGTGTTCGAATTGGAAAGCCTCCACGAGTTGACATATCCACTCTTAGAGAAAACTATATCTCTCCAGAGTTTTCTGAGGACCAAGCTGATGCTGATCCCTTTGCTCAGGTATTACTTCACATCAAACTGGGTGACTGTTTTCTTTTTCACTTAAACACCGTCTGTGTCCAGAAATGGATTTTGGCCTGGACCATTACTGGTATAGAACAGAAGAAACGGAAGTAATGGGCCGTCAGTTAGCAGATTCTGGTATGCATCAGCCATCAAGAATCTGCCAGATTTTAAATTTATTAGAATTCTGAGAAGCGAGGAATCTTGTTACTTGACCATGACATTTATGTCGAGCTGAATGTAGATCGAGATGAAATTTCCTAACAGTATTACACCTGCTTTTTGTAATTTGTAGTATTTTTGTGTTGCTGTAGTTCCAAAAATGGTTCGATGATGCTATGGCGTCCGGATTGAAGGAACCTAATGCTATGTCACTTTGTACGACTGGAAAAGATGGAAAACCGTAAGTTTCTTAAAAATCTGATTTTATCGCGCTATTCTGATTTTATGGCGCTAGGACACTTGCAGCTATGAACTTTTACAACTAGGTTGAGTGGTTTGGTTCCTGCAAAAATCACCTTTTTGTCTTTCACCATGTTGCTGTTACTCGTTGTTACTTCTGTTGAATTTTCATTTAAGTCTGCGTATTTTTATATGTTGCTACAGTTCGTCAAGAATGGTCTTGCTGAAAGGGCTTGACAAAGATGGTTTTGTCTGGTGAGTTCTGCTGTATTACATCATTTTAATATACAGTATATTGCTTTGATGAATTTTGTCTGGTTTCTCAATTTAGAATTCACAGCCTCTCATCTTTTGGACAGGTACACAAATTATGAAAGTCGAAAGGCTCATCAAATATCAGAAAATCCTCATGCAGCTCTGCTGTTTTACTGGGATGCTTTGAATCGTCAGGTATTTCTTATATTTTTTAAACGGTATCCATTTGTTATAAAGGGGTCAATTCACAAGTACTATTGGCACCATTTTCTTTATCTGAGGGAATTTCATTGTTTCCTGTCACTATTTTAAAAATGAGTAGAAAATAAAATTGTGGTTTTTGCAACTCTGTAACATCCTTGCCTTGAGAAGAATTCACAAAGGTCATAACTGGAATCAACGCCTTCTAGTCTCCAAGGTGTTTAAAACATCATTTTTAATTCTAAATACCAAACCCCCAGAACTAGGTTGCACCTTGAACTAGACCTTACCATTTGGCTAGCTTGTGCTGTCAGAGTCTAAGATTCTCAAAAAATGCTTAGTACCATGAAGAACAAAATGCTGCAACATTATTTTTGTCTCAAATCTTTCTTGGATGAGCAAAGGTTCAACATGCATTGTTGCTTCAGGTAAGAATTGAAGGGCCGGTGCAAAAGGTTTCAGATGAAGAATCTGAGAAATACTTTCACAGCCGACCAAGAGAAAGCCAGATTGGGGCAATAGTTAGCAAACAGGTTTCTTTTTTGCCATTCTTAGGTTTGATTTCTTGCATCCTGTCAATATCTCTGTTATTTTACTACATATTGCCTAGATCTGTCTCTTATTTTCCTTCAGAGCACGGTAATATCTGGAAGGCATGTTCTCCACCAACTAGAAGAAGAGCTGGAGGCTCAGTTTGCTGATGGGTTAGTTATTCATGCTTAACCACTAACACCTAATTATTATTTCTGCATGGATTAGCGTGGGTGGAGAGTATTATCATGGATAAGATGCATTTCAGCACGCATAACATTCATGCATTTCTAGATTTAAATGTGCGAACTAATCGATTTGCATCCATACTGATCAGTTTGCCTGGATCTGAGGATCAGGGATAATACGCGGTCATGTTGCTATATGATGGATTTCTCATGACTGGCTTCGTTATGATAATACAACAATTTTTGCATTGTGGCATAGAATCTCCTCTTTTGGCAATGCATTGTCGAAAGTGGATATTGAAACTCGGCACTCCACACTTCACCAAGTTGATCATGATGATTATCTGTGGTAAACCAACTTCATAAAATTTTTAGAACGTAATATGGATGGGCTAGAGGAACTAGCCTACGGACATTCTTATTTTCAAGTTGTGTCAAATACCATGTTAACAAAGTGCTATCTGGCTTGATTATAGTCTGAGAAGCGAAGTGTTCTATTTTAACCTTTTTCTTCATGTGGCAATGCAGAAGCCTGATCCCAAAACCAAAATATTGGGGAGGATATAGACTCAAACCGCAGCTTTTTGAGTTTTGGCAAGGACAGCCATCTCGCTTGCATGACAGGTGTGTTATTAAAGTAACAGTGTTTTTGCAACAATAGAACACGCTAGGTGTTTTTGAAAATATTTATATTTGTATCCATCCTTAATACATAAATATATACCGGTAGTTTTCTAAAAATCGGTAGGCAGCAAGCTGGTGGCTACCTAGGCGGTTTTTTAAAATTAATTTTTATAATATTTAGTAAAATTATATATTAATATCTTTAACTTAATTTTTATTTTATTTTTATTGTAGGATCTTAAATCATTATTTGATATAGGTGGGAAGAACATAGCTAATAGAAAAATAAGATGAAGTTTTTATTTTAGGATATTAAATCATTGTTTAAAGTAGATTAATATCATCATTGAAAAAATGGCTGATAAAAAAATAAGATGAAGCTTTGTATTTTGGGATATTAAATCATTGTTTAAATAACTCAATATCATCATTGTGATCTTCTTTTTCTTCGGATGAAAAATTATCATCTAGATCGCAGACGAAGAAGAAGTTTGGTGTGTTATGACAGACCAACAAATCGCATTTCTTGTTGGACTTTGGTTTATGACCTATAAAAAAATACCTTTTGTTTTTTTTATTGGACTTGTAATTTAAATTAAAAGACCAAAATTTTTTTAAAAAAAAATCAAAAAGAAAAAAAAACTTAAAAACAGGGTCGCCTAGAATTTCTTCTATGCGGTCCTCCACGTCTGTCGCCTAGGCCGATTTTAGAACAGTATTACGTACATAAATATGCATTCATTTGTGTGTGTGTCAACAATTATTTATTTTCCTTTTTTGATGATATAATAAATGTATATGCATAAATATACATTCATTTGTATTATCTATGTGACAACAATGATTTATTTTCCTTTTTTGGTGATATGCCATGCCCCATGTATTACAATGTTTTCAGGTTACGTTACTCTCCAGAGGTGATGGATGGGAAGAATGTGTGGAAAATTGATAGATTGTCTCCATGACTAGTATTCTCAGTATCTTCGTTATGAGATCTCAATTCTGAAGTTCCATTTGTTTCTTAGTTTTTCTTCTTTATGTCGATAGCAATACAATGTACACTATACAATGTTGTGAGACGATATATGCACATATAATTACAGCTCCAGGTTACATGAAATCTTCTTCTCTGTGCAATTGGTTTATTGTGGCAGTTGAAATCTTCTCTGTGATCAGGATATTATCAATCACTTGCAAAATGCACCACTGATTGAACAGTTTTATCACTACAAAACCAGCCAGACAAAATAAAATTCAGGTTCACAAATTGAACTCTCCAGTTATATCATTCTCCTCTTAGGGGTTAAATGGAGCCTAAGAAGTAAAAAAACAAGACAAAAAACGGGGGGGAATCCCCAAACAATGCAAATTACTGGTTGATATTAAGGATAACAACTAGTACAAACTCAGTCAAAGTATATGAACATCCTGATAAAATCCAGAAATGAATTGTGAATTCCAGAAATTAATTGTGAATAAAGTTGCATAATTGATTGTTACTGATGCATGATTCCTGCGAGGCCGCCAGAGTCCATTGAGTATATATATGCACTCTTCATCAGGGGACGTTTACTCTAAGTCAACAAATGTAGCTCTATTCTTACGAAGTCAGGTGTACCACTGCTGTTTGGATAGAAACTGCGTGTTAGGATATTATTTGTATATGGTTCTTGCCATCAACTTCAGAGTACCATGATTTCCATGCTTCAGCATAGTGCGAGAACAGGTCTTTTAAAGCTGAGAAAACAACCATGAAGCAAGTTCTCGTAAGCAAAATTTGGGACAGCATTAGAGAAAAATAATGAGCATGTATTTTAAGAGTGGTGTATATGTGCGTGCACTGAATTCTTCTGTTTTGAAACCACAACTGAATAAATTGAATACTGCAACTTAATGAGGAGTCTCCATTTATTAAGTGTGGTTAAAGAATGGAAGGTTTTTTCTTCTTTCCCACATGTATAATTGATTAATAGACAAGAAATGGTTTGTGTAATTTTAAGCACTGGACTAAACAAATAATCAGTTGATGATAACTCTTCTAATATGACTGAAATAAATCGAGTAAAGTACCTTGACTATGATATTGAGGCCGATAAGTGGAGGCTAGACTTTCCCGATCTATGACTTGTTTTTCTTTTTCATCTTGAGAAGCTCCAACCTCGTGCACATTTGCAGGAGCAAAAGGACCGAACTGGTAACTCTTGCCCCCTGTTTTTGCCCTTTCAACCTCGTTATCCAAAGTCTCCTGTTTAATTTGAATTGGTATATGTGGTTTGAGGAAACTAGGTGCATCCCCATCCACGTTGAACCTCTTTACAGTAGCATTAGTAAGGTCAGTTCCAAAAACCCTCTTCCTGGATTCACTCAAAACCAAGGACTCCACATTTCCTTTATCAGGTTTTCCATTCAGCCCCAACCATCTGAAAGCTGGTTTCCTTGTTTCAGGATGATGCGTCTGAACATCATTCAAGAGATAGATAAGCGCTAGAGTTACATACATTTTAATCTTTTTGAACTTGTCCATGCGAAAGTGTATTGATGAGAACAAAATATGGAAGTTTTGTACAACAGTTTTGGTTTTATAGTCCTATCACTCAATAAGATGTCTCACCTTCTCAATAAAATTCATGGAAGACAGAACATTAGATATATCATACAGCCTTCTAACCTTTGCTGCAGAGTTCCAAAAAGTAAACATTAACCAAAGGAGTCGTACATATTTTATTTCAGAAATAACATATCAAAAGTGAAGGTACGCAACTTCTTGTATTCATTGAATCGCGGCTTCCATCCCCAAGCAGTAGCTTTGCAGCATCATCAAGAGAAATCATATCCATCTAAACAATAATTGTAACATTATAAAACTGCATAGATTACAAATAGAATAAACCACAATTGCAAATAATTTAAACATTATCTTACATCAGTGCAAAGAAAAAGCTTAACAAAATTCTGAGTCAGAAGCCCAAGAGACTTCTCTTTTCTATTTTCACCTAAATATGGAAATAAATAAATCAATGATTCAGCACTTGCCATGTCCAAGATTAGGAATCAGCCACAATCCACATCGAACAATGAGGAGAAAATGGCCAAGATTGATTACCAGATCTGTTTGACAAAGAGCATTTAGGAACAGAATTAGAGTCTGATTTATCAGTTTGACTTGAGTTGTTAAAATCTGAGCACATCTCGTCTTCTTCATCATCTGAAGTCTAAGGAAAATAATAATGTCAAATAAGATGATAAAGAATCCTGCAATCTGATGACACCCAATAATTCATTGGTAAGAAAACATCATGGTGCTAATTTTATATATATATAGAAAGAAAAACTTTCATTTCAGTTGGATAAAAACTTTCATTTCAGTTGGATCTGTCCACGACAATATAGCGTGAATCATCCGAATTAAAACTTTCAATCAAGAAACAGGCAAATAAATCTTTAGATAGGAGCATACTTTCTCAGAGCAGCTTGTTTCAACAGCAGAGCCATTCTCCTTTAAGCCCTCTCTCTGCCGCGGGGGCAGGGGGGAGTGGAATATCAAAAGATCTTGAATATATAAAATCTACAAGTTCAGCCAAGCCTCGTGGAAAACAACAAAATCAGAGAAGAAAAGTGTTATTTTTACTTTTAGGTCTTCCAAAGCCTTGGGGATTGCCCCAAACCCTTTCCATGTATAGCGATTCTTGGCCTTCCGTGCAAGGATCTGAGAAAAGAAATGCAGAATCCTAATTTTCAGGTCTAGAATAAAATCCCATGTAAACTCCCAAATATTCATTAAATTATGAAGAGGTCAGATTTTAAACTTCTTACGCCAATGCTTTCCAGAACGTTCACGATGTCATAAATTCGTCGCCTTTCCACCCCTGCAAACAAAATTAAAGGAAATCCCAGATCCAGATTACCGAGCAATGTTTTTATTAAGAAGCTCATTAAAATCAGACTCGATTAAATTTCAAGGAGTGCATTGCCGATCCATACCAAGCCGTGAAGCTGCATCGTCGAGCCCAATTGTTTCGAGACCATCTCTATTATACAAGCTCAGGAAACTGAACAAATAAAAAAACAAAATCAACCCACAAATTTTCCAAACTACAGCTCGTGCACAAAATTAAGAACTTGAAATTTCAGCAACACACACACAAATTGAAAGAAATGGGAAGAATGGGTCCTTGATTGAAAACGAAACACAGAGAAATTACTTGGTGCACAAGAGACCCAGAGATTTCTGTTTGCGGCAATATGGGACATCTTTATATCCAGAATCCATGGCTGCCGCTCCATGAAACTCAGGTAAAGCCATATGAATCTCTTCAAACAAGTATATCGATCTGTAAGCAACAACACAGATGTATATACGACCAAAACACACACAATATAGCGTATCACTGCGTGTTCTTGGAGGACCGTTAAAAAGGGTTCCATTGCAGTGGCGGCAATCGGATGAATCAAGGGTTTGTATGTGCAATATGATTGCGATAATTTGTCGATTTGGGGGAGGGAATTCGAATGTTTGAAAATAGGCCATGCAAAACAGCGGGAATTTGAACATTATCTTTGAATGCGGAGAGTCGCCGGTTTAGAACGAAATTACTGTTTTGACCTCGCTGGAGCTGGTTTGTGTTTTACCGTGAGTGGGCAATCGTGGAATTTCGCATGGGGTTGGGTGGATTTGCCTTAAACTCTCATTCATTTAATTTTACTAATTTTATTATTTCTCTTTTTATTTGTGGATCTGTCACGGTTTGAGAACTAGTTGGCTTTCGATAATCCGATATTACATGACTTGTGATTAGTACCATAAATTAGTTTTGCATCTTAAGTTGTTTTTCTTTCATTGTTTGATCTTTTATCGTTTTACTAATTTAATTCAATTCTCAATTTATTTGTTGATCCGATTACAACTCCGTTCACCTAATTGAAATGACCGCCCAGAACCGAAAACTGAAACGGTTCTTCGGTTTCAACTCTAAAATGAAATCGAGAACTAACAACTATAGCCAAATTATAATAACAAAATATGAAAACAATAATTATAGAGCTGTAAACGAAAGCAAAATCATATAGACACTAAACAGAGCACTAATGAAAATCAGTATGCAATTGAAAGTATAAATATTGAGTATGTAAATAATTCAAAGACTATTGAATTTCCGAGTTGAAATTCACTTTGGTTGCATTTAGATTCATTGGAAGATTTAAGAAGGGAACTATACATATCTCTATGTTAGGATGGATTTGATTTGATTTTTTTTTAAGAAAATGAAAATCTATTGAACTTATATAATTGGATATAGACCAAAATCGAATTCCACTTGGATTGAGTTTTGGATTTATGTTTGGATTTTGATGCAGTATCTGAAGATAAATTTTGAAATAAATTATGGGTTCAATTCGAAATTCACCACACTGATTTTAAAATTAACTACGTAGGATTTGAAACTCGATTTCAAGCGATTTACCCAAACAAACAGGTTTTATGTTTTTATAGATTTAAAATCTATAAATCGTGTTTAGATTTATTAATTTCGATAATAGATTTTATTATTTACAGTAAAACAATATATCAAATATTAAATCTACAACTTCTTAACCACTAAACACCTAATTATTATATAAATTGTGCATGGATTAATCTGGGTGGAGAGTTTCATCATGCATAAGCTACATTTATGCACGCATAACATTCATGCATTTCTAGATTTAAATGTGCAAAGTCCAGTGTTCTAAATGGCGGTCGCCTAGGTGGTGGCCCTCGACCGCACCTCCTACGCATGAGGCGTGTGTTTTAGGCGGCCCAAGCTATACGGCATTGGGGAGGCGGGTCGAGGCGGTAGCAGGCGGGCGAGGAGGCAGGTGAGGCGGGCAGTCAAGATTTTTAAGTTGTAGTCAACAAATTTTAAAAACTTAGTCAAAGTCAACTAATTTTAAATCTCAAAACCCTAGCACATCTCACTTTCTCTTTTTTACTTTTGGTTTTGACTCTCAAGTCTCAATCACTGAGCCCACCAGACACTAGGTGCATGTGTAGATGACTTGGAAGATTAGTTATGTTTAGTCTGGTACTTGTTCTAATGATGGATAATAGATTGAAACTTTGAAATTTAAACTTAGTTTTTGGTAAAGAATATTTATATTATTTTGTTAGCATAATATCATTAATATGATGCTGAATATTTATTAATTATCTTGTTAGCTTGCATTTATATATTTATTTGCATATTATCCAGATGATATTATATTGTATGAAACTTCTTTATGCTTAAACATTATTTAATTACACATCTTACATAAAAAAAATGATGACTATTTGTGACTATATTGCATGATTGTATATTATCATCTATATAAAAAAAATTACTTAAAAAAGTTCAACCGCCCAGGCGGCCGATGTGGTAACGGTCACCGACCGCCTCGCCACCACCGACCGCCATTCACAACCTTGGTGCAAACCAATCCATTTGCATCCACTTCCGATCAGTTTTAGCGGGATCTGAGTATCGGGGGTAATATGCCGTCATGTTGCACTATGATGGATTTCTCATGACTGGCTTCATTATGATCATACAACAATTTTTGCATTATAGCACATAATCTCCTCTTTTGGCATTGCATTGTCGAAAGTGGATATAGAAACTCGGAACTCCACACTTCACCAAGTTGGTCGTGATGATTATCTGTGGTAAACCAACTTCATAAACCATAAAATTTATAGCATGTAATATGGATGGGCAACAAACATCCTTATTCTCAAGTTGTGTCAAATACCTTATTAACACCATGCTATCTGGCTTGATTATTGTCTGAGAAGCGGAGTGTTCTATTTTAACCTTTTCTTCTTATGGCAATGCAGAAACCTGATCCCAAAACCAAAATATTAGGGAGGATATAGGCTCAAATCGCAGCTTCTTGAGTTTTGGCAAGGACAACCATCTCGCTTGCATGACAGGTGTTTTATTGAAAGTAACAGTGTTTTTGCAACACTAGAACACGCTTGGTGTTTATTCAATGAATTTTATTTGTATTGAAAATATTTATAGTTGTATACATCCTTGATACATAAATGTGTATGCACATGTAATACAATGTTTTCAAGTTACGTTACTCGCCAGAAGTAATCGATGGAAAGAATGTGTGGAGAATTGGTAGATTGTCTCCATGACTAGTATTCTCAGTATCTTCATTATGATATCTTAATTCTAAAATTCCATTTGTTTCTTAGTTTTGTTTTTCTTTTGTAGATAGTAATACAATGTAAACTGTACAATGTTGTGAGACAATCTGCACATATAAGTACAGCTCCTGGTTAAATGAAATCGTCTTACTTCTCAGCGCAATCCGCATACTGTGACAGCTGAAATCTTCTCGATGTAATCAGGATATTATTGATCACTTACAAAATCGACCACTGATTTAACAGTTTTATCACTACAAAACCAGCCGGACAGAATCACATTCTCATGTTAAAAGTTCAATGAAGCCTCATAATGAAAAAGAAAAAAGAAGGAAAAACAAAATTCCCCATACGATGCAAGTTACTGGTTGATATTTAGGATAGCAACCAGTACAAACTTTCACTCAATGTATATGGATGCTCAAATTTGAGAAGGGATCAAGGATGCCAACGTGATCCTAGAGTCTATCATGAGAAAATCCAGAAATGAATTGTGAATAAAGTTGAATGATTGATCGTTACAGATGCATGATTCCTGCGAGATCGCCAGAGTGCATCGAGTATATGCCTTCTTCATCAGGAGCCATTTACTCTAAGTCAACAGATGTACCTCCGTTCTTAGAAAGTGAGGTGTACCACTGCTATTTGAATAGAAACTAGGGTGTTAGGACTTCAGTTGTATATGGTTCTTGCCAGCAACTTCAGAGTACCATGATTTCCATGCTTCAACATAGTGCGAGAACAGGTCTTTCAAAGCTGAGAAAACAACCATCAAACGAGTTTCTGGTAAGCAAAATTTGGGACAATATCAGTGAAAATTATTGGGCATGATTTTAAGAGTAGTGGTGTATATGTGCGTGCACTGAATTCTTCTGTTTTGAAACCACATACTGAATAAATTGAATAATGCAACTTAATGAGGAGTCTCCATTTATTAAGTGTGGTTAAAGAATGGAAGGTTTTTCTTCTTTCCCACATGTATAATTGATTAATAGACAAGAAATGGTTGGTGTAATTTTAACCACTGGACTAAACAAATAATAAGTAGATAGCTCTTCTAATGTGACTGAAATAAATTGAGTAAAGTACCTTGATTATGATACTGAGGCCGATAAGTCGAGGCAAGACTTTCCCAATCTATGATCTGTTTTTCCTTTTCATCTTGAGAAGCTCCGTCCTTGTGTACATTTGCAGGAGCAAAAGGACCAAACTGGTAACTCTTGCCTCCTGTCTTTGTCTTTTCAACCTCATTATCGACATTCTCTTGTTTAATTTGAATTGGTATATGTGGTTTGAGGAAATGGGATGCATCCCCATCCACCTTGAACCTCTTTACAGTAGCATTAGTAAGGTCAGTTCCAAAAAACCTGTTTTTGGACTCACTCAAAACCAAGGAATCCACATTTCGTTTATCAGGTTTTCCATTCAGCCCCAACCATATGAAAGCAGGTTTCCTTGTTTCGGGATGATGCGTCTGAAAATCATTCAAGAGACAGATAAGCGCTAAAGTTGCGTACATTTTAATTTTTTAAGCTTGTTCATGCAAAAGTTTATTGATGAGAATAAAATATGGAAGTTCTTGACAACAGTTTTGGTTATATACTCTTATCACTCAATAAGATGTCTCACCTTCTCAATAAAATTCATGGAAGATAGAACATTAGCTATATCATACAGCCTTCTAACCTTTGCTGCAGAGTTGCAAAAAGTAAACATTAACCAAAGGAGTCGTACATATTTTATTTCTGAAATAACGTAACAAAAGTGAAGGTACGCTACTTCTTGTAGTCATTGAATTACGGCTTCCATCCCCAAGCAGTAGCTTTGCAGCATCATCAAGAGAAATCATATCCATCTGAACGATAATCTTAACATTATAAAACTGTATAGATTACAAATAGAATAAGCCACAATTGCAAATAATTTGAACATTATCTTACATCAGTGCAAAGAAAAAGCTTAACAAAATTCTGAGTCAAAAGCCCAAGAGACTTCTCTTTTCTATTTTCACCTAAATATGGAAAATAAATCAATGACTCAACACTTGCAATGTCAAAGAAAAGGAATCAGTCACAATCCACGTCAAACAAACAATGAGGAGTAAATGGCCAAGATTAATTACCAGATCTGTTTGACAGAGAACATTTAGGAACAGAATTAGCGTCTGATTTATCAGTTTGACTTGAGTTGTTCATATCTGAGCACATCTCGTCTTCTTCATCATCTGAAGTCTAAGGAAAAGAATAATGTCATGATAAATAATCCTGCAATCTGATGACACCCAAGATTTAGTGGTGAGAAAACATCACGGTGTGAATTTAATATGTATATAAAAGAAAGAAAAACTTTCATTTCAGTTGGATCTGTGCACGACAACATAACGAGAATCATCCAAATTAAAACTTTCAATCAAGAAATAGGCAAATAAATCTTTAGATAGGAGCATACTTTCTCAGAGCAGCTTGTTTCAACTGCAGAGCCATTCTCCTTTAAGCCCTCTTTCTGCAGGGAGGAAAAGATCAAAAGATCTTGAACATATAAAATCTACAAATTCAGCCAAGCCTCATGGAAAACGACAAAATCGGTGAGAAAAAATGCTATTTACTTTTAGGTCTTCCAGAGCCTTAGGGATTGCCCCGAACCCTTTCCATGTATAGCGATTCTTGGCCTTCCGAGCAAGGATCTGAGATACAGAAATGCAGAATCCTAATTTCCAGGTCTAGATTAAAATCCCATGTAAACTCCAGAATATTCATTAAATTGTGAAGAGGTTCAGATTTTAAACTTCTTACGCCAATGCTTTCCAGAACGTTCACGATGTCATAAATTCGTCGCCTTTCCACCCCTGCAACAAAATTGAAGGAAATCCCAGATCCAGATTACCAATCAATGTTTTTATTGAAAAGCTCATTAAAATCAGACTCGATTAAATTTCAAGGGGTGCATTGCCGATCCATACCAAGTCGTGAAGCTGCATCGTCGAGCCCAATTGTTTCGACACCATCTCTATCATACAAGCTCAGGAAACTGAAAAAAACAAAAAACAAAATCAACCCACAAATTTTCCAAACTACACCTCGTGCACAAAATTATGAACTTGAAGTTTCAGCAACACACGCACACACACACACACACACAAATTGAAAGAAGTGGGAAGAATGGGTCCTTCATTTAAAACGGAAGACAAAAAAATTACTTGGCGCACAAGAGACCCAGAGATTTCTGTTTGCGGCAATATGGAACATCTTTAGATCCAGAATCCATGGCTGCCGCTGCATGGAACTCAGGTAAAGCCATATGAATCTCTTCAAACAAGTATATCGATCTGTAAGCAACAACACAGATGTACATACGACCAAAACACACACAACAAAGCGTATCACTGCGTGTGCTTGGAGACCGTTAAAAAGGGTTCCATTGCAGTGGCGGCAATCGGATGAATCAAGGGTTTGTAAGTGAAATACGATTGCGATAATTTGCCGATTTGGGGGAGGGAATTCGAATGTTTGAAAATGGGGCATGCAAAAACAGCGGGAATCTGAACATTGTTTTTTGGATGCTCAGACGTGCCGGTTAGTAGTAAACTACTGTTTGGCCCTCGCTGGAGCTTCGTTTGTGTGATAATGGCGGGGTTTAATTGGAATTTCGCATGGGGTTGGGTGATTTGCGAGGAATCTTGTGATGTAATTACTCATCACGTGGGTGGATTTGCTTTTAATCCGACGTTTTAATCATATGATTTTACTGATTTTATTAGAATTACATTTGGATTTCATGAAGAATTTGAGGATATGATTATAAATAACTCAATGTTGAGATTGATTTGATTTCTTAAAAATCATAGAAAAAAATAAGAAATTATATAATAGGATATGAGTAGGTCTCTTGTGATAACTTTTATCCGTGAGACGGGGTCAACCCTACTCATATTCATAATAAAAAGTAATACTCTTAGCATAAAAATTAATATTTTTTCATTGATGATCCAAATAAGACATCCATCTTACAAAATACGACATGTGAGACCGTCTCACTTGAGTTTTTGTCATAGGATATAGATCGATTTTGAAATCCACTTTGATTGAAATGTTTGGATTTGATACGGTATCGTAAGAGAGGATTTGGAACAAAATTTGAGATGAATTTGAAATCGTCGTCACAATGATTAAAAAAATTAACTATTTAGAATTTGAAATACGCTGCTAATTTAGATTTGCTCAAATATACAAATGATTTGTTATTATAGATGTAAAATCTATAATTTTCTGTTTTGATCGATGAAGTTTGATCATAGTTTATTGTTTACAATTAAATAATAAATCAAAATTTAAATGTTCGCATTACTTATTTATACATTACTACCACAAAGTATAATGAATTTCAAATGATCTCATTATCCGATGAATTTGAAATTTTTCATAATCAAAATAAAAATATTACATAAACATGTAATATATGAATATGAAGTTTATAGTTTCACATTTTTAAAAAACAAAAACACATTTAAAATTATCAATCCAAACACAATTTTATTTCAAATTGATTCATCCACCTAAATACAATCTCAAATCTAATTATTCCTGAAAAATATCTCGAAATCCAGATTCGATATATCAATTCAAGATAACATTTTGAATATTTATTGATAAATGTTAGAGTTGTCAAAACGATCCAACTGCTCAGGCCAATCTGCACTCCATCACTTGGCAGCATGGGGTAGGCCCGATCAGTCATTCGGACAGGTTGAAAAACATACCTATTTGACGAGATGGGATGAGCTCCGACCATATTAAGTTGGTTGGGAGACGGATCTCATGGGTCGTATTTTGGACGATTTTACAGGTCGTATTCTATGAGACGGATCTTTTATTTGGATCATTCATGAAAAATATTATTTTTTATACTAAAAGTATTACTTTTTACTGTGAATATCGAGATGGTATATTGAAACCACCGCGAAAGACGGCGACGTAGATAGAATCCAACCCTTTCATCCTCCTTTACTTTCCGTCTCGAATTCAAATTTCACTATCTGAGCTTCACCTTTGAAACCCAACAACCTTCTTTTCACACGAAAAATAAATCTCTCCGAACACACGCATCGAGTGAGAGAAAGTAATGTGAAGAATTAATACAGGACGGGAAGTGAAATTCTCCTGAACAATGTCCTCTAAAGAAACCTGCCGTACTGAGCTTCGCGCCGCCGTCCGACACCTCAGTGACCGTGGCCTGTACACAGCTTCCAAATGGTAAAGCTTTTAACCACTTGAAAAACCCATCTTTTTTCCATTAAAGGATTGTCCGATTAGTTAAAAGGCCCAGCCTTTTCTTTCTGGTTTTTATGATTCTTGATTTCTTCAGGGCAGCGGAGCAATTGATGGGAATAGAACAAGACCCTTCAAAGCACACCCCGTCACATACCAGATTCCAGCGTGGCAGCTCCAGCATCCGTCGTCGCTTCCGCAGCACTAATGCCGGAGATTCATCGACCACCCCTTCTGCCGGGATGTCATATGTTGCCACACCGACAATGATGGGGATGGAAGAGTATGATTATGATCCGATTGACGGTGATATTTATCTGCTGGCAAAGTCTTACTTTGACTGCAAGGAGTATAGGAGGGCTGCTCATGTGCTACGAGATCAGACTGGGAAGAAAGCAGTATTCTTGTGCTTCTACTCTCTATATTTGGTTGGTTTCTGACTTAGATGTGGGATATATTTGTATTTCGCTGTTGGTTTACATGTTGGCTGATTGAACTCTGGCTGTTGCTTGAACTAATAGTTCAAAATTTTTGGAAAATGAAGAAAATTGAATTATCCATTTGCAATTCCTCATCTTTCAGATTTTGAGCAACTAGTCTAGGGGTGGCTCATGACTGGTTTTCTAATGCTCGCCCAATGAATCTCAAGGTTTAGTATTGTCAACTTGAGTGTGTTGTATTTCTTAATTTAGTATCCTTATGGGTCGATTTAGCCTATTCAGATCTTGCTATAAATTGAGATGCTCTGGAAATGAATACTTGTCTTTTATCCCTTATTCTACTTCATTTTAGCATCAACAGATTTTTTGAATAAAATGCAAGTGGAAGGGTAGTTTTGTTTCTTAGATTGTGGCAGAACGACACAACATAAGCATTCGATTTTCTGAAGGTACCCTCCAGCATGTTCTGGGTGTAAATAGGATTGTTTGGCCGGTCAATGCTTAGGTTAAATGACTCGGCATTTAGATCTGTTTCTTTCTGTGCAGATATGTGGTTTGTGGATCAATTTATCTCATGAGACTTTCAGTGGAAATATCAGCCTTGCAATAACTTATTACATTTTTACTATTGAATCAGAAGAGAATTGAATATGTATGAGTAGTGAAGATCTCTTCTGATTTGAGCACTTCATTGGGTTCCAAAATCATCACTTTGGATGAACTAATCAATTGTCTTCTGTAAAGCATAGGAAATTGACTTTTTTTCTGTTACTTATCTTTCCTGTGTGAAAGGACGGAGGAGGTAACAATGCTTTTACTGGAGCTACAGCAAGTAGTTCGAGACTTGTGCTTCATTTTGCGTCAATGGTTAGCGAACATGTATTCCTTCGATGGTCCGCTTGAACATTTTGATTAATAGCTAAATACAAATAGACAAACATATGATTGAAGATTCACACGGAGAGGAAATAATAGAAACTTTTGATTTTTGGACTCATGATTAATGTTATACAAACAAGGGTAGATAACAACATCAATCGTCTTATTGTGAATATTTGTGTACTTTTCTCTTATCTTGTTGCACATTCATGCTGCAATAAACGCCTATAACCAGCAACACTATTTGATGCAATATGAGATTGTGTTAAAATCCTGAGAACATAAATTTCCGGGGGGGAAAAACTGGAAAGTGGGAACAAGAAATCCCTGTAAATTATGGCAAAAAAGTGCTAAACAAGAAGATTTTGAAAGGTACCTCAAAACAACTACTGTAAGTAGTGAGACCAAGAAAGCTCATTTCTATTTTAAAAACCAGAAGAGTTTTGCACGTGGAATTTATGTGCAAGTTGCTCATGCGACTATCTATCAATGTCCCATATGGTTAGAATTAGCAATTCTTTGCATAAAAAAGATTATATATAGATACTCATGCTCGGGGTGCTAAATTTTGACATCGGTACTCGAGCATTAAAATAGGATCCCATTATGCAAAGGAAGGAACACAAACCCAGCCATAAGATTTTGCTTTGGCACTCTTCGGTTTGTGCTCCTATTGACCAAAATGATCTGTGAGATTTGGGAAAAAGTAAATTCTTCTAGTTATTATGTGGTTGAGCAGGGGACCACTAGTTATATCTCTCTATCTTGCCCCCTCCCTCCCCCTCCCCCTCCCCCTCATTCTTAATATGTATCTGTGCCCATCATAAATAAGTTTCTAACTCATGGCTGATTGGTGAAATCACAAGAAGTCCATTAGTGAACATTGACTGTTAGATTTCTGATTCACCATGTAATAGGTCCGGTTATCTGAAATTTAAACAGTGGTGGCATTATCTTTTCTTTCTTTTTTTTCCGAATTAAAGTGGTGGCATGATTTTGATTACATGTTTACTCAACATGGAGAAGAGGCATACAAAATGTTGATTTTGCTATGAGATTTTAGCCGTGTAACTGGTATCTATTGTAACCCATGAACAGAAACAATTTGGAGCAAGCATATGGGCCTTTGGTGTTAGGTCTATTTCTCTATGTGATTCTAACCTGCATAGTTATGATGGCAATTTCCAGCTGTTTGTGGTACTGGGCATTGCGTACAAGTGATCCTCTTTTCCCATTATTAAATGTGCATTGTGGCTTCATGAGCTGTATCATCTTACAAAAAGTTTCGCATATTTTATCTTCCACAAAGGCATAATTAAATTTTATTCACTTCCTTTTCTTGATGAAGGCCGGAGAAAAACGAAAAGAAGAAGAGATGATAGAACTCGAGGGACCTTTGGGCAAGAGTGATGCTGTGAACCGAGAACTGGTTTCTCTTGAGAAAGAACTGTCAACACTGCATAAAAATGGAACAATTGACCCTTTTGGTCTCTATGTGTATGGACTTGTCCTCAAGGAGAAAGGCAGTGAGAATATCGCTAGGTCTGTGCTTGCTGAGTCTGTGAATAACTACCCTTGGAACTGGAGTGCTTGGTCTGAGCTACAAGTCTTGTGTACCACAAGTGAGGCATTAAATAGTCTTAATCTCAATAATCACTGGATGAAGGACTTTTTCCTTGCCAGTGCTTACCAAGAACTCCGGATGCTTAACGAATCCTTGGCAAAGTATGAATATTTACAAGGAACTTTCACTTGCAGCAATTACATACAAGCTCAAATAGCTAAAGCTCAATATAATCTCAGGGAGTTCGAACAGGTGGAAATTATATTCGAAGAACTCTTAAGAAACGATCCTTATAGGATTGAAGATATGGATATGTATTCCAATGTGCTCTATGCCAAGGAATGTTTCTCTGCGTTGAGTTATCTAGCCCACCGTGTGTTCTTGACTGATAAATACCGACCTGAGTCATGTTGCATAATTGGAAACTATTACAGTTTGAAAGGGCAGCATGAAAAGTCGGTTGTGTATTTCCGTAGGGCTCTTAAGCTGAATAAGAATTACTTATCAGCATGGACTCTTATGGGTCACGAGTACGTGGAGATGAAGAACACCTCAGCTGCAATTGATGCCTATCGAAGGGCGGTAGATATAAATTGTTGTGACTTTAGAGCTTGGTATGGATTAGGCCAGGCATATGAAATGATGGGAATGCCCTTTTATGCACTTCATTATTTTAAAAAATCAGTGTTCTTGCAGCCAAATGATTCTCGCTTGTGGATTGCAATGGCTCAGTGCTATGAAACCGAGCAACTTCATATGCTCGAAGAAGCCATCAAATGTTATAAACGAGCAGCGAATTGCAATGACAGGGAAGCCATTGCTCTCCACCAGTTGGCAAAGCTTCACTGTGAACTTGGACATACCGAAGAGGCGGCATTTTATTACAAGAAGGATTTGGAGAGAATGGAGGCTGAAGAGAGGGAAGGGCCAAATATGGTCGAAGCATTGATGTTTCTTGCTCAACATTGTAAAAACCAGGAGAAATTTGATGAAGCAGAACTTTATTGTGCTCGTCTTCTTGACTATACTGGGCCAGTAAGTTATATTAGATTGTGTGCTTTATGTTACGTGGGTAGTGTGAATTCTGATTCTCATTGCACCATCGCTTCTGTGTGCAGGAGAAAGAGACTGCAAAGAATCTTCTTCGAGGAATAAGATACTCGAGGGATGTCGAGCACTTCCCTCCTTAAATTACTTAAATTTAAGCGGTGAGGCTGCTTTGATGATTGTCAAATCCATGTGTTTGCAATTTATTTTCTACTATTTAATGATATTTTTCTATATCAACAGATTTGAAATCTTTATCAGATGGAGTAACCTGATATCCGCCCTTCCAACTCAAACCATATCCTTTGTTTCAAACTCCGTCCGAGAGAATTTCATGAATCTTGAACCGAGGATATGAACCTGATGAGTACCAGATTACAGGAACACATCAGAAAGCCAAGGACTTCACATACTTCATTCAACTGACAACAATGGCGTGTCTATCAAATGTTGCTATTTGGTTCTCTTTCCGTATTAGTTTATTTGTGATATCGTTATTGTAAGACTGTAAGCATCAGAATACACTGCCTTTCGAGGCCTATGTTTTTGTCTGTAAAAATTCACAATTTCTCCCATGGAAATGTACCATAAACCTTAAAGAATCCTTGTGTACTTGCTACCTATAATTATGTGCATCCTTTGAAAAATCTGATTTTGCTTATTCCTAATTCATAGATTTCTATATCAATACAATGCCATTGAAAAGATGTTGACACTTGAGACAAATCACAAATGAAACCTAAACCTGTTGATGAGGCAAAAGAACAAGAAGCACAGAATGCTCCAAAATTACTTCAAATTTTATCCATTATTGACTGCCTGGAATGTCCTTAGACTTCTTATCTTTTGTACAAAATTTTCTGCGTTCTTATGTACTTAAGTGGCTATCTGGTCAAACTTCAGCTTAACTAGTTAATTCTGTCAAAAGGAATTCAAAAACTAATGTAGTCCTTGATGATCGTTCAACAAATAAAGGAGATCTCTAGGAAGCCATAGAGCTGGCGAAGCTGCTATTGTGTTCGAGCATGGAGTGCATTGAGGCACTGATGCCTAAGCTTCGCCACTCTGATTATTCCACGGAGCCACAATTCCAGGAGTTAGCTGCAAAGGAAGGAGCTGAACCAAGATTTTGCTGCAATGTAAAGGACTTCGTTGTTGGAAGACATGGTTTTGGTAGCATCAAGTTTTTTCGGGAAAGATGTGAGAAAGCTTGATCTCCAATTGTGTGAGAACCTGAAATTCCAGCAGTAGCAGCAGCTAGCAAATTTCAGCAGAAGCTAACAATTCCAGCAGCAACTCATATTTCAGAAGATGATATTTTCCAGCAGACAAAATCCAGCAGACAGAATCCAGCAGCAGAAGAGCGAATTCCAGCAGACAGTTACTGATTCAGCTTATGAGTTGTAACTGAATCATTTAACATGGAATAAAGGCTGTTAATGGCAGATTATGGCCATTTATTTGGGAGGCTAACAGTCAGACTTTGGGCCTATAAATAGCACCCTCAACCTCTGAATTGGGTTACACAAATCTTGTGATTATCACTTGAAATTAGAGCTAAGAGAGTGCCTATTTTCGAGCTGTTAAATCCAGTAGAGAGGCAAGCAGAATTTCAGACTTCAACCGAAACACTTTTAGCAAATTACAGTAAGTGGGCTTATATATAAATATCTTGAAATCCGTTTGATAATTCTGTTTTAAAGTTCAGTTTCTGTATGTTTGATTTTTGATATATGATTTGAAGCACTGAAACTCCCTAGTGAACTAATGGTAGGAATATATATTCTGAACATTTCTGAATTCTGATTATGATTCTGGCCTCACCCCTTAGAGGAGAGAACATATAGGGGACTGATATCAGTTTAGCCATGAAATTCACTAACGTGCTCAGTGCTTATTAATTCTGATTTCTGATCTGAAACATGTAAATTCTGAATTCTGATTTCTGTTATGAAAATACGAGTCTTCTGTATATTATTGTATTACTGTTTCTGTTGAAAACGATTTCGAAAACTAGTGAGTTATTCCCGCCCCTGCTTACTGAGTGACAATCATATCACTCACCCACCAAACATATCTCAGATAAGAACGAGGAAGAAATATTAGAAGAAAAAGAGCAGATCCAATTCTGGGGCTGGTGAAGAAGATTATTATTCTCAGTTTATGTTATGTTAATTCCGCTATATCTGTTAAGACAATGTTATGTCTGGTTTTACATTTCCGCTGTAAAACATCAGTATTCGAGTTGTAACAGACAATTGATTTATTTCGTATTATGAATAAAAGACTAGTTTCTGAATTCTGTACTCTGAGGCTTGTTGTTTTCGAATGTAAATTTGAGAGCAACGCCGGTGTCAACCAACCCCCGTCTCGGGGCGTCACAAATTGGACAAGGTCTCAATAAACCTGCCAAGGTGACACTTCTTTATTTTAAAAATACAGTGTTCTTGCAACCAAATGATTCTCGGTTGTCAGTGCTATGAAACTGAGCAGCTTCATATGCTCGAAAAGGCCCTCAAATGTTGGAATCCAATGAACAACAACGATTACTATAGCCTTCGCAGTGATTGAGCAATACAAAATCCAGTAGTAGTTGCCCGGGATGGGACTACGTAGCGATGCTTCACGGATTGAGAATAACTAATTTATAACTAGTATTCTTGTCTAATGGCTACCTATTATTCTATGCATTTACTGAAAATTCTTGATTTTGTTTATCACTATGCTTAGATTTCTATATCAATGCTAGGCCATGGAAATCATCCTGATTTCATGCATAACTTGAAAAGAGAAAACAAAAGTAAACACAAAAGATATACACAAGTAACAAAAGCACAGCAAAGATAGCACAAAGTTCCATTCAAAATTGCACGTCGTGTACGCACCTAAATGAACTCTAAACCTGCTGTTGAGACAAGAGAACAAGAAGCCCCTGCGGGCCGACCAATATCTCACTAAGGAAACTGACCAATCCAAACCAGACAACGGGGGTGACATCAACTCCACCGAGAGGTGGAATCAACTTCCTTGTCTGAACAAGAAGTGGCTCTGTAGGAGCATAAGCCACAACGTAAGGGAACTTCTCGACAGGCAACTTGGGATACCAAGACATGACTATCCTCAAAACGAACAGGAACCCGAATGCAGAGAAAAACGGGCCCAAGAATCCGATTGCGAGCTTTGCTGTAGCAGGGTCCAAATCCATTAACACCAGTGTTTCCAGGAATGGAGGACGTGGAATCTTGGAGACTTCGTGTCCACTGATTAAAGAGTCTCTGGATAAGGTTGAAAAGGAGGAAAGAAGGGGGTGATTGCAGGGAGAAGATGAGGGTATTCCTAAAGAACATCGTGCTCCGTATTTGTGTGGAAATCTTGGGATCTGGTACCTTGTGGGAGGGGATTCCAGGATTCCGACAGCAGCGGTAGTACATGGACAATACATCATCTGTTCAGGCTTAAATTCTAATATTGGATTCTACTAAATATTAATGTGGGCAATGTGTCATTTAAATACGCATGTACATACGTTTTGTGTATATATAATACACACACACACACACATATATATATATATATATGATCTGAACAAATAATATATAAAACATCTTACAAGTCGATTTTGTTAGACGGATCTTCCATCCGATTTATGAAAAAATATTATTTTTTATGTTAAAAATATTATTTTTCACTATAAACATGAATCAAATCAACATCAACGTATCTCATAAATATGAATCCACAAAACCGTCTTATGAAAAACTCAACTCTCAGTTCTTTTTGGCACCTATTTTTTTCCACCAAAGAATCCACCTAATATTTTAAATTTAAGGAACTCAAATCTGTTTTTTAAAAATAATATAAAAATAAAATAATTTGTAAAAACAGTGCAGTCTTAGAAAATTTCCAAAACTAGCAGCAGACAAATCCAGATTTATATTATTTTATATATTTTTTATTTTTCTTTAAATCGTGGCAGTGGACCACAGATTCTGAGCGGACGAACTCCATGCTAGCACATAATTTTGCTAATTATTGGAGGCCGAATCATATACATTTCGCACAATATATTCACTTACTCTTTCATAATTTTTTTGGTTTTTTTGTGAGGAAACAATATTATTATTTTTTCTCCTAATTTGCGTACACAAGCATATAATTATTTTATCTTATATTAATATTAAAACAAATTTATTATGTAATGTTATGTTATTATAATATTTTATAATATTGTCGTGTTATAATATTGTTCTTTGATTTTGTCGTCAATTCCATATGAACGGGTCTCAGAAGTTAATTTTAGTAATTTTTTTGTAATCGTATTATTTGTTGTGATAATATTAAAATTATTGTTCGTATTTATTTTTTAAAATATATATTTATTTCTACATTTATGAATGTTATAATTATTTTTTAAAATATGATATTATATTATACAATTATTGCTATTATGATCATTATCTACATTTTTATTAATATTAATAATACTCCGTTATTATTATAGGATCGTACTTTTTGTTATTATTCTTATAATAAATATATTATTTAATAATGATACAATAATAAATTTATACGAGTACAAATACTAAAAAAAATAACACAACAATGCCATCATGTGTTAATTTGGGTTGGATAAATGCTAAATTCATTAAAAAAAATTTAATATAAAAGTCATTTTCAGTCTTAAATATCTGAATTTAGTTGACCAAAAATAGGACAAGACAATACAAAGAAAACTTGTAGACTGCATAGTGAAAGTAGATTAGATTCCATAATTATGCAGCTAACATATGTATAGCTTAAGAAAATAACATTATTTCTGACGTATAGTTTGGTACATGAGACGAGACGACTGAAAAATTATAATATAAACACGATAAATCAATATATCTAGATAACAAAATGATTTATAACTATAATCTTTTGTATTAATCGAGTCAAACGTTAGTTGAAACAAATACGTGTAATCAATTAATACTTCATTTTACGTCCGATAATTAGCCGGGATGCCCTTTAGTTGTGTCTTTTGTGTTTTCCTCAAAATAGTAGTCTAGTTGTTCATGCTCAAAATTATCATCTACATATAAAAAAATAAGTGCAATATATAACTTTGGATATGTATATTCAAAAAGTACATTTCAAACTAAAATTAAATTTAAACACGTCAAAAATTATATATATGTTATTTAATTTATATATCACCATGAATTTTAAAAAATTTGAAGGAAATTTTTATGTTACTTATTTAATAAGTATTCATAGCTAATGTTACATATGCCATAGCTAAAAACATTTATGATCGAATATTATTTTTAATCGAAAAAATTTACTTTGTAATAGGTTTCTAAAATTCATTGAGTCGTTTGCTTATAGTCTTGCCTATCAAATCAAAGTCTCCAAATAAAAAAAAGTAGTGAAAATAAAAGATAATATATCATATTCGAAATCCAATTGTAATAAACCATTAATATAATTCAAAGAAAAAAAATGGAATCAAATTGTTTGCAAATAGTTCATTAAAATATTTTCTAAAGCTAGACCTAAACTTGACTTCAATGACTGGTACTCACGGAAAATTTAGGGTCCGATTCCAGAAAGTGTCACTAGTCCAGACGCGGGCTTTGAAATTATCTTGAGCCTGAAATCACAAATAAGATCGTTAGGAGGGGGCCAGGAGGGTGTCCTGGCGTAGCCCCTCCGACGCTCAAGTCAGAGACTGAGGATATATGGGGGGAGCAGCTAAGGGTCCTGCTGAAAACAATATAGTGAATGAATAACTGAACAATCAAACCTGGTATTTATAGGAAGATACCTGGGCCTTTGATGGGCTTGTCTTTCATTTGGGCTAGAGATGAGCCAATAGTAATAGATCTAACGACTGATTTCTTAAAAGTGGAGAAACATTTTTCTAAACATACCGACTAGATCGAGTTCAAACTCAATAAATATTCAATAAAATCGAACTTGTAAGTTCAACCTTCAATTACTCAAATAAAGTTCGAGCCTGAAAATATTCACTCAAATGAATATCAATTTGAGTTTATATATATATATATTTTAAAAAAAAAAAACTAATTCAATCAGTTATTTTTTCATTATTGACTCTCGTTTATGCTGGAAAACTGAACATTATGAAAGTGTATTTTGTCAGTGAGAAGTAAAATTTAATAATATATTCAAAATTTTAAAAATACAATCAATCTATACATAGAGATGGTTGAACATCATATTTCTTATTTTACTTAAATAATAAATTCCAAAATTACATATTTATACTAAAAAAAACTCATGTGAGACCTACTCTATATCACATGAATAGATAGAAAATAAATATGTGTTTGGTTGTGTTCTTCTGCCTTCACAATTATACCTTCATTGGAAAATAGATAGAAATTTTTATATTATACCTTATGCATAATATTAAATAAATATGTATAATAGAGAAATATAGAGAATAGTTTTAACTACCCTTCATAACTTTTTTTTTTATGTTGAAATTAATCTTAGCTTAGAAAATAATAGAATTTAAAGATTCAAATTAGATTGTTCAACATACATCTTTTTTATTATAATGAAAATATAACATTAATCTAGGATGAGTTGCAAACCCTGTGATAGATATTAAGATCACTTTTAGGCATGTGATGCCAGTTCGAAATCAAACAACAACAAACACTCCTCAAATTAAGAAAATGAGCAAGTCATACAAGGTTTTTCTAACATGGTTTACCAGGCTACATGATGTGCAAGTTACAGCGTTCATCCCAAGAGTTTATCCAGTGTACACCTACGAGTAGCGGCTCCGGATCTCCCTGTTGAAAAATGAATTTTGTCCCTGTACTGTACCATGTTAGGAAAAATTGCAATTTTTGTTATGTAGTAGGTTTGTCTATATTTTGCTTTAGTTTTATAACTTGTTAATGTTTGTTTCATTCACTAACTAGATTTTTGTTGTTTTCAAATTTTTTCACCCAAAACCACTAAATTTATTAAATATTATTTATTTGGAACTGATATTCTCCTACATGGAGCATGTAGCAATAATAAAACTTATATTATACACATTAAATTATATCTAAACAAAAATACAGAGAAACAACAAGTTTTTTCCTCTCATTTTGAAACAAGTGTCGTTTTGCTTTGTTTTTCTCCTTTAATTTTATTTCGATGTATGTAATATGAATTTATCCCCGCTACACGAACTACGTATAAAAATATCGATGTTAGATAAAAAAAAATATTCGGAAGAGTTAGTGATTTTTGACCAGAAAATGACAAACAAAAAAAATTCAAATTAGTTAATGAAAATAAATTTTGACAAATTGTATAAATAAAATATAAAATATATCAAATTAAAAGTATAAAATTACCATTTTTTACTAAGTTACCTAATAATAAACAGCAGCCAAAATATTATTTTTTATTTGCTTTATATATAGAATGTATAATATAATATAATTAAATTCCGTGTCTTCCCCCCTGTCCTTTGCTCTGTCCCGCCGCTAATTGCCGTTTCCTTTCCCACGCCGTCGCTGTCTCCACGAGATTAACGATCTAGTTTACCAGCCGTCGAGTCACTGACACTGCCAATTGACCGCTCGATTTTGGGTGAACTGAAACCCCAATTTCCAGGTTTAGCATCTTATTTCCAAGACCCCAATGCTACATTAATGGATGTGGATACAATGCCCCTGTGACTATCTATGTATTTCTCGCGATAGGGTTTTGTCTGTGTTCATTTATTCTTATTTGAGTTTTTTGCCGCTCATGGGTTAGTTTGTTCATTCCAATTTATAATTTTTCTTCGTATGGATTTTTTGGGTTTTGTATAAAATTCCTTTTTTTGATGAAATTAAATGGATATTGGGCTTATTATGTATGATTCAAAGCGGTAGTCTTGTTTCAATGTGGTTTTAGGTTTTCTGAGTGTTTATATTTTGGAGAAACTTAAGTTCATTTAAGTCCTTCAACGCGTATTCTTTGAGGAGTCACAGTTAGAGGAGAAGTAAAATCAATAAAACCTAATAATTTTATAAAAGAAAATTATATGTTTATTAGGGTTATTATCGAAGTGTAATTCATCAATGAAGATGTACAATGCTATTGAAACTCAAATTATCAAAGATTCTACTGGCTCGGATGCTCCAAAAAGACCGTCTTTGTAGAAATATGAGTGCGCGTTTTTCCTTATTTCTTTCCTTCCTTTTTTTTGTTTGTAGGACAGCTTACAAACTCGAGATCTTTGCAATATTTCCAGGGTTATTCTGCTTGGCAACAATAAGAGAGTAGTGGTTTGAAGCTTAATTGTATAAAAATTTGATTTAAACTCTGAACTCTTTAAATTCTGCCATCCTATAGATGACGATTATTTTTCAGAAAAGCAAAAGTGATTTCATCCTCATGATTTTTGTTTATCGAGGCATTATTAATGATGCAATGCTCTTGAGAAAAGCAACCTGAAATCTTGTAATGTGTCAACATGTACTATATTTTTATGATTATTTGTAATTCAGCCCTGCTTTTTATTGGAACTACTATTCAGTTCTTTCCCAGTTGTTTTTGAAAAATTTAATCTCGGAGATTATAATGTATATATCAATATGTTTCGAAGTCCCAATTTAAATTGGAATTTTCGAAGTCTTCTTGCAAGCGTATTGAAATATCATATTTGTGTCAAAATTTTCCAATGTTCCGTCCTAGTTCAAATGTTTGGAGAAAACGCTCTGAAATCTGGATTTACTGATTTTGTATTATTCATTCTATTCATTTTATGTGATGCTTGTTTCCTGACGCTGAATGACCAAGAACAGTGTCATCGACTCATTGCTGCCTTGCAAATATCAAATTAGATATTAACCGTCTTTCATATTCTTGATTATGATTAATGGTATTTCATGTTGTAGAACTTCTTTGGTGCAAGGGTTGGTTTTTGCACGGGATCTACTTCTACCGGAAAGTTTTCCTGACCAATTTCTGGAATCAATTCCCGCAAGTATTCTTCACCAGTGCCTAAATCAATCCCAAAACTTCCATGCTGTCGAAATTTTGCAATCCCTCTTCCTTAAAAGCTGAACCTGGTTTGATTAAAGATTAGTGTTTTGGCCCGAGGAATTGGAGGGATGCAAATTATAAGTGTGAAGAGGATTCATCATAAATGTCATTGTTACTTCAACGTCTCAAATGGTTTGTTACTGGTTTTAATAAATCAACATCTTTGAATCCCAAGCGCTTGAACAGTGCTGATGTAAAGCCTTTCCCCCTTGTACACTTGCCTGAGCAACAAAAGAAACAATCAGTGAAGCCGAACAATCTCAAGCCTAACAGTGAAAATTTTAAACTACCAATGCTGGAGGCTGTTTATGAGGTTGCTGTTTATATTCATCGGTTTCACAACCTTGATTTATTTCAGCAAGGGTAAGCGTAATATTAGTTTTGTTGCCATTCGATTGAGTGTGCTTGCTGTGTTGGTTGAACATAGGCGTTCCCTTCATATTTATTTGTTTATTAGATGGTATCAAATTCGCATTACGATGAGATGGGAAGATAGTGAACATGGTTCTCTGGGAACTCCAGCAAGAGTTGTTCAATATGAAGGTAATTATCCTTGAACTTGTTCATTTGTCAAAAGCCTATTTGTTAAGTTGTACCATTATCCTGCTATTTGTTGTTCTGCTAACCATTATTGTTCCAAATTATGAAATTGGATAAAAAGAAAAAAGCAGCACATTATTTCCCAACAAAGGGATCTATTGTACACAAACTCATTTTGATGCTTGTCGTTTCGTATTGCAACCCTATTTACTTGATGCTGAGACCACAGACAAATTCCTGGCCAGATAGTGTCATTTTTCATTCTGAGTGCTGCCAGTATATTGTTTCCGGAATTAACTTTCACACCTTGTGGAAGTAGATATTTTTAACCATCCCACACTTCTTTCTTTATTTGCTAGTTGTTTCTCTCTCAGAAGCTTTTTCAACCAAAGTTGTAATGTTAACTGATCACCCACTCTTTTGCATGTCTAAGAGTTGGAGAGACTTATGAATTTTCAGTTTTATGAACAGCTCCTGATGTGGGATCTGAAGATGTGTATGGAGTCTGGAGAATTGATGACACTGACCACAGCTTTTCAACACAGCCTTTTCGAATCAGATACGCGAGGCAGGATATTCTTTTGTCAATGATGGTCTCTTTTAACTTATCTCTTAGCAGTCTTGAGGTAATTTTTATCCTTTGTGCTAGTATTTTCATGCAGCACATTGTTTATGTAAAGAATATGCCTATTTCTGAATCAAACTTTTAGGAATTGATCCTTTGAGTGGACGATGAAAATTAAATAAGAATCAATGCATTTAATAACTGATGCTAGTAGCGAACACACGCCTATATAACTTAGGTGTTGGGTAGAACATGTAAACTGGTGAAGGTCCTTTCTGATATAGCTTTTTAAGAGATTGACTTGGGAAAGCAGTATGCCTGCTTTTATTTTTGTTTGAACACAAACATAAATTCAAGTTCGAGTGAGTATGTGTATTTATCCTGCCAACTTAATGGATATTTTTATTGTCAGGGTCCATCCTCATCTGCTGTTATTCTGAAGTTTGAACTTTTGTACTCTCCCGTGTTGGAGAACAGGTAAACCAGATAAAATTCTTGTTTACGTTGTTGTTCATAAGATAATGTTCTTCTTAATGTACTCTATTTTTTGTTTTCCACTTTCTCTAGTGGGCCAGTATATCAAAAGTTCAGTAAATTTAATGTTCTTGATTGTAGTAATTTTATTTAAACATTTGCAGGTACAATATTCAGGCTTGTTTGGACTCATGCCCTGCTGCCATACATGAATTTCGACTCCCTCCTAAAGCACTTTTGGGGTTGCATGCTTATTGCCCAGTTCATTTCGATGCTTTTCATGCTGCATTAGTTGATGTAAGTGTGCATGGCTGCCTGCTGAAAAATGGGGTTTACACTTCCTCGCTGAAGGTACCCAGGTTTGTTACAATTTCCATTTTTTGAGTTTAAATTTTGAATTGTTGGAAGATACTGAAGAGTACACATATAACACAAGATCCACGTACCTCTACCAAGGAGGCTTGCATCCACGAGAAAGGTGCTCTAAGTATTATAATTCTTATTAATACCTCTTGGTTCCTAATACAATGATCAATGAGAAAACACATTGGGGATAAATATGGTAGGAAATCCGACATAGATCACAATAAGATCAACTTGGGTTAGTTTTGCTTATGATGATATCAATATTGATTGTGATACAAGTGATTATTGTTTTATCAACTGTTTATCATTATTTTTATTGTTATTATCTTTTGTTTTCTAAATGTATTTCATTGAAGTTGTTTTGTGTCTTTCAGTGACCCTCGAGCTAATGAAGAAGATATTATTGGAGAGAATAATAAGTCCAAGCATGTATGTATCTTCTGGGCTCTCTGTTTTGCTGAAAATTCTACTTGGCTCCTCAAAAATTGGATAATTTATTGTTGAATTTTTTATTCGCTCATTTTTCCCATCGCACATCAGGCTTCTTTTCATTGTCCTCGATAGTTCATTAATTTGAAATAAGTACAACTGTTGATATAATGTATGATTATATCATATGTGTCATGAGCCTAAATCTGATGTGTTTTTAGCATTAAACATACAATTGTCGGACTTAGATAGTGGCTTCATTTATATGTCCATGATCAATTCTATATGTGGATGCTTCTGATAACTTGTGATCTAGACGATTCATTATCTAATTTGTTGTATTTTTGTTTCACATCTAGATACAAAGTTTTTTTTGTAATATTTTGGGTTGCCTTGGAAGTCAGAACCATCCTCAATTTCTACTACCTTGCATTTGTTGGTGTTGGTGAGTTGTTTCGTTTTTTTAACAGGTTATTCTTGTTAAGGCATTATCAAGTGCCCGTGACATACTAACAGAAGAGTTTCAAAAGATCAGCAATGCTATCAATCAACCAATTGATATAAAACATATTACTTCTAATGAGTTGTTTGGTTTCACTCCAACATCAGATTCGACAATGCCCGGTGCTGAAGTTTTAACAGTAGTTTCAAGTAAACATGGCAATGTATCTGAGGTGCTTTGTTCATCTTGCCGATTCATTTTGTTGCTTTGGTTTTCCTTTTGTGCCTATTAAATTTTTTTCGTATTTTGTTTTCTTCTGCAACCTTGTCAAGAATGGTGCTTTTATTCCTTGAACAGAAACCAAATGGTGAAGTTGATATTCAGACTGATGTTTTTCTCCATTCATTATCTGAGGATAAACTACTGAGGGTATTTGATTCCATCGGCAATCAAATGTTCTACTTATGGAGTATATTTTTGAACTTTCACAGGTTTGTTTTTATCCTCTGATCTTTTTCTAACAACATGGATGCATCTTTGTGATATTCTTGTTTCTATGTTTGTCTTCTATTTTTTGTCCTTATCATGACTCTCCTCCCTCTCACCCTTAGTTAGAGTGCTTATTGAAAGATGTAAGAGCTATTCTATTTTGAAAAATGCTCTTGAAATTTTTTATCTATCTGATTCACCTTGTGATTTTTTAGAGGTAGTACTGATACTTTTCTCTTTCAGGGCTAACATAAAGAAGATTCTTGAATTTCTTCGTAACAAGTGGGCCAGTGATCGGAAAGCTGAATGGTCAATCTGGATGGTTTACACTAAGGTCGAGATGCCTCACCAGTATATTAGCAGTGTGGTAGATGAATCCTCTTATAATGTATTACGTGGTAAAGCGCCAGTTTTACGGAAGTTAACTAGCGATGTAATCGTCCCAACACTTTTAGTCGATTTTCAGATCATTTTTTTATCTAGCTATTTAAATCAGTTTTTTGTGCAGCCTGCAAATACTGCAGCTATGAGAGCGGAGCTTCATAGGCGAAGTATTGCACAAATGAGGGTGAGTTCTCCTAGACAGTGCCACATAGTTCCCCTTTAGTTGTCCTAAACTTGAGCTGGTACTGCTCCTCTGCAGATCAACAATCGGTCTATTCAAGACATGCATATATTTGGAGATCCATCACGCATCCCTATTGTCATAGTTGAACGAGTTGTTAGTGCACCTTTACGTTCAACAAGTGGAAATTCTTATTTCAGTCAACTGGAACAGAAAGATACAAATAGCTTGATTGGTGGGTATGGGCCTGACCATACTGACAAGTTATCGAATGCTACCAGCATTCGCCAAAATGGTCGGACTCTGAAGATCGTAATATTTGTCCATGGCTTCCAGGCATGTTCTATTTTGCCTATAAGATATATATGTTTATTATGTCACGACATGCTATTTGCTTTTCTGCTTGAAATTTGTGCTCTAATGTGTTCACTCAACTTTTATGAAGTTGTGATAGATACTTGATTCTCCCAAGAATTAACACAAAAAAAGACACAGTACGAGAGACTCATTTTCAAAACTCAGCATGATTGTTACTTCGTTTGTCGGCTCCTTAAATTTCTTAGACTATGTGTAGAGAAAAGAGAAACAAAATAAGTTAATTGTACTAGATTATTTGAGAATATCTTGTTCTTACTGTGTAGATAATAATAAAGGAAAATCAATATTCTGTAGCTTAAATTAGGATTGATAGTTGTGTATATAATAATGAGGATAAGAACAATATTATTCATACCACTGAAACAATGTTCTTCACTCTTATGTGCATATCTTCCAAGTATTCTTTCTGTTCACATGGTATCAGAGCCGTAAGCATTTGATAACGCTGTGTCTGGGCAAAATTTGACGCCCTTGATTCCCGGTGAAGAGGCAACCAACTGCGTTTGGGCAACAAATCCGACATCTAGCTGACCCTGAACAAGAGTGATAATGTTTGGGTCAAAAGAAGAACTGATAATAAATTTAAGTTTCTTATCAAAAAAAAAAAAAAAAGAACCGAGTTCGGAAGTCCATAGAGACGTTGTGGGCCGGGAATCACAAGACATGTACCCTAATGGGCTTGAACACTCATCGGTCCAGCTCACCATTAATAAATCGAATGGAAAAATTTTCTGGAATGGGGCGAATCCGTTAAATTGATAATGGCGAAGGCTAGTATACTTGACAGGAGAAACGAAGGAACAAGAGAAGACAGATTAAAGTGGAGCTCATAGAAGTTTGACCACTGAACCTTCATAGGGAAAACCTACTGCAAAGGACGTTTGGGATGCTATGAGGGAGACATATTCTGATTTGGAGAATTCCTCCCATATTTTTGAGCTAAAAACAAGGTCGTGGGATTCCAAGCATGGGGAAAGAAATGTAATCGATTGGTACAATGAGATGTGAGCACTATGGCGGGAACTAGACTTGTGTTATGAATAATCTTGGGAATGCAAGAATTACAATATAAAATACCAAAAGCGGATGGAAAATGATCGTGTATGTGTTTCTTGCTGGACTAAATCGAGAGTTTGATGATATTCCTGGCAGAATTCTGGGGAACCCCCTTCCATCCCTTGCAAATTTTTTGCAGAAGTAAGAAGAAAAGAGGGTAGACGTCGGGTAATGTTGAGTGGAAAGCCTGTGCCTGCAATTGAAGTGTCAGCCTTGGCGTCCAAAAACACAACCAACTACCTGAAGCCTAGACAATTGCAGAAAGGGGAAAGAATCAAGTGTGAGCACTGTCATAAACTGAATCACGCACAAGAGACTTGCTAGGAACTGCATGGCAAACCACAAAATTGGAAGCCGAGGTTTCCAAAGCTAAAGGGCCGAGAGTTTTATATCAAATCAAACTGAATATGGAGAAGAAACTAGGGTACCTCTTGAACACCTGCTTTTAGTTAAGAAAAATTAGACCAATTGTATACACTTTTCCTATCTACACAGTTCTCAAAACCAACTTCTGTGTCATCCTCTAGTTCATTAGCCCAACAAGGTAACGTCTTCCAACATAGAGCCTTACATATATCTATCTTATTTGATGATCTATAGATAATAGATTCAGGAGCAATCAACCACATGACATGTTCATCTAGATTATTTTTATCTTATACCCCATGTGAAGGAAACAAAAAAATAAAGATAGCCGATTGCTTTTTATCCTCAATTGCAGGAAAATGATCCATCACTATTTCAAAAAAATTGATTGTGCACAACATTCTCCACGTCCCTAATCTTTCTTATAACTTACTGTCGATCGGCCAGTTAACTAGAGAACTTAACTGTCGTGATAAATTCTCACAAAATTTGCGTAAATTTCAGAATTTGGACTTGGGGGTGATGATTGGCAGTGCTAGGGAGAAAGGTGGACTCTACTACTTTGAGAAGTCTGACTCACATAAACAAGCCCAACAATCCAGCATTGAACCAAATCCAAGTACCGATGATATAATGTTAAGGCATCCTAGATTAGGAAACCCAAGTCTGTCATATTTGATATACTTGATGACTCGTGTCAAT
Source organism: Primulina tabacum (assembly GCF_025594145.1). Lineage (NCBI taxonomy): Eukaryota > Viridiplantae > Streptophyta > Magnoliopsida > Lamiales > Gesneriaceae > Primulina > Primulina tabacum. The sequence goes on along the minus strand of NC_134561.1, from coordinate 35,701,508 downwards.
GGATGTAACTTTCTTTGAGTCTCAAGCCAGTTTTACTCCTCTTCAGGGGGAAATATACTTGATGACTCGTTTCTTAGCTTTGATTCTCTTAATAGAAGCCCTTCTGATGTGATAAAACTGAGTCTAGAGCCACCAACAAAAACACCAGAGTTAGGTTCGACCATTGAGAGTGACACCGCAACAAGGAGTGACAATGAGCGCCTGTTTGGTCAAGTCTACGCGAGAAGACAACCTCAGAGCGGGAAAGATCCAATGATCCCACACAACCATGAGTCAGAACCGAGAAAAGAATCTGATGTCACAATTCCTCCAAGTCCAGGTAATGGGTCTGAGCCATCTCTAGATCTCCCCATCGTCCCTTGGAAAGGGCATTAGATCATGTACTCATCATCCATTATATAACCATGTATCCTACAAGAATATTTCTAAGTCCTATTCCAGCTTTATCTCCCAGTTACACAGTGTGGATGTTCTTAAGTCTATACAGGAGGCTCTAACTGTTCCACATTGGAAGAAGGCTGTTCTTGAGAAAATGCACGCCTTAAAAAAGAATGAAACATGGGAGATATTTTGGTTGCCAAGAGGAAAGCAAACAATAGGCTGCAAATGGGTATTTAACATGAAACTCAACTCTGATGGTTCACTGGAGCGATATAAAGCCAGACTTGTTGCAAAGGGATTTACTCAAACATATGAGATTGATTATCAAGAAACTTTTGCTCATGTGGCAAATCTGAATATAGTAGAATCTTACTCTCTTTAACTGCGAACCTGGATTGACCCCTACACCAATTGGATGTAAAAAATGCTTTTCAATGGAGAATTGGAAGAGGAAGTATATATGAATGCTCTCCCTGGTTTGAGGATCAATTTGGAAGAAGAATTTGCAAATTAAAAGAGTCACTACTTGGACTAGAACAATCCCCACGAGCAAGGTTTGAAATTTTTTCCAGGTCGGTAAAAAAACAAGGCCATACTTGGGGACAATCAGATCATACAATGTTTGTGAAGCTCACCAAGGGTGGAAATGTGGCGGTCCTAATTGTGTTTGTTGATGACATAATTTTAGCATGAAGCAATAGTGAAATAACAAGAATGAAATGAAGTCTTGCATCAGAGTTTGAGGTCGAGGACTTCGGTCCCTTGCATTATTTCCTGGAAGTGGAAGTTGTCAGATGGAAAAATAGTATATCCGTCTCACAGAGAAAGTGTATCCGGGATCTAATTGAAGAAACTAGGATGAGTGGGTGCAGACTAGTGATACTCCTATAGATCCAAACTTGAAATTGGGAAATGTGATTGAAGGAACTCATGCTGATACCGGGAGATATACACGATTGGTGGGAAAACAAATTTATCTTTCTAACACACGACCTGATATTGCCTTCGCAGTGAGTATGGTGAGCCAATTCATGCACTTGCCTTACGAGGAAAACTTGGAAGTTGTCTACAAAATCTTGAGATACTTAAAGAACACTCGAGGGAAAGGATTACTATCCAAGAAGAGTGATTAGTGTAGTAATTTACAGACTCTTATTGGGCTGGATCAACCACAGACAAAAGATCAACTTCAGGGTACTGAACTTTTTTGTGGGAAAACCTAGTCACTTGGAGGAGTAAAAAACAAAATGTTGTAGTGAGGAGTAGTGCTGAAGCTGAATCAAGCTATGGTGAATGGAGTTTTTGGATTACTATGGCTTAATATGGTCCTCGAAGAATTGAAAATAGAAGTAGAAAAGCCTATGTAACTGTTCTTTGACAACAAGTCAGCTATCTGTCTCACGGAGTAAGTATATCCTGGATCTACTTGAAGAAACTAGGATGAGTGGATGCAGACTAGTGATATTCTTATAGATGCAAACTTGAAATTGGGAAATGTGATTGAAGGAACTCATGTTGATATAGGGAGATATACACGATTGGTGGGAAAATTAATTTATCTTTCTAACACACGACCTGATATTGCCTTCGCAGTGAGTATGATGAGCCAATTCATGCATTCGCCTTATGAGGAAAACTTGGAAGATGTTTACAAAATCTTGAGATGCTTAAAGAACACTCCAGGGAAAGGATTACTATTCAGAAGAGTGATTAGTGGAGTAATTTACAGACGCTCATTGGGCTGGATCAACCACTGACAAAAGATCAACTTCAGGGTACTGAACTTTTTTGTGGGAAAACCTAGTCACTTGGAGGAGTAAAAAACAAAATGTTGTAGTGAGGAGTAGCGCTGAAGCTGAATCAAGCTATTTATGTATTCCAGCATGTATGTGATATGAAAATTTCCTATAATGCACTGAACGGTACTACGGTAGATTCCGGAATCTGGTGTTCTTGTGACAAACATATGTTCCTTGGGATTGAGGATTTTAGGTTCTATTTTCGAGAGTTCTATGATTGTGTTGGCTAATTTATCAATCAGATGTATATATTGATTGCAACGTAGTTGTCCTGTTATTTGGTAGATGTTGTACACTGGCTAATGACCGTAAAGGTTACAATATAAAAGATTTCTGTATTATGGAGTTAACTTCTTTAAATGTCGGTTTGAATTGTCATAATGTTACATGTTTTGACTTCTTAAGAAGGAAAATTATTTCATGTTACATCTTGCATTACGTCGTCTTGCATTACAATTCTATGCCATTCCAGAAGCATGGTAAATATTAATTGGTTGGAAAGGTTCATACTATTTGCAGGGACATCATTTGGATTTACGGCTCGTCAGAAATCAGTGGCTTCTAATAGACCCAAAGGCTGAGTTTCTTATGTCAGAGATTAATGAGGAGAAAACATCTGGAGATTTTAGAGAAATGGGACAAAGGCTTGCACAAGAAGTCGTATCTTTTATAAAAAAGAAGATGGATAAGGTGTCTAGATCTGGAGTCTTAAGAACCATCAAGCTTAGTTTTGTTGGACATTCCATTGGAAACATCATATTGAGAACTGCGCTATCAGGTTTAACTCTGGCTCAAAAGACCAGCACCTTATAATCTGCGTAATGCTCATTGCTGATTGTCATATTTACTCGTGCAGAGAGCATTATGGAACCTTATTTGAGATACCTGCATACGTATCTTTCTGTCTCTGGTCCACATCTTGGTTATCTTTATAGTTCGAACTCTTTATTTAATGGGGGTTTGTGGCTCTTGAAGAAGCTCAAGGGCACACAGTGCATTCATCAACTGACTTTTACTGACGATCCTGATCTCCAAAACACCTTCTTGTACAAACTCTGCAAGGTACTGGTTGAGCTCTTACTTTCCGCATTTACATCTTTTAGTTGCCATTTGACAGATTGTCCTATCATTTTAAGTTTGGGCTAAAGGTTCGTAATTCTCTCTCTTGTTTCTCAGCAAAAGACCTTGGAAAACTTCAAAAGCATTATTCTATTGTCTTCACCGCAGGTTAGTTCACATCCTACTCAATCAAGTTCGTTATTGGATCCTTGGTAACGTATTTGAGAAAAAAACCTATCCGAGGACCGTGTTTTAAACTTTAACAAACCAGATTCTTATATTGGCATTGCCAATCATTCTGCAATTTTTGTATTCCCGAAACCACATTGTTCATACAGTACAGATAACAATCCGGCTTGTTTCATGTTTGTAGGATGGCTATGTTCCATACCATTCAGCTAGGATTGAAATGTGCCCTGCATCTTCAGGAGACTACTCCAAAAAGGGCAAAATATTCCTGGAGATGCTGAACGATTGCTTGGACCAAATACGAGCCCCATCTTCTGAGCACCGTGTCTTCATGCGTTGTGACGTCAACTTCGACATCTCTCTCCAAGGACGGAACTTGAATACCATAATTGGACGAGCTGCTCATATCGAGTTCTTGGAGACTGACATCTTTGCAAGGTTTATAATGTGGTCGTTCCCTGATTTGTTTATTTGATCACACGGTTAATAATAAAAACACACTTGGAACAATGGAGCCTGTACTCGGTACCATCCAACCTCCAATTTTTACTACGAGGGACGAAAGTATCTATTGATCTTGGGATGGCGCGCGACTCCCGGGGAAGTTACATAATCCCATATACTGGTAGCTATGGACGACGTGCAGGTGCGGGCAACAGAGTCGGCCTCTGATGTAAATTATATGCTGCTTGCTGGTTGAGGTAGACGAGCTTCCATTTATATGGCAGGCAATGAATTTTTTTATCTTATATCTAAGCATGATATATGATCACTTAACTGAGATAAAATTTCTATGATCAATATCACACATATGGATAATGGTACTGTTAATTTAATGTAAAGCTTCGCAGTTCTTGGGATGATCTATACATTTTTTATATGACTTTGTTTTTGAAATTTTTTATGCAGGAACATAGTTTCGAATTCTTTTCTTTTTGCATGTTCAATTGTTGTAACTAGGTTCTACATAATTTGCTAAATTTGAAAGAGAATAAAATTTATTGAATCAATGGATCTATATTTGAAATAAGTCGATAAAAAATAATATTTTTAATATAAAAATATAATATTTTTTCATAAGTTAAATTGAGTTCAAAAAGATTTTTGTGATCTCAAATAACTGAATCCCAGTACTATATATGTGTGTGTATATAAATATATATCATCGATTCAAATTAGCTTTTTATATAAGGTAAAAATTTATGTGAGATGGTCTTACGAGTCGTATTTTGTGAGATAAATATTTTATTTGGGTCATCCATAAAAAAATATTATTTTTATGTTAAGAGTATTAATTTTTATTCTGAATATCGGTAGGGTTAATCCGTTTCACAGATAAAGATTCGTGAGAATGTCTCACAAGTGACCTACTCTTTATATAAAACTCGTTCGATGTTTCGAGATACGATGATTATAGTTTTATGATGGAATTCATCTAATATAACATAAAACACTAAATAATAAGTAACCATCGATACATTTGTTGAGATAAAAATATGACTAATGGTTTTTATAAAGAATATAACTGTATATTTGTTATATTTTCAATATAAATTTTATTTTTTGATAATATATACAACACACACTATTTTAAATGTATGATTAATTATTATTAATTTTTAATTGGTATATATCTTGAAAAATCAAATAGCAGGTGTCATCTTCTTCCACCGGCTTAAACCTCTGAAGTCCTCTCTTCCATTTCCATGTGAAGACACGAAATGACCAAACTAGTCCTCCCCCACCATCATAATCTCATCCCTATCCTCACTCCCATTCCCGACCTCCCCCTTGCCCCTAAATTCATTCGCCACGGCCACCGCCCGGTCCTCCGCCGCAGCATCTCTGTCGTCTCCAAGGTTAAATCTAAAGAACTCGTCCTCGGTTACCCAAGCGTCACCGTCGAGAAAGGGAAGTATGGTTACGATGTGGAAACTCTAATCAACAAGCTATCCAGTCTCCCTCCACGCGGCAGCATAGCCCGCTGCCTCGATACATTCAAGAACAAGCTCTCCCTCTCTGATTTCTCTCACGTTTTTAGAGAATTCGCTCACCGCAGCGATTGGCAGCGTTCTCTTCGTTTGTTCAAGTACATGCAGCGCCAGATATGGTGCAAACCTAATGAGCATATTTACTCCCTCGTTATTGGGATACTCGGCCGCGAAGGTCTTCTCGATAAATCTGCGGAGATTTTTGATGAGATGGTAACTCATTCTATCCCAAGGACTGTGCTTTCTTACACTGCTATAATTAATGCTTATGGTCGAAATGGTCAGTATGAGACTGCCATGGAGTTGCTTGAGAGAATGAAGAGCGAGAGAATTTTGCCCAATATTTTGACTTATAATACTGTTATTAACTCGTGTGCGCGAGGGGGATATTCATGGGAGGGGTTGTTGAGTTTGTTCGGGGAAATGCGGCACGAGGGGGTTCAGCCGGATTTGGTTACTTATAATACATTGTTGAGTGCTTGTGCTAACAGAGGGTTAGGAGATGAAGCAGAGATGGTGTTTAGAACGATGAATGAGAGTGGGGTTTTACCCGATATCACGACTTATAATTATTTGGTTGAGACTTTCGGGAAGTTGGAGAGGTTGGAGAAGGTTTCGGATTTGCTTAGGGAGATGGAGACCAGTGGGAATTTGCCAGATATAATGAGTTATAATGTGTTGTTGGAGGCTTATTCACGAAAGGGGAACATAAAAGATGCCATGGGGGTGTTTAGGCAAATGCAGGCTGCTGGGTGCAAGCCGAATGCTGGGACTTATAGTATTGTACTTAATCTCTTTGGGAAGAATCGGAGATATGACGAGGTGAGGGATCTTTTCCTCGAGATGAAGGTGAGTAATACTGAACCAGACGCAGACACTTATAACATACTTATCAAGGTGTTTGGAGAAGGAGGCTATTTTAAGGAGGTGGTGACATTGTTTCATGATATGATGGAAGAGAATGTGGAGCCAAATATGGAAACTTATGAAGGATTGATTTATGCTTGTGGGAAGGGAGGGCTTCACGAGGATTCAAAAAGGATTTTGCTTCATATGAATGAGAAAGCATTGGTACCAAGTTCCAAAGCTTACACTGGGGTGATTGATGCTTATGGCCAGGCAGCATTGTATGAGGAGGCTCTTGTCGCGTTTAACACAATGAATGAAATTGGAAGCATGCCAACAATTGATACTTTCAATTCTCTCATTCATACTTTCGCAAGAGGTGGACTTTACAAGGAAAATGAAGCTATTTTGTCAAGAATGGTAGAGTTGGGTGTTCCTAGAAATAGAGATTCATTTCATGGTGTGATAGAAGGTTATAGGCAGGGAGGCCAATTTGAAGAGGCTATAAAGGCTTACGTTGACATGGAAAAGGTAAGTTGTGATCCTGATGAATGCACACTTGAGGCGGTCTTGAGTGTCTACTGTTTTGCCGGTCTTGTTGATGAGAGTGAGGCGCAGTTTCAGGAGATTAGGCAGTTGGGTATACAGCCAAGTGTCATGTGCTACTGTATGATGCTGGCAGTGTATGCAAAAACTGACAGGTAAGGCTTCGGTAATACACATTCTATCAATTTAATCATCGCAAGATGCATGCTATATTTTTATGATGCCTTTATAACAGTGAAACATTCGAATCCTTAATCTGGAAGGATCACTTTTGTTTTTGGAAGAATAGTGCCCGTTTGAAAAACCAATAATGAAAACAGAAGAAAATATAGGCATCCACAACCATCTCTAGATTAGTTGAACAATAATTTATTGATAACTTGATTGTCCTCTCATCTTTTGGGAGGTTTTCAATTTCAGGCTTATTTCCTTACAAAATCACCACTTTCTCTTGTTATGTCGGGCCTGTAGGTTAATTATAGCCTAGGTCCCTGAGAAATCCTTTAAGAATATTGTTTCTAATAATAGAATATCAATGATTTCTCTCCATATTTGTGTACATTATAAATCATAATCCATTGCGTCTACTTCACCTACATACTCCTTGCTGCATAGGGGTGTAATATCAGTCAAGTTAGCTTGCAGCCGTTCATCTCGAGCTCAAAATAATATTGCATGCATATTTGGCTTCTAAGTTTTTTTTATTACTTTTATTATTTATTTATATTTTAAATATGTACTATATGATCTATAGTGATGAAATATTATGATATTTGAATATTAATAAAATTCATGTTCATATGCATTTTTCTTTTTTTTTTTAAAAAAAATATTCCGACTTTGTCATTAAAATAGTGTAGAATGCCCTCATTTATACTTAATTTTGAATTAGTTCATTTATAAAACTTTGTGAGTGCTTCGAGCTTGAATCTAAAGATTCATGACACTAAGTCTAAAAAATTTTGGAAGTACGGTTTGAGCTCAAGTCTTTTACATCCCTATTTCCTTCACTTCCGCCTTCCCTTGACCTCTATCACCAATGCTAGCTAGTCTTTTAAACTCTCCTAGTCAACCTATAATATTTGCTTACCTATCTTTAGCTTGTTAGTTTTGTTGATGCAAATGAGGTCTAAAGGTGAATGAGAGAATGACTGAAGTTCTCTTCTCATATCCAACATTATGTTGGATTTTTTGCATTGGGGTGGAGGAGTTTTTGATGATTCCTGGGCATGATGATGTATGCTTAGGAATTCACTCTCATTGAAGAAGGTACTGGTAAAGATAATCTCTTGGGTCTGGGATATTAACATAAGAGTGAGGAGTTGCTAAAACGTCTGGTTACGAAAAGCATCTCTTATCTGAAGTGACTAGAAAGGAGAATAATTAAGCAGACGACTAATAAAGAACCAGAACAGCGTACACAGCGACGTCGCTTTTAATTTTTTTTCTTTGCAGTCTAAGCTGTGTAAAACTATCATTTCCGGGAGCTGGATGTGCAATAGAATGCTTGTCATGTTAAAAAATCAGTTTCAGTGCCTGGATATAGTGTATGTTTTGGCTTATTGTTGATATATGAAATTGAATAAGGTTTATCTGGCATTTATGAAATTGTTGAGAAATCTAATAAATGATTAGTTCCTTCTATTTTGGTAGACTTGTCTGAGGTCTTGAATTTTTTTTTCCAGGTGGGACAAGGCCAATGGGTTGCTAAATGAGATGCGGACAAGCAGGGTTTCTAATATTCACCAGGTCATTGGCCAGATGATCAAAGGTGACTACGATGATGCCAGTAATTGGCAAATGGTAGAGTATGTCTTTGACAAACTCAACTCTGAGGGATGCGGTTTGGCAATCAGATTCTATAACACAATTCTAGAAGCTCTTTGGTGTTTGGGCCAGAAGGAAAGGGCCGCAAGAGTGCTTAATGAAGCAACAAAAAGGGGGCTGTATCCTGAACTATATCGTAAAAACAAACTCATATGGTCCATTGATGTTCACAGGTATCGTTCTCATTTCACTTTGGTCAATTTCTTATATTCAGTATGGAATGTGTTTTTATATTTTTTATGCTTTCTTTAGAATGTGGCCCGGAGCTGCTTGCGCTGCAATATCAGTATGGCTGAACAGTTTGCAAGAGCTGGTAATTATTGGGGAGGATCTACCTCAACTGTTTTCTGTTGTCGTGGTGTAAGTATTTCTTCTTCCACGTATTTGTGGATTTAATATACATCTTGGGAAGAGTTGAAGGCATCCTGGATGTCTTTGGTACATCATATTTCTTGAACATAGCAGGAAATCGTGTGGCTAAATATTAGTTTGACACCTAACTTTCTAATGTTTATTTCCTTCTTGAGATCTTTTTTTTTTGTCGAGCCCAAACTGTTTTAGTGTCTTCTTTATGTGGCTACAATGTGTTGTGGTGAAAGAAGAAATAGAAACTCGGAAATTTTTCTTGATAGATGTTCTACTTTCTTAATTCACAGACGGGGTCAAATGGAGAAGAGCTCAATAACACGAGACTTTCCTGTTGCAAAGAAAGCTTACTCCTTGCTGAAAGATTTGTCATCATCCTTCTGTTTTCCTGGGTGGAATAAGGGGCGAATAATTTGTCAAAAGTCTCAGCTGAAGCGTGTTTTTTCGAAGACAGAACCATCTTCGGAAGACTCGAAATTAGATGACATAGTTAGTTTAGGTAACTCTCCTTTTCCCCTTCCAGGAACAAGTTCCTTTACAGTCAACCAAACACAACAAAATAGCTCCGACATCAATAAGACAGGCCATAGAACAAGCACAGAACTTATGTCCAGTGGAGTATGAATGGACATATACAATTTTCGCTCGAATTCAGGTCACTTTGTCTCCTTGGACTGCTTCCTCTGTACTCGGCAAGAAACTAGAGCACCAAGGGATCTTCTAAGATGTAAACTCCATTGTTCCACTCCGGAGGAAGACGAGCTTGTGTTGTACACCGATCGGAACTCAACATGTGAAACGTTTCGAGGCTGCTCGACAACATTGCTAGATGTATATTCTATTGGTGAAGGGTTTTCGAGGTACTGAGCCTACTGGCTTTCCTTGTAGCTAAATATGTTATCTGGTTTAGTGCCAGGAAATCGGAATATGTCAGTGTGTTTCTACATGTATACACTGTGACACTTGTTATATTTATTCAGCAATGGAACTGCAAGATGAACACAAGGGGATAATGTTAAGAATCACTATTATTACTCATTAACAGATTCTTGATACTGTGTTTGGATACCAATTTAAATTGAGGAAAATGATAACCTTCGAGATTTTAGTTTTGTTGTTGTCTTGCTTTTGTTTTAATGGTATCCAAACAGAGTGTAAATGAGTAAAATTGCCAACATTATCTAATACATTTTTTAGAGAACCAATGCCTCCTGTAAGATTTTGGGGGTTAAGCCTGACAAACATGTGATTTTGACAGCTGATAATATATTAAAGTCTAATGATTTGCTTTTGTTTAAAATATTACCTGATCAAGTAGAAGCCCGATGTGCTTTATCATATCTGATCCTCTTCACAAAGTAGCTAACAATCTTTAATTATATTATCATTAAGATCTGATTAATGTGATGAATACGTCTTACAACAATATTCAAATACTTTCTAATTTTTTTCAATAATATTTTAGTTTAACGCCGGCCCGTCGTAATTAAAGCCGTAGTTATCTAGTTTTCAACATATAATCTTACTAAAAAATGCTTGCTTTCATGAGAGAAAGTATTGATTGTTACCACATCCTAGTCCATTTTCAACTCGAGTGAATTCATCAAGAGGTAAGAAGTACAATAGACCATTTAATTGAGGTTTCCCCTTTGTTTAAGGGTGGGGTTTCAATTTCAATGAGGAATATAGAATGAAATATGTGGTCAAAGGGATCTAATCTATTGTGGCAGACAAGTGTGAGTTGTAAATTTGGTAGAATCTTGGGATTCCATCTTCAATACATAAACTAAGCTATCATCTCCTATCTTCAATAATAAATTATTCTTCAACTTTTACAAGTATTGAGCCCAACTCCAATGGATATAGAGAGGATAGAGGGATCATAGACTTTTTGACAATGGCTTTCTAAACATGTGATAGGCTCATAAAGTCAATAAAGACATGCCATTGGCAATGGGAATGATAGCCTTTCTTTCTCCTTAATCGAATATCAAGAAATCAACGTATGCCATTCATTTTAAAAATATTTGATCGATGTTGCGTTTTATGTGTGAATGATACATGTCATTTACTCTTTAGTATGATTGATTGTCTTTCGTCTCGTCAAAATTTATAACCAATGAGAAAAATACGACTCAAATATTTAAATCTTACGAGTTCTTGATATCGTAAAATAGTACATGATATATTGATATTGAATAGTTAAATCTAATAATTTGAATGCAAGAAAAAGATTGACAACTAGATGCACAAACCTAAGGTGTAAGTAGACTTGGTCAAAGGCCGGGTATGACCCGGACCCGGACCCGGACCCGGACCCGGACCCGGACCGGAATCGGCCCATGATGAACGAGCCGTTTAATCGGGTCAACGCGTTTGACCCGAAATCGTGACCAAAACCGCTCTAAGGCTGTACATGCAGTTACTATTTATGGGTAAAAAAACTTGTGACCCGTCCAACCAGACAGGTCTATAATAGATTTTTTTGTTGAGATAATGAAATATTTTATAGAGTTGATTTTTAGGTGAATTTGATAAAAATGAAGGAAATTATTGACTGAATTGCGAGGAGGGAGCGCTAGGTTGCCCGCCTCAGCTCGCGAATGAAGAAGATCTGTGAGAAAGGCGCGTTAGGACAATATATTTTACCTTCCTCACGCATCCTTTTGAAGATCGGAACATGCAGCACCTCGGAACATGCAAGTACCAAGGAGCTCGCACTAGGATGGTAAAATTCGACCGCCCTATCGCAAACAGACATATATTTTTTAAAAAGGTTGGTCAGGACATTGACCCGACGGGTTACCTGGCCCGAGCGTGTACCCAAATGGAACTCGGTCCGTAACGGACCTAGACAATTACGACAAATGATCAAGATTTTCCTAACCCTAACTCGCCGAGTCTTACCCTGGCTCAGCCCGTGGCCAGGTATAGGTGCAAGGGCTAGAGTAATTTTATTATTGCAATCCACTCTGAATATCACTCTAGGCATAATCTAGTTATCGAACCTTCGTTGTCAAAATTTGAGGCAAATTCGTTTTTATAATATGAAAAATAAAACTCTTACGTAATACATCTTTATTTTTTTTTCATTTACGTAATATATCTTTATTTTAAGTAATCTCAACATTTTCTCAATTTAATTTAAATAAGAAAAGACAAGAAATCTAAATTTGGAAGATGTGATATCTTTATCCAACTATATAATATATTATAAAATATAAAATTATTAAATCGTTATCGGATAATTTAATTTAAATCATTAGATGATATGAATAATAATGACTCGTCATTATTAAATATAAAATATTTAATATCCTATCAAATGTAGCCGAAGGTATTTGTATTTTTTACAAGCTTCCATTGCAATCAATTTATAATTTTTTTATTCTTCCTTCAAATTGGAAAGGAAAATAATTATTAAATTTATTGGGAGTATGGACGATAATAATAACAATACTATTGAAGTAACTTATTACTTGTAATCATCCGACACCAAGATCTAAAATATATAACGAACTATCGAGTCTGAGATCCAATTGTAATAATTCTCATCCTCAACTAAAAAATAAAAACTTGTGTGGGACGGTATCATGTCTCGTATTTTGTGAGACAGATCTCTTATTTGGATTATCAATGAAAAATATTACTTTTTATGCTAAGAGTACTACTTTTTATTTTAAATATCGGTAGAGTTGACCCGTATAAAGATTCTTGATATCGTCTCACAATAACCTACTCCAACTAAAAAAACAACAACAATAATAAAAAAGAAGTGGAAAAATTTGGTGGGGGCAACATCTAGATAATATACCTTATCTTTGGCTTATCTCTTCACCATATGCACCCTAACCACCTCCCAAAATGGACCCAAAAAAGCAAGGGTTAAAACAAATTCTAAGGTATTTAAAATGTTTTTTTTATCATATAAATAATATTTATATAAAATAAATATATTATTCTTTTTTATATTTAGTTAATTTTATTGAATAATTTTTGTATTTTTTATTATTTCTTAAAGTAAAAAACTTGTTTTTTTTTTATTATTTTCGTGTTTTAGGCATTTATATTTTAATATTTTTTTGGGTCGTGATATTTTTAGTATGAAGAGGGTCACATGTCGAAAGACTGAGATAACCTACTAGGTCAAGGAAAAAAAGGGAAAAATACAGAAACTACATTTTATTTTTCTTAAGGCTAATAATTTTTTTGGGATAAATAATGATGATGTGCAATAATGGTCCTTGCTGAATAGAGCGATTGAACTATTGCGTTTGGGCTGATATGCAGTTTAAAAGATTTGAATTGTACAATTACCACAAGCTATAACTTTTGGTAAAACGACAATCACTTGATCCTACAATTGGTATCAGAGCCAAAATCATATGTTCGATTCCTATTCATTACAAGGAGTACAATTATTGGAAGAAAGATTGTTGATGTGCAATAATTGTCACTACTGGGTAGAACGATCAAATCATTGCACTTGGATTGCTGTGCGGTTTAAAATATTTGAGTTGCATCATTACCACTTGCTATAATTTTTGGTAAAGTGACAAATACTCGATCTTACATACAACGATACAAGATAATGGCATCATCCACTGTGTGTAAAAATAGAATTATTGATTTTTTTAAAAAGTTTAAAATGTCAAGAATGTGCGTCAATCAAGAGCATATGATTTTATTTTATACCTGGAGTGTTGTACCTCGATACGAAACAAGTTAGTCAATTTTTCAAATCTATTAATGTATATCGAGAGTAGCATTTCTGGTGTAACATAAACTCATTCGTCAAGAATGGATCCAGAAATTTAGATTTTAGGATATATAATTCAAAAAAATAATAATAAAAATCTAAGAGTGGAGAAAACAAATTTTTATTCATAACATATAAATATTTATAAAAAAATTTTAAAATAAAAGACGAGATTAATTCTTATCTCAATCCATTGACATAGTCAAAATTTTGTTAATTTACCACAAATATATATATGTTTTAATGTACTCAAAATAAAAATTTATTATCCACTTGTGATTAATCTATATATAGTTAGCTGTTATACGAAAAGATGCGACTCATGTTAATGATGTAATTCAAATATTTTAACCGTACGACAATTTTAACGTCACGTTTCAACCGCTTTCCAAATTGCCACATATATTTAAGAACATATATACTCCAAATCAAAATTTATTATCCACTCGTGTTAATCTATATATACATATAGGTAGCCGATACAAATTTCATCGTATATAAAACACCAAGATGCAATATTTTACGTTCCAACATATTTACGTTCCAATAATTAAAATATTAATTTATTAGGTACTTTTCTTGATTTGCAATAAATATTAAGAATATTTTTTTTTGAAACGGGTAAACTCTATCAATATTCATAATAAAAAGTAATACTCTTAGCATAAAAAGTAATAATTTTTCATAGATGACCCAAATAAGATATCTGTATCATAATATATGATCCGTGAGACCGTCTCACACAAATTTTTGTTAAATATTAAAAGGAACAAAATAATTAAAAACCTAAATTTTTGTTAAATATTAAAAGGAACAAAATAATTAAAAAACTTAAAATAAGTGTCAGTTCCTTACAAGATAATGTGCGTCACTTTATCATCTTGTCGAATATGGGATCTATGGAATTTTGTGAATTTAATTTCTAAAATTATTCACTTTTTTTTTTGTGTGGATAAATTCGTCACACGTATAAAGTTTCCAAATAAAATAAGAATTTTATTTTAATAAATATTAGACAAATTTTTTTTATCAATACAGTAAATGCGTTGGCATTCATTGAGTGTACTTTTTCCGCCAAGTAATTTTGATTTTCAAAATAATATAATTTTTAGTATCCGGTTTCCAAAATTAGAGAGAAAAATATAAAGTTATAGAAATATTCTGATTTGATGAATTTCATACAAGAAGCATATAATAATGAGGAAGTTTTTTGTGAGACGGGTCAAATTTATCAATATTCACAATAAAAGCAATACTTTTTCATGGATGACACAAATAAGATATTCGACCCACGAAAATTGATCCGTGAGACCGTCTCACAATAGTTTTTGTGTATAATAATTGTCGCAATTCGAAAAACAGTTAAAACATGTCGTTCGAATTATCGTACGGTTAAAATATTTGAGTTACACCGTTAGCATCATCAACTGCAGATTTTCGTACAAATGCTAGCACATAATCTCACAATATATTTCTCGATGTGTCATCAAAGAAATAAATAACTCGAATGTATATCTGCCATTTAATTTTAGATACGAATTTTGTATATTAATTTTTAAAACATCTTACTCAAAATTATGTTATGTTCTTAACTAAGAATATGTATAGTTTTGAATATTTTTACTTCTATTTCAAGTTATCCCCAATAATTGTTTGTAATAACTAAAATTTGTAAATAAAAATTAACTTTTATTGGATTTAATCATGATTGACTCACAAATCATGATAATTTCTCATGAGTTGGGAAAAATAATTAATTTTAATAATTTTTTAAGATACAATATTTTTTTAGAAGTATTTTTCTAATATACTATTATTATCTATACTATTTTATTAAGTTTCAGACACTTAGAATAACTAATTTAGGTATCATGGTCTGTTTTAATAATTATATATATATTAATAAAATGTTAACATTTTAATGCAAGTGATATGTAATTTAGTGGATAGAGTCATTGTTACTTGGAGTTTAAGTTATATGTTTAATTCTTACCGATGTCATTTTTTTATTCTTTTAATTTTCAATTTATTTTTTAATTTATATATCAAAATTACAGTGTAGTCTCTCACTATTTCTGATAATTATATTTTGATCCTCATTTAAATATAAATTAAATGAATTATAAAAAATATTATACAAGCACGCAACACGTGGATTGTGGCCGGTTCATTTTTTCTTTAAAAGAATATGATTTTGGTTTTTTTAAAGCATAATATAGAGTACAGTAGATTATATATAAAAATTAATTAAATAATATTCAGCATCAAATCATACGGCTTCCACGTTTCAAAGTGTGTACTATAAAAGCCAGTCATCCTCCATTTTCTCCCACTCCATAGTTTATATTACTTTTCCGTTTCCGTGAAATCCGAGGGAAGAAATGTCAATGCTCAGCGACTCGCCGTCCGCCGCAGTGAGCGGTGGCGGAAGTGGCTCAGTCTTCTGTGGAGGCAGCGGCGAGATTATTCTGTTCGGTGTGAGAGTCAAAGTTGATCCCATGAGGAAGAGCGTGAGTATGAATAATCTCTCCGAATACGAGCCGGTCAATGGCGACTTACCTAAGCTGGCGGTGGAGGAGGGCGGTGGAGTGGCAGGCTACGCGTCAGCTGACGATGCTTTGCCGCAGCCGGTTCACGGGAATCGCGAGCGTAAGCGAGGTCGGATCTATAGTTTGATTTTGGTTTTCAAATGTTTCCAGCTATCGTTTGGTGAAAATATTCGTTGAAAAGTTTTTCGTTTTTTCTGATCTTTTCAGATTTGTGCTATGAAATCGATTAATTGATAGCTTTAATTTTTTGATGAGAGGGAAATAAGACAGTTTGATTTTATTGTATTATTATCTGTATTTTCCGATTTACATTTCTTACTGTTAATCAGTTGTATCTTTTCCTTTCTTTTCTTGATCTTCATGTTTTGATTCCTTAAATATAGCTCATCCAAAATTTTCTTGTTGTGCCTTGTCTATAGGAGTCCCATGGACAGAGGAAGAGCACAAACTATTCCTTGTTGGATTGCAGAATGTTGGGAGAGGGGACTGGAGAGGAATCTCTAGAAATTATGTCAAGACTCGCACACCAACTCAAGTGGCTAGCCATGCCCAGAAATACTTTCTCCGCCGGAGCAACCTCAACCGCCGCCGTCGCCGCACTAGCTTGTTTGATATCACCACCGACTCGGTAATTTCTTGTAACCTTTCTATCTATGTGCAAGCATTTTCTTTCTATATTACAAGGTAAAGGAAATTACGAATTTGTAATGGTTCTATGAAACTTGTTTTATTTTTTATTCGTTTTATACATATTATGGTGTCGGATCTAAGCAAATTTCTTCGAAAATGTTATTGGGTGCCACCGTTTCTTGCTTTTGAGAAACATAATTGCCTATATTATTAGGCTAAAAGTAAAGAGAAATTTCTGTTGCTTAAATATGTTGGTCGCAAGTTTCTGCTTGGGTTTTTGATGACTATTTTGTCCTCATTTTGTTTGAATGTTCTTTCGATTAATGTCTCATTTTCTATTTTCTCCTATTGTGATAAGGTCACTGCAATGCATATTGAAGAGGACGGTAGCCACCAAGAGCGCCCTGCTCAGCCAGTTCCACCACCAACCGCACCATCTGTGCCTTTAGCTTCCAAAATCAACGGATTCTCTCCCGTGCCTTTCCCGATTACTGTTGGCCCTGTTATGTTGTCAATGCAAGGTGGCAGCAATCCGATGGAAAATCCATCTCTGTGCCAAAGTGATCAAGTGAACAAGTCGCCAGCAATGCTCCAAATGCAAACTTCTTCAACAATGATAGATCTTAACTTAAATCAGCAAGTGCCGTTCGAGCCATCCCCATTATCTCTGAGGTTGTCCCTCTCATCCGGACAGGATATGCTCTTGACAAGGGACGACTCGGCATTCCAGGTGATCCCAGGCTTCAAGAATGGTGTCACACTTATCACTGTTACTTAGAGAGAACAAAGCACTTGTGAATTGTGATAATAATATTTGAAAACAGATAATCCATCATAATTTAGAAAGATCTGATCAAGAAAACTAGAATCATCCAGTATGAAAATACATTAATCAGTTAATTCGCATAAAATTTCATCTTTTTTTTTTCCTCCATTGTACATAATGTAGAACTATCATTTTGTGTCTTGTTTCTTGTTCTATGCTCTAATATTTTAGATTATTGTTTGTTTTGTCTCCTTTTTCTTTGTGGTTGAGAATAAAATAGAGAATTATTGGTGCCCTCTCACTTGTTGCTTTCAATTCGTAGGATTGGATTCTTGATAATTAATTAGCGTATGGGTTTGGTGCCACGATGAGGAGATTTTTTTAGCTATTACTTCATTCGATGAATGTGGATAAAATGATGTCTCGATTTCCATTTATTGTAGAGATAAGCTGTGGTAGGGTCATTACTTCCTTTGGGTGGTGCACATGACACCTTACATTATCTAGGGATGCAATTGAATCACACGATATTGCTTTCTTGTGTGGGTGCATTGCTATTGATTGTGCCTGCTTATAGGGGGTATCTGAATGACTATATTGAGAAGTGGGGTTAGTAGAGATGTAAATGAACAAACCGTTGAGATATTGGAAGCTCGATTCGATAAAATTTCGTTTGAGCTCGTTTAACAAGGCTCGTTAAGATAAACGAACCAAACTTAAACTTTATAATATTTAGCTCGTTAGCTCGGGAACATGTTCGTTGGTAAGTTCACGAGTCATCTCTTAGATTAAAAATTATAGTTTTGATATTAGATTATTGATTTTGTATATTACATATGAAATAAATTTTAATAAGAAATCCATATTTTTCTCTAAATATATAATTTAATTTTTAATGAATTTAACGAGGGTTTATATTCTATTTATTAAATTCATTTAGACTCGACAAAGCTTGAATAAATCCGTGAGCCATGAATATATTCCTTAAATAAAATTCAAGCCCGGCTCGATTATAAACGAGTCTAACTCTAATATACAAGAGTTTGGTTTTCGTAAAATTATAAACCAACACCATTAATAATTATTTTGGTTTGCTTTGTTGGACTTGGTTTGGATAATCGATTTTCAATTATTTTTTTTCTGAATACATTTTTAAATACAATTTGAATTTTCTGAACTATCTATTATGAAAAACATACATCAGCAAAAGAGATGTTATTTAACGATGTTGAGTTGCAAGACACCTCCGAGCCTGGTCGAGGCAGAATCAAACGCAATTTGCGTGAAGTATCTATATCATATTCAATAAAATTGTAATATCCAACTCAAAAAAAGAAAAAAAAAGGAGAAGAAAGAAAATTGTAATGTCTGATCTGTTGAGGTATTTTAAATTTCTAACAATTCCGGCAACCATGTCAAGATCATTAGTGTAGAGGCAAACATTCTTCTTTTTTGATGCAATGCATATGATATTCGTGGCCGCAATTTAGAGCAGCAATCGTCTCATGTTCGGTCTGCCAAAAAATCGCCCAACCCAAGTTGGTTCGCGGGTTAGCCCGTGAACCAAGCATAATTGTTTTTTTAGATGTATATAATTAATCGAATTTAATAATAAAATTTTAAATCATTGATTTCACATTTCTTAGTGTTAGTTAAAGAAATTATCACAAAAAATTTTCACTCCAAAAAAAAAAAAAATATATATATATATATATATATATATTATTTTTTATAAAAAAACATGTTCCCGACCCATGGGCTAATCCAGCCCGACGTCGGTCGGTCCGGCTAGGCCACGACCAGCATTGGCTGGCTCGTGGAGACACACTTTTAAATGGGTTGGAATGTTCTCAATTCAACCCACTTAATTTGTTTGATGGGCTGGTCAACCCTAACCTTGTCGATTGCTCTAATCAGAAAGATAGGAGAACAAATTGGATTCATGAATGGATCATTATTGACCAACTTGTCGATCTATTCAGAAGAATCTCATGGAATTGAATTTCTCCATGAACAAATTGATTAACCAAAGAATATTTGAAGAAATCGAACGAGGATTGTGATCAAACCCCAGTTCGATCAAGTGAGGAATGTAGCAGCACATGCTGTGAGAATATTCAATTAATATTGAAGGGAAATATAATTTACGTATTAAATTTATTTCCAAGATTAATTTTTTTTTGTTATGATTTTGAATATTTAAATATGGTTTTATCTTTCTAGATAATGTGATAATTATGCTAAGATTTTTGTAGTATGATATCTTTATTTTAAAAAGTTTGTTTATAATAAAACTATTACTTTCCATATTATGTAGTTTTCCTTATATATAAACCCTAGGGTTATAAATAAGATGATTCATATCATGCAAAAAGAGGTGCTTTACGTGAGGTGATTTACGTGTTGACTTTTTACACAGAAGCATATATATATTGTTTCAGTCCTCCTCCGATCATCTTACTGTTGATCAAGAATCGGTTCTGATTCATTCTCAATAACACATTACCATATCAAAGTCAGATAATCAGGTAAATATGTATTAAAGCAGTAAATCATGCTAGCAATCAAAAGCAAGGAAAGAAAACTCAATCTACCCCGCTCACTAACTTCTATCTCAATCTAAAGGATCTATCGCTCTGATACCACCTGTTGTGGGGACCCGGACGCTAATCATATTCTTAATTAGGGATGTAAACGAACCAAACATTTGTAAGCTATTCGAAGCTCGATTCGATAAAAGCTCGTTTGAGCTCGTTTATTGAGGCTCGTTAAAATAAACAAACCAAACTCAAGCTTTACGGTATTCGGCTCGTTAGCTCGTGAACATGTTCGTTGATAAGTACATTAGTAATCTTTTAGATGAAAAAATAATAGTTTTGATATTTGATTTATTGATTTTGCATATTATTTATGAAATATATAGAATAATCTATTAAATTTATTTATTATAATAAATTTAAAAATTTTAATAAGAATAATATATTTTTCTTTAAATATATAATTTACTTTTTAATTAATTTAATGAAAATTTAAATGTATAATTCATATTTATTAAGCTTGTTTAGGCTCGATAAAGGCTTGAATAAGCTCGTGAGCCATGCATATATTCGTTAAATAAAGCTCGAGCTCGGATCGATTATAAACGAACCAAGCTCAAACATTCAAGAGTTCAGCTCGGCTCGACTCGATTACATCCCTATTCTTAATCGTTCTTTGGGAATAATTGGATCAATTAATTAAACTGGGTCTATTTTTTTTTAATTGGGCCCTGTATAAACAAGTGTACAAATCTATACAACAAGTTATATTCCATTTTATTTAAATACACGATCAGTGTAATATCTACATCATGATCTAAAGTACAAAATCTGTTCAAAGTACAATCATAAACAAACTAGTGTCATCTCAATTACATAACCAGTGATAAACTACTAGTTCTACATCTAAGTCCGGAATCACCACTTTAATCATCATCTCTCATCATCTCCTCGACCATGATCCTGTCCCACCTGTTGCCATGCACACATACAAACACGACAACAGCCGGATAACTTCTGTGAGAATAAAATCCCAGTATAAGCAATATATACATGCGATGCATAAAATCATATACAAAATCATAAACCATGTATTAAGAACATGAATCATAATTTATGACACATTAGTGAATATAGATAACACTCTCTGACTCGTCATCTCCGACTCCACTCATCTCTACTCTAGGGATCCTGGTTCCTGGACATTAACACATATATCGAATCTCAGCGATATGAGTCGATCCGTCCCTAAGCAATATCGATATAAGTCAATAATCCAGTGTCTTAGGCATATCCGCCACAGACTTGACATATCCGTCAAAGCTATCCTCTGACAATGTGCAATGGGCCAATGACCACTCTATCACTGTCTGGCCCTTCTGTCAACGACTCTCGCTCAATAGCTATCGGCTATTCTCTACTTTCTATAAATTAATAGATTAATCATATCAATGTCAAACAATTGCAATAAAATAAAGTATATGGTTTAGGGAAACTAGAGTCGAATCTGACTCAAGTTAATCTCTCGGTTCAACATTGATTTATACCTTTCTTTTTGTAGTCTCAGTCTGAAGAAATAGAAGTTCTGAATTCAAGGCAGTCAATACAATCTGAAATGTCATATCGAGAAGAACAATATCAATATTCCACTCAATTCAATACTCAATCTGATCAATATCAATCTACTGATGTTTTGACGGCATAACAGCACAATATCGATATCCCCGTCAACTCAACATCACAGATACAATATCATAACTCATAATCAATCAACAAATACAAGTCCAATATCAAATATGTATATTCTCAATCATATAATCTGAAAATTCATAACAATTTCATCTACTGTCTGTTCTTCGATCTGATTTCGAATATACGATTACTGATATCACCAGAACACATAATGATAATCAAATCACAATTCCTCCAATACATTAATTTCAAACCCTGTTAGAAATCAATGAAACTTACATCCTTGTGTAGCTCTTGGCGAGAGGATCTCAGAACTGTGCTCGGATTAAAAATCAGATCGCCGGTACTTGAAAAATCAAATTTCTAACACATGAAGAAGCTTGAGGGTTTAGGCTATGGTTCTCTCAATTCTCGTTGCTGGAAATCTGAATTGGATGGATGGGTTTACACTGTTTAAGTGCATGGCAAGACATGTGTCCCACTCAAATTCCAATATTATCACTTTAGCCCCTGAATTCTTCATTATTTGCAATTCAGCCCTCAATAACTCTTTTTAATTCCATTTCAATCCTAATTAATTACAAAAACCGTGGAATCTAATTCATCATTCCAAAATTCATAAATTAAATAATCTCGGATTAAAATGATATAATCTCGGGCCTTACAATTCTCCCCCTCTGAGACATGATTTCGTCCTCGAAATCGTAGGCAGTCAAATCATATCAGATAAGAAGATATAACAGAAGCTAAAATAAAAGACTCACATCAGTGAAATAACTCTGGGAATTCATGTCTCATATCTGATTCAGTCTCCCAAGTAGCTTCCTCAATGCCATGACGAGTCCACTGGACTTTCACAAGAGGAATAATCTTCGTTCTGAGTTGTTTTTCTTTACGATCAATAATCTGGACTGGTTTCTCGATGTAACTCAGAGATTCATCAAGTTCTGCCTCGTCTGGCTGAATAATGTGAGAATCATCAGGGAGATACTTCCGCAGCATAGATACATTAAAGACATCATGTATTCCAGATAGAGAAGGCGGTAA
The DNA here is from genome assembly GCF_025594145.1 of Primulina tabacum. Lineage (NCBI taxonomy): Eukaryota > Viridiplantae > Streptophyta > Magnoliopsida > Lamiales > Gesneriaceae > Primulina > Primulina tabacum. The sequence continues at coordinate 35,678,524 of NC_134561.1, read as the reverse complement.
TGCGAGTCGATAGGCACGATCTCCTATCTTCTCGAGAATCTCGTACGGCCCAATATATCGTGGAGACAGCTTCCCTTTGTTGCCAAATCTGACAACTCCTCTGAAAGGTGAAATCTTTAAAAATGCTCGGTCTCCTGCCTCAAATACCAACGGTTACGTCGAACAGTGGCATATTTGGCTTGTCTGTCTTGAGCTGTCTTCATTCTCTTCTGAATCAACTTCACTTTTTCTGTCATATCTCTAATCATATCAGGTCCAAACTCAAGTACTTCAGAGATATCATCCCAATACAGAGGGGATCTGCACTTCTTACCGTACAATGCTTCAAACGGAGCCATCTCAATACTCGTCTAATAGCTGTTATTGTACGAAAACTCACAAAGTGGCAATGCATCTTGCCAAATAGTGCTAAAATCAAGCACTACACCGCTCAGCATATCTTCAGTGTCTGGATAGTCCGCTCTGACTGTCCAGTCGGTCTGTGGATGATATGCAGTACTCAGATGTAACTTCGTACCTAGAGCCTGCTGCAAACTCTGTCAGAAGTGCGAAGTAAACCGAGGATCACGGTCTGATACAATCGACTTCGGCACTCTGTGCAATCTGACCACTTCTCTGACATAGATTTCTATTATTTGGTCATATCTGTACGTCATCTGATACGGAATGAAGCATGCTTATTTGGTCAATCTGTCAATCACGACCCAAATCGCATCACAACCTCTGAAGGAACGTGATAATTGCGTCACGAAGTCCATGGAAATGTGATCTCATTTCCATTCCGGAATCGATAAACTGTGCAGTAGACCTCCTGGTTTCTTTCTTTCCGCTTTCACCTGTTGGCAATTCAGACACTTGGAAACAAATTCTGCAACATCAGTCTTCATCTGTTTCCACCAAAACTGTCCTTTCAAATCATTGTACATCTTTCTGCCATCAGGATGAATGCTAAAACGACTGCTGTGCGCTTCTGCCAGTATCCGCTGTCTCAATTCTGAAACATTCGACACAACAATACGACTGTTCATATACAGTACATCATCACGTACCTGATACTCTGATCGATGACCTGATCTGACCATCTCAATTGAGTTTTGTACATTCTGATCAACTTTCTGAGCCGCTTTAATTTCAAAATCAGCTTTGGTTCGGCTTGAACAACATATAATCTCATCGGTCTATAATCTGTCTCAAATACCAATCCAGACAAACAACAATCTTCTATCAAATTCGAAACACCAATCATCGATAAGGATAAAGAACATACCTTTCGACTCAGTGCATCTGCTGCTGCATTAGATTTTCCCGGATAGTACTTGATTTCACAATCAAAATCTTTCAGTAAATCAAGCCATCTTCGTTGCCTCATATTCAACTCGGACTGTGAAAACAGATACTTCAAGCTCTTATGATCAGAATAAATTTTAAATTTCTCACCGTAAAGGTAGTGTCGCCATATCTTCAAAGCAAATACAATGTCAGCCAATTCAAGATCATGAATTGGGTAACGAGTCTCATGTGGCTTCAGCTGTCTCGAGGCATAAGCAATAACATGCCCTCGCTGCACCAGAATACAACCCAATCCTCGGTGAGATGCATCACAATAAACTACAAAACCACCAGTACCAGATGGAATAGTCAATATCAGTGCACTGGTCAGTCTTTTCTTCAGCTCAAGAAAACTGGACTCACAGTCTTCAAACCATACAAATAGAGCATTCTTCTGAGTCAACTGAGTAATAGGCTTGGCAATACTCGAGAAATCTTTAATAAATCGACGATAATATCCTGCCAAACTCATAAAACTACGAATCTCGGGTACTGATGTCGGTCTCGGCCAAGAAATCACGGCTTCAACCTTGCTGGGATCAACTGATATACCATCTCCGAATATGATGTGACCCAGAAATACAACCTGTCTCAACCAAAACTCGCATTTCGACAGTTTAGCATACAGTTTCTCAGCCCTCAGAATTTTCAATACAGTTCTCAAATGCTCGGTATGTTCAATCATATTCTTCTAATAAATCAAGATATCATCAATGAATATAACAACAAAATCATCAAGATATCTCTGGAATATGCGGTTCATCAGACCCATAAATACAGCTGGAGCATTAGTCAAACCGAATGGCATGACAATAAACTCATAATGTCCATACCTGGTTCTAAATGCTATCTTCGAGATATCAGAATCCCTGACTCTCAGATGATGATATCCAGATCTCAGATCGATCTTTGAATATACTGAAGAACCCTGCAACTTATCAAACAAATCATAAATTCGAGGCAAGGAATATTTATTCTTTACCGTTGTTTTGTTCAGTTGCCGGTAGTCGATACAGAGTCTCATAGAACCGTCTTTCTTTCTCACAAACAGTACTGGAGCACCCCAAGGAGACACACTCGGTCTGATATACCCCTTGGCCAATAAATTCTCCAACTGTTCTTTCAACTCAATCGGTACCATTATGTACGGAGCCCTCGAAATCGGAACTGTACCTGGCATCAACTCAATACTGAAGTCTATCTCTCGAATCGGAGGCAACCCCGGAATCTCATCTGGGAAGACATCAGCAAACTCACACACCACTGGCAAATCCGCCAATGATGGACTCGATTTTAGTAAATCAACTGAATAGACAAGGAATCCTTCTGCTCCTTTCTGCAATAATCGAGTCATAGACAATACGGATATCAAAGGAATTCTAGATCGAGAACCCTTACCGTAGAATTTCCACTCATCAGCCATATCCGGTCTGAATATCACAATCTTGTGGAAACAATCAACAGTGGCTCTGTACTTGGTTAACATATCGATACCGATAATACAGTCAAAATCAGACAATCCAAGTACAATAAAGTCTAACTCAATCTCATGCCCATCATACTGTAGCATACAATGTTTCACAGACTTCATTGATATCAAACCTGTCCCCAAAGGAGAAGAGACAGACACTACAGCAGATAATGACTCAATAGGCAAAGAATGCATCAACGCAAATCGCTCATATATGAATGTATGCGATGCACCAGTATCTATCAATACATATGCAGGATAACCAGAAATAAAACAGTTACCTGCAACAACATCGTCAGGTGCGTCCCGAGCCTGCTCCTCTGTCAAGGCAAATACTCTGGCCTGCTGTCTAGGAGGCTGGCTAACAGTCTGGCTTCCTCCTGGCCTTTGCTGTGACTGGGTCGATGGTGCTGGCTGAAAAGAGTGAACATCTGATGGTCGTCTCTCTGTCTGAGCCACTGATCCAGATAACTCTGCTCCCTGGAATCCCTGGGAACCTCTCTGGGGACAAACTCTGGCAAAATGTCCCTGCTGTCTGCATATACGGCAACTGCCAAACACTCCTCGGGCACTGCTATGTGGAATGTCTCCCTCCACAAGTGCTGTAATAAGCTCCTGTATAACTCTGGCCCTGACCGGTCTGTCTCGAGCCACTAGAACTGGATGAACTGCTTCCAGATCTCTTGAACTGTTTCCCTCTAGCTTTCAACTGATCTTTCCTTCCATTGCCATTGCCACTCTCAAATCTGGGAGGAGATTGTGGAAACTGAGCGGAGGATGGTTGCTGTGGACTCGGTGCTGGTGCGACATACGAAGCTCCTTTCTGTCTAATCAGACCAGCTTCGGCTCTCTTTGCTCTATTCATGTCATCAGCAAAGTTGTTTGGTCATCCAGTGTTCACCAATGTAAAAATGTCAGGATTCAGACCATTGATAAACTGATCAGCAACAGCTTCTTCATTCTCAGCCACATGCGGAGCAAATCGCAACAATGTAGAGAACTTGGCCACACACTCCTCAATGTTCAGCTGACCCTGTCTCAAATTTGCAAATTCTGCCCCCTTGTCTTTCCTGTATGACACTGGGAAGAATCTTTGATAGAACTCGGTCTTAAAGATATTCCAAGTAATAGTCGTACATCGATGCTCCAAAGCCCTCTTTGTCGTGATCCACCAATTTTTCGCAACATCATGCAATTGGTGCCCAATCAGTCTGACTCGGCGCTCATCAGTGTAATCCAAGGAATCAAATAGCATTTCTATATCATCTAACCAACTCTCACAATCCACTGAAGTCTCAGCACCCTTCAGAGTCGGTGGATGGAACGACTGAAATCTCTTCAGCAATATTTCCATCGGTGGTGCTGTCACATCCATTGGAGGATTCGAAGTGCTACCCTGTTCTGGTATTCTTCGAGGAGGCATATCTGATTATCAAAAGAGTTAGCAACCAAATACAACAAATCTGTTTCAGTCCTCCTCCGATCATCTTACTGCTGATCAAGAATCGGTTCTGATTCATTCTCAATAACACATTACCATATCAAAGTCAGATAATCAGGTAAACATGTATTAAAGCAGTAAATCATGCTAGCAATCAAAAGCAAGGAAAGAAAACTCAATCTACCTCGCTCACAAATTTCTATCTCAATCTAAATGATCTATCGCTCTGATACCACCTGTTGTGGGGACCCGGACGCTAATCATCTTCTTAATCATTCTTTGGGAATAATTGGATCAATTAATTAAACTGGGTCTATTTTTTTTTATTGGACCCTGTATAAACAAGTGTACAAATCTATACAACAAGTTATATTCCATTTTATTTAAATACACGATCAGTGCAATATCTACATCATGATCTAAAGTACAAAATCTGTTCAAAGTACAATCATAAACAAACTAGTGTCATCTCAATCACATAACCAGTGATAAACTACTAGTTCTACATCTAAGTCCGGAATCACCACTTTAATCATCATCTCTCATCATCTCCTCGACCATGATCCTGTCCCACCTGTTGCCATGCACACATACAAACACGACAACAGCCGGATAACTTTTGTGAGAATAAAATCCCAGTATAAGCAATATATACATGCGATGCATAAAATCATATACAAAATCATAAACCATGTATTAAGAACATGAATCATAATTTATGACACATTAGTGAATATAGATAACACTCTTTGACTCGTCATCTCCGACTCCACTCATCTCTACTCTAGGGATCCTGGTTCCTGGACATTAACACATATATCGAATCTCAGCGATAGGAGTCGATCCGTCCCTAAGCAATATCGATATAAGTCAATAATCCAGTGTCTTGGCATATCCGCCAATGACTTGACATATCCGTCAAAGCTATCCTCTGACAATGTGCAATGGGCCAATGACCACTCTATCACTGTCTGGCCCTTCTGTCAACGACTCTCGCTCAATAGCTATCGGCTATTCTCTACTTTCTATAAATCAATAGATTGATCATATCAATGTCAAACAATTGCAATAAAATAAAGTATGTGGTTTTAGGGAAACTAGAGTCCAATCTGACTCAAGTTAATCTCTCGGTTCAACATTGATTTATACCTTTCTTTTTGTAGTATCAGTCTGAAGAAATAGAAGTTCTGAATTCAAGGCAGTCAATACAATCTGAAATGTCATATCGAGAAGAACAATATCAATATTCCACTCAATTCAATACTCAATCTGATCAATATCAATCTACTGATGTTTTGACGGCATAACAGCACAATATCGATATCCCCGTCAACTCAACATCACAGATACAATATCATAACTCATAATCAATCAACAAATACAAGTCCAATATCAAATCTGTATATTCTCAATCATATAATCTGAAAATTCATAACAATTTCATCTACTGTCTGTTCTTCGATCTGATTTCGAATATACGATTACTGATATCACCAGAACACATAATGATAATCAAATCACAATTCCTCCAATACATCAATTTCAAACCCTGTTAGAAATCAATGAAACTTACATCCTTGTGTAGCTCTTGGCGAGAGGATCTCAGAACTGTGCTCGGATTAAAAATCAGATCGCCGGTACTTGAAAAATCAAATTTCTAACACATGAAGAAGCTTGAGGGTTTAGGCTATGGTTCTCTCAATTCTCGTTGCTGGAAATCTGAATTGGATGGATGGGTTCACACGTTTAAGTGCATGGCAAGACATGTGTCCCACTCAAATTCCAATATTATCACTTTAGCCCCTGAATTCTTCACTATTTGCAATTCACCCTCAATAACTCTTTTTAATTCCATTTCAATCCTAATTAATTACAAAAACCGTGGAATCTAATTCATCATTCCAAAATTCATAAATTAAATAATCTCGGATTAAAATGATATAATCTCGGGCCTTACAATTGGACAAAGATTATTTTGTTTATATTAGACACAAGTTTAATATAGAAAAAGTATAAAATTATATTATTAAATTATAAATAGATGTACAATTCTATATTTTATTTTAATATTTATTTATTTAATAATTAATGATAATTTAATTTAATGAATAAATAATATAATATTCTAATAGAAATTCTATGATAATTTAAAAAATATTTATTTTGTAAATTATTTGTTTGTGTGCACTTTTTTCGCACAAAACTTGCACTAAAATGGCCTTAATCACAACACGCGATCTTGCTGAAACGAAGAAGAGAAAGCAAACATGCATGCTAGGATCATCCTTACTGAGGGAGGACCGTTGCGTTACAGAGCGGGCAAGCATTCCTCTGTCGCAGCCAACGTTCGATGCAATGCATATGATATTTATGGCCGCAGTTTAGAGTAGAAATCGTCTCCTTACCGCCATCCTTGTCGTGCAAATTGTTCTGGCACACGACGCATATCTCGTCTTCTTCACTACCTTCCCCGTACTTGAATGACTGAATTGGGGCAGTAGCAGTTTCTTGAAAATAACCTGGGAACAAATCCCGATTCGCAGACCCTTCTGCGTAAGCACGGTTATCACGAACCCACGACTCATCCATGATCTGTCCACGATTGGCTTGTGGATTCGAAGACGAACCGGTAAGCAGCTGATCAATCGTGAAGTCGTCACTGGCGATATGACCAAACATATTGAAGTAAGTTTGCTCCTGATGAATGTTCCACGAATTTCGGGGACGAGACCAGTCAATCTCATCATATGGTTCGTGAGAAACAGGAACATGAAGAGAGGCTAAAAACCCTACCACAGAAGTCAAAAAGGGTTCAGAAACCGGCGGTCGTAGTCGGAAGTTGTCTCTGCTACTCCGATCACGGTGGCGACGGGGAGCCATGGATTTGAATCAGAGTCTGTTTCTTTAAATAAGAATTGGACACAATAAAAGATCATTAGAGTCCTCTACGTTAGTACAATTGTATGTATAATAACCAATGAACTTATTAGATAATTAATCAACTGAATATCCTATTAATTAATTAATAGTTTTTTTTTTTTAAGACAGTCTCACAAATCTATTTCGATTAAATATATTAACTTGATTCATATTTAAAATAAAAAAAATAATATTTTAGTATAAAATATAATATTCTTTCATGAATCGGGTCGAGTTATAAATTATCTCATAATTTGTCTCGTTACGAGCGCTAGTTAGCTAAATTTTGAGGAAATTACTTAATTCATCTGCTCTGAACCCTAGTAAGCACTCAAATTAAAAGATAAACAACATTCCAATTACAAACACACACAAATTTATATGTATAATTGTGTTTGTGTCTCTCTGCCAGAGGTGGCTCTCTGTAATCGATTTTATGTCTTCATTTTCTGCGATCGATTTTATGTTATCATTTTCCGCGTCATGTAAGTCCCAAGTGAAAAAAGACTATTTTTTTTAAAAAAAATTTACAAATTAGTAGATTAAAACTATAAATTTACCAAAATATAAAGCTCTATCAAATTTCTGTAAATCCTTGTGAACAGATCTGATGAGAAACCTTTCATTGATCCATCAAATCAAATAATCGTCTACTCGTAAAATTTTGAAAACCTAACAAGTTAAAATTCACTCTCCACATAAATTAATCATGCGCTCGAGAAGTTAAATTTGCTTCAAACATATTCCCATGTTTGCAAACTTCTTGTGTGTAATGTAGACATACCTTTTTGGTTCAATATTCTGGAAAACTGCGATTGCGAAAGCGGAGACTCGTTTTTTCTCTTCTTCGCGTGCTTTGGGCAGCACTTTAGCGAAATAAAAATACAGTAGGTAGGAATTTCTAAAGGTGGCCCTAGGTTTATTTATTATTGATTCTCAACATATTTTGATAATTTGGTTGGTTTTGATTCAATAATCAAATTAATATTTTAAAAACTTAAACAAAACTTATAAATTTTTTGGCAAAAACTTGTGTGAGACGGTCTCATGGGTCGTATTTTGTGAGAGAGATATCTTATTTGGGTCATCAATGAAAAAATATTAATTTTTATGCTAAGAGTATTACTTTTTATTGTAAATATCGGTAAGTTTGACTCGTCTCACAGATAAAAGTTCGTGAGACCGTCTCACAAGAGACCTACTCAAATTTTTTTGGACTTGACAATGCATTTTCAGTAATTTAGCATATTTTTTAAAACCAGGACTAACATTGATCAGATTAAAGCTTTGATAACATAAATGACAAAAGAAACTAGCAAAATTTCCATAAATTGTTAAACATATTAAAGTTGTAAATTGTTTTAGAGTTCACTTATCGTTGTATTAATATCCTCACATATTTTTATGAATTCCTAAAGTATTTTGTAAACTCTTTTAAAAAAAAAAACAAAAATCAGTAGAAAAAGATATATAAATAATTGATACTCCAATTCATATTTACTTTAAAAAAAAAACAGAAATCAGTAGAAAAAATATAAACAATTGATACTCCAATTCAGATTAAGTATCCATTCGTTAAGACTTTAAAATATTAATAATCAAATGTTATCATACCCCAAATTTGAGTTGCCACGATGTTGGGTGTAATAATTGTCCCTACTTGGTAGAAAGATCGAATCATGATGCTTGAACTGTTGTGCAGTTTAAAAGATTTGAGTTGCACCATTATCACTAGCTATAGTTTTTGGTAAAGCGGCAATCGCTCGGTCTACACACGACTTTTATTTTTTAACCTACATGCAATTATTTAGTAAAACAAATATTACGTACTACCAAATTAAATACATCTAATTTCTTGTTCCCTTCACTTTCGTCATACTATGTCTTTCCTTAAAAGAATATTTACTATAAAACATTTATATACTTTTATAAAATATGTTCAGATTTATAAATCTATGTAATTTATCGATGTTTTTTCATTGGAAAGTAATATATATATAATTAATTCATCTTCAAACCGAAAAATAATTCAAAAAAAAAAATAATAATAATAATTCTATATTCAAATATTCCTTAAACTACTTAATTAAATTCCTCTTCAAACAGAATCAATTTACAATCTTAACAACATTTTTGAAGGTTATATACGGTTGGAATTTGCAAGCAAAAATAGAAAAAAAAAGATCATCGTAAGGTCGACGCGACCAGATCGGTATTTAGAGAAGGGATAAAAAGTGGCAAAGTGTCATGGAATTGCTCGACCAAATTCAAAACATGAGTGAGAGCAATTCTGCCAAGAATATTGTATGGAATTTGCAAGTAAACATGAAGAAGAGGATCCCATGGCGACAGAACGTTGGCGGCATTTGGGGTACGGCGGAGGCCTTCAACTCCTTCACGTAACACAAAGAATGAAATTTTAGTCATAATTAATAATATTTATAATATCGTTATATTTATTAATATTTCGCTAAATTTTTAGTAGAAAATAATCGGGCAGGTTTTTATAATTGATTATTTGAACATACAACCTATTCCCTCAATGAGAATTTTTCATCTATATTATAATAATTTAATCATATAAATTCTTCATTCTAACCCCATTTATTAGCATTCATCTATATTATCGATCTTTAATATTGATTTCTCGAATAGATTTGTAGAAAATAATGTTTGTTGTGTTATATAACCGTAGACTCGTATAACAAAATTGACTATTACCCATCCACTATGCCTAGGCCTCATCATCATCATCAGCATTTACATATACGTCTTAAACATTTACATATACTTCGATAACCACAACTAAATCCCATCATTCAAAATATTACCATTTTCATCACTTATAAAAATCATGAATAAATGCATTTTTTCTTAAATCCAAGCATACGACGTATATCTTCATAAAATCATGATTATGATGCATAAAAATTTAAAATATAGTAAATTTGTACTCAGGGCGGTGCCAGGACCAAAACCTCACCCTGGTGCAAAATGACCATTTTGCCCCTAGGAACCAAAAAATTATCGTTTCACCCCTGGACCTCTAAAATTGACCCGAAGCTTGCCAAACTCCTTAAAATGTCCCAAAACATATTTAAAAATATCCTTAGATGTAAACTCCAGCCCATTTCAAAACTTAATCGATTCATTTTAAAACTTGGACCGGAGTCCCGGTTTTAACCCGAATCGAACCGAAACTTAACCAAATTTTCTCAACTTTTTACCACCCCTTCTAAACACTTAAAAGGCCCTAAAACCACTAACCCAGCCCCCTTAGACCTTCGAACAAGACCCTGAACAGCTGCTGAAAATTCCAGCAAGTCATCGCCCAACTCTAGCCGTGACCCTAGCATGCTTCTAACTACTTCATGCTTAAACCGACTCGAACCAGACCCGAACCAGGCCCTAGACCCGACCCTTAGACATAACTTAAGACCATGATACACTCCTTTCAAACTCAGAACTAACGCCTGAGCTCCAAAGCGCGCAAGAGCTGTAACTAGCCTAACCCGTCTCCCATTGGTACAGCTGGTTGCTTGCTGGTCCAGCCACCTTCCCTAGCCAACCCAGCCCTGAACCAACACCACCAGGTCCTCCTTAGGACCATAAGGAACGACCCAAGACACCACCCCATGCCCTGGCCCCGTCCAGCAGCCGCCCCAAACCCCACAGCCGTGACTTGCTCGACATGAACCCAAATTGCACAGCCGCAACTTTCTTTGTTCAGCCTCTTGGCTTCCGCTCCAGGCCATGAACCACCATAAAGAGACTCATCCTAGGACCCTTAGACACGCACCAGACCATAGCCCCAGGCCCTCAGCCGATCCATACACCAGACCGAGTCCCACAACCAACACAGCGCCTCAAACCTCAACTCTCGGCCTACAACCAGCTCTCAATGTCTCGACTCCAGCCTATAGCCATCTCGATCCTCAACATGTTCAGCACCTTAGGACCTTAATTCGACAGCCCTTGCACCATAGTAACCAAAACATGAGATGTATGCAACAACATACGGTTTTCGTGCCAAACCAAGAGCATAAAAACTTTGCCATGCCAATACCGAAAAATGCATAAACATAACACACATGACAGCACATATACGACGTGAATGATGCAGAAATAATGATACAATGCGTGCCTTGGTGATGTAGTCGCGAGGGGAATCGAAGAACGAGTGCCGGGAGAATTATTCTTGTAAAGAAAAGAAGTGACCGAAGCTTTCTTGAGATAATTCTTGCTGAAACCAAAAGAACCAATCTGAAAAGATGAAGGGTCGGCTGGTTCTATTATTGGTGTAGGATAGGTTTAGTTTAAATGATGTTTTGGTGTTTAATTAAATAGTAAACAAATACTTAATGGTCCCTAAATTGCTAATTAAGAGTTTAAAAAGAATTTTAAGTCCAATAAGCTTAAAATTAGGCCCATTAAATCCAAACATACTCACGAAAAATATTTCTTATTGGAAAGATTTTGAAAATATTAGCCGAACCCTCAAAAAGTCCCCCGATTCAATAAAATTTATGTACCGTTAAAAATTAAAATCATACGGGTAAAAATACCCAATAAATCCTATTTCCTGAAAAATACATTTAAAACATCTTATATTATTTAATAAAAATGAATCATGTTATTAAAATAATTTTCCTGAAAATTCTCCGGTCTCCGATCCTCGTTCGAGGGCGAAATGCAACTTAAAAATCTTTAATGCACGAACCTTTAAAATTTCATGAAATAAAATTCTATTATGCAATAATTATACATAAAATGCATAAAAATAATTAAACCCATAATTTATGAAATAAACCTGCATTTAATGCTTTAAAACAAATTAATAAATTATCAAAGAAATTTAATAAATTGCATGCATGTGGTTTACGTGAACCTTCAAATTATCGGGACGTTACACTCAACGTATATTTTATGAATTTAAAAACATAATGTAAACGTGTCGTGTAAAATCATCTCGTGTCAAATCATGTCATCTCATGTCATCATAAACGTATACATTTTCTTTTTGATTAAATTAAGTTTATTAGTTGTGACTTTCGTATCAGCTCTATCGATGGATCTATCTATAAAATCGTGGTACCCGGCGGCAGGGGACATCAGCAACAGCATTACCCGCCCACTGAGCCCGGACCTCAGCTCATCATATCTCATGTCATCGTATACATATACATCGTCAGTCACAACCAACTCACATCCTTCAAAAGCATCATCATTATCATCAGTTTAAAAAAACATGCATATACATAAATTTCTCTTTAAACCAAGAATGCAACGTATTTATCATAATTGCGCAAAATTCATAAACATGATGCATAAACATTTAAAATATCATAAATTTGTGCTCAGGGCGCTGTCCTGACCAAAATCTCACCCCGGGTGCAAAATGACTATTTTGCCCTGGAAACCCAAAAATTATCATTTTACCCCTGGACCTCTAAAATTGACCTGAAGCTTACCAAACTCCTTAAAATGTCCCAAAATATTTTTAAAAACATTCTTAGATTTAAAATCGAGTCTAATTCACAACTTAACCGATTCGTTTTGAAACTCGGACCGGGGTCCTGGTTTTAACCCGAATCGACCCGAAATTTAACCAAAACTTTCCCACTTTTTATCAAACCTTAAAAAAAAACACTATGATGCTCCTAAATTAATGCCATCAGTCCCTTAACTCAGGCTAGAAATTTCAGAACATCACAAAATATCTTGCCCCCCTCTCGTTTGCACTCTATTTCCTTGTCTTCCCCAACTCACGTCCCTACCTACTCCGACTGCCCCAGCCCTGAACCCACCTATCATGGGCCTAGACCAGACCCCTCTGAACCCATGGAACCAATGGATACCCTCCCATGCACGCAGCAATACACCCCAACCTCTAGTCACCTAGGAGAGCACCCTCACGCCTCACCCTTTCAACACGCTCCTACGGTTCTAACACAAGGCCAGCGGCGTGAGGCTCGATCTCTATCATGGTTCAGACCCACCAGGGTCTGAACCAAAGCTTTGAACAGAACCTCGCGCCACCAGGTAACCCAAACTCTCGATCTACTTGAAACCGTGCCCATCACCGATCCACCGATCGCCCCTTCTCACTCAAGCAAGCTTCGGTTCTAGCCTAACCAACCCTTCTTACTCTACATCTGCAACCCTTCAGGACCCTCAGCAGCAGCCCCCTTACACCAGGAAAGAAAACGTGAGATGCTAGGAAATGATACATGCAAAAGCCGAACAATATAAACCAGGTAGGCTTGATCCAATATTGCAGAACGAAAAATCCATATAAATCACACATATCAGCATAAATACACGTGAATGATGCAGAAATGAGGTTACAATGCGTGCCTTGATGATTGTTGTAGGAAAACGATCGAGGAACCACGGCCGGAGGAGAAAACTTTTGCTTGAAGTGAAAAATGATATCACCGAAATTTCTTAGCAGCAATACACGAGAGGAAATGTGAGTGGAGGAGGTGGGCGGCTATTCAACCGTAAATAGGTTTAGTGGGGAGTTTAGGGAGGTAATTAGGGACTAATTGTAATGTTTAGGATTAATTAAATGATTAAATAATAGAGAATGAGCCTAAATTTGATAATTAAAAGTTTAAAAAGTTAATTAAGTCAAATAAGCTTAAAAATAGGCCCATTAAATCTAATCATACTTCCGAAAAATATTTCGTGTTGAAAAAGTTTTGAAAATAATAGCCGAACCCTTAAAAAGTCCTCCGTTTTGATAAAATTTGCGTACCGATAAAAATAAAAATATTGCGGGTAAAAATACCCAAAAATCTCCATGTTGGAAAAATAAACTTAAAAACGCTTCAACTTAATTTATAAAAATAAATCGTGTAATAAAATAATTTTCCTGAAATTTCTCCGTTCTCCGATCCTCGTTCGAACGTTAAATGCACTTAGAAATCCTGATGAGTGAACTTTTAAAATTTCGAGAATTAAATCCTATCATGCATGAATTATGCATAAAATACATAAAAATAATTAAACTCATAATTAAAAATAAAAATCCTAGATTGTATGACATCAGGTTACGAAAATTAATTTTCTGGACCTTACAGTTAATATAATTACATTATCTTTAATTATCCGAATATTAATTAAAAATTATAACAAAATTTTATGAATCAATTCGATTTATTAATTATTATGATCATGATTCATATATACAATAGTCATTATTTTATACATACATCGTGTGTACGTCGTTAGCTAATATCTTCTAATTTTTAAATAAGTTATTTTTGATAAATAGCTTCTATTTTTAATTTTCATTGTATTAGATATAAATGATTTTTATAATCTAATTTTCTTCTATATATATACCAAACGTAGTCATATTATTATTCATACGATGTTGTAAACAACCGTGAAAACATTATATTTATATTTATATTTATTTTTAAATGATTAATTATTCGGAAAAAAAATTCTAGCTCAATCCCTGCATATTGCATATACAAATTTCAAACAATTAACACATTAAGTAGATAGAAAAACAATCAATTTAACTATTCATAAAACTTAATAATATCGATCGATAAAATGAGAAAAATTAAATTAAATAAAAGTCTATATCATATGATTTTTTTTTTAAATCTTAGATTTTGCACCTAAAGTGTTGGGTGCAATAATTGTCCCTGCTTGGTAGAGCGATCGAACCGTAGTGCTTGAGCTGTTGTGCGGTTTAAAAGATTTGAGTTGCACCATTACTACTAGCTATAACTTTTGGTAAAGCGACAAGCGCTCGATCCTACAATTGGTATCAGAGCCAAGGTCACGGGTTCGATTCCCATTGATTGCAAGAAGTGCAATTATTGGGAGAGAGATTGTTGGGTGCAATAATTGTCCCTGCTTGGTAGAGCGATCGAACCGTAATGCTTGAGCTGCTGTGCGGTTTAAAAGATTTGAGTTGCACCATTACTACTAGCTATAGTTTTTGGTAAAACGACAAGCGCTCGGTCCTTCATGAAGAAGTATGTCAGACCTCATCATTAGTATATTAGGACATCTTCTGTTCTCCAAGTTTAATTATTTAAAAACTTAATTAGTTTTTTAATGAAACAATATAATTTCTACTTAAACAATCAAACACAAAAAAAATTAATTATAACTAATGCTCATTTGCACGCGTTACGTTGTGTGCTTGTACAAACTTTTTTATTTTATATATGTAAATACCCATGTTAAACAAATTAGAAATTAAATTTGGAATAATTAAAAATCAAATGTAAATTTTTCTAATTTTGTAAATATAATTTTTATTTCATAAATAAATATCTTAAATAAACAATGATCATGTGGTTGATGTGAATCAATAAATTGGACAAAGATTATTTTGTTTATATTAGACACAAATTTAATGAGTAAGTATAAAATTATATTATTAAATTATAAATAGATGTCCAATTCTATATTTTATTTTAATCTTTATTTATTTAATAATTAATGGATAGTTTAATTTAATGAATAAATAATATTTTTATTTTGTAAATTATTTTTATTTTATCACAATTTACATTTCTTAATAATTTAATATTGTTTATTTATTTATATAAACAGGAATCGTCAAAAATTGCACTATTTTCGCACAAAACTTGCACTAAGATGGCCTTAATCACAACACGCAATCTTGCTGAAACGAAGAAGAGAAAGCAAACATGCATGCTAGGATCATCCTTACTGAGGGAGGACCGTTGCGTTACAGAGCGGGCAAGCATTCCTCTGTCGCAGCCAACGTTCGATGCAATGCATATGATATTTATGGCCGCAGTTTAGAGTAGAAATCGTCTCCTTACCGCCATCCTTGTCGTGCAAATTGTTCTGGCACACGACGCATATCTCGTCTTCTTCACTACCTTCCCCGTACTTGAATGACTGAATTGGGGCAGTAGCAGTTTCTTGAAAATAACCTGGGAACAAATCCCGATTCGCAGACCCTTCTGCGTAAGCACGGTTATCACGAACCCACGACTCATCCATGATCTGTCCACGATTGGCTTGTGGATTCGAAGACGAACCGGTAAGCAGCTGATCAATCGTGAAGTCGTCACTGGCGATATGACCAAACATATTGAAGTAAGTTTGCTCCTGATGAATGTTCCACGAATTTCGGGGACGAGACCAGTCAATCTCATCATATGGTTCGTGAGAAACAGGAACATGAAGAGAGGCTAAAAACCCTACCACAGAAGTCAAAAAGGGTTCAGAAACCGGCGGTCGTAGTCGGAAGTTGTCTCTGCTACTCCGATCACGGTGGCGACGGGGAGCCATGGATTTGAATCAGAGTCTGTTTCTTTAAATAAGAATTGGACACAATAAAAGATCATTAGAGTCCTCTACGTTAGTACAATTGTATGTATAATAACCAATGAACTTATTAGATAATTAATCAACTGAATATCCTATTAATTAATTAATAGTTTTTTTTTTTTTAAGACAGTCTCACAAATCTATTTCGATTAAATATATTAACTTGATTCATATTTAAAATAAAAAAAATAATATTTTAGTATAAAATATAATATTCTTTCATGAATCGGGTCGAGTTATAAATTATCTCATAATTTGTCTCGTTACGAGCGCTAGTTAGCTAAATTTTGAGGAAATTACTTAATTCATCTGCTCTGAACCCTAGTAAGCACTCAAATTAAAAGATAAACAACATTCCAATTACAAACACACACAAATTTATATGTATAATTGTGTTTGTGTCTCTCTGCCAGAGGTGGCTCTCTGTAATCGATTTTATGTCTTCATTTTCTGCGATCGATTTTATGTTATCATTTTCCGCGTCATGTAAGTCCCAAGTGAAAAAAGACTATTTTTTTTAAAAAAAATTTACAAATTAGTAGATTAAAACTATAAATTTACCAAAATATAAAGCTCTATCAAATTTCTGTAAATCCTTGTGAACAGATCTGATGAGAAACCTTTCATTGATCCATCAAATCAAATAATCGTCTACTCGTAAAATTTTGAAAACCTAACAAGTTAAAATTCACTCTCCACATAAATTAATCATGCGCTCGAGAAGTTAAATTTGCTTCAAACATATTCCCATGTTTGCAAACTTCTTGTGTGTAATGTAGACATACCTTTTTGGTTCAATATTCTGGAAAACTGCGATTGCGAAAGCAGAGACTCGTTTTTTCTCTTCTTCGCGTGCTTTGGGCAGCACTTTAGCGAAATAAAAATACAGTAGGTAGGAATTTCTAAAGGTGGCCCTAGGTTTATTTATTATTGATTCTCAACATATTTTGATAATTTGGTTGGTTTTGATTCAATAATCAAATTAATATTTTAAAAACTTAAACAAAACTTATAAATTTTTTGGCAAAAACTTGTGTGAGACGGTCTCATGGGTCGTATTTTGTGAGAGAGATATCTTATTTGGGTCATCAATGAAAAAATATTAATTTTTATGCTAAGAGTATTACTTTTTATTGTAAATATCGGTAAGTTTGACTCGTCTCACAGATAAAAGTTCGTGAGACCGTCTCACAAGAGACCTACTCAAATTTTTTTGGACTTGACAATGCATTTTCAGTAATTTAGCATATTTTTTAAAACCAGGACTAACATTGATCAGATTAAAGCTTTGATAACATAAATGACAAAAGAAACTAGCAAAATTTCCATAAATTGTTAAACATATTAAAGTTGTAAATTGTTTTAGAGTTCACTTATCGTTGTATTAATATCCTCACATATTTTTATGAATTCCTAAAGTATTTTGTAAACTCTTTTAAAAAAAAAACAAAAATCAGTAGAAAAAGATATATAAATAATTGATACTCCAATTCATATTTACTTTAAAAAAAAAACAGAAATCAGTAGAAAAAATATAAACAATTGATACTCCAATTCAGATTAAGTATCCATTCGTTAAGACTTTAAAATATTAATAATCAAATGTTATCATACCCCAAATTTGAGTTGCCACGATGTTGGGTGTAATAATTGTCCCTACTTGGTAGAAAGATCGAATCATGATGCTTGAACTGTTGTGCAGTTTAAAAGATTTGAGTTGCACCATTATCACTAGCTATAGTTTTTGGTAAAGCGGCAATCGCTCGGTCTACACACGACTTTTATTTTTTAACCTACATGCAATTATTTAGTAAAACAAATATTACGTACTACCAAATTAAATACATCTAATTTCTTGTTCCCTTCACTTTCGTCATACTATGTCTTTCCTTAAAAGAATATTTACTATAAAACATTTATATACTTTTATAAAATATGTTCAGATTTATAAATCTATGTAATTTATCGATGTTTTTTCATTGGAAAGTAATATATATATAATTAATTCATCTTCAAACCGAAAAATAATTCAAAAAAAAAAATAATAATAATAATTCTATATTCAAATATTCCTTAAACTACTTAATTAAATTCCTCTTCAAACAGAATCAATTTACAATCTTAACAACATTTTTGAAGGTTATATACGGTTGGAATTTGCAAGCAAAAATAGAAAAAAAAAGATCATCGTAAGGTCGACGCGACCAGATCGGTATTTAGAGAAGGGATAAAAAGTGGCAAAGTGTCATGGAATTGCTCGACCAAATTCAAAACATGAGTGAGAGCAATTCTGCCAAGAATATTGTATGGAATTTGCAAGTAAACATGAAGAAGAGGATCCCATGGCGACAGAACGTTGGCGGCATTTGGGGTACGGCGGAGGCCTTCAACTCCTTCACGTAACACAAAGAATGAAATTTTAGTCATAATTAATAATATTTATAATATCGTTATATTTATTAATATTTCGCTAAATTTTTAGTAGAAAATAATCGGGCAGGTTTTTATAATTGATTATTTGAACATACAACCTATTCCCTCAATGAGAATTTTTCATCTATATTATAATAATTTAATCATATAAATTCTTCATTCTAACCCCATTTATTAGCATTCATCTATATTATCGATCTTTAATATTGATTTCTCGAATAGATTTGTAGAAAATAATGTTTGTTGTGTTATATAACCGTAGACTCGTATAACAAAATTGACTATTACCCATCCACTATGCCTAGGCCTCATCATCATCATCAGCATTTACATATACGTCTTAAACATTTACATATACTTCGATAACCACAACTAAATCCCATCATTCAAAATATTACCATTTTCATCACTTATAAAAATCATGAATAAATGCATTTTTTCTTAAATCCAAGCATACGACGTATATCTTCATAAAATCATGATTATGATGCATAAAAATTTAAAATATAGTAAATTTGTACTCAGGGCGGTGCCAGGACCAAAACCTCACCCTGGTGCAAAATGACCATTTTGCCCCTAGGAACCAAAAAATTATCGTTTCACCCCTGGACCTCTAAAATTGACCCGAAGCTTGCCAAACTCCTTAAAATGTCCCAAAACATATTTAAAAATATCCTTAGATGTAAACTCCAGCCCATTTCAAAACTTAATCGATTCATTTTAAAACTTGGACCGGAGTCCCGGTTTTAACCCGAATCGAACCGAAACTTAACCAAATTTTCTCAACTTTTTACCACCCCTTCTAAACACTTAAAAGGCCCTAAAACCACTAACCCAGCCCCCTTAGACCTTCGAACAAGACCCTGAACAGCTGCTGAAAATTCCAGCAAGTCATCGCCCAACTCTAGCCGTGACCCTAGCATGCTTCTAACTACTTCATGCTTAAACCGACTCGAACCAGACCCGAACCAGGCCCTAGACCCGACCCTTAGACATAACTTAAGACCATGATACACTCCTTTCAAACTCAGAACTAACGCCTGAGCTCCAAAGCGCGCAAGAGCTGTAACTAGCCTAACCCGTCTCCCATTGGTACAGCTGGTTGCTTGCTGGTCCAGCCACCTTCCCTAGCCAACCCAGCCCTGAACCAACACCACCAGGTCCTCCTTAGGACCATAAGGAACGACCCAAGACACCACCCCATGCCCTGGCCCCGTCCAGCAGCCGCCCCAAACCCCACAGCCGTGACTTGCTCGACATGAACCCAAATTGCACAGCCGCAACTTTCTTTGTTCAGCCTCTTGGCTTCCGCTCCAGGCCATGAACCACCATAAAGAGACTCATCCTAGGACCCTTAGACACGCACCAGACCATAGCCCCAGGCCCTCAGCCGATCCATACACCAGACCGAGTCCCACAACCAACACAGCGCCTCAAACCTCAACTCTCGGCCTACAACCAGCTCTCAATGTCTCGACTCCAGCCTATAGCCATCTCGATCCTCAACATGTTCAGCACCTTAGGACCTTAATTCGACAGCCCTTGCACCATAGTAACCAAAACATGAGATGTATGCAACAACATACGGTTTTCGTGCCAAACCAAGAGCATAAAAACTTTGCCATGCCAATACCGAAAAATGCATAAACATAACACACATGACAGCACATATACGACGTGAATGATGCAGAAATAATGATACAATGCGTGCCTTGGTGATGTAGTCGCGAGGGGAATCGAAGAACGAGTGCCGGGAGAATTATTCTTGTAAAGAAAAGAAGTGACCGAAGCTTTCTTGAGATAATTCTTGCTGAAACCAAAAGAACCAATCTGAAAAGATGAAGGGTCGGCTGGTTCTATTATTGGTGTAGGATAGGTTTAGTTTAAATGATGTTTTGGTGTTTAATTAAATAGTAAACAAATACTTAATGGTCCCTAAATTGCTAATTAAGAGTTTAAAAAGAATTTTAAGTCCAATAAGCTTAAAATTAGGCCCATTAAATCCAAACATACTCACGAAAAATATTTCTTATTGGAAAGATTTTGAAAATATTAGCCGAACCCTCAAAAAGTCCCCCGATTCAATAAAATTTATGTACCGTTAAAAATTAAAATCATACGGGTAAAAATACCCAATAAATCCTATTTCCTGAAAAATACATTTAAAACATCTTATATTATTTAATAAAAATGAATCATGTTATTAAAATAATTTTCCTGAAAATTCTCCGGTCTCCGATCCTCGTTCGAGGGCGAAATGCAACTTAAAAATCTTTAATGCACGAACCTTTAAATTTCATGAAATAAAATTCTATTATGCAATAATTATACATAAAATGCATAAAAATAATTAAACCCATAATTTATGAAATAAACCTGCATTTAATGCTTTAAAACAAATTAATAAATTATCAAAGAAATTTAATAAATTGCATGCATGTGGTTTACGTGAACCTTCAAATTATCGGGACGTTACACTCAACGTATATTTTATGAATTTAAAAACATAATGTAAACGTGTCGTGTAAAATCATCTCGTGTCAAATCATGTCATCTCATGTCATCATAAACGTATACATTTTCTTTTTGATTAAATTAAGTTTATTAGTTGTGACTTTCGTATCAGCTCTATCGATGGATCTATCTATAAAATCGTGGTACCCGGCGGCAGGGGACATCAGCAACAGCATTACCCGCCCACTGAGCCCGGACCTCAGCTCATCATATCTCATGTCATCGTATACATATACATCGTCAGTCACAACCAACTCACATCCTTCAAAAGCATCATCATTATCATCAGTTTAAAAAAACATGCATATACATAAATTTCTCTTTAAACCAAGAATGCAACGTATTTATCATAATTGCGCAAAATTCATAAACATGATGCATAAACATTTAAAATATCATAAATTTGTGCTCAGGGCGCTGTCCTGACCAAAATCTCACCCCGGGTGCAAAATGACTATTTTGCCCTGGAAACCCAAAAATTATCATTTTACCCCTGGACCTCTAAAATTGACCTGAAGCTTACCAAACTCCTTAAAATGTCCCAAAATATTTTTAAAAACATTCTTAGATTTAAAATCGAGTCTAATTCACAACTTAACCGATTCGTTTTGAAACTCGGACCGGGGTCCTGGTTTTAACCCGAATCGACCCGAAATTTAACCAAAACTTTCCCACTTTTTATCAAACCTTAAAAAAAAACACTATGATGCTCCTAAATTAATGCCATCAGTCCCTTAACTCAGGCTAGAAATTTCAGAACATCACAAAATATCTTGCCCCCCTCTCGTTTGCACTCTATTTCCTTGTCTTCCCCAACTCACGTCCCTACCTACTCCGACTGCCCCAGCCCTGAACCCACCTATCATGGGCCTAGACCAGACCCCTCTGAACCCATGGAACCAATGGATACCCTCCCATGCACGCAGCAATACACCCCAACCTCTAGTCACCTAGGAGAGCACCCTCACGCCTCACCCTTTCAACACGCTCCTACGGTTCTAACACAAGGCCAGCGGCGTGAGGCTCGATCTCTATCATGGTTCAGACCCACCAGGGTCTGAACCAAAGCTTTGAACAGAACCTCGCGCCACCAGGTAACCCAAACTCTCGATCTACTTGAAACCGTGCCCATCACCGATCCACCGATCGCCCCTTCTCACTCAAGCAAGCTTCGGTTCTAGCCTAACCAACCCTTCTTACTCTACATCTGCAACCCTTCAGGACCCTCAGCAGCAGCCCCCTTACACCAGGAAAGAAAACGTGAGATGCTAGGAAATGATACATGCAAAAGCCGAACAATATAAACCAGGTAGGCTTGATCCAATATTGCAGAACGAAAAATCCATATAAATCACACATATCAGCATAAATACACGTGAATGATGCAGAAATGAGGTTACAATGCGTGCCTTGATGATTGTTGTAGGAAAACGATCGAGGAACCACGGCCGGAGGAGAAAACTTTTGCTTGAAGTGAAAAATGATATCACCGAAATTTCTTAGCAGCAATACACGAGAGGAAATGTGAGTGGAGGAGGTGGGCGGCTATTCAACCGTAAATAGGTTTAGTGGGGAGTTTAGGGAGGTAATTAGGGACTAATTGTAATGTTTAGGATTAATTAAATGATTAAATAATAGAGAATGAGCCTAAATTTGATAATTAAAAGTTTAAAAAGTTAATTAAGTCAAATAAGCTTAAAAATAGGCCCATTAAATCTAATCATACTTCCGAAAAATATTTCGTGTTGAAAAAGTTTTGAAAATAATAGCCGAACCCTTAAAAAGTCCTCCGTTTTGATAAAATTTGCGTACCGATAAAAATAAAAATATTGCGGGTAAAAATACCCAAAAATCTCCATGTTGGAAAAATAAACTTAAAAACGCTTCAACTTAATTTATAAAAATAAATCGTGTAATAAAATAATTTTCCTGAAATTTCTCCGTTCTCCGATCCTCGTTCGAACGTTAAATGCACTTAGAAATCCTGATGAGTGAACTTTTAAAATTTCGAGAATTAAATCCTATCATGCATGAATTATGCATAAAATACATAAAAATAATTAAACTCATAATTAAAAATAAAAATCCTAGATTGTATGACATCAGGTTACGAAAATTAATTTTCTGGACCTTACAGTTAATATAATTACATTATCTTTAATTATCCGAATATTAATTAAAAATTATAACAAAATTTTATGAATCAATTCGATTTATTAATTATTATGATCATGATTCATATATACAATAGTCATTATTTTATACATACATCGTGTGTACGTCGTTAGCTAATATCTTCTAATTTTTAAATAAGTTATTTTTGATAAATAGCTTCTATTTTTAATTTTCATTGTATTAGATATAAATGATTTTTATAATCTAATTTTCTTCTATATATATACCAAACGTAGTCATATTATTATTCATACGATGTTGTAAACAACCGTGAAAACATTATATTTATATTTATATTTATTTTTAAATGATTAATTATTCGGAAAAAAAATTCTAGCTCAATCCCTGCATATTGCATATACAAATTTCAAACAATTAACACATTAAGTAGATAGAAAAACAATCAATTTAACTATTCATAAAACTTAATAATATCGATCGATAAAATGAGAAAAATTAAATTAAATAAAAGTCTATATCATATGATTTTTTTTTAAATCTTAGATTTTGCACCTAAAGTGTTGGGTGCAATAATTGTCCCTGCTTGGTAGAGCGATCGAACCGTAGTGCTTGAGCTGTTGTGCGGTTTAAAAGATTTGAGTTGCACCATTACTACTAGCTATAACTTTTGGTAAAGCGACAAGCGCTCGATCCTACAATTGGTATCAGAGCCAAGGTCACGGGTTCGATTCCCATTGATTGCAAGAAGTGCAATTATTGGGAGAGAGATTGTTGGGTGCAATAATTGTCCCTGCTTGGTAGAGCGATCGAACCGTAATGCTTGAGCTGCTGTGCGGTTTAAAAGATTTGAGTTGCACCATTACTACTAGCTATAGTTTTTGGTAAAACGACAAGCGCTCGGTCCTTCATGAAGAAGTATGTCAGACCTCATCATTAGTATATTAGGACATCTTCTGTTCTCCAAGTTTAATTATTTAAAAACTTAATTAGTTTTTTAATGAAACAATATAATTTCTACTTAAACAATCAAACACAAAAAAATTAATTATAACTAATGCTCATTTGCACGCGTTACGTTGTGTGCTTGTACAAACTTTTTATTTTATATATGTAAATACCCATGTTAAACAAATTAGAAATTAAATTTGGAATAATTAAAAATCAAATGTAAATTTTTCTAATTTTGTAAATATAATTTTTATTTCATAAATAAATATCTTAAATAAACAATGATCATGTGGTTGATGTGAATCAATAAATTGGACAAAGATTATTTTGTTTATATTAGACACAAATTTAATGAGTAAGTATAAAATTATATTATTAAATTATAAATAGATGTCCAATTCTATATTTTATTTTAATCTTTATTTATTTAATAATTAATGGATAGTTTAATTTAATGAATAAATAATATTTTTATTTTGTAAATTATTTTTATTTTATCACAATTTACATTTCTTAATAATTTAATATTGTTTATTTATTTATATAAACAGGAATCGTCAAAAATTGCACTATTTTCGCACAAAACTTGCACTAAGATGGCCTTAATCACAACACGCAATCTTGCTGAAACGAAGAAGAGAAAGCAAACATGCATGCTAGGATCATCCTTACTGAGGGAGGACCGTTGCGTTACAGAGCGGGCAAGCATTCCTCTGTCGCAGCCAACGTTCGATGCAATGCATATGATATTTATGGCCGCAGTTTAGAGTAGAAATCGTCTCCTTACCGCCATCCTTGTCGTGCAAATTGTTCTGGCACACGACGCATATCTCGTCTTCTTCACTACCTTCCCCGTACTTGAATGACTGAATTGGGGCAGTAGCAGTTTCTTGAAAATAACCTGGGAACAAATCCCGATTCGCAGACCCTTCTGCGTAAGCACGGTTATCACGAACCCACGACTCATCCATGATCTGTCCACGATTGGCTTGTGGATTCGAAGACGAACCGGTAAGCAGCTGATCAATCGTGAAGTCGTCACTGGCGATATGACCAAACATATTGAAGTAAGTTTGCTCCTGATGAATGTTCCACGAATTTCGGGGACGAGACCAGTCAATCTCATCATATGGTTCGTGAGAAACAGGAACATGAAGAGAGGCTAAAAACCCTACCACAGAAGTCAAAAAGGGTTCAGAAACCGGCGGTCGTAGTCGGAAGTTGTCTCTGCTACTCCGATCACGGTGGCGACGGGGAGCCATGGATTTGAATCAGAGTCTGTTTCTTTAAATAAGAATTGGACACAATAAAAGATCATTAGAGTCCTCTACGTTAGTACAATTGTATGTATAATAACCAATGAACTTATTAGATAATTAATCAACTGAATATCCTATTAATTAATTAATAGTTTTTTTTTTTTTAAGACAGTCTCACAAATCTATTTCGATTAAATATATTAACTTGATTCATATTTAAAATAAAAAAAATAATATTTTAGTATAAAATATAATATTCTTTCATGAATCGGGTCGAGTTATAAATTATCTCATAATTTGTCTCGTTACGAGCGCTAGTTAGCTAAATTTTGAGGAAATTACTTAATTCATCTGCTCTGAACCCTAGTAAGCACTCAAATTAAAAGATAAACAACATTCCAATTACAAACACACACAAATTTATATGTATAATTGTGTTTGTGTCTCTCTGCCAGAGGTGGCTCTCTGTAATCGATTTTATGTCTTCATTTTCTGCGATCGATTTTATGTTATCATTTTCCGCGTCATGTAAGTCCCAAGTGAAAAAAGACTATTTTTTTTAAAAAAAATTTACAAATTAGTAGATTAAAACTATAAATTTACCAAAATATAAAGCTCTATCAAATTTCTGTAAATCCTTGTGAACAGATCTGATGAGAAACCTTTCATTGATCCATCAAATCAAATAATCGTCTACTCGTAAAATTTTGAAAACCTAACAAGTTAAAATTCACTCTCCACATAAATTAATCATGCGCTCGAGAAGTTAAATTTGCTTCAAACATATTCCCATGTTTGCAAACTTCTTGTGTGTAATGTAGACATACCTTTTTGGTTCAATACTCTGAAAAACCGCGATTGCGAAAGCGGAGACTCGTTTTTTCTCCTCTCCGCGTGCTTTGGGCAGCGCCGTAGCGAAATGAAAATTGGTAAACATGTTTAAATTTTAAATTGTTTTAGAGTTCACTTATCGTTGTATTAATATCCTCACATATTTTTATGAATTCCTAAAGTAGTTTGTAAACTCTTTTGTTTTTTTTAAAAAAAACAGAAATCAGTTGAAAAAATATATAAAAAATTGATACTCCAATTCATATTTATTTAAAAAAAAAAACAGAAATCAGTAGGAAAAAAAAAATAATTGATACTCCAATTCATATTAAGTATCCATTCGTTAAGACTTTAAAATTTTAATAATTGAATGTCATTGTACCCCAAATTTGAGTTGCCACGACTTTTATTTTTTTTTAACATACATGCAATTATTTAGTAAAACAAATATTACGTAGTACTACTAAAATACATCTAATTAATTTCTTGTTCCCTTCACTTTCGTCATACTCTGTCTTTCCTTAAAAGAATATTAATTTACTATAAAACATTTATATACTTTTATAAAATATGTTCAGATTTTGAAATCCAGGTAATTTATCGATGTTTTTTCATTGGAAAATAATATATAATTAATTCATCTTCAAACAGATTCAATAATTCAAAATAATAATAATAATAATAATAACAACAACAATAATTCTAGATTCAAATATTCCTTAAACTACTTAATTAAATTTTAAGTCGATGGCTTATTTAGAACAGCTCGATCGTGTTATAATATTCCAAAAAAAAAAAAATAATTTAAAGATGACCTAAAACCTTAATAATTTGATGACTCGAACCTCGGTCCGGTGAGAGGTTCGGTCGACCCCTTCTAGTGAATTAATCCGCATTGAGCGTGGATCGTGTAGTACCCTCTATGAAAATCCGATGCCACAAGTATATAGTTGGTTAAGTTCAAAAAAAAAAAAGAAAAATCACCCTTTATCAAACTTGTGAATCAAATAAAATTAAAACACAAATCTTATTACCTTTGTATTTGGAAATCATTCAATATGTGATATTTAATTGTTATTCAACTAAGCTTGGATCTATACTTAACCAAATAACTCATCCAATTTGAACCTGACTCACGAGAACGCTCTTTGAACTATATACTAGCGAAAGTTGTTGGTCCCACGTGCGAAATTTGAGATAATAAAACCCGAAAATAAAGAATAAACTGGACACCGAGATTTACGTGGAAAACCCCTAAAAATTATTAGGGTAAAAATCACGGGCAAGATGAAAAGAATTCCACTATAATATTTTGTGGTGTACAACTCACTCACTGTGTTTTCAAAGAGATCACACACTCTCTTAATACAGGAGAACAAAACACCTCACAAATATTATAGAACTAAGCACTCAAATGCTTATAAGATGAGAGAAAACTCGAAGAAGGGATGATTTCAGAATGAAGGGGAGACCTCTATTTATAGGACCTCTTGACCGTGTGAATACACGTTAAAAACGCGTATTCAAATTCCGTCTGAATTATTAGCAAACTTTCCAAGCCTGCAAAAAAAACGTTATAATAATTTTTGTCCCCACCCCATTTAATGTTTGCCGACATTTCTCCCACTTGGAGATTTGATTGAGAATCAAACACATCTCCACACATCCTTTCAATCTAGCCATTACCTGCTGCTTACGTCTCTGCTAGGCCACTTGAGAATCTACACCACTCAAACTTATCAGTGTTCACTGGCTTGGTCAGAAAATCAGCTATGTTGTCCTTTGTATGGATCTTCTGCATATCCACGCTTTCTTCTTCTACTACTTCTCGAACAAAGTGAAATTGTACTCAAATGTGTTTTGTCTTGGAATGAAAGGCTGGATTCCTTGCAATGTGCAAGGCACTCTGACTGTCACAAAACAAAGAAACATTTTCTTGTTTGTGCCCGATCTCCTCCAATAACCTTTTGATCCATATTGTCTCCTTGCAACCTTGAGTAGCTGTCATGTATTCTGCCTCTGTTGTAGATAACGCCACAACTGTCTGCAGTTTTGAAACTCAGCTTACTGCTCCCCCTGCAAGTGTAAACACATAACCAGTAGTAGATTTCCTCTTATCAGGATCACCTGCATAATCTGAATCGACAAAGCCCCTGAGTGTAAAATTCGATCCTCCATAACATAATGCAGCATTCGAGGTACCCTTGATGTATCTAAGAATCCTCTTAACAGTGCTCTAATGCTCTCGTCCAGGATTTGCCATATACCGACTAACTGCTCCCACTGCTTGAGCAATGTCCGGTCTTGTACATATCATGGCGAACACCAGACTTCCCACTGCTGATGCATATGGTACTCGAGACATCTCCATCCTCTCTGCTTCACTGCTAGGACACATTGGAAGAGGGGTCGATATTGGCTTACTATCTTGCATGTTGAAGCGTTGCAAGACTTTCTTCAAATAATTTTTCTGGGAAAGCCAAATCTTTCTGTTACTTCTGTCTCGGTGAACTTGCATCCCTAGAATCTTGTTTGCTGGTCTCAAGTCCTTCATATCAAATTCCGTAGCCAACTGTGCCTTCAATCCTTGGACCTGATTTTTGTTGGGGCCTGCTACCAACATGTCGTCCACATGCAACAGCAAAATAATATAATCATCACCAGACTTCTTGAAATATGTACAAGGATCTGCACTCAGTCTGTTGTATCCAAGGCTCATGATATAGGAATCAAATCTCTTGTACCAACACCTCGGCGCCTGTTTGAGACCGTACAGAGATTTGTTCAACATGCAAACCAAGTTCTCTTTGCCTTTTTCCGCAAAACCTTCTGGCTGGAGCATATAAATTTCTTCTTCAAGATCTCCATGGAGAAATGTCGTTTTCACATCTAGCTGTTCTAGATGTAGGTCAAACACCGCACACAATGCCAGCACCACTCTGACTTTTGTAAGCCGAACCACAGGAGAAAATATCGCATTGAAGTCAATGCCTTCTTTCTGAGCATACCCTTTTACCACCAATCTAGAACGATACCGCTCCACTTGGTTATTGTCATCACCTTGATCTTATACACCCATCTGTTACCAATGGCTTTCCTCCTTTGTGGTAGTGTAACAAGATCCCAAGTTTTATTCCTGTCTAATGCCTCCAACTCTTCTTGC
This sequence comes from Primulina tabacum, assembly GCF_025594145.1. Taxonomy (NCBI): domain Eukaryota; kingdom Viridiplantae; phylum Streptophyta; class Magnoliopsida; order Lamiales; family Gesneriaceae; genus Primulina; species Primulina tabacum. Next base: position 35,648,744 of record NC_134561.1, on the reverse strand, counting down.
ATTGCTATCATCCACAAGGATACATCCGAGCTTTGAGTAGCCTCGTGGAAACTTGATGGCTCACCATCCTCTGATAATAGACAATATGCAATGTTGCTTTCAGTGACATAATCTGAAAGCCAACCTAGTGGTCTTCTGTCTCGAGTTGACTGCCTCACATTGGAAACCTCATACTCAATATGTTCTTGTTCTTCGTGCTCTGGTACTGCTTCACAAGAAACTTGACCTTCGTCCGTCTTATTTTCCACCTGAAAAATAGTAGTTTCTGAATTCGTTGTGCCTTTGTCTCCCTTTACTTTATCTTCCTCGAAGATAACATCCCTGCTGATGACAAGCTTGTGAACAGTAGGATCCCACAAGGGAAACCCTTTTACTACATCAGCATAACCCAAGAAGATACATTTTCTGGAATTCGAATCCAACTTCGATCTTTCTTGCTCATTGTACAGAACATACATCGGACTTCCAAATGTATGCAAATGAGAATAATCTGTCGGCTTCCCGGTCCACATCTCTATCGGAGTCTTCAGATCAATCGCCACTGAAGGAGAACGATTGATAAAATATTAAGCGGTTTTGACTGCCTCCGCCCAAAATGACTTGTCTAGACCCGCAGTCCTCAACATAGCTCTTGTTCTGTCCAACAAGGTTCTATTCATCCGCTCCGCCACTCCATTCTGTTGAGGTGTGTAAGCCGTCGTGAATTGTGTCTTGATGCCCTCATGTTGACAGTATGCATCAAATTCATCACTGGTATATTCTCCTCCATTGTTAGTCCTCAAACACTTGATTTTCTTTTCAGAATCAAGTTCAACCCGCGCTTTGAAATCTTTGAAGATCTGAAAAACATCTTATTTCTTCTTGATTGGATACACCCAACATCTCCTAGAGAAATCATCAATTAACGAGACAAAGTATCTCGCTCTTTCTAGGGATACAACCGGTGCTTGCCAAACATCCGAATGAATCAGCTCCAAACTTTAATCTGTGTTGTTTACTGGTAACACAGTGCTCACAAAAGGGTAGTGAAACTTTTTGTAAGTCCCGACAGCAGCTTCCGTTCTGAGAGAATTTTCAACCCTCGTTCTGACATATGCCCGAGCTTTCTATGCCATAACACTGTTAATTCTTCTCCTGAACCAATTGATACTACAGCTAGTTCCACCTCATTGTGTGTTTCTCCCAAAATTACATACAGATTTGCAGCAACTTTTTCCGCCTTCATAACCACAAGCGCTCCCTTCACAATTTTCATGATCCCATTCTCGATCCGAGTTTTGCACCCGATATCATCCAATTGCCCCAAGGACAAAAGATTCTTCGTCAGTCCTTTCACATGTCGTACCTCTTGTATGGTGCGAATGGTGTCATCAAACATTTTAATTTTGATAGTACCGACCCCAGCGATTTCTAAGGCATGATCATTCCCCATGAATACAGATCCTCCTGAGACTGGTTCATAATGATCAAACCATTCTCTCCGAGACGTCATGTGCCACGTCGCTCCTGAATCCATAATCCATGTGTCACAAAATTTGTGTCTGCCTTCTGCAACAGTTGCCGCTTCGCTGAATAATATTTCACCACTGCCTGAAGTACTAGCCACATTTCCTTGAGAACTTTTATCGATACTCGTACACTCTTTCTTGAAGTGCCCTTTACCGCCACATTTAAAGCAGTAAATATTTTTCTTCTTACTTCTTGACTTTGATCTACCTCGTCTTTGGCTCCCACAGGAGTCACGGTCCATAAATCTTCCTCCTATCATTGGTAAAGCCTATGCCTGCTTCGATGTTACCAACCTATCTTCCTTATTCTTGCGCCGGCTTTCTTCTCCAAGAACCGCAGTTAAGACATCGTCGAATCTTAGAAAGCCCATAAGAATATTGTTGGTAATGTTGATGATAAGTTGATCATATGAATCTGGTAGACTTTGAAGTAAAAGCTCCGCACGTTCATTTTCTCCTATTTTATGCCCCATGGAAGTGAGTTGGGCAAATAGAGTATTTAGTGTATTGATATGGTCGGTCATCGATGAAGATTCCGCCATCCGAAGAGTATAAAGCCTTCTCTTTAGGAAAATCATGTTGTGTAGCGACTTGACCTCGTACATCTTTGTCAGAGTATCCCAAATAACTTTGGCTGTTTTTATCTCAGAGATACTTGACAATACTTCGCTTGCTATAGCCAAGTGTAAATTGGCAACAGCATTATCATTCATCTCATTCCACTTTCCATCATCCGTAATTTCCACTGGTCTATCTCCAATAGCAGCCAAGCAATTCTCCTTTCTTAAAACTGCTTGTATCTTTATTTTCCACAGCATAAAATTGCTTCCATTGAACTTTGCTATACCGTACCTTCCCGCCATTATGTCTACAACAATTTTAGTAGACTGGACAAAATAATCACGCCTTAAATAAAAAATCTCAAAAAATCTTTTCTGATGTGGAAGATCAGTCTAGGCTGCAACCACAGAGCATACTCAGAATTTTAAGAAATTTTAAACCAAGGCTCTGATACCACTTGTTGGTCCCACGTGCGGAATTTGAGATAATAAAACCCGAAAATAAAGAATAAACTGGACACCGAGATTTACGTGGAAAACCCCTAAAAATTATTAGGGTAAAAACCACGGGCAAGATGAAAAGAATTTCACTATAATATTTTGTGGTGTACAACTCACTCACTGTGTTTCCAAAGAGATCACACACTCTCTTAATACAGGAGAACAAAACACTTCACAAATATTATAGAACTAAGCACTCAAATACTTATGAGATAAGAGAAAACTCGAAGAAGGGATGATTTCAGAATGAAGGGGAGAGCTCTATTTATAGAGCCTCTTGACCGTGTGAATACGCGTTAAAAACGTGTACTCAAATTCCGTCTGAATTATTAGCAAACTTTCCAAGCCTGCAAAAAAAAAACGTTTTAATAATTTTTGTCCCCACCCCATTTAATGTTTGCCGACAAAAGTGTGAGAACCGAAATCTTGCACTAATGTAATTAATATTTGTAAGGAATTTTTAGGATTTTATTACTATAAATTGGGTATATATATTTTGATAGATATATTGGAATACCTTGGAAATACAATAATAAGTCATGCATGCCATGTATAATTTCGAAATTTGGGGAATATATTGCAAGGATTGGAATGTAATATACTAGACCTAGAAGACTAAGGCATATACATTGCATATTTTCGAAAATCCCCACTAAGATTTATACCTAGATATTTTGATGCATGAATGCATAGGACCCTACAAGAAAATTGGAAGCAAATCTCCTCACCTAGCCACCATATTTTCGAAATTATTAGAGGCAAGGGATTAAGGAATGAATCTTGCAAATTGGTAGCAAAATAAACTCATCATGGAATGATTTTGTAGCAAAAAAATCGTTTGACCTTGAAGGCCATTTGGTAAGATTGTGATGCCATGATTAGCTCCTCTCCACTCCACCTATAAATAAGCCACCACCCTTAATCATTCCCCACACCCCAATTTCGAATTCCCTTGCTGAAAATCTCGAAAATTTCAGCATCTCCATAGCCGAAACTTTGCCCAAATATCGTCACGAATTTAGTCTAAAAATCGAAGCCGAAGCACCGTCCGAGCAAGAACGAGAAGCGATCCAAATTCCGAAGCCAAGCATCCACGTTTTTAGCATCAAAATACACTCTAAGTGGGCTGTTTTAAATTTCGGTTTGATGCAACTTAAATTTTCGGTTTTGGTTTTAAAATTCGGTCGAGCTTCGTCTCCCGTCTATACGTTTCTACGAAAATTGTTACGTGTATGTGTTGACACTGTGAAGATTCCCTGAAAATGGGTGGAATTTCAACATATGGCCCTCAACGGTGGGATAGAACCGTTTTATGGCCTCGCCCCCTTAGAGGATTAAAACTTAGGGACTGACGTCAGTAAACCGTTGAAAGGTGAAAAATCGCAGTGTTGTTATGTTACGGATACAATGTTATGATTATGAAAAGCATGCTGTAATTATATGTATGTTTCGAAAATGTTATAAAATTGTTATGTTGTGTCACGCCCCGGGACGGGGGTTGGTTGATACCGGCGTTGCTCTCAAATTTACATTCAAAAACAACAAGCCTCAGAAGTACAAAATTCAGAAACCAGTCTTTTATTCATAATACTGAATATTCATTGTCTGATACAACTCAATTAATAGTGTTTTAGAGCGGAAATGTAAAACCAGAATTACAATATCTAAACAGATGCAGCGGAATTTAAAATATAAATCAGAACTGAGAACAACAATCTTCATCACCAGCCCCAAAATTGAATCTGCTCTTCTTCTTCTAACTTTTCTTCCTCGTTCTTATATGAGATGGGTTTGGTGGGTGAGTGATATGATTGTCACTCAGTAAGCAGGGGCGGGAATAACTCCCAGTTTTCGAAATCATTTTCAACAGAAACAGTAATACAATAATATACAGAAACTCATCTTTTCAGAACAGAAACTAGAATTCAGAAATCACAGGTTTCAGAACAGAAATCAGAATTAGTAAGCACTGAGAACGTTAGTGAATTTCATGGCTAAACTGATATCAGTCTCCTATATGTTCTCTCCTCTAAGGGGTGAGGGCAGAATCAGAATCAGAATCAGAATTCAGAAATGTTCAGAATATATATTCCTACCATTAGTTCACTAGGGAGTTTCAGTGCTTCAAAATCATATATCAGAAATACACATACAGAAACTGTACTTTAAAACAGATTTATCAAACTGATTTTAAGATATTTATATATAAGCCCACTTATCGTGATTTGCTATAAAGTTTCGGTTGAAGTCTACTGGAATTTGGCTGCTCTCGCTACTGTATTTTACTGCTTGACAAAGGCACTCTCTCTTAACTCGAAATTTAAGTGATAATCTCAAAGCTTGTGTAACCCATTTCAGAGACTTGAGGGTGTTATTTATAGGCCAAAATCTGACTGTTAGCCTCCTTATTAATGACCATAATCTGCCATTAACGGCCTTTATTCCATGTTAATGCTTCAGTTACAAGTCTAAGCTGAATCAGTAACTGTCTGCTGGAATTCGCTCTTCTGCTGCTGGATTCTGTCTGCTGGATTCTAATAAGCTGGAAAGATACCAGCTTCTGAGATAATAGCTTCTGCTGGAAATCCGTCTGCTGGAAAATATCATCTTCTGAATTATTGACTGTTGCTGGAATTGTTAGCTGCTGGGAATTCGGTTCTCACATCCCTCCCTCTTTATGATAAGTTTCGTCTTCGAAACTTGGCTATACATGATCTTCAAAGAGATAATGGTATTGTTCTCGCATCTTTTCTTCCAACTCCCAAGTAGCTTCTCTTTCGGTGTGGTTGGACCATTGTACTTTGACATATGGAATAGTTCGTCGCCTCAGTACTTGGTCTTTGAAATCCACAATTCGAATCGGAATTTCTTCATACTTCAGCTCTTCATTCAGATTGCTCCCAACCAGAAGTGGTCCAGCTTCCAGAATGTGACTCGGATCAGAAATATATCTCCTCAGCTGCGAGACGTGGAATACATTATGAATTCTTGACATGTCAGGTGGGAGTGCTAATCTATAAGCAAGTGTTCTCACTTTCTCAAGAATTTCAAATGGTCCGACGTATCTGGGATTCAGTTTCCCAGCCTTATTGAATCGGATTACACCCTTCATGGGTGACACTTTCACATATGCCTTCTCTCCAATTTCGAATTCCAAGGGTCTTCTTTTCAAGTCAGCCTAACTTTTCTGTCAATCTTGTTCAGCTTTTAATCTTTCTTTGATCAAAGCAACTTTATCCACTGTTTCTTGGATCAGTTCGGGTCCCACGATGGCTTTTTCCCCGACTTCATCCCAATATAGTGGTGATCGACATTTTCGTCCATACAAAGCTTTGTATGGTGCCATTCCAATGCTGCTGTGGTAACTATTATTGTATGCGAACTCGATTAAGGGCAGATGTTCGCTCCAATTACCACTGAAGTCCAAGGCACATGCTCTCAGCATATCTTCTAGAGTTTGTATTGTCCTCTCAGTTTGGCCATCAGTCTGCGGATGGTAGGCCGTACTAAGCGTAACTTTAGTCCCCATAGTTCCAAAAACGGGACGTAAATCTAGGAACTCTGTCGGATTGTATGCTGGCCGGAACTCCCATGCAATCGTACGATCTCCTTCATGTACAATATGGCTAGCTTGTCCAAATTATAGTTCATGCGGACAGGTAAGAAATGCGCAGATTTTTTGAGTCTATCTACGATTACCCATATTCCATCATGACCTTGTCTCGTCTTTGGTAAACCCACAACGAAATCCATAGAAATGTGTTCCCATTTCCATTCTGGAATTTCTAGAGGTTGCAGAAGTCCTTCAGGTCTTTGGTGCTCTGCCTTGACTTGCTGGCACACGTGACACTTGGAAACAAATATTGCCACGTTTTTCTTCATTCCACTCCACCAAAAATTTTTCTTCAAATATCTGTACATCTTGGTACTGCCAGGATGGACTGAAAATTTCGACTTATGTGCCTCAGACATTACTTCTTGTCGAAGATTATCGATGTCTGGTACGCACAATCGTCCTTTCATCCACAAGATTCCTTTGTTATCCGTCTCGAAATCTGGTGATTTTCCTTCTTTAACTTGCTCTTTTAGTTTCACCAAAGCGGAATCTCTATCTTGACTTATCTTGATTGTCTCTCGAAGACATGGTTGTGCTGAAAGTGATGTCAGGATCACCTTACTCATATTTTTTCGACTTAAAGCATATGCTACTTTGTTGGCTTTGCCTATATGGTAGCTTATTGTCAAGTCGTAATCCTTCATGAATTCGATCCATCGTCTTTGTCTCATATTTAGTTTCTTTTGTGTGAACAAATATTTGAGACTTTGGTGATCGGTGAAAATCTCACACTTGGCCCCATAAAGATAATGTCTCCAAATCTTTAGTGCGAATACCACTGCAGCTAGTTCGAGATCATGCGTTGGGTAATTTTGTTCATACGGCTTCAACTGCCTTGATGCGTATGCAATCACCCTTCCCTCTTGCATGAGTACACATCCTAAACCTTCTTTAGATGCATCACTGTAGATGGTGAAGTCTTTGCCTTCAGTTGACAATACCAACACTAGCGTGGATGTAAGCTTCTTCTTCAAAGTCTCAAAGTTTTGCTCACATTTTTCACTCCATTGAAACTTAGAGTTCTTCTGTGTGAGCTTGGTGAGGGGTATGGCTATTGAAGAGAATCCTTCAACAAATTTTCGATAATAGCCTGCTAATCCCAAGAAGCTTCGAATTTCTGTCACATTCTTTGGTCTAGGCCAATCTGAGATTGCCTCTACTTTCTTAGGGTCCACAGATACTCCTGCTGCTGATATTATGTGTCCCAAGAATGTGACGCTTTCTAGCCAAAATTCGCATTTCTTGAACTTGGCGTATAGTTCATTTTCTCTCAGCTTCTGGAGGGTGAGACGAAGATGTTCTTTATGGTCTTCTTCACTTGATGAATATACTAGAATGTCGTCGATGAATACCACAACAAACTTGTCAAGAAATGGTTTAAACACTCTGTTCATGAGATCCATGAATACTGCCGGAGCGTTTGTTAATCCGAACGGCATCATCCGTACCTTGTTCTGAAGGCTGTCTTTGGAATATCGTCTTATTTGACCTTCAATTGGTGGTAGCCTGACCTTAAGTCGAGCTTGGAAAAGACTAAAGCTCCTTTGAGTTGGTCAAACAAGTCATCTATCCTTGGAAGCGGATACTTGTTTTTTATTGTAATCTTATTCAGCTCTCTGTAATCAATACATATCCTCATGCTTCCGTCCTTCTTCTTTACAAATAGGACAGGAGCTCCCCACGGAGATGCGCTTGGTCGGATTTGCTTCTTGTCCAACAATTCTTGAAGTTGCTCTTTGAGTTCTTTCAACTCTGCCGGAGCCATTCGGTATGGTGCTTTTGAGATTGGTGCAGCATTGGGCACTAAATTAATCTCAAATTCCACCTCGCGGTCGGGAAGTTCGCCAGGGAGTTCTTCAAGAAAGACATCCGGGAATTCTTGTACTACCGGAATCTCTTCTAGTGTAAGTGTGGTTTCTCTCTTTACCTCGCTTAACATAGCTAGGTAAACTTCTTCTCCACTTTTCATGGCTTTCCAAGTTTGAGAAGCAGAAAGAAGAGTCTTTCGTTCTTTGGTCTTGCCATGAAATAAAAGTTTCTCTTGGTGTGGAGCTTGGATGGTTACCGTCTTTCCATGACAGTCTACTAAAGCATGATTCTTGGCTAACCAATCCATTCCAAGAATTATGTCGAATTCCACCATGTTTAGTTGAATCAGGTTTGCCTTGAAATTCTGATCTTCTATGAGAACACCAATATTCCGATATAGAGTGCGAGTTTCTAAAATTCGATTAGCAGGAGTTGCTACTCTATATGGTTCTTCTAAGTTATCAGACTTAGCTCCTAACTTCTTGGCAAATATCTTAGACATGAATGAATGCGTAGCACCACAATCAAATAACATATAGGCAGGTATATTATTGATTAGAATGGTACCAGCTACGACATCATTTGAGTTGTCGGCCTCCTCTTGAGTGATAGTATAAACTCGAGCATTTGGCTTGTTCTCCTTAGGCTTGTTTGGAGTTGTTCCTCCTGCTGGTCCGTTCCTTGGATCTGGAAGAGGACATTGAGCAATGCGATGGTCCATCTTTCCACAACGAAAACAAGCTCCAGAATTCCTACGACATTCACCAGTGTGTGTGAATCCGCAAGTTTGGCACTTGACTCCTTCTTTGTTTGATTGAGAAGAAGTGGTTACTTTGGATGGAGCACTGGTAAATTGGTTGCTTGAAAACCTATGCCTCTTGAATTGCTGGCCCGATTGGTACTGGCTTGGCTGAGGACGTTTGAGTTTGTTCTCGCCTTCACGCCTCTTGATGTCATTCTCAGCCCTGATGGCGGCTCCCATCAATTCATCAAAACTATTGGGCTCGATAACGGCAAGGGCAGATTGAATATGGCTGTTCAATCCCTTCTTGAAGCGATGCATCTTCAAGTCCTCGTCTCCCATGATGGTTGGGGAGTAAGTTCTCAATGAGTGGAACTTAGATGAATACTCTACCACTGTCATGTTTGGTTCTTGAACCAAGCTTTCAAATTCTGACAGCTTCTGCACTCGGACTGCTGTCGGGAAGTACTGCTTCAAAAATGCCTCTCGGAACCTTTGCCAAGTGATAGGTCCCGCCCTTACCATAGCTGGTGAGACTCTTTCCCACCATTTGGTTGCTTTGTCCACAAGAAAAGGTGTAATCACATCTACTTTGATCCCTTGTGGAACCTCAAGTAGCAGAAGATGATTCTCCACCTCCTTCATCCAATTTTGTCCGACTTCAGGATCGGAGCTTCCATCGAAGTTTGGAACTCTTGCTCTTCGGAGAGCCTCATATTTCTGTTTCGTCCCATTCTGAGCTGGAGGTGGTGGCGGTGGCTGGTTAGCATTAGGTTTGACCAACCCTTGTAGCTTGGTTGCCACAATCATGGCTATAGCCATCAAATCCACTTGACTGAGGCCAACTGCTGGTGGTTGCTGTTGGGGTTGTTGTGCCTCTTCGTCATTACGGTTGTTGTTACGATTGTTGTAACGAGGGTTGCGGTTGTTTCTCACTGGTCTTCCGTCCATTTCCTACAATTATGAAAGTTCTAAGGTTGATGACAGAATAGATACTAAACAAAGGAATCACAATGATTGAGTAATTGCTCCAAAAATTAAATATGAAACCAATGGATTAAAATAACTTTTATTGATTTCCCAAGAAAGTGCAATTACAACTGAACTTCGAAATGAAAACAGAAATGCAAATGGGACAAGTGTTATTACAAAGAACTACTACTGATGTTCTAATCTATCACTTCTCCCAAATCTAAATCCATATGATCCTCTTCAACTTCTTCTTCTTCTTCGGGATCCTCCTCGGGTTCATCTTCATGGTTGGCTATTACTGCTTCTAGATGTTCAATATGACCATGCAGAACTGCATTCTGGTCGCTAAGAACTTCAACAGTGTCTTGCAACTCATGAATCTGAGCATCCGTCTACCCACAATACTGATTATGTTGATGCACAAGTTGCTGATTCTGATCCTTAAGCACTTAGATCTTCTCAACTAGTGTATCACGTAACTCGATGAATTCTGCGACAGTCTCTTGGGAGGTTTCAAACTCTTCTTGAGCCTTCATATTCCTCTCTTCTGCTTCATGTAGATAATGAGCATAACGTTGAACATCCCTTCTCAAGTGTTCTGTTCGCCGCTCTAATTCATCTTTGTCCAGCTCTAGGCAATAGTTATGTTCCTTGAGCTTCTCTAGCTTCCTCTCTAAGCTCTTAATATAGCTATTTTGGTCAGTCATATCCTACATCGAAAACATAAGGGTAAAGGTTCAGAAATGATCTCAAGAATATAGGTCGAGTTATAGACAAATACTGGAATGAACAGAATCAGTACTGCCTATACAATTAACAGAAGAACTAGCTCAAAAATTTTCGGTCTCAGAATTACGTGAAAAATTTACTAAAAATTCTTGACATCAAGAACATGCATGGTGTCAAGTTTGGTGAAAAAATACTAAGCCATTTGGAAATGAAAATTCTTCAAAGTTTCGAAAATTTGGAAAATTTCACGGAAATGACGATATCACTATCTAAATGATGGATTTTGGGTTTCGTCGGCGGTGCTAGAGCAATTGAATGGTTTTAGGTTATGTTTTCCTCGTCGAGAGCTTTCCAGCGCCTACTTTTAATAGTAAAAATTCCTCCTGGATCAAAAGTTATGGCCGTTTGAAGTTTGCGCGAAAAACACCTCAACTTCCATGCCATTTGCAAGGTCTACTGCATTCGCTTGCTGGAATCCACTGTCTACTGCAATTCTGATGCTACTGCAATCAGTCTGCTGCTTTTCCAGCATTGTCTGCTACTTTCCAGCACTATTAGAACCAATCTGCTGCATTCCGAGTCTACTGACCCAGTCTTCTGCATTCAGATCTACTGTTTTCCATCTACTGGTTCTGATTTCGGCTACTGGTTTGATACTACTGGTTTCCATCTACTGGTTCTGGTTTCCATCTACTGGTTCTGGTTTCAGATCTACTGGTCTACTGCTTTGTTTCCCTACTGATTTTCCTAACTGTACGTATTCAGTCTATCATTTCAGTAGTCTATTACAGTAGCTTATTTTCAGTAGTCTATTCCCGAAATTTTCAGAACGTATTTTCAGAAGTCTATTAGAACTTATTATTTCTAGTTCCTCCTCCCCATATAATGAAACCTGTTTTGCTCTGATACCACTTCAATGTCACGCCCCGGGACGGGGGTTGGTTGACACCGGCGTTGCTCTCAAATTTACATTCGAAAACAACAAGTCTCAGAAGTACAAAATTCAGAAACCAGTCTTTTATTCATAATACTGAATATTCAATGTCTGATACAACTCAATTAATAATGTTTTAGAGCGGAAATGTAAAACCAGAATTACAATATCTAAACAGATGCATCGGAATTTAAAATATAAATCAGAACTGAGAACAACAATCTTCATCACCAGCCCCAAAATTGAATCTGCTCTTCTTCTTCTAACTTTTCTTCCTCGTTCTTATCTGAGATGGGTTTGGTGGGTGAGTGATATGATTGTCACTCAGTAAGCAGGGGCGGGAATAACTCCCAGTTTTCGAAATCATTTTCAACAGAAACAGTAATACAATAATATACAGAAACTAGAATTCAGAAATCACAGGTTTCAGAACAGAAATCAGAATTAGTAAGCACTGAGCACGTTAGTGAATTTCATGGCTAAACTGATATCAGTCCCCTATATGTTCTCCCCTCTAAGGGGTGAGGCCAGAATCAGAATCAGAATCAGAATTCAGAAATGTTCAGAATATATATTCCTACCATTAGTTCACTAGGGAGTTTCAGTGCTTCAAAATCATATATCAGAAATACACATACAGAAACTGTACTTTAAAACAGAATTATCAAACTGATTTCAAGATATTTATATATAAGCCCACTTACCGTGATTTGCTATAAAGTTTCGGTTGAAGTCTACTGGAATTTGGCTGCTCTCGCTACTGGATTTTACTGCTTGACAAAGGCACTCTCTCTTAACTCGAAATTTAAGTGATAATCTCAAAGCTTGTGTAACCCATTTCAGAGACTTGAGGGTGTTATTTATAGGCCAAAATCTGACTGTTAACCTCACTATTAATGACCATAATATGCCATTAACAGCCTTTATTCCATGTTAATGCTTCAGTTACAAGTCTAAGCTGAATCAGTAACTGTCTGCTGGAATTCGCTCTTCTGCTGCTGGATTCTGTCTGCTGGATTCTAATCTGCTGGAAAGATACCAACTTATGAAATAATAGCTTCTGCTGGAAATCCGTCTGCTGGAAAATATCATCTTCTGAATTATTGATTGTTGCTGGAATTGTTAGATGCCGGGAATTCGGTTCTCACATGTTGTGTTCCATGTCCCCCATTTACTGAGTATTCCCAAAATACTCACCCCCCTTACAACCCTCCCCAGATAAGCCCGAAGAACAGATTGAGGAGGAAGAATCCGAGCAGTTTTGGGGATGGTGAATGCTCAAGGAATTCGATCATGTTTAAGTTATTATTATTTAGACTTACGTTTCCGCATTTATTTCTGTCGTTTGGTGATTTTGGTTGTAAAAGACAATGTTTCCTTTGGGTTGAAATTATGATATATAAACTGTTTCGGTTTATACTGTGCTACGAAAGGCTTGTTGTTTCGATTGTGTGATTGTTAAACAATGTCGGTGTCAATCCCGAGTTTCGGGGCGTGATAAAAAGAGACACAAGTTATGTGTGTGTCAGCATAACATATTTTTTTAAAAGAAAGATTCGAAATTTATTTTTGATACACTTGTTTTATAAGTGATCTATCAGTTATATGAAGTTATTGTCAATGTTTTTTTTAAAATTCTAATAAAAAATGAATATTAAATGCATTTGATCATGCAAATATACCTCAATTCTCTCATGCATTTCTTGCCTAATAGTCACACCATTACCTTATTATTGCATCCTTTTGGTCCTTTATACAATTCTAACATCAAATATATCTTAAAATTCCAATATTTATTCTTTGTAATAAAATTAAAAAAATACTGGTGAAAACTCAGCTTCCCACGAAAAGGGGTCATTGGAGTAATGAAGATCGTGGTGATAATGAAAGATTTGTTAGAAAAGAGCAAAAGCAAGAAACATGTAATTGGACAAGTTTCTCCAAGAGATCAGGTACATTTTCTTGATTCAGATTCATTTCAATTAAACGAAATAGATCCGAAAACTTGTCCGCGATAATTTAAGGATGCAGTTGAATATGATTATTCAGAGTTGGCTTGATCGGTATATGATTTACATTCGAAATCACTGAATTATGTTCGAGTATGCGATCTCGAGCTTAAATATGAACTATTTATTTTAAAGATATATTTAGAACTTAAACATGAGCCGTTAATTCTTGAATAACTAATCTAAAAAAAAATCAAATTGAAACTCAAACTTTAGTTCTACCCCATTAAAAGCCCCGGAAAATTCATTTTTCAAGCTGCGAGAGAATCTCGATACCCCGACATGAAAGTATATTGATGTTAAGCTTGAGAGATTAAAGTTAATGTTTTTGAAGATTAAAGTTAATGTTTTTGAAGATTATTTAATTTTTAAAATAATTTTAGAGATGGTTTAATGAGTAGAAATATCTTGGCAAGCATGTTTTTCAGGATGGAGAAGTAGTGGAAAAAATATTAAGCAAAGGTGGAGTAATGAAGAGAAAAGGACTGATCCAAGGGACAACAATTTCACCCCTCAAGAGGCGGAGTTGGTCATCAAGCTACATGCAGTCATAGGTAGCAGGTAATTTGGAATTCTTTTTATCCAAAATTTTATAAAAGTCATTCTTGTCAATATGATTGGTGGTCTGGAAAATTAGATTTTTTTCCCAATAATTTGACAAATTTTGGATTTTGTTAGTTTTTAAAGTTTAGTTTTGATATATTAAATTAGTTTTTATCTTTTTGGCTATTTCGATCCTATTGCTTACGTGATATCGTACTAGCCATCAATTTTCAATGTTATATCATCATTTTTCAATGTTAAATCAGTATTTTCTGGTGTCAAATCAGCACTCCGACTACACAGGATTGAAAGGGGAAAAAAGTCAGCCAAAACCGTACTTTTTAAAAACTTAGTGAACCAAATTCCATAGTAGAAAATTTTAATGAACCAAAAAAGTTATTTTCCCGCTGATAGTCACATGGCATGCACAAAAGTCTCAAGTTTTGGAAGAGGTTTTAGGTTCGAAACTCAATTGTAACAAACCACAGCTTCATCTCAAAAACAAAATGGGTCATTCTTTTGGTTAATTCTTTAAACGAGGAGTTGTAGTATATTCAGCTAGAATTTGACCTAGGAGTGCAGACAAGCTAGTCAAGCTTGAGTACCATACTACTCGAGCTCGACTCGATTTAAAATTTGTCTACTTGAGCTCGATCGCGTAATCCATTTCAAACTCAAGCTCGACTCATGTATATATCGAGTTACTAGAGCTCAAAGGTCTAAATTCTAACATAAAGATAATGAGCTTGAGCTCATACTTGAACTCGGACGATGGATATATATTGAAAAAAATATCTCTTATTTTTCATATTTCTTATCTATATATATATATATATATATATATTAGTACTCGAGTACTAAATACAAATAATTGAAATCGAACTCGATTCGAAAAAATACTCGAACGATTTGAACTCGACTCAAACTCAACTGTATTGCATTATATGATTGATAATGAATGTTGCAACAACATCTAAAATGAATTATAGAATACATTTCCATTATCCACAGGTGGCCTATAATAGTACAACAACTTCCGGGACGAGCCGAAACCGACGCGAAAATCCTATGGAACACCAAACTAAGAAAGAAGCTATCTGCAATGGGAATCGATCCTGTCACACACAAAACTTTCTCCCAAATCCTGGCAGATTATGGAAACATTGGTGCTTTCCCTAAAGACCAAGCACAAATCGCCCACCTCGCCTCGATTCGGCGAAGAATCCATTCCTCTTGAAACAAGAACAACCATAAAGACATCAACAGAGTACTTTTGAGTTTTGCTCCCAATTTCATGTCATAAATATGGTCACAGATACCTCAAACTACACAAACACGACAAATCGTAACATGAGACAAACTTTTACAACGAATCACTGTGTGTCATCATCTGAAATATCATCGTCATTGGATCACGAATCATCGAGCTACTGTTGGAGCGATTTTCTTCTTGATGACGAGTTCTTGACATCAAATGTGGAGGGTGATCAAGAAAATCTGGGAACACTAGAACAAAAATGTGATGCAGTTGTGGATTTTGGAGCAAATTGGATGAAACTGATCGACAATGGGTTCGAAGCATCGTCTTCGTCTTCAAATGGTTCGTTTGTTGAAGCCATGATCGAGCATCAATATGAGATCATGTCCTTGCAGTTCCCTGAATTTGACGAAGAACCATTTAATCTATGAAATAATTATTTGCTACAGATTATTCAGTAAATTAAATTTTGGAATCATTATTGATGGTTTCTAGTAAATGAAATTTGGTTTGATGTTAATGTAATATTTCTTGGATTTGTTAAAAATAAACGTTTATGGCATTTTTATTTATTAATGCATTAATCGGACCTACGTATATATATATATAATAGGATTTAAAAAGAAATTAAACGATATAGTTTATATTCAATTCAATGGCAAAATCATCAACTAGTGAACCAACTCTGACACCTAAAAAAGGAATATATCATGAATTTTGTTATAAATATATTTTTATTGTAGATTATTATCTTGATTATAAATATGACAAAATAATATCTGTAAAAATTTGAATATTGTAATATTTTCCTATAAATAAGGTGATTTTGTTCAATGAAAATTGCACCTGGATATTGACTCATTCTCTTTTTTCTTTTTCTCTTTACTCATCTCATTCTCGTTCTATTGATGCTATTGAACTAGCACAAACGTGTTTTCAATACTCAATTTTATGAGTTATTTGTTAGTGCTCTAGAAGTAACACAATTATAATTATTGATATATAGGTGCCAATGAAATATCATGATGTTGATGGCTCCAAAGTAGCACAATATGATTTTATATTGAGAGAAATTCATGATTAAGATATGATATAAGATCAAATATATTGAGAATCTAAATAAATTCGTGATTACGATATAATATATTGAGAATCTAAAAAGATTCAGAATGAATATACGATGAATGATTTCATATATTGAGAAACTGAAGATATTCACGATTGATATGTGATATGAGATTCAAGATCTATAAATATTATTGAAATATATATCTATATCAAAGTATATCAATATTTATTAAGAAATATTGATCAAAATATCAAAGATTTGTTGATATTAATGAAGAATAGTAGGTCTCTTGTGAGACGGTCTCACGTATCTTTATCTGTGAGACGGGTCAACTCTACAGATATTCACAATAAAAAGTAATCCTCTTAGCATAAAAAGTAATATTTTTCATGGATGACCCAAATAAGAGATCTATCTCACAAAATATGACCCGTGAGACCGTCTCATACAAGTTTTTGCCCATGAAGAATATTGATATAAGATCCAAATTTGGCAATATTCTTTAGGAATATTAATTTAATGCCTTTTTGGTTGAATGATTTTTTGATGATCTTTCTTAAAGAATATAGATATAAGATCTAAAATTATTTGTACTCCTAAAAAAGATTTTTAAAAATCTAAATTCTATAAATAAAAAAAAGCATAATCTATTAGTTGTTACTATTTTATGATGTATAGTGACTTCATTTCAATGATGAACTGCATAGACTATTTGATTTTATATATATATATGACAGTGAGATCACAATATTTGAAAGAAAATATACGAGAGTGAAACCACAATGTCATCAATAAAAAAAATGTAAATTCAATGAATTGATATCAATGTCCATATTAAATATGGACGATTATGGTGATTTATGCACAATTATGGTAGTGAATTGAGCTTTGAACATTCACGTATTTTTCATCCACTGTCACCAATTTTCAATTCCATGTTTCATTACATGTTATTCTTATGTTAACTAATATGCTTATATTATGTTTTTAAGCTACCATTCATCAGCATATATAATTCTTCTGATAAATTCTTAAATCATGACATAACCACGTGAATCTCTGTAATTATCCATATTTTCTTCTAATGTTATTTAGTAAAACATTATTTTATATGGATATTGATGAATATTATAAGATTTTAAGATTTGAAAATAAAGACCAATCATATTAAGGAAATAATTGATTTCCTAATGGGATCCATTCTATAAGAAATGTGATAGTACCAATTAACAAAATTGATATAAAAAAAGAATATATTATCCCAAATGAGATATAAATTATAAAATTGGCACAAAACATTGAGATATACATCAAGCCTGATATAAAATTTGTGGAGGCCGATGATGTCTATCCAAATTTTTTTTCATCGTATGTTGACATGAATGTATTAAAGATCTAGAAGATCGTTTGATTGACGATGAAAAAAGATGATATGCTTGATATAATAAAATAATGATAAGAATTGACATATATAGATTTGTGAATCCAATGTCAATATTTATTTAGTATAAATTGTATCTTACAAATCAATAGTTCTAGAAGAGCAAAAAATCTCCAAAGGTATCATCGATACAAATATTTTAGAGTTTAGCATAATCGATTGGGTTGAGCATTCAAATTATATAAATTGTTAAGAAACTACTGATAGTGCACAAAGATATTAATGATGAAGCCAAAAGTTCCTGGATCGATAAACAAGAAGATTTTTGAATTAATTATCCAGGGAATTTTATGAATTTTTATTTATGGCTTATCAAATTTGACATCTATATCATAAGTTCAAGTCGGCAGAAATCCCCGTATTATTTGGAATGAATAAATAATGTGGGCCCACGAATTGCAACTTAATGTTTGCGAAAATACGTTTTGAGAAAAAAATCCAGAATATAATATCAAGACAAGCTTGATTAAAAGAAAGAATATGAATATCAATTTTATGATTATAAATATGTTGGTTTAGTTGATTTATTATGTCTCCAATCAACATTGAAACCATTGATTTTGATAATAAATACATCAAATTTTGGGGATATCTGAAATATATGTTATATATTATGCCAACTGATAATGTGTTATGTGCGACAAATGCACTAGAGTAAATCTCTTGAAGAGATTGTAAATATGTAGGAAATAATTTGAATCTTATGATCAAATATTTTGAGCAATCAGATTTTTATGACACAATTTCTCATTTGTTATTACCGTAAAACGATATTTCCAACATTGAGGGGAGGAAATAGAAGCTAAAATAATATTTTGAGATCGATCCCAACATAAGATAATGTGAACATGAAGTTCCAAATTTAAATATCAAAATATGTTATTTGATCTTGTGTATAAGATCGATTTAATATTTAGCTTCATTAATGTTCTAATTGAACAATGTACACAACTCGTCTGAAGCGACGGATAATCCCTTAAAAAAATGAGTGAATATCTCAATGTCAAAAGAATAATGGAGGCTAGTCGTTATGAAAGAAATTGATGTCATGGAGGACATATCTTATATTATTTGTAAGTAAACATAAAAAACGCTAAAAGCGTGATCGATCAAATATTTTAATGAATTCAATTCGGATGATGTTATTCATGAAGAATAACGGGTATGTAGGGCTTCCACTCCTTTTGACATTTTAAGACATTTTTTGGAAGATGAATTAAATAAATGCACTGATTTGGGATTTTAACAAGTGCATAATTATATATAATAATTATATCTTACAACTCTTCTTGGACATATAAGCATATAAAAATAAGGGGTACGTCTCAGCTAATCCTAGCTAGAAACCAGGATTTCAGAATCAGGTGACTATAAATTTATAATTTAAAATTTTTAATAGATAAAATAATATTACATTTTTAATATTTTTAAATGTTTTATTACAAAATAAAAAAATAAATTATCGATAAGATTTTATCATTTTAAAAATTCTAGGTTGGACCACCCTCCACTCTCCTATCCTTAGAATTTAATTTTATCTCATGCATGCTCCTTGATCTCATGATTTTACACGATGAATAAACACAACAATATTCATTTGTCAATTACCAATGTTGATCTAACCAACTAATATGTTATGTTTTCTCTATTTTAAATAATCAATAATATAAATATACATATATACGGAAAATAACATGTTTAGCTCCTAACTTATATATTTTTTAAATTTTTGCTTTTGTTATCGATTAATTCATGATTTTAATTCACTAAATTGCATTTTTTTCCAATTTTAGTCATTTTTCACCAAAGTGCTGATGTATCATCTAACACGTCAGAAATGTCCGATTCCACATCGGCATTTTCCTGAACTGCGTCAACATTTTGGTTAAAAAGTTATTAAAATTAAAATAAAAATGTAATTTAGTGCACTAAGATTTTGAATTGACTGATAACAATATCAAAAATGAAAATTGTACAAGTTATAAGACCATAATGTAATTTTTTCATATATATATATATATATATATATATATATATATAAACACATACTAGAGAATTGAAATTTCAAGTGATCAATAGAAATCTTTTATATATATATAAACACATACTAGAGAATTGAAATTTCAAGTGATCAATAGAAATCTTTTATATATATATAAACACATACTAGAGAATTGAAATTTCAAGTGATCAATAGAAATCTCTTACTTTTGCAGTTGACGTAAAAGATCTCTTACAAGTCTTTTTCTTGTTTCTTTTTCTGGTCAATTTATGTTACCCTATGTCAACTTTTTCTGCTTAATTTACTTTATTAGACGCTATACCCAATATATATCCTTAATCCAAAACAATTTCACTCATTCATTTCTAGACTAATTTTGAATTTTATATTAACAGTATGTTCAAAATCTATAATAAATATTCTATTAAACCATATATATACTCATTAATTCTTTGTAATTATATTAACTGTGTGAAACCCCGATTTTTTCAAGAGAAAAATTTTGCTGATAAGCCTAATTTTGGGATAAATAAACCAAGATCTAATATTTGATATGATACTGATACCAGATAAAGATCTAAGATTTGATATGATAATTATCCTAGATTTAAAATTTGATTCAAATTTCAAACACAAGGATAAAACACGATCAGGATAGCAGCCAACCCCTATAAATAGGAGAGTCATGCCATTAGAAATTCACACATCCATATTTTTGAAATTTCCTCTCTAGTTCTCTCTAGGAATTTTAGAGACTTTGCTCTCTTAGTGTGCCGAGTATCGAAGCTCTGAAGCAGTCCAGATCCAGGCTCAGTTTCGAAATCCTATCATCACCAGATCTCTTTTTTTTCGAATTATTCAAGGAATTCAAGAACATATTCGAAGAAATTCTGACCCCCGGTCAATCCTATTTCCGATAGGGGCAGTTGACAATTGAATCCGATTTTGACCATTATTTGGGTTTTTGTTATACTATAATTTGCACATTTCTCCTTCGTAAGTGCGCTTTTGTTATGTATATATTCTTTCGTAAGTGAGTTTTTGTTTGCCACACTTGTTCTTTGAAGTGTGCTTGTGTTTAAAGAAATTATAACTTGTGTACGAATCTCCCTTCAGTTTTTGAAAGTTCGTTCGAGCATAATTCCTTCTTCACGATATATTTTCTTCAAGATTTGTCAAGTTATTATGTTCAAAGCATTGTTAGGATTAGATTGGATATGGAAAAGATTTCCGAACTATGACTCTTATACGGTGGGATGGTAACCGTTGTACGGCCTCACTCCATCGA
Source organism: Primulina tabacum (assembly GCF_025594145.1). Classification (NCBI taxonomy): domain Eukaryota; kingdom Viridiplantae; phylum Streptophyta; class Magnoliopsida; order Lamiales; family Gesneriaceae; genus Primulina; species Primulina tabacum. Next base: position 35,627,763 of record NC_134561.1, on the reverse strand, counting down.
GGATTAACATATTGGACATAGCCTCACTCCTTAGAGGATTAACATATAGGAGACTGATATCAGGAAACCATGGAAATGAGATGACTTTCAGTGCTATATGAGTATATTAAACAAGTATGATGTACGGGTATGATATGTGATGACATATTATGATTATGAAGTATGAATATTCGTTATTATTCAAGTTACGGTATGCTATGTAAAATTTGAATTCAAGTATATGTATATGTTGTTTCATGTCTCGAACGACCCTCACTTGCTGAGTATTTCCCAAAATACTCACCCTTTACTTCCTCTCCACCCAGATAAGAACGAAGAGCGAATGGATAAAGAGGAGCAAGAGCAATTTTTGGGATGGTAGAAGATCTCGAGTTATTCCAGAAGTTTTAAGGTGTAGTTTATGTTTATCGCTTCCGCATTATTAAAACATTTTTAATCAGTTTATTTTAGTATTTAAGTTGTAAAGACGATTATTTTGTTGATTATGAGAAATAAACTGGTTTTGGTATGTACTGTACTGCAAGGCTTGTTATTTGACGATTATGTGATTGTTGAGCAACGCCGGTGTCGACTAACCCCGGTCTCGGGGCGTGACAAACTGCAGGTTGTCACGTCCCGATACCGGGGTGAGTTGACATCCGGCGTTGTATTACAATTATTCAATCGTAAATCAACAAGCCTCGTAGTACAGTGTACAACCAAACAAGTCTTTTTCATAAAACATACATTGTCTTTACAACATAATCAACTTAACAAACGAGTGCGGAAGCGAACAACGTAAAAATAAAAGATAGCCAAATTTCAAAGTATGTCTTGATCAACTGAAACCTTGTTACCATCCCCAGAAATGCATTTGCTCTTCATCTTCAACTTGTTTTTCATTCTTATCTGGGAGTGAGAGGTGTAAGGGTGAGTATTTTGTGAAATACTCAGCAAGTGGGGGCCGGTCGATCACAATAACCCAAGGATATACATATATAGATCTTAACAATTCGAAATTTTCCGTGTCTCAACAAACGTCGGAACAATAAATAGACAAAATGATAGATACTATATAACTTATATATATTTATGTAAATATTAAATGAATTTCATGTCACAATAATAATTCATAACAAAATCAAGACATGATATTAACAATGAGCAAACATAACTTATTATATGCATATAGACATATCATATATTATTCGTATTGCACTGTTATTTCATCTTATTATCCATGGTGTTACTGATCAGTCCACTATATGTAATTCCTCTAAGGGGTGAGGCCATATATCGGTTATTATTACCCACCGCATCAGGGCCATTAACTTGTCATATCTTATCATGTTTTAGGAAAATTTTCCTTTTTACCATTTTTAACTTGAATCATAACAGTGCCTTTAAACATAATTCTTAGAATACACCAATTTGGTGTTTAAGAATATATTAGAATATAAAATGAAACGAAGACAACATAATTTTGAAACGAAAGGAACATGCACTTGAAATTGATTTAAACATGCTTAACAATTTATCGAAACGAAATATTCATATATCAAATCGAAGGAATATATCATGTCGATCGAATTTTCGAAAACATACTTAAATACTTTAAAACATAAGCCCACTTACAGAAAGGTGCTCCAAAATTACGGAAGAAACAAGCTGGAATTTATCGTCCGAAAATCCGTAAATTAGCTAAACTCGTTTGAAATCCGAGCAGTTTTCTTGCCGATGTGTTTCACAAAATTTGACCGTATGGATGAGGCTGAAATTTTGATATGATGTTTAAAACATATGAAAGTGTAATATGAACGGAGGAGATTAGATTAGAATAAACAGTTGGACTGAAAGTTTCTCTCAAAAATGAACAGAATTTCTAGCTCGAAAATATCACTCAAGAAAATATTGATGGTGTTCAAGCTTCATTCATGCTCTAGTTTGAGAGGTTTATGGTGTGTATTCTCTCATTCTCAAAACATCTATTTATAGGTAAGATTGGAGAATAATTCTTATAATTTAATGCATGCTTTAAAATATTTTAATTATTTTAGTCAAAAATTTGGGTACAATTGTTTTTAAATGTTTTGGACTCTTGTTTTTAATGTTTTGAGCTCATGTTTGTCAATGTTTTGAACTCCATAATAGCTAATAAATATAATACTAATACTAATAATTAATAATCATAAATCATATTCTTACATTCCTCCCTCCTTATTGGAAGTTTCGTCCCTGAAACTTGAGTTTTCTAGATTTTCGAACAGATAGGGATATTGCTCGAACATTTTCTCTTTTAGTTCCCAAGTAGCTTCTCTTTCGGTATGATTATACCACTGTATCTTAACATAGGAAATGTTGCGTCGCCTTAATACTTGTTCTTTGGTGTCCAAAATTCGAATTGGAACTTCTTCATATCGTAGTTTTTCATTCAGATTACTTTCCATCAGGAGCGGTCCAGTTTCAAGAACATGACTTGGATCTGGGATGTATTTCCTCAATTGTGAAACATGAAATACATTATGAATTCTTGACATATCTGGTGGCAATGCTAGTCTGTATGCCAATGTTCCGATTCTTTCTAAAATTTCAAAAGGTCCTACGTATCGAGGATGTAATTTCCCAGCTTTATTGAATCGAACAACTCCTTTCACGGGAGAAACTTTTACGTAAGCTTTTTCTCCAACGGTGAACTCCACTGGTCTCCTCTTTCTTTAATGATTGTTACTTTGTCCACAGTTTCTTGGACAAGTTCAGGTCCAGTTATGGATTTCTCTCCTACCTCATCTCAGTATAGAGGTGATCGACAATTTCGGCCGTACAGAGCTTCGTATGGAGCCATTCCAATACTGCTATGATACCTGTTATTGTAAGCGAACTCAATTAAAGGTAGATATTCACTCCAATTACCACTGAATTCTAAAACACATGCTCGTAGCATATCTTCAAGGGTTTGTATTGTTCTCTCTGTTTGGCCATCAGTTTGAGGGTGATAAGCTGTACTGAGAGTAACCTTAGTCCCCATAGCTTGTTGAAAACTTTTCCAGAACCGAAATACAAATCTTGGATCTCTATCAGACAAAATGCTTGTCGGAACTCCATGTAATCGCACAATATTGTCCATGTATATGGTAGCCAATTTTTCCAGATTATAATTCATGCGGACAGGTAGAAAATGTGCAGATTTTGTGAGTCTATCTACGATTACCCATATTTCATTATGACTTTGCCTAGACTTTGGTAAACCTACTACAAAATCCATGAAAATATGTTCCCATTTCCATTCTGGAATTTCCAAGGGTTGAAGAAGTCCTCCAGGCCGTTGATGTTCAGCTTTAACTTGTTGACAGACCTGGCATCTAGAGATGTATTCTGCTACATCCTTCTTCATTCCGCTCCACCAAAAATTTTTCTTTAAATCTCTGTACATCTTTGTACTGCCGGGGTGGACCAAAAATTTTGATTTATGTGCTTCAGACATTACTTCCTGTCGAAGATTCTCGATGTTTGGTACACACAATCGTCCTTTCATCCATAAAACTCCCTTCTCGTCTATATGAAGATCTTGTTACTTCTTTTCTTTGACTTGTTCTTTAAGTTTTGTCAAAATAAAATCTTGATTCTGTCTTAACTTGATTGTTTCTTGAAGGCATGGTTTTGCAGAAAGTGAAGCTAGGATCACTTTACCCATGTTTTTCCTACTTAAAGCATCAACTACCTTATTTGCCTTGCCCGGGTGATAGCTTATTGTTAAATCATAATCTTTTAACAATTCAATCCATCTTCTCTGCCTCATGTTCAATTCTTTCTGTGTGAACAAATACTTGAGACTTTGATGATCTGTGAAGATCTCGCATTTGGCGCCATAAAGATAATGCCTCCAAATTTTTAAGGCAAAAACTACCGCAGCTAGTTCGAGGTCGTGAGTAGGATAATTTTTCTCGTACGGCTTAAATTGTCTTGATGCATATGCGATTACTCTTCCTTCTTGCATGAGTACGCATCCTAAACCCTCTTTTGATGCGTCACTGTAAATGGTAAAGCTTTTGTCCTCAGTGGGTAGAACCAGGACTGGTGTGGATGCAAGCTTTTCCTTGAGCGTTTGGAAGCTCTTTTCACACTCCTCACTCCAGTTAAATTTTGAGTTCTTTTGTGTGAGTTTTGTAAGAGGCGTTAGCTATTGAAGAGAAACCTTCAACAAATTTTCGATAGTAACCTGTCAATCCCAGAAAGCTTCGAATTTCAGTTACTGTCTTAGATCTCGGCCAGCCAGTGATTGCTTCCACCTTTTAGGGTCCACAGATACTCCTTCTTTTGAAATGATATGGCCTAAGAAAGTCACACTTTTTAGCCAGAATTCGCATTTCTTGAATTTCGCGTATAACTCTTTTTCTCTTAACATCTGAAGAGTCAGTTGAAGATGTTCTTTGTGATCCTCTTCACTAGGGGAATATACGAGAATGTCATCGATAAATACCACCACAAATTTGTCGAGAAATGGCTTGAATACTCTTTTCATGAGATCCATGAAAGCTGCTGGAGAATTTGTCAATCCAAATGGCATTACCGTAAACTCATAATGGCCATATCTTATTCTGAAAGCTGTCTTTGGAACGTCTTCTGGTTTAACCTTCAGTTGATGATATCCTGTCCTCAAATCAAGCTTGGAAAATACTGTGGCTCCTTTGAGTTGATCGAAAAGATAATCTATCCTTGGAAGATGATATCTGTTTTTGATTGTGATCTTGTTGAGTTCTCTATAATCGATACACAATCTCATACTTCCATCTTTTTTCTTTACAAATAAGACTGGAGCTCCCCAAGGAGAGACACTTGGTCTGATTTGTTTCTTGTCTAACAACTCTTGGAGTTGTTCTTTTAGCACATTGAGTTATGCTGGAGCCATTCGATAGGGTGCCTTTGATATTGGTGTAGCACCTAGTACCAAGTTAATCTCGAATTCTATCTCACGGTCCGGGACCATTCCAGGTAGCTCTTCTGGAAAGACATCCGAAAATTCTTGTACCACTGGAATATCTTCTATCTTGAGCTTGACTCCTTCTTTTACTTCATTTACCATTGCTAGATAGACTATTTCTCCAGACTTCATGGCTTTCTAGGTTTGAGATGCGGAAAGGAGGGATTTACGTTCCTTAACCTTGCCATGGTATGTGATTTCTTTTTGGCTTGGAGTTCGGAGTTTGCTAATCTTAGGCCGACAATCTACTATTGCATGACTCTTGGATAACCAATCCATTCCCAGAATAACGTCAAACTCCACCATGTTGACTTGAATCAATTCAGCGTTGAATGTGTGTTCATTGATATATACTATGCAGTTCCGATGTATCTTATGTGTTTCAATTGTTTTACTGGTGGGAGTAGCAATTCTAAAAGGTTCAACAAGTATCTCTGGTATAAGCCCTAACTTCTTAGTGAATCTCTTAGAAATAAATGAATGAGTGGCACCACAGTCAAACAACACATAAGCTGCAATTTTATTGATTATAATGGTACCTGCCACGACATCGTTTGCATCATCTGCCTCTTCTTGAGTTATGAAAAACATACGAGCATTGGTCTTATTCTCCTTTGGCTTGTTGGGGGTAGCATTAGTGTTTGACCATGTCATTTTCTTTAATGGTTCAGGACAATTAGCAATTCGGTGTCCCATCTTCTCACAATTGAAGCAAGCACCAGTGTTCCTTCGACATTCTCCAATGTGTCGGTAGTTGCATAATGGACACGGTTTTATGCTTGAGAATGTCGTAGTTGAATTGGAAGGAGTTTCCTTGAATGGTCCACTCGATTGGTTTGACCTTTTAACTGGTTGTTTACCTTGAAAAGATTGTCCAGTGAGAGGTCGTTTATTTTTATTTTCATCTTCTCGTCGCTTGATATCAGTCTCAGCTCTAATGGCTACTCCCATTAAATCATCAAAACCTGTGGGTTGGTAAACTGCCAGAGCTGATTGGATACGGCTGTTTAGCCCACGTTTGAAACGATGCATCTTCGGGATATCATCTGTCATGATGGCAGGAGCATAGGTTCCAAGGGAGTTGAATTTAGAAGTGTACTCCACAACAGACATATCCGGGGTTTGAGTAAAATTCTCGAATTCACTCAACAATTTTAATCTCAACTCTGCTGGATAGTATTGTTTCAAGAATGCTTCTCGAAATCTTTTCCATGTGATTGGTCCGACTTCTGTCATATTTGCTGAGATTGTCTCCCACCATTTGGCCACCTTTTCTTCTAGGAATGGTGTCACCACAGTCACTTTTAGTTCATTTGGCACTTCAAGCAATTAGAGTTGTGTCTCAATATTCTTGAGCCAGCCTTGACCAACTTCTGGGTCAGGGTTGCCGTCAAACGTTGGGACTCGATTCTTCCGAAGAGATTCATAATGGTGTTTGATTTCATTCGGTGGTGGAGGTGGTGGTGGCTGATTAGTGTTGGTATTTAAATGGCTCATTCCTTGGAGGGTTGTTGCCACAATGGTTGCTATGGCCATTAAATCTTCTCTGCTAAGGCCAACTCTTGCTGGTGGTGGTGTATCTTCATTGTTATTGTTGTTGCAATCATTGTTGCGATTGGCATATCGCGGGTTGCGGTTGCTACGATGGGGTCTCTCTGCCATTTCCTACACGCATGAGAATTTCTAAGATGTTTGAATAATTATGTACAAAAATATTGAAGATTATCTCAAATATGAAATCAATCAAGGAATAGATCAAATAAACTTTTTATTGATTCCAATGAAAAGGAAAAGCAATACAAATCAAAGTTTTCAGAAGTGCAATGATAAGAAGTAAAAGAAAGTAAATGGATTATCAATCCTTATTACAAATAGTCACAACACTAAATACTCAATCATCTAAAATCTCGTCATCTCCTAGTACTTCATCTTCTATATGTTCTTCTACCAGTTCTACTTCCGGCTCCAATGCCATAATGATGGAATCGTCAAGATGATGAACATGATTCTGTAATTGTTCATTTTGCATAGTCAAATTCTGCACCGAATTCTGCAGTTCTTGAATGGTTGCCTCATCTTGCTGACGGCGTTATTTTTCCATTAGCAACATTTGTTGAATCTGAGACTGTAGTGCTTGGGATTCCTCTAACATTCGTTGGCGTAATCCATCCATTTCAAGGGCTATTGTTTGGGAAGCCTCTAGTTTGTTCTTGGTCATTTCGTGCTGTTTTTCTTCTGAGTTAAGATAATAAGCAAACCTTTGCACGTCAGCCTGAAGATGATCTTTGATATCTTCTAGTTCTTGTTTTTCCTTCTTCAAGTTTTCATATACCAAATCTTTGGCTAACAATTGATCGTGATATTTTTGTTGTTCCTCGTAAAGTTGCGCTCTAAGATGTGCCATTGCAATTTCGTGGTCGCTAAGGGCGAGTTCACGCATACGTTTGGGTATTTCAGCACGAGTACGGGGAGCCATTTCCTGAAATAAAACAAATGGAAAGGCTTAGAACAAGGAGTTATGATATTCACGATTATTACCAAAAACGGCAAAACGTGATTTTTGGATGCTTCAACAATAGAATTTTGCGATTTTTAAATGTCACGATAAGAATAGTGAATATTGTTCATTGGTAGGAAGTCGCTAGGGTCTTGCCAAAAACTGACTTTGTCAAATTTCCTATGGCAATTTCCAAGCCGGATTATGAACTTGGAGGGCTCTGATACCACTTAAATGTCACGTCCCGATACCGGGGTGAGTTGACATCCGGCGTTGTTTTACAATTATTCAATCGTAAATCAACAAGCCTCGTAGTACAGTGTACAACCAAACCAGTCTTTTCATAAAACATACATTGTCTTTACAACGTAAACATTGTCTTTACAACGTAATCAACTTAACAAACGAGTGCGGAAGCGAACAACGTAAAAATAAAAGATAGCCAAATTCCAAAGTATGTCTTGATCAACTGAAACCTTGTTACCATCCCCAGAAATGCATTTGCTCTTCATCTTCAACTTGTTTTTCATTCTTATCTGGGAGTGAGAGGTGTAAGGGTGAGTATTTTGTGAAATACTCAGCAAGTGGGGGCCGGTCGATCACAATAACACAAGGATATACATATATAGATCTTAACAATACGAAATTTTTCGTGTCTCAACAAACGTCGGAACAATAAATAGACAAAATGATAGATACGACATAACTTATATATATTTATGTAAATATTAAATGAATTTCATGTCACAATAATAATTCATAAAAAAATCAAGACATGATATTAACAATGAACAAACATAACTTATCATATGCATATAGACATATCATATATTATTCGTATTGCACTGTTATTTCATCTTATTATCTATGGTGTTATTGATCAGTCCCCTATATGTAATTCCTCTAAGGGGTGAGGCCATATATCGGTTATTATTACCCACCGCATCAGGGCCATAAACTTGTCATATCTTATCATGTTTTAGGAAAATTTTCCTTTTTACCATTTCTAACTTGAATCATAACAGTGTCTATAAACATAATTCTTAGAATACACCAATTTGGTGTTTAAGAATATATATTAGAATATAACATGAAACGAAGACAACATAATTTTGAAACGAAAGGAACATGCACTTGAAATTGATTTAAACATGCTTAACAATTTATCGAAACGAAATATTCATATATCAAATCGAAGAAATATATCATTGCGATCGAATTTTCGAAAACATACTTAAATACTTTAAAACATAAGCCCACTTACAGAAAGGTGCTCCAAAATTTCGGAAGAAACAAGCTGGAATTTATCGTCCGAAAATCCGTAAATTAGCTAAACTCGTTTGAAATCCGAGCAGTTTTTTTGCCGAAGTGTTTCACAAAATTTGACCGTATGGATGAGGCTGAAATTTTGATATGATATTTAAAACATATGAAAGTGTAATATGAACGGTGGAGATTAGATTTGAATAAACCGTTGGACTGAAAGTTTCTCTCAAAAATGAACAGAATTTCTAGCTCGAAAATATCATTCAAGAAAATATTGATGGTGTTCAAGCTTCATTCATGCTCTTGTTTGAGAGGTTTATGGTGTGTCTTCCCTCATTCTCAAAACATCTATTTATAGGTAAGATTGGAGAATAATTCTTATAATTTAATGCATGCTTTAAAATATTTTAATTATAACTGATATCGAACAACGAATAATTCAGGAGATTTCATACCAAATGGAAACGAATATATCATGCCGATCGAATTTGCAAAGTCATATTTAATTTATTTTCGAAATATATCATGCTCACTTAAAAAGAAAATAAGTTTGCCATATCTTTTATATAATAATATATATATTCAAAAGTCCGCTTTAAAAATAATTAAATAAGTGAACCATATTTATTAAAAGGATATAAATATCAAGAGCCACTTAAAATAAACATAAGTGTGCAATTTTATATAGTAATATCAAAAACCCACTTACTGATTTCGTTTGAATTGAAAAGCTAGAAGGGTGTGCTAAAAGAACTCCGCTCGAACAAGGTGGCGGCAAAGCTTTGAACTAGGCAGCCGTAATCTTCGATCTTGACCGAAATAGGCTGCTATCACCTTCGAAAATGGACAGAATCTTGGTATGGAAAATGGGCGGCAATTTGTTTCGAACCTTTGCGGAATTCTCGGGATTTTGGATAGCTTGTTTGATTAAGCTTCTCGGCTATTTTTGGACTAACTTCGGGCAGCAACTGAGCTCGAAAGAATGAGCAGGAACTCAGTTGATGCAGGGGAATTAACAATGATAGCAACTGGACTTCGAAACACCACTACAATGCTTCGAATTTGGCCAGGAAATTGGATAAAAAAATCTGTTTCCAGCAGCTATACTTTCGAATCTCTGTAGCTACGGGGAATGAGTTTGCAATATGTTGAGGTGGGTTTACTACCACTTTGGTCCTCCTTATATAGGCTTGGAAAATCAGCTACAAAGATAAGCTCTTGTCACTCCAAGAATGTCGCTGATTGCTTAATCAAAGGGATGATTGTACTCTTCTCTCCCGAATGAACGTGGCCTCTTCTTGATTCAAGATACACACCCGAGATTCATGCTGTAATGGAGAGTGGTTTCGGTTTCCTTAAGCTGCAAATGGAGAGTGATTTTGGTTGCATGAATCTCCTTCAAGATTGGGGCACTTCAATTCCTCCTATCATAATGCATGGTCTTCACATTCTCCCCTCCTTAATGTAAGTTTCGTCCTCGAAACTTGGATTAACTTGTCCTTTGAAAAGGTAGGGATATTGCTTGTGCGTTTTCTCTTCAAACTCCCAGGTAGTTTTCTCGTTCTGTGTGGTTTGACAATTGAACATTGACGTAGGGAATGATACGTCGTCTCAGTACTTGGTCCTTCATGTTCACAACATGAATAGAGTTATCTTCATATTTCAGCTCTTCCCCCATTTTACCTTTGATCATGAGCGGTTCAATTTCCATAACATGGCCTGGGTTCGAGGTGTATTTCCTTAGTTTGGACTTGTGAAATACATTGTGGATTCTAGATATATCTGGTGGCAATACTATTCTGTAAGCCAACGAGCCAATCTATCCAGAATTTTGAATGGTCCTACATATCGAGGATTCACTTTTTCATCTTTACTGAATCTAATGATTCTTTCAATAGTGATACCCTTTTATAAGTTTTTTCACCCAATGTGAATTTCATTGATCTCCTTTTAAGATCAGACTAACTCTTTTGCTGGTCTTATGTAGCCTTGAGTCTGTCTCTGATGATGACCACTTTTCCATTGTCTCTTGGATTAGTTCTAGCCCGGTTATGACTGTCTCCTCTATTTTGTCCTAGTACAGTGGTGATCGATACTTTCGTCCGTAAAAGGCTTCAAACGGAGTCATTCCAATATTGTTGTGATAACTGTTATTGTAAGCGAACTCTATCAATGATAGATGTTTATTTCAATTACTACCGAAGTCTATGGCACGTGCCCTTATCAAATCCTCTAGGGTTTGAATCATTCTCTCCGTTTGACCATCATTTTAATGGTGATAAGTTGTACTAAGAGAAACTTTTGTTCTCATAGCTTTTTGAAAGCTCTACCACAAACGTGACACAAATATTGAATCTCTATCCAACATTATGATTGTAGGCACTTTATGTAGCCGCATAATGTTATCCATGTATAGAGTTCCTAACTTGTCAATATTATAATTCCTTTGGACGAGCAGAAAGTACGCAGATTTTGTGAGCCTGTCTACGATTATTCGTATCATGTCGTGTCTCTGTATTGACTTTGCCAATTCTACTACGAAATCTATCGAAATATATTCTCATTTCCATTCTAGGATTCTAACTGTTGCAGTAATTCTCCATGTCATTGATGATCGACTTTCACTTGTTGGTATACTCGTCACTTGGATATAAACTTGATGACGTCTCTTTTCATTCTGCTTCGCCAAAAACTTTCTTTCAAGTCCCTATACATCCTTGTACTGACGGGATGGATTGAGAATGTTGACTTATGCGCCTCTTATATCATTTCTTATCGAAGATTGTTGATGTCTGGCACACATAATAGTCCTCTCATCCCTAGGATTCTACCTGGGTTCACTTGAAAATCTGACGACTTTATTTCCTTGGCTTGTTCTTTGAACTTCTCTAGTGTCATTTCTCGATTCTGATTTAACTTGACTGCTTCCCGAAGTCATGGTTGCGCAGAGAGTGATGTTAGATTATCTTACCCATGTTTTTTTTTTCGATTCAAAGCATCGACTACCTTATTTGCCTTGTCAGGTGGTAGCTTATTGTCAAGTCATAGTCCTTGAGTAACTCTATCCACCTTCTTTACCTCATTTTTAATTTCTTTTGCATTAACAAATACTTGAGGCTTGGTGGTCTGTGAATATTTTACACTTGGCATCGTAGAGATAGTGTCTCCAAATTTTCAAAGCAAAGGTCACTGCTGCCAACTCGAGATCGTAAGTATAGTAGTGTCGCTCATGCGACTTTAGTTGACTAGTCTGTCTTCCATGAGCACGCCTCTGAGATATTTCTTTGATGCTTCGCTGTAGATGGTAAAATCCTTATCCTCGGTAAATACTATCAACATTAGCGTAGATGCTAGCTTCTCCTTTAATATTTGAAAGCTCTTTCACATCTTTCTCTTCAGTTGAATTCATAGTTATTTTGTGCGCGTCTCGTCAGTGGTACGACTACTGAAGAGAAGCCCTCGACGAATTTTTTCTAATAGCATAATAATCCAAAGAAGCTTCTAATTTCGGTTGTATTCTTTTGCCTCGGCTAATCTAGATTTGCCTCTAATTTCTTTGGGTCCACCGATACTCCTGATTTCGATCTTACATGACCTTATTCTGAATGTTGACATTGGGGTGTCTTCTGCTCTGACCTATAGCTGATGATAGGATGTACTCAGGTCAAGCTTGGAGAAGACTGTAGCTCATTTAAGTTGATCGAAAAGACTGTCTATTATTGGAAGAAGATATTTATTCTTGATTGTGGTCTTACTGAATTCTTTATAATCTATACACAATCTCATACTTCCATCTTTCTTCCTTACAAATAGGACTGTAACTCCCCAAAGGGATGCACCTGTCCTAATCTGTTTTTTTTTTGTCTAACAATTGTTGGAATTATTCTTTTAGCTCCTCGAGTTCATCTGGAGTCATTCGGTACAGTGCATTGATCATCAAGTACCGAATTTATTTCGAAATCTAATTCACAGTCAGAGACCATTCCAAGAAGCTTTTCTGGAAAAACGTCCGAAAATTTTTGTATTACTGGAATATCTTCCAACTTCAGCTCATCTCCATCTCGTACTTTGTTCACCATTGCTAGGTAAACTTCTTCTTCCGATATTATGGCTTTCCAAGTATGGCAAACAAAAAAAATGTATTTTTGTTCCTTGGCATCGCTATGGTACCTGATTTCTTTTTGGTTCGGGGTTCAGAGTTTGACATTTTTACTCTGGCCATCTACTATTGCTCTTAGATAATCAGTTCACCCCTAGTATGGCGTCGAAATCTACCGAAGTGAGTTGAATCAAGTCGGCACTGAATATATGCGAATTGATACTAATTTTATCTTATCTTGAAATTATCTCAATTACTATCTCAAAACTTAAAACTCAAATAAAATATTGAAACTTAACTCAATATCGATCTACATCTTATTGACTTAAATCCCAAAAATTATAACCTAGTCGTTACCTCAAATAATTATTCTTTTACTAAATCTTACTTTCGTCAAGATTATGAGCTTATCACGCTCTAACACGAAGGAGTTCATTGAATGTTTCTCTTTGAATCATTCTTAGTACCACAAAAGTCAAAACTTATTGTACTATAATTTTCTTGATTTCCACCAACATCTCATAACTTATTTTATTTACGTAAGATCACAGCCTACTTGTTATCTCAAAATAATATAAATTCCTTAACCTGATGATATTGCCTCACAAGATATTCCAAGGTCCTATATATTTAAAGTTAGCGCTTAACATTCCTAATAATCCAAACATATTGCTCACACAGTTAACTATCGACATAAACTCAATTTCTATATTGAAATACCCAAAACTTATTATATACTTCTTATATTAGATTTTCGCATGCTAATTTTTCATAAATAATTTATCATCCCGAGTTAAATCTTAAGTCAGAAGTGTAACTCAACTTATCTCTGATACCAAAAATATAGACAAATACTAATTTTTCCCATAATACAATTCCATAAATTTCGACAAGTAGTTCAAGAAACACGTTGAACGGGATTTTTCCTAAAAGTTTCCAATAGTAGAAAGTTAGAACATTGACCCATGGATAGAAAGAATACGTCGAGAGGATTCTAGAATTGTTGATGGAATTAAATTCTGAGTTTCCTACGAAAAGTTATGAGTCATACGAAACTTTTCTAAAATAGCGAGAACACGATTTCGGAGGTCTAAACGAAGGATTTTCACGTTTTCGGACTATGCCTCACAACAAAGTTGTGAATATTACTCGTTGGGCCGTTTCAGAGAGAACTGCATTGGCCGATTTTAAAAATTCCACCCAAATTTTTTTTTCCAAACAATTTCCTTCCCCAACCGGATTATGAACATGGCTGCTCTGATACCACTTAAATGTCACGCCCCGAGATCGAGGTTAGTCGACACCGGCGTTGTCTCACAATCACATAATTGCAAAACAACGAGCCTCGTAGTAAATCGCAATAACCAGTCTTTTTCATAACAAGTAATCGTCTTTACAATGTGATGGAAATAAAATGCGGAAGCGAAATACATGATGATAAAATTAAAAGACAGAATAAATTCGACTGGTCTCAAATAAATTTGCTTCATCACCATCCCCAAAAGTAATCTTACTCTTCATCCTCGATTTGTTCCTCGTTCTTATCTGGGTGGGAATGTAAGGGGTGAGTATTTTGGGAAATACTCAGTAAATGGGGGCCGATCGTGCATAACGAATATCGAGGATATACATACGAATAAATTATCGTAATTTCAATATTAAGCATGTTGAATCAAATACTAACAAAAATGCGAATATAGCACTGAAAATCATCTCATTTTCTATTGTTTTTACTGATCAGTCTCCTATATGTTACTCCTCTAAGGGGTGAGGCCAAAGGAACGGTTATTAAAACCCACCGCATCAGGACCTAAACAAAGCATATCAAAGTTCGGAATTTCCTTTACCATTTTTAAATCAAATCATTTCAGTGCATTTCAAATAATTCAAACATGCTTTCAAATATTATAACTGATATCGAACAACGAATAATTCAGGAGATTTCATACCAAATGGAAACGAATATATCATGCCGATCGAATTTGCAAAGTCATATTTAATTTATTTTCGAAATATATCATGCTCACTTAAAAAGAAAATAAGTTTGCCATATCTTTTATATAATAATATATATATTCAAAAGTCCGCTTTAAAAATAATTAAATAAGTGAACCATATTTATTAAAAGTGTATAAATATCAAGAGCCACTTAAAATAAACATAAGTGTGCAATTTTATATAGTAATATCAAAAATCCACTTACCAATTTCGTTTGAATTGAAAAGCTAGAAGGGTGTGCTAAAAGAACTCCGCTCGAACAAGGTGGCGGCAAAGCTTTGAACTAGGCAGCCGTAATCTTCGATCTTGACCGAAATAGGCTGCTATCACCTTCGAAAATGGACAGAATCTTGGTATGGAAAATGGGCGGCAATTTGTTTCGAACCGTTGCGGAATTCTCGGGATTTTGGATAGCTTGTTTGATTAAGCTTCTCGGCTATTTCTGGACTAACTTCGGGCAGCAACTGAGCTCGAAAGAATGAGCAGGAACTCGGTTGATGCAGGGGAATTAACAATGACAGCAACTGGACTTCGAAACACCACTACAATGCTTCGAATTTGGCCAGGAAATTGGATAAAAAAATCTGTTTCCAGCAGCTATACTTTCGAATCTCTGTAGCTACGGGGAATGAGTTTGCAATATGTTGAGGTGGGTTTACTACCACTTTGGTCCTCCTTATATAGGCTTGGAAAATCAGCTACAAAGATAAGCTCTTGTCACTCCAAGAATGTCGCTGATTGCTTAATCAAAGGGATGATTGTACTCTTCTCTCCCAAATGAAAGTGGCCTCTTTTTGATTCAAGATACACGTCCAAGATTCATGCTGTAATGGAGAGTGATTTCGGTTTCCTTAAGCTGCAAATGGAGAGTGATTTCGGTTGCATTAATCTCCTTCAAGATTGATGCATTTCAATTCCTCCTATCATAATGCATGGTCTTCACAGGCCTTGAGGTGATTCTATTAGGAGCAAGAGTAGATGGAATAGTATCATGATGAAGAAGGAGATCATCTTGGCATCCATTTTTTGGTTTTCTTTAGGTGATTTTATTATCACAAAAACTTACCGTCTCACGGATAAATTTTGTGAGACGTGTCTCCAATCCGACTTAATAAAAAAAATATTATTTTTTATTACATGTATGAACCAAGTCGACCTATGAGGCCGTCACACACGTGACTTACTCTTTTGTTACACAGTCGAAAATTAACATTAATGTGTTTTATTTTAAGGAAGTGTAAAATGTGGTATATTTACCAGGTCCAAGATAGAATGACAGCTGAGTTTTATAGTTTTTGGTTATTAGGTTATTTTACTGTGAAATTATATTTTGGTCATGTGTGCTTGTTTTTTCATGATTTTTATTATTTATGTTATTAAATTTCAGTTATAGTATTGTATCTTTCGATTTTTGACAAATTTAATTTTCATTTTTAATTCGAAGCATTGATATGACATTATACAAGTCAATGTAATCAGTGTCGCATTAGTGCAATATCACCATCATGCACATCGTGAAAAAATACTAAAATTGTCAATAAATTAATATTAAAATTAAAATCTATCAACATAAATAACCAAAAATATTCTCTTTTAAATGACAACATATGTAGTTGAATATTCTCGATACAATTTTTATTATTCAACGACAATAACATCGGTCAATTTGAGTGTAGATAAATTAGAGATACCAAAGCCAAAGGTAAGCTGGAAGCGTTGAATTTGGGAAAGCCCATAGAAGATTGATTTTTTTAATTAAAAAAAATGATAAAAACTCCCGGTTCAATTTTGTGAGACAAATTTTTAGTCCGACATAATTCATTAAAAAAAAAATTTTTATGTCAAAAGTTTTTTTTTATGATAAATATGGATATGATCGACATGTCTCGTTAATACATACCTATGAAACAATCTAACAAAAAAAAACTACTGAAAAAAATTGACCGATTATTGTTAATTATCTCACATCGGTTGGATAAATAACCTGGAAGTTGTATATATGGGCTTGGACAATCCTCCCCCTTTAGTTAGCTTTTGAGGTTGAGTTAGATCCAAGTGTCAATCTTAACAATGATACGATAAGGACAAATTAATTAAGTAGGTAAAGAGTTGATATTTGGTACATTAAAGTTGACGAAAAATAACTTGGAAGAAAGATTAAAAGACAGTATCAGCAGATCGATTTCAAATGTCTTGCTAGGATTAGTTTTGTGTCATTTTCTATCTTTGATTATAATTTTAAAAATTGAAAAATGTATTACAACGAATAAAAAAATTGGAAAAATTTAGGATTTTTTAGTTGAATTTTTTTAATACGTAAGGGTAATGGACCTCATCAAACCTAATCCATTAATTGATTAAGAACAACATGCGTCTAAACAAAATAGTGTTGCTGTCATGGGACAATATAAATACCGGTATCCTTCCGTGTGTATTGAATAAATCATCGAACTAACGCAATAGTTTATAAATCACGCTAGTCAGATAAGTAAACCACACAAATCTTGAATGACATGCTCGTCCGAAAAAATATTAATATGAGAAATCGAACCCATAATTATCACTCTTTTCTTGTTCAAATTCATCAAATTACAAACATGATACATAGAAAAAAGAAACAAAACAAAAGGGGGGGAGGGGGGGGGGGGGGGGGGGGGGGGGATTATTTTGGCTAAAACAATGGTTACAGAAACTCAAATTTTTTATTTAGAAAAGTAAAGAAAACGGGAAAAAAATAATCTAAGCAGCAAACTTGGACTTGATCTCATCGATAATTTCACTTCCAACCTGGAAAGCTTTGCTCAAAACGTAATCAGGAACAGCCGGCGTCGAAGCAAACAGATTCAACGGAACGATAACCGTGCCAGGCAACTGGCTGTTGAAAGCAGTGATAATCAGGGCCTTTTGGTCTCCAACATTAATCTGGAAATGCACCAGTCCCCTGGGAATCACAAACATCTGTCCAGGGCCCAAGATCTTCGAGTGAAAAACATTTCCAGTTGTTACAAACCCCACGAGAAGCTTTCCCTGGATCACCACACCTGATTCCGTTGCACGAGGGTGTGAATGAGGAGGATTCAACCCTCCAGGAGCGAAATCCACCCGGTTCATAGAAATTCCCATGGTATTCAAGCCTGGAAATGCCAAAACATTGCCCTGAGTGGGAAGGCTCCCGAAGGTGATGTTTGTGTCACCTTCTTGGACAAACCCGTCGAAGAAAAAATCTTCGGACGTAACGTTTGATGCCGGTTTACAGGGAAAACCATTCAGTGCTATGCTGCCTGATAAATCCGCGATGCAGAAATCTTGTAAAAGATCAGGATCAGCTGAGTGAGAAGGAAATGGTGTGAGCAGCAAAAGTGTTAAGAATATGCCATTCAATGGTGAATATTTTCCAATTAAAGAAGCCATTATTTGAAGGATTATTGCCTGTTGGATTGTGGGTTAAATGGTTTTTATTGGAAGATGTCACGCCCCGAAACTCGGGATTTGACACCGCGTTGTTCATCAATCACACAATCGAAAAACAACCAACCTCGTAGCACAGTATAAACCGAAACCAGTTTATTTCATAAATTCGCAAAAAAAAACAACCATTGTCTTTACAACTGAATAAATTGAATAAATTGCGGAAGCATTTACAATTAAAATAAACCTACTAAAATTCTTAAATCCTTGCAGCAAAATTCTCGAAATTTAAATAATTTCACCAGCCTCAAAATTGATCCGACTCTTCTTCCTCAACCTGTTCCTCTGATTTATCTTCTGATTTATCTGGGAAGGTTGTAAGGGGTGAGTATTTTGGGAAATACTCAGCAAGTGGGGGCCGTTCGAGTACACAACAACATGCATATAAAATTCGAAATACGTACACACACACACCATGCATAAATTGACTCATACCACATTCGTATCCTTGACCTGACACTGAGATTCCTCTACTTTCAATGGTTTACTGACGTCAGTCCCTAATTTTTATTCCTCTAAGGGGGCGAGGCCGGATCGGTTATATCCCCACCGTATGAGGGTCATATCATAGTTGAGATTCCCTCCCATATCAAGTTGAATCCTCACAGTGTCAGCATAAAACTCATGCACAAATCGTAGCCAGAAGGGGTAGAAGAAGAATTGTACTCGACCGAAATTTCGAAAATACGAAAATGCATACACCGAAATTACACATTTAAAACAAGCCCACTTACCTTAGATATCGTAGAAAAACGTGAATAGAGGGGAATCCTGCACTGGAAATTTCGAACCCTAGCTTCGTGGTTGGACTGCAGCAGCGCTTCGCTGTGCTCGAAAATTCCTAAAGAGACTAGGCACTATTCTCGAAAATTTGAGTGTGTTGTGTGAGGTGTGATTTTCGAGTACAGGGCCCTCCTATTTATAGGGTTTGGCTGCTATCGGGATCGAGTGATATCGCGTTGAAATCTGACTTAAATCTTTTATCTCGAATCGTGATATATCTATCCGTCATTTGTTCGAAATTTAAATCTTTTATCCCATGCAAATCTCGAGATTTGCATGTATATATACTGATAAATTTCGAATTCTAGAGATTTTATTATCATTTGTCTGATTTATATCCCGGTATCTCCATATCAACTCAAATCTTAGACATTTATCTGCGAAATTTTAAATAATATACACGATATTATTATTATTATTCAATCTTGGTAAAATCTTACAAATCTCACATCCTCAAATGAGATAAATCCTGGTATCCAAAATATACTATCGTGATAAAAACTTAAATGATAAAGCTTAAAATTCTTGGATTTTACATCCCTCCCTCCTTATGGGAAGTTTCGTCCTCGAAACTTGGGTTGGCTTGGTCTCCGAAGAGGTACGGGTACTGGTTTCTCATCCTTTCTTCTAGCTCCCACGTGGCTTCTCTTTCGGTGTGGTTCGACTATTGTACCTTGACGTAGGGAATAATTCGTCGTCTTAGCACTTGGTCCTTGGTGTCCACAATTCTAATGGGAACTTCTTCGTACTTCAGCTCTTCTCCCAAGTTACTTTCGATCATGAGCGGTTCTGCTTCTAACACGTGGCTTGGATCCGAGATGTATCTCCGTAGTTGGGACACGTGGAAAACATTATGAATTCTTGACATGTTTGGCGGCAGTGCCAATCTGTATGCCAGTGTACCCACCTTTTCCAGAATTTCGAAGGGTCCTACATAACGGGGGTTCAGCTTCCCAGCTTTGCTGAATCGGACAACTCCTTTCATAGGCGAGACTTTTACGTAGGCCTTCTCACCAACGTTGAACTCCACTGGCCTTCTTTTCAGATCTGCCCAACTCTTTTGTCGGTCTTGAGCTGCCTTGAGTTTTTCTCGGACAACTGTAACCTTGTCTACTGTTATCTGTACGAGCTCGGGTCCTACTACTGCTTTTTCTCTCACTTCATCCCAATAAAGTGGTGATCGACATTTCCTTCCATAAAGAGCTTCATATGGAGCCATCCCAATACTGCTGTGATAGCTGTTGTTATAAGCAAACTCGATCAATGGTAGATGAGTGCTCCAATTGCTACTGAATTCAAGAGTGCATGCTCGCAGCATATCTTCCAAAGTTTGGATGGTTCTCTCCGTTTGTCCATCGGTTTGAGGATGATAGGCCGTACTTAGGGTTACTTTCGTTCCCATGGCCTCTTGAAAGCTCTTCCAAAAGCGTGAGACGAACCTTGGGTCTCTGTCAGACAGGATGCTCACTGGTACTCCATGAAGTCTTACAATATTGTCCATGTACAGTGTAGCTAATTTGTCCAGATTATAGTTCATACGGACGGGTAGGAAGTGTGCAGATTTTGTAAGTCTATCTACAATTATCCATATTCCGTCCTGACCTTGCCTTGACTTTGGTAATCCTACCACAAAGTCCATGGAGATATGGTCCCACTTCCACTCAGGTATCTCCAACGGTTGCAATAATCCTCCGGGTCGCTGGTGCTTTGCTTTGACCTGTTGACAAACCTGACACTTAGAGACGAATACTGCCACATCTCTTTTCATTATGTTCCACCAAAAATTCCTCTTAAGGTCTCTGTACATTTTTGTACTGCCTGGATGGACTGAAAACTTGGACTTGTGTGCTTCTGATAGTATTTCTTGGCGAAGGTTATCGTTGTTCGGTACGCACAGTCGTCCATTCATCCATAGGACTCCCTTGTCATCAATTTGTAGATCTTGAGACTTCCCGCTTTCGACTTGCTCCTTAAGTTTCTTTAGCTCGGGGTCTCGGTCCTGATTTAACTTGACGGTCTCCTGCAGACATGGCTGGGCCGAGAGGGAAGCTAGAGTGGTCTTGCCTCCATTTTTCCGACTCAGAGCATCGGCCACTTTGTTCGCTTTACCTGGATGGTAACTTATAGTCAAGTCGTAATCCTTCAATAGTTCGATCCATCGCCTTTGCCTCATGTTTAGTTCTTTTTGGGTGAACAAGTACTTGAGGCTTTGGTGATCTGTGAAAATTTCACACTTGGCGCCATAGAGGTAGTGCCTCCAAATTTTTAAGGCAAAGACAACTGCTGCTAACTCAAGATCATGCGTAGGGTAGTTCTTTTCGTGCGGTTTCAACTGCCTTGACGCATAGGCGATCACTCTTCCCTCTTGCATGAGTACGCATCCCAGACCTTCCTTAGAAGCGTCACTATAGATGGTGAATTCCTTGTCTTCAGTGGGTAAGGCTAGTACTGGCGTGGATGCAAGCTTTTCTTTTAATGTCTGAAAACTCTTCTCGCAACCTTCGTCCCAGATGAACTTGGAATTCTTCTGAGTGAGTCTAGTCAGTGGTATAGCTATGGAAGAAAAATCTTCGACGAACTTCCTGTAATAACCTGCCAGTCCAAGAAAGCTCCTGATGTCTGTGGCGTTCTTAGGTTTTGGCCACTCTGTAATTGCCTCAACTTTCTTGGGATCCACTGATACTCCTGCTTCTGAGATCACATGTCCTAGAAAGGATACACTCTTAAGACAGAACTCACATTTCTTAAACTTAGCATATAGCTCTTTCTCCCTCAGTGTCTGTAGTGCAAGGCGGAGGTGCTCTTCATGTTCTTCCTCGTTGGGAGAATAAATGAGGATGTCATCAATAAATACCACTACGAACCGGTCCAGAAATGGTTTGAACACTCTGTTCATTAGGTCCATAAAGGCTGCAGGCGCATTGGTCAACCCAAAAGGCATCACTGTGAACTCATAATGCCCATATCTTGTCCGAAAAGCTGTTTTGGAGATATCTTCAGCCCTGACCTTCAGTTGGTGGTATCCCGTCCTCAGATCCAACTTAGAAAAGACTGCGGCTCCCTTGAGCTGGTCAAATAGATCGTCTATTCTCGGAAGAGGGTACTTGTTCTTGATAGTGATCTTGTTCAGTTCCCTATAGTCGATGCACAATCTCATACTCCCATCTTTCTTCTTCACAAAGAGTACTGGCGCTCCCCATGGGGACACACTAGGTCGAATATGCTTTTTGTCCAGCAATTCTTGGAGTTGCTCTTTTAGCTCCTTGAGTTCAGCTGGCGCCATACTGTAAGGTGCTTTAGAGATTGGTGCTGCACCAGGAACCAGATTAATTTCGAACTCAACTTCGCGGTCCGGAACTGTCCCTGGGAGTTCTTCTGGGAAAACATCCGGGAACTCACATACTATTGGGATGTCTTCTATCCTCATTTCGACTTCTCCTTGCAATTCGTTGATCATTGCTAGGTAGATGTCTTCTCCGGATTTCATAGCCTTCCATGCCTGGGAAGCGGAAAGGAGTGATTTTCGTTCCTTGGATTTACCATGATACACGATCTCTGCCTGATTTGGGGTTCGGAGCTTAACTCTTTTCCCTTTACAGTCCACTATGGCATTATTACTGGCTAACCAATCCATCCCTAGAATGATGTCGAAATCGACCATAACCAATTGTATCAAGTCGGCACTGAAAGTCTGATTAGCGATACCGATCTTACAATCCTTGTGAATTTCATGAGTTTCTATGGTCTTACTCGTAGGTGTGGCTATCCGAAAAGGTTCAATTAGAGATTCGGGCTTAAGTCCTAATTTCTTAGCAAACCTTTTAGACACAAAAGAGTGTGTAGCACCACAGTCAAACAATGCATAAGCAGGTACTTTTTGAAGTAAGATGGTACCTGATACGACTTCATTGGCGTCGTCCGCCTCTTCTTGGTTCATAGCGAACACCCTGACATTAGGCTTATTCTCCTTTGGTTTGTTGGGGTTAGCTCCCACATTCGGCCCAGTTCCCTTGTTGGGCCCAGCTGCTTGGTTGGCGGCCGTAGGACAATCTGCGATCCTGTGCCCTGCTTTCCCACATCCGAAGCACGCACCACTGGCTCTTCGACATTCCCCGGGGTGTCTGAAACCGCACTTCGGGCATGGCTTGGGTCCTTGATGGTTGGCCGCTGAGGTTTGCCCTGAGGAAGGTCCGCCTGATTGGTTTGGCTTTCTGAACTTCTGACCGGCCTGAGAAGACTGACCGGCATGGGGTCGCTTGTTCTTATTCTCTCCCTCCCTGCGGCGGATGTCGGTTTCAACTCGGATAGCTGCGCCCATAAGATCTGCAAAATTGGCGGGCTGATAAACTGCTAAGGCTGACTGGATTCTACTGTTTAATCCTCTCTTGAAGCGGTGCAGCTTCAAAACTTCGTCCGCCATGATGGCCGGAGCATAAGATCCAAGGGCATTAAACTGAGACGTGTACTCCACTACTGACATGTCTGGAGCTTGAGTAAGATTTTCAAAGTCACTTAACTTCTGCAATCTGACTTCTGCCGGGTAGTACTGTTTCAGAAATGTTTCTCGGAAGTTTCGCCATGTGATTGGTCCAGCAGCGATCATGGCTGGCGAGACTGCTTCCCACCATTTAGCTGCTCTGTCTTCCAGGAAAGGCACAATCACATCCACTTTGAGTGCCTCGGGAACTTCCAAAAGCCTTAACTGAGTCTCGACACTCTTTAGCCAACTCTGGCCAACTTCGGGATCAGCGTCCCCTCTGAATATCGGACATCTGTTCTTACGAAGGGATTCGTAATGAAATTTGATTCCGTTCGGTGGTGGTGGTGGAGGTGGTTGATTGGCATTTGGATTTCCCAACCCTTGCAGTGTCGTGGCCACTATGGTGGCTTGGCCATAAGATCAGCTCGGCTTAGATTAACTGCAGGCGGTGGTCCATTCTCCTGTCGATTCTCCTGTCTCTCTTCGCGATCGGCATTAGCGTAACGCGGGTTGCGGTTTTGCCTTGGGGGTCTGCCGGCCATTTCCTACAATCGCAAGTTCTAAGAATTTGTACGAGTAGGTTCATGCAATAGATTGCGCAGAAGTAAATTGAAATCAATGGAACAAATAAAATATTTTATTGATTTCTCAAACAGGAAAATAAATGAACATGACCAATCTAAATAAATAAATGTAATGAAGAAAAAAAAATGTAGCAACAACGGAAATACTACAAAAAGAAATGGTCCACTAAACGTTCTAATCTGCTATCTCGTCATTTCCCACTGCCACATCAGGTGGGGCTTCTTCCTCCTCGGGGTCATCAGGCATCTCTGGTCTATGAAATCTGCCAGCTGCATCTGAAGGCTATGATTTTCCGATTCCAACTCAGCAATCTGTTCCCTGTGGGTCAGAATCTTTCCTATCGCGTCATTCAATT
Organism: Primulina tabacum; assembly: GCF_025594145.1. NCBI lineage: Eukaryota > Viridiplantae > Streptophyta > Magnoliopsida > Lamiales > Gesneriaceae > Primulina > Primulina tabacum. The sequence goes on along the minus strand of NC_134561.1, from coordinate 35,603,275 downwards.
CATTTCTTGTGTGTGCGCAGTTTGTTTCATTCTTCTGGATGAGCTCCTTCTCCTTTTCTTTCCTTTCGTCTACCTCCTTGGATAGCCTTTGGTTATTCTCAGATAATTGCATGATCACATTCCAGGATTCTTCAATTTTTTTCTTATCCCTCAGCCGGGCTTGACGGGCTTCAGACAGTCTTATGGTGCATCTATCCACTTCCTCCTTAGCTTGCTTGGCTTGACTCATCGTTATTTGTAATGACTCTCGCAGTTCGCAGTTATGTTCTTTAACGAGCTCGAACATTTGGAAGACTTCGTCAATTCTTTTCTCTGCTGTCTCCAGTTTGGTAGTCAGATTTTCCACTTGTTGTCTCCTCTCAAGATTACTAGCTCTCAGTCTCCTGATAGTCCTATCCTGGTGTCCTATAGCCAATTCCTTTAAATGTATAGCAGCCTGAGCGCGCGTGCGAGGTCGGTGATTATCCAACTGAATAGTCTCCCTATGGGTAATCGGGGTTACTTTCTTACGAGCGGTGACACGGAAACGAACCATTTCCTGAAACAATAAAGAAAGGAAACGCTCAGAATATCAAAAATAGGATAAAATAAATATCAAGAACTAATAGAGCAAGGTATCGAAATTTATATGTATTTTTCAAAAATTTCCGAAAATAGGAGGTTAAAGCTGGCGGGTTGACTCGATGATTCGGCCGAGTTGACTCGCCGGGTTGACTCGCCGGAGTACGGTCGGAGTAAAGGCGCGCGTTGGCGAAGAGGTCAGGGTCTCGGAACCGGCGATGTCACGGCCAGAATCGGTCGGAAGTTACCTAATTTGGCCGGAAAAATTCGTGCAACTCGCTAACTATCTCGAATTTGGGCGCTTACGATTGGTTGATCCAATCCAAAATTGATTGTTGAGAAACGTTACCCATGGATTTTGTATCGTTTGTGTAAAATTAATTTAAATTCGGAGTAGTATTGGTAGGGATAATTGGACAAAACAAAATTCGGCGTTTATAGTTTACACGCCCTAGTTCTTAGATCTGAAATTACGGCTTCACCCGAACACTAAATCTGAAATTCGTTGAGGGCTATTGTTCATTTCGTCGAGACGATTTCGGAACTGGTCTCTGATTGAACACACATTACCGAAATCGGCCGGAATCGGCGGAAAAGCTCGGCGGCGCACGTAAGGTGCAGTTTGGCCAAAATCCGAAATTTTTTTTTTTTTTTGAAACTCGATTCTTCCACTCGGATTTTGAACATGGCGGCTCTGATACCACTTAAATGTCATGCCCCGAAACTCGGGATTTGACACCGGCGTTGTTCATCAATCACACAATCGAAAAACAACCAGCCTCGTAGCACAGTATAAACCGAAACCAGTTTATTTCATAAATTCGCAAAAAAAACAACCATTGTCTTTACAACTGAATAAATTGAATAAATTGCGGAAGCATTTACAATTAAAATAAACCTACTAAAATTCTTAAATCCTTGCAGCAAAATTCTCGAAATTTAAATAATTTCACCAGCCCCAAAATTGATTCGACTCTTCTTCCTCAACATGTTCCTCTGATTTATCTTCTGATTTATCTGGGAAGGTTGTAAGGGGTGAGTATTTTGGGAAATACTCAGCAAGTAGGGGCCGTTCGAGTACACAACAACATGCATATAAAATTCGAAATACGTACACACACACACCATGCATAAATTGACTCATACCACATTCGTATCATTGACCTGACACTGAGATTCCTCTACTTTCAATGGTTTACTGACGTCAGTCCCTAATTTTTATTTCTCTAAGGGGGCGAGGCCGGATCGGTTATATCCCCACCGTATGAGGGTCATATCATAGTTGGGATTCCCTCCCATATCAAGTTGAATCCTCACAGTGTCAACATAAAACTCATGCACAAATCGTAGCCAGAAGGGGTAGAAGAATAATTGTACTCGACCGAAATTTCGAAAATACGAAAATGCATACACCGAAATTACACATTTAAAACAAGCCCACTTACCTTAGATATCGTAGAAAAACGTGAATAGAGGGGAATCCTGCACTGGAAATTTCGAATCCTAGCTTCGTGGTTGGACTGCAGCAGCGCTTCGCTGTGCTCGAAAATTCCTAAAGAGACTAGGCACTATTCTCGAAAATTTGAGTGTGTTGTGTGAGGTGTGATTTTCGAGTACAGGGCCCTCCTATTTATAGGGGTTGGCTGCTATCGGGATCGAGTGATATCGCGTTGAAATCTGACTTAAATCTTTTATCTCGAATCGTGATATATCTATCCGTCATTTGTTCGAAATTTAAATCTTTTATCCCATGCAAATCTCGAAATTTGCATATATATATATACTGATAAATTTCGAATTCTAGAGATTTTATTATCATTTGTCTGATTTATATCCCGGTATCTCCATATCAACTCAAATCTTAGACATTTATCTGCGAAATTTCAAATAATATACACGATATTATTATTATTCAATCTTGGTAAAATCTTACAAATCTCACATCCTCAAATGAGATAAATCCTGGTATCCAAAATATACTATCGTGATAAAAACTTAAATGATAAAGCTTAAAAGTCTTGGATTTTACAGAAAATATTAAAATAAATTAAATTTTGAGATAATATTATTTTATATTGTAAGAGATTTTCTGGCTTTTGAGTGATGACAAGAGTGGGGAAAGTTGGGATTAGTTGTTTAACTATTTACATTAATTATATGTTAAACAAAGACTTGTAAGTTCTAACATTTCAAAAATGGTTTGGCCTCTTCTTATCTTGAATTTCTGAAAATTTGAATTTGTCTTAATATTTAAAGTGATATTTATTAATAATTTCACAAAAGTGGATGTAATATTTACACATAATGATCCTTTTTTTTATTTCATTCTCTCCACCACACCTAATTTTTTAAAAAAAATAAAATAAATAATGATTTGGTTTGGTAAATTATCATGCTAAAGTCTAATCGTAGGAGAAAATTTCTCTGCTACAAAAAATCATATACATATTATCTTTTAAAAATTATTTTGTATAGTTTCCACTTAATAGAATATTGTATCAATATTATGTACAAGTTTAATCAAAATGAAGTCGAATTGTTAACGAATTGCTCGATAAAATTTAGTCGTGAATGAGAAGTGTTGTAAGAAAAGCTCGAATAGTTTACATTCTTATTAATCCAGTTGCACAAATTGTCCTAAAACAAACAAGAAAAAGCATGAATTTACTCTCCAAGTGCAAGATCTGTAGTAATCTCTAGTGTTGCTGATTGTGTAAGTACTTGTACATTGTTAATGATTAAAAAAACTGCCTTTTCAAGAACTTTCCCACATGCAATCAAGATATAAGAGAACCAGGAGCTCATAAAGAAGAGAAGCCAGGCCTCAGGGCTTTGGCGTTCAACGGGCTCGTCGGCGTGACATGCGATCCCAATGCTTAATACATGTACAGGTTTCTATATCCTAACTTGTGGAGAAAAGAATGGAGAAGAGAACAAAAAAGAACACTGCAAGCAAAAGAAGTAGGGGGGACAGGTCAGATTTCACTGAACTTCAAGAACATTTTCCTGGTTGTGCACTCTTTTAACTAGTTTATTATTTAGTAAAGGTTTTCAAGTCACCCTCAGCAAGGGAAACAAAGTAAAATTCCTAGTAAACGCGAGTCATGCCCCTAGAACTACAGGACTTAGCAACATGAAAATAATTTTTTTAGTTGTTCTATCTGTAGGCACTCGACTTGGGGTGTGGCAAGAAGAGAAAGTACTTTGAAATCTCACCTGAAGGATAATTTTCAAGCTTCTGAATCCTCTGTTAAAGATTTGGTTGAGTCCCTAATCTGCCGGAGATGTTGAGCTATTTCAGTCAAGAGTTTAGTTCCTTCGCCTCCTCGTTGCAGCGTCATGGTCGCATGCTTTAAAAATCCACTGTCTGCTTCAATGGTCCTCAATCTCTCCCTTATTAGAGATACCTCTCTTTTAAGGCTACCCTTTTGCTCTTTTCCTATGATCACACATAAAAGGATAAATATCTAAGTTCAGAAAAAGAGAATGGGAAAAATTCAGGAGCAATAACAGTAAAAGGACTGAAGAAAGGATGTGCATCATTATTTTTTCTATGCTACACCTGACGAATCATTCGTTAGCTCTGAGATCACCAATTATATACAAACTCGAAGAGTATTATATCGTCGTTTTCTTTTATAGTTGTATCTACAAAATGGTTTTTCTTACAACACAGTTTCCATTGAATTGTTGTTAACTCATGCAAGTTTTTAATGACTCCTATTTATGTCCTACAAGATCCAATAATGATCAATGTTATCATTATATATTACTAGATTATGATAACCCAAACTAGACATTCGATACCTTTGCATCCATCTTCATTACTGATTGCGACGCCACGCTCAGAGGAATTGCACAATTCATCTGAAGGTGAGTTGATCTTTCTCTTAAGATCTGTCAATAATCCAAGAAGATAAGATCTTTCGCCCTCGAAATCCAAAGACGATTCGTTTGGACTCCTTCCCCCATCCTCCATCGAATTATTGGGACGTTCATTTTCATTTCGATCGGCTCCATTCGAGCTCCCACAATCTGATCTCTCACCATAGGATGACAAGGACTGAGACTTCATATCTTGATAATCTTCATCAGCATCAATTTCACATAAATCACTTCCTACTTTCTTGATAAGCCCATACTTTTCTCTGTACGTGTCCAGTTCCGACTCCAAAGCCTTCATATCTTCCTCCCTCTTCAAAAGCATGTCTTTCATTACTTGCAGAGCTTCTTGATCGTATTCCGCCTGTTCTTCCATCATTCTCTGATATTGCAAGGCCTCCATTTGCACAGCTGCTTTCTCGGCTTGCAGACGAGTTATCATGGCCATGGCATTATTGGCTGCAACTGCAGAAGCACTTCTTTCTTCATCCAACTCCATGTATAGAGCTATCAAGGATTTGCGGTCTAAACGAACCTGTCTTTTCAACCGGTTCAAGATGTCTCCATCTAGTTCATTGAATGAATTTGCATCACTGGGTTCAGGAACACAATCGATATTTGGTAGTTTTCGACCAACCTTGTAGCCCCATCTAGGACTAGCTTGAGCTGAATCTGACAACGGGATACCAAAAAATCTGGTCCCTCTGGCAAAACTAGGGGTTCTGCAAGAATCTTCGGTTATTTCCTCTGAATCTGGTAGCAATGGCACCGAAGCCGACTTTACATCATCTCTTCCTATTATAGAACACAAGAAAACAATTAGGCGTCAAACACTTGAAGATCCTATTACAGACACAGAAAAGTTAAAGAAAATGTAAGAAAAATGTTTCACCTTGATTCTCTCCATTTGGAGCATCTTCATACTCAGAGATCTCCTGCTCAGCATCTGACATAAACTTCAGCTCAGTGTACTTAACGTGTGGTAACAATATGTTACGCCCCTCCTCGTTTCTCCTCGCCAGCAAGGGTGCTCGAGGGGATGGGGCCGGAGCACTCATAGACAAACTCCGCCCATATTTCGAGGAAGATCTCGGTTTCAGAGCCTCACCACAACAAGAACACAAGTGTGCACCACTCTTTTCATCTGATATCTCTTTACCATCATCGCCATTTCCCAAATTCATCAGCAACTTCTGGTTATCCTCCACAAAGCAATCGATATCCTTGTGCAGAATCCCAACAAGGGACTTGTACTTATCACAGTCGGAATCTTTCTCCGTGGCGAAAGACAGAAGGCACCCCTCACACATGGTACGCAAATCGGATAGCTTCTTGTGGACATGGCAATACGCGAGAGACGAGATTTCTTTCTTGTGAAGCTCACAGATGGAATCGTTGTAGTAAAAGTTGGAGTTCCTGTGTGCGAGAAGATGATCAATTCTTGTGCAGAGTAAGCATGGGATTCTCAGCTCGAAGTACTTGGCGAATTCATTCGAAACAAAGGCGAGAAAGCCGTCGACGAAAAGCAATATTATCATCACCCATTCGAGAATCGCATATATCAAGAAATGCGGGAATTTCCCGAGCTTCTGCTCCACGAAACATTTGAACGATCCCACCGGCATTTCGACGCTTCCTATGAACCAAGAAAACCTCAGAATCCAAGAATGTGACACAGATTATCACAGACACGATTGATCAGAATGGGTCTTGCTATGGAAGGAATCAATCAGAAGTTTCGGAACCGAATGGACGACTAACGGAATAGATCATGATCATGGCAAGAACAGGTGAATCCCAGATCATGATCTGTTTCCTTTTTGTGTCTCTTCGTTAGTTTTCCTCTTTGTGGCACCTGTGCCTGTACGAGGAAGAGTGGCAAACAGGTTGTTAGATTCAGAGGTTGCCAATCAGAGGTTGCCAAAAATTCGGTTGGTTTTTGAGATATTTGTGGTAAACACATTTCACAAGTTCGATTTGTAAAGTAGGAATTGCCTCCTCAATTAACGGTTCACCGTAGTGAAAATTGAATGATGGTCATAATATTTGCAAAAATTTATGTGAGACGGTCTCACAGTCGTATTTTATGAGACGAATCTCTTATTTGGGTCATCCATGAAAAAGTATTATTTTTTATGCTAAGAGTATTACTTTTTATTGTAAATATCGGTAGGGTTGACACATCTCACAGATAAAGATTCGTGAAACCGTCTCACAAAATAACTGCTCTATAATATATATTATTTTTATAAAAAAGAATTCTTTATTATCAACTGCCTAAGAAGTATACTTTTAGTACTTCACCACTATTTGAGAGACTTGCTTTTGAATCCTATTTGTGTTAAATCTATGTCAAACTAAAAACTTTTACGTAGTCTCCGATTCACGTGAAAAATGTTTCTATATTTTTTGGACTCATACGTAATTTTCGGATTAAATTCGGTATAAAACATTGCAAATATAAAATAATATATGATATTTGAGTATTACTGTGTTTCATATTTGGTACAAAAGATAAAATTTTGAGTAAAATAGAACAAATATATTAATATCAATATTTACTATACTTGTATGCATTCTCAAATATCATATATTAGTAACAAATCTGAAAGAGTTGATATTGAAGTATCATATATTAGTACCATATTTTAAATATTTTTTTACTGATTTTAATCTAAAAAAGACGAGTCGTTAATACCAATACTTGTTATACATGTTTGTATACTCAAAAATCAAATATTAGTAGCAGATATGAAATATCTTGTAATCGAATATCATATATTAGTATCATATTTTTAATGTTTTGTACAAATTTTTATCCAAGAAAATACGTGTCATTAATACCAGTATTTATTATACATGTTCAAGTACTCAAAAATCATATATTAATGTCAAATCTGAAACATCATGTAGTCAGATATCATATATTAATATATCATATTTCAATATTTTGTATTAAATTTCATCCTAGAAAATAAGTGTGGGCTAGTGATTGCAGAAATATTTTTTTTCGAATCATGGACTATAAAAAAAATGATATGATAGTAACTGAACACAAATACAACTATGATGTTGGAAATTTATTGAAAATATCTTATTATTTTTTGTGAAGCCCTGTGCCATTCAGATTTTTTATTACCTTTATTAAACGTGAGTTAATTTAATTTTATCCAATCATATATTAATTAATTAGCCATCAAAATCTCTATACTCTTCCTAATTAATAAAAATGTGTGATTTTTTAGAACTGCCTCAATTAATTAATTACCTTATTCACAGTTTTAATCAAGAAAACTATTCCCCGTATACTTTCTTGAATCCAATTCCTAATTGTGTTGTATAATCATCTGCTTGAGAATCCAGAAGAGTTTGCAAATGGAGATTTTTTTTTTCTTTTTATTTTAAATTTTTTAATTTTTAATTAAAATTTATTTGTTGTAACAGTTAATTATAATATGTGATAAGTTTAATCTAAATAGATTATTTGGATAAAATGTAATTTTTTAAAAAAAATTATAAGTAATTATATTATTAATCCTTGTATAATATTTTATTTAATTAATAAAAAATTGTTAATATATATATATAAAGACATGTCGAATTATCTATTTAAAATAATAAAATTGAATATTTAAAGTATTTTTAATATATTTAATTATTTGTTTAAATTAATTAATATTTTTAATCAAATTTAATATAGGAAATCAAGATATTAATTAATATGATAATAAATATTATGTGGAATAAATTAGTAGTTTGGAATATTTCGAGAATATTTTTTTTTTTTATTAGTAGAGTTGATGAGTTGAAGATGAGTTTTATATTTGACGTAGAAATTATACTATTTTTGAAGTTAACAGTTGCACAAATTAGTGTAATGGGTTGGAGAGGGCTCGAAAAGAAGATTGGTACTCTAAACAGCGGGCATGGACATCATGTGTATTACAACACTGTAATGTTTGCCCACTCTTTAAATTTTGAGAGTGCAAAGTTTAATTTATTTTTCTTCTTATTTTCGAAATTATAAATAAATAATTTTACAGTTCTGTTGAATATTATTGATGCTTCTTGCAAATCATTCGCATGAATTTTTTATTTTTTTTTTCAGTTGATGGGGTAGTATCACATTCACTTGGCGGCGCCTCCTATTTGGTTATATATTCATTATTAATTTTCATATATAATCAATTTTAAAATTTCGTTGATGGAGTTTTTATATAATGGGAATGATTGATTTTACCTAAATTAATTTGGTTACATTGTTTATTATGATAATAACATCTTTCCCTAAATCGCATATCTTATTATGGCTAGAGACTTCTTGAAACGTGGCGTTTACATCACAGATGTTAGTCTCAAGTTCGAGCAACATTTATCCTTGTTTTAGGAGGTTGAATTGACTAAAAATATATTTATAATATACAATACATTTCTTAATAAATTACACGATCCACTAGACTCGTTGACATCATGGTACTTATAGTATATTCATCTTATAAATTGTTGATTTTAATATTATTCTTCATTTGTGATGTCGTTTTTATGTGGATTCAAAGCGAAATCTTAGAAAGTAAATTGAAATCAATTATGGTATTTGGGAACAAGAATTATTTTTTATTTTTTTATTATATTTAGTTTTTACATAAAATTTTACAATAACCATATAATTGATTTGGTAAATTTACAGAAGAAAGAAAGATTTTTTTTTTAGCCTTTTGAAGATATACATCAAGTTCAACATTGTACATAATTTTCCAATAATCATGTATCGAAGGAAAAACAATTAATGGATCGCTAATATATAAATCGAAGCTCGTCGAGGAAAATACACTGCCATTTTGATTACATATATGTTCATTCTTGGCTCCACAATTCTTCTTCTGTCGATTCTCAACCATTTGATCAACTTCTAGCATTATTGAATTGAATTTTCTTAGTTATATATTCTAATCAAGAATTCGAGTAAAAAAAAAAACTTGATGAACCAAATTAATTTGACATTTTCTTTTTAAAAAAATTGTTTCTAACCATTTATTGTAACTTTTAATTTAATTTAATTATGCATGGAGTGTGTGTGTGTGTGTGTGTGTTATTAGGATACATAGAATCATACTTCATTCATTCAACTGTGGTTGCATGACCATTGATCTGCATTCTCATTTTCAACATTACCAAATTGCTGCTGAATCCACAAACCATTATTGTCCCTGCAATCTAAATAATCGGTGTTCGAATACGATGCGACAGGCAGTGATGCACTCACAGGACCGTAGTCGGCCGGGATATTCTCCTGCCGTAATACCAGCATTGCGGAATTTTCGGCAGGCGGTGAGACCCCTAACTGCAACCGCGACAGGTAGTCGTTTGTTGGTGACATCTCTTGCTGATGATTCTGTCGATAATAGGCCAGTTGCTGCAGAACTGCCTGAAGTTCCTCCTCGGCGAGCTGAATCTGATATGAAAGCTGTTGTATCTCCACCAAGCACCCGTAAATGGGGTACTTATCGCGCATGGTGGCCTGGAATTTCATGGACTTCATGGCGATGGCTTTCTGATCCGGGTCGAGCTGTCTCAACGTGTTGACGATGTTCTTCACCCCGAACAACCGGTGCACGTTTTGGAATATCTTGGGCTGATCGGCGGGGAAAAACGGGGCGAGGACGCATTCGGAGGTGCACCTTCGTCTTTGGTACTTGCACGCGGCGCATGCCTGGCCGGAGCCACTCTTTACTGTCATTTTTGTAGAGGTGGCATTCAAGAATCTATGAATTAAGAATGATTAATGAGTGCTTAGATGGGATTTTTTTTCCTTGTAGTTTAATGGGATTGAATCTATGTTTGTGAAGAACAAGAAAATAGATTTAGAAAGGGAAAAAAGAAATTGGTAAGTATAGAGATTTATGTGTTTAAAAGAGAGAAATGGGAATTCTATTGTGGAATTGGAACAATAGACTCGATCCATTTATCATCTTCAATTTTAATGTAAAATCAAATCTATTGGTTACAATTAGTGGAGATTAAAAAATTTTGATCCATTGTAGAAATTTTCATAGGGAAGAGTTTGAATAAGTAAAATATAGGATAAATAGAGGTGCGAAAATGTTGGAGATGGTTTCTTTGAAAGTGTGACCGTTAGGGACAAGTGTTGTTACCTCGGCAAGCTCTTCAAGGTTTCTTGCGAGAAAAGAGGGAGAGTCTAAACTTCTTGACCATTCATCACAAGTGCAAGTTTAGTATTTTTTAGTTTTAAATTGATGGAATTTATAATGGTTTTTGTTGGGTTGCGAAAAGCTATCAATTTTGATTTTGATGATAGCAAATTTGTTGTTGTATTTCTAGCATTTTAACTCAAATATATAGAGTTGTAAGATGTCAAGTTGAGAGATTTGAAAAGCTGGAATTTAAATGAAGTCAAACTGAAAATCTAGTGAGGTTATGTATTTTGATGATATGTCATAAACTAATATTCCAAATGAATAGAGGCCAAAACGATTGGATATCCAACTCAATTATCTAGAAATCATATTTGAGGTAGGTCGAGTGAAATTGGATGTTATCGAGACGAAATGGTGGTCAGAAGATCTGACCAGCCAAACATCCTCGTTCCGGATGGCTCGATAGACCAGCTCTGGTATTTTGTCGATATCTCTCTGTAGGACCGAGCGCTTACCGCTTTACCAAAAGCTATAGCTAGTAGTAATGGTGCAACTCAAATCTTTTAAACCGCACAGAAGCTCAAGCACCACGATTCGATCGCTCTACCAAACAAGAACAATTATTGCACCCACAATCTCCCTCCCAATAATTGCACTCCTTGCAATCAATGTAAATCGAACACGTGACATTGGCTCTGATACCAATTGTAGGACCGAGCACTTGCCACTTTACCAAAAGCTATAGCTAGTAGTGGTGATGCAACTCAAATCTTTTAAGACGCACAGCAGCTCAAGTACCATGATTCGATCGCTCTACCAAGCAGGGATAATTATTGCACCCACCAATCTCACTTCCAATAATTGCACTCCTTGCAATCAATGGGAATCGAACTCGTGACCCTGGCTCTGATACCAATTGTAGGACCGAGCGCTTACCGCTTTACCAAAAGCTATAGCTAGTAGTAATGGTGCAACTCAAATATTTTAAACCACACAGCAGTTCAAGCACCACGATTCGATCGCTCTACTAAGCAAGGACAATTATTGCACCAACACTCTCAGTAAATTATTATAATGGAACGATACAATATGTGTTAGAAAGATAATACAATGATCTACAAATTATATTCAAATGTTGAAGTCTGAATCGAATTGCTTAAGAAGTTGATAACTCACGATAAAATTGTTGATTATGTACAGGTCACAGAAAGAGTTAAAGAATGTACACAACCAAATATTTCAAGCATATATCTATCACATAAACTCGAAATTGAGTGATTTTTATTCGTGGAAAGGTAAGAAAAAGGGCTACAACTTTTATGTTTATTACTTTGCGCAGAAATGAACGAATCAAGGGCTAAATTCACTGGACCAGACCACGTTTCACTCAACCGTTTTACTCATTCAACTGTTTTGTTCATCCTACCGGTTCATTCATTCAATTGTTTTGCTCTTGAAATTGGAAAGCACCAGCAATCTCCAGAAAGTCATATATAACAGTTGCAATGTCAGAAACAGTACAGAACATTTTCCAACTATAATAATCTTGTGTCAAACATATATATCACTCTTGGAGACTATATATACAACATCTTGAAGATCAAATACAAGTTTTTGAAAAGGATTCAAAGCATGGGCAGCCATGAAGAAATTAGCTAAAATGAGCAAGTCCAATGAAGGAGTCTAAATAGACATATTAGCTTAATGAGAGTCTTTTCCCTTGAGGATATATTTTAGAGACACTGTAATGGATTAATTTCCTAACATAGACAATCACTCCTATATACAAGAAAAATGAGATTCAAAGTTTAGTTGAGTGATTGTTTTCACAAAAAGACAATAAAAATTGTGTTTGTAGTTTTAGCATAAAAGACGTTAAATATTATGTAGATTGTGAGGTTGCGGCCAGGGGCATAGCCATAGTGTTGGCTGGGATGGGCTCAAGCCCAGCAAAGATTTTCGAGTTTAGATTCTTGTAGCTTCTAAGAAAAAAGTTCGAAATTCGAATCCCAGTGGCATGAATTTGAAAAGAAATAGTATATTTCAACCACTGCCTGCAAACTCACGACATAAAGGCCACCTCTAGGATTTTCAAAAACTAGATTATCAAAGTCAGACTAACTACTTGAAGTCTTGTCTTTCATATTCAGTTTGATGTTGTGATATCTTAATACGAGGGTTGTATGTCACGCTACAAGAAAAACTATGTAATTAAGCCAATTTTCTGTTGCCGTGTATCTCTTTAATTAAGCACTATTCTCCTTGGGGTTCATTGGTTTGTGTTTTTCCCAAGATTCTTGTAGTTTCTAGTGTTTTTGAATTTGGGTTTGGTCTATTCTGGGTTCAAGATTAAAAACTTGCAATAAATTAATTGTATGCTTTTATGGAATCCTATCACCATGAATTATTTGTTTAATGCCTTTGATGTTTGGTTACTCAAAAGATAGAAAAAATTGTTTTTTTATCATCTTTTAATTTAAATAAAGAGTATTATTTTAGGTAAAATAAAATGACGTTTATAGATTTTTTTATTTATAGGCGAATCAAAATGTCAAAAAGAATCATTAACGATTACTTCATCCAAACAAACAATGAACAACTATCAAAAACTTCAAATGATCCTCTTCGGTCAAGTTCAAGCCCCCCCATATTTTGATATTCTGGCTACGCCCCTGGTTGCGGCCTACAATTGAGAGTGTGCCAGAAGTTTCGATTAGACAATGGATAAATCCTAAGTCTAAATGGTTTGTACAAAGAGTTGGATAAATTAAAGTCTTCTAGTGAATCATTCCAAGAGAAAGAAGAGGTGACGTATGAATTGTTAATCTCCGAACATTCATAAACAAATTCGTGTATATATTTTTATCGCATTTGCTTATTTTTGCTACTGTTTTTGGTAGGCATGGTGGAAGTATTTTATGTGTTTTTCAAATACCAAAATATTACATACAAAATGTTGATAAAACAACTAAACAATTCTTATTTTTTCAACTTGCATACTTTTTAAATGTTTTTCAAAATTTTTATTCGGTTTTTAGATAAATTATTTTGAGTTTTTCTGCTTGATTTTAAAACTAAATATGATTTAATTTCTCAGTATTCGGTTCATTTTTTAGCATTTCAAGAACTAGCTATTGTAGCTCTTTTAATCACAAAATCTTTTAAAGAGTTTATTCAAATCTCTCTAAACTCTAACTCAATCCTAACAGTTTTATTTATTCTGTTGTTCCTCATATTTAAGTATACCGTTTTTAAACGACGGCGGATTTTTAAATTCCGTCATGTTGATTCGCCACAACACTGTTTAAGGCCACTCGATTAAGGATAGTGAAAGGAATATTTTATTCCTAATTAATCTTTGGCCCTTATTTAAAATTTAAAAATAAGAGTTTTGCATTTTGTAAACTAATTTGATTTGATCTAGTAATGAGATTTATTCCTAGATAATTTAATCTTGACATTTATCTTATATTATTTGTTTTTGATATTTGTCTCTAAGATATAATATCATAGTGTCACGCCCCGAGCCCAGGCCTGCGCTCTGCGTGACTGCACAATGGGCCTCTACAAACTACTTCGTATTCGTCTTTGGTTTACGAAAATTATTAATCTAAGTTGCTATAGAAATCCACTATAAGCCTATTATAAACTCATTTTAAATTTTTTATTTTTAATATGTGGGATAAGGGGTATTACAATGACCCCTCCTTCAGAACGCGACGTCCTCGTCGCGGCATGACCCCTCGATCCACCAGCACCGAAAATCAAGAGGTGGCTCCTATAGGTTCAAAAGGTGGCTCCCGTCATGTAGCACTTTGCCCCGAATGTTCAAGAGGTGGCTCTCATACACTTAGCACTTTGCTAAGGCCTGGATTTCGCACACCCAAACACACGCAATATTTGTAGAGGCCAAGCCTTATTTAAAGTACCGATAACCCATATAATCAACACAAGACCTAAAATTTATAAAGAATCATAACTTATTTATTAAAAGGAAACAATGAGTCAATCTCTCAATCACATCAATGAGTAAATAAATCAGTCTTTCAAAAGACAAGCCAAAATATTTAAAAAGAAATAATCCACGAATCCTAAAAGAACTCAATGAAAGAATTCAAGTCTCCAAACTCTATGGAACATCTTAGTCATCACCATCCTCAATGATCTCTTCTATATATTCTATGTATTAGTCTTCCTCATTCAAATTATTACCTGAAAACAAAATTATTCAGTACACTCCTGCATACAGCCACTAATTTGATCTCAAGGATAACGACAAAAGCTTTCACAAAAATAAATAATAAATACACATGTAAATAGGATGACAGAATGAGATAATAACAGAATGACAGAACCCAGATAAGAATTTCTGTCACGCCCCGAAACTCGGGAATGACACCGGCGTTGTTTAACAATCACACAATCGCAACAACAAGCCTCTTGTAGCACAGTATAAACCAAACTAGTTTATATATCATAATCTCAAATTAAATAACCATTGTCTTTACAATTCCCAAAATAAATAAGACGACATAGTTTTCATGCGGAAACGTAAATCTACTTAATAATAACTTAAACTAAATTCCTTGAGCATTCACCATCCCTAGAACTGTTCGGACTCCTCATCCTCGAGTTCTTCTTCGGGCTTATCTGGGAAGGGTTGTAAGGGGGTGAGTATTTTGGGAATACTCAGTAAATGGGGGAAAATCGAGCACAATGAAGACAACATGCTTAAATTTCGAGAATAAAACATGACTTGCATACATACTTCATAAACAGGTATAACATCGACACAGAACTGCGACTCATCTATCTTCTACGGTTTACTGACGTCAGTCCCTAATTTTTACTCCTCTAAGGGGGCGAGGCCGTATAGCGGTTATGTCCCCCACCGCGTAAGGGTACGTCGTGGTTGGGATTCCCTCCCGTATACAGTCGACTCCTCACAGTGCTTTTGAAATCGTATGACAATTACACGAAAAAAGTATAAAGAATATTGTACTCGAGTGTATTTTCAAAAACCGAAAAATTCACATATGCATAAAATTCGAAACTTTGAGTTTTAAAAACAGCCCACTTACCGTGGTTTGGATGTACTAAAAACGTGAATGCTCGGCTCGGAAATAGGGTCGCTTCTCGTTCTTGCTCGGACGGCGCTTCGACTCGATTTCTTGGACGATTTTGAGACGATTTTTGTGCAGAGTTTGGCTAGGAAATTGCTGAAAATTTCGAGATTTCAACAAAGGGGATTTCGAAATTGTGGTGTCTTGTGGAGTAAGGGGATGGCCTATTTATAGTTGAGGGGAGTAGAATGGAATATGGCATCAAAATCCCACATATTTGCACTCAAGATTCACACGATTTTTTTCCTAAGAAAATCATTCCATGGTGAGTTTATTTTGTTACCAATTTATGAGATTCATTCCTTAATCCCTTGCCCCTCAATATTTTCGAAAATTAGGTTGCTAGGTGGGAAGGATTTTGAGCCATCTTGTATGATATATTTCCCAATCACACTAGTATCTATCCATCACCATAACTAGGAAATTAATCTAGGAGGAATTTTCGAGATTCCCTAGCAATATCCCACCTCAATTCTTTTAATTTGTATGATACCCAAATCTTGCAAAAATTTTCCTTCCCAATTTCGAAATTTGCATGCTTTGGTGTAATATTATTGACTTAACAAAAGATTTTCCAACAACTATTTCCCATATACAAATATTATTCTAATGATAAAATATTGTTCTAAAATTTTCCTACAATATTTAATTATATACAAATTTTTGGTTCTCACAATTTCTGTCATGCAATACTTTGACCACTAGAGAAACAAGGGGTGGCTCACATGCTTCCCCACATGCGGCATTTTGACCCACATGAACCAATAGGTGGCTCACATGACATACATATCATCCACAATATCACCAGAACATAACCAAATACAGAATTCCAATAAATAAGGAACACTAAAGCATCGATAACAACGATGTGCATCCAAATTCATTATTTTGGAGCTTTTAGGAAATAATGTCGGAATATGAGTGTACGCACGTGCGATCTTTAGCTTAAATGTGAATACTAAATCAGTAATCTTGAGCAATATCAAAATCTATAAACCAATGTTATTACTGTTTAAATCTGTACAATACCCTAAATATTGAGAAGCTAGCTGACCGAAGCATTCTATCCAAGCCTCAATGTTAGGATGCTTTTATTAAGTTTTAAGATAATACCTGATACTTAATTTGGAAATAATCTCTTCTAACACAATATCAATTATTTAAACCTCGAACCATCAATGATAAATTGAGACTATTCTAGTATATAAATCTATGTATATACGTAATTGAATTTTTTTTAAACATGGTTAACATTAAAATTAATCATTCGATTAATTAGTAATCTTTGTATCACAAATTCAGCAACTCAATTCCTTCTTCCATAAAATCGACCAGCTATTAAGACATCACCTAACCCCAACAATGATTTTTAACAAACCATTTCCATTTACAAATGTCTTTAGTTATCAAAATAATTCAAAACCCATCATTTATGTAGCCTGAAATCTGAAATTGGTTACTGTAATTTATGAAGTATTAAGAGGCTGGATCATCAAACAAACCTCAATAAATTATATTTTATGATTCGAAAAATCTTAGGATCCCAAAATTCACTTGTTATCCTTTTTAAATATTTTTCCTACTTACACACATTAAGTTTTGATAATAACACCACAATCCATAAAATAATAATTAAACTTAGCTTTCTATTTTCTAATTAAAGTTGTGATTTTAAAACTTAGCTTTCTATTTTCACAAGCAATTTTTTAATAACGCAATAATCATTTATTATTTCCATTTATCAACAAACATTCATATTATATCAAGATAAATTAATTTTGATACAAAATATTCAGTATGTTATAATAATATATAAATTGTGTTAATACAAAACTTGGATAATTAAAAAAATAAATGTTATATAAGTTTAAAAAATGTTATTTTAATAAAAATTAATCTTTTAAACATTTTTTGTCTCCACATTCAACTTTAGCTTATATTAACTTTGAACTTTTATCTCCAAACGCTATCTATTTTTTCTCAACCACTTCTTTATAATCTCTAAAAAAATCCCTTAAAAAACTAGAAGCTCTTGCAAAGAGTCTCTAATTCTGCAAAAAATAGTGTCTTTATGACGACAAGCAGAAATTCTTGACAATGGCCTATGCAAAAAAAAAATTCTCAAAATAAGAGAGGGGAATCATTGTACTCAGGTGAGCAGGAAACAGATTCCAAGAGGCCAAAGTCTTGTCTATTCACAACTTTGTATCGGTAAATAGTTGGATATGTGGAGCCAAGTACAAGAATTGCGTCCAGAATCGTGATATTTGTAGAAAGATGGCAAAAGGTCACCGTCGAGAATCGCCTATTGGATAGAGTTTATTTTACCATTCCAAGTAAGTCCGTTGTTCTTGACCCTTGCTCTCCACTTCAACAAGAATCGGATGATCACTCAGTGAGACAGTATCCGTATCAGCAAATTGGGATCATCATGGAGCATCATAATGAGCACAGATTTTCCTGTTTTCACTGAATAATTTTTGAATTTCTTCACTTCGCTGTATAATGGAAGCCTCCACTATTCTATAATACAGTTCTGGGCTTTGTATCAGTTAGCTCAAAAGCCCGTTCAAGATGAGATTGAATGCATCATTAGATCCAACATCGAACGGTAGCTAACCTCATATCTTCAGAATGTAAATTAGTTTACATCTTCAAACAAGAGGACTTGGGGTTGGAGGTGGCCTCTTTCACACATTGTAAGAACATCATTCCAGCCACCGACAACCTAGTTACAGATCATAGACGAAGAACGCATTCAGAAATATGTGTTCTTTATATCAGGAGATTCAACATATTAGGAAATTTTACCTTCACAGTTTTGTCATCATACATGACCCACTGTTCTTGATCACGGCTGTAGGCAAAACAGTGATAGTGTTGCCCATAGTAACAAACCTAAAAGTCCCAGAATTAGTAAACCTTTAAAAAGGAGACCCAAAGCAACACAAACAAACTAGGTAAATTGGCATCCTCGCTGGAAGTCAAACAATGAAACTTGTCGATAAGAAATCAAGATCTTTGTTTTTGTGGGGGAAAAAAATATGTTGAAAAAACGGAAACCATGCATTCACATCAATTAAAAATCAACTGAAGAACACGAATTGTAGGAAATGCTAAAAGGACAGCTGGGGTTCAACAAGTGAAAAATAAAACATGGCTTGGATTGACTACAACCATTGATTTTAGATTAAATAAAGTAAGATTTTGGTTCAACATCCAATTAAAAAAAATGCATACGAACAATTTTTTATGGGCCGATAAACAGAGTAATATGAAGTAACATCATTTTTTTTTTAAGAAACGATATTTTATTAAATACTTAATAGCTTTTAATTACAATAAGCGGACTAATAATCCACTCATGACAAAATATTAGACAAAACCCTAGACCTATCAGTAATACACAAGAGCTTAATCTCTCAATGAATCTGAGACTGAGACGTTCTGAAAGTCTGCATGAGATCCAATCCAAGTAGATATTCTGTTCTTAATCTTTTCCCAACACTCTTCCTCGTATTTTCAATGTTGTCAAAAATTCTTCTATTTCTCTCTATCCGCACATACCACTTTCCAAAAACTTTTGCCTCTCTTGCCAAGAGACTGTCCAAAATCTGTATCGAATAAATCTTGCATTGATTTCGGCACCACCCAAATCAATCTCAGTTCTTCTAAAGCTCTCACACACAACCCACTCATGAATGTACAATGAATCAACATATGATTTTGCGTCTCCCTGTCATTATGACACAACGCACACCAATTTGGGCACAAATCACATGAGGTTCATCTCTTTTGCATCATTTCCAAGGTAGGCAACTTACCCAGAACTGTTGTCCACGAGAATACTTGAATCTTTGTTGGAACTGGAGCTTTCAAAATAACATTATAAAATGGAAAAGCAGAAAACTACCGCTCGAAAATAAAGATTCAAATAAAGATTTGACCGAAAAGAGACTTGACGGATCCCCACCCAACACTCCGACATCATCTACCCCTTCAATCAACTTGATCCTATCTAAATCTCCTAATAACGCACTCAACTCACACAACTCATCCCTCAAAACCCTACGAAAATGCAAGTCCCATGATGGGGAAGAGGACGAATTATCAAATAAAGCAAAATGAAATATAGGCATATTATGAACCGAAGAAGGCTGAAGTAAAGACGGATAAAGATCCCGAAAGGAAAAATCGCCCCACCACATATCCTCCCAAAACCTGACCTTGGTACCTCTTATAACCAATGTCCTCACTAATTGATGAAAAGTCGGGTAAGATCTATAAATTCCATGGGCATCTGAATGTCACGTTTCTTGCTAAACTCGCATCTCATCCATTATCTTGTAACCCGTATTTACTCACTATAATCTTTTTCCATGTCTTGTCTTCTGCGTAAAACCTCCACCACCATTTCCCCAACATAGCCCTATTCCTCAAACAAATATTTTCAATACCCAACCCCCCTCAATTTTTGGGTTTGCACCCTTGCTCTTAGGCAACCAGATGACCATGTGATTCACCGTAAGCTCCATCCTAAAAAAAATCTCATAATCTTTTCCATTGCCTCCGTTATGCCCTTTGATACCCTAAAAAGAGACATGAAATACATCGGCAAAGCATTCAGAACTGTTGCAATCAACGTCAACCCCCCTCCCTTTTGACAGAAATGCTTTCTTCCAACTTGCCAACTTTTTTGACAGATTATCGGTTCCTAAAACGAGACTTTTAATGGATTTCCTCCTTAAGGCATCCCCAAATACTTAATTGGCTATTTCTCTCTACAACACCCAATTTACTGAGCTAACTCCTCTACTTCTTCTTCACAATGGAGACCCAACAAAACACTCTTTTCCCAATTGATTTTTAACCCTCACAACTTCCAAAAATCTGACATAATTCTCCTTCTTGACAAAGAAAAGTGCACAAACTGAATATGAGTTATCTCTACCCACCTCCATCCCTCTAATTAAGACCATGGCCTTGGCCTTATCAATCAGCCTCCCCAAGACATCCACCACCGTATTAAACAAAATAGGGGACAAAGAAAAAAAAATCGTTTCATGATCTCTACAGAAGACTATTGTAGGCTGCAAAAGAATTAATAGCATCATCAGGTGCAACAAATAACATGATCATCACTTTCTCACAAAATATACAGATGACCATGCCAGAAATAAATTGGGATTCCAAATAATTCAGAGCAGCATACCATCGATACCAAGGAATGTTTATTTTGTGGATCAAGACCTCGGTACAAAACACTGATGTCAGTCTCAGTAGATAAGGCAGCCAATGTTGCTGTTATATCTTCAACACTCTCACAAGTATTCTGCCAACCTAGGACTAAAGGCAAAAAATAAGAATTGCATTTAAAATTACAAGCAGCAATGCCCACTCTTTGGCATGTACAGAGTATAATACAAAAATACAAATAAACAAACCACAGCAGGGTTACTGCATGAAATTGCGAATTACCTATGGTAAAAACATGTGGTGGAGTAGAGAGAATATGGTGAATATAATTAAGCATTCCACAACCACCAGCATCTGGATCACAAGCTAACTGGTGATTCATCTCAACAAGGTTCAAAAGCTCATCAAAGGAGCTCTCTGGGCACATAACCTGCAGGGTAAAACATTAACAATCTAATCCATTGAATAGCATGAATCATAGTTATAAAATGCGAGCGCCTGGTTGCGCCCAAACGCACCCGTTGCGCATGGGTAATAACCCAGGCGCAATAATCCAGGACCGGGAGCAACATTTTAAACAGGGGGGCGTCTAATGCCCAGGCGCGGTGCTGCTGAAAGGCGCGCGCATTTACGCTTGTGGCGTACATATATAATATAAAATAATTCAAGCCCACAAATTTTAAAGCCCAATAACAAAGCTCGTCCCTATTTAATGTTTAAAAAAGCCCTGCAATATGCATGCATACGTTTCATATCCCTTGCGGTCTCGCTCAAATTCTTCCTGCGTCTGCATCTCTGCGCGTCTCTGCTTCAAATTCTTTCTGTGTTTGTGCGTCTCTGCCTCTGCGTCTGCAATCTGCATCTCCCTCTCTGCTGCCGAACATTCCAATCTCTGGAGCTTTAGCTTCTGGAGATGATGATGATGATGATACAATTGAGGAGGATGAGGATGAATTTGATTATTTAGATTTTTGAAATTTTTTTCTTGATATATTATGATGACCTTATGACTTACTAATGAATTTTTGATGATTGGATTTGTTTTTTGTTATGATTTATGCTACATTATCTGTTAATAGATTTTTGACTATATTGTTGTTATTTTTGTGAAATTAAATAATATAAATTACTTTAGATATGTTAATTTTAAAATTTGTGTCAAATGCGCTTTATTCAATAAAGCGTGTGCTTCGCCTTGCGCCTCGGGCCCCAAGGCACCTTAGTGCACCTTGCGCCCCAAATAACTATGGCACGAATCAATGCTTTTCAAATCACACACATTATTTTAAAAGCTAATTTCACCATACCACAAGCACCATAAGCATAAGCATTATCACAATACTTAGGTCAAAAAAGACATGCCTTCATTGTTCTGAGAGCACTCGCATTGATATTATGAAAGAAAGATGTGTACTTCAGATATCGGGACTCCAAGCCACAGCTGTAACAGTTCATTCTCTCAAATATGTCCATTCCAAATATTGAATGAGCAATGCAAGAGCCATTGCTACAGTCCCAAGAACCTGTGCAGTTGCTATCTTCCGATTCCGTATCAGACGCACAAGGTACAGGAGTGAATGATCGGTGAAGACAGTTGAATATCACACCCAGCACTTCAGAAGCGTCATTCATCTGACCCTGCAGCGTTGACAAACTTAAATATTTGAACTACTTTCTGAGCTTTTCTGAGCTCTTGTGTTTCATGAAAATGTATTGAAAATGTAAAGCCCTAAAATCAGAAATGAAAAATCTCATAGTAACAACAGGTGGCTTCACCTCCTGGTAGAAATTGCTCTCCGGGTACAACTTGCTCAAGGCAACTCTTAAAGAGGTAGGAGCAACAGCTTCCCTTCTGTTATCAGTAGATCCCACGCTCAAAGCAATGAAGATTACATATAAGGCACAAATAACACAAGGGTCACCAATGTGAACATGTTCTGAAGATGACCTCCGCAAAAACTCATCTCGAAATCGTCTTAGATGCCACAAGGACTCATTGACAAAAAAAGAGACAGGATCAGATTCAAGGAAGATGTCACCTTGAAGACTACAAACAAATGGAAACTGTACATATTTAGTGAAGAATTAAATAGCATAGTTCAAATACCAACCTGTATTATGACATTGAGAAAGCAATTATATTCGCCAACATCATTTGTTAACCCTGTTCCATATGAATCTGTTCCACTAACACCATCCACCCTAACTTCACTGTCACTGATTTCTAGCAGCTTCTTTTGTGGCATTGGTGAACTTGACATCGACGGAGGTTTTTTATGTGCATGGAATGTGTCTGGCAGATGATATTGGACATGTAAGTATATAAACAAGTTGCAAAATAATGAAATATGTACTCTCGTCTGCCTAACTTGCACTGATCAAGAAGACAAATTAGTGGTTTCAGTAAAGTAAGAAATTTTGGGTTGGTAATACTAACAAATATTCACTAGCACACAACCCCAAATTTATAGTTTTCCTCAATCATTCAATTGACCAAGAGACATAGTTTTGAGGTGGATAATGACTACAAAAGAATTAAAATTATATTCAACGAAAAGAACAAGAGGGCTGAAATTTACTTGGTCCTACGTAATCAATCATAATTCAAAATCATTTGGTTCTAAATGAGAATTTAATTTCAAACAAATCCCACACACCCGTCTACCAGTATATTAGGAATAAATGTTGTACAACAACAATGGTACTGATGATGAAGGGACACATGCAACAACATAATGCAGAAAGATAAGAACTCAAAATATAATAATAAACATATGATGTTAAAAACTCCAAACAACAAACTGGAGCAAGAAAAAGGCCAAGGGAATATGTGGGAATTAAAATAAAGTTTCATTAGATATAATTCCTCTTGGCATAAAAAATATGATCACAACATGGCAAGAAGAGTATCCTCAATATTTCTAAAAGAACCCAATAAAAGTCAAAAGTATGTTAAATATGATCAAAAAGAAAATTCTTGGAAACTCCTGAGTAGAGTTAGAATCATAAACAAAAAAGGAAAACAAACAAAAAAGGACACCTACCGAGGCTCTGGAGTACAGCTTTTTCAAGGTCAGCTTGAAACCTTTCTTCATCATCATCATCCTCTGCCTGAAGCTGTCTCAATGTTTGTGCCCCACTTTCTACAGAACGAGGGCTATCTAAATTTCAACCATAATAATAATTGATTCAGTTTATTAAGCCATAAAAGGCATAAATTAAGAGCAAAAATGTACTAAAAAGATCACAGATATTAACAAATAGATTAGTACTAGTAGAGCTAATCAGTGCAGGAAGAGGGTGTGAAGCATCCTCAACTTGAATAATCACTAGTGGTTTTGCATCAACTTCTACCTAAGTTATGAGCAAATAAGAACAGTAGCTCCACAATCCATCTAAAATGTAGCCTTCCAGAGAAGAGTGATAAAATAATGATGGAAATATGTTATTGAATGCATTTTTAGAGCAAAATACATTTACAACATCATTTTATTAGCACATGCTAAACAGAATTCAGCAACCACATATTTAATTGTAACGATATGAATATCTTAAATTGTTGTAATTGAGAGTGGCATTCTTTCATATTTGAAAAAATGCTCCTAATGACTCGGTTGAAATAGACAGAATGCATAAAACTGAGACCAATAATAACTGTCTTATGCTGATTCCTCCTCCACGAAGGTAACGCGTCCAGCAAAAATAAATGAAGGCATTGTCACCACAAATTTGTGGCAAATCACTTATCATCTATCTCAGGCTGTCAAGACACTGCAACTATAACAAGAAATGTTATTCTTTTAACATTTATTTCATCACCATCCAACAGTTTGTTTCCTTGTAGAGGAGGGTCGCAAGGAAAGGCAAGATAATCCAGTGGAAGAAAATAGAACACCACACTTAACATGATAGGCAAGAAAAATTTCAAAACAGCACAAAAGCACCAAAAAGATAGATATCAGCTGTTGTTCATCTTTACCCGCTGTAAATAAAAAACATGGGGACTCCATAACACAATTACACATTAGCTTTTTAGACTAGTAAATACTCAATTGCTAACAGATTGTAAGAACGAACACACACACACAAAAAAAGATAAAGAACAAATTGCAGTAAGAATAAAAATATAGAATTTCCACCGACGGTAACGAAACGTAATCAGATCAATAGACCACTTTTTGTTAAAACTGTTTACCACCGTCAGCAACAAGAATTTGTCCAGGCACTGATTGACCAACATCATTTTCTTCTATTTCTGTTGTCAGTGGTGCATGCTTTGCATCACTCAACTTAGCGAGGCCCTTATGCCGTCTACCTCTCCTTCCTGGCGGCCGATCAGAAAATAATTCATCCTGTGGATTATCACCATTTTCTAAGACTGCAAGAAAGATTATCCAATAGCATGTTTATAAAAATTTGGCCAAAGTGACATAAATAAAAGGGCTAATATACTTTCGGAAAATAAGATCAAAACACCAACCAGTTTTCAGCATATCCCCATAAGCCTTGTTCTTTGATGATAGACCTTCAGAAATGTTAGTAAACCCATCCTCCCGCATCAAAGGCTCCTAGAGAGCCAGATTAACAAAAAATTTATAATCAACACCATTTTTAACTCGAAACAAATCCAACCAATTTTGGACCTACAAACTGGGAACCAAGAGAAATGAACCCTTACCTTCCTAATAGTTGTCAATTGCTCAGTGGCATCTTTCTCATCATTATTGTTCTTTGTGTTAGTATAGGAAATTGAAATTGTTTCGGCCTTTTTAGATATTTTCGAAAAAAATTTATTTTGCTCCGCGAGATGCTTCTGTTTTGCCTCGTTTTCTATTCGCCTTTGATACTCCAAAGTTTCTTCAAGCTTTCTTTCCTCGGCTTCAAGTTCAATTATGCGCCTGTACTCTTCCTGTAGTAGCAAGGCATCATCAATCTCATGAACATCGATTTCGGACCCCGGACCCTCCTCGTGATATGCACTGGGAAGCAATCTGAAGTAAGATAGCAATGCAAAAAACGAAACTTCAAGAAACAAAAGAAAATAGTGCTCTTAATATGTTTTGCCGGAGAAGGAGAAGTATACATCTCTTCAGCAATCTGATCATGTGGTTCATCAGGATTAGTAGCCTGAAGAAACATTAACCAGAATCAATAACAATTAAACAGGCCAGTATCCTAGAGTTCAATAAATAGGAGATTTTTTCAGTTCAAACCTTTGTATCCTTGTTCTTGCGGCTCTCCTTGCTCTTTTTCTTATCCTTCGTCCTGTCATTCACATTTTTTAAAACATCAACTCGAACACCAATGCCCTTCTTTGAATCCAGTGCAAGTTCAGCTAGAAACGCCTCTCTGGCAGCATCAGATTTTTCTGTGGCATCTTTCTCTGCCAGATCTTCCAAGCGAGACTGCAAAAAGATGAATAATAAACATCTCACTCGTGTAAGAAGGCACAAGTAGAGTTCATATAGATTTTACAAAAAGCTGTGAGATACTTACCCGCATAAATGACTTTACTAGAGGGATTAAGACTGATTGGAAATCTTGTGTGGAAGTAGACTCAAGCTTAACCTCCAACTGCTGCATCCCCGTAACTATTCGCATAATTCTTGCATCTAATTTGCTTATCTGAATCATAAAAATGTGAGATAAACCAGAAATGCAGATACATGACTGACAACAAATAATAAAAATGCGACTAATGTACCAAACCTCAATAGAAACTTGCTCTTTCTGTCGTTGTATTGCAACTTCTATGCAAGAGTCCACCTGATGCAGGTAGTCTTTTGTTCTCCAATCATTTTCTTCACCAGATTCTAGGTCACAAAGATGAGATGTTCCGCCACTAGAAGTCTCCTCAAAGCCAAATTGGTTAATATTCAGAGATTCTGCATCCTTTAGAATATTTGTTATGACGTCCAACTCAAATCTATAGCTGATTATGGTGATTTCGTTGTCATTTTCGACGAGCTCTTCTCGCCTTTTCTTAAGGACAGAGTCATAACTTCTATGGTCAAAATCAATCACATGCTCTCTTTTCTTTCCCTCTTCCAAACATAGATCTTCCACAACCTGTAGAGCCTCCTCATAACTTATATGTTCGCGTTTTCTATCACACAAGCCTTGCAGATGATAAGATTCCTTCTCAAGTGACTGGAGAATTTCCGAGCCTTGCTGAGCCTTTTCTTCTCTTGCATGAGACCAGGATGCCAATTGTTCAGTACTTGAAGGGCCCGTAAATATCCAGGATAACAACGCTTCTGAATCGAGTACAACACCATCATCATAGCTGACATGCGAGGAAGCCGTTGAACTGGAATCATCGTTAGCAGCATCATCACAAGATAAGCGTTTGAGATTGCATGGAAGAAAATGCTCATCAAGCACCAAAAATGATGCATCTTGGTTAAAACATATCTTCTCCATAATGTCATTTCCCCACAGTTTGGTGTTTGAATCATCTATGGCATTACTTTTATCAGAATATCTACCTAGACCACAAGAATGAAATATTTCCTGCAAAAATGTCAGAATTTTTTTAAGTTCTGGAGCACCCAAAAAACATATGCAATCAGGCGTTTGGTCCACGTTGGAATTAAGAAGCTGTGACCCACACGCAAGACTCTGAAGCTCCTCCACAGCAAAGTGCATGACCTTGCTAAGGTGACTAGATGCAAGACATTTGTTCTTGATGAGTGCCTTGAAAACAGTATGGATTCTATCTAGAAGCTTTGCACGCTCAGGGTCATCAGACAAAGGCCAATTTTCATAAAGTAAACTTTCCTTACAATTTTGATCTCCATCACAGTCCATCCACTCAACATCTTCAAAGTCTCTGCTATCCTGAGTACTTAAATTGCAATTATCACCCAATTTCTTCTTTCCAGGTGATGAATCCCATTCAAATTCATTGCAATAAGTATCGACAAAGCATTCTTTCGCATCATCATTGCCATTTCTGGGGAATGGCTCATCAGGAGAATCAGTTGTCTCAGATTTCAAACGTTTTTTAAGCATCCTAACTGCTGCATTTAACTCCAAAGGTCTCCAAGAACAGTTAAGAAGCATTTCGGCCCAATTGTTTTCCACACCTTGGGGTATGGTTGACTGCATTTTGGGTAATAAACTACCCATATGCTCCTGCACAACATGCTGCATGAAGGAACCAGCATCGGAAAATTTCTCATCACAGCGACAGCACATCCAAAACTTCCACGCTTTATTTAACTCCCCAAAGGATAGGGCTTTATTGAGCAGCTCACTTGGTGAACCATCTTTTAACGAACTGAAATGTGCCTTTAAATCCGAAATTTTAATTCTGAGAATGTCTTTCTTCTTATCCGAACTCATCGAAGTCCAATACGATTGGACCCAATCCCTTCTCTCTGCTGACGACGCATTCTTCCTCACGTTGCCACTTTTCCTTCTTTCTCCTACTCTCTGGCCCGACCCTGGAGCAGAATCCAGCCCCTTGCTACTGTTATTACTTATGTCCCCATCATTCCCCGAATTAGTGGAATTGGACTTCTGCTGTAGAAGCCTAGCAGCAGCCACCCTAACCTCTATCTCTTTCCTTCGTTCTTCAGGAGTCTTGGTCGCCTTCTTGATTTCGTTTGGCCTCCGAGCCTGAACCAATCTCAGCTCCATTGGATCCTCAGTAGCCCTCCTGATCGGAATCAACCGAAACTTTTCCTCTCCATTGCCAAGATTCTTCATCCAAGTCGAGATAGATGCAATGTTTGACTTCTGAATCAAAGATCGGAGTTCAGCTTGAACATGAGCAACTCGAGCCTCAGCAGTAGGAATTTTCTGTTGATTCTCCTCCTGCAAACTCTCTTTCGCAGGGTCCACAGGGGTTCTCTATGCTCAAGGCCTTCTCACACTCCACCACCACCTCTTCGTACTCCTTCCCATCATTTGCGGCCTCATACAACATATTCGCATAGAAATGTGCAAACTCAATAGAATTAGGGGACAAAATCACGGACCTCCTAGCACTCTCAATCGCATTTTTCAAGTGGCGCTGTTTAGCATTTGGGTCATTAATAATCGAGGCCACTTTCAGACACACAGTCCCCTGAACACGGTTAATCAGTGCAGAAAATGGAGAATTCTCATGTTTCAAGCACAAATCCTTCATCAACCTCAGGGCTTTGGTATGGTTCCCCCTCCTCAAAGCCGTTAGAGACCGCTCGCATTCAGCCTTTATCGAAACATAGGATGCAGAAGAAGGGTTTGCAGTGGTGACATCACTTTCCAAATCCCCGGTATCAGATTTTCCCTGTGTCCTAGTGCCAGGGTTTGGGGAATGGTCGGGTAAAGGAGCACCAAAATCAACAGCTGCAGGATTGTCAGAAGTTGCGGCGGCGGCGGCGGCGGCGATATCTACGACATCCGCCGCCGCCACCACTGATTGTGCCTGTGAGGCCTTGGAGCGAGGAGCGATACTACGCTTCTTATGAACCATATCAGATTTTCCCAAATCTACTCGATAGCATGCATAAATTCGCAATTATCCGCGCACATAAACGCATGGGCTGATCGATTGTAAGTACAAATGTGGAGTACAGAGAGAAGGAAACTTACTCTGAAACATTGGAGAAGGACGATCGGAGGAGAGACGGATATATGTATCTATATATATACACACAGACGCAGGGGCTGTATGTATAGATGAGTATTTGTGCGTAAATGTAGACGAACAGACCTACCCGGCTAGGCAGGAGAGGGTTGGTTCTGTAGTGTGCAATTAAGGTGGGAGATGGATTTTTGTGCCAATTAAGGGAAAATGAGGAATTAATTCCATTTGTCAAATTTATTTGTAATTCTTTTTATATAACAATCATTCTTTTATTTTTATTAATGATTTAGTTGAGTTTTAAATCCAATAAATTAATTATAAAACACCTTAAATTAAAGTTTTAATTATAATATAAAGTTTATTGTTTGCATAAAACCAAAACATATTTATTATAAGCAAAAATATCGATTTGTATCTACCCAAACATAATGCAGGTATATCAGTTCAAAATATAATTATTTGTCTTCTTTTTAAGAGTATGTCTCTTGTGAGACGGTCTTACGAATCTTTATCTGTGAGACGAGTCAATCCTACCGATATTCACAATAAAAAGTAATCCTCTTAGCATTAAAATTAATATTTTTTCATGGATGACCCAAATAAGAGATCTGTATCACAAAATACGACCCGTGAGACCGTCTCACACATGTTTTTGCCTCTGCTTAGGTCTCTTGTGAGACGGCCTCACGAATCTTTATCTGTGAGACGGGTCTACCTTACCGATATTCACAATAAAAAGTAATACTCTTAGCATAAAAAGTAATGTTTTTTCATTGATGACCCAAATAAAATATATGTCTCACAAAATATGATCCGTGAGACCGTCTCACACAAGTTTTTTGCTTTAATGATAGGTGTGAGGTCTCAAGATCCAAATGGTTTTGGATTAGAATTTCAATTGTGTGAGTTTAGATAGATATAATTATTTGACATAAATTGTATCAAAAATAAAAAAATCAGTCTGATCAATTATTGATATGAAACTAATGTGAATATAAACAGGTAGCCAAAAATATATTTTTAGGGGATTTATAAAGTTTATTTGTAAAACAATCAAATTTTTGTAGATATTTTTATTTCAATAAGTGGAGGAATGTATAGATATTTTTATTCATTTAAAAATTAATAAAATGACCGGATATAATTATTTTAAGCCATTAATCTTAATAATATAGTATAGACACATCATTCTCTTTTATTATAATTGAGTATCAGCATGTAAGAGATGGTCTTACCTAATTTTTTTTTAATTATCGTATATTAAATTATCTTAATATTTTTTTTTTCTCTTGGCAAGTGAGCATGCACCATATGATGATATTTAAGTATGTCTTAGTCAATGGGAAAGCTTTAGTGACCTAATTCATTGTTCGGATAAAAATTGAGAATTTTTTGTCTCGATTTTGTACTCGATAATATCGGGACCTAAATATTGGGAAACTCGACGGATACGAAGAATATATCCCGAAAGTTCATAATCTCATCAGATATGGATGGTATCCCGATAAATATAGGTGAGAACAACAGTAATTTCATTTTGCTTTTCTAAGTTTAGGTTGAATAAGATAAAATGGTGATAAACTCAATTTTTTATTTTGTATAATTTAATTTGAGTTATAATATTTGTCAACGTGAACTTTTTAAATTTAGATGAATTATTTAATCATTTCATTTAAGCTCTGAAATCATTATATATGAATAAACACCATTTAAACACATTAGCCAATTTTTATATAGGCTTCGACATAATATTATTTTATTTTAAAATTACAATATTCCAACTCAATGTGTTAATAAGATTATGATATTTTTGAAAAAATTTTAAAAAATTAAAATATTCAGATCGAGAATCTCATCGGAATGATATTAGTTTCTCGATCTCTCTCCCGACAATGGTCGGGACGAGAAAATTCCCGAAAATTCATGTCGTCATTTTTTCGAAACGAGAATGAGACAATATTCAGGTTATATCGAGATTTCGGGTTTTTTCTTAGATCTAAAAAGCTTCACAAAAGTTGATTTATATTGGGGTATGTATTTAAGGCAAAAACTTATGTGAGACGATCTTATGGATCGTATTTTGTGAGACAAATATCTTGTTTGGGTCATCCATTAAAATGTATTAATTTTTATGCTAAGAGTACTACTTTTATTGTGAATATTGGTAGGGTTGACCCGTCTCACAGATAAAGATCAGTGAGATCGTCTCACAAAAGACCTACTCTGTATTTAAATATTTACATTTGTTCTTGACTTATTTAAAAAAACAAGTCAGATGGATAATAATAGGGAAAAAATCATCTTTCAATGTTAGAAAAAGCATACGAAATGGTCCAACAAATTTTATATATATATATATATATATATATATATATATATATATATTGTTTTTCAGTTGTTTCAATTGAAAAGTATATTTGAATTTTTAGGGTAGAGAATATGCCAAAGTATAAAATTACAAAAAGATATCCTCAAAAAAAAGCTAAAGGCATACTAGTAGGTGTTTTATTTTCTTTTGAGAAAGAGATGAATCTTGGCAAAAAGTTTCATTTATACAAAATGATTTGGGATTTCTTGTCACGACAAATTCTCAAGACTTTTACATATGACTTTAGAAAAATAAAACAAGAGACGCTATTTCAATTGTAAATTTTCGTGTATTAACATGTTTCACGCTATTTCAATTCTCAAGACAGTCTCACGTTATTTCAAGATCCACATGTTTCATAAGTTTTGGGATATATCGTATATGTTTGAGAGATTTTCTTATTGAATTTATAAATTTTTTGGATCAGAAATACAACATACCATAGTTCTTATGAATTTATCATATAAATATTTTCAAATGTGTTATTTTGGTATCTAACATCAACACGACGCTCGATTTTTGTCTAAATGGTTCGCTATTTCTTCACAAGGGATGACACGTGTTTATAAGAAATTATTATTATTATTGTTTAAAAAACAATTAAATTTTTTTTCTATAAAGATGATTTATAATAAAATATTAACTAAAATATATTTTTCAGAATCAACGCATATCACTATACCAAAACTCACATATATTAACAGATACACAACTTACTTTATTTTATTAACAACTCCAACCGTCCTCCAAAAATTGATTTCAAGACTTACGAGCAAATGTTCATACTAGACAAAAAACTATAGATGACAGCATAAACATAATCTTATTTCTTTTTATATTAAGACAACGCTGAATCACACAACGAGTGACAGATGAACATGAGAAATTGAGCCACATAGATACCAATTGATCGGGCTATTAAGCTTTCGGGCGGGGCGAACACATTACCAACTCATGCACAAAAGTACTTGAAGGATCGTTTGCTGAGCATCTTTGGGATGCTTCAAACAAAATATTCTCCAATGAGCTACAATAGCTCGTGTTCTAAGAATATTAACACCGATGAATTAAATCGAGTTTGGTTAAAAACCAAGCGGAAGAAACTCGAAGTAATTCTTCGTGAAGAAGACTGTTATATTAGAAAATATTTTATCTTATGTAAACTGAATAACCGAAAAGGAGTAGATTAGTTTTTGCATTCATCAGTTCAGTTATGGTGACAACTGAACTGACGGATACTCTAATTGATCCAAACAGTTTGAAAACAATAGTTAAACTGTTAAATACACAATATATGTTTATGGATGTTCGGAGACTTCAACTGCTCCTACGTCACCCCTTCTACCGCCTCGGGTAGGATCCACTAGAAGACTTTGATTTATACAACTCTTTGTACAAACCCACTCAGCTAAGACTTACCCAATGCCTAAACTGAACTCCTAGATTAGACTGAAGGCAGCACCTTCCAGTCAACACTTCTTTAATGTCTATGTGAGAAAGACTACATACACAAGTTTAACGTCTTTGTGCAAGACTATATTTGAGTGATTGAGAGTGTTTGTGTGTGAGAACTGAACAAGGATGTCCTCACACACTGCGGGTAGGGGTGGGACGGTTCGGTATACCGTACCAAACTACGATACCGTATACCGTACCGTAAATATCGGTATGGAATTTTTTCATACCGATACCGATAACGGAAATTCGGTATACCGTATATTCGGTATACCAAACTTTCGCTATGAAAAAGTTCATACCGGATACCGTACCGACATCGAAAATTTGGTTGGTATACCGGCATTTTTTCGGTATACCGAAAAAAAATAATTTCGTACCGATACCGAAAATTTCGGTACGGTATTTCGGTATTTTTTCCCACCTCTAACTGCGGGAAATAAGCTTCTGATCTAAGCTGATATAACTGTGAAGAGTTCCTTCTGGGCTGATTGCTTCTGAAAGCTGATGTGCAACAAGCGTGCCCTTTTTTTCTCTCGTATATGCTTAAAAGCTTTTTTTTGCTCACTCTTCTTCTTGTTGTTGTGTATATGTATATTTGAGTCTTCACCGATCTTCTCTATATATAGGCGAGAAAACTGATCCTACAGTGAGACTCATTTGTTACATCCGTTGCATCTTGAATTTGTTTCTTGGACTTTGTGTCTCGATTTTTCGATTTTCTTTCTGAAACTTTTTGTCTTTAATGCTCTGATGCAACGTCCATTATTGTCATTTGACTGGATAATGTCTTTGTACCTTCACGTACAGCTGGATTCCACTTGAAAGAGTTTTGTCCTTTATCCATAACTGAAAGATTCTGACTGATGCTTCGAACTGGTCAGTTGAACCAATCTTTCAGTTGGGCTGGTAAAATCAGTTGACTTGTCAGTTGAACTGATTTCACACTTGTTCAGTTGGACTGATCAGCTGGGTTTCTTCATCAGTTGAACACTCATTCGATTGTCTAGGCTTCTGAGGTTCTCCTGCTGAGCCACCTCTCAACTAGACAATCAGCTGGACTGCTCAATTGACGTAGTCAGTTAGACTAATACATTTTGTGCGATCAGTTGAGTCTTCAGTTTGCGATGTAAACATCTCGTGAGTGATCCTAGATGCTGCATACTAAGGTAGATTATTAGTAACACAATTAACAAGTTTTGTTATCATCAAAATCAAGATTGCGAACCTGAAAAGTTCCAACAATACTTATAGGTATCATACAAGTTAGAAAAACATTTATTTGTTATAAAACAAAAAATAAAGATAATCAAATGTATATCACACGAAATTGAAAATTCCATCAACTACAAATATATAATTTATGAAACTAACTCAATTTTAATAAATTTACGGTAAGGAATTTAGTTATTCAATGAAACTCGATTAACTATCAAATAAATGAAACTAATTATATAAATAATTAAAATACAAATTTAATTTGTAAAAAGGTTAATAATTTTACAAAAAGGTATTTGACTGGATTAAATAATTGTTGTAGATAAAATTATGGTGAACATTCTAAGAATATTCTTTTAATAATAAAACTTGACTTTTTTCCCTTGGATTTTGGTTCTGGTTTTGGGTAAAGTCTATGTTAAATTATAACTTCTAATTGCTGATTGAGTGATTGTAGGACCGAGCGCTTGTCGCTTTACTAAAAGCTATAGCTGGTGTTAATGGTGCAACTCAAATCTTTTAAATCGCACAGCAGCTCAAGCACCACGGTTCGATCGCTCCACCAAGCAGGGACAATTATTGTACCCAACAATCTTCCTCCCAATAATTGCACTCTTTGCAATCAATGAGAATCGAACCCGTGACCTTGGCTCTGATATCAATTTGTTGGACCGCGCGCTTGCCGCTTTAGCAAAAGCTATAGCTGATGGTAATTGTGCAACTCAAATCTTTTCAACCGCACAGCAGCTCAAACACCACAGTTCGATCGCTCCACCAAGTAAGGACAATTATTACACCCAACAGAGATAACCTAAAGAACTCATGTTTTTTTATTTTATTAATATTTAGCACTTTTATTCAAATGAATATTTTCAATTTTAAAGAAACTGTTCAAAACAGTTTAAATGAAGAATATGATTTACCTGAGAATTTAGATTTATTGAATAAATGGACTATTCCTAATATAGATTCTAAAATGATCTATAAGTTAGGAACCTTTGAAAAAATTGGTTTTAAATAAATAGTTAAAACTACAGAATCTTCCGTACCTCTTCATGATAATGAAATGGTTATTAGATTGTTGAACAATAAAGATATTTTACCTTATAGAAAAAATTACAGATTCATGCATATAGGTTTAATTCAAATAGCTTTTAGACCTTTAACATTAGAAGGACTACCAGAAAGCTTTATAGCAGCTTTAAGAGATGGTAGAAATTTGAATTGGAAACAATCCCTTGTGAGAATAATTCAATCTAGTTTGGCTCATGGTCTAGTATATTTTGATGTTTATCCGAATTTATCTTTATCTTTGTCTGATATTAATATATTAATTCTTTAACATTAAATGTTAAAACTCATGGTTATAATTATACTCCTGGTACAGAAGTAATATGTATTTGTTATCGTATTTATTATAAACCATTATTTACACTAAATCCTATGTGTAAAAAAATAGACAAAAAATTAAATGAAACTATTCTTATAGAAACTAATTTTAATAGATCTAATATTACAACACGTAGATATATAAAATGGGAATAAATTGAATTTCCAGAAAGCTGGATAATTGAACAAACTGTTCCTAGAAATCCTATAATAAATGGGGATTTACATCATGTTATACAAAATAATGAAGGATCTGTTCAAATACAGTTTAATAATGAACAAAGAAGATTATTGCCATCTTCTATCTATACTAGATCAAGATCCAGTCATTCTTTTATTTCGTCTTTAGATTATTTGGTGGATATTCCTCAAACTTCTAAAGCTTCTACTTCTCAGATAAGAGAAGATGTGGAGTCTCCTGTACAAGATACAGTAGATGAATTAATTATTAATCAGAATAATATTGTGCATAAAAGTAACTTTCAAAAAGTTAGAGAAACTGATACCGTTTCAGAAATGAATTTTAGTATTTAATGGATAGTAAATCTAAAATTGATTTTACTAAAGGATCTCTTGCTAGAGCAAGGATCAATGCAGAATTTTATTTACCCAAATGGGAATCTTTCAGAAATTGGTATTTTAAAAGTTTTTCTGAAGAAGAATTTGAGTATATTGTTTCGGAATTTTATAAATATTGTGAAAAACAGAATAAATTAATTCATTTTGTTCCTTGGTTTTTTTAAACATTTATTATAGATTATATTTCTATTCTTGAAAGAAATTATAAACTTTCTTCAGGACAGATTCAAAAATCTGTTTATCCTCCTCAACAATCTTTTATTATAGAAAAGAATAATAAAATTTTAAATTTTACTGTTTTTTCTAAATTATTTGAAAATGATATGTTACAAATAACTGTTAAACATATTAATCAGATAATTGAAAAACAGAATTATACAAATTTGTATCTTACGATAATAGGAGAAGAAATAGTTTCTCTTAAGGATCGTATTGATAAAATTATTCTGGCTATTAATCAAATTAAACCAGATGTTCATATTCAAACACAAGAAGAAGAATCTAATATTGTCTCTATTGCTACTTCTTCTATTCAATCCCCTCCAGATATAAAGGATTTTAAGTTTAAATCTTCTGTTTCTGATATAGAAAAATTACTAGAAGAAAAATTTAGAAATCTTAATTTAAATACTCTTAATAAAGAGTTAGAAAATTATTCTGATGGAGAAATTAATAAAATTAAATGGGCAGATAGACCTAACCAAAATAAATATTATTATAATAGACCTACTCCTATGGACGGACGTTCTTATTGAAGAACATGAATACATATTTGCTAATAGTTATAATGAGAAAAGTATTTATGAATGGAATATTGATGGATTTAGTGATAAACAAATTTATAATACTGCTCACAGAATCCTTATGTATAGTACTGTGTGTAAAACTTCTGGCAATACTGAAGAGAATTTTGATGAAAAAAATATTTCTACCAAGGCTCGTCCTTGTCAAATGAATTCTGAATATTTAGAATTATGTAAGAATGAAATTCATTCTTTATTAGAAAAAGGTTTGATAAAACCTTCTCAATCTCCTTGGTCATGTACTGCTTTCTATGTTAATAAACATTTTGAACAGGAAAGAGGTGTTCCAAGATTAGTCATAAATTATAAACCTCTTAATAAGGTTTTAAAATGGATTAGACATCCTATTCCTAATAAAAAAGATTTATTAGATAGACTTGTAAATGCTATCATATTTTCAAAATTTGATTTAAAATCAGGATTCTTGCAGATTCAGGTAAAAGAATATGATAGATATAAAACTGCTTTTAATGTTCCAATAGGACATTATGAGTGGACAGTAATGCCATTTGGCCTTAAAAATGCCCCTTCTGAATTTCAACAAATTATGAATGATATTTTTTATAATTACAGCAATTTTATAATTGTTTATATTGATGATATCTTAGTATTTTCTAATGATATTGAAATACATTTTAAACATTTAGATATGTTTAAAAATATTGTTATTCAAAATGGACTTGTTATCTCAAAATCTAAAATGATTTTATTTCAAACCAATATTAGATTTCTTGGTCATATGATTGAGAAAGGAAAAACATCGAGAATTGATTCTTCTTATAGAAGAAAGAGATACCCAATGGGAAAAAACTCCATGGACTATAATGGAAAGATATTTAAACAATACATCATATGTATATGGTTCTTATAAGCGAAGAGGATTTTATGAATTTCAAAAATTCTTGAAACAAAAGCAGAGAAGTAATCATGCTTAAAACAGATAAATGTTTTTTATCCGGATCAGGAAAAGAAATATCTTGTAGATTATCAAAACTATCAGAATTATTAACTGAATTATTATTATTAGTTTCAATGATTGAAACACGATAATTTAAACTATTATTATTGTGTTGTAAAATTTTTGCATGTTCTTTAAAATTTTCTATTTCTTTAACTAAATCCTGTATAGTAACTGGATTCTGTTTGCTATATTTCTGTTGAAAAAGATTTTTAACTTCTTTCATAGAGTAAGCTTGTTCTTGTTTAACAAGAATATTATTATTATTATTGCTAGTTGAAGCAGTATTCTCCATTTGATCAATAATTGTGGATTTTAATACTGGATCCTTAATCATTTTAAGAAATTCTAAAATATTATTGTTAGTTAACACATTAATATTTAAATCATTGAATTGAGACATTAGTTTATAAAATTCATCATTTTTATCTTCTATATGATTTAAACAAGATTTTCTTTGTATACAATTATTACATTCATTTAAATCATCAGAAATATCTGATTCACTATCTATTATTTCTTCTGAAATATAAGATTCTGAAGAATTCTCAGTTTCACTGTCAGAATTATTATTTGAATCCATTATTATTTTAAATAATGTTTCTTTTAGATTATCATCTATATCTAAATTATTAATTTTATTTTTAGCCCAACATTGATTAGCATAATGTCCTGGCTTTTTACATTTTCTACAAATTATTAATTTATTTTTTTATTTTTCTTCTTTCCGTAAATCACGGCTTTCTTTTCTTTTCTTCTTTTTATCTCTTTGTCTATCAGACAAATGTCTTTTCTTTCTATAAAGTTTTTCATCTTTTTCTTTAATTTTCTTCTTACCTTTATTAGGTAAGTCCATACCAAATTGATCACAAAATTTACCTAATTGTTTTTTCTCAAGTAAATTTTGTCTTTTAATTTGATTATTTAATTTTAATTCATTACAGAGAGCTAGACCCTCTTTAATGCAAGTATTAATTAAATTTCCATAAGTATAATTATCATATGGAATATTAATCTCATCTTTTCTTAATACTTTTCTAATTCTTTCAGAAAATAGAAAAAGTAAACCATCTATAAATTTAGCTTTCCAGAAACTATTATTACAATCTGGTATCTCATATATACGAGATAAAAAGGTATCTTTATACCATCTAAAATCAGTAAGTGTTTTACATTTTAGATTACTTAATAAAGTACGAATATTTTCACTATCATCAGTGAATTTACCAGTAAAATGTTCAATCATAGTCATTATTAATGAATATACAACATTTTCTGATTGAATATTATTCTCTATCTTTATAGAATTAATAATATCTTCTTTTTGGAATTGATTTAAATAATTAGCCCACCAACCTTTAAGTTGACCAGTAAAACCTGATATAATCATTTTAGCGATATTTTTATCAGTATTGCCAGAAGTTTTACACACAGTACTATACATAAGGATTCTGTGAGCAGTATTATAAATTTGTTTATCACTAAATCCATCAATATTCCATTCATAAATACTTTTCTCATTATAACTATTAGCAAATATATATTCATGTTCTTCGATAAGAACGTCCGTCCATAGGAGTAGGTCTATTATAATAATATTTATTTTGGTTAGGTCTATCTGCCCATTTAATTTTATTAATTTCTCCATCAGAATAATTTTCTAACTCTTTATTAAGAGTATTTAAATTAAGATTTCTAAATTTTTCTTCTAGTAATTTTTCTATATCAGAAACAGAAGATTTAAACTTAAAATCCTTTATATCTGGAGGGGATTGAATAGAAGAAGTAGCAATAGAGACAATATTAGATTCTTCTTCTTGTGTTTGAATATGAACATCTGGTTTAATTTGATTAATAGCCAGAATAATTTTATCAATACGATCCTTAAGAGAAACTATTTCTTCTCCTATTATCGTAAGATACAAATTTGTATAATTCTGTTTTTCAATTATCTGATTAATATGTTTAACAGTTATTTGTAACATATCATTTTCAAATAATTTAGAAAAAAGCAGTAAAATTTAAAATTTTATTATTCTTTTCTATAATAAAAGATTGTTGAGGAGGATAAACAGATTTTTGAATCTGTCCTGAAGAAAGTTTATAATTTCTTTCAAGAATAGAAATATAATCTATAATAAATGTTTAAAAAAACCAAGAACAAAATGAATTAATTTATTCTGTTTTTCACAATATTTATAAAATTCCGAAACAATATACTCAAATTCTTCTTCAGAAAAACTTTTAAAATACCAATTTCTGAAAGATTCCCATTTGGGTAAATAAAATTCTGCATTGATCCTTGCTCTAGCAAGAGATCCTTTAGTAAAATCAATTTTAGATTTACTATCCATTAAATACTAAAATTCATTTCTGAAACGGTATCAGTTTCTCTAACTTTTTGAAAGTTACTTTTATGCACAATATTATTCTGATTAATAATTAATTCATCTACTGTATCTTGTACAGGAGACTCCACATCTTCTCTTATCTGAGAAGTAGAAGCTTTAGAAGTTTGAGGAATATCCACCAAATAATCTAAAGGCGAAATAAAAGAATGACTGGATCTTGATCTAGTATAGATAGAAGATGGCAATAATCTTCTTTGTTCATTATTAAACTGTATTTGAACAGATCCTTCATTATTTTGTATAACATGATGTAAATCCCCATTTATTATAGGATTTCTAGGAACAGCTTGTTCAATTATCCAGCTTTCTGGAAATTCAATTTCTTCCCATTTTATATATCTACGTGTTGTAATATTAGATCTATTAAAATTAGTTTCTATAAGAATAGTTTCATTTAATTTTTTGTCTATTTTTTTACACATAGGATTTAGTGTAAATAATGGTTTATAATAAATACGATAACAAATACATATTACTTCTGTACCAGGAGTATAATTATAACCATGAGTTTTAACATTTAATGTTAAAGAATCTAATATATTAATATCAGACAAAGATAAAGATAAATTCGGATAAACATCAAAATATACTAGACCATGAGCCAAACTAGATTGAATTATTCTCACAAGGGATTGTTTCCAATTCAAATTTCTACCATCTCTTAAAGCTGCTATAAAGCTTTCTGGTAGTCCTTCTAATGTTAAAGGTCTAAAAGCTATTTGAATTAAACCTATATGCATGAATCTGTAATTTTTTCTATAAGGTAAAATATCTTTATTGTTTAACAATCTAATAACCATTTCATTATCATGAAGAGGTACGGAAGATTATGTAGTTTTAACTATTTGTTTAAAACCAATTTTTTCAAAGGTTCCTAACTTATAGATCATTTTAGAATCTATCTTAGGAATAGTCCATTTATTCAATAAATCTAAATTCTCAGGTAAATCATATTCTTCATTTAAACTATTTTGAACAGTTTCTTTAAAATCGAAAATATTCATTTGAATAAAAGTGCTAAATTATTATCCAGACTATTTCCATGGCTCTGATACCATCTGAGACTTGGGATCAAGATGAGGAATCTGATATGTGGCTTTGTTTTAACAAACTTTTCCATATACCATATTCAATTCTGATTGAGCTAATAAAATGAAAAATTTAAATCTCAGAATAATAATGAATATAAATTATTATCATATAATAAAATAAAATAATAATATTATTTTTAAAATATAATTTTCAACTAAAAAGGCAACATTTACTAATATCCTCAATTTTTTATTATAATTTTTTATGAGATTACGAGTAGGTCCGTGTCCAGCTAAATTTTTAACCTAGCTTAAATCTTAAGCCCAGGGTAGGCCCACTTTCCCATATGAGATGTCCAAAAGCCCAAACCCATTATATTCTTTCTATTATTACCTTTTTTTAATTGAAAAATAAACAATAAATAAAATCCAAAGGTTTAATTTCCATTAATCCTGCCCTCGAACTCTACATATTCCAATATTATTTTTATGTTATTCATTGCATAATTTCTTCACTCCATCTCTTGTATTATTTATCTCTATTCTCTTACAACATAAAAAACGTCGTTCGTTGGAATGCAATAATTGATCATGCAAGAAGATCGATCGATGCATTTGAGTTACTGTACAATTTGAAATATTATAATTGAATTGTTATTATTAACTGATATTTTTTATCAGATGATACTTTCTTGATCCTACATCAGTACGAGAGACAAAATGTGTCCAGTTATCATGGATTGTAGTAAATACAATCACTGAAAATGAAGATAAAAATTTGTGTTAGACGGTCTCACGAGTCGTATTTTGTGAGACATATATTTTATTTGGGTTATCTATGAAAAAATAATAATTTTTATGCTAAGATAATTACTTTTTATTGTGAATATCGGTAGGATTGACCCATCTCACAGATAAAGATTCGTCAGACCGTCTCACACGAGACCTATTCGAAAATAAATAATATAATTTAGAATTAAACCTTCATATTAATATTGGTTAAAATATAAATTTTTATGATAATAAATATATCAAAAAATTATATATCGACAGAAAATCCAACCAGAATATACTACCATTTAATCTATTTGACTAAACTTCTATCTTAGATATTATAAAAATTTCAAAAATTATGCAATATTTTATATCATCGAAGAAAATAATATTTTTTTGGATGTAATAAAATAATTGAAAGACTTTTAAAATAAAACAAATCAAATGAGTGGGAGAAATAAAAGTAACAAGCGAGAGAAATGAATATGAGCAAATTTATGAAACATTTATAAATATGATATAATCTAAACTTTTTTTAAATAGTTTATAGATTATAAATAAATATCAAAAAATATAAAAACAATTTATTTTTTGATTTGGCGAGAGGTATAATTGAGTCTTAAATTAAATATCTTATTTTAAATTTGAGATTTTGTTTTCTTATTAATCCGTTGACATATAGTGATATATGATTAATTAAGACTAATTTTTTTATGGTATGAGAACATGCCGTTGTTGTTTTTTTTGTACTGGATAAATTTTTAGACTAAGAAAATAATCAACCACGTAAATCACGTTGGAGAAACTCTATGTGACAAATCTCTTCACAACGTATTGATATAAAAAAGAGTAAGTCTCTTGTGAGACGATCTCACGAATCTTTATCTGTGAGACGGGTCAACCGTACCGATATTCACAATAAAAGTAATATTTTTAGCATGAAAAGTAATATTTTTTCGTGGATGACCCAAATAAAAGATCTGTCTCACATAAGTTTTTGTCCATAAAAATCAAACTCATCGCCCTAAAACGAACCATATCTATAGTTTTGCTTGAACTATGTATTACAAAAAAAAAATAATCGGACATTGTAATAACCATTAGATTTACCCAAAGATAGCAATTAGAATCCTAAATCTTTCCCAAATTTTGGAACAAATGTGACGTCGGCATGGATACTGTGAAGGGTAAAGAGGGGCAAAATTGGAATTCACAGCTTTTATTATTATTATTCTTCTTCTTTAAGACTGAAGAATATTGAACAAAATATAAATCGAATCACAGGTCTCGCTCCTTCATATTCGCTTCGCCTCGCCTCGCCTCCCCCCGCCGCATCTGCGCCATTTTCCCCGCCAACGTGCCTTCTCCTTCTTCTTTCTACGCATTTTCACTGTTACCGGCCGTTAAGTGCGTAGCTCACAGCACGAACTGATTTAGTGAGGTTTTAATTGCAAGATTCTAGAGTTCTTGCTCCTGACTTGAGGGTTACTTCAGCGCCTTGATAAACTCTCGGTTCTGAATTTATAGAAGGTCCGGTTTCTACCAGAGCATTAAGGGCCGAAGGTTCTTTTCTTTTATTTTTTTGGTTGTAGCAGAAACGCGCGCTGGGTGGAATTAATATTGGAAATAGGCTCTACTTATTGATGTCCGGCCGTCAGAACGGTGGCCATTGGTTTTTTATATTGTTTTTTGTATATATATCTGGCATAGCCAGCTCGGAAAAGAGAACGGGTGATCATATTCCGGGCTGGTTTGTATTTTGATTTTTTTGTCGTAACATTTTTGTGGTAAAAAATGGACAAAGATGTTAAGGATTCAGGAAATCCTGATGTCAGATCCTCGTACTGGTTAGATGCCTGTGAGGACGACGACTATTTTGTTCATTTAGGAGCTAACACAGCTCTGGTTCCCGAATCATACTCTCAGGAGGGTTCCCATGACCCTTGTTTCTTTGATGGTAGTGAACCATCGAAGAAGAGGAGAGTTTGGGATAGGACTTCAGGCAGGAAGAGACATCGAGATTCAGATGATACAGAGAAGGATGTGAGGGGTAGGGATCGAGTTAGAAGAAGAGAACGCTATAATTCATGTAGTTGGAAGGATAGAGAGTTTAGGGAAGCAAAGGGTTTCTGGGAGAGGGATAAAGCAACAAATGAATTGATCTTCCAAGTGGGTTCTTGGGAATCTTGTCGAAATAAAAAAGATAAGGTGAACAATGAGAAAATCAGCAAAGGCGATGAAGATTTGGAAGAAATCAAAGTTGATGAGCTGAAAGAGAAGTTTCCCGAGGAGCAAGCTCGACAATATCAGTTGGATGTTCTTGAACAGGC
The DNA here is from genome assembly GCF_025594145.1 of Primulina tabacum. Taxonomy (NCBI): domain Eukaryota; kingdom Viridiplantae; phylum Streptophyta; class Magnoliopsida; order Lamiales; family Gesneriaceae; genus Primulina; species Primulina tabacum. The sequence goes on along the minus strand of NC_134561.1, from coordinate 35,558,464 downwards.
AAAGAGTAGAAACACGATCGCTTTTCTTGAAACGGGGGCTGGAAAAACACTGATCGCTGTCCTGCTTATAAAAAGTATCAGCCTAGAGTTGCAAGAACAAAATAAAAAATTACTTGCAGTCTTTTTGGTACCCAAAGTTCCACTCGTGTATCAGGTAACTATCTACTGGGCAAGGAGTGATTCTTTTTTCTCTTTCAATTTGTAAGTCCTATTCAGTTACTTCAATCTTTAAATGCAGCAAGCAGAAGTAATCCGCGAGCGAACTGGTTATCAAGTTGGCCATTACTGTGGTGAAATGGGTCAAGATTTCTGGGATGCGAGGAGGTGGCAACGTGAGTTTGAAAGTAAGCAGGTAGTTTTAAATGTCACACTTATGGTTGTAATTGAAATGAAGTGCCTGTGGCTATGTATATGCTAAGCTTCCCCTTTTCCTCCTTTCAAGTGTTTGTTCAATTTGTCGGACGACGGAAGAGTGATGATATTAATATTGTAAATTTAAAATTAGTGGTTCATTTGATTTTTTAGCATTGATAATGATTCCCTCGATTAAATTGAATACGGTAAAAAACACTCTGATTTAGTCCCGCTCTTATATCATCTGAAAAGGTTGTACCATTTGCAGAGTTAAATTCTCATGGCAAACTCACTTCATATTCTAGATATATTTCCTCATTTGGTGACGCGTTAAATCGCCTTGAAATGGTGGAGATTGGACATTAAACCTGTCAGTTTTGATAATGCAGAAATGAGAATGAGCTTGGAGGCTTAAAGTAGATTTACCTTATCTAATGAATTGTAAAACTGAAAAAAACTAAATACTTGGCATTACTTTTAGATTACAAATGTCTAGCGGTTGCTTTTGCCAATATTGTTTAAAAATTAAGCATGGTAAACTATGAAAAATATTACATTAATTGTATGTGGAAATTTAACATAACAATTGGATCTCGTTGCAGTTATACATCTGCTCAATTTGTGAATTGGAGGGTTATGTCTTGAGAACAGAGTTTGTTCTTGGAGTTGCATGGTTGTAGTTTACCCACATCTCATTTTACCTGACTCCACTGCGGCCAAGCCTTGTGTCCCTGGTTTTTACTAATTTTTTAAGAGGCTTTGGTAAAAACCAGTTACCTATCATAGTGTAACATGGTAACGCCGATGTACCTATTTTAGTTTTGCAAAGATAAAGTGCAGGCAAAGCAATGGTAAATAACTAGTAGAAAATGATTTGCATCTGTCTACACGTGTCTCATTCTCCACTCACCTTAAAGTCGAGAAATAAATTAGTGTGGAAAATCGAGGCCATGTTCCAGAGGTGAGCTTGCGTGTTGGAAAAATCTCTGTTGAATGTTAAAGAAAGCATCTCAGTAATGGGATAATTTGTTGGAACTTTTGGGAATCTTATTAAGGTTCCTCTACTATCTGGTGAGATTCAATCAAAGTTGGAGCATTATCATCTTATAATAATACTTCTTCAGTATGTTCTTTCCCGTTAAGACAAACGGCTCTCTGTAATTTATATATTAAAGTAATAAGCTTCGTGAGAACGACGCAATTCTTCCATTTCAGAACTTACCTGTTTGGTCTGTTTTTTAAAAACTTGGATATTCCATACTTTCATTACCTGAGACCAAGTGAGAAGCACGGTCTATTCCCTAGGGACGTATTTGGTCACTCTGGCTTGCAGTCAATAACTTATAGAACTTTTCTACATTTTTTTTCGCTTGTTTCTTAATTAGTCATGTTTTGTGAATAGCACACTTAAACTTCACTTGCCATTATGTGACACATGCGCTTGAAAAACAGTGAAATAGCAGTTCAGAATTATCTCAAATTCCTATGGTAAATACACGATAGCTTTTGGATTTATGGTCATTTGAAGCATAGTGGTGTAGCTTATACGATTGGCAGATTTTGGGCCAATTATAGTTGTCTACTGGTAGACGTTGTATTGGTTATTTTTTTACTAAAATTTCAGGACTTTCTTGAAATATGTGCAAAATTATTGTTCGGAAGTTACAATGTCCGAGCACTGAAATATACTCTGGAAAACTTTTGGAAGCTCTTAACACGTTTCTTCCTTCTGTTGCTCTTTAATCAGGTCTTAGTGATGACGGCTCAAATTCTTTTGAATATACTTAGGCACAGTATAGTGAAAATGGAAGCAATAAATCTCCTTATTCTGGACGAATGTCATCATGCAGTAAAGAAGCATCCTTATTCATTGGTGATGTCTGAGTTTTATCACACAACACCAAAAGAGAAGAGGCCATCAGTTTTTGGGATGACCGCATCTCCTGTCAACTTGAAGGGTATTTTCTTATTTGTGTCTCTGTATCGCAAAGTATTAGGTTCTTCTAGAAAACATCACATGGCTTTTTCATCTATAGATACAAACATAAGTTTTTGTTGTTTCTCTTTTGATGTTTTTCTTGCACTAGGTTTTGTATTGGTCCCTTCTTATGTTTTTTCATTGAAGTATCTTGAGCTGAAGAACTTTGTACTTGGTTGTTGCAGGTGTTTCTAGCCAAGTGGATTGTGCAGTAAAAATTCGAAATCTGGAGAGTAAACTAGACTCTGTAGTTTGTACCATTAAAGACCGCAAGGAACTGGAGAAACATGTACCGATGCCTTCAGAAGTGGTGGTGGAGTATGATAAAGCTTCTAGCTTATGGTCTCTTCATGAAAAAATAAAACAAATGGAACAGACTGTTGAAGAGGCAGCTCGGTCAAGCTCTAGAAGAAGTAAGTGGCAATTCATGGGAGCAAGAGATGCTGGTGCTAAGGAAGAGCTCCGTCAAGTTTATGGTGTCTCTGAACGAACAGAAAGTGATGGTGCTGCTAACTTAATCCAAAAGTTGAGGGCAATCAATTATGCACTTGGTGAACTAGGACAGTGGTGTGCTTACAAGGTGATTTGTCTTCTTTATTATTGATTGTATTCTACACTCGTCTTATGCAATTGATGTTCTAGTTTGCCTACTTGTATCTGTATATTTTTGATATCTCTTCCTTTATTTTTGGATGGACTGGTGGTGAAGTTGGGATGTGGATATGCTGACAGCCAAAACATAAAAAGCTTTGTTCTGGCTGGCTGGAATTATTGGCCTCATGCTGTTTTCAATTATTTTTGTCAGGTTGCGCATGCATTCTTAACGGCTTTGCAAAATGATGAAAGGGCAAACCACCAACTTGATATCAAGTTCCAAGAATCTTACCTGGTCACAGTTGTCTCTCTCTTGCAATGTAATCTGTCTGAAGGAGCCATTTCAGAGAATAATGCTACAGGTTCTGACATGGATGATGCTTCTCTAAATGGGAATGAGCCCGATGAACTCGAGGAAGGGGAACTCACTACCAGTCACAGTGAGTACTTGGCCATCTTTATCTTAAATGGTGCACATCAATAATGACTTATCAATTGCCCTATGCTGTAGACATTTTGTCATTATCCAACTAAAGACTATCTCTGAACTCTGAGCAAGAGTACCCAGTTCTTTCCAGGGTAGTGAAACGATCAACTGATTTTATCTACTTGATTTATGTATCGTCCAAGTTACTTGAAAAATATCCTGAATTAAATTAGTTGTTTGTTTGTGCCTTTGATTATGTAGATCATTATTGATGACCTGTATTGCTAGAAAAAAACTGTTACTCTTTTATAATGTTTGCAGGCATTTTTTTTCTTATTGACTACTTTGTTTTATTAATTTGATCAATGAGACAGTAATTTAATGAATCAACAATCATTTATTTAATGTCAGCTGTACTTTTTCTTGGATATCCATTATATTTATTACCATGGAGGATTTGCTTCTCAGAGGAACCAGTCTGATGGAGGCTTGCATGCCTTATTAGATTTTGCTTGCAGTTATATAATTTGACGGATGCTACTTTATGCTCGAGTTATCAGTATTTGTGTTTTGGTTCTTTTCGTCTGTATCTTACAACTTGATGGCAGTCTCTGGTCCCTGAATTTGTCATTGGATGGATAATGTTGTGATATGTGTGTCTGTTAGTTGTCTCTGGTGGGGAGCATGTTGATGTGATTATTGGAGCTGCAGTTGCGGATGGAAAGGTGACTCCAAAGGTGCAGTCATTAATCAAAATACTTCTAAAATATCAGCACACGGAGGATTTCCGTGCAATAATCTTCGTGGAACGTGTTGTGGCAGCCTTGGTTCTTCCTAAGGTCAATTGAGTACAGCAAACAAGTATTATAGTTTGAAGTCGTTTCTTGCTAGCTAGTGTCTTCCTACATGAATTAAAGTTTATGGTATATGTTCAGGTGTTTATGGAACTTCCATCTCTAAGTTTTGTCAAATCAGCAAGTTTGATAGGGCACAACAATAGTCAAGAAATGCGAACCTCTCAAATGCAAGATACGATTGCCAGATTTCGAGACGGTCGTGTATGTTAAACTGTCAAATATGTTACTTGAAGTTCCCTTGACAAATTCCGATCAACTTATTTGGTGTTTACCTGTTTGGCAGGTGACTGTCTTGGTTGCCACTAGTGTTGCTGAGGAGGGACTTGATATTCGGCAATGTAATGTTGTCATCCGCTTTGATCTTGCCAAAACTGTATTGGCTTACATTCAGTCCAGAGGTCGAGCTAGAAAACCTGGATCAGATTATATTTTGATGGTTGAGAGGTAACCTCCGTGCCATAACTTTACTTTCCCATTAATTTATGAAGTGACGACTTGTGTAGCTTACTTTGAAATTAATGATTCATTTGCAGAGAGAATCTGTCCCATGTAGCGTTTTTAAAGAATGCTAGGAATAGTGAAGAAACTTTGCGGAAAGAAGCCATTGAGAGGACTGATATTAGTCATCTCAAGGATACCTGCAGCATAAATTCAGGAGAGGCTGTAGATGGTACGATGTACCAGGTGAAATCAACAGGTGCTGTAGTTAGCTTAAATTCAGCTGTTGGACTCATCCACTTTTACTGCTCTCAACTGCCTAGTGACAGGTCACTCTTTCTCTCTCTGTACAAAAACACACACACACACACACACGTGAGGAAAATCTCCCCGCACTTTTCATGCATGCACTTCTTATCATTTTGCAGTTTCTCGACCTTTTATACATGCAGGTATTCAATTCTTCATCCAGAGTTTACAATAAAGCATCATGAGACGCCAGGAGGCCTGTTGGAATATTCATGTGAGCTTCAACTTCCATGTAATGCACCCTTTGAAAAACTGGAAGGTCCTCCATGCAAGTCGATGCGTCTTGCACAGCAGGCATGATTATGTTAAAAATCTTCACGCCACATATTTGAGTTCTTATTGGGAGCATATCTATATGACAAAATATGGAATCTGTAGGCTGTTTGTTTGGCTGCTTGCAAGAAGCTACATGAGATGGGAGCATTTACTGATATGCTATTGCCAGACAAGGGAATTGGGGCAGAAACTGACAAAGTTGAACAAAATGATGAAGGAGATCCTCTCCCAGGGACTGCAAGACAGAGAGAATTCTACCCTGAAGGTGTAGCTGATATTCTCCAGGTTAGGTCCTCCTGTCCTTGTTTTGTATTAGCAGACTTATGCTTTGAAGGTGGTTCGCTTGACATGCCTTCATGATTGATATTTACCTACATTTTCTTGAAACTGAAGTATAATTAGGATGCTTTGTTAGTTGAAGTACAGATAAGCTCCCTTTCTCAATCAAGAGCATATGTACATGCTAAATTGTACTCATATGTATGAGTTTGTCTGCATGAAAGCATTGTTGTTTGTGACCCCTTACAGTGATTGTTGGAAAACAATTTCTAATGAAGTCAAATTCTGGATGAATAGATTTGCAGTTAAGTCATACGTGGTCCCCTAATCTGCAGAACTTGCGCATAATATCAAAATGAATTGAACACCAGAAATATCAAATGGTTGTTTTGGTGAACATATGGTGTGGTATTAAAGATCCCGGGGCGTCTTTCAATGTATTAAAGTGGGAGAAAGAATCATATCCAATTTCTGCCCAAATCTCTTCGTTACTATTCTGATTCTCTGAAATTTTATCCAACCACTTTGAACATATATGAGATGTTTAATTAGGGTACTGTTTAACTGACTGACTGGAGTCACTCACAAAGTTTACAATATCTAGCCTAGGTGACCATATCTCTTTTACCTGTTACTTTGGAATATCTCAGTGAATTGCTAGGTTGGAACAAGATTAAAAAAAAAGTTCAATTTCTTAGCATATTTTGATGTATTAAGAAAAGGAAAATGACTTCAGTTTCTATAGTATTATTGATAGTCTTTCTTAATCATGGTTAAAAATTAAAGGAAACTTGTGAGTGGATAGGAGCAATGTAATGCGTGCAAGTAGTTAAACTTAACAAATCACCCAGTTCACAAATAAAAATATAGCACGTGTTAGTTCACTGTTCATGTACAGGTACAGAAGTAAATTTCCCTCGAATCGTTTTGGCATATATTATTTGGTAATTTGAGTCATGTGATGACAATATGTCTACTGTCAACCGCTGACAAGAGATTCACATAAAATGGCAATTATATTATACAAACCACAAATTAATGTTCTCGATTAGAAACAAGGTAGATCTCAATATTTCAGTCACAACTAATATGTTACAAACAGGTCACCGTTCCTATGCTGAACAGAAAAATTGAACAAGTTTAATTGGTTTTAGAACCTGTATATGAATCAAGGTTGTGAATCTATTGTAACAAGCTTATTAGGGCAAACAAATGTATCAACAGAGTGGTTGTATATTGCTTGGTGATACGTCTTTCATTGGGATCTGCTGTTTGGAGCCCTGTAGTGTCAGAGGCTTCCAGTATTTTTATGCCATGTTTCGATCAAATAAACAAGTCTATTGGTCATGGATTCTCCTTATTATCCCTACATTTTATGTCAATTCTCTGTTGTGGATTTTAGAAGCATATACCTACATTTTTCTTTGCAGGGAGAGTGGATATTATCTGGAAAAGGCTGTGAAGAACCCAAGATTTTTAATCTTTACATGTACTCTGTCAATTGTGAAAATACTGGCTTCTCAAAAGATCCCCTCCTAAACCAAGTGTCAGAGTTTGCAGTAATATTTGGCGCTGAGTTGGATGCTGAGGTACCTTATTTTTATTTTAAGCTCAACAACAGTAGAGTTCTTCATTTGCTCCCATATACTTACCAGGTTTTATCAATGTCGATGGACTTATTTGTCGCTCGGGCTGTGATAACAAAGGCTTCCCTTGTTTATGAAGGGCCTGTAAAAATTAGAGAAACTCAGGTGTGCATATTCTTTCTTTGATTATTTGAATGCTGTGCTTGACTTAGAAATGATAGATTGAGAAAGCACCAACATTTTTCTGTATACAGTTGACTTCGCTTAAGAGCTTCCATGTACGCTTGATGAGCATTGTATTGGATGTGGATGTTGAACCATCTAACACTCCTTGGGACACTGCGAAGGCGTATTTATTTGTTCCTTTGGCGGGAAGAAAATCAACAGATCCAGCACATCTTATTGACTGGGCTCTAATTGATGAAGTTACGAAGACAGATGCATGGATTAATCCCCTTCAGAGGGCTAGACCGGATGTTTACCTTGGCACCAATGAGAGAACGCTAGGTGGAGACCGTAGGGAGTATGGATTTGCAAAATTACGACATGGCATGGCCAATGAACAGAAAAGCCATCCTACTTATGGCATTAGAGGAGCTGTTGCCCAGTTTGATGTGGTCAAGGCATCTGGATTAGCACCTCATCGTGATGCTAGTAGAGTACCCTTTCAAGTTGATTTAACAAATGGAAAATTGATGATGGCTGATTCCTGTATTATGGTTGAAGATCTGGGAGGAAAAATTATCACTGCAGCTCATTCTGGAAAGAGGTTCTACGTTGATTCTGTGCGCTTTGATATGACAGCTGAGAACTCATTCCCGAGGAAGGAAGGCTACCTAGGTCCTCTGGAGTATGGTTCTTACGCCGAATATTATAAGCAAAAGTATGTTTCCTTTACTTTGAATTTGCTAAAATTTATTATGTGCCGACTCTTTCCCTACTGCATGGATGATGTGTGTATGAATATGAATTCCTCCATGCATCTGGATGTTTTTATTGATAATTTCACTTTTATATGTGCTAGCTTGGAAAGATTATGGCTGGGAATCCAGAAAATTTGTTTCGGAAGATAATTAAAAAAAGGATAAAAAAGTCCACATTTGATTTGATTTTCTGTAATTTGCCATTTGAGAGATTTAAAAGAGTATTAGAAGCGTTGGATGAGAAAATTTTGAATCCTGTAGTGATGTTTTACTTTTTTAAGGTTTTGGATAGTTTTGTTTTTGGACAGTGGGGAGGAATTAAAATTTTAAAAATATGTTTGTGTTCTTGGAATGATGCAGTGATAGTGAAAGATAAAAAAAAATGGCTGTATTTTATGTTTTCGGAATGATGTTCTGATAGTGAGGAAAAATTTATTTGAAGTGAATAAATTCAAGCTGGTAACTGGGATTTCAAGTAGAAATCCAAAGTGACAAGGCCTTGCCCTTTTGCTTTTAACCTATTTTGTGTGCAAGGGTTGGCTATTTCTAGTGAATTTGAAAAAAAAAATAGATTTATCCATCATTGTAATTATTGGAGGGAGTATAAACATTTGTGTATGAATAAGGTGGTTTATAAGTGTTTTACATTGCTTTGAGTATATTTATTTTAGTTGATAGAAGACTAGAAGCCTTCAAACATTGAGCAAATTCCATTCTCTACTTGCAGCATGGTGACCTTGCTGACCAAATTAATTGTAGGTATGGGGTAGAATTGATCTATAGACAGCAACCTCTTATAAGAGCCCGTGGTGTATCATATTGCAAGAATCTCTTATCTCCACGGTTTGAACATTCAGACGGTATGCTCGTTGGTTAATTTTTTATTTTTATCATTTTGGTGTTTATCATTTTGTTTGGCTATTTGATTACCCATGGAAGTTTCTATGATAGGTCATGATGCTGTATCTGAAGAAACACCTGAGAAAACATATTATGTTTTCCTCCCTCCTGAACTATGTTTTGTACATCCTCTTCCTGGTTCACTAGTTAGGGGTGCTCAAAGATTGCCATCTATTATGAGGAGAATTGAAAGCATGCTACTTGCGGTTCAACTCAAGGATATCATTAATTATCCTGTTCCGGCTTCTAAGGTATTCTAGAATTCTATAAACCGATTCTTGAAAGTCACTGTCAACTTACACCTGATCTGTGATCCGGCTATTTGCAGATCTTGGAAGCCTTGACTGCAGCTTCATGCCAAGAGACCTTCTGCTATGAAAGAGCAGAGCTTTTAGGAGATGCTTACCTGAAGTGGGTTGTGAGTAGATTTCTTTTTCTAAAATATCCCCAAAAACATGAAGGTCAGCTCACTAGAATGAGACAGCAAATGGTAAGCAACATGGTACTGTATAGGTTTGCGTTGAACAAAGGGCTTCAGTCATACATCCAGGCAGATCGATTTGCTCCATCTAGATGGGCTTCACCTGGGGTGCTTCCTGTCTTTGATGAGGACACCAAGGAAGCAGATTCGTCACTTTTTTATGAAGAAATAGATTCTGACGAGAGGTTAAGCAGAAAGATCCACAATACTGATGGATATGAAGAAGACGAAATGGAAGATGGGGAACTTGAGAGCGACTCAAGTTCATATCGTGTGCTCTCTGGAAAAACTCTGGCTGACGTTGTGGAAGCATTAATTGGTGTCTATTATGTTGAAGGTGGAAAGTGTGCTGCCAACCACCTTATGAGATGGATTGGAATTGAGATTGATTTTGATTTGAAGGAAATTAAATACTCAGTCAAGCCGAGCACTGTTCCGGACAATATACTGAGAAGTATCGATTTTGATTCATTAGAAGGTTCTTTGAATTGCAAGTTCAGTGATAGAGGGTTGCTTGTAGAAGCTATAACTCATGCATCACGTCCATCTTCAGGAGTTTCTTGTTATCAACGACTAGAATTTGTTGGTGATGCAGTGTTAGATCATCTCATCACAAGGTACTTGTTCTTCACATATACAGATTTGCCTCCAGGACGTTTAACCGACTTGCGAGCGGCTGCTGTAAATAACGAGAACTTTGCACGTGTGGCCGTCAAACATAACCTTCATACTCATCTTCGTCATGGTTCAAGCGCCCTTGAGAAACAGGTTTCCAATTTTTTTCTTCTTCGTTTACTTCTAGGGTTTTATATGTCCATTGCTTTTATTTTAACCCACTTTCAGATTCGGGATTTTGTGAAAGAGGTTCAGAATGAACTTTTAAAACCTGGGTTCAACTCTTTTGGTTTGGGGGATTGCAAAGCTCCGAAGGTTCTTGGAGATATTTTTGAATCAATTGCTGGGGCTATCTTCCTTGATAGTGGATGTGTTACTGCATCTGTATGGAAGGTCAGCTTCATTAATGTAACCCATCAGAATTTTTTTGACTCATATAATGTTGTTAGGGATGGGCTGTGAGGTTTGAGTTGGAATGTGTTGGTGTAAATTTCCAGGTCTTTCAGCCGTTGCTGAACCCGATGGTTACTCCAGAAACGCTCCCGATGCATCCTGTTCGAGAATTACAAGAGCGATGCCAACAACAAGCTGAAGGCCTAGAATACAAAGCTACTCGGACCGGGAACCTGGCTATCGTGGAAGTTTATGTTGATGGTGTGCAGGTTGGGGCCGCCCATAATCCGCAAAAGAAAATGGCACAAAAACTGGCCGCTCGAAATGCTCTCGTTGCTCTGAAAGAAAAGGAGTCAGCTGAAGCCAAAGAGAGTAGTGAGGGTGATGGAAAAGAGAAGAATGGTAGCCAAAGTTTTACCAGGCAGACTTTGAATGATATCTGCTTGCGTAGAAACTGGCCAATGCCTATATACCAGTAATAGCTCATTTTCTAGGTTGAACTTTTTTAATTAATAATGTATTTGGAGAAAATATTCATTTATGTGGCTTTTTTTAAACGTTTCAGGTGTATACATGAGGGTGGTCCAGCACATGCAAAAAGATTTACCTTTGCTGTGCGTGTTAATACTTCTGATAGAGGATGGACTGATGAATGCATCGGTGATCCAATGCCGAGTGTGAAGAAAGCAAAGGATTCTGCTGCAGTTCTTCTTCTGGAACTTTTGAATAAATGGTATACACGATAATTCTTTTACAGAAAAGCTAGGTTGGATGCTTAGGTCATCTAGCAACTGATCTGAAAGGTTACATTTACGTCTCTTTTGTATTCGCATCATTTAATTCATGAACAGTCCATCAAGGCCTGTGAAACTTCATCTCTCTCCTGGTCTTCTTTATAGCTTTGGCTAGCAAGTTTAACTTGGGATTCCGACGGGATAGGATAACAGAAAAGTAAAGAAAATAAATTTTAACCGCCTTCTCATTTTCTGTTTTTGGACATGGAGTTGTAGGAAAACATTTGGCAATGAATTTATTCATTCCCTTACCTGTGCTCCTCAGCTTCAGATACAAACTTCTATGATGTGTCCTTGTGTTTCTTAACTCCAAGATCAGAACTTGAAAATGGTAATTTGCTTCATTTGTCATGATTATTAGTGGGCCCTTTCCAAAATGAAATTTGTGCTGGCAAATAGGAATCCAGGATCTGATTGTAGGGCCGAATAAGGGTCCTGCAAATTTTTTCTGTTGTTGCCACCTCGTTTGAAATGGTGAAGTTCAAATCTAATCATATCGATTGCGTGTGTATCGTGTGTTTGCATGGCGTTTTTGAACACCACAAATGTCAGCGAACTTCTATCAGGTGTTATGGTAGGTTACATCTTGCAGATCTCCATTTGGTATCTCAATTCACAAGGTGAATGGATGACAGAGGGCAATACCATCTCTAAAGTACTAGTAGTGGATATATATATACACAATGTACTGGGTGATTATTAATTATGATTCTCATGAGATCATTTTAGGAAAAATGGATTTTAAACATGTAATTTATGGAAAATATTTAGAATACAGTTTATTTAATCATTAATTTTATATAGAGAAATTCAATGGGTGATTTGTCCTGGTCTCCATCATAACTATTTGGAGACCATTCTTTAAACGCAAGCAGACTGCGGAAAGTCTAAAGAAAAAGTTCGCCGTCTTTTTTCTTGAATATAAAACAAAACAGTGGGCTTGAGTTTGAATATTAGCTGTGAAAAGTTTGCTTTTTTGAATGGCAAGCCAATACTCAAAATGATGGCTTCTGGCTATGATATAAAATCTCTTTAATAAATTATTTTTAAATAAACAAAAAAGCACTTTGGGTACTTATCCTTTATGCTTTTTGATGATTTAATAATAATTTTGACCTCATAATATTAATAAATGAGATGGTAACCACTCTACTACTTTGATTCTCCCCTTGTTCTTCATGATAATGTGGTTCACCTACACTGCCTAATTCTTTAAAAAAGCATCCCTCTCAGTACATTATTTATTATTTTTGAAAAACATTTTTTTGAATTGTGGTTATTCAATTGTCATTTAATAATATGTACATCTGAAAATATTATGGAAAAATTTATTGAGAGATCGTTTCACTGGTAAATTGAGTAGGTCTCTTGTGAGACGGTCTCACGAATCTTTATCTGTGAGGCGAATCAATCATATCGATATTCACAATAAAAAGTAATACTTTTAGCATAAAAAAGTAATATTTTTTCATGGATGACCCATAAGAGACCCGTCTCACACAAGTTTTTGTCATTCTCAATTTTGTGAGACAGATCTTCGACTCGACTCGAACAAACTCATTAAAAAGTTTTACTTTTCATGATAACCATGGATATGATCAACACATCTCATGTACAATATCAATTTCGTGATATGGATTCCGACCCAAACCAGCTCACGAAAGACGACAATTTTTATGCAAAAATATATTATTTTTCATGATAAATATGAATTGGTTCAACTCTTCTCGTTAAAGACTTGCTCTACTTAAAGTTAGTATTTCTCAAACTGGTATTTTTTGTAACGAATTTCAATTTCATATTAATTAATATTGGGATTGACCAAATTGCAATACACGCGTATTACATCTGATTCCTGTACTTTTTATTATTAATTAATGGTCTTAGCTTATGTTTCTTTTACTAAGTCTTTGAAGTAATCATGCTAAGTCATTGTTTGGTATCTTCGTCAAGAAGACGACCCCGCAAACTACTACTAATACTTCATAATTAAAGAAAATAATCGTAAATCGATGCCAACAAATAATTTGGTCTTCTTTCATTAACGATTTCATTCGCGGATGTAAACTCCGTGTCTCTATCGAGTCGAATTTTCGAAATTTTAAGGGTCGTGTTCGATCTGATCTATTTTATAGTCGAGTTCGAGTCATTATGAACACTAGTTTTTGGAAATTGCTTGAATCAAATGGAATAATGGAGAACCCGTTGAAGATAATATTGGATTAAATATTATTGGATTAAATATTAGTAACATGACCCATTATTTGGTATTCTCATCGTCTTTGGAAAATATATTTTAAATTTATATAACTTTTTAAAGTATAATATAAAAGATTATCTTTTAAAATTAAATTTTTTAGTACGTTACGTTATATTGTAATATTAATCAAGTAATCGTTTTTCATGAAAATCAAGTAACTTTTTGGTTGTATTTTTTTGAATATTTGACAAGTTGATCTGATCTATATTTACAATAATAAAAAATAATTTTGACATGAAAAATAACATTTTTTCCTTACAAAATCAAATTGAAAATCTGTATTACAAAATTAACATGTGAAATAATGTAACAGGAGTCTATGTTCTTTTAAACTTAAAAAGTTATTATTTTAGCATAATTTTTTTTTAAAAAAATTAAGAAATTAAATTAAGAAATTCAAAAGAGTTTGTTCCAAAATTAACAAAAAAAAATGTGTGTGTATATATATATCATAATTAGCAATAAAAATCAATTAGTAATAGAATAATTAACAATTAATAATAGCATGATAGTAATTAAATGAGTGTTATTATATTCAAACGGCAGAATTTTCCACCGGCTGACCCCAACTCATCTCTTCTTCACCTTCTCGCTCCTCCACCGGCACCACCAACCACTGCCACAACGGGCGGCGGCGACGCCTTCTACATCTTCGAACTGTGGCTCCAGCTAAATTTATATTGAACCCATCATGGGCAACTGCAACGCGTGCATAAGACCTTCGGAATCTGAGCATCAGACTCCCAAATCCCATGCTCAGAAACAAGGCCAGAAAGCCGACGGGCGCTACCCCAATCCGTATGCGCAATCTCCTACCCCGATCCGCGTGCTCAAAGACTTCATTCCCCGTACTAAAATTTCCGACAAGTATATCCTCGGCCGTGAGCTGGGCCGCGGAGAATTCGGGGTCACCTATCTGTGCACCGACCGAGAGACGCGCGAGGCGCTCGCGTGCAAATCGATATCCAAGAAGAAGCTTCGGACTGCGGTGGATATCGAGGACGTCCGCCGCGAGGTTGAGATCATGTCTAGCTTGCCGGAGCACCCGAATGTCGTCAAGCTACGTGCCACCTACGAGGATAACGAGGCGGTGCATCTGGTGATGGAGTTGTGCGAGGGTGGGGAGCTTTTTGATAGAATTGTGGCTCGTGGGCATTACAGCGAGAGAGCTGCAGCTGGAGTGGCGAGGACGGTTGCGGAGGTGGTGAGGATGTGTCATCAGAATGGCGTTGTGCATAGAGATTTGAAACCCGAGAACTTTTTGTTTGCGAGTAAGAAGGAGAATGCGGCGCTGAAGGCCATTGATTTTGGGTTGTCTGTGTTTTTCAAGCCTGGTAAGTTTGTGTTTGTTTTTTGTTTTTGTTTTTCGGTATTATGAAAAAATCGATCTTTGATCTGTTTTGGTGGGTCTTGAATCTTTTTATAAGTTTTCTTAGCTTTTTTTACTGGGTTTTGATCGTTTGATTTCATTCTCGTTCTTCTTCGATCATGTTCTGGAATTCTGAGTTTTCTTTTCCTTTTTAAAATTTGTTATTCATTGCCAAGGTTGGTTTGTTGCATCTGATTTCTGGGTATGTCCAATTGTTTGATCTGGTTTAAGAAGCTAAAATTTTCTTTTGAATTGTTCTTGCGTTTTACTGAGTCCCATTTGGCATAATATGCTGTTATCAAGATAGAATATATACTTGTTGATTTGTTTTATTTTCTTATGTTAATATATTGATTTGTTTAAATGCATTGATAATTCGATAATCAGGTGAAAGTTCAATGAAATTGTGGGAAGTCCATATTACATGGCACCGGAGGTTTTGAAGCGAAATTATGGACCTGAAGTTGATATTTGGAGTGCTGGTGTTATTCTGTATATTTTGTTGTGTGGTGTTCCTCCATTTTGGGCCGGTACTTTTACTCCCCTTTTCGGTACGAATCTTTTTATATTTAGTTCATGAATTGAGCTATTTTATTTCACAACCTGCCGCAGAATCTGAACAGGGGGTTGCACTTGCAATCTTAAGAGGAGTTATCGATTTTAAGAGGGAACCATGGCCTCAGGTTTCCGAAAGTGCCAAAAGCCTCGTTAGGCAGATGTTGGAACCTGACCCCCAAAAGCGTTTGACTGCACAGCAAGTACTTGGTATGTTCGGAAAATACTCCTGTGGTAGATTCTTGAAAAGTATTGATAAAGTTAGTGGTAGTGCCTTTATTTTATCTTTGCTGCATGTGATCACTTTTCTTTAAAATGATGATGGGCAGCATGCTGAGAAACGAATGGATGACCCCGGCACCCAAGAATTTTTTATTTACTTAGTAAATGTCCCTTGGCCAGGAAAACTAGTGTTTACTTTGGTAATAAATAAATGCAGAACATTTCCAGAAAGTAGATTTTAATTCTGTAACAGTGGTAACTGTCCATTATTGAGCAGAGGGCCGTTCAGTCTATATACTGGTCTTTTGCTTTTAGGATAACATTTGTCGATTATAGATTTCAATAGTAGAAACCTGGTTTTCCATGGTCTTGGTGGAGATTCCCCCTTGGTTTCTATACTCAAGTAGAAAACGGTTCTGTCATCGTATACAAATCAATCAACTGGGATTGTGAAATGATTTGACATTATTTAATTAATAAATAAAATCCAAGATTAAAGACCAAGAACCTATCGGGTCTCCCAGAAATGCATTCAGATACTTGATTGTTTAATAGGAAGTAATATTACATCCAGGAGGTTTAGCTTCTCTGGTCACAGAACTGCCACTGTTTTGGTTCCCTGGTCACTATTGACTTGTGAGTCGATCAATTTTTACAGCTCAACAAACATTACGGACCTTCGGTTCTCGAATATTGCCACATTTTTTAAAAATATTTAGCCTTCGCCTGGTTTGTGAGAGGCGAGCTTGGGTGTGTAGGGGATGCAAGAGACAGTTTTTCCAATATTTCTATTAATAACTATTGTAACTCGCTGGGAGACGATTTTTTACCTGCGGTTTTATGCAAAAATTATAACGTTTTTCTTTTCATTTTTTGTCTTGATCAGAACACCCGTGGATACAAAATGCAAAGAAGGCCCCAAATGTACCATTGGGAGATATTGTGAGGGCAAGACTTAAGCAGTTTTCTGTTATGAATAGATTCAAGAAGAAAGCATTACGGGTAAGCGTCGAGCATTAGTCTAGCTATATTTGTAACTCTTATTTTCTATTGGAAAAATCAATATCCCTCACATCAAGATATCATCTGGGAGAAGATTTTCTAGTGAACAACATGGGGAACTGGTGTTTGAGCTTCGCCTAATATTCTTGCATAAAATATGTAGTCTGACCTGTTAGTAAGTTGAACTGAGGGAACTATCGTAGAAAAGTACCGTTTACTGCCCATGTTGACAAATTGTGTTTTACTCTGTACACGTGTAGGTGATTGCGGAACATTTATCTGTTGAAGAAGTTGAAGTCATGAGAGATATGTTTGCATTGATGGATACCGATAGAGATGGGAAAGTATCATATGAGGAATTAAAAGCTGGTCTGCGAAAAGTTGGTTCTCAGCTGGCAGAGCCTGAGATAAAGTTGTTGATGGATGTGGTAAGTGTTAAAATTATGGACTTTTCCACCTCAAAAGCTAGCTCAAATGAGGAGAATTATCCAAGTCTATATATGTAACTCTCAAGAACTTAATTCAGCCGATGTGACTCACGCCCATGAATGAACAACTGGAGTGTGAAGTTTACAAGACATTAGTAGATGACCGACCATAAGCGCAGTCCAACACATAACAATGAGTTTGAGCTCTGATACCATGTTATGATTATAAACTTTGGGTTAACTCCACCCAAAAGCTCGCGCAAAGGAAAGAATTGTTTAAGTCAATATACAATTTTCAAGAATTTAATACGGTCGGTGTGGGACATCTAATACACCTATGCCCCCTCAAGCTCATGAATGAACAATTAGGACGCGAAACTTACAAGACTTTAATAGATGATTCATAAAGACAATTCAACACATTACGGTGGATTTGAGCTATGATATCATGTTAATATTATAGACTTAAGCCAAACTCCATGAGCTAAATTTTGGGATGTAGTTCAACAAAATCCATGATCTTAACATATTATTAAGAGTTTATACTCGTCGTTATGTGTTATACTGTCCTTATGAACCACCCATTAATGTCTTGTACGATTCACGCCCTAGCTGTTCATTTTAGGGCATGTAGGTATGTTAGATGTGTCACATCAGCTGGATTAAATTCTTTGCAGTCGTATATATTGATTTGGACAATCTTTTTCCTTGAACTAGCTTTTTGGGATGGAGTTAGACCCAAGTCCATAATCTTAACAGTAAATATAACTTGCGTGACACCGAAAACGTTGAAGTCATTTTCTACTTAACACAGTTGCTAAGAGTTAATGTTCACGATTGTCTTTTTCTCCATGTTCTCTACTTTTTCTGGGTCATTTAGAGGCAGTAAGATTTTGAGTATTCACAAGCTTGCCAACTTCTGTTAAAATTGTGCCATATCTTGGTGTTTAAACTTGCCGGATGGATCTTGTTAGCTATTAGAAATTCAATTTGAATGCAAATTGTATCTATTATACTCAACCTTCAAACATTGGGAAACCACGTTTCTTGTAACTTTGTCGTGAATTTGTTAAGGCAACCCTAAATTGTCTGCAAGTTCTCCTTATAGAGGTTATTGTCTTATGAATGATAGGCTGATGTTGATGGAAATGGAGTGTTGGACTACGGCGAGTTTGTTGCGGTTACAATCCACTTACAGAGGATGGAGAATGACGAGCATTTCCGTAGAGCATTTATGTTCTTTGACAGGGATGGTAGTGGGTATATTGAGCTCTATGAACTACGAGAAGCATTAGTCGATGAGCCAGGTGATGCAGATAGTGACGTATGCAATGACATTATGCGGGAGGTTGACACAGACAAGGTAAGACTAAAAATTCTCTTCTTTTTCTCTAATCGATCTAGTAGCTTGTCATTCTTGAAGCTTTTTGGCCTATTTTAACTGCCAATCCGATTTCAGGATGGCCAAATTAGTTACGATGAGTTTGTTGCAATGATGAAAACGGGGACAGATTGGAGAAAGGCGTCTCGACAGTACTCAAGAGAACGTTTCAAGAGCTTGAGCCTCAATTTGATGAAAGATGGCTCTCTTCAACTCCAGGATGGATTTACAGGTCAAACTGTCATGGTTTAAACTTTTTTCGCAATCACAAAATCATCTTGTCCATTGATTTAAGATAGAACTGTCACCATTTAAAGTTTTCACAACCGCAAAACCGCCTCGCTGTTCCAGATACATTTCTTCTTAACAACCAAAGCTTATAGATGGATGAACTTCAAGAAAGTAGAGTAGCAGACTATGCTACATTCTTGGTTCTTGTTGGTGATCTGACCAAGGAGCCATATTTCGAAGATGATTGATTGATATTTATATGTTCATACCATTCTTAGGCGTAGATAACATGTCGTGTTTGCGTCGCCTCTTGTTGTATATTTTTGTTGAATTCACTTTTGGTGGTGTTTTATGTACATGTGTGCCTTGTCAAGAGAGCACATAGTTGAATTCGCTAGTTGGAGATTGCGAATTTCTGGAGATAGTTCATGTGGTTTGTTCAATGTGTGTTGTCTATTTGAAGCACATTTACTCTAATCTCAAATTTTTTCCCATCTACTTTTTCCAATTTTTTTGAATTATATATTGTGTTTTGGCTCATGTGTTTTATGGTACAATCTCTTGATAATTACAATATCTTGTAATTCATGATATTTAAACATTATTTTCGTTCTAACATAAAATGGTAGCATCGATTGATTATAATCATTCGAAAAATTATAACTAAAAAGTAACCATGTCTTAAAATTTTCAAGTAATATAATCATTAACTATTGTGGTGTACAATGTAAATGAGAGGAGCCATATTTAGTTTCCATTTGATGTAGTTATCATTAATTTTACTATTTATATAGAAACTATGTCTATATTTGTGATGTGGCCTAAATACAATCGCACAAATTTATAACTTATCTAACGTGAAGATATTGTCTGATTAAGGTAAGTTCAGAACAAGTTATCAATGCTATTGATACCCCAGGGATGGGCTCATTACTCCTGGCCCATCCCTAGCCCAAATTGAAGACAGGTCCATCAAGGGCCCATGTATTTCTTATAAATACCAGGTTTGAGTGTTAATTCATTCAATTCACTATATTGTTTTCAGCAGCGCCCTTAGCTGCTCCCCCCATATATCCTCAGTCTCTGACTTGAGCGTCGGAGGGGCTACGCCAGGATACCCTACTGGCCCCCTCCTAACGGTCTTATTTGCGATTTCAGGCCCATGGTAATTTTGGAGCCCGTGTCTGGATTAGTGACGCTTGCGTGGATCGGACCCTAAATTTCCCGTGAGTATCACTTGGCGCCGTCTGTGGGAAGACGAGACAGGAACAACCGCGTCTGAAGACGAGACAGGAACAACCTCGTCAAGAGACAAGAGCTGAGCAGCCCCGTCACGAGACGAGGGTTGAGCAAACCCGTCTTAATGAGAACGTGGGAAACTTGACCCTGGAACAGTTGGGTCAATTCATCGCCCGTACAGTAGATGAGGTCATGAGGAGGAACCAAGAGTCCATGGGTGCTGGGGAACAGGCCCCTCGTCAGGAGCATGAGGGAAATGTTGAAGTCCACCAGAGTAGGGTGGAGGAGACGCAACCCATACAAAGTGGAGAGATTAGTGAGATGGGGGGGATGTGGAAGGAGATACGGAGGTTGAGGGAGCAGATAGGGAGTAGGGCGCCGATACCCAAGAGAGGAAGCCCTTTTTCACTAGCCATATTGGAGGAAGGGCTTCCTCCGAATTTTCGACAGTCGAATGTGGGAGAGTACGATGGACATACTAACCCCGAGGAACACTTGGGGAGATTTGAGAATGCGGCCCTGTTGCATCAATATTCAGATGGAGTCAGGTGCAGGGTGTTCCTGGGCACGTTGGTGAGGTCAGCCCAGCAATGGTTTAATACCCTGCAGCCCAACTCCATACAGTCTTTTGACGATTTTTCTACAGCTTTCTTGCACAGATTTGCCAGCAGCAAGAGGCACCAGAAAAATTATTTGAGCATGTTCGTGATGAAACAGCAAGAGAATGAAACTTTACGAGAATTTGTCCAGCGTTTCAACAGTGCAGCGCTGGAAATACCAGCGGCTACCCCTGACATCATGATAAGTGCCTTCACACAAGGACTGAGGGGAGGGGAGTTTTTCAAGTCGCTGGTCAAGAAGCCTCCGTTGAGCTATGATGATCTGTTGGCTCGAGCTGAGAAATATGTAAACTTGGAAGATGCCCAACGGTACAGAAGGATGGAGGGCCGGCCCGGAGGAAGTAGAGTTGAGGGAGCGGAGAAAGGAGGAAGGAAGAGGGGTGCGGGGGAAAGAGAGGAAGACAGAACTAGTAGTAGAAGACAATTCTCATCCCATGTTCCCCTAGATAGGAGTCGGGACGAGGTGATGGAGGTGAGGGAGCCCGCGGGGAGGTGGGAGAAGTCGCGAAGGGTTGGGTACAGTGCTAGATTGTCTTCACGGGATAGACGAGAAGGATCCTCATTAAGGAGTCGACAAAGGTCTCGCTCGCCCCCTAGGCGTGGTCAAGGCCCTCCATGGATAAATCAGAGGATGGGTGAGCAGAGAGGGAAAGGTGGATGTCAAGATGTCCCTCAGGAGCTCGTGGAACCGAGGAGGGGAATGAATGAGGATAACCACCCTACGAGAGGAATGATTCATATGATCTCGGGGGGTGCTACTGATGGAGACTCTGGGCGAGCTCGGAAGGCACATGGGAGAAGGTTGGAGAACTTTGAGATATATAGGGGTGCAGACTTACCACAAGACCCCGTCATCAGCTTTGGGCTGGAAGACCTCCGAGGCGTTGTGACTCCACATAACGATGCCTTGGTGGTAACGACCACCATTGCCAATTATGATGTGGCGAGAATATTTATTGATAATGGAAGCTCCGTGAACGTCTTGTTCAAGAGCACGTTAGATCAAATGAAGATGAGAGGATTTGAGTTTGAGCCGGTGTCCACCCCGCTGTATGGGTTTGCAGAACACGTCATCTTGCCTTTGGGTCAGATTGTTCTTCCCATGTCCTTGGGGACTGATCCTCGGCGGGTAACAAGGGTGATAGCCTTCACTGTAGTAGATACCCCGTCAGCGTATAGTGGAATTCTAAGACGACCAGCCCTGAAGGATTTTAGAGCAGTAGCTTCCAGTTACCATCAGAAGCTTAAGTTTCATGTGGGAAGAGGAGTTGGAGTCCTGTGCGGGGACCAAAAAGTCGCACGTCGTTGTTATGAAAGAATCGTGAAGGAAGAAGAAAAGAGAGGTCACGAGCATTTGCATGGAAGCTTGAGCTCAGTCTTGCAGTTGTATAGTCATTCGGAGAAGCTTCTAAATAGGTAACTTTGTCCTGTAGAAGTACAAGAGGAGCTGAGAGGAAAGTTGGAGAATGCGCTGGGTAAGGCTCTAAAGAGGCATGGGAACGCTTACCATCTTAGAGAATATCTTTACTTCATTTTTGATGTATTTCGTTCCTGAATTTGTCTTACGTTATCAGTTGATATTTAATAAAGCCAAGTTCTTATATTAAGTACGTGGTTGTTCTTGTATTATGAGGATTATATGAATTTTATTTTACCTACTTAGGCTGCGCCTAGTAGAGGAGAAGAGAGGGGGGGGGGGGGGGGGGGGGGGGGGGGGACGCGTTGAATTTTATTTTCCTGCTAAGGCATCGCCTAGCAGAGGAGCAGAGTCGGCAATGAGAGGAGCAGAGTGGAAAAGAAGAATTTTTATTTTCCTACTAAGGTATCTCCTAGCAGAGGAGTTAGAGGGTGGAGGGGTTGAATTTTATTTTCCAGCTAAGGCATCGCCTAGCAGAGGAGTTAGAGGGTGGACGCGTTGAATTTTATTTTCCTGCTAAGGCGTCACCTAGCAGAGGAGTTAGAGGGTGGGGGCGTTGAATTTTATTTTCCTGCTAAGGCATCGCCTAGCAGAGGAGTTAGAGGGTGGGCGCGTTGAATTTTATTTTCCTGCTATGGCGTCACCTAGCAGAGGAGTTAGGAGTGAGGGTGGAGAATCTTTGTCTTCCTGCTAAGGTGTCGCCTAGCAGAGGAGTTAGGGGGTGAGCGGAGTTGGGGATGAGGAGAAGTTTTATTTTCCTGCTAAGGGATCACCTAGCAGAGGAGTTAGAGGGTGGAGGTGTTGATTTTATGTTCCTGCTAAGGCCCAGCTTAGCAGAGGAGTTATGAGATGATGAGGTGAGAGTTTGATTTTTCCTGCTAAGGCCCGGCTTAGCAGAGGAGTTAGAGGGTGGAGATGTTGATTTTATTTTCCTGCTAAGGCATCGCCTAGTAGAGGAGTTAGAGGGTAGAGGTGTTGAATTTTATTTTCCTGCTAAGGCATCGCCTAGCAGAAGAGTTAGAGGGCGGGGGTGTTGAATCTTTATTTTCCTGCTAAGGCATCGCCTAGCAGAGGAGCAGAGTTAGGGTGGAGGTGTTGAATTTTATTTTCCTGCTAAGGCCCGGCTTAGCAGAGGAGTTAGAGGGTGGAGGTGTTGATTTTATGTTCATGCTAAGGTCCGGCTTAGCAGAGGAGTTAGAGGGTGGATGTGTTGATTTTATGTTCCTGCTAAGGCCCGGCTTAGCAGAGGAGTTAGAGGGTGGAGGTGTTGATTTTATGTTTCCTGCTAAGGCCCGGCTTAGCAGAGGAGTTATGAGATGATGAGGTGAGAGTTTGATTTTTCCTGCTAAGGCCCGGCTTAGCAGAGGAGTTAGAGGGTAGAGATGTTGATTTTATTTTCCTGCTAAGGTATCGCCTAGCAGAGGAGTTAGAGGGCGGGGGTGTTAAATCTTTACTTTCTTGCTAAGGTATCGCCTAGCAGAGGAGTTAGAGGGCGGGGGTGTTGAATCTTTATTTTCCTGCTAAGGCATCGCCTAGCAGAGGAGCAGAGTTAGGGTGGAGGTGCTGAATTTTATTTTCCTGCTAAGGCCCGGCTTAGCAGAGAAGTTAGAGGGTGGAGGTGTTGATTTTATTTTCCTGCTAATGCCCGGCTTAGCAGAGGAGTTATGAGATGATGAGGTGAGAATTTGATTTTTCCTGCTAAGGCCCGGCTTAGCAGAGGAGTTAGATGGTGGAGATGTTGATTTTATTTTCCTGCTAAGGCATCGCCTAGCAGAGGAGTTAGAGGGTGGAGGTGTTGAATTTTATTTTCCTGCTAAGACCCGGTTTAGCAGAGGAGTTATGAGATGATGAGGTGAGAGTTTGATTTTTCCTGCTAAGGCCCGGCTTAGCAGAGGAAGTTAGAGGGAGGGTGGGGGTGTTGATTTTATTTTCCTGCTAAGGCACCGCCTAGCAGAGGAGTTAGAGGGTGGGGGCGTTGAATTTTATTTTTCTGCTAAAGCATCGCCTAGCAGAGGAGTTAGAGGGTGGACGCGTTGAATTTTATTTTCCTGCTAAGGCATCGCCTAGCAGAGGAGTTAGAGGATGGAGGTGTTGATTTTATTTTCTTCTATGAACTATTTTAGCAGAGGAGTCAAGGGCACGGGGAAGTGGAAACTATTTCCCTTCAAAAGCTTAGTAAAGGACCTTGA
The DNA here is from genome assembly GCF_025594145.1 of Primulina tabacum. Lineage (NCBI taxonomy): Eukaryota > Viridiplantae > Streptophyta > Magnoliopsida > Lamiales > Gesneriaceae > Primulina > Primulina tabacum. The sequence continues at coordinate 35,534,347 of NC_134561.1, read as the reverse complement.
AGATGGGGGCGACGAGGGCATATTGTGTTAGAAAAATTTATTTCGTTTGTCGTTAACGAACAATGTTTGCCGCTGCGAAAATTACGGGGATCGACCTGCCCGGTCAGGTCGTGGGGGTGTGGGGGCAACGCCCCCATAATTTTTTCAGAAATCACACGATCATTCGCAAGGGCGTGCTTGGGCGTCGAGACGAGCTGACGGATGAAGGGCGTGCGTACGGGCGAGCGTGCAGAGGGAGTGGGGCGAACAGGCGTGAGGGCGAGCTGGTGTACTTGCGGGCGAGCAGGCGTGAGGGCGAGTGCTTGCGGGCAAGCGCTCGTGGGCGTACGTGGGCGAGCGTGCGTACGGGCGAGCATGCAGCAAGGCGAGAGGCGAGCTCGGGACGCTCGGGCGAGCACGGCGAGAGGCGAGCACGGCGAGAGGCGAGCAGGGCGAGCGCCCGGGCGAGTGAGCGATGATGGGCGCTCGGGTGAGCGTGGCGAGGGGAGCGCTCGGGTGCTCAGGCGAGCATGGTGGAGGGCGAGCTTGGGACGCTCGGGCGAGCACGGCGAGAGGCGAGCAGGGGGCTCGGGCGAGCGTTCGCTGTCGAGGCGCGCGCAGGCGAGGCATGACTTGGTGAGGGCAGGGCAGCTTGGCGAGGGCGTGGGGCGAGGCGAGCAGCCGAGCGGAGGAAGAGCATGGGCGAGCGTGGCGAGGGGCGAGCAGGCCGGGGTGGTGGCTCGGGCGAGGTGGGGTGGTGGTTTGGCGAGGCTCAGGCGGCGGCTCGAGCGAGGCGGTGGCCAAGGTGTGCACGACGGTGGTGGTGAGGTGATGATGAAGCGACGTTAAGGTTAACATACAGATGAGACTTAGACGGGAGAGAGCTGGTGGATTGCAGTGGAAGGCTGACGAGCGGCAGGAAGAAAGTGCACAACTCACGCCCCGTAAACCGAGGACAATACAATTAATCGAACTTCGAACCTACGATTCAGTTCGACTCGGGAGGGGGAGACAGGTGATACCCCAGGGATGAGCTCATTATTCCTGGCCCATCCTTAGCCCAAATTGAAGACAGGCCCATCAAGGGCCCAGGTATTCTCTTATAAATACCAGGTTTGAGTGTTAATTCATTCAATTCACTATATTGTTTTCAGCAGCGCCCTTAGCTGCTCCCCCCATATATCCTCAGTCTCTGACTTGAGCGTCGGAGGGGCTACGCCAGGATACCCTCCTGGCCCCGTCCTAACGGTCTTATTTGCGATTTCAGGCCCAGGGTAATTTTGGAGCCCGTGTCTGGATTAGTGACGCTTGCGTGGATCAGACCCTAAATTTCCCGTGAGTATCAGCTATAATCTACTTACATCATGATAAGTCTGAGACAATGTATTAGATTCTCAAGTCGAATTTAAATTTAAAATTTACAAACAAGTCAAGTTTGTGACAAGATATAAAAATATATAACCTATCTGATATCATGACAATTTTGAGACTAAATATCACATGACATCACATAAGTTTAAATGAAATATCATAGTTATAATATATCTAGAATAGGTCTCTTGTGAGACGGTCTCACGAATCTTTATCTGTGAGATGAATCAATTTTACCGATATTCACAATTAAAAGTAATACTCTTAGCATAAAAAGTAATACTTTTTAATGGATGACCCAAATAAGAGATCCGTCTCACAAAATACGATCCGTGAGATCGTCTCACACAAGTTTTTGCCACATATCTGACAAATTTGAGACCAGACATCGAGATTTTATATCCATATAAATGTAAAAAAAAATTAAAATATGAAAAATTATTATATTTACAAATTTTTTAGCTCAATGATTAGTTAAATGGCAAAGTCAAAATAAAAATGGAGCCCACTGAATCCATCTCCTTGGCCCCAAATCACTTCTCGTCATCAAAGGAATTAACCAAATTCCACCGAAATTTGAAATCTCAGAAAAGATTCTCATGGGGGTGGACTACTACAATATCCTCAAGGTCAACCGCAACGCCACCGGCGATGACTTGAAGAAATCCTACCGCCGTCTCGCCATGATTTGGCATCCCGACAAGAACGTCAACAAGAAAGAAGCCGAGGCCAAATTCAAGCAGATTTCCGAGGCCTACGACGTCTTGAGTGACCCGCAGAAGCGTCAGATCTACGATCTTTATGGAGAGGAAGGCCTCAAATCTGGTCAATTCCCCCCTCCTGCACGCACCACGCGGAATCGTCATCAGGGTTTTCACTACAATCATCAGCAGCATCCGAACCCGAATTTCCGGTTCAATCCCAGGAATGCGGATGATATTTATGCGGAAATTTTTGGGGAGAATAGTAATGGAAATGCGAGTAGCAGCAGTAACGGCGGTGGGATTAGGAGAGATGGGTATTTCAGGAGTCAGACGATGAATAACGGCGAGGGGGCCAAAAAGGCGCCGCCTTTGGAGAACGTGCTCGTGTGTGGTTTGGAAGAGTTGTACAGTGGTGCCACACGGAAAATGAAAATTTCGAGGAATGTTTTTGATGGGCATGGGTATGCACCTTTTTTTTTTACTTAATCATCGAGTTTTTGTGCCTCGCTTCTTTTTTGTTATGGTGGTTGTGTGTTTGTTTATTTACGATCCGATTGTTCAGTCTGAAGTAGAATTCTTGCGCAGTGCTGTTCTGCGTGCAATTATTGATTTTTTTTTTTATTGTGTTTTCCTGTTTCTTGGTTACCTAATCATGTTTGATTGTTATGTTCTTTATTTTTTCCGGTTTTTTTAAGTGTAAGATTGTTTTTTCCCCTTTTAGGTGCATTTTGACATTGCCATTTGTGATTTTCTCCGTTTTATTTTATGTTTATGTGGATCAAATATGTTCGAATTTTATTTAGTAATTCTTGAAGGCTTAGATACTTCTTGAGGTGGTTTGAACTGCATTTATTTGATTTCTGCACATCGGGTTTTTGGGTTTCAAATTGGCTATTTGTTGCATGTATCATGTGATTGTTGTGGATCAATGTAATATAATTCACCAGGCGCTAGTCGGGTGTCATACCAACGCCTAGAGCCTACACCACCTAGGCGGGATTGAGCGTCGTCAGGCAGATTCCATGGTATCAAGAGTAATGATTTTTTAGAATAAATGTCAGCCCAAACTTTCTTAAATCCAATTGACACCTGGTTCATTTCTCCCGCTTCTTCTGTTTAAGGCAGGTCTGGATAATAATCAATGCAAGAGAAATCAAAATTAAAAAAATTAACTTTAGAGTTTGATTCGATTTTCTTATGCGTGCAGAAGTAAGCTCTTATGCGTGCAGAAGTAAGCATACCAAAAAGATGAGAATCATGTGTTAGGGCAAGCACAAACCAACAAATCATGGTTTTAATTGGGCTTTCAATTCCAAAAAATTAAAATAAAAAACTTATAATTATTTCTTATGTCATGTTTTTGTTTAATTGGGTTTTCAAAAATTAAAACCGCCTAGCACTTTTTCGGTTTGGCCGAGCGGCGTCTAGGCGGCTAGAGAACTGTTGTGGATAATTGGGTTTCAGTACGCAAGATTTCTTTTTCCATTTATTCCCCCCAATTTTGGGTGCACTTTTATTTTAGGTTATTAGTTATTTAACCTTGTACTTGTCAGGTCATGTCATGTGGCTGCATTATTATCTATATGATATATCTATATATGTAGTTATGGTCAGTATGAATTAGTTGTATTGCATGCTTGATTATCACATGAACTTAACAGGAGTGGGGTGACCACGCAGTTTGTTTTCAGATGGAAAAATGTGTGAAATAGAAAGGATGTGCGGGATACAGTTCACGACCTTTTACTTTAGTTCTTGCCACGCCTTTTGAATGCCTTATGGAGTGGCAATGCATCTTCCCTACTGATGCATGATTTAACATCGACTTTTTTAGCCTATCAGAGCAAAACATCAATTGTTAAGAACATTAAGTTCATGAATAAATTCAGTGTGGAACTTGCATCTTACTGTGTTAAATCAATTTAAGCCATGTTAAATTGTTAAGTGTGATGAGGTTCCTTATAGATATTCTTTGACTTTGATCAGCTTGTATTGCGTTATGCCTTTAGTTGCAATACATATTCACCAATATCCATTGTAAGAAACAATTTAAGTGGAATTATTTCCACGAGTCATGTAGATTAACCTTGTAATAGGTCAAGTGAAAAATAGAGATTCACAAACAACATGAGTTTAGTTGAATTTGGCTGGTTGTCTGTTACAATGGTGAATTGCACGTATTTACATTTTAATTTCACAAATTTCAGGCCTCGGTCCACCCAATTCCCAAAAAGGCTTTTAAATCAAGTATATTTTGATTATATCTTATATTTTAATTTTTGGACATATTCATTCATCAATCATGCTCACATACTATGTGATTGCGATCATGAAAAGAGTTGTTTCCTGGGAAGTTGCAAACCTTGACAACATATACTATACTCCATACTAGGATCCTCTATATGATAAAGTGAAAATTGTATGAAGATTGTTGATACTTGTTATTTTTGTAAACGAGGTACGCATCCAATTTTTCTGATGGTGTCTGTGTCTACTGCTTAGCTATTTTGTAAAATTTCTGAGAGCTGAAACTGCTTCAACTGTATTAAGAGATGCTAAGGATCGTTCTGCATGTTAAACATCATGCTGCAATTAACTTTGCTCTAAAAGTAATGAAATCACTTATGGACCTATAAAACTGACCAAACCTGCCAATGCAGTATTGTTTTAATATCTGTAAAACATAAATTCTAACCTTATTTTTCGTCAGACCTCATATTCATGAAATTAAGCACGGTTCAATATTGATTGTTAACATTATGAAGAGTAAATTGCAAAGATAAAATTTCCTTCACATGTTGTTCTTAGGTAAATTTTTTTTATAATGTGTACATTTGAATTGTACTCAGTGTTGATTTGTTCTTTGTTTTCTTGCAGCAAGCCTCATTTGGTGGAAGAGATCGTAACTATTGATATAAAACCGGGCTGGAAGAAAGGCACAAAAATCACTTTCCCAGAGAAAGGCAATGAAGAACCTGGCATCATTCCTGCAGATCTTATTTTTGTTTTGGATGAAAGAACTCATCCAGTTTATACAAGGGATGGTAATGATTTGATCGTGAATCAGGAAATAACACTTCTCGAATCCCTCACTGGAAAGACTGTTGAACTTACCACACTAGATGGGAGGAGTATAATGGTCCCTTTAACTGAGATTATTAAACCTGGGCATGAGGTGGTTGTCCCTAATGAAGGAATGCCTATTTCAAAGGATCCAAGTAAGAAGGGATCCTTGAGGATCCAAATTGATGTGAAGTACCCTAAAAGGCTTACCGAAGTACAAAAATACGAATTGAGGCGAGTTTTGGGAGGAAATGCATAAAAAATTCAAATAAGTTGGCGTTTCTTGAAATGCAACAGTAAGTTGTAAATACGAAACTTGAATGCTATTAAAGTGTGAATATTAGAAAGAATCTTGTTCTAGGGGATACTCGGTTGTTGAACTTTGATGACTTCTCTTTGAAGATGGATGGAAAATGCTTGCTGTCATGGAAGTGAATGCTTGAAATGAGAGAGTACGAATTTTGTGGGATTAGTGATGGTGGTCTGCTAGAGAACAAAGCAGAAATGGATGAAGACAAGTTTTCCTTGTTGAAGGTCATACTTTTGGTTGAAATTTTATGCCTTACAGTTACTCCATTACTGCTCTTCCATTTTCAGTACAATTTTAGTTTATACCTCCCGACCAAACAAACCTCCCTCTCCGACACAAGTTATTGATAGAATCCAAAGTTAAGATAGGAGTAAAGCTAGGTGATGCAGGAGGAGAGAATTGTCTGTGTTTGTGACTGAGGATTCATTTAATCATATGAAGTGTTATTTTTCTTGGCTTGTCAATGGCTCCTCCTGACTGTTGTTTTTTTGCTTTTTTATTTCTGTCAAATCTTGAATATTGACACTAGTTTGTAACGTGTTTTTGTATGGAATTCCGATGATGTCGTCTTGTGATTAAAGCACTCTTAGTTTTAGACATGTTCTAGGTAAGATCTTTTTTTCATCTAGGTGAAGCTTTACCTATGCTTGAAAATGAATGATATCTTGGCTATTCGTCTCTGTTATCTCCTGTTTTACATTATTATTCAATGCCTTTCCATTGCATCTCCACATTAGTATACTTCTTGTTTGATGTTCAAATAGTTTAGGCAACTCATGTAGTGCTTAGAGGTGGATTCCACAAGGATGAGTAAAGAATCTGTCACATTTTATTTGTATTTTTATAAATGTATATTACACTTCTCAAATATATTCAGTCAGTGTTCGTAAATGCTTAAAAAAATGTGATTATGAACTTTTTCTTTAAAAAGTTTTGCAAATTTATAAATGAAATGGATAGATTTATGATAGACATGAGTAGGATCCGATGAACGTGTGAAGTTAGGCTAACGCATTATCCTTTTCACTCGCCTGTGTAAGGGTAATACATACAGGTGGAGATAGAAAAGTGTGCCACCACTGTTTTTTCCTTTATTAGGGTAGGAAAATGATTTTTTATTTTTATTTTAATGAAAATTGTTTCATTAAAATAATGTAAAAAAGAATACAATACAAATACGTTGGGCATCCCCATGAGATAACGTCTGTGCCTTACATGTTCTACACCATCATAAATGATACATTCAAATCAGAGTTTCAATAAAGCTTGGAAATAAACGAAACATTAGAAATTTGATTTTTTTCACAATTGCTTTGACACCTGACTTTTTGATTCTCAAAGATGGCACGATTTTGTGCATTCCAAATATGGTACTTGGGGGATGTAAAAAACAAATGAAAATCGTAGGGAGATGAAAAGGACAGTGGCTTAGGATGCTAGGACTAAGAATTTATGAACTATAACTCATTGTATGGTCTAGGGAGGGATTAATTTAAGGCCAAAAATTGTAGATTGTCAAGAGTTTTATGTAAGCCAAACCATGACAAAATGGACATGGCGAAAAAACTGGTAATTAACTGGATGGTTACTTCTATAACAAACCAACCTTGCTTATAATCGAGCGCGTTTTCTTCCTTAATCGGGGGTATCGGGGGAGATCCTCAATGAAAACACACACACAAACTCGGGGTCTTTTATCGAATCTCCTCGAATATTGGGTTAAAGCTAAGTTTTTCGGTCTTATTTTCGGGTTAGACTTGAATAAGACTTGAAACTCGATGGTCCAGCACCATTTAAATAGTAAAATTTTTGTTTCTCTCTGTATATATCTTGTCCAAATGAGGTTTAGAGAATAGATTTCATGATATAATATGTTAGTACAAATGTACAATAACACATGCTACAATAACACTCACCTTACTCAACTGAGTCAATAACATATTGTAATGCAACACTTATTAATGTTTGTAGTGACATAATCATCTCTCGATAGAACTCGAATGAGGATCTTTATTACATGTGGTGATATATTATACTAGATATATTTATTGTAATATGAAGTGTAGCACCATATGTAGCAGAATATATATATTTATTATAACATGAAGTGTAGCATCATGTGTAGCAGAATATCTCCGTTGGTTCAACATGACATTAATACAAAACTACGATTTTTATTGTAATAGTAATTAAAAAAAGAGAAAGTGATATGTGTTTATTGAAGCTTAGGGAGTGGCTGGCTTTCATTTTCTAGTGAATTTTGGCTGACTTCCCTAGTAAATAAATGATAATGTACGGATTAAATACATGGAAAACAAGTAAACGTAGAAGAAAGGGAAATTTCAGAAAGGAATATGACTAAACATAGCCAACTTGCCAAGAACATAGTGGTCCGCAGCGTTAAATAGACTTGCATTTTGCTACGCCCTATGCCTATTTATTAATAGTATTGATGGATTGCACCCTCGTTGGGACCAACTCACAATTTTGGTCACTTAACACAGTGATATCTATTTTCTTTGGTACGACATGGATCAAATTCACCCACTTACTATCAAATATATGATATTATCTCTTCCTCGAAAAGTTTTAGGATTTCTTTCACTACCACTTCTTTCATCACCGATTTTAGTTTTCTTTAGAATTCTCTTACCGGTTTGACATCATTTTCCATATGAATTCTATGCATGCAAATAAAAGCAAATAAAAGGGCTTATGCCTTTGATATCTGCATGTGTCTAACCAATTGCAGTTTTGTGCTCTTTAAGGAGTGTGGCTAACCACTCTTTTGTTCTTCGGTCAATCCCTTCGAGATGATCATTAGCAAGTTCTCATTAACTAACGATAGCTTTTAGATTTGTGAGAAAAGTTAAATCTTGAAATCTAACAACCGAGATAGCTGCAATTGATAAATCTAGTTTTGTTGATTTATTTAGATTAAATATATTATGATAGCACAACACATCTAATCTATCCTACTCGTGTACCAATCATTCATGACAATTACGGATCATTGAATTCATGGTTAGCAGTAGAAAATCCTATATCGAATTAAATTGTCAGATTAATCGATATATAATATTCATAGAATTAAATCCTAAATCAACAAATACTTGGACTAACAAGAATATTAAATCTAAACACAAATACCTCACAATGATAAATTAAACATTAAAAACAACCCTTAAATCAGAATATAAAATTATCCAAGCATGTCTTGGTTTACAATCTCCATAAAAATAAATAAAGAAAGGGAAAGTACTAGAATCGTGGAGAAAATCCTTGTATCCTATTTTTTCTATTCTTCACGTGAGTTTTTTTTGGGAGAAGGTTGGGAGATTTTCTTATTGATTATGCCGCCTCCCTCCTTCTTCACGTTTTGTAGGTTATTCAAAATAAAAAATGGGTCCAAAAAACATTAAAACCCAATAATCTAAAAAATAATAATCTAATCACTAAAAATAAAAGATACCTAAAAAATATCCTTCCTTGATATAAAAATTCCTTAATTCTCACTAGGCAGCTGAAGAGTAGTCACAAGGCGTGATCACGCCTTGACCAAAAACCACTTCTGAATTTTTCTGTTTCAAGTCCTTCCACTAAGATTATATCGCCAACTTTAATTGTGATATAAAATCATATTTTTTAGCTCGGATTTATCGTAAGAGCATAAAACTTCCTCCTATAAAAAAATCGCAACAAAATGTGTCAACTAAGCAAGTTGAAATTGATAACAATGAGAGATACGACAATAAAAATGCAAGCTATTACGAGCCTCACTTATGAACTCTTTAAAACAACTTACGCCATCGACCAAACATGGTCTAATATGTAAAGTAAGCATTGATGTCAAGATTTTAAATCAATCTAGAGAAATGTTTTCGTACCTATATTTTTCAGAGGGTTGATTGGGATTTAACTCTCAGATCTAACATGTTTTTCATTTTTTCGCTCTAAACTTTAAAATCTAAATATTATATTACTTATACCCAATTTAAGTTGATTAATACTCAATTTAATTCATTTGATACCTGAAATACATATATTTATACCTTACTTTCAACAATATGTACATTATTGTCCCAAGAAAATGTTAAGATTTAAAATTTACAAAATAATAATTATATACTTAATTTAATTCAATTGATATTTAAAATTTATATATTTGTGATATAATATCAATCATTTGTACATATATTTATTGTTTTAGTTTTCTTGTCTTATATATGACATAAAATAATTATACCAAATTAAAATATTATTGATACTTGAAACACATAAATTTATGATATAATTTCAACTATATATATCCATTTGACTAAAAAATATCATGAAACTGAAATGATAAAAACATGTGAGTCCAGAGAGCTCAAATTGAGTTTTTTGACACGATGATCGAATCTTAAGATATATTTGACACAGGTAAGATTATGTACCTATTTGGCATATCGAATTAATATAAGATAGATTATATTATATTAAATGACGACGAATTTAACGCGTGCACTTAAAAGAAATAATTCTAATCAAATCCCTCCAACAAAACCAATAAGTTTTTTAATTTCATAAAAAAAACTTTTTACATATACTTTTTTTTTCAATAAATCTGAACATTTATATCTATACATAATTGCAATTTACAGTAATTTAAAAAAAAAAGGTTACAGGATTTAGGTACGGATGTACTTGACTGAAATGATACATAGCATGTGCACTTTTTATTTTTGGAAATATTAATTGATTGCGACTAAATCTCTACCAGATATGTTTGTCCAATAATTGACCATTAATCAGTCGAGGCCCAGGTCCACGCATCTATTTTTGTAGTAAGTTGATTATGAAACGATCTCACGAATTTTTTGTTGTGAGACGGATCAAATCTATCGATATTCATAATAAAAAGTAATATTTTTAGAATTAAAAGTAATACTTTTTCATGGATAACCCAAATAAGAGATCCGTCTCACAAAATACGACCCGTGAGACCGTCTCACACGAGTTTTTGCTCTATTTTTTTGGGAATTTTTTTTCTTTCTGATTAATATGGAATCGTAGTTGGTATCATTCGATATACGTTGGATGAATTTAAGTTAAAATAATATTCTGCAAACTTATGTAAGAAGATAAACTTTTATAGTTGAATCTGAAATTTGAGATTTTTGTATTAGATTAACTATAACATCGACAAAATAAATAAATCTAGAGTCGATGTGTGAATGAAAAGATGGTGGGTATGAAAGCACTATATTATTTATCTATCAAATGTCCGTAAAATTTAAAATAATTCAGCACACACATTATATAAAAATAAAATAATATAAGATACTGGTTCAATTATATATATATATATATATATATATATTTATATATACACTCCATGGTGATTTATGGAGCATGCGTCACAAAAATAAGAAGACGTGTGATTCAACTTTATATTAATTTAAGTAACGCACATCTTTAATTAATCTTATTAAAACAATAACACATTTTAGTACATAAAAATAGTGGGATGTCACTAATCTAATTTACCTTTAGGCTTTTGTATAGGGAGCAAAAAAGAAATTGGAATGGTGGATTTAAAATTCAACACTGATTAGAGCATGGATCATACGAGATACATCAAATTTGAAAAATACACCCATACTCCGTTCACGAGTAAGGATTGTGCGTATCGAACATAAATAACCATAAAAAATCCCCTAAAAAATCATCAAAGTTTTCGAAATATAACCCCAACTCTCTTTTTTAAATCAAGATTTTATGTCGATGGCACAAAAGTTCAACGCATAAATCAGCTCAAAAAATCCGCTCTCACGACGGATCAAGGATAGAAGAGTAAAATCAAGAATTATTATTATTATTTTATAGATTTTATTGATGATACCCCATAAGGATCTGTGTCATCATTAACCCGGTCTGGTACTTGGATAGCCCAGATCATTGCCAATGTACCGGTTACTTTCCTAGAGACTCGGGCAAGTCTTCTCTTCCCGGGCATTGCGGCTCTTCCCGGGCAATTATCATCATAAGCCCGGGCTTTCCACCAACAACTCGAGTACTCTATTACCCGGGCCACCTCGAAACTTGCACCATACTCGAGTGTGATTGGTACATGTAGTCTAATCTGTCAAAACAACTTGAGTTTGGAGTATTCTAGAAGTCATCAGAAGCTACAAGTATGGACAGCCGACTTGCCATACTTAGTAGGTGGCACAAGAATCGAGATACCTACCCCATTTTCTACAGGTATGAGCAACCGACTTGCCATACTTAGTAGGTGGCACAAGAATCGAGATACTTACCCCATTTTCTACTATAAATAGCATGTATTAATGTCATTTAAACATTCTGAAATATTTGAACTCTAAGCATTACACATATTTTCTCTCAAATATTGCTTGTGTTCATCTTCAACCTGATGACTTTAGTATCGGAGTGGCTACGCCGGACACCCCTCCGGCGCCCATTCACGAGTTCCTTTCATTGTTTGCAGGTGTTAATCCAAGCCATTACCTTCACTCAAATTCTCCAACACTATAAATTATTGATTTGATTCGTTGGAGCTTCTAACCCGGCTCACCCATCTCAGCGAGATCATATCACTTGAAAACAATCAAATTTCATTCTTCAACAAAGGTTAGGCTTTGATAGGAATATGTATTGATATTAAAATTAAAAAGTATCAATTCTTTTCAAGAGTTAGATCTTGTGGAGTCTATATTTCACCAGAGGAACTTTATTAGCTTTTAGTCATGTTGATGCAATTTTTTCAAAGTTGGAAACTAAAAAAATAGTAGTAAACTAATTAAAGACAAGTAATCTTAAAATGGACATTGTAAGAAGTTTAAATAAATTCCTTCCCCCCACCCCTTTTTTTCCTTCCAATGGCCGACCTTAAAAAATATATAAAAGTCATGTACATTGCATTAAAAAAAGAGGGACAATTAGTGTAACAAGTTACTTTATGACAAAACTTTTCTAATTCACACAATATATAAAATCAAAGATTGGACAAAAATTTGTGTGAGACGGTCTCACGGGTAGTATTTTGTAAAACATATATCTTATTTGGGTCATCCACGAAAAAGTATTACTTTTTATGCTAAGAGTATTACTTTTTATTGTGAATATCGGTAGGATTGACCCGTCTCACAGATAAAATTCGTGAGATCATCTTACAAGAGACCTACTCCAAAGATTGACAGATCATGATCATTCAAAATTGGGTTTTTTTTTTTAAAGCAGATTATTACATTTATAATGAACTTTTGTATAAATATATGTGAACAATAGCTCATATGGTTAAGTTTATTTTATGCACTAGTCACTTTACACGTGACACGTATATATTTTTAGTCGGTTTATAGATTATATAATGATATCAAAACTAGTTATTCAAGATCTTTCCATTTTAATTATAAAATAATATAAATTATAAGATGTTTTCGCGAGTTTGTGAACTCTTATAATATATATATATATATATATATTCTTTAAATAATAATTTGAGGGAAAAGAGATTAGATAATAATTTTCGTGGCACATACATTGTGTGTATCAAATACTATATTTCACGAGAAGTTGGTAAAAAATTCGACAAATATTTAAAAGTATTTATTTAAAATACAATGACATTTTTTTTAAATAGAAGAAAACTATCAAATCCCAAGTCTAACTCCTTCAAATCTGCCACCATTTTACCCAATAAAATTTAGTAAATTGTAAAAAAGTTGGTCAAAATTGGGTTGAAAATTTGAATCAGCAAGTTGACTACTATGATCCCCTCTTGGATTCCATTTTTATATTTCAGATCCAAAAATTTTAAAAAACCATATTATAAAAATATATTTCCCTTAGAAAAACATTAAACTTAAACTATTCATCTACCTATACATCATAACCATTCACGTATTAATCAAACTAATACTTTCTTGTGGCTTCAAAATCTTTCATTTTTTGGTGAAAAATCTTAAAATCACACTTAATTTTTACCATAAATACCCAATTTTATGTTAAATTTCACAGTGTATAAGTATCATTATGATCAACTTCATCGAGTCGATGAGACAATGACTTATAATCTGACAACAAGATCTCAACCTCGAAACGAGTCATATCTAAGACTCGATTATAACAAAAATCATCCTCAATCTCAAAAATAATAATCAACTTCATTGAGATAGCTCACAAATCGACTTACATTGATTATGACACTTGAGATATCTAGCGCTCATTTTCGCTTTATCATTTAATAAATTTACTATGTTTCCGCCGCATATTTAAAAATTCAATATAAAAATTATAAATTAATGGGTTTTTATTTAATCTAAATATTAGCCAATTAAATTGAGAATGGTTTTTGTATGAAGAAATTCAGGTAACATTTTTATTTTGCTACCTAAAAAATGTTCATGTTTTACTTCTCCATTCAACTTGATGGGTTGTGTTATTTTTATGCTATGATAAATTTTTATAAAAAGATAATTGAATGGAAATTGGGTGAATGAATTCAAGGAGTAGGCCTGAGAGGCCATGTGCAGTTATGGTTCTTGGCATTTTTGTTCCATCTCAACTATCCTACCAAACATATAGAAATCTTTAATTTCGAGATTATATTTTACTAGAAAAGAAAAAAAATCCAAAATAGAAATGGAAAGATCATTATTTACTCCCAAATGATTTGTATATGTACCGTGAAAAAGTTTGGAGCATGAATGCGTGATTATAGTTCGGGAGCCTAAAAGACAAGCAAAAGCAAAGTGAAAATTTTGTTATTTTTGAACAGCTTTTAGTCCCATCATTCTTTATTTGAAAATAAAATATTATAAAGATAATAAATTATGTAGGAAATGCAAAAGCAATGCATTCTGCTGACTGTTCACTCTAATCACCGGCTCCATTCCCTTGTCGGATTGATATTGGTGGGTTGGCCTCTTGAGTTGTCTTTGAATTCTATCTAATCTAACATGAGAAAGATCCAATCTTTATAACTTGGCTGCCTTTGGTTTTCCATCGTCTGTAGGAATTCCTGCTGCTTTTAACAGCTTGTGTTCGTGGTGTTTCTTGCATAAGCTTTGGTCTGGGGGCTTGTTCTTTGGTGGAAAAAAAAGGTATAAAATGGGGGAGAAGACCGAGGTTCTTGATGCTGTGTTGAAGGAAACTGTGGATTTGGTATGGATCTGTTAACCGACATTCTTAATTTTCTTGAATATGGGGTCTCTTTTCGTTTTGATTTTCTCTTTACTCCTTTTTTGCGTGTATTGTTGAAGGAAAACATCCCCATTGACGAAGTGTTTGAGAATCTGAGATGCACGAAAGATGGTCTGACGACTGAGGCTGCTCAAGAAAGATTAGCCATTTTTGGGCACAACAAGCTTGAGGAGAAGAAGGTGCTGATGGAATAGCTGAAGTTTTTGTTTTTGGTTTTTAAAATTACTGTTCTTGGGAATTTTGATGTTGAGAGGGGTAGATCATAATTTAGTGTATTTTGGGTGGTGGAAATTACATTATAAAAAAAAAATAATAAGACTTAGTGACTGCTATATTTGTTCCCATATTGTATGCCCCCTTATGTTAGTTTTTGGATTATGCGTCATCTTTTTACCTCGTAAAGAAGTTTTGATGCAGATATATTATATCTTATTTTATCCTTTTCTCGATCTTTTTGGCTTGTTTATGGTTTGAATTAGCAGTTCTTTCAAAAAGTTTGATGTTTTTGAGGGCAAATGCTTGAATTTGCGACTGCTGGCTATTTTAAAAACAAATCTTGTGAATTTAATCATTATATATGATGTTTTCCCTCAAATGTTGGTGTTCTCAGGAGAGCAAATTATTGAAATTCTTGGGGTTTATGTGGAATCCTCTTTCATGGGTTATGGAAGCTGCGGCTATCATGGCAATTGCCCTCGCAAATGGAGGAGTAAGGGCCCACTTTTTGAACTCAAAATTGGTTAAGAGTGCTTCTCTGGGGAATGTAGTGATTCTTGGTTTAAATTTTACAGGGAAAGCCTCCGGACTGGCAGGATTTTGTGGGCATTATCACTTTACTTATGATAAACTCGACTATTAGTTTTATTGAGGAGAATAATGCTGGGAATGCAGCAGCTGCTCTTATGGCCCGTCTTGCTCCAAAAGCAAAAGTTCGATGATTATTTTTGTTTTGAGTTCCTATGAATGGTTGTCTTTCTCGTGCTAATCTGATTGATAGTTGTTCTGTGAAGGTTCTTAGAGATGGTAGATGGACTGAGGAGGATGCTTCCATTTTAGTACCCGGTGATATAGTCAGCATTAAACTCGGAGATATAATTCCTGCTGATTCTCGTTTACTTGATGGCGATCCTCTGAAAATTGATCAGGTGCGTGTCCATGATTTCACGGTTGGTTTACCTGATTCGAGTTTAGTTTTATCTAGTATGATCACGATAAAACATGCAGTCCGCTTTGACGGGCGAGTCCCTCCCTGTGACAAAAGGTCCAGGAGATGGTGTTTACTCTGGTTCCACCTGCAAACAAGGAGAAATCGAGGCTATTGTAATTGCCACAGGGGTTCACACGTTTTTTGGGAGGGCTGCTCACCTCGTTGATAGTACTAATCAAGTGGGGCACTTCCAAAAGGCAAGTTGTTGAAGTAGAAGATTGTTGTTCCATAGCTTGAATTTCTGTTTATATAGTCTCAAATTTTAGATGTGTTTTATGACGGTGACAATCAGGTTTTGACTGCAATTGGAAACTTTTGCATTTGTTCAATTGCCGTGGGGATGATTATAGAGATTATAGTGATGTACCCTATTCAGCATCGGAAATATCGTCCTGGTATTGACAATCTTCTTGTGCTTCTCATTGGAGGAATTCCAATTGCCATGCCTACTGTCCTTTCAGTTACAATGGCCATCGGTTCTCATCGTTTGGCTCAACAGGTTTGAATTATTCCTATATATTATTATTTGGTTATTTGATCCCCATCCGTTTGGGATTAAAATTAAAATAGTACCGAGACATCGACTTTTATGTAGGGAGCTATTACGAAGAGAATGACAGCCATAGAAGAGATGGCTGGCATGGATGTACTTTGCAGTGATAAGACGGGGACACTGACACTTAACAAGCTCACAGTTGACAAGAATCTCATCGAGGTAAAGTGGCACTGTTGAGTTTATTATTGGTGCTTTTAAACCTTACCTTCTACTCCGACTTTTGTCCACAGGTTTTTGCCAAAGGTGTTGATGCAGATACTGTCGTTTTGATGGCAGCCCGAGCCTCTCGTACTGAAAACCAGGATGCCATCGACTGTGCAATAGTTGGGATGCTTGCTGATCCGAAGGAGGTACTGTCCTCTGCTTTATAATTCTACTGTAAGATAGAGGTTTCTCCTTTCTTGAATTGTTTATTTTGATCCATAACAGGCACGAGCTGGAGTTCGAGAAGTACACTTTCTTCCTTTTAACCCTACTGACAAGCGAACAGCATTAACTTACATAGACAATGAAGGAAAATGGCACAGGGTCAGTAAAGGTGCACCAGAGCAGGTATAATCTATCCTTGTCTTATGTGTTTTTGACTATTTCTTTGATGGTAATTTTAATATTTCCTTGGAACACACATTTTAGATTTTAAACCTAGCACGCAATAAGTCAGAGATAGAGCGGAGGGTCCATGCTGTGATCGATAAGTTTGCAGAAAGAGGTTTAAGGTCACTTGCCGTGGCATATCAGGTAGGTTCCAGGATTTTAGTTACCATAATGATAGTGACTGATTGAACCATTGCTACAGCTTTGATGGTATATCTTCGGTATCTTCTTGCAGGAGGTTCCCGAAAAATCAAAAGAGAGTGCTGGAGGACCATGGCAGTTCATTGGTCTTATGCCTCTCTTTGATCCACCAAGACATGACAGTGCAGAAACAATAAGAAGGGCATTAGATCTCGGAGTAAATGTCAAAATGATAACCGGTAGAACTCTTGTTTCGACTTAATGCTATAACTTTAGTTAGATAAGCTTCATGGACCATCTTGATACATTTGGTTTCAAGAGTTCATTTAGTAGTAAGTTGATTTTGACAGGTGACCAACTTGCTATTGGAAAAGAAACTGGACGAAGGTTAGGAATGGGAACGAATATGTATCCTTCTTCAGCTTTACTGGGACAAAATAAGGATGAATCAATTGCTGCTCTGCCAGTTGATGAGCTCATTGAAAAAGCCGATGGTTTTGCTGGTGTTTTCCCTGGTACTTTACTTTCTTGCTACTATAAACCTTATATACCTACTAGTGGACAATGCATGTTATAAAAAATCATATACAGTAAAATCTCAATAAATTAATATTCGATTAAATTTATAACTTATCTAAAATAATATTTTTTTATGAGTCCCAACTAGAGCCGGTTTACTAAATTAATAATTTCGATAAATTAATAAAGTAAGAATGTTTGAGATTTTTATATAAATCCATGGTCTCATCAATTTTATAAATTAATAATTCTATAAAATTTACCAGCATTACCATGATTATTTAATAAAATATGATTCTATTGTTTTATTTTTTTAATTTAATTATATTGTTGATATTCTATTTTTGTTTGTTTATGTGGTGAAATTTATTTGATTAGTCAATACAATGTATATTATTTAATAAAAAATCAATGCCTACGTAGGAAGAGATGTTTTATTGTACGATCAATTGACAATTTTCGGAATAATATTTATACTCCAAATATTTTAACTTTTGTTAAATATGTTGTCTGATGTTGTTCAGAGCACAAATATGAAATAGTAAAGCGTCTACAAGCTAGGAAGCATATATGTGGAATGACTGGTGATGGAGTAAATGATGCTCCTGCTTTGAAGAAAGCTGACATTGGGATTGCTGTTGCGGATGCAACTGATGCAGCTCGTAGTGCTTCCGATATTGTTCTTACTGAACCTGGCCTAAGTGTTATAATTAGTGCTGTTTTAACCAGTCGGGCAATCTTCCAGCGGATGAAAAATTACACGGTACAACTTTTGTTGGTCTAAATGTGAGGTCAATTTTTTTTATACCATTTAAAGAATGATTGCTTACCATGAGTTTATGGGCCTAACTGATTGCACATGATATCTTGAACTCTTCAATAATTATCTCTTTTTCAGATTTATGCTGTTTCAATTACTATTCGTATTGTGGTAAGTTATTGTCCTTTCTGTTTATGGGTTTTGATTTACTTTTGCATTTGGTTGATAATTTTTGAAGAACAGTTTGATCTCTCTTTCGTTGCTATATACAGCTTGGCTTCATGATGTTGGCCCTGATATGGGAATTTGACTTCCCACCTTTTATGGTGCTTATCATTGCAATACTCAATGACGGTTAGTCTTGTTAACCATTCTTGTCGTCGCCCTGGTTGTCAAGAGGTTCATGTTCGGAGCTAAGAATGACCTTTAGCCTTTCGAGTCTTCGGACTCACTGGTTTTGACCGTGAGCAAAAATGTTGATTTTATAAAAAATGTTAGAAAGGCTAATGCCTTTTAGGCTTTAGCATGGCGTATTTTTTCTATTATCGTTTTTTACTTTCCAAAGACTGTGAATTCCCCATGGATTCAATTACTGTTGCATGAAATCTTGCGCTGTAACTATTGCATCTCTTGTCAATTTTCATTGAACTCTTGTGATTTAAAGGGTTTCAATGTGACCATGTAGGTACCATTATGACCATCTCAAAAGATAGAGTGAAACCATCTCCTCTACCTGACAGCTGGAAGCTCGCTGAGATTTTTGCAACTGGAGTAATTCTTGGTGGTTACTTGGCCCTGATGACTGTAATATTCTTTTGGGCAGCATACAAGACAAATTTCTTCCCGGTAGGCTTATCTTTAAAGTTTCTGCATCTTTTGTAGATCTCAAACTAAATGCTAAATTTGTCTCTTTGCATTTTCATGTCAGTCCAATCAGGTTCCGAGATGCTGTTACTCTTATTTTGTGACTTCTTGAATGATGCTCAAGTTTATGTATCTTAATTTAAATTCATATTAGTCAAAAGTTTGAGAAATTTTTTGTTTCCTTTTTGTGATTTTCCATGCTTGGTAATTTATTTAACGATCTGTTAACCTATTTTTTAGGAGTCAAATTGTTAATTTTTTCATAACTTTCTGCTATTAAATTGCTAGCGAGTATTTGGGGTGTCGACTCTGGAGAAAACGGCCCATGATGACTTCAGAAAGCTTGCTTCAGCAATATATCTTCAAGTGAGCACCATCAGTCAAGCTTTAATATTTGTTACAAGATCCCGAAGCTGGTCATATGTCGAGCGTCCTGGTTTATTACTCGTGTCAGCATTTTTTATTGCGCAACTGGTTAGTATCTATTTCTTCGAGCCAGTGTACAAAAAAGCGTTATTTTTCCTAGTAAATCTTGACCTGTTGTGGTTCCTGTCGAGCAGGTTGCTACGTTGATTGCTGTATATGCAAACTGGGGCTTTGCAGCAATTGAAGGAATTGGATGGGGTTGGGCAGGAGTGATTTGGCTTTACAATATCATTTTCTATATCCCCCTTGATATTATCAAATTTCTAATCCGCTATGCTCTTAGCGGGAGGGCGTGGGACCTTGTTCTCGAGCAAAGGGTAAATTTATACTTCATCAGTATTATGTACTCACTCGTTTCTTTCATTCTTGACGTTTTGCCTTCTCTGTTGCAGATTGCTTTCACTAGGCAAAAGGATTTCGGAAAAGAACAGCGTGAGCTTAAGTGGGCACATGCGCAAAGAACCCTTCATGGCCTGCAAGTACCGGATACCAAATTGTTCAACGAAACTACTAATTTCTCAGATCTCAATCAGTTGGCTGAGGAAGCGAAAAGAAGAGCTGAAATTGCTAGGTAAGGATGACTTTTACTCTTGAACGCTACTTAGTTTTGTCGATATCTCCAAGGATGAATAATCTTCTTGCTTGTCAAAGGAGATCTCATATTTTTGCTTAGTAGAAAGGGAGACGGGCTGTTTCATGAGCCCAACGACCTCAAGACTGAGTGATGCACGACTTAAGAACATGCTTATATGTAAGAGTTTGATTATCTTGAGTTTCTAACTAATTCGTTAAGAAACTGCCAATGTGTGTACAGGTTGAGGGAGCTTCATACGCTTAAAGGTCACGTTGAATCTGTGGTGAGGCTGAAGGGTCTGGACATAGATACTATTCAGCAGGCATACACTGTATGAGAAATCAAACCACATTTCAATGGTTTAAATGTGTTAGTTATGAGTTTATATTAGAAACGACCTATTCCGATTCCCATGCATCAGCAGAAGCATATTTTTCGAGATTATCGGATGTGGCCCCCTTTTATGATCAAGTTTGGGCATGAAACTTGTCCACATTTGAGGGAAAAAACATGAACTTATATTATGTTATTATATGTTTGTATGAAACTTGAAGCTTATACAGTTGATGCTGGTTTGTAGTGTACATGGAGTAATAAACTAAGTGCCACTTTGTCGTTTCATACTTGTTTATTTGGATTTCTATCATCATTTAATTGTGGATTAGTTCAACTTTCAAGTGTGTGTCAAGATGCGCAAGCTCGAAACCTTCGAAATCTTCAAAAAAACTAGAAATGACTAAACCGGCATCAGTCGGGCCGAGTGATTGTCCTTCATATTTTTGGCCTCCATTTCCACTGTTCTGCTTCTGTCACCAACTCCTACTCCCTTGTATCTGTACCACCTAGCGCATACCAAAAAGCATACAAAATTCAAACCACATCTCCCCGCAACCAAGTAGTAGAAATAGTCCGACCTGCCCTTGTTGTCTTGTTGAGATCCTCTGGCAGCCAGTTCCCGCCCGACATCCCTTCGGTCATGTGGTGCACCACCAATATCAACAAACTATACACATAATATGAAACCGAAAAACTCACGGAAGAAAAATGCCCCAGAAACACTCATATTCTCCGGGAACTGCTTATAGTAGAACTCCAGCTGAGCGTTGGCTAAAAATGCCTCAGCGAGTCCACTTGAGGCCAGCTGAGGAACCAACCACATCGAAGACATGGACGAAACCATACCCGTCCTTACCATATTTCTTCCACGCTCTTCCACCACAGCCCCGACGATCGACTCCACTATAGTTATGCACCTTCTTTTCCCATGATTCTCCGCAGTAACAGGACGATGAAGATGATGTAAGATGCGGCTGGTTTATGGAATTTTGTGTTGCCAAGATGTCTGTCGGATCGAAGAGCTTGGAAAACTATGCAATGCTGCTGTGCACCCAAATGGTAGATGATGGCTATGAGAGAAACTGGGATGACCCTAAGCACACATTTTGCTTCTTCAATCTGCTGCAGAGGTTCCATTTGGATTAATTTAGTCTTCTGCAGTTGTGATTGCGGCTTTGTCCAAGAATCTGAAGACAATAAAGAATCTTAAACCGAGCAATCATAAGATCTAAGTTGTCACTGTGAAAACGACCGAAAGATTGTGTTAGAATCGATGAAATTCAAATATATCTAAATGAAAGTCATTTACAATCCATCTCTCGAATCTCTCAATGATATCCCTCGACCCAGACACAATCTAACTCTATATTAATTTCATTCTATAACAAAAATATAAATTTATGTGTAATTCCATAAAAAAAATTATTTAAAAAAATAGATAAACTTTTCAATGAACAAGCCCAATAAACCATATAGATCGAAACTTGGACTTAATCTAAGTATATGGATATCACAATTGATAATAGTGATGCAACTCAAATATTTTCGAAACATATGATATCAAAAGCGAGTAAACCGCAACTTCGTAGTATAGCGACCGAAGTGAGTTTCGCTGAGATAAGCTCCGACCAAGGTGGTAAGATTTGTGCTGCCATTGAACACATTAAGAAGCGTGGTCGCAGAAATGCGCTTCATATTGAAAAATAT
The DNA here is from genome assembly GCF_025594145.1 of Primulina tabacum. Lineage (NCBI taxonomy): Eukaryota > Viridiplantae > Streptophyta > Magnoliopsida > Lamiales > Gesneriaceae > Primulina > Primulina tabacum. The sequence continues at coordinate 35,512,026 of NC_134561.1, read as the reverse complement.
AGTCAGATACACATAAAGTGCCAATGGCTCCAAACTTCTCAAAAGACTCATTCGCTGAAGAAAATTAAATGGAAAAACCAAGAAAATAAAAAAATAAAAAGTTAACCAAAAAAGAGTATTTAATATATTTTGTGACCAAACTTGCAAATTCAATAAAAGTTTTTCAATATCAAACCTGTTGAGTATAGAGAGAAAATACAGAAGACGATCGATAATATGTAAAACTAAAAATAACATAATCTCAATCTGTTTAATCTGTCGTGTGACAAAGTTGATCAAGTAAAAGTTAACTTCAATTTCGAAAAAATTATTTCTTATATGCTTATATTAATACTGATTTGAAATTCAATTGAATCTAAGATTAATGTATTTCGCGAGTCTCATAAAAATTGGGTCATAGACTAAAGCTTCTCGAGCCACGGGAACCGTGCATAAGTCAAGAAGACAAAAAATTGTGTGAGACGGTCTCACGGATCGTATTTTGTGAGACAGATCTCTTAACATATATTAATCTAAATGACTTCAATTTTTTTTTAATTTTATCTAGTCAGATTTAGTGTTTATTCAAGATACGGGATTTTTTTGGATATCCATTGGCACATGATTGAGTGAAGTGTGGACTAGAAATCATTAATTTTTCATGTAGCATTCAAGGTACGTCATCTAAAGAATGATACGTTTTCATGTGTATGTGTAAATATCGAATTTCTTTTATGTAATCATAATTTTTTATAAAGATAATTTTGGTAGGAGTAATTTTCTTATTTAATTTTTCATTTAGTGGGTTGAATCAAGCTACTAGATAATTTTTTTGGAAGTAATTTTCTTATTTAGTGAGTCGAGTCAAGCTATCTGGAGTAGCTCGGTCAAAACTCGACTCGAGATCGATTTGACCGAACTTGAATCGAGTAGACTGTTTCATGAGCTGCTCGAGCACGAGCTGCTCGAGCAATATAAATAAATATTTAAACCATAAATTAAAATACACAAAAACTTCTGTGCGATCGTATCACATGTCAATTTTGTGAAACTGATTTTTGATTCGACTCGACTCATGAAATATATATATATATATATATATATATATATATATATATATATATATGAGTAGATCTCTTGTGAGACGATCTCACGAATCTTTATCTGTGAGATAGGTTAAACCCTACCTATATTCACAATAAAAAGTAATACTCTTAGCATAAAAATTAATACTTTTTCATGGATGATCCAAATAAGAGATCCGTCTCACAAAATACGACCCGTGAAACCGTCTGACACAAGTTTTTGCTTATAACTCGTCGATTTACCAAAAACTCTAGCTCGTGGTAATTATGCAACTCAAATTTTTTAAACTACATAGCAGCTCAAACATCATGATTAGATGACTCTACCAAACATTATTGCAACTCAGTAATTAGAGATGTATTTTTTTTTTCCTTATTTGTGAAGTATCTCACTTTAATAATGAAATCATACATTTATTTTAACCTTATCGATATTATATCCAAGTAACTCTGTCTGAATAATAAATTTCAGTTTTCTTAAAACAAGGAAAATGAACTTTTCAAAAAAAAAAACAAAAACAAGGAAAATGAATGGAAAACAATCCCACTTCATATTTTGTGATTTCTTACTATATTTTATTTATGAGAATAATATAATATACTATAAAAATATTGTTAATTTCCTATACAACATATTTATTTTCCTTTTCTTTTTCCACAATTTCAACACCAATATTATCTGCTACCTCCACCCCCTTATACCTATACCAATGGGCACAAACAACAAAATAGCAAAAATTCAAAGCACACAGCCCCGCCACCAAGTAGTAGAAGTAATCCAACCTCCCCTTATTCAAATCCTCCGGCAGCCAGTTCCCCGACGGCGACCCCTCTGTCATCCTATGCAACCCCGTTATCAAGAATCCGTTCAAGTAACCTGCCGCCGCCATCCCGCAAAAGAAGAAAGACCCCGCAATGCTCCTCATATTCTCAGGAAACTGCTTGTAGTAAAACTCCACCTGACCTATCGCGCAAAACCCTTCTGCGAGCCCCGCAATGCACAGCTGCGGGACGAGCCATAAAGCCGACATGGACGACACGTCCCCACGGGGTGAATGCGCCCCAGGATGGCTGAGCACCATCCCCCGCCTCTTCTGTTCGACAAATGCCGAGACCAACGACTCGATGATTGTCAAGAAAATGCCGATGCCTATTCTTTGGAGGATCGTGATCCCGCCTTCTTTCTTGGTGATCCTCCGGAGGGAGGGGACGATGATCCGGTCGTAGATGGGGAGCCAAATTGTGAGGGTTAGCATGGTGAAGACACTGTAAGTGGCGGGTGGGATTTGGAAGCTAGTGGAGGCGAGATGCCTGTCGGATTGCATGGCTTGGAAGACGATGTACTGCTGCTTCTCGCCGACTTGGTAGAAGATTGAGGCAGCCCAGATGGGTATCACACGGAGGATGCATTTGACTTCTTCGATCTGCTGCATGCTACAGAGCTGCCATGGATTGGATTGGGATCCATTGGGGTTGAGCTGGTCCTCTGCTGTCCTTACTGCTGCTTTGTCCAGAAATCTAGGCACGAATTTGTGCGGAATATTAGTAAGATTTGGTACTTTAACATTTTGAGTATTCAACAATATTTAGTACCACAAGAGGAAATAATTTTTTTGATCCATTAGCTTGTTGTTTAGTCTATTAATTTTTCAAAAGTTTGGTTCCGTAGGCTAACTTTTAATTTTCTATTATATTCATCGAATTGAACAAATTAATATTTTTCGATATCATGTCTGTATTTTCGTTATCACATTAGCAATTAAATCAAAATAAGCAAAAATTGAAAGTTAACGTATCAAACTCAAACTTTGAAAATTCCATGAACAAAAAAATTATTTTCCCAACAAATAATATATATTATCATATAAGTGGAGGAAAAATAGAAAGCCAATTTATCTTTTTAGAATTAAAATCTAGACAATTAGATATATAGAAGCCAAATATCAATATAAATGGCTAATTTTACCTACTAAATATGATATCAAAAGGACCAAATATCTATCTATATATATAAACCAATATAGAGGATCAATTTTAGAAATTGATATCCATTTTGAATTACTTTGTATATCCAATAAAATAAAATAATATAACAATATCTAATTTACCAAGCATTTAAAAATGTATAAGCCTAAAATATATAAATAAAACTAATAAACAAATATAATATATAGTTGGTTGTTGAATAATCAAACATAAAAATTGACAATATAATATGCATTGCAGTTGGAGTGCGAACTTAGCAGGTTGGTCACGCAAAGATAATTCATCAAATTGTTAAATAAATAAATATTATTTTCCTTACCTAAAATTTCTACTCTTTTGTTTGGTTATAAACACCAATATCTATTTATGATCTTTTAAATATGTACACTATTACTTCTAATTCTGAATAAATGAATGTTTTATGTTTCAAAAAAAAAAGTTTGAACATTTTTTTAGCTTTTGTTTCTATTTTGTTATGTGTCACTAGCAGACCTAGTCTATATTACATTGAGAATATTGTTATTTTGTAAGACATATCTTTTATTTGGGTGATCGATGGAAAAATATTATTTTTTATGCTAAGATTATTACTTTTTATTGTGAATATCGGTAGGTTGACCCGTCCCACAGATAAAGATTCGTGAGACCGTCTCACAAGAGACCTACTCTTGTTATTTATGTATTTTTTGTATAAGATATTCATATGAACATCTGTTATCATTTTTTTTTTTAATTTTGAATTCAGATGATCACATGAACATATAAAAATATACAAAACATAACACGTTTCCTAAGCGATATCTAATGTTAACACAAAAATAACCAAATTTTGGTTATCTAAAGAACCAAACTACAAAATCCACCAACTATCTATAAATAACATTGGTGAATTAATTATTTTGTCATTTTTATGGCACCAACCAATAACCATCATGAGTAAATCAAACATTCATAATGTGGACCAATAAATTGTAACCACCGCACATAGAAAAAGCAAAATTGTACCTGAATTGTTCTGTATAGGGGAGCTTTGAGTTAAGCGACTTGACTGGTGTGTAATTGAACAGGCCAAGCCACGGTTGTTGCGGCGGCTTCAGCCGCCTCTTCTTGACGGCGACCACCAGGACTTGGGCCACGCTCGTGAACGGACTTCCCTCCGGCTTCACGATCACGTAAATGCTGGTCCCCACGAAGAAGACGAAGCACGATATCAACATAAATAAAGTGGGGATCCCCAGTCCGATGCCCCAACTCACGTCCGATTGCACGTACACAACGAGAGTCACCGACACCATTTGCGCGAAAGATAACGTGAAGAAGTACCAATTGAAGAAACTGTCGATCCCCCTCTTGCCACCCTCCGTTTTCGGATTGAACTGATCGGCCCCGAAGGCTAAGTTACATGGCCGGATCGCGCCGGCGCCGAGGATCATCAGCCCGAAACCGCTTAGCAGAAATACCATTTGCCACGGACTTGGACCGACGCATCGTACATCTTGTGCCCCACAATGGGGTGGATGCAAGTTCTTGACTGCAGCTGTTAGTGTTATCACCAACAAACCCTGCGCCAAACAAAAAAACGTCACATATCTCGTGCGTATATTCGAAAACCATTGTAGCAATAACAAGTAATTCACCAGAAAGGAAGCAATGGAGCCAAATCCAAGTGTTTTGTAGCGACCAAAGTAAGTATCACTAGCATAAGCACCAATTAGCGTGGAGAAATTGGTTGTCCCGTTGAAGACATTCAAAAGCGTGGTAGCAGAGATCCGTTTCATATTGAAAACAGTCGTCAAATAAACTTGAAGATTGAACAACATCCCAAGTGCTCCAAGTTTCTCAAATGTCTCATTCCCTGCTTCATTTTTAAATTTGTTTTCAAGAACACAATTAGAATCATGTTCAAATTGTCGAAGTTAACAAGAAAAAAAGAAGAAGATGAAAATTAGAGTATAAAACATCACCTATGATAAAGGGCATGGCTTTGATTCCTCTATAGTTGATCTCTGGTTCATCTTCATCGTTTGTGGTTGCTTTCTTCTCTTCCATTTCCATCGCCATATCCTACCTAATTTTGGCACTTTGATCGGACTCGAACTCGAACTCGAATTCTGTGTACACTTGTTTGGCAAGAGGGAAACACTTGGAAACAAGAAGAATGGTGAGATAGGGTCAGTCGGTCATTTGCTTTGAGACCTTTGTAATGCTAGCTCTCTCCTCTATTATATACATGTGTAAGTCGTTTTCCCTTTATTTTCAATATCTATATAGATGCATATTTGGTTATCTAAAATCAAATTTCAGTCTAAATCCATTAGTTTTATTTAATTATTTATTTGTTTTATAATTTTAGTCTTTTTTTCATGTGACACCCATGTAAAACTGACGTATCACTAACTCGTGTAATGTCACATAAGCAACAATCTTGCCAAAAAAAATACTAAAATTGCCAAAAGTTTGAAAAAAAAAAATTACAAACACTGAAATTTGTTAATGTAAATAAACAAAAATCACAAAGAAACAAATATAAATTATCAGAATTATAATTTATTTTTATCTTTATTTTTATAGTGAAATATTATATTATGCAAAGCATATGTACACTAATTATTTTTTAAATTATTAATTTTTTGGAAATCATAAACTATATATGGAAGTGTTGAGTGAGACCATATGTATGTATGAAAATAGAGAGTAAATTAAAAGAGGTCATAATTATGGTGATGTAGGTTATATTTTTAAAATAACAATCAAGTTATCTTCTGACAAAATTGAATGATCTTTTTGTATTTGCTTTAAAAGGATATGGATAAGTTCAATTTCCTAAATAAACACTTTTCTTACCATGAAATAAATTGGACAAATATAAAATTGCACTAATATATGAAAAAAAGATATTGAGGTGAGACTCTCCTTCTTATTTGTGCTCTTAACTTCATTCCCACTATGTAGTGAAATCAGAAGTTTTTTTTTTTAAAAAACCATCAATTAATTTTAGATATTAAATTTGAAAATTCGAGATAATTTATAATTACATCTACGTACTTTTCTATTGTTTTCGATTTCGTTATTCTAATTATGTGTGTCATTTATATCGATCTCTCAAATTTTAGATTGTGTCACGTACGAGGCTATGTCGTTACCTTTACCACGAATCATTCCATTAAATTCCATAACAATTATTGTTTGAATATCACATGAAAATTGGAAAAAGAAGAAGCAAATATCCAAATAAAAAATCCTCATTAGATTTTATTTAGTAATTATTGATTTGTTAATAGTTCATTGGTATGTAAAAAAATAATAATAAAATAGAGTGCCATATTGTAGTATAATGTAATCTAATAACGGAATATTTTAGAGGATGCATAAAAATAGGTAAAAATTTATGTGAGATGGTCTCACATGTCGTATTTTGTGAGATAGATCTCTTATTTGGGTCATCCATGAAAAAATATTACTTTTTATGCTAAGAGTATTATTTTTTATTGTGAATAAAGATAAGGTTGACTCGTCTCACAGATAAAAATTTATGAGACCGTCTCACAAGAGACCTACTCATAAAAATATACATTGAAATTATTTATTATGTTTTAATATGTAATATTGATTTTCTAAAAAATAAAATTGTTATTTAAATTTTCAAATAACAAGAAATATTTTCCCATTTTGATCGACACACACACTTAACATTTTCAACAAGTCAAACTTGAAAGTAGACATGCCAAGACGCCAACAAAGACCATGGCTTACAATACAATCGGATCCAACTACTTGCCTGTAATCATTATTTTATTCAAACATACAAAAATATACAAAAGTTACAAAACTATTTTTTAAAAAAGTATTTTTTTTTAACTTTTATTATCGAACGATCCGATCTATACCTATAACCAAGACGAGAAAAACAACCCGTCGAGATTTAATCGAACCACATTTCATCCATCAAGATCAAATACCCGAGTTTCCATGCTTCCGCGTCTACGAGATGATCTATGTATACACGTAATCGATATTCGACGAGTTGTTTTTCTGAGACGGTCTCACGGGTCGTATTTTGTGAGACGGATCTCTTATTTGCGTCATCCATGAAAAAGTATTACTTTTTATGCTAAGATTATTACTTTTTATTGTGAATATCGGTAGGGTTGAATCGTCTCACAGATAAAGATTCGTGAGACCGTCTCACGAGAGACTTATTATATATATATATATATATATATATAATTTTTTAACAAAAATTATATTTTGTCCATTAAAAATATTAGTTAATTATATCCAATAATTGAGTTGGGTGTTGACTACATAAAGGGGTAAGACAAAGTGCACCACTATGAACTAAAGTCGTGCTTCATGAAACAGACAACATGCACACGGAAAGACGTTTATTAATATTCATTTGATTTAGCTTTTTTACATCATCCAAATGGACAGCACACTACTAACCATGTCGACCCAGTTCATATTCACACGTCTCTTGGTCTAGTGACACTCGATTTATAGACTGTCTTCGAGTTCGAGTTCGAATTCGAGTTCGAGTTCGAGATACGTGAAATTTTTATAATCGAGGTATTAATAAGATTTTATTTAAACTAAGTAATCAATTAATAACAACTTATTTTTAAAATAAACATTTCAACTACCTTTTGATCAAGTGTGTGAAATTTAATTAAATTTATAATATTATATTTATTTTTTTTGGGATAAAATAGTGTGTGAATAAGTGTGAAATGTGAGACCAATTTATTTGTTTTGGGTGGCCACCAAAAAGTATTATTGGTGTACTTAACTTTCTACCTTACCTGTTTATTAAATTCTCTTTTTTCAAATTCATTTATTTATATATATGTATGTATTTCTCTATTTGTCTCAATTGTACGTTTTTTTTTTATTTTTTATTATGTCGAATATATAGTTCAGTTTCTATATTTAATAATTTATTTCGTTAATATATTATTATTAACTAAGTTTTGGAAAAAAGTAACTAATTTTTAATTATTTAATTAAAGACCAAATAAAAAATTTGTTTCTAAACTTTGTTTTTCCAATAATTTCCTTGTAAAAAGTAATATATATTATTTAGACAAGAGAATAAAGTCACATGCGAGTCTGAGAATTTATTAGAAAATTAAATGAGAAAACATTGGAATTGTGAAATCTGAATCCGACACTCAATCTAGCCATGAGTGTAAGCTTCTAATATTATTTTTGGAAAGGTTCCAACATTATCATTCTACTAGTATTTATAGAAATTTTTGCCAAAATTTAAAAACCCGAAAACCTATCCGAACAAATAAAAATCGGTTCGATTATGTAGAATCCGATAAAATCTGGTTTTAATCGGATGAAATTCTCGAATATGAACCGGTCTGACTTCTGATCGATCGAGTTTTTTCTTGCTCGAACTAACTTGACCTACACCACATATCAATCAATTTTTTTTTCCTCATTCTCTTAATAATTTGTTAGCACTTCATAAAACTTTACTCATGTTTGGAGGTGCTGTATCGTATCGTATCGAACCGAAAATCTTATATCGTATATCGTACTGAAAATTACAGTATAAGAAAATTCAAACCGATATCGTACCGAAATTTTCGGTGCGTATAGCTAGCATACCGATTATTTCAAAATTGTATGATATATCGAAATTTCGGTACGGTATCGATATATACCGTTTCATACCGAAAAAAACCTTACATCATTGGAATTTCATCAATTTCAAATACCGAACACCCAAAAATGGTAAACTAAACAAAGAAGTTTGTACACATTCGCCAAATGAAACCTCACGATATATTTCTTGAAATCACACAATTTCAACATCTATTTGAAAATCACTCGTAAAATATTCACCCACGCAACCACCGCCAGATACCTTTGCAATTATTGAATGTGTCCAAATGATTGATGGATATTGATTTGATTAGCAAATATGGGTAAAATATTTTTGGATTTTTTCGATTGAGTGCTATAAAAAAATATGTAATATTTTTAAAAATAATGATTTATATATATAAAAATATTAAAAAATTTGATTACATACGTTAAAAATGACACCACGTGCATGACCAAATGCTAAAATTATTTAGTGCAGTTGTGAAGTTGGCATCCTCGTGGATGCTGCCCTCTTTTTCTGCATCGTCTCGAATATAATATAAACTAATACATCGAAACAGTGTTACATGATTGTATCATATTTTTTTATAACACTTTATTAATATACATGTAATTATTAAAACAGATCATGATACCAAAAGTTAATTACTCTAAAAGGTGTCCAACTTAATAATATAATATAAATATTGTATTTTTTTATAATTTGTTCCGGATATAAATTATAGTTATCATATTTAGTATTATTTTCTTTATTATTATATATATTATATATCATTATCATTAAATACATCACAAAAATCAGATGAGATTGTTTCCTAAGGCAATTTTGTGAGAATTTTTTTTTACCTGACCGAATCATGAAAATGTTATACTTTTTATGTCAAAAATAAATATTTTTGACTATAAATATGGACTGAATCGATCCGTCCTATTAAACCCACTAATTAAAGATTTATTCTAAGCTCATTAACTACTTCCAACATTTTTTTATCACATCAAAACACTCATTAAATAAGGATAAATAAAAAATTTATTTGTAGAATTAATGTTTCAAACAATTTTCTATATGAAAATATATATAAGTCTATACATATAATACAGATGAAGTCAAAAGTATTATTTTTATTGTAAATATTAATATGATTGATCTGTCTAACGAAAAAAATATATGAGATCATCTTATTTACTGCATACGTAAAACTCGTATAAAAATCTAAACGTAAATCCGTACCGTATTTGATTAATTTATTTTCCATATATTTCTTGAATGATACACGGGATAACTTATATCAAAAAATAAATCCAGTTGTACCCAACATTATATAAAAATAGATGTACTTATTAGTAATTTTAAAACATCTCACCGAATATTTTTCTACTTTTCTCTCGACTAATTCCGAGATATTTAGTAAATCACTTTTTAAATATAGAAAATTATATATTCCAAACTATTATTTTAAAAATAAAAATAAATTTATATATGAATAACAAATAATATGAATATCTTATATTATATACATGTATCGCGTGTGCTACGCACCAATATAATATATAAGAATCGAAGAGAATCAAACATTAGTGAAATATTAATTCAACGAGTAGGTCTCTTGTGAGACGGTCTCACGAATCTTTATTTTTGAGACGTGTCAACCCTACCGATATTCACAATAAAAAGTAATATTCTTAGCATAAAAGTAATAATTTTTTTATGGATGACCCAAATAAGAGATTCATCTCACAAAATACGATTGTGTGAGACCGACTCACACAAGTATTTACCTAATTCAACTTAGACTATGATATTTTTTTTTTTTTTCCGATTTAACCTAACATGTAGAATTCCAACAATCTACTATATTATAAAGTTAAAATAATCCCAATTCATTGGATTTTTTCACGGAAACCGATTCTTTGGATAACGCATTAATAAACTGTCCTAGGCACGACAATCAACTTTATAAATAATAATATAATCGGAATATAATATAGTTTGGTTCATTTTTTTTTATAAAGAGAATATAATATAGTTTGCTACTCAATTTCAAAACTCGGGGGGAAATACAATCGATCGAGTTCCTTTGTTTTGTTCTTTTTTTAAATATAATTTGTTTAGAACTGAATGGGATAATATAACTTTATAATAAATTTATTTATAATTAATGTACTGACGGCAAAATATGTTTTCAGAGAAGCAATTAAATTAATTATAATGTAAAAACACAAGAAAAATTAGAAAAGAGAAGGGTTTGAAAAATCAAAATATCATTTTTTTAGTAGGTCTCTTGTGAGACGGTCTCACGAATCTTTATTGTGAGACAGGTCAACCGTATCCATATTCACAATAAAAAGAAATACTCTTAACATAAAAAATAATATTTTTTCATGGTTGACCCAAATAAGAGATCCGTCTCACAAAATACGACATGTGAAATCGCCTCACACAAGTTTTTGTCTTTTTTGAATATGAATTAAATCGATCAGAATCAGAAACAAAAAATAAATAGAAAATTATCACTTTTCATTAGAGCAAACACTTCCTAACTTCAATATGGAATGGATGTAATTAAATATTACACCCTATTTCGCATTTGCTAATTCCACAACCATTTTTCAAGTTCGATTCTGCCGCCATCCTTTGGTTGCAATAGGATGTGAGGATAAGTATATAAACCTCGATCTTAATTAAAGTGGAGTTTAATATATTTAAGATTACAATAACTTTTGTGAGACGGTTTAATAAGTCAATTTTGTGAGACAAATCTCCTATTTCGGTCATTCATGAAAAATAATTTTTTAATGTCAAAAGTATTACTTATTATTGTAAATATAGACATTGTTGACTCGTCTCATATGTAACGTCTCGGATTCGACGACTATCCTGTTGTACCAAGACGAGTCTTTCCAACGTACTTGTGTCCTCACTCACATGTATCCTAAGAAACTTCTCAAAGGGTTATCCAACCCAGAATTGAGTCAACCACACTTAGTTTTTGAGTTCTTATGTGATAAGCTCCGAAAAAAATATGCACTTTTTTGTAAGAGTAATACCTATTAAATCATTTAAACACTCCTCAACTGCACAGTCTCATATCTGAACAGTTTTTGGAATCTCGCTAATTTTGGTGTAGGATCGGTTCTTTCATGTTTCATTTGCCTATAAGCTTGCCAAGATCCGCTCATTTTTCGTGCAACCTCATGACACAGGTGATCACCCTCCGCTCTCTTCGGCCCCGGGCCTCATATCACATATAAAGATTCGTGAGACCGTCTCACAAGAAACCAACTAATCTATGACATATTTTCAATATCTGAATTAATTTTACACAAAAACTCATGTGAGACATTCCCACAAGTCAATTTTGTGAGACAAATATTCTTTTTGGGTTACCAATGAAAATATTTATTTTTTATTGTAAATATGAACACGATTGATCCGTCTCACGAATAAAGATCAACGACTTATACTATATCAACATTTTTATCGAGCACACAACATGAAATTAGGTAGAGATATATATATGTATCCTGACTTGGCTCGCAACAAATCTAATTAAGTGGTCAAGTGAGGTGAAACGTTAACAGTCGTCTGTTCGTTTGATGCGCATGTCCCTCTTCATCCTTTACCTATTCACGATATTTTACATAATGTACATAATCCATAGCACTGCACCCATTACAACCACCTGTAAACTATTTTCAACTTTCAATTTTGCCTCCCGTGGGACAAGAGCAACTAATTTGCTCTAATTACGAATGTCTGAAATTTGTTCGACGAATGATAATTACGTAGTTACATCGTTTAACATATGGAAAAAGATCCAAAGACCAAATTCTAATGAGGCCATGGATCGATAGAACTTTTGGATCTAGCGCGAGGGTAATATATTTATCCTCGACATAGATCGAGATTAAAATTAAACTATCTTTGCCTCAAATATCAATGTAGATTTCAATTCAAAGTGCTTTGTGATCTAAACTACATGAATTTTATGATCAATCTTCTCCATGGCCACATCTTTATCATTACTCTCAACCCTCTTATACTTATACCACTTGGCACAAATCAAGAAATACCCCAAATTCACCACTTGTATACCAGCAATCATGTAGTAAAAATAATCCAATCTCCCCTTGTTCAAATCCTCCTCCAACCAATTCCCATTTCCCCGCACCCTCGTCGCCTTATGAACCACCGAAATCAAGAAGCTTGTGATGTAACTCGAAATCGCGAACCCACTAAACAAGAACGCTGCGGCGAAACTCCGCATGTTTTCGGGGAACTGCTTGTAAAAGAACTCGATTTCCCCGATCACCGCGAATGCCTCTGATATCCCCGCCAGCGCCAGCTGAGGCACGAGCCAGTAACCCGACATAGATGAGACCGTGCCCTTCTGTGCAACGACACCTAACGTGGGACGAGTAACGGCCAATGTCCGTCTGTGATCCTCCACTACACCTGATACAACCATTGTGAGTACTCCGAGAAATATTCCGAATCCTACTCTTTGCAGCATTGTGATGCCTTCTTCTTTCCCTGTGATTCTTCGAAGAAACGGGACTATGATTCTGTCGTATATGGGGATCCATAGTGTAAGGGTTGCCATGGTGAAGACATTGTACGAGGCTGCCGGAATCTTGAAGTTTCCGGCGCTTAAACGCCTATCGCATTGCAGGGACTGGAAGACTGGGTAGGTTTGCATCAAGGCTAGGATAATGTAGTATATCATGCCGGATAACCAGATGGGAATCACTCGAATTATGCATTTAGCTTCTTCGACTTGCTGCACGCTGCGGAGTTTCCAGGGATTGGCTGCGGATCCATCGGGATTGATTGTGTCATCAGGTGTTGCAATTGCTGCTCTGTTCAGAAACCTGGAAACGAACATTTTTCTAAGCTCATTAACTTCAACTCAAAAGATTCAAACTTCATTAAGTGAACAAAAGATCAAAACTTGAAAATGCCCACAAATTTATTTCATTTTTACCTCAATTCATCTGTATATTGAAGCTTAGAATTCATGGAGCCTGGATCGACATGATTAAACAAAGAACACCGTGGTTGCTCCGGCAGCTCCAGCTTCCTCTTCTTATAGGCAACCACAAGCGTCTGCACGAGGCTCGTAAACGGGCTACCTTCCGGCAGCACTTTCACATAAATCCTCGTTGCCACGAAGAAGAAAAAACACGACAGGAACATCATAAACGCGGGAATCCCCAACCCGATCGTCCAACTCATATCCGATTGCACGTAAACGATCACCGTGAGGGACAGCATCATGGCGAAAGTGAAAGTGAAATAATACCAATTAAAGAAACTGTTGATCCCCCTTCTGCCGGAATCCGTGTTAGGATTGAACTGGTCCGCGCCGAAGGCGAGATTGCAGGGCCGGATCCCACTGGCGCCGATGACCAGGAGCAGGAACGCGGTGAAGAGAAAAGCGATCTGCCACGGTGAAGCTCCGATGCATTTAAGATTCGGTTGTGTTGAACACTCCGGGGGATGAAGGTTTGTAAGTGCTGCTGTTAAGGTTAGCATCAGCATACCCTGGAACCAGTAAATTTCACATGAATGAAAATATAATTATAACTTTTTCTATTCAACGGGGCTACTCAAACTCGACTCGTACTGGTTCGAGATCGAATTCTTCGAATCATTTACAAGCTATTTGACTCGATGCATCCCCAAACAAAGTCTAGTTTCTGGAAAAGTACCAGAAAAGAGGAGACCGAGGCGATGCCGAGCGTCTTGTATCTGCCAAGATAAGTGTCACAAAGGAAAGCTCCGGCCAATGTTCCGAAATTGCAAGTTCCATTGAAGATATTGACAACATTCGTGGCTGTGATTGAATTCATATGAAATACAGTCGTCAAGTATACTAAGAGATTGGAAGAAGTCCCGATTGTCCCAAGCTTCTCGAATGTCTCATTTCCTGCAAAATCATCCAAGAAAATCTATGTCAAACTCCAAGAAACTTGGGAGTTGATCACAAATGAAACTTAAAATTGTACCCATCAAGCTTAAAAGTCATAAAATCGCACCTATAACAAATGGCATGGCTTTCACCCCTCTATAATTTGGCTCTTTTTTGGTCGAGGAAATCTCATTTTTCTCCATTTTCAATTTGCAGGAAGCAAAAAAGAAGAAGAAGAAGAAGATATATTTGGAGATGGGCACTTTCCCTTTTTGGCGGTACTACTTTTTTTCCAAGGGAGTTGTGCCACTTGAATTGCTCGTTGTTAACCAAGGGTTATCAAGTTATTTATAAAGAAGATACGATACTCGCAAGTCAACTACAATTTGGCTTTTCAACAAGAAAAATTATACAGTATTTGGGGCATATTCTGGTGTCGGTTTAATGCTTCACGTGTATTTATCTTGTTTTTATATTATATATGATTTGATCTTAGTGAAATAGACGAGCCGGGTAAAGGGCTCCATCGGATCAAATCAATAATTTAGTGTTTAGGAATTTGAGTGGAGATAATGGCTTCACTAACACCTGCAAACAAGAAAGTAACTCGTGAATGGGCGCCGGAGAAGTGTCCAGCGTAGCCTCTCCGATGCTTAAGTCAGCAGGTTGAAGATGAACAAAAACGAATATATGGGAGAATATATATAAGTACTTGAGAGTTCAAAGATTTCAGAATCTATAAATGACAATAATACCTGCTATTTATAGTAGAAAAATGAGGTAGGATACCTCGTTTCTAGTGTCACCTACTAAGTATGGTAAGTCGACTACCCATACTATAGCTTCTGATGACTTTTAGAACACTCCAAACCCATGTCGCTCTGACAGATTTGACAGCTTGTATCAATCACAATCGAGTGTGGTGCAATTCTCGAGATGGCCCGGGTGGTAAGGTACCCGGGTGCTTGTATGAGGGCCCGGGCTATTGATTACCCGGGAAGAGGAGAAATGCCCTGGCTAGCGAGGAAAGTACCCGGCACATTGGCTCTGATCTGGGCTATCCAATTAATAACCCGGGTTAATGATGACCCGGATCCTTATGGGGGTATCACCACCCATCCTTAAAATAGTCGGGCTAGAGTCTTACTCGCTGTCCCGATCAGTCATATCTGTTCTTTCATAGAAAAATAGTTTAGAGTGTGTAAGAGCATCGGGGCTTCAACTATCCCAGAGATGGGACGAGATACCGGGGTCTGATACCACCCGGACTTAGGATAAGATGTCGGGACCTTAAGTCTCCTAGTCTTTGAATATTGTGCCGGGGCCTCATATCTCTCGGACTTTGAATATTTTTGTCGCTTAGTATTCTCGGGTAGTCAGTGGGGTGTCATTATGACGCATGCTCTAGCATTTAAATCCGTCGAAAAATCGTTTCGTATTCCGAGATAATAATGAGAATGTCTCCTCGATATTCGTACGCGTCCTTTCACCTGCCTGCACCATTTCCTAGGTTCATCCTGATCGTCTAATCTGATCTAAATCAACGGTGGAGATTGATTCCCTCACCTTATATATAGTAGCCCACTTATTTTTCGAAAATCACTTGCAAATTCAAACTTGTGGCGAAGCTCTTGCAAATTTTTTCCTCGAAGTTCCGTCGCGCAAAATCATCCACTTCCGGCGATCTTCCACCACTTTCCTCTCCCAAAACTCGTAAGTTTTCTTCTCCAATCTTCTTAAAAAATGTCTACCTCCACTACCTCTACTTCAGGAGCCAATGCGCTGAGGCTCGCCTAGTGACGAGTCCACCGCGCTGTGCTCTGATTCACCCCCATCTCCCTCTCGCCATCATATTCCAATTTCCAAAAAACCCTGCAGCCCATCAAACTAAGCCATTTTCTTCCAAACCCTCTTCCTCGGGTCTCTCCCAAACTCTAAAAAAGAGCAAGAGTAAAGGTAAGGCCTGGGCTTCTGACCCTCCTGTCTCCGAGGCCCCTGGGGTTCCTTGGTTCTCCTCAATTTTACAGAGACTTGAGGGTGTTATTTATAGGCCAAAATCTGACTGTTAGACTCCCTATTAATGGCCATAATCTGCATTTAACAGTCTTTATTCCATTTTAAATGCTTCAGTTACAAGTCATGAGTTGAATTAGTAACTGTCTGCTGGAATCTCGTTCTTCTGCTGCTGGATTCTATCTGCTGGAAAATATCAACTTCTGGAATATTAGCTAATGCTGGAATTGTTAGCTTCTGCTGGGATTTTCCTTTGCTACTGAATATTGCTAGCTGCTAGGAAATATTAACTTCTGTTGGAGTTTTGCATTGCTGCTAAAATGATGGAAATTCGGGTTCTCACATCCCTCCCTCCTTATGAGAAGTTTCGTCCTCGAAACTTGGCTATACATGATCCTCAAAGAGATAATGGTATTGCTCTCGCATCTTTTCTTCCAACTCCCAAGTAGCTTCTCTTTCGGTGTGGTTGGACCATTGTACTTTGACATATGGAATAGTTCGTCTCCTCAGTACTTGGTCTTTGTTATCCACATTCGAATTGGAATCTCTTCATATTTTAGCCATTCATTTAAATTTCCCTCAACCAACAGTGGTCCAGCTTCAAGAATATGACTAGGATCGGAAATATATCTCCTCAACTGCGAAACGTGGAATACATTGTGAATTCTTGACATGTCGGATGGAAGTGCTAATCTATAAGCAAGTGTTCCCACTTTCTCAAGAATTTCATAGGGTCCGACGTATCTAGGATTCAATTTCCCAGCCTTATTGAATCAGATTATATCTTTCATGGGTGACACTTTCACATATGCCTTTTCTCCAACTTCAAATTCCACGGGTCGTCTTTTCTGATCAGCCCATCTTTTCTGTCGATCTTTTGCAGTTTTTAATCTCTCCTTGATCAAAGCGACTTTATCCACTATTTCTTGGTTCATTTCGGGTCCAACAATGACTTTTTCTCCTACCTCATCCCAATACAGTGGTGATCGACACTTTCGTCCATACAGAGCTTCGTATGGTGCCATCTCAATACTGCTGTGGTAACTATTATTGTATGCGAACTCAATTAAGGGCAGATGTTCGCTCCAATTACCACTGAAGTCTAGAGCACATGCTCTCAGCATATCTTCTAGAGTTTGAATTGTCCTCTCTGTTTGGCCATCAGTCTGAGGATGATAGGCCGTGCTAAGAGTAATTTTGGTCCCCATAGCTTGTTGAAAGCTCTTCCAAAAACGGGATGTAAACCTCGGATCTTTGTCTGATAGTATGCTAGCTGGAACTCCATGTAGTCGTACGATCTCATTCATGTACAGTGTGGCTAGCTTGTCCAAATTATAGTTCATGCGGACAGGTGAGAAATGCGCAGATTTCGTGAGTCTATCTACGATTACCCAGATGCCGTCATGACTTTGTCTAGACTTTGATAACCCGACAACAAAGTCCATGGAGATATGTTCCCATTTCCTATTCTGGAATTTCTAGAGGTTGCAGAAGTCCTCCAGGTCTTTGGTGCTCTGCCTTGACTTGCTGGCACACGTGACACTTGGAAACAAACATTGCCACGTCTTTCTTCATTCCACTCCACCAAAAATTTTTCTTCAAATCTCTGTACATCTTGGTACTGCAAGGATGGACTGAAAATATCGACTTATGTGCCTCAGACATTACTTCTTGTCGAAGGTTATCGATGTCTGGTACGCACAATCGTCCTTCCATCCACAAGATTCCTTTGTTATCCGTCTCGAAATCTGGTGATTTCCCTTCTTTAACTTGCTCTTTTAGTTTCACCAAAGCGGAATCTCTATCTTGACTTATCTTGATTGTCTCTCGAAGACATGGTTGTGCTGAAAGTGATGTCAAGATCACCTTACTCATATTCTTTCGACTTAAAGCATCTGCTACCTTGTTGGCTTTGCCTGGATGGTAGCTTATCGTCAAGTCGCAATCCATCATGAGTTCAAGCCACCGTCTTTGTCTCATATTTAGTTCTTTTTGAGTGAACAAATACTTGAGACTTTGATGATTGGTGAAAATCTCGCACTTGGCTCCATAAAGATAATGTCTCCAAATTTTTAGTGCGAATACCACTGCAGCCTAGTTCGAGGTCGTGCGTTGGGTAATTTTGTTCATACGACTTCAACTGCCTTGATGCGTATGCAATCATCCCTTCCCTCTTGCATGAGTACAACATCCTAAACCTCCTTTAAATGCATCACTGTAGATAATAAAGTCTTTACCTTCAGTTGGCAATACCAACATCGGAGTGGAGGTAAGCTTCTTCTTCAAATTCTCGAAGCTTTGCTCACATTTTTCACTCCATTGAAACTTAGAGTTATTCTGTGTGAGCTTGGTGAGGGGTATGGCTATTGAAGAGAATCCTTCAACAAATTTTCGGTAATAGCCTGCTAATCCCAAGAAGCTTCGAATTTCTGTCACATTCTTTGGTCTAGGCCAATCTGATATTACCTCTACTTTCTTAGGGTCCACAGATACTATTGCTGCTGATATTATGTGTCCCAAGAATGTGACGCTCTCTAGCCAAAATTCGCATTTCTTGAACTTGGCGTACAGTTCCTTTTCTCTCAGCGTCTGGAGGGTGAGACGAAAATGTTCTTTGTGGTCTTCTTCACTTGACGAATACACTAAAATGTCGTCGATTAATACCACAACAAACTTGTCAAGAAATGGTTTGAACACCCTGTTAATGAGATCCATGAATACTGCTGGAGTGTTGGTTAACCCGAATGGCATTACCATGAACTCATAATGTCCATATCTTGTTCTGAAGGCTGTCTCCGGAATATCGTCTGTTTTGACCTTCAGTTGGTGGTAGCCTGACCTTAAGTCGAGCTTGGAAAAGACCGTAGCTCCCTTGAGTTGGTCAAACAAGTCATCTATCCTTGGAAGTGAGTATTTATTCTTCATTGTGATCTTATTCAGTTCTCTGTAATCAATACACATCCTCATGCTTCCGTCCTTCTTCTTTACAAATAGGACAGGAGCTCCCCACGGAGATGCGCTTGGTCGGATTTGCTCCTTATCCAACAATTCTTTTAATTTGCTCTTTGAGTTCTTTCAACTCTGCCGGAGCCATTCGGTATGGTGCTTTCGAGATTGGTGTAGCATTGGGCACTAAATTAATCTCAAATTCCACTTCGCGGTCGGGAAGTTCGCCAGGGAGTTCTTCAGGAAATACATCCGGAAACTCTTGTACTACCGGAATCTCTTCTAGCGTAAGTGTGGTTTCTTTCTTTACCTCACTTAACATAGTGGTTTCTTTCTTTACCTCACTTAACATAGCTAGGTAAACTTCTTCTCCACTTTTCATAGCTTTCCAAGTTTGAGAAGCAGAAAGAAGAGTCTTTCGTTCTTTTGTCTTACCATGAAATAAAAGTTTCTCTTGGTGTGGAGCTTGGATGGTTACCGTCTTTCCATGACAGTCTACTAAAGCATGATTCTTGGCTAATCAATCCATTCCAAGAATTACGTCGAATTCCACCATGTTTAGTTGAATCAGGTTTGCCTTGAAATTCTGATTATCTATGAGAACATCAATATCCCGATATAGAGTGTGAGTTTCTAAAATTCGATTTGCAGGAGTTGCTACTCTATATGGTTCTTCTAAGTTATCAGGCTTAGCTCCTAACTTCTTGGCAAATATCTTAGACATGAATGAATGTGTAACACCACAATCAAATAACACATACGCAGGCATATAATTGATTATAATGATACCTGCTATGACATCATTTGAGTTGTCAGCCTCTTCTTGAGTAAGAGCATAAACTCGAGCATTTGTCTTGTTTTCCTTAGGCTTGTTTGGATTTGTTCCTCCTGCTGGACCATTCCTTGGATCTGGAAGAGGGCATTGAGCAATGCGATGGTCCATCTTTCCGCAACGGAAACAAGCTCCAGAATTACTACGACATTCACCAGTGTGAGCGAATCCATAAGTTTGGCACTTGACTCCCTCTTTACTTGATTGAAAAGACGTGGTTCCTTTAGCTGGAACACTGGTGAATTGATTGCTTGAAAACCTAGGCCTCTTGAATTGCTGGCCCGATTGGTACTGGCTTGCACTGAGGACATTTGAGTTTGTTCTCGCCTTCACGCCTCTTGATGTCATTCTCAGCCCTGATGGCAGCTCCCATCAATTCATCAAAACTATTGGGCTCGATAACGGTAAGGGCAAATTGAATACGGCTGTTCAATCCCTTCTTGAAGCGATGCATCTTCGAGACCTCGATTCCCATAATGGTTGGGGAGTAAGTTCCCAATGAGTGGAACTTGGATGAATACTCCACCACTAACATGTTTGGTTCTTGAACCAAACTTTCAAATTCTGACAGCTTATGCACTCGAACTGCTGTCGGGAAGTATTGCTTCAGAAATGCCTCTCGGAACCTTTGCCAAGTGATAGGTCCCGCCCTTACCATAGCTAGTGAGACTCTTTCCCACCATTTGGCTGCTTTATCCACAAGAAAATGTGTAATCACATCTACCTTGATCCATTGTGGAACCTCAAGTAGTCGAAGATGGTTCTCCACCTCCTTCATCCAATTTTGTCCGACCTCAGGATCGGAGCTTCTATCGAAGTTTGGGACTCTTGCTCTTCGGAGAGTCTCATAGTGCTGTTTCGTCCCATTCTGAGCTGGAGGTGGTGGCGGTGGCTGATTAGTATTAGGGTTCACTAACCCTTGTAGCGTGGTTGCCACAATCGTGGCTATAGCCATCAAGTCCACCTGACTGAGGCCAACTGCTGGTGGTGGTTGTGGTGGTTGTTGTGCATCTTCATCATTGCGGTTATTGTTGCGGTTATTGTAGCGAGGATTGCGATTGTTTCTAACTGGTCGTCCGTCCATTTTCTACAACTATGAAAGTTCTAAGGTTGATGGTAGAATAAAGACTAAACAAAGGAAGCAAAATGATTGAGTAATTTCTCCAAAAATTAAATATGAAACCAATGGATATAAATAAATTTTTATTGATTTCCCAAGAAAGTGCAATTACAAATAACCTTTGAAAATGCTAACAAAATGCAAATAGAACAAGTGCTATTACAAAAGGCTAATACTGAATGTCTAATCTATCACTTCTTCTAATCCCAAATCCATAGGATCCTCTTCGACTTCTTCATCTTCTTCGGGATCCTCCTCAGGTTCGTCTTCATGGTTGGCTATTACTGCTTCTAGATGTTCAATATGACCATGCAGAACTGCATTCTGGTCGCTAAGAACTTCAACAGTGTCCTGCAGCTCTTGAATCTGAGCATCAGTCTGTTCACTATACTGATTATGCTGGTGCACGAGTTGGTGATTTTGATCCTTAATGTATTTGGATCTTCTCAACTAATGTATCACGTAACTCGATGAACTCTGCCACAGTCTCTCGGGAGGTTTCAAACTCTTGAGTTCTCCTATTCCTCTCTTCTGCTTCATGCAGATAATGAGCATAACGTTGAACATCACCTCTCAAGTGTTCTGCTCGACGTTCTAATTCATCTTTGTCCAGCTCTAGGCAGTAGTTATGTTCCTTGAGTTTCTCTAGCTTCCTCTCTAAGCTCTTAATGTAGCTACTCTGGTCAGTCATATCCTACATCCAAAACATGGAAGTGAATGTTCAGAAATGATCTCGAAAATACAGGTCAAGTTATAGACAAATACTGGAAAGAACGAAATCACTACTGCCTACACATTTAATAGAAGAAATAAGTCAAAATTCTTCGATCCTAGAATTGCGTGAAAAATTTACTAAAAATCCTTCACATCAAGAATATGAAGTGTACCAAATTTGGTGCAAAAATATTGAGCCAGTTTGGAAATGAAAATTCCTCAAAGTTTCAAAAATCTGGAAAATTTTACGGAATTGAATGATATCTCTATCTAAACGAAGGATTTTAGGGTTCGTCGGCGGTGCTAGAACGAAAGTTTGGTTCTAGGTTAGGTTCTTCTCGTCGAGAGCTTTCCAACATAGTAAAAATTCCTCCTGGATCAAAAGTTATGGCCGTTTGAAGTTTGCGCGTAAAAACACCTCAACTTTCATATGCCATTTGCAAGGCCTACTGCATGCGCTTGCTGGAATTCGCGGTCTACTGCAATTCTGATGCTTCTGCAATCAGTCTGCTGCTTTTCCAGCACTGCCTGCTGCTTCCCAGCACTGTTAGAACCAGTCTGCTGCATTCCGAGTCTACTGACCCAGTCTTCTGCATTCAGATCTACTGGTTTCTATCTACTAGTTCTGGTTTCAGACTACTGGTCTGATACTACTGTTTTTCGGTCTACTGGTTTTTCTGTTATCTGCTGGTTCCGGTCTACTGATTTTTGGCCTAATGAATTTTTTTTCTACTCATTTCAGTAGTCTATTACAGTAGCTTATTTTCAATAGTCTTTCTCAGTAACTTTCAGGACTTATTTTCAGAAGTCTATCAGAACTTATTATTTCTAGTTCCTCCTCCCCGGATTATGAAACATGGTTTGCTCTGATACCACTTCAATGTCACGCCCCGGGACGGGGGTTGGTTGACACCGGCGTTGCTCTCAAATTTACATTTGAAAACAACAAGCCTCATAAGTACAGAATTCAGAAACCAATCTTTTTATTTATAAATAGTGAATATTTCAATGTCAGATACAAACTCAATGCCAAATGTTTTACAGCGGAAATGTAAAACCAAATATAACAACGTCTTATCAAATGCAGCGGAATAAACATAAACTAGAACTGATAAACAACGGTCTTCTTCACCAACCCCAGAATTGAATCTGCTCTTCTTCTTCTAACTTTTCTTCCTCGTTCTTATCTGAGATGGGTTTGGTGGGTGAGTGATATGATTGTCACTCAGTAAGCAGGGGCGGAAATAACTCCCAGTTTTCGAAATCGTTTTCAACAGAAACAGTAATATAAGAATATATAGAAACTCTTATTTTCAGAACTAGAAATCAGAATTCAGAAAATCACAGGTTTCAGAACAGAAATCAGAATTAGTAAGCACTGAGCATGTTAGTGAATTTCATGGCTAAACTGATATCAGTCCCCTATATGTTTTCTCCTCTAAGGGGTGAGGCCAGAATCAGAATAATTCAGAAATGTTCAGAATATATATTCCTACCATTAGTTCACTAGGGAGTTTCAGTGCTTCAAAATCATATATAAAAAATCAAACATACAGAAACTGAGCTTTAAAACAGAATTATCAAACGAATTTCAAGATATTTATATATAAGCCCACTTACCGTAATTTGCTAGAGTTTCGGTTAAAGTCTACTGGAAATCTGGTTGCTCTCGCTACTGGATTTTTACAGCTCGAACAAGGAACTCTCTTAGCTCGAAAATTTTTACAGAGACTTGAGGTTGTTATTTATAGGCCAAAATCTGACTGTTAGACTCCCTATTAATGGTCCATAATCTGCATTTAACAGTCTTTATTCCATTTTAAATGCTTCAGTTACAAGTCATGAGTTGAATTAGTAACTGTCTGCTGGAATCTCGTTCTTCTGCTGCTGGATTCTATCTGCTGGAAAATATCAACTTCTGGAATATTAGCTAATGCTGGAATTGTTAGCTTCTGCTGGACTTTTCCTTTGCTACTGAATATTGCTAGCTGCTGGAAATATTAACTTCTGCTGGAGTTTTGAATTGCTGCTGAAATGCTGGAAATTCGGGTTCTCACATCCTCCTCCTCCCTCCTTCCTTGATCCTGCTCCTGCTCCCTCCCTGGAATGGTATCATGATGAGAGAGATCTTTCTGGGCCATGGCTTTTCTCACTGCCTCATCTTTCATCCGAGCCAGATTTTTTGGGGACACAGTGATAAGGTTAGGTTCTTTGAGAAGAGCACCACCTTGTCCCGAAGTATGTGCACCAGCACCATCTCCAGGAGCCCGGGAAGTATCTTGATTAGTTCTTCTCATTGGAGCCATATCAATGCCTTAGTCTCAATTTCCCACAGATGGCGCCAATGATGTGATCTTAGTGAAATGGATGAGCCGGGTAAGGGGCTCCACAGGTTCAAACCAATAATTTAGTGTTTAGGAATTTGAGTGGAGATAATGGCTTCACTAAAACCTGCAAACAAGAAAGTAACTCGTGAATGGGCCGCCGGAGAAGTGTCCAACGTAGCCACTCCGATGCTTAAGTCAGCATGTTGAAGATGAACACAAGCGAATATATGGGAGAATATATGTAAGTGCTCGAGAGTTCAAAGATTTCAGAATCTGTAAATGACATTAATACCTGCTATTTATAGTAGAAAAATGGGGTATGTACCTCGATTCTAGTGCCACTTACTAAGTATGGACAAGTCGGCTGCCCATACTATAGTTTCTGATGACTTTTAGAACACTCCAAACCCATGTTGCTCTGACAGATTAGATAACTTGTATCAATCACACTCGAGTGTGGTGCAATTCTCGAGGTGGCCCGCGTGGTAAGGTACCCGGGTACTTGTATGGGGGCCGCGCTATTGATTACCCGAGAAGAGGAGAAATGCCCGGCTAGCGAGGAAAGTACCCGACACATTGGCTCTGATCTGGGCTATCCAATTAATAACTCGGGTTAATGATGATCCGGATCCTTATGGGGGTATCAATATAGTTTTTATCTGGTTTAATATAGAGTATCACGCGGGTTTAATGCGTCAAGAATATTTTTTTCATGATCATAAAATTCATAGTCACTATCTTTCGATACGTATTAAGTAAAATTTAAGCTAACACATAGTCCAACAGTTGTGATTAATTTAGATTTTGGAATGTAGAAGAGTAATGAAATTCATCAAACCATTTTTATACTTGATTTTAAGAATATATCTCTTGTGAGACGGCCTCACAGATTTATATCTGTAAGACAGGTCGACCCGATCTATAATTATAATGAAAAATAATACTTTTGACATAAAAAATTTAATTTTTATGTATTTGGTCAGATTAAAGATCTGTCTGACAAATTAATTTGTGATTCTCACAAAAGTTTTTGTATGATTTTAACAACAAAGTTACTCTTTTTTTTCACTTTTGAAATCTAAAATGGATAATTTTTGTGTGTGAATATTATACATGGAAAAGGTGATGCTTCTCTTCATGACTTTCATACTTGATATTGACTTAAAGTCTTAGTTTTTATTTATATATATATTTTAAAATTTTAGTCTTTTTCCAATATGACTTAGATTAAATGTAGAAGTACGCAATATTACATTAATACTCTAAAAAGACAAAAACTTGTGTGTGACGGTCTCACATGTCGTATTTTGTGAGACAAATCTTTTATTTTGGTCATCCATGAAAAAATATTACTTTTTATGCTAAGAGCATTACCTTTTATTGTGAATATCAGTAGAGTTGACCAATCTCACAGATAAAGATTCGTGAGACCGTCTCACAAGAGACCTACTCCTCTAAAAAATATCATAATTACAAAATGAAGGATCTAAAATCTATTTTTGATAAAATAAATCACAAAGAGAAATACTCATGTTCCAAATTACAATTGTTCCTTCAAAAATATATTCTGATACTACCAAAAATTAAATTGTCCCACTCAAGACACTAGTTTGATATTTTCCTTTTATCCTCACTACACCAAATGAGACCTAAACTTTCTCTAATGTTATCTTATGCAGGTATGTGGGTAATAGTCTAATCACACAAAAGTTGTCAGTTAATTTTGTCGATGCTTAGGCCATTTTGGAATCAATATCCCAAATTCAAAATGGAGTATCCGATTCAAAATCTAATTATAACAAACATATTCTCCAACCCAAAACAAAATTTTCAATTTTGGACCAGCAACACTCCGTGGCTCACCAATCATGCTCATTTTCATGTCCACTAATTAGATAACACTTATCTATTAAATGTTATGAAACATATCTAAATTATATATTTATTAAATGAGTGTCGACGAGATGTCGTTGGTGATGGGAAAGTAAGTATATAAGTTGTCATTTTTCATAATGTGTACTTGTGATGATGATTAGGCCACATGGAAATATATTCTCACTTGGAGGCGTGTCAAATTTGTTATTGTGCTCAACTAGACATTTCTCATTTTGTATGCAAACCTTTCAAAAGCCAACAAATATTTGGATAGAATTCTCTAGTGTCTATAATATATAATATTCTAAAATAGTATAATTTTTTTAGAGTAAGTCTCTTGTAAGACGGTCTCACAAATCTTTATCTATAAGATATTCACAATAAAAAAGTAATACTCTTAGCATAAAAAGTAATATTTTTCATGGATGACTCAAATAAGATATTTGTCTCACAAAATACGACCCATGAGACTGTCTCACACAAGTTTTTGCCATTTTTTTAATACCAAATTTAATCATGAATTCGATTTCATAAATAGTAACTTTATGTTATTTGAATATTTTGGTAAATTAAATAGTATGCATTAAAAATAATTAGATTGATTAAAATATACTTTAAAAGAAATGCATCTATTAATTTTGATTTAAATTTAAATTTAAATTTTAATTTTATATAATATTTAAAATAATTAAATTATTTTTAGAAAAACGTAAAACAAAATAATATTAACATTTGTCATCCCTAACGTGGGAGATATGCCGAGATGGTGATCGATTGGACTCCAAATCTGGACTATTATCCAAATTCTTTAATAATAACGTGTACATTATGATAATTAGTTAGTATTTAGTAGTAGTTTGTATTTAGCCGCATGTATGTTGTGAGACGATTTCATGAATCTTTATTCTTGAGACGAATAAATTATATCCATATTTAAAATAAATAGTAATATTTTTGACGTAAAAAATAAAAAAAATTCATAGATGACCCAAATAAAATATTTATCTCACAAATTGATCAACGAGACTGTTTCACACGATTTTTGTGTTAGATCAATGGATTAGGAGCGAAGAATCTCAAATCCTAAATAACGAATGAATCCAGCTCTTTAGTTTACATGCTCTTGAAATCTATAAATTTGAAATTTATTTGTTTTTTTATTACATTTGATTTTGATTCTCACAAAATTAAGTTATTTGAAATCTTTTCTCAAATCCAAATTCTTCTATTAAAATTTAACCTTTTCTTTTCTTTTCTAAATATTTTGGATATGTTTTTAAAATAATATACTAAATGAAATATTTTAGTTGAAATTTTTAAATATTTTATTATGCAAATAATCGCGTATGATACGAGTACATTTCATGGTCTTTACGTGGTAAGAACTGATCAAATTTGAAACAAAATCGAATATTTTCTTGGAATTTCTATTTTGTTTTTATTTGTTTTATTAAATAAGGACAAGTCGATTACTGGGTCACGAGCTTTGACTCAGATTGTGAAACCACGCACGACTGTGGGCAGTGGCGAGTTCATCTATCGAAAGATTTTTCTTTTCTCATAAATTATAATTATAAAAAAATATTAGAAATCTATGGAAACTTTTTTGAAAAAAATTAGAATATCACACTAAAATTTAGATAAATTTTGCATTTTTCATAATGTATGTTTGCATTTTTGTGATTTCGGTCATTTATGTTATCAAATTTCAAACTTTATCCAGCAGTTTTTCGGTTTTTTTATAATTTGTCATCTAGGAGTAACATCAATGTCATGTCGACGCCACATCAATGTCATGTAGGATAAAAAACGAAAATTCCAAATTATAAAGATTAGAATAAGACAGAAATTTGATAATACTGATAACTAAAATCACATACAGACAAGTATACAATATCAGAATTGTAATTTCCCCAAGAAATTAACAATGTTATGGACAAGTTCAATTACTTTTAGAGCACAAAAAATCTTAGCTCGGAGTCTAAAACTTGAATAAAATAATCTTTTTTCATACAAATGATGAAACAATATTGTCCAATCGGTAGTAGATTTCTCACAATAAATGTTTGCTTCATGGTTGATATTGTTACATTAAAAATTGTTGGAAGCTAAGTGTATCGGGATTTAATTAATAGTAATTATAAAATTAAATACTATGATTTATATAATTTGAATAGGTTTTCAATGAATTGAACATTAACTGAATAAAGTGAAAGTCTACTATAATATAATACAAACAACTATTTAAGTCGGGGGTTTAACTATGATTGATTTTTTTATAAAAAAAATTCATATGAAACAGTTTCATGGGTTAATTTTGTTAGACGGATTTTCAATCAGGTTTGATTCATGAAAAAATATTATTTTTCAGCTAAAAATATTATTTTTCACTTTAAATATGAATATCATCGATAATATCAAATTGATGTGATAAAAAAAATAGAACATCAAATTGATAAATAATCCAAAATTAGACATCTTTCATCAAATATCCTAAGATGACACCTTATATCTCTGCAAAGCTTAAATTTATTCATATTACGAATCTTACTAGAACTGTACGTTTTTTATATGAAGCCTGCGATTTGGTTTTTGATGCAGGAAGTAGGGGAAAACAAATCTTAATTGTTGGTATAAAAAATAAAGCAACTGATTCAGTGGCATCGGCTACAATAAAGGCATGGTAACATTGTGTTAATAAAAAATGGCTCGGCGGTACGTTAACGAATTAGTCCACTAGCAAAAACGAGACTTCGTAAGTTCAGACACGTGAGAATGAACAAAAAAGAGAAAACTCAACCGTCCTCCGAAAAGAGATCTCAGTTACTATACTTTAGATACATAAGTATTACCTTATATTAGTATTATTATACGCATACATTTATGAGCACAATTTTACTCGTCAAAGACCTATAAAATTTGCTCCATAAACAAGTACATGAAACAACATATCCCATGCGGACCAGACCGCAGCTATAAAACGAATCAAGTTGTGTTCGAGCTCGATTTTCGTTCTAGGTCCTCCAACTCGTAACTCAGAAAAACACCCGCCCGGCGAACACCAGAATCCCCCTCCGGCCCTTCACCGGCCCTGTCTTTTACACCATTGCCGCAAAGCACAAACTTTCTACCAAAACATGTGAAATATAACAAGTTGAGAACTCCTAGAGATGCAACGAAAAAATAGTAGTACTCAAGTTTATTCTTGTTAAGGTCATTGCCCCCTAGCCATGGCCTGTCTCCTCTGCCATTTGTGACATAATGTATCACATTCACGAGTAATGAACTTATATAGCTTGCAATCGACAGGCTAAGGAAAAAGATCGAACCCGCGACACTTCTCATAGTCTCCGGCATCTGTATGGTGAAAAATTCCATTATTGCGACGGCCGCAAACGCCTCGGTTAGGCCTGAAAGTATGAACTGAGGCAGCAGTGCCGTTACATGTAGAGGTGAATCCAATTTGTCGTATCTTAGAGCAAGTTCTTTTCGTTCTTTCTCAACGATTCCTGCGACGACCATGCACAGAATCGACATGATGATCCCTGTTGTAATCCTTTGCTGCATAGTCATTCTCAAGTCCTTTTTCTTCAAGATTTTCTTGAATTTCTTGACATATATTTGCTCGTATATGAAAATCCAAATCGAGAGTGCGATCATGGACGATATCCCCATCCAGGCTGGTGGGATTACGAAGCTTTTCCCCAACATTCTGTTCATCTGGATGGATTGGAGGATTCCGAATGTGCTCTGCTGATCCATCACCACGAAGCACCCAACGCCCGATACCCAGACGGGAGCGATCCCGAATAAGCACTTCAGATTCTCAACTTGTTGCACACTGCACAGTTTCCAGCCATTTTTGGGCATATTTCTTGCATCCACTTCACTTGGATCAGTTATCACTGCTGCCTTATCCAGGCACTTGAATCTATCTACCTTGATCGTTTTACTCGACTCGGGCTTGGCTTCCGATGAACCATCATAGAACCCTATCCCATCTCCTGAATTCAAGTCAATTTTTCGGTTCCGATACGCCGCCACCATAACCTTAGCCATGTCCACAAAAACAGTCCCCTGCGGCGTTTTGTAAATGTACGTGTGCGTCCCTACCAAGAAAATCGTGATCGAGACCGCAAGACAGCCCGTGGGGATAGCATAGCCTATCATCCAGCTGATATTCGTCTGGACGTATATAACACCCGTTAGAGCTATGATCAATGCGATCGTGAATGAGAAGTACCACCAGTTGAAGAAGCTCTCAAGCTGGGTTCGCCCCTTCTCTGTTTTTGTATCGAATTGATCAGCGCCAAAGGCAATGTTACACGGCCTGATCCCACCGGCACCCAATGCCACAAGCCCGAGTCCTGTGAACAGAAAGGCAAGCTGCCATTTTTCTGGCTCAATACATTTCAAATATTCCCCCTCGATGCATGGTGGTGGCCTGAGTTCAGGTATTCCAGCAGTTATTGTAACAGCTCCCATTCCCTGATCACAAGAAAACACACACACACACATTTAACGCTGATAGATTATCCAATCTCCCCCTTCAACCAACCCAAAAAAATAGCATAAATTTATCACTAATCTCCAAAAAACTACGTTATATACATATATTCAGCGCCATTTTGCATGAATTATCGCTAAAGAAACTTTAATAATGGAAAGATCAATACCATACCAGCAACGTGAAAATGGTGCCGAACAGGAGAGTCAGGAACCGCCCCAAATACACATCGGAAACAATGGCGCCCGCTATCGACGACAGGTTCGTCGAGCCAGACCATATCATCACCGTGTTTACCAAAAATATCCCGCTCAAATTGTACTTGGTTCGTAGATACACCGTTATGTTGGATACCAGGCTTATCGAAGCCAGCTTCTCGAACGATTCATTTCCTTTCAAGAATCCAAACCACAAAACACATAAAACCCATCAAAGATCTTAATATAACATCATACAAAAATTTGAAATAAGCACATAATCTAAATAATTTTATCTACCAAGAATGTATTTGATGGCTCTCCATCCACCACGCTTCTTGGATTGGGATTCGGACGAAGAAGAAAGGGTCCGTCGGGTAGGGGGAGAATGGCTACCATTCTCCATTGCTCTCCCTTTTTTCCTTTTTTCTTCCCCTTCTTTGTCTTCAATATTTTTTCATTGCTTCCATTTTGTTATTTGGATGTGGACGAGGAGAAAACAATACATATGACTTTGTTAATATTGAAAAACTTGTAATTCGGAGAGTTCGTTAATGTTTAAGAAGTTGGTTAATTGCATGCCACACATCATGATTTGTTGGGTAATTTCATCAAATTTTACAAGTTGTTTAACATAAATCTATTATCTATTAACTATCTATTATTATTATTATTAATATATGAGTTTGAATCGTGAATTTACATCTATGTCTTTATCTTCTTAAATAATATTCATTAATATATGTCACTTTACTTGTTTTGTTTTCATCTATTAATTAATAGAATCTAAATTAAATTCAAGAAAAATAAAATTTAGCATATATATGAGTTTAGATTGTGAATTTACATCAATGTTTTTTTTTTCTCCTAGCTATTAATGACTTTTAACTATTAATGAATTTAAAATAATAGTTATAATGTTTTTTGTAATAATGAATTTAAAATAATAGTAATAACATTTTTTTTCTCCTAGCTATTAATGAATTTAAAATAATAATAATAATCCATTTTATAAAAAAACGTATATCTTTAATAAAATTCAAAATGATAATAATAATAAATATATAGTTTTTGTTTGTTTTTTAAAAATTGTGATGTTACTATCTTGTCCACAAATCGTTGGCTGTTGAGATATTTTGGTAACCATTGAAAATCGAGTTTCAAAGTTGATATTTGAATTGTGTTTTTGGATTCCTAACAATATGTCATATTGTTTTTAAATTATTTTTATCACTATCGTGATTGGTAAACACATTTATTACAATATATAAATATAATCATCTCTTTAAATTAATATTTACTTTAATGTTTGACATGTTATGAGTCTTGGCCAAAATGAGGAACAATAAATTCAAGCAAACGAATATATAAAGCATGGGGCGAAATCAGAATTATATGGTAGTGAGAATTAAATATAAATCAATAATTTTTAGTGAATTTATTGTTGTTAAGATGCATAACAAATCATATATAATAATGTATAAATTTTTTGTGATGAAATTTGCACTCTATTTTTTTAAAAAAAACTTATATTTTTAATGAAATTCAAAATGATAACAATAATAAATATATGTTTTTTTTAGCTTGTTAATGAATTCTAAAATAAATTGAAACCACTTATTTGCATGAAATTACACTCTATATTTAAAAAAAAAAAAAAACTATATCTTGTTCAAAATTTTATACTTCTCCAATTTTTTATTAGGTTTTCTGTAAGACGACATTAAGTAGATATATCTCTAAGACGAGTTGAAATTTTTTATTAATTAATGTTAATTCATTTAAAATAAATCGAAAAAAAAGAAGTTTATACTTTTGTTCAAAATTTTATAGTTCTCTAATTTTTGATTAGGTCTTCTTTGAGACGGTTTCATGGATATATATCCATGATACAAGTTGACCCAATCATTTTCAGATTGAAAAACAATTTTTTTATAATTCAGGGTCGGATATGAGACATGTTTCACAAAATTGACGAAACATTCTCATAAGAGTTTATGTGCCAATTTATTTTAATATTTTTAACTTGAGTAAATTAACATCCATGATAATGTAAATAATAATAATTAATATATGTCTCTTTGTTTATTTATTTGTTTTTTTCCATCTATTAATCAATAAATTCTAAAATAAAGTGAAGAAAAATGAAATTTAGCCTTTTTTTTTTGGAATGAAATTTAAATTTAGCCTTCATTTTTTGGAATGAAATTTACACTCTATTTTTAAAAGTGTATATATATATATATAATGAAATTTAAAATAATAAAAATACATATTATTATTAATGAAATTTAAAATAATAACAATAATGTAAATTGTGTGAATTTACATGTATGTCCTTATTTTCATTAGATAGTATCAATAAATATATGTTTTTTCCAGGTATTAATGAATTTTACAATAAATTGAAGAAAACGAAATTTATTTTGGAATAAAATTTACATTCTATTTTTTTAAAAAAATTGTATATTTAATGAAATTTAAAATAAGCGACACAATGTCAACAATACGCACAAGAACTCCCTAAGAGTTCATCAATCTCAGTATTATTGTCACTCATGCACACTTAATCCAACAAAACTGAATGATAGTGAAAGATTAATCTTTTGGTTCAAACGTTTCTTGATCTTCGGATCAAAAGTTATATTTGTTACCAAAGACAAGATTTTTATTTCTTATATTTGTGATACACAGTATAAAGCCATATACAAAGCTAATCATGAGAAATTCAGAAATTATGGTTGTTGTATGTTCCATTATCGTATGATCCTCACGTGCAACGTATGTATATGTCTTCTAATAAACAGAAAATATCGAGATTGTGTGTATCAGTTAATTGCATGGTGTACATATTTTTTCTATTTCGAATCACGGCGCGATGCTCCTAACAGATGAGACATATGAACAATATATGTGGAATTTTTGTAAAAAGGAAATAAAATATTTAAAATTATAGTTTCAAATCGATCAAAATAACTAATTAAACTGAATTGGTGGCATGGATCTAGAATTGGACAGATCGTGTTCAAGTTAAGAATGTGGGAATATTCCGCTCTTGCAATTTGAGCACCATAAAATGGAAGTATTCATTTAGCTTGCATTTTTTTTTTTGTGAAAGAATATCTAAAAAATTAAGGTTAATTAGTTTTTGGCAAACAAAATTAAATTTGAGCTAAGTTGGAAATATGCATTTGGCAAAAACTTGTGTGAGACGGTCTCACGGGTCGTATTTTGTGAGATGAATATCTTATTTGGGTCATCAATGAAAAAATATTATTTTTTATGCTAAGAATATTACTTTTTATTGTGAATATCGGTAGTGTACCAGGTTGACTCGTCTCACAGATAAAGATTTGTGAGACCGTCTCACAAGAGACCTACTCTATGCATTTTTTCAAGAACAAACTTGTTTGGACATAGATTTATGGAGAAGAATAAAATGATCATTTTGATCTAAAGTTTATTTTTTTAAATCTTATTTTAGTTCAAATTATTCGATATATAATTGCACATTTCTGGTCATGCATTTCAAATATAAATTTACAATATCTCTACTTCATTAGATTTGCTTATTATCTTTCGTCTGATTCACATATCATATGTACATAATGTCCAATGGGAGACCAACGCAATATTTATTCATTTTCAGGCACAAAAAATCAGGGAAAGAGGATTAAAAAAACTCAAAATGATCCTATAGAAACCTTGCTATGATTCCAATGAAGCTCCACTTTGTCTTTTTTCGTTTAAGTATCATGATCTTTGATTCTTTGACAAATATAATTAATTCTTCGATTTTTTTACTATTTTTGTTGTTTTGTTAGGCAGCAATTTGAGAGAATAATCTGCTGGGAATATCGGATGCTCTCAAGTGCACAAGTATGCTATAAATACAGTAATTTAGTTTTACGATTTCGGCGTGAGAGATGTTGAGAAAATGATTGAAATGGCAACAGGTTTGTGGGTGGCATTTGCCATCGGTGTTGTGCCATTAGCAGGGTGCCTGTTTTGGTACTGGAACGATATCTGGTATGTTCTGCCGCATCGCCTTCGCCGTTCTGGAGGCGGCGGGGAGCTCCCTCCTGGCTATATGGGGATACCATTTCTTGGAGACATGCTGGCGTTTCTTTGGTACTTCAAAATTGTTCGTAGGCCTGATGTTTACATCACTTCTAAACTGCGAAAGTAAGGACTTTTTAGATAAGTCACTTGCTTTTTAAAGCTGTTGCAATGCTTGAAAATTCTTGTTAGCAAGTGTACTTAATTGTCTTCGATGTTGAATGCTTAGGTATGGAGATGGTGGAATCTATAGGACGCATCTCTTCGGATCACCATCCATCATAGTTTCCACCCCATCGGCTAACAAATTTGTATTGCAAAAGGATTCTAACTTCACAGCAGAGTGGCCGACTCCGGAAATCGTAGGGGTCACCTCACTTGTATCAGTACAAGGAGATTCACATGCTAGAGTCCGAAGCTTTGTCGTGAGGTGCATCAATCAACCTGATGCACTCCGTCGGATCGCCCTTATGGTCCAACCCCGCATAACTTCTTCCCTCAAATTGTGGGCTAAGAAGGGTAGGATTGTTGTTCATAAGGAAGTCAAGAAGGTATATATTATGATCATTTCAGCTTAGGAACAATTTGTTTTTGGCATAATATAGTAAGATCAATCAAACCATGAAACCACCTTAAACTTTAAGCTAAACATTATGCATTCATTAGTCTCTCTATTTTTTTTCTCTGCAGGTAACATTTGAAAACATTGGCAAGTTTTTTGCCGGATTCGAGCCCGGTCCTGTTTTGGATACCCTTGATGATTTATTCAAGGGCTTGATGAACGGGATTAGATCCCAACCAATCAATCTTCCAGGAACTGCATTTCACCACGCTCTCCAGGTCATTAACTTTGTTTCCTCAAAACTATTTTATCAAGGAAGTTTTACTAGTACTTTTGAAAGTCTTGTATGAGACTAAGCATTCATTTGCTAAAATAGTCTCTCAATGGCAGTGTCGAAATAAAGCAATATCAATATTCAGAGAAGAGATGGAGAAGAGAAGAAAGAATGCTTCGAACGCGAAAGACGATCTAATGGAAGGGCTAATGCAAATGAAAGACGAGGAGGGGAAGCACTTGAGTGACATTGAGATTCTTGATAATATTGTTAGCCTTGTTGTAGCTGGCTATGCATCCACTTCTCTGTCTATTATGTGGGCTTTTTATTATCTTGCCAAGTATCCAAACGTTCTTGAAAAGCTTCAGGTAAAATGACCATAAAAAAAAAAATCCATATCCAATGCTTGTTTATCTTGATAATCTCCTAATTAGATGATATCCCGCTAAATCCAGGAAGAACATATACCAATAAGCAAGAGGCTGGACGGAGAATTTATCACGTATGACGACGTTTCAAAATGCGAGTATACCAGCAAGGTACACATAGTATGAATTAGAACACAATCTCTTCATGCTGAAAACTTTGTTCTGGTATTCTGCAAACAGGTGGTGGAAGAGGTACTTAGAATGGCCAACATTTCTGCATTTATTTTCCGCACTGCTAAGGACGACGTCGAATATAAAGGTAAAACAACTTAATTGTCGTAGCAGTTCGATATAAGATAGCATCAAATTCCTATAATTGCCCACAGAGCCAACCTAAAACAAGAAACACAGCTTCTCTTCTAAAAAAAATAGTATGAATTTCAATTAAAAAGCATATTGTTTGAATAATCTATCACGAAACAGGATATAAAATTCCGAAAGGTTGGAGGGTCATATGCTGGGTCAGGTATATTCATGAAAATCCAGAAAATTTCGAGGATCCAAGGTGCTTCAACCCCGATAGATGGAATGTAAGCAGAATTCGAAATGACATACACAAATCAAACAATCAGCTTCTCATTTACTAAAGTCTAGTTAAACCATTTCTACTCAGGAACCCGCGAAGCCGGGGACGTTTTTAGTGTTTGGAGGAGGACCTAGAATTTGCCCCGGAAACATGCTAGCACGATTACAAGTTTCTATCATAATCCATTACCTGGTTGTAGGATACAGGTAATAACGCTAGCTGCTGTTTCCGAAATTCGACTACTCGATTCGGCTCATCCGGTTTTTTAACTATTAATGTCATGATAAAATGTATAACATGAGCTTTCATTTTTCAACCCCAGATGGAAACTGGTGAATCCTGATGCTGGGATGACATATCTTTCCCATCCAAAGCCAGCGGATGATGTTGAAATTGATATCACCAAAATTTAAGGACATGCAGAATATGATTCCCTGCTTTTCTTGCATTATTTCTTGTATTATTACCGTACTGAATCCTTAAATAATCATATGTTTTATCTACTTTGATCTATTTCTATTTAATATCATTCCAATTAAATCATATTTTCCCTCTCATGAATTATTACCACCCGAACAACATATGACTTCTGTCTGCGTAGGAAAGTCATTGGATTGGAATAGACCCATCGAAACAGGAGGACACATCAAAATTCCATGGTTGACAATACAATAGAACCAGAGAAGGAGACAGACAAATCAACTCGGGAGCTAAATAAATAGATGTAGTAATTCACACAGGTTCACAAAAATCGAAAGAAATTTTTTTACTTTAATCATTGGAATTTATTTATAAGAAAAACTTATTTTAGCAACATAATTTTGAAATGAAATTGTCTCCACTGACATAAAAACAAATATCTCATTGTTCACGGGTCAAAATAATATGGTTCATCGACCAATACTTAAAGTTTGGCCAACAAGAATCAATAATACTTCGGCATAAAAATTAATCATTTCAACCAATAAATCAAAATGTAATATGTGAATCTCACCTCATCGATAAAAATAAGGCATGTAAATGGGGAGCGTATAGGAGAGGGTTTGGCCATTTGGACTCGCTTGACTTCGAATCCGAAATGGGGCGGGTTGGACCCGCAAGAACAGGAAAAAATTCAGAAAAGCATTGCCCATATCAAGATTCAGATTTGGAAACCAAATTAAACAAAGATTTCTACAATTACATGAATTTCAAAGATAATTTACAAGAAATTAAAAGTAAAAAACCCTATGATCAAATAAACAATATTAAAGTGACTTTTCATTCTTCCAAAACCGTCGGCCAACTCTTTTTTAAAAAAAAAACGTCGCTCTAAAAAATCTAAATGAACAATGTAAATTTTATTTGATAAAAAGTATCATAAAATATATTTTAATAAATTCGTAACTTATCTATCTCTACTATATGTAGATTTTTTAAAATAATCATATCATTCCTAGATTTAAAAAATCTAAAAATTTAAAAACAACAAAAATTATTTTACATGAAAAATTATATATAAGCATACAATGTGTTCGAGGTGACACTAATTATTTATTAAGGATGCGTTTGGTTAGAGTGATTAGGTGAGTTTATGATTTTTTAACCCACATAATCCCATGTTTGGTACGTTTTTTATTTAACCAAGTCAATCTCTCCTATGAATGATTAGGTTATATTAGGTGGGTTAAAATAATCACTCCTCACCCTCTAAAATTATTTATCTCACTCTTAATCCATCTTATTTTTCCAATTTTACCCTTCTCCTAAATCCAAACTCACCACCACTTCCCTCCACCGAGCGCCTGCCTCCGCCGGCCGCCGGCCGACCACCACTGCCGCCGACCGCCGCAAAAGTGAAAGGACAATTTTGTCAATTCATCAAAAGATTATTAATTATCTCATTCTTAACCATCGTACCAAACATAATATTATTTTATCATTATATATTATATTTCTACTTCAATCATTTTTTTATCATTTCTCTCTTAATCATTTCATTATTTTATCCTCCAACCAAACGTAGCCTATGAGTCAAAATAGGAATGAACTATGAAGATTTGAAATGTAGTGACAGATTGTTAAAAGGTTGGCAGTAAAAATGTAATTCTTTAAATTATTTGTGGACTACAACATTAGTTTAGTATAAATGAAAATTTGTAGCAACATACTCCTACACACCGCATGAACTATAGTTTGATTAATGCTAAATGTATATTTAGATTGACACATGTAACAATATTTTTAAAAAATAGATATTTTTTGTAATTTATCGTGCCAAAATGTAAGCATCACTTCGTCTTTTCTCTTGTCAGAAGTATATTGAAGATAAATATATATATCCTATGTAAGATTTGAAAGATTATCTAAAGTTAGTGGATAATTATATCATGTACAATATTTTTGGAGCTTGAGATTTAAGATAATATTGTGCATATTTTAAACTTGGGATAATAAATAGATCATGATTTAAGAAATTAAATAAGAAATTTTTGGATATAATCAGGTAAATTTTGAGATATAAATTCAAAATTGAAAAGATTATAACAGATAGAGATATAAGATTTGAGATGATATTGATATTTGGGTATGGATAATGAGATAGATAAGAGATAATAATCTATCCTAAATTCAAGTTTAATTCAAAGTTTAAACGAGGAGATAACACATGATCTGGATCACAACCACCCCCTATAAATAGGAGAAGCTCTTATTCAGAATTTACACATCAAATTTCGAGTTTTGCTATCATATTTTCGAAATTTCTCCCCAAAATTCTGCACAAGTAATCAAAATTCTGTCCAAGTTCAGAAATTTATTTCTCTCGCTCGGTTAGTCGGAATCCGATCTCCACCGTTCAGTATTTTCGGTGCATGTATTTTCGTTTTTTTTGAAAATTCGGTCGAGTGCAAATTCTTCTTCTACCCCCTTCTGGTTACGATTTTTGGCATGAGTAAATGTTTTGAAACTGTGAGAATTCAAATTGATATGAGTGGGAATCCCAACCATACGTACCCTTACGCGGTGTGGGAGATAACCGATATACGGCCTCGTCCCCTTAGAGGAGTAAAAATTAGGGACTGATATCAATAAACCATTGAAAGTAGATGAATCTCAGTGTCTGGTTAATGATGTGTACATGGTATGAGTTATGTTATGAAAGGTGTGTGTTTCGAATTTTTATGCATTTTGTTATGCTGTGCTCGAACGACCCCCACTTGCTGAGTATTTCCCAAAATACTCACCCCTTACTCTACCCTCCCAGATAAATCAGAAGAAGAAATAGAGAAAGAAGAATCAGACACCAGTTTTTAGACTGATAGTGGACGCATGAAAAATTTTAATTAAGAATATGTTCTTGTGAGTTTTAATTCAAGTTGTAAACGCTTCCGCATATTTTTATCGTTTTCAGAGTTACTATTGTAAAGACGATTTCATTTTTATGGTATTTATGAAATAAACTTGTTTCGGTTTATACTATGCTACGATGCTGGTTTTTTTTCGATTGTGTGATTGATGAACAACGCCAATGTCGACTAAACCCGATTTCGGGGCGTGACATTTAAGTGGTATCAGAGCCGGCAGGTTCATAATTCAGTTGGGGAAATTTTAACAAAAAAAAAAAAAAATCGCCCATTTTAACAAAAAAAAAAAAATCGCCTTGATTTTTTTTTGCAAAGAGCCGATCCAGTCTCCTTCGAAACTACCCAACGAGTAATATTCACAAGTTTGTGAGGCGTGGTTCGCAAATGCGAAATTTCTTCATTTAGACCTCCAAAATCGCGTTTTTCCATTTTAGAAAAGTTTCGTATATCCTATAACTTTCTGAAAAAGAAATTCCAAATTTTATTATGTCAACTGTTCTGGAACCCTCTCGACGTATTCTTTCAATCCATATGTTTATCTCTAGACTTTCATTTTTGGAATATTTTGTTTAAAATTAAGTTGGGGGGACAATATCTTAAGGATAAGAAATTTATATTATTTTGGGATAAATAGTAGATTACGACCTTATGTGAATAAAATAAGTTACGAGATATTGTTTGACATTGAGGAAGGTACAGCATAATAAGTTTTAAATTTTGTTACGGTACTAAGAATGATTCAAGGAGAAAGAGATTCAATAAAAATAGTTTGTGTTAGAGCTCTCTAAGCTCATGGTCTTGAGAAAAGTAAGGTTTAGTGTAAGTAAGATTTAACAAAAGAATTAATTGATGATTAATTTCATTTATACAAGGTTGAATAAGATTTTATTTTATGACGACTGAGTTATAATTTTTGGGATTTAAATCAATAGGGTATATATTGATATTGAGTTAAGTTCCAAGATTTTATATGGGTTTTAAGTTTTGAGATAATAATTGTGATAATTTCAAGATAAAATAAAATCAGTATCTATTCGCATATATTCCGTGCCAACTTGATTCCAAGTACTTTGGTAGATTTCGATGTCATCATATGGATGGTTTGGTAATCTAACCGCAGTGCTGTCACGCCCCGAAACTCGGGATTTGACACCGGCATCGTTTAGCAATCACACAATTGAAAACAACCAGCCTCGTAGCATAGTATAAACCGAAAGCCAGTTTATTAATCATAATTTCTCAAAAACCAATGTCTTTACAATTGAAATAAAATAAATTTGCGGAAACGTCTAACACAAAATTTAAATTGCAAAAATTCGAAAATCCTGTTCAGATTCTCCTTCCTCAACCTGTTCTTCAGATTTATCTGGGGAAGGTTGTAAGGGGGATGAGTATTTTGGGAAATACTCAGTAAATGGGGGATATTGAAAACAACATAAAAATTTTTACAACATTTTCGAAACATACATATAAATAGATCATGCTTTTAATAATTGTAACATCATAATCATATCATAATAACACTGCGATTTTTTTACCTTTCATGGTTTACTGACGTCAGTCCCTAAGTTTTAATCCTCTAAGGGGGCGAGGCCATAGAACGATTATATCCCACCGTTAAGGGCCATATGTTGGAATTTCAGCCATTTTCAGGGGATCCTCACAGTGCCAAACATAAACGTACCAACTTTCGTAAAAACGTATAGACGGGAGACGGAGCTCGACCGAATTTTTAAACCGAAAAACCGAAAATTCATATGCACAAAAACCGAAATTTAAAACAGCCCACTTACCTCAAATCTTAGAGAAAAACGTGAAAATAGAAGGGTTTCTTGCATTGGGAATTCGAAATTCCTACTTCACTGGCTGGACGGCGGCAGCGCCTCGCTGTGCTCGAAAATTCCTAGGGAGGCTAGAGGAGAGTCTCGAAATTTTGAGTGATAATTTAGGTGTGATTTTCGAGTTATAGGGCCCTCCTATTTATAGGGGTTGGCTGCTATCGGGATCGAGTGATATCGCGTTGAAATCTGACTTAAATCTTTTATCTCGAATCGTGATATATATATCCGTGATTTGGGTGATAACCGAATTCCAAATCTTCCATCCCCCTAAATTTCGAAATTCACATGGATAAATATATACACTGATTAATTCGAATCCTAGTGATTTTATTATCTCATGCTCGATCTTTTATCCCGGTATCTCCATCTCAACTCAAATCTTAGATCTTTTAGGTGCTTATTTTCGAAATTCCTTAATAAATTCTTGGATAGAGATAGATTTATCCTCCCAAAAGTTCAAGTTGCACGATAAATAATACCATATAAATTTCGAGCTTCAAAATTCTGCACACGATAAAATTATCTACACGGCTTAGATAACCTCAAAAGAAATCTTATATTCTGGATAATAATATCAACATCCAAGATTAAATCATCCTAGTACAATCAAATTATTAATCTGATATGATCACGATTGTACAAAATTCCGGCTTTTACAAGTTCAATAGCAGATTGCCGGAGTAAGAATTTCAAACTCCGGACCACGAACCAAGAATAAATAAGGTATCATGGCAATGCCAAAAGATAGAAATACATTCTTTCTGCTTCCCAGACTTGGAAAGCCATTAAATCAGGCAAAGACGTTTACCTAGCAATGGTGAACGAAGTGCAAGAAAAAATTGAGCTCAAGCTGGAAGATACCCTAATAATGCGGGAATTCTCGGACGTTTTTCCGAAAGAATTACCTGGGATAGTCTCGGATCACGAGGTTGAGTTCAAATCAATGTGGTTCTCAGTGCTGCACCAATTTCAATAGCACCGTACCGAATGACGCCAACTGAACTCCAAGAACCAAAAGAACAACTCCAAGAATTGCTAGACAATAAGCAATTTCAACCGAGTACGTATCCATAAGGAACTCCAGTACTGTTTGTGAAAAAGGAAGACATAAGTCTGAGATTGTGTATAGATTATAGAGAACTCAATAAGATCACAATCGAGAATAAATATCTTATTCCAATGATAGACGATCTTTTCGCTCAACTTAAAGAAGCTACAATATTTTCCAAGCTCGACCTGAGAAGATGCTACTACCAATTGAAAGTCAGGGCTGAAGATTTTCCCAAAACAGCCTTACGAAAAAGGGGTTCAAGCCATTACTTGACAAACTTTTTAGCGGTGTTCACTGAGGAGATCCTCATTTTCTTACCAAGTGAAGAAGACCAAAAAGAACATCTCCATCTCACTTTTCATAGGTCAATGGAGAGAGAATTGTATTCCAGTTCAATAAAGGTGAGTTTCAGCTACAGAACGTCACTTTCTTAGGTCACATAATATGTGAGGCATGAGTATTTGCGAACCCTAAGAAAGTAAAGGCAATCAAAGACCGGCCAAGACCAATGACAATATCCATGGAATAACTAAAGGCAATCAAAGACCGGACGGGTAAGAAGTGTGCGGATTTTGTAAGTCTATCTACGATTACCCATATTCCGTCTTGTCCTTGTCTCGACATCGGCAACCCTACCACAAAATCCATGGAGATATGCTCCCATTTCTATTCAGGTATCTCCAAAGGTTGCAATAATCCTCCAGGTCGCTGGTGCTCTGCTTTGACATGTTGACACACTTGGCATTTAGCGACAAATTCCGCTACGTCTCTTTTCATTCCGTTCCACCAAAAATTGCTCTTAAGATCTCTGTACATTTTTGTACTCCCTAGATGGACTGAAAACTTGGACTTGTGTGCTTCTGACAGTATTTCTTGGCGAAGGTTATCGCTGTCTGGTACACACAGTCGTCCTTTCATCCACAAGACTCCTTTGTCATCGATCTGTAGGTCTTGAGACTTCCCACTTTCAACTTGTCCCTTAAATTTCTTTAGCTCAGGGTCTTGGTCCTGGTTTAACTTGACGGTCTCTTGCAGATAGGGCCGAGCGGAGAGTGAAGCCTAGGGTGGTCTTGTTCCCACTTTTCCGACTCAGAGCATCGGCCACCTTGTTCGCTTTACCTGGATGGTAACTTATAGTCAAGTCGTAATCCTTCAGTAGTTCGATCCACCGCCTTTGCCTTTTGGGTGAACAAGTACTTGAGACTCTGGTGATCTGTGAAAATTTCACACTTGGTACCATAGAGATAGTGCCTCCAAATTTTTAAAGCAAAGACAACTGCTGCTAGCTCCAGATCATGCGTAGGGTAGTTCTGCTCGTGCGGTTTCAACTGCCTTGACGCATAGGCGATCACTCTTCCCTCTTGCATGAGTACGCATCTCAGACCTTCCTTAGAAGCGTCACTGTAGATGGTGAATTCCTTATCTTCAGTGGGTAAGATTAGTACTGGTGTGGATGCGAGCTTCTCTTTTAATGTCTGAAAACTCTTCTCGCAACCTTCGTCCCAAACGAACTTGGAATTCTTCTGAGTGAGTTTAGTCAGTGGTATGGCAATCGAAGGAAACCCTTCGACAAACTTTCTGTAATAACCTGCCAGTCCAAGGAAGCTCCTGATGTCGGTGGCGTTCTTAGGTTTTGGCCACTCTGTAATTGCTTCCACTTTCCTGGGATCCACTTATACTCCTGCTTCAGAGATCACGTGCCCTAAAAAGGATACACTGTTTAG
Organism: Primulina tabacum; assembly: GCF_025594145.1. Classification (NCBI taxonomy): domain Eukaryota; kingdom Viridiplantae; phylum Streptophyta; class Magnoliopsida; order Lamiales; family Gesneriaceae; genus Primulina; species Primulina tabacum. The sequence goes on along the minus strand of NC_134561.1, from coordinate 35,467,105 downwards.
CCAGAACTCACATTTCTTAAACTTAGCATAGAGTTCCTTCTCTCTCAAAGTCTGAAGTGCAATGCGGAGATGCTCTTCGTGATCTTTCTCGTTTGAGGAATAGACGAGGATGTCGTCAATAAATATCACTATGAACTGATCCAGGAACGGTTTGAACACTCTATTCATTAGGTCCATGAAGGATGCAGGCGCATTGGTCAGTCAAAAAGGCATCACTGTGAACTCATAATGCTCATATCTTGTCCGAAAAGCTGTTTTGGGAATATCTTCAGCCCTGACCTTCAGTTGGTGGTATACAGTCCTCAGATCTAGTTTAGAAAAGACTATGGCTCCTTTAAGCTGATCAAATAGGCCGTCAATCCTCGGGAGGGGGTACTTGTTCTTGACAGTGATCTAGTTCAGTTCTCTATAGTCGATACACAACCTCATACTCCCATATTTCTTCTTTACAAAAAGTACTGGAGCTCCTCATGGGGACACACTTGGTCGGACTTGCCTTTTGTCCAGCAATTCTTGGAGTTGTTCCTTTAACTCCTTGAGTTCAGCTGGCGCCATCCTGTAAGGTGCTTTCGAAATTGGTGCTGCACCAGGAACCAGATTAATTTCGAACTCAACTTCGCGGTCCGGGACTGCCCCTAGTAGTTCTTCTGGAAAAACATTCGGGAACTCACGTACTATCGGTATGTCTTCAATCTTCAGTTCGACTTCTCCCTGCACTTCGCTAACCATTGCTAGGTAGATATCTTCTCCGGACTTCATGGCTTTCCATGCTTGGGAAGCGGAAAGGAGTGATTTCCATTCCTTGGATTTACCATGATACACGTTCTCTTCCTGATTTGGGGTTCGGAGCTTAACTCTTTTCCCTTTACAATCTACTATTGCATTGTTTCTGGCTAACCAATCCATTCCTAGAATGATGTTGAAGTCGGCCATAACTAATTGTATCAAGTCTGCACTGAAAGTCTGATTACCGATACTGATTTAACAGTCCCTATGAATCTCGTGAGTTTCGATGGCCTTACTTGTCGGTGTGGCTATTCGAAAAGGTTCAGCTAATAATTTGGGCTTAAGTCCTAGTTTCTTAGCAAATCTCTTAGATACGAAAGAATGCGTAGCACCACAATCAAATAACGCATAGGCAGGCACTTTTTGAATTAGGATGGTACCTGACACGACTTCATTGGCGTCGTCGGCCTCTTCTTGAGTCATAGCTAAGACCCTGGCGTTAGGCTTGCTCTCCTTTGGCTTGTTGGGGTTAGCTCCTGAATTTTTGGCCCAGTTCCCTTACTGGGCCCGGCGGCTTGGTTGGCGGCAGTAGGGCATTCGGCAATTCGGTGTCCCGCTTTCCCACATCCGAAGCATACACCACTGTTTCTTCGGCATTCTCCCAGGTGTCGTAAGTGACAAGTTGGGCAAGGCTTAATATCCTGGTAGCTTGAAGTAGGCGAATGCCCTTTAGATTAGGGGTGTTCAAACTTCGGATAAAATCGAAAAAACCGAAAATCCAAACCGAAAAAATCGAAAATGGAACCGAACCGAAAGCCGAATTTAGTAATTCGGATATAAATGTTAAAACCGAAGTTTATTTGGTTCGGTTTAGGATTATATATGTCAAAACCGAAAAAACCGACCAAAATTTCAATAAATTAATAAATTTTTTTAATATTTTTATTGATATTATATATTTTGATATGATATTTAGTGAACGAAGAACTATTTTGAACAATTTTTAGGTGATTGTTGTTTGTTTAATTAATTTAGACAATATTTTGTTTGTTTAATTAATTTAGACATTATATTTAAATATTTCACTAAGAAAACATGTAAAAAGTTAACATATTATATTTTACAATATATTTATATTATTAATTTAAATAATTATATTAAAACCGAATTAACCGACCGAAATAACCGAACCGTTTTGGTAGAAAACCGAACCGAACCGAAGGAAAATGGTTCGGATATCGGATTATATATTTCTAAAACCGAAAAAACCGAAATAAAAAACCAAAAACATAACCGAACCGACCGATGAACACCTCTACTTTAGATGGTCCACCGGACTGGTTAGGCTTCTTGAAAGTCTGATTGTTGCGTGAGGACTGACTATTCATGGGCCTTTTGTTCTTATTTTCCTTCTCCCTGCGCTGGATGTCAGTTTCAGCTCGGATAGCTGCGCCCATTAGGTCTGAAAAATCCGCGGGTTGGTAGACCGCTAGAGCTGATTGGATCCTGCTGTTCAATCCCTTCTTAAAACGGTGCAGTTTCAAAACTTTCTCCACCATGATTGCCGGAGCATAAGATCTAAGGGCGTTGAACTGGGAGGTGTATTCTACGACTGACATATCCGGAGTTTGAGTGAAATTTTCAAACTCACTCAGTTTCTGTAGTCTAATCTCGGCCGGATAATACTGTTTCAGAAAGGCTTCTCGAAATCGCTGCCAAGTGATTGGTCCTGCAGCTGTCATGGCTGGCGAGATTGCTTCCCACCATTTTCCTGCTTTATCTTCTAGCAACGGCACAGTCACGTCCACTTTCAGTGCCTCGGGAACTTCCAATAGTCGCAGCTGCGTCTCTACACTTTTCAGCCAGCCCTGGCTGACTTCAGGGTCTGCAGCTCCACTGAAGGTTAGACACCTGTTCTTGTGAAGCGATTCGTAGTGGAACTTAATTCCATTTGGTGGAGGAGGTGGTGGTGGCTGATTGGCGTTCTGGTTTCCCAACCCTTGCAGTGTTGTTGCCACAATGGTGGCTATGGCCATAAGATCAGCTCGGCTTAAGTTGACTGCAGGCGGGGGTCCATTTCCCTGCCCATTCTCCTGTCCGCCTTCACGGTCGGTATTAGCATAACGCGGGTTGCGGTTCTGTCTTGGGGGTCTACCGGCCATTTCCTACAATTTCAAGTTCTAAGAATTTGTTGTACGAGTAGGATTCATGCAATAGATCGTGCAGAAGTAAATTGAAATCAATGGAACAAATAAAATATTTTATTGATTTCTCAAGCAGAAAAAAATAAATGAACATGACCAATCTAAATGAAATAAAAGTCGTACTGAATAAAATAGCAATAATGGAAAGATAAACTCCTAGAACAAAATCACTAAAACATCCTAATCTAATCCTCTATCTCTCCATCTCCAACGGCTGCGATAGGCTCCTCAATCTCTATAGGTTCTTCCGCTTCCGGCTCCTCATCCGGCTCTCCTTCCTGCAGTAGCTCTACCATATGAGTGAGCCGGGCATTGTCTGTATTAAGCTGGGCCACCTGTGTCTTCCATCCCTGAACATCTGCCTCTGCCTCGTCCAACAGATCTATGGTCATCTGATGGCGCTGTTCGTACTCCCTTTTATTTTGCTTGATCTTGTTCTTCAGTGTTTCACCCTGTTGAGTCAGTTGATGGTTCACCTTAGCGATGCAGCTTATGGCTTCACTTAAATTTTCCAATCTCTTTTTGCTCCTGGCATTCTGCTGCTTTTCTTCCTCCAACTCTTTTCGGTACCGGTCGATATCTTCTTGCAGCTTCTTCTCTCGAGACAGGCCATGCTCTATGCCATCTCTCAAATCCATGATATATCCTCTTACCAACTCTCCTTGATAGATCGCCTTATTGAGTTGGACCCTTATGTCCTCCTTTTCCGTGGTTAGAGTCTGAATTTCTTGTCTCTTTTTGCCTAATCGTGCTCGAAGTCGCTTAATCAGGCGCGACTGATTGTCAAGGGCAAGCTGCTTCATGTGGATGGCAGCTTGAGCACGAGTGCGGAAATGGGGAGACAATTCCTGAAAATAAATAAAAAAGAAAATGCTCAGAATATCATAAATATAACAGAATAAAATATCAGGATAGAGTAAGGTACTGAAAATTAAAAGTTTTCGAAAATTTCCAAAAATGAAAAGTTTTGAGATAGACATATGGATTCGAAGCATATGTTGAGAGGATTTCGGAACATTTGACAGAATCGAATTCGGAGTTTCCTATGAGAAGTCGAAGGATGTGCGCAGCGGGTTGACTCGTTGATTTGGCTGGGTTGACTCGCCAGGGCATGGTCGGAGCAGCGGCATGTGCCGGCGACGGGGTCAGGATCACGGAACCGGTGGCGGCACGGAAAGAATCGGTCGAAAAACGACCCAAATGGACCGGGAACTCGCTCAACTCGGTTGACTCACTCGAAATTGGGCGTTTCCAATTGGTTGATCCGAATTCCAAATTGATGTTTGGGAAACATTACCCATGGATAGTATAATGTTTGGGTAAAAGGAATTGAAAGTCAGAGTAGGATTGGTAGGGTAACTGGACGAAATACCATTCGGCGTTTAGGGTTTCGGACGCCCCATCGTAGATCCAAAATTTCGGTTGCACCCGAACGCGAACTCTGAAATTGTTTGAGGGCTTGTGTTCGTCTCATCGAGGCGGTTCTGGAACAGGTCGCCGATCGAAGAAAAAGTATCGAAAATGGCCGGAATCGGAGGAAACGCGGCGGCGCGCGTAGACGCCGTTCGTCGGAATTTCCCGAAAATTTTCCCTTTTTTTTTTTGAAAATCGATTTTTCCTACTCGGATTATGAACCTGGAGGCTCTGATACCACTTAAATGTCACGCCCCGAAAATCAGGATTTGACACCGGCGTCGTTTAACAATCACATAATTGAAAACAACCAGCCTCGTAGCATAGTATAAACCGAAAGCCAGTTTATTAATCATAATTTCTCAAAAACCAATGTCTTTACAATTGAAATAAAATAAATTTGCGGAAACGTCTAACATAAAATTTAAATTGCAAAAATTCGAAAATCCTGTCTACCAAATTCGAAAATAACCTAATCACCAGCCCCAAAATTGTTCAGATTCTTCTTCCTCAACCTGTTCTTCGGATTTATCTGGGGAAGGTTGTAAGGGGGATGAGTATTTTGGGAAATACTCAGTAAATGGGGGATATTGAAAACAACATAAACATTTTTACAACATTTTCGAAACATACATATAAATACATCATGCTTTTCATAATCGTAACATCATAATCATATCATAATAACACTGCGATTTTTTTACCTTTCATGGTTTACTGACGTAGTCCCTAAGTTTTAATCTTCTAAGGGGGCGAGGCCATAGAACGGTTCTATCCCACCGTTAAGGGCCATATGTTAGAATTCCACCCATTTTCGGGGAATCCTCACAGTGCCAAACATAAACGTACCAACTTTCGTAAAAACGTATAGACAGGAGACGCCAAAAAACCGAAAATTCATATGCACAAAAACCGAAATTTAAAACAGCTCACTTACCTCAAATCTTAGAGAAAAACGTGAAAATAGAAGGGTTTCTTGCACTGGGATTTCGAAATTCCTACTTCACTGGCTGAATGGCGGCAGCGCCTCGCTGTGCTCGAAAATTCCTAGGGAGGCTAGAGGAGAGTCTCGAAATTTTGAGTGATAATTTAGGTGTGATTTTCGAGTTATAGGGCCCTCCTATTTATAGGGGTTGGCTGCTATCGGGATCGAGTGATATCGCGTTGAAATCTAACTTAAATCTTTTATCTCGAATCGTGATATATATATACGTGATTTGGGTGATAACCGAATTCCAAATCTTCCATCCCCCTAAATTTTGAAATTCACATGGATAAAAATATACACTAATTAATTCGAATCCTAGTGATTTTATTATCTCATGCTCGATCTTTTATCCCGGTATCTCTATCTCAACTCAAATCTTAGATCTTTTAGGTGCTTATTTTCGAAATTCCTTAATAAATTCTTGGATGGAGATAGATTTATCCTCCCAAAAGTTCAAGTTGCACGATAAATAATACCATATAAATTTCGAGCTTCAAAATTCTGCACACGATAAAATTATTTACACGGCTTAGATAACCTCAAAAGAAATCTTATATTCTGAATAATAATATCAACATCCAAGATTAAATCATCCTAGTATAATCAAATTATTAATCTGATATGATCACGATTGTACATAATCCCGGCTTTTACAAGTGCAATAGCAGATTGCCGGAGTAAGAATTTCAAACTCCAAACCACGAACCAAGAATAAATAAGGTATCATGGCAATGCCAAAAGATAGAAATACATTCTTTCTGCTTCCCAGACTTGGAAAGCCATTAAATCAGGCAAAGACGTTTACCTAGCAATGGTGAACGAAGTGCAAGAAGAAATTGAGCTCAAGCTGGAAGATACCCTAATAATGCGGGAATTCTCGGACGTTTTTCCGGAAGAATTACCTGGGATAGTCTCGGATCACGAGGTTGAGTTCAAATCAATGTGATTCTCAGTGCTGCACCAATTTCAATAGCACCATACCGAATGACGCTAACTGAACTCCAAGAGCCAAAAGAACAACTCCAAGAATTGCTAGACAAGAAGCAATTTCAACCGAGTACGTATCCATAAGGAACTCCAGTACTGTTTGTGAAAAAGGAAGACATAAGTCATTGTGTATAGATTATAGAGAATTCAATAAGATCACAATCGAGAATAAATATCTTATTCCAATGATAGACGATCTTTTCGATCAACTTAAAGAAGCTACAATATTTTCCAAGCTCGACCTGAGAAGATGCTACTACCAATTGAAGGTCAGGGCTGAAGATTTTCCCAAAACAGCCTTCCGAAAAAGGGGTTCAAGCCATTACTTGACAAACTTTTTAGCGGTGTTCAGTGAGGAGATCCTCATTTTCTTACCAAGTGAAGAAGACAAAAAAAAACATCTCCATCTCACTTTTCATATGTCAATGGAGAGAGAATTGTATTCCAGTTCAATAAAGGTGAGTTTCAGCTACAGAACGTCACTTTCTTAGGTCACATAATATGTGAGGCATGAGTATTTGCGAACCCTAAGAAAGTAAAGGCAATCAAAGACCGGCCAAGACCAATGACAATGACAGAAATTCAGAGCTTCTTAAGATTGGCGAGCTATTATCGGGATTTGTCCAAGATCGTCCCTCAATAGCAATGCAACTTACAAAACTCACAAAAGAACTCTAAATACAATTGGAGCAAAGAGTGTGAGAAAAGTTTTGAAACCTTAAAGAAGAAACTTACAACCACAATGGTGGTAGTGCTACCTGATGAAGGCAATGATTTTTTCAATTACAGAGATGCGCCAAAGTAAGGTCTAAGATATGTGCTCATGCAAGAAGGAAAGAGTAATTTCCTTTGCATCAAGGCAATTGGAACTGTATAAGCAAAACTACCCAACTCGCGACCTTGATTTGCCGCAGTAGTTTTTGAATTAGTGAAGCATTACCTTTACGATACCAAATGTGTGATCTTCACTGACCATCAGAGCCTCGAGTATTTGTTCACGCGGAAAGAATTGAACATGAGACAGAGATGATGGATTGAATTATTTTGACGTAACGTTAAGCTACATTTCAGGCAAGGCGAATGAGGTAGCTGACGGTTTAAGTCGGAAAAACATGGGTAAGATGATTCTAGCCTCACTATCAGGGCAATCGTTCTTTGAGAAATCAGTTAAGCAAAACCAGTTTCATGGTCTTGATGAGAAATTAAGATTTAATATTAGAGAAAGAAAAGAAAATTTGAGATTAGAGTTTATGTGAAATGATCAATTGGAATTTTGATTTTTATTTTTTAAGATAATATTTTTGAGGTTTACTTTAGGTTGACCGTAATGGGTTATAGTTTGACTTTTGGGAATTTTACATTACTACAAGCATTGGGATATGAAACAATTTTAATTGGGATCCAGCGTATGCATTACATGGTTGATATAAAATTTAAGAAATGATTTTTTAGGATTTATATTGGATTGATTATGAGACTAGTCTTTATATTAAAAGTTCAATGGAAAAGTTGATATTGATTTTTTAGATTTTAGTTAGAGTTACATTATTGGGCTACATTTGGATTCAAAAGGTTTATATTTGGGTTTTTCTCTCTCATAAGAAAATAGTTCATCAAATTATGATTATGAGATATGCGATTATTGGGTTATAGTAAGTTGTAGAATCAACGATTTTAATAATTTTGGTTCAATAGAAGAGATATCATTGGATGCAGTAATAGAAGTAATAATAAGAAAATATGGTGTTACAGTTATGATTGAAAGTATGAATAACTCAACACTTTAGTTATTAAGATGTCTGAAAAAAATCACTATATATGATTTAAGAATTTTAGACGATTTTCTAATCATACTGGAAGAGAAGTCGCTTGATAACTAGAATGGAAGCTGCACGACCAATACCCGTACCTCTTCTTAGAACAAGCCAATCTAAGTTTCGAGGACGAAACTTCCCATAAGGAGGGAGGGATATAAAATCCAAGATTTTTGCATAATCATGATAATATTTTCGTACTAGGATTTGCGCAATCTTCGGGTATCTATATCATTATAAGATGTAAGATTTGCAAGATTATCTAAAGTTAGTGGATAATTATATCATGTACAATATTTTTGGAGCTTGAGATTTAAGATAATATTGTGCATATTTTAAACTTGAGATAATAAATAGGTAATGATCTAAGAAATTAAATAAGAAATTTTGGATATAATCAGGTAAATTTTGAGATATAAATTCAAAGTTGAAAAGATTATAACAGATAGAGATATAAGATTTGAGATGATATTGATATTTGGGTAATGATAATGAGATAGATAAGATATAATAATATATCCTAGATTCAAGTTTAATTCAAAGTTTAAACGAGGAGATAACACATGATCTGGATCACAACCACCCCCTATAAATAGGAGAAGCTCTTATTCAGAATTTACACATCAAATTTCGAGTTTTGCTCTCATATTTTCGAAATTTCTCCCCAAAATTCTGCACAAGTAATCAAAATTCTGTCCAAATTCAGAAATTCATTTCTCTCGCTCGGTTAGTCGGAATTCGATCTTCACCGTTCAGAATGTGCTTCCATATGTTTTGAATTACATATCCAAATTTCGGTCAAATCCAACGGTTAGTTTTTTGTTTGTAGCCTTCGCAAGAAAACTACTCCGATTCTAGGCGGGAAACAGTATACCTACGGTTTTTTTTCCATAAGCAGGTTAAAACGACCTCCAAAATCGATCTTCACCGTTCATAATGTATTTAACGTCATTTTGAACGTATTGTGAAATTTTGAGCCCGATCCAACGGTTCAATAAGGCAATGAATTTTTCAAGACTGCTGATTTTTCGGGCGATGGTGCTGCTGCGTTTTCAAAGTGTCGGTTACATGATTCTTCTATGATTTTCGAATTATTCTTATTTGTTCTTCAAGGATTAAGGTAAGTGAGCTTGTTTTAAATTGTTAAATTTTCGGTGCATGTATTTTCGTTTTTTTTGAAAATTCGGTCGAGTGCAAATTCTTCTTCTACCCCCTTCTGGTTACGATTTTTGGCATGAGTAAATGTTTTGACACTGTGAGAATTCAACTAGATATGGGTGGGAATCCCAACCATACGTACCCTTACGCGGTGGGGGAGATAACCGCTATACGGCCTCGTCCCTTTAGAGGAGTAAAAATTAGGGACTGATATCAGTAAACCATTGAAAGTAGATGAATCTCAGTGTCTGGTTAATGATGTGCACGTGGTATGAGTCATGTTATGAAATGTGTGTGTTTCGAATTTTTATGCATTTTGTTATGTTGTGCTCGAACGACCCCCATTTGCTGAGTATTTCCCAAAATACTCACCCCTTACTCTACCCTCCCAGATAAATCAGAAGAAGAAATAGAGAAAGAAAATCAGACACCAGTTTTTGGACTGATAGTGGATGCATGAAAAATTTTAATTAAGAATATGTTCTTGTGAGTTTTAATTCAAGTTGTAAACGATTCCGCAGATTTTTATCAGTTTTCAGAGTTACTATTGTAAAGACGATTTCATTTTTATGGTATTTATGAAATAAACTGGTTTCGGTTTATACTGTGCTACGAGGCTGGTTGTTTTTTCGATTGTGTGATTGATGAACAACGCTAATGTCGACTAACCCCGGTTTCGGGGCGTGACACTGTGTCCATATTTCCCATGATTCCAATGAAGCACCACTTTGTCTTTTCTAATCAGAAGTACTATGATCGTATGAAATTCCTTCTATCATGTTAATCAAAATTCCTCGGTTTGTCTTTATGTCAGCCGGGATTTCAAGAAATAGTCTGCAAGGAATATTGGATGCATTAAGTGTAGAAGTGCGCCAAAAAAATAGAATATATTTAAGTTTTCCGATTTAGGCAAGGAATCGTGTTAGAAAAATGATCGAAATGGCGACAGGTTTGTGGGTGGCATTGGTGTTTGGTGTTGTGCCATTAGCAGGGTGTCTGTTTTGGAACTGGAATGACATTCGGTATGCTCTGCCACACTACCATCGCGGTTCCGAAGGCGGGGGGATGCTCCCTCCTGGCTATATGGGTATACCATTTCTTGGAGAAATGCTGACATTTATTTGGTACTTCAAAATCGTCCGTCGACCCAATGATTACATCACTTCTAAACTGCGCAGGTATGGGTTTTCTGATAAGCCTCGAGCTTCTAAAGTTGTCGCAAAAGTAGTTACATTACAATGCTTGAAAACTCTTGTTAGCATGTGTACTTGAATGTATCCGATGTTGATGTTTAGGTATGGATCAGACGGTGGACTCTACAGAACTCATCTCTTTGGTTCACCATCCATCATAGTTTTCCCCCCATCCGCAATCAAATTCGTGTTGCAATCAGATTCTAACTTCCTGCCGGAGTGGCCGGCCGCAGAACTTGTTGGTGTTAACGCACTTGTATCGGTAGAAGGAGATTCGCATGCTAGAGTCCGAAACTTTGTTCTGAGGTGCATTAATAAACCTGATGCACTTCGTAGGATCGCCCTTATGGTCCAACCACGCGTAACCGCTTCCCTCAAATCGTGGGCTCAGAAGGGTAGGATTTTAGTTCATAAGGAAGCCAAAAAGGTATATATTATGATAATTACAGCACAAGGGCGATTATGTATTATGCGGCTAAAGACTAAACGTTGATGCAATCATCTAACTTTTTATGTTTTCTGAAGGTAACATTTGGAAATATCGGCAAGTTCTTCGCTGGATTTGAGTCTGATCCTGTTTTGGATACCCTTGATGAATTGTTCAAGGGGTTGATGAATGGGATTAGATCCCAACCAATCAATTTTCCAGGCACTGCATATCACCATGCTCTCGAGGTTATTCACTTTATTTCATGAAACTCCTTCGTGCTTACTAACTAATTGAATCTACCCTTACACATGGATAAGTTGAAGGAATTTTTCCCGATGAAACGCAGTTAGTACAAACAAGGCGATTATACTATGTTCGCGGAGAAAGTGACACCAAAAAAGAAGTGGAAAAAGAAATCTTAAGCTAAAATTGAAAAGAATGAAGAAAGCTTGTATCAGATTAATCATTCATTTGCTGAAATGGTGTGTTACTCAATTGACATTGTCGAAATAAAGCCAACATGTTCCGATAAGCAAGAGGCTGAATGGAGAATCCATCACGTATGATGACGTCACAACGTGCAAGTATTCGAGCAAGGTATGGCGAACATTTCTGCATTTATTTTCCGGACTGCTAGGAAAGATGTCGAATACAAAGGTAAAACGATTTTGTTGTTGCAGCAGTTCGATATAAGTTCGTGTTGAATCCTGCTTTATCATGAAAACAGGATACAAAATTCCGAAAGGTTGGAAGGTCTTGTGCTGGATCCGGTATACTCACGAAAATCCGGAAATTTTTGAGGATCCAACAGACTTCAACCCCGAGAGATGGAATGTAAGCCAAATTTGAAGTTACATATGGATCAACATAAAGGATTTCTTTTATTAATTATCCTACTATAAAATCCAAAAAAAAATTGTCTCATACTATAAATACTTATAATGAAATTTGACCTTAGTTTTTAAAAAGATCTCCTATGAATTACCATAACTATTTTGCCCATAGATTAAGATAAATAATCAAATTTACCTATTAATTATGTTACCTTATTTCATTTTCATGAAGACAAACATAATTAGAAGATCGTAGTTCATATTAAATTAGCAAGAAATTATAATATCATTATACATTAATTCATACTAAAATTATATTAAGATATATACTAACGCACTACAAATTATATACAAAACCATACGCATGTTACTAAGATGTTCGTACAAATTGTATATATATAGCCATGCATGGTTTATCAAATTAAACTATTAAAAAAAACCACGTGGTAAACTTAAACTTCATAATATAAATTTATTAAGGGCAAATTTCAAAAAAATACATCTGTACATCTTTGGTTTAAGATTCAGTATCTAGATGATTTTTTTTACAAATCAATACCCGACAACTCTACAAACTTAGTTTTAGCTCCCTACAAAGATAAATTTACATTTTGGCCCTTTTATTATTTAATTTAAATAAATATATAATTTTATCCACCAAATTAATTGTGTGTTTTCCATCTACCAAAATATTAGTACTTATTATGGGATTTCAGATACTTGATTTTGTTATTTGAATACTCCAAATATGTAAAAAAAATACTATATTTTCGAACAATAACAATAAATTCAGTCATTGTTGGTTTTTCATTAAAAATGCATTATAATGACTTAATTATGTCATTTTATTTTTTAAAAAATATAGTTGTTCACTCGTCGTGAAATAAGATTAAGTATTTATTTTGACATATAAAGTATCTATTTTGAAGTTCCAGATACTTGATTTGACTCTTTAAATACTCCGAATGTGTAAGAAAATACGAAGATCACCATAAATTCAGTCATTGTTTGTCTTTTCATGAAAGATGTATTTGGATGATATATTCATCTCATTTAATATTTTTTTGTAAAAAAAATTAAATTCCCCACTAAGCATGTACATTTTAAAATACTTAGTTTTACTTGAGAAATACATATTTTGAGTTTGCAAATACTTGCATTTCGTAAATGAGATACTCACAATATTTATTAAAATATTGGATATTCGAATAGACAACGTAAATTCACCAAGTATTGGTATTTCAATAGAAAATGCATTTGGATAACATATTCATCTCATTTAATATAATTTTTTGTAAAAAAAAAACAATTTCTCAAATAAGCATGAAAATTTTAAAGTACTTAATTTTACTTAAGAAGTACCTAGTTTGAGTTGTCAAATACTTGATTTCGTAAATGAGATACTCACTGTATTAAAATATTATATATTTGAATAAGCAACGTAAGTTCTCCAAGTGTTGATATTTCCATGGAATATGCATTTGGATGAGAAGTACCTAATTTGAGTTTGTAAATATTTGATTTGATATAGGAGATACTCATAGTATGTCATAGAATACTGGATATTCAAATATGCAACGTAAGTTCACCAAGTGTTGACTTTTCACGGAAGATGCATTTGGATGACATATTCATCTCATTTAATATATTTTTGTAAAAAAAACAAATTCTAAAATAATCATGAACATTTTAAAGTACTTAGTTTTACTTGAGAAGTACCTAATTTGAGTTGGCAAATACTTGATTTCGTAAATGAGATACTCACAATATGTAATAAAATACTGGATATTCGAATAGACAATGTAAATTTTCCAAGTGTTGGTATTTTCATGGAATATGCATTTGGATGAAAAGTACATAATTTGAGTTTACAAATACTCGATTTGGTACAAGAGATACTCATAATATGTAATAGATTACTGGATATTCGAATATCCAACGTAAGTTCACCAAGTGTTTGCTTTCCACGGAAGATTCGTTTGGATGACATATTTATCTTATTTAATATGTTTTTTTGTAAAAAACAAAATAAATTCTCAAATAAGCATGAAAATTTTAAAGTATTTAGTTTTACTTGAGAATTATATAATTTCATATTGAAAATACTTGATTTGGTACGTGAGATACTCATAATATGTAATAGAATACTGGATATTTGAATATGAAACGTAAGTTCACAAAGTGTTGGTCTTTCTATGAAATATGCATTTGGATGACATATTCATTTCATTTAATATTTTTTTGTAAAAAAAATTTCTCAAATAAGCATGGATATTTAAAATTACTTAATTTTACTTAAGAAGTACCTAATTCCATATTGCAAATACTTGATTTGGTACACGAGATACTCATAATATGTAAATAGACTACTTGATATTCGAATATGCAACGTAAGTTCACAAAGTATTGGTCTTTCCATGAAAGATGCATTTGGATTACATATTCATCTTATTTAATATTTTTTGGTAAAAAAAATTTAAAATAAGCATGAAAATTTTAAAGTACTTAGTTTTACTTGAGAAGTATCTAATTTGAGTTTGCAAATACTTGATTTCGTAAATGAGATAGTCACAATATGCATTAAAAATACTGGATATTCGAATATGCAATATTTCCATGAAAAATTCATTAGGATACTTATTCATGTCATTTAAAAAAATAAACATAGTTCATTATTCATCATGGATTAATTGGGAGATGCATTATGAACATAGTTTGTAAATGAGCTTGAAGTTTGCATTTTAAGCACATCTATCGATTTTTGGATTAATGATTTATAAAATATTCATCAATATTGATTGACAATACTTTTGATATTCATTGAACGACTTATTTGACAATTATTCTTATTTAGCATAATACTTATTAGTATTTTTTTCTTTATACTTATGAGTGTTAATTTATAATATCATTAATATTCATTCACAATTCTTGTTGGTATTCATTAAATGACAAGACAATACTTCATTTGATATCATCCTCATTAGTATTCATTCATAATATTTATTGGTAATCATTCATTATATGTATCAATATTCTTTCATTATACTTATTATCAAATTTGAGTTTTTAAATGATAAAATCAATTATCATTTGAATCTAATTATGTAATATTTTTAACAATTTAGATATCACATTTTTATTTCACGGATCTTATCATCAAAAGTCACTCAATATTGACTTCAAATTATATATTTTGACATCATCAAATAATCGAATTTGAGTTTTTAAATGGTAAAATCAAGTATTTGTGGACTCGTATTAGGTATTATTTGTATTATTTTAGGTATCACATTTTTACTTCACGAATGTCATCATCAAAGACCACACAATATTAACTTCAAATTATATATTTTGACATCCCAAAATAGTTGGATATAAGTATTTAGAGAGTAAAATCAAGTATTCGCGAACTCGCATTAGATATTCTTTGTACCAACTTAGCTATCATATTTTAACTTCACCAATTTAGATACTCTTCGTATCAATGCATCTTCCATGGAAAGAACAACACTTGGTTAATTAACTTACGTTGCCTATTCGAATAGTCAGTATTTTAATACATATTGTGAGTATCTCATTCAAGATATCAATTATTTACAAACTCAAATTAGATATTTCTCAAGTAAAACTAAGTATTTTAAAATTTAAATACTTAGTTGGGAATTTGTTTTTTTTTTACAAAAAAAATATTAAATGAGATTAATATGTCATCTAAATGCATCTTCCAAGGAAAATAAACATTTGGTGAGCTTACATTGCATATTCGAATATCCAGTATTCTATTACATATTATGAGTATCTCATGTACCAAATCAAATATTTGCAATATCAAATTAGGTAATTCTCAAATAAAATAAATACTTTAAAATTTACATGCTTAGTTGGAAATTTGTTTTTTCTTTTACAAAAAAAATATTAAATGAGATGAATATGTCATCCAAATGGTTATTCTATAGAAATATCAATATTTGGTGAACTTACGTTGTCTATTCGAATATCCAGTATTTTAATATATATTGTGAGTATCTCATTTACGAAATCAAATATTTGCAAACTCAAATTAGGTACTTCTCAAGTAAAAATAAGTACTTTAAAATTTTCATGTTTAGTTGAGAATTTGTTTTTTTTAAAAAAAAATATTAAATGAGATGAATATGTAATCCAAATGTATCTTCCATAAAAATACCAACACTTGGTGAACTTACGTTTCTTATTCGAATATCCAGTATTTTAATACATATTGTGAGTATCTCATTTACGAAATCAAATTAAGTAATACTCATTTATGGAGTAAAATTAAGTATTGATATATCGAATTAGATACTTTTTATACTAATTTAGGTATCATATTTTAACTTCACAAATGACACATCAAAAGTAATTCAATATTACTTGAAACTATATTTTTTTATATCCAAAAATAATCAAAATTGGGTCTTAAAAGAGTAATCAAGTATATGCGAAATCAAATTAGGTATTATTTGTATCAATTTAAGTATCACGTTTTTTATTCACAAATCTCATCATCAAAGAACAGTCAATATTATCTTCGAACTATATATTTTGACATACTCAATCGAATTTGAGTATTTAGAAGGTAAAATCAAGTATTTGTGGACTCGAATTATGTATTATTTGTATTAATTTAAGTATCACATTTTTACTTTACGAATTTCATCATCGATATCACTTAATATTAACTTCAAATTATATTTTGTCATCCTCAAATAATTGGATATGATTATTTACGAGATAAAATAATTTATTTATAGATTCTAATTAGATACTCTTTGTACCAATTTAAGTATCACATTTTAACTTCACAAATGAAACAATCAAAAGTCACTTAATATTACTTGAAACTTAAGTATTTTCTTATACATTTGAAGTATTCAAATAGCCAAATCAAATATTTGGAACCCCAAAATAGGTATTTTATCGATCAAAATAAGTACTTTTTTCTAATTCAACAATGAGTGAGAAACTTGTGTTTTTTCAAAAATTAGATGACATGAATAAGTCATCTTAATGCATTTTCAATGAAAAGACCAACAATTATTGAATTTATTGTGATAGCTCGAAAATCCAGTATTTTCTTACACATTTGGAGTATTTATAGAGTCAAATCAAGCATTTGGAACTCCAAAATAGGTATTTTGTAGGTCAAAATAAATATTTCATCTTATTTCATGATGAATGATGACCTATGTTGTTTTTAAAAAATAAAATGACATTAATAAGTCATCCTAATGTATTTTTCATGAAAAGACCAACACTGACTTAATTTATGGTCAATGCTAGAAAATATTGTATTTTTTTATATATTTGGAGTATTCAAAGAGCGAAATCAAGTATCTGAAACCCCATAATAGGTACTTTGTATGACAAAATAAGTATTTACTTTTATTCCATGATAATTGAGAAACAATATTTTTTTAAAATTATATTTTAAATGGAGAAGATACATGTAATGTTTGTGAATAAAATAATATATTTTTTTAAATAATAAAGGGTAAAATTGTAAATTTTTCCTTATAAGGGTTAAAACTAAAAGTATATATTTTTCAGGTACTGATTCCTAATAAAATATGTCTATGTATTGAATCTCAATTGAAATGTTGACAGATGCATTTTTCTTAAATTTACCGATTTATTAACATCTCAAATATAAATTTGTTTTGGGCTATCCAACAAAAAAAAGGCTAGATGTTAATAATATAAATTTATTAACATCTCAAATATAAATTTATATTTCAAGACTCAAGCCCAACTATGTCACATCTAGCTTTTTTTTTTTTTTGTTGGATTGCCCAAAACAAATTTATATTGCTGTCCTAAGTAACCGTAATTAAGAAGTATTTACTACCTATATTGCTGTCATAAGTAACCGTAATTAAGAAGTATTTACTACCTAATGATGTTTCTGTTTTTGAAAACTCGATCGTACACTACTCATTTCATGTCTTTTATTCCATATATGTTCGTCCCTCATAATTCTTCTATTATTCTTTGATTTCCCGAATAAAAGAAGAAGAAACGCGAAAACCTCATTTTAACTTGTGCAGAAGAGCTGGTACGGGGGCGGTTGAGGTTGTCAGAGGCACTTTAAGGACAATAATAATAAATATATATCTGGAGGATAAAAGTATTGTACGAAAATCTTGTATATATTCACATTAAATTTATTGTCTACCTTAATTTTAGGAAGATTGTTTGAAAAGGAACGATAAATGCAATTAATTTTGGGGTAGGTCTCCAGCTTTAGTGGGGTATATTCAATGTAGAGATTTAATGACTTTCAATGACTTATTTTAAATGATAGATTTTCGTGGATTTGGTAGATTTTTATTGACTCTTGTAGAATCTCACGGATTTGTAATCAGAAATCCATGGAATTTTGTAGACTTTTTGCAAGATTTTGATTGACTTTTTTGCAAGATTTTGATAGATAACTGTTAGTATTTTGCCTATACACTGTTGGAATATGAGTGTCATCAATAGCCTCAAAAGAAGCAAATAACAAATAAGTCTCGGACACAAAATAAAATCAATGAATAGTGATATGGATCAAACTCCTACAAAAACTTTCATAAGAAGCTAACAAGCATATACATTTTTTTAACATATTTTGTTAAATTATCTCCAATTTGTTCATCTCGGTACACAATATATGATGACCCACTGTTGATAATTTCTTAACTTCAACAGAATGAAACATAGAAATTGAAACATATTTTTTTTAAAGAAACTGATAGACCAAAGCCTTCATGTACACTACTGATGAATTCTATATATATTGGACATTAAAAAGCTACTAAATTTGAATAAAATATAATTATTTAAGTATAATAATACTTTCCAATTCAATTGATTATTATTATAAGGTTATCAATAAATTAGATTCATACCGTGCCTAACTTCTTCAAATTTTCTCTATTTTTTTATTAATAAAAACAATAAAATTTAAAATTACAAAATGGTGAGACATGATGTAAGGCCCGAGATTATATCATTTTAATCCGAGATTATTTAATTTACGAATTTTGGAATGATGAATTAAATTTCACGATTTTTGTAATTAATTAGGATTGAAATGGAATTAAAAAGAGTTTTGGGGACCAAATTGCAAATAGTGAAGAATTCAGGGGCTAAAGTGCAATTATGGGATTTTAGTTGGACACTTGTCTTTGCCATGTGTTTTGGACATATATAAATTGTAATTCCCTTCGTTCCACCAGAAACAAGACCGATACTTCAGAGCAAAATCTTCAATTTCATGTTGTTCAAGAAATTTGATTTTGGTTGATCCGATTATCAGAATTTTGATCCGAACACAGTTCTGTAATTTTCTCGTCGACAGCTACTACAGGACGTAAGTTTTATTGAGTTCTGTTATCATTTGAAATTATGATATTTGATGAATTATTATTTGATCATTATATGGTGTTCTAGATATGTTAGACATCGTAGAATCGAAGTCAGATCGGAAGAACAGATTGATTATGGAATTGTTGTGAATTTCTGATTATATCGATTGAAATTGGACAGATTTGAATTATGGATTGATTACAGACTATATCGGATATGGGTTGTGATTTGTAATTGATATCTGTTGATATTGTATTGACGGGAATATCGGGATTGTGCAGTTATACTGTTAATGTTGAATTAGATTCAGATTGATCGGATTTAGTATTGAATTGGGAATGGAATGTTGATATTGTTCTTCTCGATAATGTCATTTCAGATTTATATTGACAGCTTCGGATTCAAGACTTCGACTTCGTCCGAACTACAATAAGAAAATGTATAAGTCAATGTGGTATTGGGAGATCGACTCAAGTAAGATATACTTGAGTTTCCCTAAATCACATACTTCTTATTATTATGTTCATTGATTTGATTTGATATGCTTGTTCTATGAATGTATAGAAAGCAGGTATTAGTCGAGTGATCTTGTGACATCAGTGCCGATAGTGATGGAATCGTCACTGGTACATTGCACGGTGTCACAAGATAGTTGAATTGGCGATAGTGCCACAGTCTGTAACGGATAGGTTAAGACCCCGAATGTTTGGTTATATCGAAGTGGATAGAATTGGATTTTCTTCTATTACTGATGTTCGATATAGGAATACCAACATCTGGAAACCGGGATCCCTAGACTAGGATTGAGTCTAGTCTGAGACGTGGAGTCACGAGTCTGATTGACATCATCATATTGATTTTATTTCCAGATTTTGATATATATATTTGATATATGTTGCATGTTTTGTATTGATTATATGATTGCATGTTCATTGATTTATACTGGGATTATATTCTCACTTGAATTATCCGGCTGTTGTCGTGTCTGTATGTGTGCATGGCAACAGGTGGGACAGGATCAGGGTCGAGGAGATGAGGAGAGATCGTGATAGAGTGGAGACTACGGACTTTATTGTAGATAGGGTTTGAACACTTGATGTTGAACCTTAGTTTGTATTGAATGTATGTTGTACATGACTTGTACCTTATTTATACTGATATGTATAATAGATGAATTCCATTACGTTCCGCATTTAATACTGTATTTAAAAAAAAAATTAGACCCTGTTTATTATAATTGATTAATTAGTCCCAATGACGATTAAGAACATGATTAGCGTCCGGATCCTCACACATGAGATAATAAATAATAATGAGATAGTAGTAACAATAGATGCTCCGTCCTGTTTTCTATGATATTTTTAGAGCTGGATTTTTTAACTTGTCCTCGCGGAATTTTTTTTATCTTGTTATTGTTTTCTTAGATTATAATTTATAAGTGTAGTGATAAAATCTCGAGGACAACTTGAATGGGAAGAGAGATATATGAGTGAGAAAGATATTTTATTTGATTAAAAGTCTACCAAGATCTCTAAAGTGAGTAGAAGACAATTTTTGAGTTTTTATAGTTGTACCTAGAGTTTTAAGGTTTGTACATAGAGAATTATATTAGAATCATTGTAAATCTATGAAAATATTGGATACCTATATATTTTTATAGATATTTAAAAAGTCAAATTTGAATATCACTATACTTTTTAAGACTCTATAAAAATCTAATTTGGATACCACAAAAATTTATAGAGTTTATAAAAGTCTATGTTCAATACCTCTAGACTTTTAAACTCTAAAAAAGTCAATAAAAGTAATTAAATTTCCAAGATTGAATACACCCCTTAAAGTAGACCTGGCTCTCACGCGGGTCTTCGAAGCCATGATTGAGCATCTGCAGGATCAGTTTTCCCTGCATTAGCATTTATAAAATAGTCATCCATGGGAAAAATACTTTCTACGTTTATGTTTATTCAATAATGATGGTGGTAAACATAAATGATTTCTTTTATTAATTATCCTAATATAAAACCCAAAGAAAAAAAGTCTCATACTATAAATACTTATAATGAAATATATATATATATATATATATATATATATATATAAACATACTTTATACGTAAAGATAATTTTCTGAGTGAATAAAATTATATTGAGTGCGCTACATTACATCGGTGAGTTTATTGAACTTAATTTCTTCTCAAAATATAGATATTATTGAAATATTGTGCATGCAATATTAAAAATATTTTAAGATATACAGTATTTTGAACATGGAAAAGTGACATATATGATCAAATAAACAATATTAAAGTGACTTTTCATTCTTTCAAAACTATCGGCCAACTCTTTTTTTTTTTAAAAAAAAAAAAAACGTCGCTCAAAAATATCTAAATGCACAATGTAAATTTTATTTGATAAAAAGTTTCATAAAATATATTTTAATAAATTCGTAGCTTATCTATCTCTAGTACTATATCTAGGTTTTTTAAAATAATCATATCATTCCTAGATTAAATAAATCTAAAATTTAAAAATAATACATGAAAAATTATGCAATGTGTTCGAGGTGACACTAATTATTTATTAAGAGTCAAAATAGAATGAAGATTTAAAATGTAGTGACAGATTGTTAAAAGAAGTTGGCAGTAAATATGTAATTCTTTAAATTATTTGTGGACTACAACATTAGTTTAGTATAAATAAAAATTTGTAGCAAAGTTCTGCTGCTACACACCACATGATGACATGAACTAAAGTTTTATCAAGACTTGTTAATTGTCCTACATCGGTTGGATAAATAACATCGGAGTTGTATATATGGGCTTGGACAATCCTCCCCCCTTGAGCTAGCTTTTCGGGTTGAGTTAGGTCCAAGTGTCAATCTTAACATGATATCAAAGCCCAGGTTTCACCGTTATGTGTTGGACTGCCTATAATTAGGCCACCCGTTCTGCCCATAATTGGGTCATTTGTAAACTCCACGCGCCAGATGTTCATTCCTGGGCGTGAGAGGGGTGTGTTAATTGTCCCACATCGGTTGGATAAATAACATCGGAGTTGTATATATGGGCTTGGACAATCCTCCCCCCTTAAGCTAGCTTTTGGGTTGAGTTAGGTCCAAGTGCCAATCTTAACAAGACTAAAAGTTTTTGAAAACTCGATCGTATATTAATCGTTTCATGTCTTTTGATTCCATATATGTTCGTCCCTCATAATTCTTCTATTATTCTTTGATTTCCCGAATAAAAGAAGAAGAAAAGCGAAAACCTCATTTTAACTTGTGCAGAAGAGCTGGTAGGGGGCGGTTGAGGTTGTCAGAGGCACTTTAAGGACAATAATAATAAATATATATCTGGAGGATAAAAGTATTGTAGGAAAATCTTGTATATGTTCACATCAAATGTATTGTCTACCTTAATTTTTAGGAAGATTGTTTGAAAAGGAACGATAAATGCAATTAATTTTGGGGTAGGTCTCCAGCTTTAAAGTAGACCTGGCTCTCACGCGGGTTTTCGAAGCCATGATTGAGCATCTGCAGGATCAGTTTTCCCTGCATTAGCATTTATAAAATAGTCATCCATGGGAAAAAATACTTTCTACGTACATCTGAAGAAATTCTCAAAATTGTTATTTATATATTTTTATGTTTATTCAATAATGATGGTGATAAACATAAAGGATTTCTTTTATTAATTATCCTACTATAAAATCCAAAAAAAAAATGTCTCATACTATAAATACTTATAATGAAATTTGACCTTAGTTTTTAAAAAGATCTCCTATGAATTACCATAACTATTTTGCCCATAGATTAAGATAAATAATCAAATTTACCTATTAATTATGTTACCTTATTTCATTTTCATGAAGACAAACATAATTAGAAGATCGTAGTTCATATTAAATTATCAAGAAATTATAATATCATTATACATTAATTCATACTAAAATTATATTAAGATATATACTAACGCACTACAAATTATATACAAAACCATACGCATGTTACTAAGATGTTCGTACAAATTGTATATATATAGCCATGCATGGTTTATCAGATTAAACTATTAAAAAAAACCACGTGGTAAACTTAAACTTCATAATACAAATTTATTAACATCTCAAATATAAATATAAATTTATATTTCAAGACTCAAGCCCAACTATGTCACATCTAGCCTTTTTTTTTTGTTGGATACCCCAAGACAAATTTATATTGCTGTCCTAAGTAGCCGTAATTAAGAAGTATTTAGTACCTAATGATGTTTCTGTTTTTGAAAACTCGATCGTACACTACTCATTTCATGTCTTTTATTCCATATATGTTCGTCCCTCATAATTCTTCTATTATTCTTTGATTTCCCGATTAAAAGAAGAAGAAAAGCGAAAACCTCATTTTAACTTGCTGCAGAAGAGCTGGTACGGGTCAGTTGAAGTTGTCAGAGGCACTTTAAGAACAATAATAACAAATATATATCTGGAGGATAAAAATATTGTACGAAAATAGTGTATATATTCATATTAAATATATTGTCTACCCTAATTTTAGGAATATTGTTTGAAAAAGAACGATAAATGCAATTAATTTTGGGGTAGGTCTCTAGCTTTAAAGTAGATCCTGGCTCTCACGCGGGTCTTCGAAGCCATGATTGAGCATCTGCAGGATCAGCTTTCCCTACATTAGCATTTATAAAATAATAATCCATGAGAAAAAATACTTTCTACGTATGTATGAAGAAATTGTCAAAATTGTTATTAATATATTTTTATGTTTATTCAATAATGATGGTGATAAACATAAATGAATTTCTTTTATTAATTATTCTACTATAAAAAAAAAAGGTCTCATACTATAAATACTTATAATGAAATTTGACCTTAGTTTTTAAAAATCTCTCCTATGAATTACCATAACTATTTTGGCCATAGATTACGATAAATAATCAAATTTACCTATTAATTATGTTACCTTATTTATATTATTTTGCATGAAGACAAACATAATTAGAAGATTGTTGTTCATATTAAATTAGAGCAGAAGCTTACCTACATCATGATTGCTGCCATAAAATAGTTCATCGTGATATAAAGTCTAGCAATATACTACTCGACGAGAACCTTGAGCCTCATGTTTCGGACATTGGTCTTGCCAAACCGTTGGTTGATGAGGATGCTCAATGTCACAAATGTTGTTGCAGGAACATTTGGTTACCTGGCTTCCAGGTTTGTTCTACGTGTTTAATGCACTAAGATTTCTGAGTCTCATGACTAATGATCGTTGATTGCTCTACAAAAGATACCAAAACTGTCGCAAAATTAGGTGGTGGTTTTTTAAAAACCGTCGCTAACTGCTAATTTTTTTGTAGTGGCGGCCTACCACTTGTGAATGTAATTTAATATACACGTAGCTCTTGCTCTAATGACTGACTGACATCTAATTTGTTTTTAATTTCAAAATTTTGACTCCATCATGTGGTTTCTTGAATTCCTCCTCCTGATTATAACAAATTCATTTATTTATTCGAACAAATTCACTAAACAATATATTTTAAATATCAATTAGTTATGTTTGAGTCATTTTTTCAATTACTAACTCGAATACAAATCCTCTAATTCAAATCAATTTGATGGATTTATGTTGGATGCATTTGTTCATTTATATAGCTACAATGATAGTAATGATGTATTTAAAATATAAGATATACGCTTCATATGAAATCCTTAATCTTAAAATAATAATTTGGTCCAATAATTTAAATTAGTCCAACGAGCTTTGGTAAATGGGAAATTGTGTCACAAACTCATGGCCTCAACACATAGAACATTCATCAAGTGGACCATAAACATCTACTACATGTAGATGGACCACAACATTAAGTATGACACATAAAAAAACTGCATATAATAATATAATTAATTATTTTGCAAAAGGGTCGAACCACTGATTGAGCTGAGCATCTCCAGAATCACCTGCGGAGCCGCCACCACCTTTCACTGCATTAGCATTTATAAAATAATTATCCACGGGATCAATACTTTCTAAATTCTCAAAATTATACAAAATATCTTATCTAAAAATGGATATTGGGGTGTGGCCAGCATATTCAAATGCTTCTCCAGCTTCAAGATAGAATCGTCTGTCTTTTTTGCTGAAAAGATGATAAGAGATATAAGTTTCATATAAATGTACAAAATTTATGTATTATTATCCATATTTTCTTACACATCGACAAGAACGAGAGTACAAGTTTTTGATAAGGGGGTTCCTGCATTGGCTAGTAACTATGAGACCGAGGTCTATGGCATATTGAAACACATCATCCATGGAAGCGCCGCCTCTGCCAAGTTCGTCCTTCAATTTTTCCTCGTCGTAATACAAATTGTACAAATTTTCAAAAACATCTTGTACGTCCAAAAAATATTTTGTGGTGCCTTCCGCTTCTAACTTCAATTTCATGCAGTTCATTTCTATGCATGCCACTTCTGCTATAAAGGCACATGAATTTTTTTTCATGTAACAGAAAAAAAATGTTTTTTTAGGTTATATATATGAGACCTTCTGAAAATGAATTAACTAGTGAAGATGAAGATGTGCGCATGTGGTGGTGATAGTGGGAAATGCAAGGATTCAGATTGATGACGAAGTTACAAATTTTTTTGTGTTGCAAAACAGCTATGGTGAAAGTTTTGGATGTGCAGGGTATGCTTTAATACCTACTCATTTGGCAGATGAGTTTTGGGTACCTCTCGTCAGTAATCAACAACTCTCACTCCGAAAGCTGAAAAAATTTTGGTATATATTTTTCGTATTTAGGTGAAAGTCATTGTGATTTTTCACACTTTACATTTTCAGTAAAGAATACAGCCGCCAGTCACACGTCTGTGCCAAGGAAAAGACCGGGGAAGGGTCGCAAAATTCGGGTTCCCGAGTGGGTTGAGGGGGAACTAAGGTAATGCAATCTCATGCACAAATGTCTCTTGAAATTATTTCCTACTGTTGGTTCCGCTTGTAAGTTTTGTTACGAGTTGTGTTTTTTTTTAATGTTGTTGTTTGAAGAATGTCTCGGTACATGATAAACCAAACTTGGGTGATCTTTTTTCCACATCAATGTTAGGATGCTTTATGAACATTTAATTTTCTTGGTTATATATGTTGTTCCCTTGTGTTATTTTTTTTGTAATCATATATATATGATGTATCTTGGTTTGTTGACGGACCCATTTTTAAATAAGATATTTTGTATAATTTTGAGAATTTAGAAAGTATTGATCTCATGGATAATTATTTTATAAATGCTAATGCAGTGAAAGGTGGTGGTGGCTCCCAGGTGATTCTGGAGATGCTCAGCTCAATCAGTGGTTCGGCCCTTTTGCAAAATAATTAATTATATTATTATATGCAGTTTTTTTATGTGTCATACTTAATGTTGTGGTCCATCTACATGTAGTAGATGTTTATGGTCCACTTGATGAATGTTCTATGTGTTGAGGCCATGAGTTTGTAACACAATTTCCCATTTACCAAAGCCCATTGGACTAATTTAAATTCTTGGACCAAATTATTATTTTAAAATTTAAGATAAAGGATTTCATATGAGCGTATATCTTGTATTTTAAATACATCATTACTATCATTGTAGCTATATAAATGAACAAATGCATCCAACATAAATACATCAAAGTAATCAAATTGATTTGAATTAGAGGATTTGTATTCGAGTTAGTAATTGAAAAAATGACTCAAACATAACTAATTGATATTTAAAATATATTGTTTAGTGAATTTGTTCGAATAAATAAATGAATTTGTTATAATCGGAGGAGGAATTCAAGAAACCACACGATGGAGTCAAAATTTTGAAATTAAAAACAAATTAGATGTCAGTCAGTCATTAGAGCAAGAGTTACGTGGATATTAAATTACATTCACAAGTGGTAGGCCGCCACTACAAAAAAATTAGCAGTTAGCGATGGTTTTTAAAAAACCATCACCTAATTTTGCGACGGTTTTGGTATACTTTGTAGAGCAATCAATGATCATTAGTCATGAGACTCGGAAATTTTAGTGCATTAAACATGTAGAACAAACCTGGAGCCAGGTAACCAAATGTTCCTGCAACAACTGTGAGAACCCGAATTTCCTGCATTCCAGCAGCAATGCAAAATTCCAGCAGAAGCTGATATTTCAGAAGCTGGTATTTTTCCAGCATATTAGAATCCAGCATCAAACAACAGATAAAATCCAGCAGCAGACAACAGATAAAATCCAGCAGCAGAAGCACGAAATTCCAGCAGACAGTTACTAATTCAGCCCATGACTTGTAACTGAAGCATTTAACACGGAATAAAGCTTGTTAATGGCAGATTATGGCCATTAATTGGGAGGCTAACAGTCAGAATTTTGCCTATATATAACACCCTCAAACCTCTGAATTGGTGTTACACAAATCTTGAGTTATCACTTGAATTTTTCTGAGATAAGAGAGTGCTTATTTTCGAGCAGTAGAAACCAGTAGCGAGAGCAAGCCTATTTCCAGACTTCAACCGAAACTCTCCAGCAAATTACTGTAAGTGGGCTTATGTATAAGTATCTTGAATCCAGTTTGATGATTTATGTTTTAAAGCAAAGTTTATGTCTAATCGATTTCTGATATCTGAATTTTGAAGCACTGAAACCTAGTAAACTAATGGTAGGAATATATATTCTGAACATTACTGATTACTAGCATCACCCCTTAGAGAAGAGAACATATAGGGGACTGATATCAGTTTAGCCATGAAATTCACGAACGTGCTCAGTGCGTACTTGTTAAATTTCTGATTACTGATTACTGAATACTGAATACTGAATACTGATTTCTGATTACTGATTTCTGTTATGAAAATAATAATTTCTGTATATTATTCGTGTTACTGTTTCTGTATGAAAATGATTTCGAAAACTGGGAGTTATTCTCGCCCCCACTTACTGAGTGACAACCATATCACTCACCCACCAAATCCATCTCAGATAAGAGCGAGGAAGAATTGTTAAAAGAAGAAGAACAACATCAATTTTGGGGCTGGTGAAGAAGATTGTTATTTTTCTCAGTTCTGAATTATGTAATTAGATTCTGCTGCATCTGTTAAGACAGTATTATGTTCGGTTTACATTTCCGCTGTAAAACATTTGAGTTTGTATCAGACATTGAGATATTCAGTATTTATGAATAAAAAGACTGGTTTCTGAATTTTGTGCTTCTGAGTCTTGTTTTTTTCGAATGTAAATTTAAAAGCAACGCCAATGTCAACCAACCCCCGTCCCGGGGCGTGACAACAACAGTTGTGACATGAGCATCCTCATCAACCAACGGTTTGGCAAGACCAAAGTCCGAAACATGAGGCTCAAGGTTCTCGTCGAGTAGTATATTGCTAGACTTTATATCACGATGAACTATTTTAGGGCAGCAATCATGATGTAGGTAAGCTAATCCTCTCGCAGAACCCATGGCGATCCTTAATCGAGCACCCACCCCAATTCAAGGATCGGTTCTCTACCCAATATTATTCTAAAAGCCACGCAAAAGGTCAATGATAGCATAGAATCTTTCTTACAAGTAACTATTTGACTTAAATTTAGTGGTTCGAGGAGAAAAGTCGAAAGCATACCATGCAAGAAATCGTCTAAGCTACCCATGGATAAATGGTCAGAGATCAGGAGCTTTGCTGTGGGAAGCCTACAGTAACCTCTGAGGTTGACTAGATTAATATGCTTGACGCTACCCAAGATATCCAGCTCCCTCTCGAAAACTTGATCTGAACCTTCTCGTGTACGATCAACTTTCTTGACAGCAAATGTTCCACAATCGTTCATAACCATTCTATACACAGTCCCAAATCCTCCCCAGCACCGACAATATCCTCTTCGTTAAGGGATTCAATTTTTTATACTAGCTCACAAGAAGGGTATGGAAGATCACCATGGAAAGTGATAAGCTTGGCACCTAGAAAAATAACAAGAAAAACAAACCATGAAAGACCAAGTAGAAGATTGAAAATTTTGCAATATTTTTATAGGAATCTTTTTTACTTGGTTCTTTGTAGATTTGCTTCTTCACTTCGGTATATATCTTAATAGCCCTTTCTTTCTTTGACAGTAACCAAATCCAGAGAAAGCCAGAAAGCAAAATAAACGCAAGCCCTAACGCAGATATTGCACCAATCACAGCTCCTTTGTTGAAGTGGAAGGATCGTCCCTCGGGCACTGGATAGAGAAGTGTATTTTCAAATGGGAACTTTAGAACTTCAGTTTAAAGTCAATAATTAGGTTGCAATCCTATTGTCTAATGATGATGTTAATACCTACTGCTTCATCATTGGCAGCATGAGGCAATATAGCAGGGAATCCTAGTGAGGTTCAGCATGGCTTGCCCGCTTGTCGGCCACAGAGATCTAAGTTACCAGTAAACCTGTGCACGAGCATAGATATGCAGATCAGTGTCAAAATCTTCAACTTTACCTAAGGATGACAAAATAAAAGGTTCTTATCGGTGAAAACCTACAAACATAAGAAAAACAATCTGGTTGCTCACAAATTTGATGATCCAATAATAATTTGCAATAATATTTCATTTTCAACTTATGGTAAAAAGGGACTTACGACGAGTTTCCAAACTTGCTTAGCACTCCAACTTCGGAGATTTCACCTGACAAGAAGTTTGTAGACAAGTTCCTGAAGAAATTAATTAAGAGTGTCAAAAATTCATAGCTTTACCTTGAACAAATTTGCCTAAAAAATCAAAGCACGGAAATGATGAAAGCAGTGCTAGTCAACTTACAGATATTTCAATCGGGCTAATCGTCCTAACGAAGAGGGTATGGCACCTCTAAGTGTATTGCTAGACAAATCCCTGTATAACGATAATTAATATCGATCACTCGAACACTTTAATCAAACAACAGGGCTTGTGATTAACAGATGAAAAAATACAAAGTTCTTACAATATAGTCAACAGAGAAAGGTTTACAAAATTTGAGGGTATGCCTCCTTGAAATAGTTAGCCCCAAGATACCCACGTAAACAGTTTTAATTTCAAGAAATTAAACCTTACACATTGAAAAAAACAGGGTAAAAAAAACACATTGAAAAATACACAAAACATAACTCAGAAAATGAAAAGGGGGACGCTTTTCCACTTACAAAGCTCTGAGTTCGGAACAATTTGCAATTTCATAGGGAATGAAACCATGAAGACTGTTCTGATGAAGTGCCCTATGTTAATGAATTAATGAAAATATAATCAAAATACGCATAGTGTTGGGGAAAACCCATAAACCGCAGAATCCATCATGATAAATCATCAAGAATTTGACTGAAAACTTAAGCGGAAGCGTACCTGAAGCCATAATCCTGAATTCTTTATAACGTGTCTTGATCTTCCAGATCTACGCGCTCTTTCCTTGAGAGAATCCTTTAGTTTCTCTTCAGAACTATTTTCTTACTGGGGGAGAGAATAGTGAAAGTGACAACGCGAGATCTGGGGACCATGACCCATATTTATAGATAATGTTTATCAATATCTTCTGATATTTCTGTTTTAGCCCATCATAAAAACAGAAATTACACTTATGTCTCTACACATTAAAGGCCCACAGCCCATTAGATACATTAAAGCCCAATAACCCGAAACATTAATTGATCAATTTATTTTGGGCTTAACTTAATAGACAACCCACAATACATAATTATTCACATATAAGCCCATATAAATAAATTGATCCAACAATCTCCCACTTGGGCTATATGTGCAACTTTATAATTATGTTTGTAAAAATAACCTTATGAGCTCAAAATTGTTGTCATTCCGAAATGTATCTATAACCAATCCGGTCCATCAATCACATCAACATAGGATCAAAGCAGTGTTCGCTACACTCAAGGTAACTAGACCCATCAATGGTCACATATGCCAACACAACTGAATGACATGGATCATGAAGTGGATGTGTAGCATGGAAATTTCATGCAATGTGACCGTAACATGCCTATTTCCAACTGGTCCTCCCTTTAACATTATCGAGATCAAACTTTAAATCATAATTAGAGTGTGACTTAACTTGAAATTTATTTCTGCAGAAAATAAATTTACATAACTGTAACTGAAAATGTCTACAATTGAAAAGCATTTAAAATAACAAACTCCCACTAAAACTGGATTTCCTCAATTGACATAACACCCATACTAGCAGTATGCTCATAAAACTGTTTGGGTGGTAGTCCCTTAGTAAGCGGATCCGCAACCATGGAGTTTGTACCGATATGCTCAATAGACAACTTTCCACTCTGAATTCTTTCTTTAACAACCAGAAACTTGATGTCAATGTGTTTTGACTTCGTCAAGCTTCTGTTGTTATTGGAATACATAACTGCTGATTTATTGTCACAATGTAATCTTAGTGGCCTTTCAATGCCATCAACAATGCGCAGTCCCGTGACAAAATTTTACAGCCATATTCCATGATTGGATGTCTCATAACACGCTACAAACTCAGCTGCCATGGTGGAAGAGGCTATAAGTGACTGTTTAGCACTCTTCTAGGAAATGGCACCTCCAGCAAGGAGATAGATGTAGCCCAACGTAGATTTCATACTATCTTGGCATCCAGCAAAATCGGAGTCAGTATACCCAATGATCTCAAGCTGATTCAACCTCCGATATATGAGCATGTAATCTTTTGTTCTCTGTAGGTACCGTAAAACCCTTTTGACTGCTTTCCAATGTTCCACTCCTGGATTACTTAAATATCGTCCCAACATTCCTGTCACGTACGCAATATCTGGACGTGTACAAACCTGAGCATACATCAGATTCCCCACTGCAGATGCATAAGGAACCTTCTGCATTTCTTTTTCCTCAAAATCATTCTTTGGGCATTGTTTGAGACTAAATTTGTCTCCCTTAGCCACAGGGGTATCTGTTGTTTACAATCTTGCATCCCGTATCGCTTGAGAACTTTCTCGATATAGCCTTTCTGAGATAATCCAAGAATACCCCGAGAACGATCCCGATGTATCTGAATACCCAGTACAAAAGATGCATCACCAAGATCCTTCATCTCAAAATTCTTAGCTAGAAATCTCTTGGTTTCATGCAACAACTCTATATCGTTGCTAGCGAGCAGAATGTCATCAACATATAAAGCCAGAAAAATATGCTTACTCCCACTGAACTTATGGTACACACAATCATCGACCAAATTCATCTCAAAACCAAACAAGATGATCACTTGATGAAATTTGAAATACCATTGTCGAGATGCTTGCTTGAACCCATAGATGGATTTCTTTAATTTGCAAACCATATTATTTGTGTCTTTGGACACAAAATTTTCTGGCTGCACCATATAAATCGTTTCATCAATGTCACCATTTAGAAACGCAGTTTTTACATCCATCTGATGAAGCTCAAGATCGAAATGCGCCACCAAAGCCATTATAATCCTTAAAGAGTCTTTCGAAAAACCCGGAGAGAAAGTCTATTTATAATCAATGCCTTCTTTCTGTGTAAAGCCTTTAGCGACAAGACGAGCCTTATATCTTTCCACATTGCCTTTTGAATCCCTCTTGGTTTTAAATATCAATTTGCAACCAATGGGCTTCGTACCTTTAGGCAATGGGACAAGATTCCATACGTCATTGTCCTTCATGGACTTTATCTCCTCATTCATGGCATTATTCCACTTTTGGGAGTTAGAACTTTCCATGGCTTGACGGAAGTTAATAGGATCATCCTCCATCAATCCAATGTTTGCCTCATGTTCTTGAAGAAATACAATGTAATCATCTGGCACTGCATTTCTCCGCTCTCTAGTGGATCTCCTTAATGGCATAGGTTCTGGAGGTGCTTGAGTTTGTTCATCTGGAATGAGAGGATCTATAATATTGTCTTCATGTATTGTGTCTTGGTCAAAGTGAGGAATATGATCCTGATCAATGTCCAAGACACCTGTGGGAATATTTGCATATTCCTCTTCAAAGACAATATCCCTTACTTTATCTCCCCCCGCAAACTCAACATCCTCAAAGAACCTGGCATTTCCTGACTCAAAAATCGACTTACTCGTGGGATCATAAAACTTGTACCCCCTGGATCTTTCAGAGTATCCAATAAAATAACAACTAACCGTCTTTGAGTCCAGTTTCTTTTCATTAGGCTTGTAAGGCATTGCCTCAGCTGGACATCCCCAAACGTGCAGATGCTTAAGACTGGGCTTTTTACCCGTCCAAAGTTCATAAGGGGTTTTGGTCGCTGCCTTAGCTGGAACCCTGTTAAGGATATATGCTGCGGTCTTTAGTGCTTCTCCCCAGAGTGATTCTGGTAAGGTAGAATGACTGATCATACTCCTCACCATGTCCTTAAGCGTTCTGTTTCATCTTTCAGCAACACCATTCATAGTGGGCGAACCCGGCATAGTGTACTGTGGGATGATACCACATTCCTCCAGGAATCTAGCAAAAGGTCCTGGACGTTGTTCACCTGAACCGTCATATCTACCATAGTATTCACCACCACGGTCAGATCTAACGCTTTTAATCTTTAAGCCAATTTGATTTTCAACTTCAGTTTTATAGTTTTTGAACACATCCAATGATTGTGCCTTTTCATGAATGAGATAAATGAAGCCATATCTTGAAAAATCGTCTGTGAACGTTATAAAATATTGTTGACCATTCCAAGAAGCCGAAGGGAATGGTCCACAAATATCAGTATGTATAAGTTCTAAGACGCCTGAACACCTGTTGGCTTCAAATCTCCTTTTGTTGGTTTGTTTTCCCTTTATACAATTAACACAATTATTAAAATATGTGTAATCTAAAGGTTTGAGGATTTCGTCTGACACGAGTCTCCTTATTCTCTTTTCAGAGATATGACCCAATCTTTTGTGCCATAACGCAGCTGAATTCTCACTGGTTAATTTTCTTTTAGTGCCTCTACTTGTTTGCAGGGATTCATTAAATGAAGCAATAACATCCAAAGAATAGAGATTATCGTATCCTGATAAAGAACCAGAACCAACCAATTTTGAATCGAGAAACAAACTGAATATTCCATTTCCAAAAGAACAAGAATAACCAAATTTGTCCAATGCAGAAATGGAAATCAAATTCCGTCTAAAAGACGGCACAACAAATGTTTCATAAAGATCCAAATATATTCCAGTCTTTAACAATAATCTAAATTTTCCTATTGCCTCAACTTCAACTTTGTTGCCGTCACTAACATAGATGAATCTTTCAGCATCACTTGGTTTTCAGCAATCCAGGCAACCCTGCATATACACACTGATGTGAGTTGTAGCACCAGAATCTATCCACCACGTGTGTCTAGGCACTGAAGTTAAATTAACCTCAGAACAAACCATATTCAGAAGCATACCTTTCTTAGCACGCCAAGCGTGATAATTACTGCATTGCTTCTTCATATGCCCATCACTGCCACAGAAAAAACAACCAGAACTTTGAGAATCACTAGGATTCTTCTGTTGTTTCTTCGGAGGCTGTGTATCCGCAGCTTCCTTATCCTTTCGTTAATTTCCTTTAACCTTCGAGGTAGAGGCATAATGAGCACTTTCTGTCTTGTCTTGCTTCAACCTTTCCTCTTCCTGGACACAGTGCGAGATGAGCTCATTCAGAGACCAAGTCTCTTTCTGACAGTTATAGCTCACCTTGAACTGGTTAAACTGAGGAGGAAGAGATATCAAAAACAGATGCACCAGCAAGTCCTCAGAGAGGTCAAGCTTCAGTGCTTTCAACCTTGAAATAAGATGAGACATTTCCATAATGTACTCCCTGATGTTGCCCTTACCCCTGTACCTCATTGAAACGAGGCTTGCCAAAAGTGTATCAATTTCAGACTTTTCACTTTTAGCAAACCTCTTTTCGAGGTCTTGAAGGAAAGCCTTAGCCGTAGCAATGTCGCTAGACATTGTGCCCCTGAATGTTTCTGGAATGGCCCTCTTCATGATCATCATACACATGCGATTCGATCTCTCCCACCTTTCAAACTCCCTCTTTTCATCAGAGGTACTCTTATCCGTAATGGCGGGAGGAGAGTCAACCCTTATCGCAAGGTCCAAATCCATGACTCCGAGAACAATCAATAAATTATCTTGCCACGATTTAAAATTCGAGCCATTTAACATAGGAATAGAATTTATGTTGGAATAAATATTTGCAGGAGTCAAATCTGAACAGAGAACATAAAACAAAACATACATGCTCAACCAAATATTCAAATAAAATAATCAATAAATTCAAATAATGTAAACCCCCATAAACAGAATATCGAGCACTCCATTAATGTTTCATCATTGAACAAAAGATTAACTTGTAAGTGATATCCTGGCGCAGCAGTCAAACACTGATAGTAATTATCATGTCAAATAACAACCTTCCTTTGGGCCGATTTATTATTCACATGAAACCGAACAACTATCACATGTTTACCACCACAAGTGCATATGTAATTATATTAAATATTAACCTTCCTTTGGGCCGATCAGTATTCATATAAATCACATATACCCAAAATCCTTTTGTATTTCAAAATAAAATTAATTTCCATAAAAGAGGTCACTTTGGCGACATTTTATTTCAATTAATCAATTTTTTAAAATGCATATAACCGTATCATTATTTGAATTAATGAAAATTTAACCTTAACCGAATAAACCCGAACTGAAAAAAAAAATTTCTTTTTAAATTTCGGAAATTCCGTACGGGTCGGGTCGGCCCGGATCCGTACGACCTGACCCGGATCCGTACGATTCGGGTCGACCTGGGTCCGTACGACCCGACCCGAATCCGTACTTTTTTTAAAAAAAAATTTAATCCGAATTTTCGATTTTCCTCTAAAATATTTTGTTGAACAAAAACCGGAAGGAAAATCGAAATCTTATACCAAATATTTAAGTTTTACAACCAAATATTTTTTACCAAAACTGAAACTTTAAAAGATTTGATTTTCAACCAAAATATTTTCCAGATCTGAAACCATATCAAAAAAATTTTCAGATCTAAAGCAAAATAATTTTCAGATCTGAAACATATCAAAATATTTCCAGATCTGAAAACATATCAATATATTTTTCAGATCTGGAGCCATATCAAAAGGTTTTAAACAAAATTTTCTTTTCCAGATCTGGATCCAAATAATATGCAAAACTTTAAACAAATCTCAATGATTCAAACATGAATGGCTCTGATACCACTTGTTGGGGAAAACCCATAAACCGCAGAATCCATCATGATAAATCATCAAGAATTTGACTGAAAACTTAAGCGGAAGCGTACCTGAAGCCATAATCCTGAATTCTTTAGAACGTGTCTTGATCTTCCAGATCTACGCGCTCTTTCCTTGAGAGAATCCTTTAGTTTCTCTTCAGAACTATTTTCTTAATGGGGGAGAGAATAGTAAAAGTGACAACGCGAGATCTGGGGACCATGACCCATATTTATAGATAATATTTATCAATATCTTCTGATATTTCTGTTTTAGCCCATCATAAAAACAGAAATTACACTTATGTCTCTACACATTAAAGGCCCACAGCCCATTAGATACATTAAAGCCCAATAACCCGAAACATTAATTGATCACTTTATTTTGGGCTTAACTTAATAGACAACCCACAATACATAATTATTCACATATAAGCCCATATAAATAAATTGATCCAACACATAGCACCAACCTTTGAATAAAAACATATAATAATAATTATGGGACTTACAATCTCTGTAATCGATTGAGTTTACCAATGATAGGAGATATAATCCCCTCAAACTGCATATATGGCAAGTTTAGGCTTGAACACTGATAAAAGAGCCACACACATAGATATTACTCTTGAATCTTGAGTGCCACAAGAAATGCCAATCCATTTACAAGGAGAATCATCAGAATCGTTTCAGTTTCTCAGAAAATTCTTGCTGTCATTCAAACTGTTCTTCACTTCCAACAATGCAATCCCAAAGAAAAACAAAAAAAGAAAAAAAAGAATTTAAAATGGGAACAAACCCACAAATATTTACCCATTTTAAAGAGAAACTGCGCCAAAGATTCGATTTTTCTTCAAAAAAGGTAATAAAACGAAGTATCATACCATCTGGAGAGAGAGCTAAAGAGCATTCACTCAAAAGGGTTGCTGCCAAAGCAGCTGAGAAGAGCAAAACGAAAGAACACACTTTCATTTCTCAGATTCAAAATGTGAGTTTCCTGTGAATCTGCACATCAAGACAAGGTCTGAACTATGTTCTGAGCAATTTTACTCCAATATTTTTGTCTTTCAAATTTTAATTTTAAATGGAGAAGAAATGCGACAAAGAAATGAAGAATGATAAAAAGCAAAAATAATGATCGGTTTTTGGAAGTGGGCAAATGTATATAATGACTAGGCACAAGTCTAGATAAGAAGAATCGAGCATGGGTTGTAAATGAATCCAGTGTATTTATAAGTTTTTGGAGTCGGTTCGATAATTTTTTATTTGTATTTGAATTTATCGAGATAAGAAGAATCGAGCATGGGTTGTAAATGAATCCAGTGTATTTATAAGTTTTTTGAGTCGGTTCGATAATTTTTTATTTGTATTTGAATTTATCGACCTTGAGCTAAACTCGAACAAGTTCGAACTTTTTTCGAATCGAACTCGAGCCAAAATTATTTTATTTGATAATTCACGAGTAGCTCACGAATTTTAATAGTTTATTAATATAACATAATATAATATATGTATATTCCGAGTCTTTCGAACTTTTCGAGCTTTCGAACCATCATTCTTGAACTTTTATGTCTGGGAAATAGTTCGAATGGCTTGCTAATATATTCGAACATTTCGAGCCGAAATCGATCAAAAAAATTTAAAATTTTCGAGTTTCGGGTCGAGATCGAACTATAATATACTTCATTCGAGTCTTAAATTTTTATTAATATCCAACTCGATTCATTTACACCTCTAATTATTCAAACATCATTATGGCTTTCCTTGGTGTTGATTTTTGGGTTCAAGATTTTGAGATAATAATAATTATATTTTATATAATTTTTAACCTTTATAAGTTTTTTTCAATTAAAGAAAAATTTTGTTATAATTAATCTTCTCATTTTAAATTTGAGATTTTCATACATAAATAAACTGGCATGGCCAATATTATGACATACTTATGTGTTCATATTTTGATAATTTCAAAGGCCTTTCTTATAGGATATATCTAAAAAATATTAATTTTACTAAAATATGTACAAAAACTTTTTTTTTATCTCCAAAATACAAACCAAATATCAAGCAAAAGCCTCCAATTTTCTCTACATTTTTAAATTTTTATTGATATTTGAGCCATCAGACATACGGTTTATTTCATCTTACCCATGTGGGTATTGTCCCCATGACAGGATGGATGGCCAAAATTTGTCCATGCATATATAAGACCCACTCTTTTTTTTGAAATTGTATATATGACAAGATCTTACTCGTTGAAATGAAGTGAGGGTAGTGCCCACATAGGTAGGATCTCATTAACCGTTGTCTTCAGTGAGTGGAATTTAATAAACTCTCGCGCTAGACTCTGCGTGATATACACTCCCTCTATATGGTAAGATCCATGTAAAAAAAACCAATGGATGAGAGTGTGAACGACATTCGAAATGATGGCGCGTGAGATTAACCAGGGCTGGCTAAAAACCCGAAATTCCCGACCCTACCCGATTCCCATCTCATTCCCTTCCCGCAAATTTCCCGACCCGATTATGTCCCGACCCGCAGGTTCAGGATTTTTTCCGTCCCGATTTATTTCGGGAGAAGGGTAGGGTATATAATCTCCTCCCGACGAGATTCCCGTCCCGACCCGAAAAAATATTATTAAATTTTATATTATTTTTAATTATTAATATGATTATAATTAATATTGTAACACCCCAATTAACAATCAAGTATTCGTAAAATAAAATTATTGATATATTTATGTTAAATAATATAAGTCTAATTTTTAGACAATAATTTAAAAACAAATAAATCATGAATATGATTTGGTATTATCTTATAACTAATTATGAGTCCTTTTATAAGTATCATTAACAATTAAGTTAAATGAATATTTAATTTTGGGTTTGGACTTGAATATCACCCACAATATATTTAAACTGAATAATCAACCCTATAATTCACATTAATCTTTCACGCTGCACGTATCAGCGGCGTTGCAAGGCATAGAGAAGAAAACCCAAGAATCTTCCATCTCAAGGTCTCGAGAGATTTCAAAAAAAAAAAAAAATCGGGATATCACATCCCTACCCGACGGGATCCCGAATGTCCGGGTCCCTACACTTGTCGGGTACGGGATCGGGGGAAAAAAAGATTCCCAATTTTTATCGGGACGGGGATTGTCTATGATAATTACGGGACGGGTCTCTACCCGATCCCACCCCTAAAACCAACATCTTTTATGCAGCAAGGTCTGTAAATCCGCCTTACTTAACATATTTTGAAAGCTCTTTATTTAATTAATTTTATGTAAGAAGATTTTAATCATGTTTGTAGATACCAAATTTGAATATAAAAAATATTGAAGTAATTATTTTTAAAATGATAAATTATTATATTTTAGATAACCAATATATTGATGTAAATATATAATAATGAACCGATTAAACTGAACTACTACTTTAAAAATTACTCAAGTAAAAAAAAAAAAAAGCTCATAATCAAGTTGAAATAACCAATAAAGTGGAAAAGTACTTATATGATCCTTTTGTGAAATTGAGCTCAAGTTTCAATGTTTTGGAGTGGTGGAAAGGGAATACAAAGACATTTCCAGGCTGTTCAAAGATCTTCAATGATGTTTTTTCAAACTACTAAAAAGAATTATAAAATTTGTATAAGTATCATAAATAAATAAACTACAAAAAATGAATTAAAGAGCATATTATTAAGGAATGGTCTGTGGGCTCGGTCTTGTCAGAATTTCCACGGGCTTGGCCGCTTTGATATGTTCTTGAGCTCGGTCTTTTTTTGAAGAGAATACGAGCTCTGACTTTTAAGAACTCTGGTCCATAACGATGCATAACCCTTAACGAGTTAAGCCAATTTCAGTGATGTGCTCGGATCCCCAACAATTTTAGGAGACATCAATAATACATATATATGTGTGTGTATATATAAACACACACTAATACACACTTCGTTTTGTTCCGATATACTATTTTCATCTCAATAATAAACATTTATATTTGATTTTGTTTCCGATTTCGATGTATATATTTTTTAAATTGAGTCTTTTTTTTAAATGTATCAAATGATGAATGGATTTTTGGTTTATATTAGGAAGGGAAAAAATTTATTATAGGATACAAAACTATTCCCTAAAAAACCAACATGGCACGAACTTTTCATATTTCATTGATTATTCTATCATTATATTATATGGTTATCTTATAATATCTAAAATGTAATAATTTTAAAAATAATTACTTAGACATTTTTTATATTCAAATTTGATATCTACAAACATAATTATAATTTTCTCACATAAAATAACTTGTTATATCAAATAAAATATTAGAAAATTTCTTCTGTGTAACTTCTTCCGAATATATTTCTAAAGGTAAAATTTCAAAATTATTCCCCAAAGACCGAACGCAACCATTTGCGCGCGTGAGTTGTTTTTATTAAAACTATTTCTTCCATTCAAAATTTTGCTTGGCTGGGGAACTGCAGCTTGGATTTTATTTTGTAATAATAATAATAATAAATCTCACGCGCCATCATTTCGAATGCCAGACACACTCTCATCCATTGGTTTTTTTACATGGATCTTACCATAGAGAGGCAGTGTAGTTCACGTAGAATCTAGCGCGACTGTTTATTAAATTCCACTCAACTGAACGACAACGGCTATGTATGTCTCATGGCTCAAATATCAATAAAAATTTAAAAAATGTACAGAAAATTGGAGGCTTTTGCTTGATATTTGGTTTGTATTTTGGGGGATAACTTTTCGTGTATTTTATTTTTAATTTAATTTCGACCGATTATTTAATTAAGAAAATATTTTCTTTGTGCGTATTTGATATACACATAAAAAGATCATTTTCTTAATTAAATAGTTGATCAATGTTATTTTACAAATTTTCTCTAATTTTTTTTTAAAAAATTTTGTACATATTTTAGTAAAATTAATATTTTTAAGATATATCCTATAAAAAAGGCTTTGAAATTATCAAAATATGAACACATAAGTATGTCATAATATTGGCCATGACAATTTATTTAAGTATGAAAATATCAAATTTAAGATGAAAAGAATAATTATAATGAATTTTTTCTTTAATTGAGAAAAATTTATAACGCTTAAAAATTATATAAAAAAGAGAATTATTAGTATCTCAAAATCTTGAACCCAAAAATCAACACCAAAGAAAGCCATAACGATGTTTGAATAATTAGATGTGTACACGAATCAAGTCGAATATTAGTAAACATTTAAGATTCAAATGAAGTATATTATAGTTCGAGCTCGATTCGAAACTCGAAAATTTTAAATTTTTTTGTTCGAGTTCGGCTCGAAATATTCGAACATATCCGCAAGCCATTAAAACTATTTCCCAAATATAAAAGTTCGAGAATGATGGTTCGAAAGCTCGAAAAGTCCGAAAGACTCGAAATATACATATATTATATTATATTAATAAAATATTGAAGTTCGTGAGCTACTCGTGAACTATCAAACTAAATAATTTTGGTTCGAAAAAAGTTCGAACTTGTTCGAGTGTAGCTCAATAGATTCAAATACAAAACTCAAAAACTTGTAAATATGTTCGATTTGTTTACCGTGTTTGATTCTTCAACTTAAGATCTTATATAGACTTGTGCCTAATCATTATAGATTTTTACTAGTAAACGCAGTGTAATTATACCTTTGCCCACTTCCAAAAACCTATCATTATTTTTGCTTTTTATCATTCTTCATTTCTTTGTCGCATTTCTTCTCCATTTAAAATTAAAATTTGAAAGATAAAAAAACTGGAGTAAAATTGCTCAGAACATAGTTCAGACCTTGTCTTGAGGTGCGCAGATTCACAGGAAACTCACATTTTGAATCTGAGAAATGAAAGTGTGTTCTTTCGTTTTGCTCTTCTCAGCTGCTTTGGCAGCAACCCTTTTGCGTGAATGCTCTTTAGCTCTCTCTCCAGATGGTATGGTACTTCTTTTTATTACCTTTTTTGAAGGAAAAATCGAATCTTTGGTGCAGTTTCTCTTTAAAATGGGTAAATCTTTGTGGGTTTTTCCCATTTAAATTCTTTTTTTTCTTTTTTGTTTTTCTTAGGGATTGCATTGTTGGAAGTGAAGAACAGTTTGAATGACAGCAAGAATTTTCTGAGAAACTGGAACGATTCTGATGATTCTCCTTGTAAATGGATTGGTATTTCTTGTGGCACTCAAGATTCAAGAGTAATATCAATGTGTGTGGCTCTTTTATCAGTGTTCAAGCCTTGTTCTTTTTATTTTCTTTCCTTTTTTGTTCTTTTGTCCTATGGGGGGTTGTTCCAATCTTGCTTAAAGTTTCATGGTATTACTTGTAGAAACTTGCCGTATATGCAGTTTGAGGGTATTATATCTCCTACCATTGGTAAACTCAATCGATTACAGAGATTGTAAGTCCCATAATTATTATTATATGTTTTTATTCAAAGGTTGGTGCTATGCTTATTTTGATTATATTTTCATTAATTCATTAACATAGGGCACTTCACCAGAATAGTCTTCATGGTTTCATTCCCTATGAAATTGCAAATTGTTCCGAACTCAGAGCTCTGTAAGTGGAAAAGCGTCCCCTTTGTCATTTTCTTAGTTATGTTTTGTATATTTTTCCATGTGTTTTTTTTTACCCATTTTCTTAAAATTAAAACTGTTAATGTAGGTATCTTCGGGCTAACTATTTTCAAGGAGGCATACCCTCAAATATTGGAAACCTTTCTATGTTGACTATATTGTAAGAACTTTGTATCGTTTCATCTGTTAATCACAAGCCCTGTTGTTTGATTAAAGTGTTCGAGTGATCGATATTAATTATCGTTATACAGGGATTTGTCTAGCAATACACTTAGAGGTGCCATACCCTCTTCGTTAGGACGATTAACCAGATTGAAATATCTGTAAGTTGACTGGCACTGCTTTCATCATTTCCGTGCTTTGATTTTTTAGGCAAATTTGTTTAAGGTAAAGCTATGAATTTTTGACACTAATTAATTTCTTCAGGAACTTGTCTACAAACTTCTTGTCAGGTGAAATCCCCGAAGTTGGAGTGCTAAGCAAGTTTGGAAACTCGTCGTAAGTCCCTTTTTACCGTAAGTTGAAAATGAAATATTATTCCAAATTATTATCGGATCATCAAATTCATGAACAAACAGATTGTTTTCTTATGTTCGTAGGTTTTCACCAACAAGAACTTTCTTATTTTGTCATCCTTAGGTAAAGTTGAAGATTTTGACACTGATCTGCATATCTATGCTCGTGCACAGGTTTACTGGTAACTTAGATCTCTGTGGCCGACAAGCGGGCAAGCCATGCCGAACCTCGCTAGGATTCCCTGCTGTATTGCCTCATGCTGCCAGCGATGAAGCAGTAGGTATTAACATCATCATTAGACAATAAGATTGCAACCTAGTTATTGATTTTAAACTGAAGTTCTAAAGTTCCCATTTTGAGAATACGCTTCTCTATCCA
This sequence comes from Primulina tabacum, assembly GCF_025594145.1. NCBI lineage: Eukaryota > Viridiplantae > Streptophyta > Magnoliopsida > Lamiales > Gesneriaceae > Primulina > Primulina tabacum. Next base: position 35,423,231 of record NC_134561.1, on the reverse strand, counting down.
GTGCCTGAGGGACGATCCTCCCACTTCGTCAAAGGAGCTGTGATTGGTGCAATATCTGCGTTAGGGCTTGCGTTTATTTTGCTTTCTGGCTTTCTCTGGATTTGGTTGCTGTCAAAGAAAGAAAGGGCCATTAAGAGATATACCGAAGTGAAGAAGCAAGTCTACAAAGAACCAAGTAAAAAAGATTCCTATAAAAATCTTGCAAAATTTTTAATCTTCTAGTTGGTCTTTCATGGTTTGTTTTTCTTTTTATTTTTCTAGGTGCCAAGCTTATCACTTTCCATGGTGATCTTCCATACCCTTCTTGCGAGCTAGTAGAAAAAATTGAATCCCTTAACGAAGAGGATATTGTTGGTGCTGGAGGATTTGGGACTGTCTATAGAATGGTTATGAACGATTGTGGAACATTTGCTGTCAAGAAAGTTGATCGTACACGAGAAGGTTCAGATCAAGTTTTCGAGAGGGAGCTGGAAATCTTAGGTAGCGTCAAGCATATTAATCTAGTCAACCTCAGAGGTTACTGTAGGCTTCCCACGGCAAAGCTCCTGATCTATGACTATTTATCCATGGGTAGCTTAGACGATTTCTTGCATGGTATGCTTTCGACTTTTCTCCTCGAACCACTAAATTTAAGTCAAATAGTTGCTTGTAAGAAAGATTCTATGCTATTCATTGACTTTTTGCGTGGCTTTTAGAAGAATATTGGGTAGAGAACCGATCCTTGAATTGGGCTGCTCGATTAAGGATCGCCACAGGTTCTGCGAGAGGATTAGCTTACCTACATCATGATTGCTGCCCTAAAATAGTTCATCGTGATATAAAGTCTAGCAATATACTACTCGACGAGAACCTTGAGCCTCATGTTTCGGACTTCGGTCTTGCCAAACTGTTGGTTGATGAGGATGCTCATGTCACAACTGTTGTTGCAGGAACATTTGGTTACCTGGCTCCAGGTTTGTTCTACGTGTTTAATGCACTAATATTTCTGAGTTTCATGACTAATGATCATTGATTGCTCTACAAAGGTTTTTCTTAAAAGAAATGGTGTTATGGTGCTATGTTTGCTTGAAGAAAATTCAGAACCCTTCCCGAAATCCTCATCAATAACAAAACTTACCATGTTCTTTATTTAAACCTGGAACAGAATATCTGCAGAGTGGAAGAGCCACAGAGAAGTCGGATGTCTACAGCTTTGGCGTCTTACTGCTAGAACTCATAACCGGAAAACGCCCCACTGATCCGACCTTTGTCAGGCGTGGATTAAATGTTGTTGGTTGGGTATGTCAAGTCAAACTTTCTTCAATCTTGTTACCAGCAAATGTATAAAATTAGAAGCAGCAAAATCAGATTGTTAATGACTGTATTGTGGTAGAAAAGCTTAATCATTTCACATTAAAATGATGTACAGATGAACACCCTTTTGAGAGAGAATCGATTGGAGGACATGTTGGATAAAAGGTGCGCTGATGCAGATGTAGAGACAGTAGAGGCAATCGTAGATATAGCAGCAGAATGCACTGATGCTAATCCAGATGACCGCCCCTCGATGCAACAAGTACTGCAGTTTTTGGAGCAAGAGGTCATGTCACCTTGTATGAGTGAATTTGTGGAGTCTCCATCCGATAAATCTTGATTGATTGCTAATTATCAGTTAACGTATCGTTTTAGAAGCATGCTAAACCAATGATTTTTTTTCCTAATACCCATTGTCTCGTGGGTATTATGATTATGATTCTCATGTTCATCGGACTGAGTTGTATTCGTACATTCAAGTTGAATGTGCATTTTCTCCTTGGTACTCACGTTGCCTTGTAGATTATTTTGTTTTGTATTGTATCTAATGTTTGGATGGAAGAAAACCAGTTTTGATCATTCAAGGAATTAAGATGATGTACTGTTGGCACTGATTTGAAATGAAATCAGATCATTTCTTAAAAATTTTCCAAGAAATGAAATAGAACATCATCCTTTGAAATCACAATCAAAACCGTTCAAACATGGATAACAACAGTGTACTTTAAATCACTGTCAAACAATATTTTTGAATTTATTTCCAAAAGAAAATGAAAGATCAAAATCAACCTTCTGTAAAGTTATTGTATGATTAAATATAAACAGTTTCACAACTTAATTTATTTCCAAAAGAAAATGAAAGAAACTGAATTTTTCTTGGACGTTTTCTAGATTTTGATAGGAATTGGAATTGAAACATTTGCAAATTGGAGTTGACGTCTCTGAGCAGTATGGTTTCCGCTCCAAACTGGAAGCATTGGTTCTGAACTGTCGATTTCGAAATCGTGGTCATTCCTACACGTAACAAAGATATGTATCAAAGAAATCAAGGAATAAAGAGGCCACATCAACATAAATCGTTCTAGCATTCAATTGCACGACGACATAATCCAAAGGCGTTTATAAAGATTGTCACTAAACCATATAGAAAACTAGTCAAAATCACAACACAACAAAAGAACACGATGAAAGGAGCCATTTCTAACATAGGACAGGAACACAACTTTCTGAGTCCTAAAGATGGGATATTATTCTTACTTTGTATGCTGTAATGAATATGCTACACGTGAAAACAGATGACAGAGAGGTCCCGGAAGTGCACCTTATGGAGCTCAGTACCAGAAACTAAAGCCATGTTCCTCAGCTGGAAACAAAAGGTAATTGGAATTTGCAGGTGACAGGCAGTACTCGCTTGGAGAAAACTCTGATCCATCAAGCTCAAAAGCATGTGAAGAATCACCAGATTCCGTGAGAGGTGAATTGATCATATTCGAGAAATATGGACTAATGGTATCAGTTACATTACTTCTGGCCGAGCTATGGTTCTTGTTCTTATCACTAACTACTGACACATTGGATTCTTGGTGTCTTTCCAGCAGAATTCCAGAAAACTCTTCAGCATCACAAATTTTTGAGTTTTGCTTCTCATTACATACAACAAACTTGTTATCTTTAAGGTGTAGAACCTATAAGAAAAAACAAACATCAGAAAACATGTCATATGATATAAGAACGTAAAACTTGAGAGTAAATAATCACCACCTCCATATTTAGTTTCTCGTTGACAATGAGAAGATTATCATAGTCAGTTTTCAGGCTATCATAGCTTGCAAGTAACATCTCATAATCTGTTTCCAGCTGCTTTGTCTTGCAACGTGCTCGACGGTTCTGAAACCATACTGCAATCTGTCGAGGCTGCACGCCGAGCTCTTTTGCTAGCTGGATCTTTCTTTCCGGTTCGAGTTTATTATCTACTTCAAAACTCCTCTCAAGAAACTGAATTTGATCGATTGAGAGGCGACTCCTTTTTTCTGTTTCGTTAAAATACTCATCAAAAACTTCGTCTACGATCTCTTCTTGGTCACATGAGTAAAGATATGAGTTTCTTGATTTGTTCACCCCAACAGCTCCAAAACTAACCATGGTACCGGATCCTGGCCACAAAGCAGACTCGAAATAGATCAGACAATGATACTAGAGTTGACTGAAGCTAACAAACCATTCCCGACATAGCTTCAAACAAAAAATCGAGAAATATTACAGTCGTTTTCGGTAGGCTATTACAGAAGCAAAATGGTTCTTTTTTTTAAAAAAATAAAAATGGTTAGTCGTTGAGAATTGCAAACACCGTGAGTATTGGATCGAAGAACACCTTCAACAAAAATGAAGATGCTAAAAAAATAGAGAAAATAAGTCAACGCGAGTTAATTCAATAAAGGAGACAAAAAAACAAAGAAATCAATTACCGGAAGACGAGTTTGCACGTGATTTAGCGAGGATAGGATCGAGAGGCCGATCGCTACAAGGCCTCTTGCGTTTCTGCGTCTGCTTCTTTGCATCACTGGTGATCCAATCCGCCATGGCCGATTAAATTGACTTCAAGCAGTATAACGATAATGAGATTTCCAAGAACCGGCACGAAAACAACTACTTTTTTCTACTTTATATTTTTCCCTTGAATCTCTACAACAAACCCTTTTCCCGCTGTGGATTTCGAGAAATGGGAATCAAATTTTATGACGAAAGAAGCTGGTGATGATGATCTCTGTGATATGGGAAGTGTGCGAACAACGGCTGCTCGTAACATCCTCCATCTTTCTACACTTTATTCAGCAAAAATTCAAGCAAAAGTACACTTTTTCTTCCGAAATTTTTGTAGATGTCCAGAATTTCAAATTCTGAACAAGGAAAATCCACCGGCGGTTTTGAAGGAGAATATCTAGTAAGGTATCATAATTCTCCACTTTTTTCTGGGTGGAAAAGAATGAAGATTTCACGTTTTTTATCAAAAAGAGAAGATCGAATTCGCGTTTCCTGTTGATATTGTAACTTTTTTTTGACAAAATTCCAAAGAGCTACCGGCGCGAGAGATGAGATGGTGCTCAAGAAGAAGAAGACAAAAGACGCATATAATAGCAAGAAAGTGTGTGGCTGATGATATCTGACGTTAGCTTTACCAGACTTAATAAATCTTTTATGATACGGTCTCACGAATCTTTATCTGTGAAACGGATGAATCCCACCGATATTCATAATAAAAAATAATATTGTTAGCATAAAAACAAATACTTTTACATGAATGACCCAAATAAAAGATCTGTTCCACAAAATACGACATGTGAGACAGTCTCACACAATCAACTATAAAATAATTAAAAATACTATTTTTTTTGAAACGATTTCATATATCTACGAGTTAAGGGACAACAAAATAATGACACCTAATTAGGACACCCACATTGGTTGGTTAATGGGTGTTAATAACACCCATTAATTTTCGTCCACAAATGTGGGCGCAAGAATTAATAATCTTGGCTGACATGGCAGCCAAGAAATTCATCATAATGAACGGCGTTATTTCGAAATTTGCGACGGTTTTTTGTAAACCATCGCAACTTTGCGACGGTTTTTCGTAAACCGTCGCAAAGTGAAAAGCGTCTGTTTTTTTAAAAAAAAGGTCGCTATTTGCGACGGTTTTTTAACACTCGTCGCTATGTGCGACGGTTTTTGAAACCGTCGCTAATTATCACCAACGGCTATTTTCAAACGGCAAAATTATGCACCAACGGCTATATTCGATTATCGTAATTCGTTTTCTTTGTATTTTGTGTTTTTTTTAAAGAGATTGTGTTGAATAATATTTTAAATAAAAGATTCCAACTTTTTTTTCATTTCTTAATAATATTTTAATGAATATTGGAATTAAATTATTTTTAAAATAATAATACTATTTATTTTTAGTAATATTTGTTGTAAAATTTTAAAAATATTAGAAAGATATTGAAATATTAAAAATAAAAAAAAATAAGTAAGTGGACAGTGGGACCCATAAATAATGAAAGTTGAAATTAAATGAATGTGTGTGTGTTAATAATGGGGAAGTGTTAATGTAATGAATATGTGGCTCGTGGACTCCATCATTTTTTATGAGATGGAGAGTTATTAACATGGATTAATTTCGACGGATGCGGATGCCCTTATATGACGAAAGAAAAGTTCAAAAAGTCAAAGTGCATTTATAAATTTTTTGTTTTTGTTTTTTTTTTTGACGAGATAAATTTTTTGTTAATATTAACAAGTTAGTGGCTTTTGCGTGCACCACCATCCCAAACTCATCCATTACACACCTCGCAAAGTATGTATTGACCCATTCAATTTTCACTCGAAAGTGTTTTCTTTTCCTTCTAAATTAATTTCTATACTTTCTAAAAATAAAGAATTAAAAAAAATAATTAATGGTATTAACAAGAGATCCACGATTACTACATCTTTCAAAAAAATAAAAAATAAATAAATAATCCTAGTACTCGATATTTGTCCTAACATTTTAAAGCACGAGTGATCGTTAAAAGTAAGTTCTGATATTTACAAGTTTAAAAGAATTTAGTATAAGATTAAGAGTGAATTTAGTTGTAATTTTGCAATTTAGAATTTTTTAACTGTATAACAACTCAATTATTATGTTTCGATCTGTCGGAATGGTTCGTGACCCGTTTTGGCTTATTTTTATTGTATGGTCCACTTTTACTTTATAGTATTTTCTACTACACGAATACACAAGGACAAATACACAAGGTATAATCGGTCCTTAATATCATTGTTTGGCAAAATGAAAAAATATTACATAAATTGGCCTACTTGTTTGGACATTAATTTGCTTTACCAAACAAGGCATAGTGGCTATGTAAAGATAAAGACAGCTATGTTCAATTTTAAACATAAATAGTAATGGTGGCCATGTTCGTGTTTGCTTACATTATATATCACTCCTTGAAAATGTTGAATTTGATAGCGATGTTTAATATTAGAAATAATTGATTTATTCCAACTATAAATTTAGTCATAAAAACTTATGTAAGATGGTCTCATGGGTCGTATTTTGTGAGACAGATCTCTTATTTCAGTCATCCATGAAAAATTATTACTTTTTATGCTAAGAATATTACTTTTTATTGTGAATATTGATAGGGTTGACCCGTCTCACAGATAAAGATTCATGAGACCGTCTCACAAGAAACATACTCAAATTTAATCCGTCCTAACAACTCACTATAGAAAAGGTCTTTCCCGATTCTTAGCTGCATCCGTTTGGTTTTAGTTCATCTTTCGATTGAAATGAGGCCGAATCCGAATCGGGTATGAGTCGGATTGATTTGTTTTTAGAGAAGATGGTGAAAATTTAGAGACATTTTTTAGGCGTATAAAATTTGTTTGAAAAATACATGAATGAGACAACATGTATTCTTCCACTTTTGGTTGTCATGATTTTATATCACTTTCAGCTTTTTGAGATCTCTTTATGGTCCGTGGATTCCTCTTTATTGTTTCGAATACAAACAACTAGTGTTCGAATTATTGGAGTAGACGGTGTTCGAATAATGTTTAAAAGTTTGATTTCTCTTACCATTATTTTCTCGGACGGGCATGTCATGCATGACTTATCCAACATGCTTTATTTGGTTAACGTGTTTGCAGACTATTATGTTAACTTGAAGTTTACCTAATGCACATCAAATGTTAGCGACTATAAGTTGACACGTCATAAAAAAAAAGTACCGAGTCGGATCTCATGGAAATTGAAATTTCAAATTCACGCCAATACACCACTAAATTCATGCTATTATCCCCGAGCTCTCACAAATATGGGAAACACATTAAAAAATGTTATAATTATAGTTCATGTGAAATAAAAAAGACAAAAAATACCTTTATATTAAAATAAAAGTATTTTAATAATGATTTTTTTAATAAAACCGTCTTACATATTAATTTTATGAAAAAAATATTTGAACAAAACCTACTCATTATTATATATTAAATAAATAGATCAGATCGATTTATGTCACGTCATCGTATATTTAGTGATTAAAACATGGATGTAAAAGCCCAATACAGAAGGCCCAATAGAGCAAGGCCCATCCGAGAGACAAATAAAATTAACTCAAATTTATTTCCTCTGTCCACGATCTCTTCGGGGGGGTCAGTTAAAAAAGTAGGAGTGAGATAGAAAGTATTTAAAAAATAAGGACTCTGACTTTTTTTTTTTAAGAAACAAGGAGTTGACTTCTGATTATTAAATTAGGTGCAATTAAATTCTTTAACTTAATTAATTCTCCCATTCTTTTTTTTCTTTGTCGACACACATCTTTCCCAATCAAAATTTACAAGTCTTTTCCCAAATCAAGATATATCGACCCAAAACCAATTTAGTCGATCATAATGAATCGACCCAACAATCAACAGTGTTGACCATCAATGATCGATCGATTGTTGGTCGACCAAAGAGTGGTCGACCATTGCCAACAACAATGGTCGACCAAAGAGCTTTGGTCGACCAACAATGTCGACCATCAACAATGGTCGACCATTGCTCTGGTCAAAGACCAAAGCTTTGGTCAAAGACCAAAGCTATCAATTGGTCGACCAAAGCTTTTGGTCTTTGATCAAAGCAATGGTCGACCATTGGTCGACCAAACAATGGTTGACCATTGTTTGGTTTTGGTCGACTATTGTTGGATTTTGGGTAGATCCAAGATTAGATAGATGATCGATTTAAGCTTGGTTGACTCACGTCTGAGAAATTTTTTTCTTCAATCAGTCGATCGACCAATGAAAATAAACAATAAATCGAAATAAACGTTAATATTATCAAATTATTATTAGTCATTGCGTCGATTTGTGTTGAGAATTGTAGTCGGAAAGAAAATAAAAAAGAGGTCGACAGAGATGACTTAAGTTGAGTCGACTGATGAAAATGAATTACGTGTTAAAGTAAATATATATATGTAATCAAATTTAATGATGTATTTACACTTAAAATAAAAAGACATTCAAGTAAATTTACTCCTGGATCCTTTTTTTTGAATTATTCAGAATCCATTCCCTTCTCCCTAAATTTCCCCTCTTCGGGGTCTCCTCTTTATTTTATCAGGTACTCTGGCGGCGGCGCATGGCATATGCTACCCGGTGTTGATCGAACAGGAGTCGCTCGATTTGGCAAGGCGGAATACATACGAATCTGGGACGAGAACGGAAATTGATTTTGTGGTATCTTTGCAACTGAAGGATATGAAAGCCAAGAACTTTCGGAAAAGAAGTCTAGAGGTCGAAGATGAAGACCCCGACCATGAAAAAAGGTGCTTTGTTTTTTAGAAAATAGTTTCATATCAGGGTTATTTGGTTGCGATTTGCCCCGAGCTTACGTCTCTAGTACATTGCGCATTTCAAGTTTTGTTGTGTGTTGTATCTCCAATTGATTGGATAGTTGGTTGCTATTTGCCCCGAGCATGTCTTTGCCATGGGTTCCTTAACTTGTCATGTGTCGGCCACGTCTTCCAAGTAATGTAGCTAATACCGCAGAAGGCGTGGACTGCCTCAAAACTACGCCTTTAACAAGCTTAACCCAGGGATTTATTAAATACAGTTTACATTCTTTTGGAAAATGGGCCCAAAATGGAATGGACCTATATTTTGTCTGCTTTATTCATGCCTAGAGTATTGATTGATGGATGGTTGTTCAATTAGATTAGCTTTGGCGCTGGAGGAGGTAAAATACCTGCAGAAGCAAAGGGAGAAGAAATCTGGGATACCCGCACTGCCCATCCCTGCAACGTCTGTGGCTGCAAGTGGTGTGGCTTCCAACAGCAGTGCCGGTGGTTTGGTTCACAAAGTAAATGATAAGAGTGAAGGTGATGGAGAGAAGGATGATTTGGTTTTGCAGGACACCTTTGCTCAGGAAACTGCTGTCATGGAGGAGGACCCCAATATGTATGTATTTTATCCACGTTTACTCTTTGAACTTCTTACTGGGTTTAAGGCATTAAGCGTTTTTATACCATGCGACTGCTTATGATTTCAATTACTTTGCCTTTTATCATGTTCTTTCTGAAGCAACAATAATTTGTTTTGATTTGCAATTTGAATAGTTTGTAACGAGTATGGGACGAAAATCACAAAATAATTGCTTTTTATGAAGAATGGTTTTTGCTCTAGGAGGCAAAGCCATGAAGTTCATTTTTTACACTTAAAGAGGAAAAAAGCTTAATGAGCATGTTCTCTGCATGGATGATAAGAGCAATTGAAGCTGCATATGTGAAGTATTCCCTATGAATTGATTTTTTTATTTTATAAAAATGGATTTGTACAAAGTCACAAACCAATTGGAACCCTTTTTGCCCAAGAAAGTGAGGAAATCCATTTTCTTTTTTCTTCTTATCAAATTTCGACGGAGATACTAGTGAATAATTCAACATGGTAATTAGTTTTCATTGTTTTCAAGGATACATAGGGTGGTGCAGCAGCAGCTATCTTGTATTCTAAAGTGGCAAATATGTTCACTATCTAAGGGTCATGCTATGTGTTTCTGTGCAAGACAGTGAATGTTTTTTTGATTTGAAGTAATTCGGACCAAGTTATAACACATGGCTTGTTCATTAATTATATGAGAATGAAGTTGAAATTTAATACTTTAAATTTGGTGACAAGAATATGTATGGAATATAAAAATATTAACTCTGAAATTGACATTTTACAATTTTCTAAATTTTTTTTTAATCTTTTAATTATTTATAAAACAATCAATCTAGTGTTACTGATGTGTTATCCAGTGTATTTGCTTTTGTTCAATCTTTATTGCTCTGAATCTAATATGCAGGTTGAGATATGTGGAACAAGAATTGGCAAAGAAAAAGGGAAATAATGTTGACTTGGAAAATCCTGCCGAAAATGAAGTTAAGCGTGCAGAGGATGAATTATATGATATCCCGGAGCATCTTAAAGTAAGTGACTTGACAAGTTTGCTTGCCCCATTCTTTTATTTGTTTTAGTATCAGACTGATTGTCTACTCATCTCTCATGCACCAATGAACATTTGTTGCTAACACAAGTTATTGGATCATAACTTGTTGCCTTTGGTTAATTGCAACTTTGTTTTCACTACAAACCCTGTTGTCCTTGGTGGATTATATTTATATGTTCCCGTGGATGTGCTTTTCTCTCTGGATTTTTTCATGTAGTGGTTATCATCAAGATTTCTGCATTATGAAGCATAGAACTCGCTACCCGTATGAATATTCTCTTTTCATGACTCCATCACCAAACCTTATCCTGAAGTGAGTGGAATATTTCTCTTGCTATCCTGTTAATTCCATTTCATTTTACAATAAGACAGTGCAGTCATCTTCTTTGAATATCATTAGTTAGAAATTTTGTTGTTGCATTGTTTGGGATTGTGAATCTTTGCTGATTCATTTTTAAATTTTAAAGAAATTTGTGCCAAAATTGGATAAAATCTCACGTATAACTAAGTTAAAAGGTTGTTTCTCATCAAGCTAGAGAAGGGATGGCTAGGGTAGTGGTGTGTTTGTTGGGCAGAAGCTATTATAAGGGGCTGAACGGTAAAATTCTGAGTCTGTTTGGCACTAGCCTGATTAGTCTAAAAGTTAAAAGCGATTCTAGGATATAGTTGATTCTCTCTCTCTCTATGGTTGATAGACTTGATCGTATACAATGCTAGCAGTCTGATCTAAGGTCGCAAGAAGATGTGATAGAAGAATATCCGAGTTGGTGGGAACCTTAAATGAGTCCAGGTTTCTATTTTCACTTAGGAAAAATTATGTGTGTTATGGGTGCCATAATTTTTTATTCCAATAGAAGTACCCCTAGGAGACCGAATCTGGTCATGTAACTCAATGGCCAATGCCTGTAGGCATCTCAGTTCTTGACTTGTTGACCCGCTGGCAATTTAGCAGTTTGTCTGGCTTATACATTGCATTTTAACCTTTTGCTTCAGCGGGTTTGTTAATTTGAGAAAGTAGTAGCAATATGTTAAGCTACCATTTCTGTCTGCTTCTGGTGTTTACTCTGTTAGGGGGCCCATATTAAAAGTCGACATTGAACTTTAGATTACGTAATTTCAAGCCTGACGAGAAAGCACTGTGCATCTCTTTGTAACTGTACCAGGTTGAAGAAATTTCTTTCCCTACTCATACCCTTGTGAAATAGATACCTCTGTCCTCCTTTTCAATATTTTTGTGTAATCACACGCTGTGGATTATATTCAAACATCATGTGTTCTCAACTTTTCTCAGGTGAAGAGGCGAAATTCGGGAGAAAGCTCTACTCAGTGGACCACGGGAATTGCTGAAATTCAGCTTTCCATTGAGTAAGCTTCTTGATTCGTAGCCAGAGTCGAATTATTTCTCTTCACGTGGATATTCTGAAGAATTTTTTTGGGGATAAATCCTTTACCCCCCCTAGAAAGAGAGAAGCACACGAAAACCCACCGAGGAAGCTTTCCTTGGTTGCCATATATTTCCCATGCTATCGAGCATATCTTCCAATTTTATAAAAGGTGTTGGTTGCACTTTTGCTGTCTTTCTAAACCGAGGCTCTGATTAGGAAGTACCACCAAATGTGTGAAAAATTGACCTTCAATAAACCTTTATTCTAATTGGGAAAAACATTTGGCAGGCAGACTTGGCTGATGAAGGGACTTTACCATCAACCATTGAAAATTTGAAATTTTGTTTTTACAGTGTTTTCCCATTTTAGAAGTGCTTGGGTCCTCAAAAGGAGAGAAACAAATGTTAACCCTCAGCACGCACTCTTCGATCTTCGCTCAATCAGTGGTTGATGTTGGGTGTTTGCTCATACTTGTCACTTCTTTGCAGATACAAATTGAAAAATATCGAGGAAACAGAGGCTGCCAAAAAGCTCTTACAGGAGAAGAGGCTTGCAGGTCGTTCTAAAGTAGAGTCTAGCATCCCCTCAAGTTTCAGTGCTGACTTTTCTCAACGAGGCAAGGACTATGCTGAAAAACTTAGAAAAGGTGAATTTCAAGTTTCCTCACATCACTCATTATGCAGAAGCATGTACAGATTCATCACCCGCAACGTTTACCTGTGTGTTTTCACTATGATTCGGAGCTTCCTTTTCCGTTTGAATACCGTTGTTGACCTTTGTTCAAATATCTAGTATATCGGTTGAGTTTTAATATATTAGCCTTGCTGGCAATCTCTTGGTATCAAAATCTGGTCCCAAAAAGGACAAGTTCATTTCGATGTTGCACCTGATACAATAGCTATGTTTATAGTAACATTAATCAGAAAAGATGGATGCTCAGGGTGTACGAGTCTGTAATAACACCACTACTCAATTCTTTTCTTAGATAATCCGAAGTCGCACAAGTACAAAAGTAAAGATGACGGGGGTGTGGAATCCAAACACCCTGATCCAGCTCCAGATGCTGTGGTTCGAAGACAAGCTGCCACCGATGAGCTCATGCTGGAGCGGTTTCGAAAACGAGAAAGACAGCGTGTATTACGGAGATAGCAAGAATGCTTGATCGCTGATACAGACGACGGGCTAAGATTGCATCCAAGCCCCGGTTTCTACCCATCCGCTTCTCTATCAGTTCTGCCTTTCATTATCGTTAGTTTGTTTACTTCCAGTGATTGTCTCAGAAGTATTTGTTCAGAATTAAATGAGATGAAGACTTTCCCCTTTTCGTTTCCCATGTACGATAGATGTTCATTATAAATTTGCCGTCAACGTGGTTTGCAGGATATTGTGTTAAATTAAGTTTATTAAGTGCATACCGAAAAGCAGCGAATGCGAGTTTTCAGGTAATCAGAATAAATAAATAAATAAAACTAAAGATCTCTACACAAAGAATATTTGTTTTTAAATATATAGTAAAGTCTGTTCAATATATATATATATATATATATATATATATTCCTATCATTCTTATTGTAATGAGAAAACATAACAAGGAAAAGCTTAACACAAAATTACAAAGCAAAAGTTACTGTAGTATGATTATATTTTCTTATCTTATATGTAATCACATATTATATTAAAATTAAATATATTTTCATTCTAACAATTAACTTAAGTTTGATAAATAATTAAAGTTATAAATCATTATATTATTCGTATAGAGTAGGTCTAGACAATATTACGAATCTTTATCTGTGAGACGAGTCAGTCCTACCGATATTCACAATAAAAAGTAATAATTTTAGTATAAAAAGTAGTATTTTTTCATGGATGACCCAAATAAGAGATCCGTCTCACAAAATACGACCCGTGAGATCGTCTCACACAGGTTTTTGACATTCGTATATATAATTTATCGTCCATGTATTAACATCATTTATCATCTCATCCCATTAACTAAACAATATCGTATCATCTCATTATGCCGGAGATTGAGGTCGCTAGTATTTATCATCATTTCTTATTTTTTTAGAATCAAATGATTTATCATTTTATAAATACGGACAACCTGAAAGATAAGATCACAAAAATTCTCATGTGCTTACTTCACCTAAATTTAGTTAAAAAGATTTATATTTGCACAAGTAAAAAAATATTACTTTCACTGTGTTTGTAAGGAGAGCTACTCCGAATAGAGCAAGACTGGCGTGGATTCGATTCCCTCGGTATCTTGGAAAATATATTCTTGAAGAGTTTTATTTCAAAAGCATCCGAATTATAATATTAATATAATAATCGTGAAAATAATATTGGAAATTTGCCTTGGTCATCGGGCCAATCAGCTCTATCCTTCTGTGCAGTGCCCTTTTAAGTCACCGGAGACCAATCCATAAATATAGAGGTGCCCAATCTGCATCTGGAGTCATTCATTTCCCCGGATTTTTTGTGGGCTCAGAAGCTTTGTTTATTACTGCTTTGGAAAGGATCGATGGCGGCGATGATCGGTGCTAGGATAAGCTGCTTGTTGCGGCTGCTTGTGGGGGTTCTTTTAGCTGTTCAGGTACTTTTAATATTCCATTTTCTATGTTTCTCAGCTATTTTTCGATTGCTTTCCGTGATTCCATGTTTAAGATTCGATTTTTAAAGGCCATGTTGTGATCAGGGCTTGGAAATTTATTGAGTTGGAGTTTGGGACTGGTTACTGTATCATTATTTAGAAGAATTAGATGTAAATTTTGGAAAAAAGAATGAATCTTTGACTTGATGGGGCTGTTAGTTCCGCTTGCGGGGGTGGCTTACACTGCTGTAAATAGTCTGATTAATGAGATTTTTTACTTGCAGTCTCTCCCGTTGATTCGTGTATAGTTTGTGGTTTTTGGTTGAGCATGAACTGAGATCCTGAAGAAAGGCGCTTGTTTATTCTTATTTATCTTTCTCTTTGTCAAGAGTTGATGATTTCTGCTGTTCCCTTTGGGTTCTGCCACGAGCTTGAGCTAGCTCTAAAAGCTGCCTCGTACAGCATTACTTGTTCGTGATTTTTGTTCATGTTGCAAATACAAATTTTTTGTGCATAGGATACGTGCATCTGTCTTGGCAATGAGCCCTGATGTGTCGAAAATTAGCCTTAATATTCCTTTGAATTTCTCTCCGAACTCTGCTACGGCAGGTCATTGCAGGCAAGCCAATTCCTCAGCTGAAACTTCACCATAAGATTCTTCAGGTAATTTTCTACTCGCGTGAGGGGAAATTTTGTCATTTTGCATTCAGTTTTGAGCTGCAAATTTCCCTTTCAGGAGTCTATTGTTCAACGAATTAACGAGGATGCTCATGCTGGATGGAAAGCTTCTATGAATCCTCGACTAGCCAATTATACAGTGAGTTTCAGTGTTGAAGCATTGGATGAAGAATTTGGTTACTCGAAACTATTTAATTTCCAGCAAATTGACCTATTCACTGTCTAAAATGAAAGGATATTGAGATGATGATAGACTAAGCTGATGATACATTTTGATCTCCAGGTTAGTGAATTTATGCACCTTCTTGGGGTTAAACCAACGCCAGAAGGTTATTTGAAGAGTGTTCCAGTTGTTACTCATGAAAGAGTTCTGAAGTTGCCGACAACGTTTGATGCACGCACAGCTTGGCCTCAATGTAGCACAATTGCAGACATTCTTGGTTAGTTGCTTGACGCCTATTTAGTTGTGTTTCATTTAATAGTCGCTAACCTTTTTTGTTACTTTGTCACTTTGCCACCTCTTCTTGGTTTGTGCCCATGCAAATATCTGAAATCAAAGATCAGGTAACCTGTTTCTATTTTTCGATAAGTTTTGCTTGTTTATTTATATTGTGGTTCATGCATATTCTAGTAATTTTTGGTTTTTTTATTTATTTAGGGGCATTGTGGTTCATGTTGGGCTTTTGGTGCTGTTGAATCTCTCTCTGATCGCTTCTGCATTCAGTTTGACATGGTTATTGACGAGCCCTCTAGCTTCTTCTCTTATGTAGCATCTGATGTTATTATAATTTATCAAATAATAGCAATAACATCTGTTGTGGTCATTCTATGTTTTGTAGAATATTACACTCTCAGTCAATGATCTCTTATCATGCTGTGGCTTTCTGTGTGGTGAGGGTTGTGATGGAGGCTACCCCATATCAGCATGGCGATATTTAGTCCATTCTGGTGTGGTGACTTCAGAGGTATGTTTCTTGTGAGAGAGTGAGTCACAGTGTTCAAAATAGTCTCAGATTACTTGAACATATAGCTGTTAGAAGTGCCCAGGGCAGGACACAGCAAGGAGCAGCCCTTGCTCCAAAGGCATGGTCCAAAGCATCTCTCTTCCATGAAGCTTGCATGCCATAAGTGCTCACGATACACTATAATCTGAGTCCCATATTTAAACCAAACTTTGCTTTGAAGTTAATAAATATTCGTTTTTTGTGAAATAAGTATTAGATGTTTCATGATGTGTATGTCTAGAACATTATGGTTTAGTGTACCAGGCTTTAATAATGCATGTGCCTTGTCTCGTGCCTTTAACGAGTGTGTTGAACATGTATTTGAATTATGTCTTTCAGCGGTGGCTCTCTGTTTGTATCTCATGCATAGTCTCCTCTTGCTATCAATATTAATTTTTACATATGGCATACTTGTCTGCTCGAACGCTTAATGAGGTATTTTTGGCAGTGTGACCCTTACTTTGACAATACTGGATGCTCCCATCCTGGTTGCGAACCTGCATATCCCACCCCAAAATGCGAGAAGAAGTGCAAGAAAGAGAATCTACTCTGGAAAAAGTCAAAACACTTCAGTGTCAGTGCATATAGGATAAATTCCGACCCTCATAGTATAATGACGGAAGTGTACAAGAATGGACCAGTTGAAGTCTCTTTCACTGTCTATGAGGTAAAAGAATGAAAAATCTGTTTCTTTTTGTTCAAACGATCCATTTCTTGGATAATTTATTTGTTATTCTTTGCTGTCTACGCTTTAACCAGAGTCTGAAAGTTTAAGTGTGTATCATGGGAAATATAACCTCGATTCAAGCTTGATCATATACACCTAAGATTTGAGTGTATAAACATTGAGTTTTATTTTTTCTCTTCTGTGTTGGACTGAAGAAAATTCTTCAACAATGATTTGTGTTTTCATGCCACCTCTAAACCATAAGTTTCTTTTCCTAGTTTCCTTTTTCTCCCTTGCAAAATTATATTTGATCTCGCTAAATTTCGTTCATTGCAGGATTTCGCTCATTACAAGTCAGGAGTTTACAAACATGTGACAGGTGATGAGATGGGTGGCCATGCTGTGAAGCTAATAGGATGGGGAACTACAGACGATGGCGAGGACTACTGGGTACTTACTGTCTTATTTTTTTCCAACATCTAATGTTCTAATTGCAAGTTACACATGGATGGTACGCTTACTTTTCGCTCGTTTATGTAGCTCTTAGCAAACCAGTGGAACAGAAGCTGGGGTGATGTAAGTTATCTCCATCGAACCCTTGAGATCTTTATTTAGTCGCTTTAACAGAATAAAAGCTCTCATATATTAGTTTTGTACTTAATGAATCTTCTATCATAACCTAAAGACACAATAGAAATAGATTCTGTCTTTGAATCTAAGGATATATTGGAAGACTGATTACACATGCATTTTCTTTGTCGAACATGATACAAGTTTTGATGATTGAAACTCATATGGCAGGACGGATTCTTCAAGATCAGGCGAGGAACAAATGAGTGTGGCATCGAGGAAGATGTGGTCGCAGGTATGCCTTCATCGCGTAACGTGATCTCTCCATATGGCACTGCCGATGCTTCACTTGATGCCACGCTTTGAAGCCGTCCCCTTACGAACACGGACTTGTTAATTATGGTACGATAAAAAGGTTCTGAATATGACATGATATGCTTCTACTCTACATTGAACTGCCATTGCAATGGCCTGGTTTATGCTGTACTGTACTGTACGTATCAATGTATTATAATAACTGTGGTGTGTGCCTTGATAACATAGTTATGTAAAAGATGGTCCTGAAACAATTTGGTTCAGTGATATTATTTAAATAAAATATATAAAAAGTTACACAAGTCAACAATGGTAAGAGATTTTTTTTATTAGCCTATTAGGATATGGTAATGATAGGATATACAAATTTATTAAATTAGGTTTATATTATTTTTATTAAGTTAAAAAAATATTTTTTTTGCCTCAATGAGGTGGCCGAGTAGGTGATCGCAAGATCAAGTACTTGCGAGGTCGATTTTTTTTTTTATCAACATTTTTTATTTCGAATCTGTCACTCTGGATTTTTCTAATGTGGTTCATTCGACTGACGTAATTTGCATGATATCATGTTAAATTCGATGTTTTGTCCAACGAATACTTGATGAGCGGTGATCAATGACTTTCACATCACATAAAAAAAAAGAATTTTTTGTAATTTGAGAAGACATGTATTTTTTATTTATCAAAAATCATATCATTGTTCGATCCACATGTATTCTCTGAACTTACAAAAAAGAGAATATTGAAACATTTTTTTATTTAGAATGTATTCAGTCTTTTTTTTTTAATTAAAATTATTTAATCGTGAAAATGAAATCCATTGTTGGAAGATTTGATGACGTCTTAGAGCTAGGGTGCCATTGGGTGCCTTGGTTTCTTGGAAGCCAGCTGGCCGAACTTCTCTCGCTCTGGCTACAGCAAATCAGATGTGAGCTGTGAGACCAACACAAAGGTCTGTTTGCTGTTTCAAACCCTTCAGCAATAATTTTAAAGCAAGTTTAGATGCAATGAAAACCAAGATTATGTCTGAAAGGGTTGTTGTTCATAAACTTATAGGAAATAGTTGTAAACTAGTATATCAGAATTTGATGTTGCGCTCGGTGTTGTCAACATCAGCACACAACACTGCATCGGAAATTAATATTTAACACACACGTAAACTTTAATAAATGAACACCAGTTATTTAAATCATGCACAAGTACGAATACATCATGTCAAGAAAATTCACTAGAAAATTATGTAACTCGTTTTAACAAACCAATACTAGTGAGGATAACAAACCTAAATTCCTTGACACTCAAGGAAACCAAAATACATCAAAATAAATCAATACTGTAAACTAGATGCATAAAAACGAAACGTATTGATCAAAGCAAACACAATCATTCTTCGATCAACACTTCCGCGTCAGTGTTGTTTTTCGAGTGTTGTCAACACTAGACATCAACACGGTCACGATGTGAGTCAATCACCCAAACTCTTTACGCGAAAATCTTCAATTCCAAAATTCAGCAGCAACGTAGTTATTCTTCAAGAAAAAGCTTCCACTCGTTCTTCTCTCAATATTCCCACTATATAGATCTTTTCCTCTTTACTCAATATATTTCCATAGATACTCAAATCCTACAAACAAAGAAAATCAAAAGTTTATTATGAATAAAACTCTATTTTAAGCTAAGATGATGTATCTTATAGATAGGTTCCCAAATTAAAATACATATTAATCTAGGAGTAAATCTTATCATATAATCAATTTAAATTAGTCTAAAAATGCAAAATTATAATATTTCATTTTAGATGGAATATAGATTAAATAAGATTAAAATATTCATTTCAACGTCGATACTAATTTGTCTACATATTTATTGATTGGCCTTTAGGACAATGTATTTGTGAATGTGGTGGCATCAATACAGTACTGCACACTTGCAAATAAGGCAAGTGATGCTTTTTACAAACTCAGCAACTCAAGAACCCAGATTCAGGCTTATGTATTTGATGGTACTGTTCTGTTGTTCCCTTACTCAATAGTCAATAGTTATGATTCTTGGTATTCATTTGGATTATTATGGATGTGTTTGTCTATAACATAGATCAATATAAAAAGAACATGTCTTATTATCCAGTTATTAGAGCAATTGTTCCAAAACTCAATCTTGATGATGCTTTCGAGTTGAAAACTGAAATTGCTGAGGTTGTTGAAGATGAACTTGAAAAGGTAAGGCCAATTTTACATCGACGCTAATTTATATGATTGGACGTAATTCTTGAAGTTAAGAGATTGACTTTTACGATGGTTTCTTGCAGGTATGGCTGCTTACGGGTATGAAATTGTTCAGACGCTGATCATCGACATAAAACCTGATGAGCACTGTTACTATATTTTATGTTAAACTAGAGTTTAATATGATAACATCTTTTTTTTTTAATGACGAGAAACCACAGTTTCGTGTGTGTACTGAGTAAACACATGTATATGATATTTGCAGTGAACTGCTCACTTGAGAGCTAGATGACAAGTTCAAGAATAGAAGATTTTCGAGGGATTTAAATTCGGGACATCCAAACAAAGAGTAGTTATAATAAGCATTCTATATATATTAAAAATATTGGTTAAATTAGAAATATACCTAATATTATTAAAAATGGATCAGCAACTGAACTGAGTTTTTTCTCCTATTTGTTTAAATATTGTGTATAATTCTATTTATACATCTTTAGTGACCTCTAATCAAAAATATTTTATTACATTCTCTTGAATTTAGTGTCATATATACTATTTTATTAAATTTGAGGCACTTAGAGTAACTAACTTTGGTGTCATGGTCTGTTTTAATAATTATATATATTAATAAAATGCTAAAGTTTTAATGTAAGTTATATGTAGTTCGGCGGATAGAGTGATTGTTTCCTGAGGTTTATGTTATATGTTCAATTCTTACTGTAGTCATTTTTTTATTCTTTTATTTTTTAATTTATATATCAAAATTACAGTGTAGTCCTTCACTATTTTTCTAATTATATTTTGATCTTCATTTAAATATAAACCAAATGAATTATAAAAAATATTATACGTGTTTCGTTGCATTAGTGTAAATAGACTAAGAGCACCTCTCACTGAGAAGTTTATTCACTATATTGGGGTAGTGTGTTCATGGTTCAAAAAACAACCACTTTTTTTAGAGTTTATGATGGTGGGAAAGAGTTTTAAAGATAGCGGGTTTTTAACTTTTGATGTGACGATAGATCATAGATGTAATAAAAACGAACTCGTTTTCTGGATTCATGATCGGAAAATTCCTAAAACCATATACTCAACACATCTAAAAAATCTAAAAAAATATATATCAAACAAATAAGTAAAGAAACTTGTAAACGTCGTTTGACTTATAGTTATGAGTTCAATTTTTCTAATTAATATTTTCTCGAACATATTTTTTGCATATTGTTTGCCAATAACACGTACATATTTTTGAATCTGTATAAAAATAAATCGGCTACCATTTTTTCGCCCGTATTTACCATTTTTGAAACTTACATAATTTTCTTCATAAAATTTTACGGAATTTCATAGAGAATTTCTATTAAAGAGGTGCCAAACGCGGTGCTTAGCGATCACTCGCAGATATTTCGTGAAGCCCACTTGTTTTTTTCTGGTAGTTTCTGTGGCCCCTCTTTTCTTCAAACATCTGTTAGTCTACTATCTTTACGTTTATCTCTTGTGGTATCATGATTAATTTGTAGTCTGGAGTGATTTTTAGGTCAGTCAAGATCTTGAGACTCCGTGGTAATTGGGTTCTTGTTTTATTTGATGTGTGTTGTGGGTGAAATTTCCTCTGTTCTTGCTAAACCAATTTTGAGTTCTTGATTGTTTTGTGATCATGCAGATGTGGTTGTTCTATTTTGACACTTGAAATTCAAGTGATAAAGATTTACGTTATTCGTTTACCAATCTTATTTTGTTACATGTGTGTGAGGTTAATCTCGACATATTTGATGCCATGATATGTGTAGACATTATGTATGACACTATGATTCATTTCTCAATCAGCCCTTTTCTTGATATTGTTTGATTGTTGGTTTATATAAGCAAGAGTTGTATTGATCCGTAGGGAGAATTATCACACACAGGGTTCGAATTCGTTGTAAAATAAATTATGTAATGAATTGTTACAATAAATTATTATCCATGAGCTAGTAATCGTTTGGCATTTTTTTTGGAGGAACCAGAATTTTGCATCATCAACGTGTTACTGTAAATGTGCAGGTAATGGGAAATTTATTTTGTTGCATTCAAGTGGACCAATCTACTGTTGCTATTAAGGAGACATTTGGAAAGTTTGATGAAGTCTTAGAGCCAGGGTGCCATTGTCTGCCTTGGTTTCTTGGAAGCCAGCTGGCTGGGCATCTCACGCTCCGGCTGCAGCAATTAGACGTGAAGTGTGAGACCAAGACAAAGGTCTGTTTGCTGTATCAAACCTTTTGGCAATAAATTTAAAAGCAAAGTTTCAATGCTACCAAAACCAAGATTATGGCAATACTGATTTGTCTAAATATTAATTGGCCATTAGGACAATGTGTTTGTGAATGTGGTGGCATCAATACAGTACCGCGCACTTGCAGATAAGGCAAGTGATGCTTTTTACAAACTCAGCAACACAAAAAGTCAAATTCAGGCTTATGTCTTTGATGGTACTGCTCTGTTCTGCCCTTACTAATAGCTATGATTACCAGTATTCATTTTGATTATTATTTACATGTTTGTTAAAGTATAAATTGACCAATATCAAGAAATCGTGTTTGTCTTGTTATCCAGTAATTAGAGCAAGTGTTCCAAAACTCAATCTGGACGATGCTTTCGAGCAGAAAACTGATATTGCCAGGGCTGTTGAAGATGAACTTGAAAAGGTTAGGCCACTTTTGCAATGATGCGAATTGATATGGTTGAATGTAATTCTTGAAATTGAGAGACTAATCTTTGCGATGGTTCCTTGCAGGCTATGTCTGCTTATGGGTATGAAATCGTTCAGACGCTGATCGTCGACATAGAACCTGATGAGCGTGTTAAGCGGGCGATGAACGAGATCAATGCAGGTCGAGTATAAGATCTGTTATTTGGATAAAGTAGTTAAGCCTGCTTGTCTGTTCATTATTCTTATCATATGTGGACATCATTATATTATCTGAAACAAGATAAAAAATTATTCTCACTATTTACAGCTTCTAGGATGAGGGTGGCTGCTAATGAGAAAGCCGAGGCTGAAAAGATTTTGCAAATCAAGAAAGCGGAAGGTGAAGCAGAAGCTAAATATCTCGCTGGTTTAGGTATTGCTCGCCAGCGTCAAGCAATTGTCGACGGATTAAGAGACAGCGTGCTCGGTTTCTCGGTTAACGTTCCTGGTACCACTGCAAAGGATGTTATGGATATGGTACTTGTCACCCAATACTTTGACACGATGAAAGAAATCGGTGCTAGTTCCAAGTCTTCTGCTGTATTCATTCCTCATGGACCTGGTGCTGTTCGTGATGTAGCTACTCAGATCCGTGATGGACTTCTTCAGGCTTCCCATCATAATATGCCATAAACATTTTACTTCTGATGTTTCGAGAATTTTTTATTGAAATATGCTTTCTTAAAGTAGTTTCTACTCTTTCTAGTGTTGAGATGTTATTTCAGGTCGTTATTAACATTCTGTTGCAATGTTTGTTTGCTTTAGTAGTAGTACTATTCCGTCCCGTCTAAAGAATTGTATATGAACGGCAGGTTTCACAATATCCATATTATAACACACTTTAGTACGTTTATTTTTTCATTTGTATGGGGTTGGCTTTTTAAATTCATGGATGCTTGAAAGTATCCATAGTATAATATCCAATGAATACCTTGTTTACAGTAGAGAAAATGTTCAAAAATGTGATTTCAGGTTACCTGTGTTGCTGCTGCCCCATTGATCTGTATAATAAGCTCCATTTCAAATCATGTTTATGTGGGAGAGAAAGCTAGGCTGTTTTCTGATTCATTTGTTGATAAATGACATCTCATTACATTAAGGTATGCTCCCTTCCAGTACATCTAGGCAGTTGTTTTTTATGATCCTGTCAAATATATGTAGATTTCCAATATCTGTTGCTTTGTTTCGTCACCTTCTTATGTTCCTTGACGATAATTTGCATATACGTTTCCAACTAGCAGTCACATTATGCGTTCACAAATGTGATAAGTTCCTCCTGCACACTCACGATGAAGTATAGACTTACTGGGAGCTAGGCTACGTGCATCGTGTGCCAAAATTGCTAATATACATATGATTTGTAAGAATCACGATTACTTGCTTGCTGGATACTGAGCCATATAATTGAAGTAAAGAAACAGATGAAATTTCATCATTTGAATAAAACTTGTAACTCCAATGCTCATTGGCCGGAAAATTTTGAACTTTTTCCCTTGGAAATTTAGCTTTTATCAAATCCAACCATTATCCGTGCATGGCGAGTAAATAATTATGATAATGTAACTCGATTGTTTTTAAACAAGGACAAGTCTCATAGTATTTTGTTTGATGGTCCTCAAATCACGGAATATGAACAAATTGTTAGAATAAAATAAATGTCAATACTTTTGGGGGACATAAATACATAAAAAACTGAGCCATATCATATCCCTCCATTAATCTCGCACGATTGCATCCCAATTTTCTTCCCACTCCCAACTTTCCGACCCCTTTTCCTTTATTCAACTATTTTAGTCAATAAATTCCTCAGCCTTTTCACTTCCTCCGAGGTTATTAATCAAAACCCTTTTCAAGAAAGTGCCTAAACAAGCTGTTCCACACCTGCAATCCTTCCCCCCCACTTCCACAAATTCTGCGGCCTAAAATCAAATTTTGGGGATTGCTTTCAAACTATGCTAAAGTAACCTATCGGACAAACTAGGAAGCCTCCGGAAAAAACTCAAGCTAGCCGGAGGCATAGGATCCCGGAACATGGGGTGGCGGAGAAAGAAGAACCCGAGGGCCACTGTCACCATTTTAGGCGGCACAACATACAATATTATCGTAATTGCAAGGCATACACCAAGAAACAACTTTGATGCTCTGGGATCCCTCCAGCTAACCAATGCTTGGACCCTTTCACCTTGTGTAGCAAAATCACCCAAAACTGTTTGAACTCTTGCAGCCAAGATTCTTAACCTATCGTAACGAGCCCGGATGACATCAGGTGATCTTGAACTTGGAAATGTATCGAACTCCTCATCCAGTTCATCTGGATCAACTGTCCCGGCTTGAGACAGCTGTATATCCATGCCGGCTGGGACTTTTGGCCTGAACCGATAGTACCAGACACCTATCAAGAATATGTATAAGAAACCGGTAGGGACAACCAAATCTGGGTACCAAACTAGAACCAAGTAAAGAACATGAACCAAGATAGTTGTCACCGGATTCCTCCACCTCCGGATGTGATCCAGCCATTTTGCTAACCCCACTGCCCAAGAAAGTACACCAACTATCCGAAACCAGTTCGCCTTACTTTTCCTCATGCTCCAACTATGAGAATCTGCATCCAACATATACCTTACGACCTCCGGTCCTAGTGGTGGTTCTGACCGAGCCAACCAAGCAGCCACCATTTTCGTGGCAGCGCCACGCAATGCCTCTTGCTGAGCCACCCCAAGTGGGCGGAGGTAGTGCATTCGTGGCAGCAATGGTTGTCCGTATACTCCACAAGTGTCTGGTAGCAATGAAGGGCAAGCAAACCGAACTGCTAACTCAATCTCCCCCATTTTCTTTAACCCTGTTCTTAATAATACCATCAAGGGATATGAATTCATGTATACTTTATTGCTCTCTAGAGTAGACACCCTAATTCTCACCTTTCCAACTCGATAATCGGGCTTCTCCTCCCCACCTTCAGTAAACATACGCCAGTTGTCGAACACCGCGACTGTGAGGACCGTACATGGGTCATATACCTGCCAAGTATACTGCTCATTCCATCTCGGATCAAAGCTATCCACAACGGTCTTAGTTCGGACCCATTTCTTGCCATACTTGGCCACACAAAAAGCATCAGTGGATCCTTTACCATTGCCCTTGGATTTCATAGGCAGCAATCCTCGGGCACCAAGAATTCCAAGCTCCAAAATCCCAACTGCGGGCTTCCATAACTGTTTCGCTGTGGGTCTATAATCACTACAAACATGGGCTGCTTCATCCAATACATGGTATCCTCCTTCCAAACACATCCTTAAATGCAGCCTTCCACAGTAGGAACCACTCCCTCCCGGACCACCTTCCAATCCGAACCATTTGGCAGGCAAGTGGCGCTCGTCTATTCGTTGCTCAATTGACCCCACAGGGATTAAGACGTGCCCCAGAAGCACCGGATCTTGGCCTGTGCGGTCTTCCATTAGCAAGATGAGACTATCTTCGAGGGGCTCACCTGCAACAAAGATTAAATCTTCGTTCCAGTGAAATGTGGAGGTGTTGTGGCTCATTGACCCTCTTCGGGTTCGGACCGACTGAAACCCGAGCTGACCCTTGACCCGAATCTCAGGGGCAGTCAATGGGGGCAAATTTGGAATTATGTGAAGGTCTTGAGCTTCAATTACAGTCACTCTTAGATACCATAGCTTAGGAGATTGATATACCTTTGCTCGAGTGTACGACACGAAAGGTTGCGGCGCGTCTGAGCTCCAAGATTCTGGGAATGCATCATCAGCCTGCGTGCCAATCCAAACGGAGAGCTGCAAGTCACCGGTAACTCTATTCTGATCATCGGCGGCGGTGCCGCCTTCTAGGTGGTACCATTGTGGGGCTAGAGAGCTGTCCGGTGGGTCCCGCACTGGAACGTCAGACAAATCGAAGCACACCCCGCCAAGGAATTTATCTGATGCTCCGTCCCAAACGGAAATTTCAAGCGTAGAGTTCGCTGTGGCATCCTTGTTGTAGCCAAGAGCAAACACCTGCTGCCACTCCGGATTGGCAGATTGATCACCGCCGCCGGGCCGAGTGACTGCGGGCTTCGACATGACAGAGTGGCCCGACGTTCGGATTTTCACGTGTGGATTTTCGTTCGGGGAGAGCCCGCGGGCTTTCACTATTCTTACGAATAAGTATTGCATGGGCTCGACTAAATCATACGCCGGGATTCTGCCGGAAGTGTCTCCGGCGAGCTTCCCGTCAATAACCTTCGGGGAGTGATCACCATTAGCAGGTCTCCGAAGTACTTTTATCCTCTCTCCTGACATAGGCCCGACGGCCCCGTCTCCCATCTGCATTCTCTTCATGTCCGGTGAGAATACCATCGGAGGCCCATTATCCATCGGCGGTCTGCTTTCTGGGGGAGCCTCGTGAACTCTGACCAATGGCGGCGAATGCCCACGCCCCTCCATAGGTACATGACCCGGATATGGCATCGGAGGCAGCTCCTCGTATACCACTACCACCGGCTTCTTCATCACTTCGTCCACCGGCTGCGGAGGCTCCTGCTGCGGAGGTTGCTGCTCAGGTGGTCCCTGCGGCTCCTCCTCCGGAATCTCATCATAATAATAAATCTTCAAACCCAACTCACCTCTTATCCAGCTAAAAACACTCTTCTTCTCCAACGAAAAATACACCAATCCCTCCTCCCCTCTCCTCACAAACTGAGTCCCATATAATTTCACCCTCCCCAGGAAATGATTCTTCCTCGCATTCCCATTGCTCAGCTTCTTATCATTAAACACCTCAACGTTAAGCTCTTCAAACTCCATCCCATTCGGATCTGTTACAATGAAATCCAACACCTCATTCCAAACCGGATTGAGGTCTCTTTGCACTGTAGAAGTTCTCTTCTTTTGGCCATCAAAATCAACGACAACGTAAGAACTCGAGCTCCCCTGGCCATCTTTGGGCAGAAGGTCTCTCGCCTCAACTACTTCCACCACAAGCTTCCTGACGGGGGAGGGTGGTTTAGGATGGTCAGAAGGCGGCGGCTGAGGGTTGTCGGCCGGCATCACCATGGTTCATTTCATCACTTGTTGTTATGGAAGTTGTTACGGCAGTTTTATGCAATGAGAAGAATGTTTTTAGTGAGATTTTGGTTGAACAATGCTTATTTGGAGAGAGAGAGAGAAGGAAAGGGAGATTGGATTCTATTCTCTCTTCTCAAGTTTTCTTAATTAATTTATTAAAATTTAAAAATAATATCATATTTATTTATATTTATATATATATAAATGAATAATTGGAGAATTGAATACAAATTTTGAAAATATGTGTGATATAATGTATGATTATTTTTTATCATTATATAAACTTATATATAAATGAATAATTGGAGAATTGAATACAAATTTTGAAAATATGTGTGATATAATGTATGATTATTTTTTTATCATTATATAAACTTAATATCTGAATCTGATACTCGTCTCAAACTTAAGATCTTGATACAGATAAACAATAAGATATCAATTTGCATGCATGATTAATTTCTAAATGAAATCCATTGATATCAAGTTAAACATATAGTTGTCATTAAGCACACAAAATTGGCAAAAATTTGTGTCAGACGGTCTCAAGGGTCGTATTTTGTGAGACAGATATCTTATTTGGGTCATCCATGAAAAAATATTATTTTTTATGTTAAGAGTATTACTTTTTATTGTGATATCGGTAGGATTGATCCGTCTCACAGATAAAGATTCGTTAGACCGTCTCACAAAAGATTACTCTATAAAATTTATATATAGTATTTTATTGTGAATTTTTTTAAAAAAATATTAAATTTTATAAACGAAAACTCAAGATTTTCATTGAAAGTGTATCACATGTAACTAAAAACTACACTAAATTAGAGTGATTATTAATAATTAATTTTCCTAGATCTTGGAGCATATATCCTATCCCTATGTAAAATAGTGATATATACACTTTACGATTTAAGAACTCGATTCGGCTCTCGTCAACCATGGCCAACACAACGCCCCTTTTTGTCAAAAGTTGCACAGAGCATCCACTTTGTCCATTTTGGTTCTTATTCTTTCTAACATCCATTGTCAATACCTTAAATGTGAAACCAAGTTCGAGCTAAAAAATAAGTTTTTTGAAATCAACGAACCATGGGAAAGATGAAAACTCGGTAACAAACCGCGCGTAATAAAACGAAGGACGTAAGATGAAAACTCGGTAACAAACCGCGCGTAATAAAACGAAGGACGTCCTTCGTTTTAGAATTGATTATTATTTTTCTTGGCAATCCTAATAGCATCGTTTTAGTTGACGTTAGGATTATGGTTTGTGAGTAGAACTAATATCATAGGAGTTTTTCCTATTCTTTGATTCGTTTTTTTGCTTGAAGTACACAATTCTTACGATTTGTGCATGTTTGGTTTTATTTCCAGTTTAGTACACAGCACTAACAAGAAGATGAACAGAGGGATCTTGTGAGGCATTTCACCTTTTATTAATTTTGGTGGGCTTCTTTTGGAATCAGATCCTCCTTAGATAAAAGAGGGGTAAAAGATATAAAAATGTTTGTTCTGATGCTTATTTTGATAGGATATTCACTCTTCAGACAGTGGGTAGAATCGTGTGATTTACGATTGTTGCGTCTTCAACCTGGGATTCATGGCCTCGTCCAAGTAGCACAATGAATCAGAGAAATGATGTATGGATACTTACAAACACAAAGATATATCATGTCAAATGCTTATATGTTACCAATATTTAGCAGATACTTCCCGGATTCTTGGATTGGAGTGCTTGGAATTTAAATTGAAAACAGTGTTTCGGGTACCGGATCTAACTTGGTCGAGTGCCGTTTATAAAAATGGAATGGGACTCAACCATGTAACAGCAAATTTGGTGTATGGAAAGAATTTTAACCATCCAAATTGGAAGCTACATATACGCTCTGTTACAGCTCAACCTTGTAAAAGTGTACAAGAATCAATAAATGATGGTTCACAACATATCATTTCCATCGTTCTTGTTCTCTGTATACACGCATGTGTGCCTCGATACTTATCAAGGAACAGCAGCAAACAAAAACAATAATATGCACAAAAAGTAAAAAAGAATGAAAAACAGAGACGATTTTCATGAGCAAGTGTTACTTGGTAAAAGAAGTTTCATTTCAAGACAATGATATCCTCTCCAGGACTGATATCTGTAATCAACAAAGTGTCGGAAAAATATGTTCATCTGACTCAAAGATGTAGGAGAAAAAATGGATACCATGAATTGCGATATTGTAATCATTAACTTTTGAAAGTTCAGAAGCACTTGAGCTGCTGATGAAAGCTGGAAAACTAAGATAACAATCAATGTCACTAACTATATGGTGAAGACAGGTACTTTGAAGTTACTAACCGTTTGAATTACAGCTCTATTTTCTCCCTTATTGCTGCTATAAGAGGCGCCTCAAAATTCATCAATTTGGTGAACTACAGAAAAAATAATTTTCAATATTACAGAATGAGTTTACTTGTAAAAAGATTATAGAAACATCACTAGGAAATCATGATGTAGTTTCTCAAAACAAACCTGTGAGGTCTTCAGGTCTAGTTCCTGCCATTCCAGGGCCGAATTGCTCCCATCTACTATCCCAGTTCCGGCATACAGTAATGCACCAACACCCTTGTGATACAAATTAATATTGTGATTTAGTCGATGAATGGACGTAAGAATATGTGAACTATAACAAGATGCTAGTGGACCTGTTGCTGAAATAAGAATAATCTCAGGAAGGTTTTTTAGATTATAGAAATAGCATAATGGTTGAGGATTTGAAAATTTCTAAATGATACAGCATTCAATGAAACAGTGACAGATATGCTCACCTTGCCAACTAAGGCAGACCTTATACCCACAGCAAACTCACTCTCTGAACCCCCAAACCATCCAACAGGGCCTGCGTACATCCCTCGATCAAACATTTCTGCATGACATAGTATTTTTAATGTCTCTAATATCCAATCTCTGTATCTTAGATTATGACATAGTATTTTTAATGTCTCTAATATCCAATCTCTGTATCTTAGATTCTTGAGCACAAAAACATGATAAACGCAAAGCAAGAGGAATGAGAAAGAATCAGAAAGGAGAATATCAAAAGCTAGTCAAAAAGCATTAGTGGTATAGCTGTAAAGGTACCAGTTTCTGATATTAAAACCCGTGCCTCTTCCATAGGATGCCCACAAACAGCAGGAGTTGGGTGAAGAGAAGACAAAATCTGAAACTGAAAACAAAAAAACAGCAGTCTCAAGTCCTGCCCAAAGAAGAGGAAAAGATTTTCTAAACATATGAAACAGCCGGTCATCTGTCACCTAGAATTATTTAGAGATGTGAGAATGTGGAACTAAAAGTTCATACTTCATCATCTTCTTTCCGTAGTGTGCCAGTCAATCGAGCATAAAGATGCTGAACTCGTCGAAGTTTCCGTAAAGCTTTTTTTGGTTCTATTACGGTGCTGGAACATACAGTCTAGAATGCATGATTATGAAATAAAACAACGTTAAATATAAAAATAAGAATTCAAGAGGGAAGAGCAAATCAACTTCACGGAAGTGTTACACTGTGGAGATGTGCAAATGGTACATGCATCACTTACCTCTAGTTTTCTTCTTATACACTCTCGCACCACTGCAAATTCACGATGGTCTTTGGGACTACATACCAATAGAGAATTTGAGATTTGGTTAAGAAAAAGTTTAAGACAATCAGAGCAAAAAATTACACGATTACACCTGGTTCAGTGGAGACTAAGATGAGAAAAACCTGGAAAGTAAATCAAGTCCTGCCTGTAAATCTAGGGACTCTGATCTACCTCTAGCTCGCGTTGCAGCCAAAGCCTCACTGCAAATGCTAAGCCGGTGTCGATAAAATAGTCGCTCTGGCTATTCAAGAAGTGCATAAGTAATGTAAGAAGTGAAATGCCTGGCCTCACAATTCATTCGACTCTTTTCATGCGGTGCACAAAGAAGTAAGTAAATGAAAATCCTGGAAATTTTTAGAGCATCTACATGTTGCAACAATTACTTAAGTGCTAGGTATTCAACCAGGATTGAAACTTTGCAAGTTCAGTGATAGACATTTCAAAAACCTTTCCCTATATTGTTAAAGCTGAAAATTAACATTTCAAGGCTATAAATCAGCATTTTCTCAAGTACTGTAAGAGAAATAGGAATATGCTTTAGTCTTCTTGGTTCTTGCCATTTGTTCCCACGTGTATGAGAAACATTAAACGAGAACAAATACTTTATACTAGATATCTGTTAAGAAGTTATTTAAACCATGAAAAATTACATTAATATCTCACTATGATCTACTGATCTGTCAGCCAAGAACTACCTCAAATGATTCAGTTATCCAATTTTGCAGTCATATCAGAACATTGTAAAGCTAAAAACTCATTAAAATCAGTCAATATCTCATATATCAACTAATAGTTGAGATCGACAGGGGCATGGACAAATCAAAATGAAAAAGGGACTTTACTTTTTAAAGAAATAAGAGAGTAATATTACTCACAGTGTTTCCAATGAAAGCAGGTGACTCAGGAGGTTGCAGACAAAACTGATACGCATTATCTCCTTCAACCTACACTCGTTATGCATCCGTACTAAGCATTACTTCAATCTGTATTTTATCCGGCCACACTACAATAAATTGCATCAGACACATAAACAACACCTGTAAGCAAGTCAACCACATTAAGGGGTCAATTTCTGATGTAGTCAGTATTCTGCTGCTACGTGCAAGAACAACCTGTATGTTCAAGATGAATGTGTGAACCAATCAATGCTGAACCATGTATAGAAAACGAAGTTAGGTCAATAAATGATGGTAGAAGAGAGAACCGATGTCACAACTTCCAGGAAGAAATTTAGAACTCATAAACATAATTTACACAAAAGTTTTATTGTCGAAAACTTTATGAATATTACAATCTACAACCTTAACTAGTGATGAACTTTTCCCATTTATCTTGTCCAACGCTCGCTTAACAGCTGAATCCCAATATGTTTTGTTAGGAACATGAGTCTGGTGGAGTACAACAGTAAGAGGAGTATCGCCATTTAATCTCTGGACAGTGGAGGAAACCTGCAAAAGAATAATTAGAAATGAGACCTTGGACCTATGAAACAATAACCAAGATCAAATAAAAAGAAGGAAGAATAGGTCGAACCTGACACATGGTTGCCTCAAGTGCGACAATCGCTTCTCTACATGTCCTTGACAAGTCATTGTCCCATGCAATAGTTGCCGCAATCATTGAATTTCCTTCAAACTCATCAAACTCAACCTACATTCTTGCACAAAATTTCCATTCATTGACAATATACTGAAACAAGTAATTGTCCATAAAGAAAAGAACTTGATATACCTGAGGGACCATGAAATAAAAAGAACCAAAAGCCTTCCACTCATAGGATATATTAGATCTTGCGTCAAATCGAATTGCACCATAAGCACGAATTAGCGGAGATTTTTTGGATAAGAACCTTCAGAAAAATATAAACACAATTAAAATTCGGGAGCTGGAAGATAAAACAATATAATTTATGTAGATTTTCAATCTTTTACAAATTTGTCACTTCTGTTCGATTAAGCTGATTCTAATACTAGATTTTCCAACTACATAAAGCACTCAGAATTTCTTAGCTGCACATCAGATTCGTCCATTATGCCACTGTTTCAAAAGGGGATTAGTGTATCTTTTATTGATTCCCACGTAGCTAGCTATTATTTATTATATGGATGTAAATTTTGTTAATAAAGATTTTTTTCACCCTTTTTCCATTTTCAGTCAGAAATACACTGTCCAGCATGGTTAAAACATTGCTATTACTCGATTCATAAGTTCACTGGTAACCATGAACACATTAAAATCCAATTCGGCGTTCCAACTCAAGAGATATTTGTATCTCCCTAAACTTTAACAGAATGGATGATGATGGCTACTTTAGAATTTGTATAATTGCTTCCTCGTTAACTAAATGAACCTCAAAGGTATCAGGCTAACTCCGTTTATGTGCTAACACAACGCAACTTTGCTCCTAAAAGAATAAACTAAAATGGGCATTCACCTTTTAATGGAACGCCAATGATCCAAAGAGAATGGATCCAGATTGTGGAAGAACACCGCAGAACCCAACCCAGCAACACTGATAAGCTTTTGTTCATGATTTTGCTCAGCATGGCCATTTCCATTGTACAGGTGATCGATTTGTGGGACGGTGCTGGAATCACGACCGGAGAAAAAACAGCGGGGAAGAAGGGTTTGCGTCTGGGATCGAAGCCAATCAAGCGCCCCAATTTGCTGCTGGATTGGCACCTTTACGCAGCCACAGCCAGTGAAGCACGGCTCAGCTCAGAGGCAAATAATGGGCCAAGAGCATAGAGGCCCAGTGGATCAGAGAATCGTATGTCGATACAATAAATAAGCCCAAACGAGCTTGGAATTATTATATAATTTTATATTATTTATTTATACTTTTATTTTTCTAGTAGATAACATGGGCTCAAATAAAACATTTCTCAAATAAATTTTTTAAATAATTAGTTTGCTTAATGTATTTGGTTCAAGAAATTTTCCTCTAAACTTACATAGAATTTTAATACTTAATCAAAAATACAAATTTACATAAAACAACAATATCTTCTTATCGAATCTAATGCTGAAACTGACTGATAACTTGTAGTTCATTTGACAACTATCCCAAGTTTACCACAATATCTCGTCAATAACCAAAAAAAAAAAAATTTCTATACTGAAAAAGTGAATCTCTTCACCTCAATATCAAATGGGGACCCTTACACTTTTAACCAGAACCTTCACATCATATGTTTAAAAAAAATATATTACACTATATTGAGTGAAACACACTATATTGTTTTACAATTGGATCATAAAGTATAGATCATAATAAATTTGAATTCAATACACTAGTATTAATTGTATCTATTAGAATACAAAAACTTGTGTGAGACGGTCTCACAGGTCATATTTTGTGAGACATGTATCTTATTTGGGTTATCCATGAAAAAATATTATTTTTTATGCTAAGAGTATTATTTTTTATTGTGAATATCGATAGGGTTGACCCGTCTCACAGATAAAGATTCGTGAGACCGTCTCACAAAAGACCTATTCTTATTAGGAAAAAAATAGCTCTATTTAATGGCTAATGACATCCTAATTAATTTAATAATAAGATAATTCAAGGAAAAAAAATATAATTTATGAGTTTTCAATGAAAACAATCACACAAACCCGAAACAAACACGTCCTCTGATAGGACGAACCGACTTAATCTATGTTACACTTGGAGTAATTATCCCCGTATCTTAATATCGTTATATCATGTTAATCTCTCGTATTTTAGTGGAAACGGACATCGGATCAATTATCCAAAAGTTAAAAGTTTCACCACATTAATCATCAATTTTCTACAACAGAAACTGCATCATAGATTTGATGATTAGAATCCATTGGAATAGGCAATTGGTGTCGGATAAGGAACAGGATTGGATTATGAATCATCCTATCTGAACCAACCACGTGGCATGTAACCCACAAAAATGAATCCAACCCCAACTCTTGAATATCCTACTTATGAAGCTGCCTATGATACTATGCATAAAAAAAAAACTCAAGAATTTGTTCTCAGTGTGGACAAATTACACACCTGGAGGCGGATAATTCCGGAATCAAACGGCGGAGGGTTCGATTTCAGGTCGAATATGGCGGAGTTGAGGCGGTGGGTGGCCATCGCCGGTGTCACGGCCTCCGGATATGTTCGAGTTTCGATAGTAGCAATGGGAGTTATAGGATGATCTCCCCCGCACCCATTCATGGACAATGAGCCAAACTCTTGATATTTCTACCAAAAACCAAAAAATGTACATAACATTATAAAATATATAATGATTCTCAAGCTAAAAGATCAAGAAAACATCGTGATTGTACGTGATTTGCGAATCGAATCGCTTGTTTTGCGGCGGTAGTCGGAGACGATGACGAATGGTTCGCGGGCTCGATATCCATGTAACGAGCAATGAAAGAGTTGGAAGCACTCGAAGCCATGTGAATTTGAGTGTGTGTTTCTTGAAATACACATCCTTCCTATTTATACTAACTAATAGGCATTGTGCTTCTCTCACGCGGCAATGATAATTAAATATTATTTATTGAATTTTTTTAAAAAAAATTGTAATTATTTTAGACTTTTAGTACAAAAATTTTGGATTAATTGAGCACTGGAACCTTAGAAAAATTATTTATTGAAATTTAAAAAGTATATAAACCTTTTAGGGAGGCCATCTCAACTTTGGGTCTCGAATTCGAGATCTCGTAAGCACGTTATCTTGATCAAGTGTTTAAGAACCACGATTTTTTTTCCTAATTTGGATAACTATTAGTTCAAATTTCTCAGCATTTACAGAATGTGAGGAGTATATATAACTGTATAAGTTACAACTTAAGAGAAAGGATTTAGGATAAAAATATTTTGTAAAAAAACAATTTTACGATGAAAAAAAATATTATGAGTTAAAAAATAAATTATCTTCCAATCCATACGATTATCACATATAATTATTTGAACCATACAATTATATTTATTATCAATAAATATTCAGTTATTTATCCCATTGATCGAACTAACACATTAGAATGGAGCATATATTAATTTTATCAACTCCAAATTATAATTATATTAATTTACTATAAATACTTCAACAATATATTGCAGAAACAAAATCCAAAAATTCATGCTCGAATACTCGATTTTTTTTTTTTTTTTTTTGTGACGAGAAACTGACAACCACAATCTTTCAAGTGTGTACTGAGTAAATCTTGAACTGCAAACCACACACATCACATATACTGTGCGGAAGACTGCAAACATGCTCAAACAAAGAATATTTTTGCGGATTCGAATCGTAAACCTCAGTTTAACATTCGCAGATTCAACCAACTCAACTACGCCCCGAGAACAATATTATCTATTCTTAAATTTGTCAATTTAGAATGCTAGTTTCTTGGAATTGATTAATTAATTAAATTTGTGATTGTATTGTTGGGAATCTAGTAACATATTCCGTTGTGTTTACTAATATAATTTGTTATATTTTTCCAACCAGACCAAAAACTATAATTGTTAGTTAAAACATAATTTTATTTGTTATACTATAACAACGTATAATACATCTAATTGGGTGCTAATGGGTCGGACTGTTAGGTCCATTAGTCTGGAGACATGCGAGTGTGTCTATCTGTTGTTGTTGTCTCATATCTGTTAGAGATCAGTCTTACTATTTTCTTACCGTCGACCCAGTCTCCAACATAAACAATATTACTCGTTAAGATCTTTCGTCATTCTTTTATGATCCAACTAGCCAACCAGATTAAGCGGCACAACGTCAACAACTTGAATCACGAGAACTTCCTATGATGTCACTCATCTCAGCACTACACTATTTCATATACGCTTAACCCAACATAATTATTACTAAATCAACTAAAAATTTTCACATATGATTATGCCACTGGTTGTTGGCAGTAATGTAATTTATTATTTTATATATAATACATTTTAAAATATGGTAGCAAATTTTCCCTTTTTATTTTGTTATGTTTTTCACGATGAAAATTAAAGAAATTAGGAGAACTATATATATATATATATATATATATATATATATAAACTAACCTCTCAAAGACAACTGTAGCGCTACACAACCTGTCAATTATGAAAAACGCCAACAATTTGTAATTTTGGTTGTGTGTAAATAAATTTTGAGACAGGGCTTTGGCCCAAGTGGTCTCACCATCTTTCCTCCGGTAAGTGACTCACTTCGAATCCTCTCCATCCCATAGTTTAGGAATTATTAAAAATAAAAATAAATTTTGGTTTTTTTGAAAATAATAATAAGTTTTATAATTTTCTTATATTTTTAAAGTTAAATTTTCTATGTTATGATCTAATTATGATCTGTTAGTATAGGACCGAATGTTTGTCGTCATACCAAAAATTATAGTTGATGGAGTGATGGTGTGCGGGGACCCGGACGCTAATTCATTCCTTAATCGTCGTTAGGAATAATTCAAACAATCATAATAAACAGGGTCTAAATTTTAATTTTTTTTTTAAATACACAGCGGAAACGTAATGTAATTCAATTCAAATTACATATTAAACATAAACATATAAATCTTGTATTATCTATAAGAATTCAACTAGGTTCAACTATATATCAGTGCTGAATCCTAAGTTGCTTCGAAGCCCGGATCTCCACGCTATCTAGTCCAGCCTCGTTCTCTTCTTGACCCTGATCCTATCCCACCTGTTGTCATGCACACATACAAACAAGACAACAGCCGGATAACTCCGGTGAGAATTACATTCTCAGTATAAATCATGTATACATGCAATCATAAAAACAATATAAAAGCATATAACATATATGTCTAACATGTATTCAAATCAGAATATAAATTCACATCAAGAATAAATCCTATTCTAAACATGTACCATCATCAGGAACATAAATCAATGTGTACCATATTCAGGAACATAATCAGCATGAATCAATATAACTGTCAATTAGACTCATGACCTCACATTTAAAACTAGACTCAATCCTAGCCTAGGGATCCCGGTTTTCAGAAGTTAGCATTCCCATATCGACCAACAGTAATAGAAAAGACTCCAGTTCTATCTACGTCGATAGGGTATCGATCACCAGTAATAGAAGAAATATCAATTCTATCCACATCGATATGGTATCGATCACCAGTAATAGAAGAAGCTCGTATTCTATCCACATCGGTATAGTATCGATCACCAGTAATAGAAAGAACTCCGATTTTATCCACATCGATATAATATCGATCACCAGTAATAGAAGAAGTTATGATTCTATCCACATCGATACGGTACCGATCACCAGTAATAGAAGAAGCTCCGATTCTATCCACATCGATATAATATCGATCATCAGTAATAGAAGAAGTTATAATTCTATCCACATCGATAGCCAAACATCCGGTGACAAACTTTGGCACACTCGCTAATACATTATCTTGTGACATCGTGCAATGTGCCCGTGGCGATCCCACCACTATCAGGCACTTCTGTCACAAGATTACTCGTCTAATACCTGCTGTCTATAAATAAAGAGAACAAGTACATCAATCAAATAAATACAATAAGGTAAAATATGTGATTTAAGGAAACTCGAGCCAAACCTCACTCGAGTTGTGCAATCCCAACTCAACATTAATTTATACCTTTATCTTCTCGGCCCGACGAAGACGAAGTCCTGCATTCAATCCTGTCCATTCTCAATCTGGTAATAACAATACCGAACAGACACAATATCAGTATATAACTCAATTCAACACCTGTTCTGATCAATACTCAAATCAAAACATAATCTGATCAATGCCAATCGACATATGGTATCACAATACCATCTCAATCAATACCGAGTCTGATCAATATCAATTTACGGATGTTTCGACGGCATAACAATACAGTCTCGATAACCCCGTCAATTCCAACACCACATCTATAATACCAGAACTCATAATTAATATCGGTAGAAATCATAATCTCAACGATGATATAAATCTGATATCGATTCTCAATCAAATCGACTCTAAAATTCATAATAATTTCATAATCAGTCCGTTTCTTAATCTGACTTCGATTATATGATGTCTAACATGTCAAGAACATCATATATGAATTCCATTCAATTCTGGCAATATCATAATTTCAAGACATATCAAAACGTAGTAAAACTTACGTCCAATTGTAGCCTACGTCGTTAGGAACTAAGTACTGAAGTCGGATTTAAAATCAGACGAACGGATTTCTCGTAAATCGAATTCTAAAATCAAGAAGTAAAACTTCCCCTCAATTCTCGATTTATCCTTATTAACGTTTGTATGTATATATATATACATAACTCGTGCATGATAGAAACGTGGCATGTTCTTGTTCTGCATGACTCGCGCATATGCGCGCTCAAAGTCCGCGCATATGCGCCGGAAGCCTTATCCAACCACTGGACTACTCGCGCATATGCGCGCACATAAGTCGCGCATATGCGCGAGACCTACTGTCTCGTGCCTCCCCTTACTCGCGCATATGCGCGCCTTCTGCCGCGCATGTGCGCCAACCTTTCTGCCCTGCTCGCGCATATGCGCCGTTCACGTCGCGCATATGTGCCGAGCACTCCACTAGGCTATTGGACACCTTGCGCATATGCGCGTCCTCACTCCGCGCATATGCGCGGAGTCTTCTGTCAAAACCGCGCATGTGTGCGCACCAAATCGCGCATGCGCGCGCATGACATTTCCTTCGCACATATTTCGCGTCTGTTCTCGTCTTTCCCGGTCCACTCCATTCCGTCTATAATCACTTCAATTAATCAAGAAATCATCCCAGATTAATCTCAGATTACGGTAAATATACCCAAATCATTTTCGATTACAGTAATCAAATTCTCGGGCCTTACATTTCTCCCCCTCTAAGGTATGATTTCGTCCTCGAAATCACAGGCAATCAAATCAGATAAAGAAGGAAGGTATAATAGAGGTTACTTTAGCAAATTCATTCGATCAAACCATTCTGATAAAATTACTTGCAAATACTGGCTATACAACACTCGTATATATCAATCAACAGCTCATACCAAATCAATATCATCAGCTGTTATCAAATGCAATCTCAAATATCACCGTAATATCATTCCCATTCAGAGGAAATCCGTAGTACTCATTGTACAATACCTCGACTAGAGCTATCTCGATACTCATCTAATAGCTATTAGTGTACAATAATTCATAAAGTGACAATACATCAGGTCACTAGTGCTAAAATCCAGCACTACAGTTCCTGGATATCCTCCAGTATCTAGATAGTTCACTCCAACTATCCGTCAATCTATAATCCATAGATAAAACATTATGCTATACATTCTGCCAAAAGTTTAAAATCAACCAAAAATCACGGTATAATATAATTAATTCTGGCATTCAATACCATCTGACCCCTTTTCTGACTTACCTCTCAGTCGTCTTGTCATATCTGTACATCATCCTGTACAATATAACATCCGCAGATTTGAACAATCGTTCAATAGTAATCACATCATATCACCGTCATAGCAAGATTTTCGATAGTTTCATCACGAAATTCATAGAAATGTACCCCCATTTCTATTCAAGAATCGATAATCTGTATAACCAATTTCCTGGTTTCTATCTTCCTGTCTTCATCTGTCAGCGATTTAGACATTTCAATACAACTCTGACATAACTGATTTCGTTTATTTACATCAAAACTGTCCGTTCGTATTATCACACATTTCTTGTTGCTAGAATAATACGGAATCTACTACTGTGTGCCGCTGACAATACCTGTCATTTCAAATTCGAAATATCTGGCATAAACAAATCAGCTAATTATATAAAATAAAGCATTACCTACCTGGTATTCTGATTAACACATTGTTCTGACTATCGAAATCAAGTTCTGAAAAATATGATTAAACTTCGGAACTGCTGTAATTTTTAACATCAGCTCTGAGCCGGCTTAACTGTATATAATCTCAATGGTTTATATAATCAATCATTATACTATCTTCAGATATCACAGACTCTGAATACAATCTGTTGCAATCTGGATTCATAGCCGCATAATTCTGTATACAACAATCTCAGTTCCCAGAATATTCAATACAAATTTCAACTGTTCGATTCAATCAATCATACGCTGCGAATATATCAAAATATCATAGATAATACAAGCATAAAATCATCAGAACACTTCGGAACACAGGATTCATCAACCCATGCACAGAACTGAAGTATTTTCCAGAGGAACACATAATCAGATGTAACTCTAACTCTCAGACAGTAAATCTTCTAACTGACATTTCAGTTCTTTCAATTTAATCAATATCATTCTGTACAGAAATCTAAAATGAAATCCATACCTGATATCAAATCAAGGCTGAAGTCACTCTCCCTGATATAAGACAAATCCGGAATTTCATATGGAACGACTATAGCAACTCTCCTGCTACTGACAAATCATTCTCAGACAGGCTCAACTTCAGTAATCAACTGAATACATAAGGAATTATTCCATTTTTTCGATAATCATCGAATCATACATAATACGGATATCAAGGAATTCAAAATCGAGAATCCTTACCGTATATCATTCGTTCATCGGCCATTTCAGGTGTGAATCTTACCATCTCCTGGCAAGAATCTATAATAGTTCTATACTTGTTAGCATATTAATATCAATAATGTAATCAGAATCAGATAAAACAAGTACAATACAATCTAATTCAATATCATTCTCTTTTTACTGCAGTACATAATATATCACAGAATTCACTGATATCAATTCCTTTCCCCAAAAGGTACAAGGATCAATACTACAGTAATACAGACCCAGCAGGTACAACATATATCAATACAACTCAGTTAAAGATAATCGTAGGGAATGCATTAGTATATATCAATACATATGCAACATAATCATAAAAGATTATTACCTGCCACTATATCATCACGTGTGTTCTGGGTCCGTTCCTCGATCACTACCACCAGATGATTCTGCTCCCTGAAATCTTCGGGAACCTTTCTGTGGACAGACTCTAGCAAAGTGTCCCTGCTGTTTACAGATATTGCACCTACCAGTCACTCCCTGGCACTGTTCCATGGGATGTCTCCCTCCGCAAGTCCTGCAATAAACTCCAGTATAACTCGGGCTTGAACCACTCGGTCCGCTTCCTAACTTCTTAAACTGTTTCTTTCGAGTTTTCAATTGTTCCTGCTTTCCACCACTGCTGCTGCCAATCTCGAGTCTGGACGGCAGTAGTGGTGGTATCGATGTGGGAATAACATATGAAACTTCTTTTTGTCTTATCAGAACGGTTTCTGCTCTTCTGGCTCGATTCAGAGTATCAGCAAAATTACTCGGTGGTTTCACATTCACCAATGTGCGTATCTCCGGATTCAATCCCTGGATAAACTGATCAAATACAGTTGTATCATTTCTAGCCACTTGAGGGGCAAAATGTATCAAGGTGAAAAACTGGGTCAAATATTCATCAACATTCAACTGACCCTGTCTCAGATTTGTAAACTCTGCACTTTTATCCTGTCGGTATAATAGAGATACAAATCTTTGATAGAATTCAACTTTAAAAATTTTCCACGTAATCGTTGAGCCACGCTGTGCTATGGCTTCCCTGGTTACCAGCCACCAACTCCTAGCGACTTCCCGTAGTTGATTTCCAACCAGTTTAACTCTACAATCATCTGTGAAACCCAGAAATTCAAATAACATTTCTATATCCTCCAGCCAATTCTCACAATCGTCTGGCGCCTCAATACCCCTCAGAATCGGCGGTTGAAATGACTGAAATCTCATCAACTGTGTTTCCATCAGAGTTTCTGATACATCCATCAGATCAGTCGAAGTACTACCTCGTTCTCGCACTCTTCTAGGAGGAATATCTGATAATCACAGATGTTAGTGGTAACAGGAGACAATTCCGTCTCAATCCCAATCCTGATCAGCTTGCCTCTGATCAAGAATTGGTTCTGATTTATTTTCAAATCAGACATATTACCAAATCAACTCAGGTATTTAGGTAACATGTATTTAAAAACAGTAAACATAATATCATGCTAGCATACACAATGTAATTCCACATTATAAGTAATCACATGCTAGCAATCAAAAGCAGGAAAGAAAACCTCAGTCTACCCCGCTCACTCTCTTCTATCTCAATCTCAAGAACCTACAGTTCTAGAACCTACTGTTCTGGAGCCTAATGCTCTGATATCACCTGTTGTGGGGACCCGGACGCTAATTCATTCCTTAATCTTCGTTAGGAATAATTCAAACAATCATAATAAACAGGGTCTAAATTTTAAATTTTTTTTTTTAAAAAAATACACAGCAGAAACGTAATGTAATTCAATTCAAATTACATATTAAACATAAACATATAAATCTTGTATTATCTACAAGAAATCAACTAGGTTCAACTATATATCAGTGCTGAATCCTAAGTTGCTTCGAAGCCCGGATCTCCACGTTGTCTAGTCCAGCCTCGTTCTCTTCTTGACCCTGATCCTATCCCACCTGTTGTCATGCACACATACAAACAAGACAACAGCCGGATAACTCCGGTGAG
Organism: Primulina tabacum; assembly: GCF_025594145.1. Taxonomy (NCBI): domain Eukaryota; kingdom Viridiplantae; phylum Streptophyta; class Magnoliopsida; order Lamiales; family Gesneriaceae; genus Primulina; species Primulina tabacum. Next base: position 35,379,481 of record NC_134561.1, on the reverse strand, counting down.
AATTACATTCTCAGTATAAATCATGTATACATGCAATCATAAAAACAATATAAAAGCATATAACAGATATGTCTAACATGTATTCAAATCAGAATATAAATTCACATCAAGAATAAATCCTATTCTAAACATGTACCATCATCAGGAACATAAATCAATGTGTACCATGTTCAGGAACATAATCAGCATGAATCAATATAACTGTCAATTAGACTCATGACCTCACATTTAAGACTAGACTCAATCCTAGCCTAGGGATCCCGGTTTCCAGAAGTTAGCATTCCCATATCGACCAACAGTAATAGAAAAGACTCCAGTTCTATCCACGTCGATAGGGTATCGATCACCAGTAATAGAAGAAATACCAATTCTATCCACATCGATATGGTACCGATCACCAGAAATAGAAGAAGCTCGTATTCTATCCACATCGGTATAGTATCGATCACCAGTAATAGAAAGAACTCCGATTTTATCCACATCGATATAATATCGATCACCAGTAATAGAAGAAGTTATGATTCTATCCACATCGATACGGTACCGATCACCAGTAATAGAAGAAGCTCCGATTCTATCCACATCGATATAATATCGATCATCAGTAATAGAAGAAGTTATAATTCTATCCACATCGATAGCCAAACATCCGGTGACAAACTTTGGCACACTCGCCAATACATTATCTTGTGACATCGTGCAATGTGCCCGTGGCGATCCCACCACTATCAGGCACTTCTGTCACAAGATTACTCGTCTAATACTTGCTGTCTATAAATAAAGAGAACAAGTACATCAATCAAATAAATACAATAAGGTAAAGTATGTGATTTAGGGAAACTCGAGCCAAACCTCACTCGAGTTGTGCAATCCCAACTCAACATTAATTTATACCTTTATCTTCTCGGTCCGACGAAGACGAAGTCCTGCATTCAATCCTGTCCATTCTAAATCTGGTAATAACAATACCGAACAGACACAATATCAGTATATAACTCAATTCAACACCTGTTCTGATCAATACTCAAATCAAAACATAATCTGATCAATGCCAATCGACATATGGTATCACAATACCATCTCAATCAATACCGAGTCTGATCAATATCAATTTACGGATGTTTCGACGGCATAACAATACAGTCTCGATAACCCCGTCAATTCCAACACCACAGCTATAATACCAGAACTCATAATTAATATCGGTAGAAATCATAATCTCAACGATGATATAAATCTGATATCGATTCTCAATCAAATCGACTCTAAAATTCATAATAATTTCATAACCAGTCCGTTTCTTAATCTGACTTCGATTCTATGATGTCTAACATGTCAAGAACATCATATATGAATTCCATTCAATTCTGGCAATATCATAATTTCAAGACATATCAAAACGTAGTAAAACTTACGTCCAATTGTAGCCTACGTCGTTAGGAACTAAGTACTGAAGTCGGATTTAAAATCAGACGAACGAATTTCTCGTAAATCGAATTCTAAAATCAAGAAGTAAAACTTCCCCTCAATTCTCGATTTATCCTTATTAACGTTTGTATGTATATATATATACATAACTCGTGCATGATAGAAACGTGGCATGTTCTTGTTCTGCATGACTCGCGCATATGCGCGCTTCCGGAAGCCTTATCCAACCACTGGACTACTCGCGCATATGCGCGCACATAAGTCGCGCATATGCGCGAGACCTACTGTCTCGTGCCTCCCCTTACTCGCGCGGAGTCTTCTGTCAAAACCGCGCATGTGTGCGCACCAACTCGCGCATGTGCGCGCATGACATTTCCTTCGCACATATTTCGCGTCTGTTCTCGTCTTTCCCGGTCCACTCCGTTCCGTCTATAATCACTTCAATTAATCAAGAAATCATCCCAGATTAATCTCAGATTACGGTAAATATACCCAAATCATTTCCGATTACAGTAATCAAATTCTCGGGCCTTACATGGTGTGTCTCAAATTTTTTAAATCATATAAAAACTCAAACAAAACGGTTCGATCGCTCTCCTAACAGAGACAATTATTGTTTAAATCAAACGCTTACTGCTAAGTCAAAAAACAATAAATTTTAATAAAATGACAAAATATGAGTTTCAACACCTTTACATAATCTCGTATTCGATTCAAATTTTACAATAACTATTTCTGTTGCAATTGATAACATATTTAATTTTTAAACATATTCATTCAAGGTGTTTATTCTTGGACTTGGGATACAAATTTTATTATTGTTGATCACATATTTAAGCTTGTGCTTTCTTGAGATTCTTGTATGATAAAAAAAATACTTTAAAATATAATGAGTATTTTATTAAAGTTGACAAATTATTTAGTCGTATTTATTTAATTGAAATAAAAAATTAATAAAAATAATCTAATATGAAATATAAAAAAATTTCCTCTTTATAAAAAATCAAAATCAAACAATGAAAAGTGAATTTATGTCATGTTCAGAATTTTTTTATTTTTTAAATAATATCCAGGAACTGTAGTGCTGGATGTTAGCACTAGTTGACATGGTTTATTGTCACTTGTAAATTATCATATAACGATAGTTATCAGATGAGTATGGAGATCGCATCATTCGAGGCATTGTACAGTGAAAACTGCAGATTTTCCTCGTATGAGGATGATATCGCGGTGATACCTGAGATTGGATCTGATAGGATCAGAAATCTGATAGAGAAAATGAAACTGATTCAGAAGAAAATGAAGACAGCTCAGAATAGACAGACTAAATAAGCCAACGTTGGACGATGACTGTTGGTATTTGAGGCTGAAAATTTAATATAGCACCGACTGGGATAAACAGATGTGGTAGCAGATGCTGATATTGATTTATTAGGAGCTGTGGATTGGTATATACGAACGTTGTATAGCCAATATTTTGTGATTGATTCTATCACCAATTATTTCAGTGGGATTATGATATTATACTTCTTGAATGATTATTCCCGTCTGGAATCAGCGATCCGTGAAAGAAAGATAGTCCAGAATGGAGGCTATTCTGCTATTGAAACTACAATAAAGTTGATAGGTCATCAAAGAGACTAGCTGAGAGGTAGAATCTGATATGAGATTGAGATTTCAGAATGATTTTATTGAGATGAGTTTCTGACTAACCTCTATAATACGTTTTTTCGTACATATCTGATTTGATTGCCTGTGATTTCGGGGACGAAATCGTCTCTTAGGGGGGGAGAAATGTAATGCCCGAGATTTTATTTACCATAATATGAGATTAATCTGAAATGATTTATTGATTAATTAAGGTAAATATAGAAAGGTACGGATTAGATCGGGAAAGATGAGAAAAGACGTAAATTATGTGCGAGGGTGTGCCATTCGCGCACATGCGCGACGTAATGCGCAAAAGCCATACGAGATGCCAAGGGAAGTCCAGAATGACTGGCGCACATGCGCGACACGGATGGGCGCACATGCGCGAAAATGGCAGAGAAGTTGGCGCATATACGCCGGAAGGAAGCGCGCATATGCGCAACTGGTTGTATGCCGAGACAGTAGGTCTCGCGCATATGCGCGGTGTCAGTGCGCGCATATGCGCGGGCAGTCCAGTAGCCAAGGAGCTATAACAGAACATTGCGCGCACATGCGCGAGGTAGGCAGAGAAGTTGGCGCATATGCGCCGGATAGAGGCGCGCATATGTGCGAGTTGCATTGCACGAGACAGTAGGTCTCGCGCATATGCGCGACGATGGGACGCGCATATGTGCGAGCTGCCGTGATGTTACGCGCCGAGACTTTGTGTCTCTCGCATATGCGCCGATGCTGGTCGCGCATATGCGCGAGACGTGCAGTATGCACAATACTCCACTTGCCTTACATGCACACACACACACACACACACACACACACACACACATATATATATATATATATATACACACAATTCATTCTCCCGTAGCAAATGAAGAAATAGAGAAAACTTTGGAAAAATTGATTCCCGACTTTAGAATTCGATTTGTGCAAAATCCGTCCGTCAGATTTTGAATCCGACTTCAATACTGAATTCCTATCTACGCAGGCTACAACTGGACGTAAGTTTTGTTACGTTTAAATATGATTTGAAATTATGATATTGTCAGAATTGAATAGGAATCATATATGGTGTTTCTGATACAGTGGACATTGTATATTTGAAGTCAGATCGAAGAACAGACTGTGTATGTATTTGTTATGATTTTCGGAGTCGATTTGATTGAGATTTGATATCAGATTTGTATTATTATCAAGTATGAGTTACAGGAATTGATATCGGTTGATTGATATTGCGTGGTATATTTATATGGTACCGTTATGCCGTTGAAACCGAATTCGATTAGGTTCTGATTTTATCTGATATTGATTATGAGCCGTATTATTATATCTGTGATGTTGAAATTGACGGGGTTATCGAGGTTGTATTATCCTGCCGTCGAAACATCAGTGAATTGATATTGATCAGATTCAGTATTGATTGAGATTGTATTATGGTGTCGTGATATCGATCAGATTAGGTATTGAATTGAGTTATACATTGATACCGTATATTCGATATTGTTATTGCCAGATTGATATCGACAGACATTGAGTCCAAAGCTTCGACAGAGTCAGACTGAAGATGGACAGAGTTGAGTTTGAGACTTCGTCTTCGTCAGACCGAGAAGAGAAAGGTATAAGTCAATGTGGTATCGGGAGATCGACTCGAGTATAGTATGATATACTTGAGTTTCCCTAAATCACATACTTCTTATTACCATGTTCATTGATTTGACTTGATATGCTTGTTCTATGAATGTATAGACAGCAGATATTAGTCGAGTGATATTGTGACAGAAGTACCTGATAGTGGCGGGATCGCCACGGGCATATTGCACGATGTCACAAGATAGTAAATTGGCGAAAGTGCCAAAGTCTATCACGTATAGGTCACCGGACAATTGGCTATCAATGTGGATAGAATTGGAGTTTCTTCTATTACTGGTGATCGATACCATATCGATGTGGATAGAATTGGAGTTTCTTCTATTACTGGTGATCGATACCATATCGATGTGGATAAAATTGGAGTTTCTTCTATTACTGGTGATTGATATGGAATGCCAACGTCTGGAAATCGGGATCCATAGACTAGGATTGAGTCTAGTCTGAGTTTAAGAGTTACGGATATTGATTCATTGATTGATGTTGATTTATGTTCCTGATTATGATACATGTTTAGAGTAAGGGTTATTGTTGATATTAATTCATGTTTCGGATTATGATACATGCTACGAATATTTGATTCATGTTCTGATTTTGATACATGTTATGAATATCTGTTATATGCTTTTATATTGTTTATATGATTGCATGTATACATGATTTATACTGGGAATGTAATTCTCACCGGAGTTATCCGGGTGTTGTCTTGTTTGTATGTGTGCATGATAACATGTGGGACATGATCAGGGTCAAGAAGAGAACGAAGCTGGACTAGATAGCGTGAAGATCCGTGCTCAGAAGTAAATTAGGAGTCAACACTGATATGTAGTTGAACCTAGTTGAATTATTGTAGACAATACAGGACTTGTATGTTTATATTTAATATGTAATTCAGATTGACTTACATAACGTTTCCGCTTTGTATTTAAAAAAAAATTTAGACCATGTTTATTATAATTGAGTAATTAGTCCCAAAGATAATTAAAAACTTTAATTAGCGTCCGGGTCCCCACAATATCGGTAGGGTTTACCTATATCACAGATAAAGATTCGTGAGACCGTTTCACAAAAGAACTACTCCGACATATTTGGAGCCATAAACCATAACCGACCCGTGGTTATGTTTCTCTATTGTAATGTTTAATTATTAATATTTGCAATTCGTAAGCTTATGCTTTTATACACACATTATTGTCTCAGCAATTTAGCTATCCATATATTTAAATTTGAACGAACAATCTTATCACCATATTTATGATATTCAATGCAAAGCATGATGACTATAAATTTAGTTTATTGAAAAAGTCATATGACTTTTTTTTTAAAAAAATATTATTCTCTAAATAATTTTTTTAAATAAGAACTGATTGATATTTATAATATTTTTAAAATAAAAACCGTCAAACAAGTAATAAATCATGAGTAGGTCTTTTGTGAGACAGTCTCACGAATCTATATCTGTGAGACGTGTCAACCCTATTGATATTCACAACAAAAAGTAATATTCTTAGTATAAAAAGTAATTTTTTTCATAGATGACCCAGATAAAAGATTCGTCTAATAAAATACGACTCATGAGATCGTCTCACACAAGTTTTTCCAATAAATCATAGACAAGAGAATGAAAAAAAAATTGCAATTAATTTTTTTTAAAAATAATTGTCCAAACACTTTCTTAATTATTTCAAATTATAAAATTATTTATCTAAACACATATTTATTCTTAAAATAATTTATAAAAACATTTTTATAGGAAAAAAATTATAAATATTTGTTCAAATGAAGCTGAAAAGTTCTAGTCAACCACATTAAATATTCACTCAAGAGCGACACCGTTTTATTATCAAAACAATTTTTTTACACGAAAATTTATATGAATCTGTTTCACGGGTTAATTTTGTGAGTCAAATTTCTTACCCGAACGGAATCATAAAATAATATAATTTTTTATGCCAAAATTATTTTTTTTCTAATTATGGACCGAGTCCATCCGTCTCATATGATATCTACTCTTTTTTTGTTTTGTTAGGAAAGTCCGTTTTTAAAATTGTATAAAAATAAATTAAAATACATTTAAAATTCAAATAGTAAAATTTATCCAAATACATATTAAATTAAGTTTAGGTAACTAAAAACGATAATAAAAAAATTTAAAAAAACTTCACATAACTGTAATGTTTATAACCAATGTACCATGTTGTGACAAATGAGATAATGCAATACGAGGGTTTCTTGGGGCCTGAAAACATGGTCAAAAGCTCGACTCTGTCAACTGAAGCAAACAAGCAAGAAGAAAATACAAGGATTCATGAATAAGTGAAATAAGATTTATATGTGGACAAAAACTTATATTTTTCTGATAGCTAATACAAGAAAAAATAATATCTATATTTTAACTTTCACAAGGAATAATCATACCAGAAATGCTAGTTTTGGAGAACCTTTTTCTTGTAGTTCAGAAACCTTTTGTTAAGGCGAAAACTCGTCCTGCCAAAGGGGGCGGCAATGCAGCGATAGCTTCTTCGATGACCTGACAAGCCATAGTTTTTGGAAATCAATGCGAAACCAACAATGTAATTAACCCAGATTTTAAGCAGCACTTGAACATGTAGTCTTTATATGTATACAGGTTGTGCCGATTGCTACTAGAATCATCAAGAGAGTGCAATTCATGAGTGTTGTAGACACTTACGTTCAATTGATAGCGAGCTGAAAAGTGGATTAAGAGAATGGCTTTGTTTTGGAATTGATCTGCGTGCTTGATTATCTAGTAGTGCGATAATAAACGAGCAACGGAATTCCAGTCAGACCTTTAATGAAATATCCAAGTAACTTGGGATATGAAACAAAGGAAGTGAAAAAGATTAACCTCGGATAAATGAGTGTGTCCATATTCTCTTGCACCCTCCACTGTGGTAGAATCCTCAACAAAGGTACTCTACAAGATAATTTCGGAGACATAAAAAAATGAATTAAAATCCATTATTACAGCTAAATCGACGGAATCTTGAAAAGAATTGTTCAAGTACAAAGCCGTAGATGGTGACTTACTTCCATTAAGTTATGGGAAATAATACCCTATACTTCTCCACTGAAATTTCAAATGAATATTTTACCGGTACAATTTCTTTTTAGAAGTTTTCTGTCAATAGATAACTCACATCCTTTCAACGTTCATAACTTTATGACTGTACATTGTTTCAAGGAAAATGCACAAATTAATCCGAAATTTATATAAAAATAACACAGATTCAAAGATTTTAGTCTCTCTTACTTTCCTTGATTTTGTTCTTCCTCAATATTTGGGTGAGCAATTTAATTAGCATAACCGTATTGAAAAACCTAAGGGCATGGCGATGCGGAAGGCAATTAATTGTCCAGCCATCTTCACATCTCTGGCAGCTGTATTGAACACTTTTGGACCGAAACCTTAAACTCCAGAAGCAACAAAATCGTCGTACCAAACGAGATAAGATGGTATAGTTATATTCTACTTTTAGAATATAACACTTGGATGATTCAAATCGCAGATATCTGTGGGCAGTTGAAAATTAGTACCTCCACAACAAGAATCTTTGCCCGCAAAACATCAATATTGTCAGGATCAATGATGAAGTCTGACATAGTGTCTCCTGTGAATGCAATCTCGGGTGATGTATATGTATCTGTAATCTGCCAATAAACAGTGCTAACAGAGTCAAACAAGATCAATTCAAAATTCATCAGAAGGATGCATATATCTTTCAAACAGGTAACATAAGCAAGCACTAAAATTTTTGCAGAAGTAATTTAAACTGGATTTTCGAATACAAAGAACATTTCAGAATTAATTATATTTAAAAAACGCAACGAGCACAACATAGTTCACATTGAATGTGATTGGTGGAGAGTGATTTAAAAGAAAAAGTAGTATCGTTTGAATATCTTAAGGGGAAAAAAAATCAGATCTTCGAGAAAATTATTTCAACATTTACAAAAGAATTTGGATTAGAAAGAAAGCTTCTTAACTTAAGCTTGATCCATCATGCTTGAACTTTGCAGGAAAAAAAGGGTAAAATAAGGTTTGACGCAAAAAAAGAATCTAATCAGCAAACATAAAATTTGAAAATGAGACCATGTGAGTAATAACTGAACAACTTATAGTCTAAAATCTGTTGTATAATGATTATGGTCTCTGTGACGAGTATTTTTATCATAAATTTAAACCGCACACAATTATCAAGACGAACCTCCACACCTGATTGCTTCAGTTTCTTTATCTCCTCTCCTGGAAGCCCAACAAATTCCAACTTAAGTTTCTGTCTCACAGAATAAACTATATATCCCTGCCAAAGACCAAAAGCAATCCAATGAGTACCCTGGAATTTCTAAACAATTTTGAGTATCTACTATAAATCAGCCAGAGGGACTTGAGGAAAACCTGGCTTGGAATGACGTGATAAGTCCTAAATGCTTTCACTTTAAGGTCTCGTCTTAAATAAAACTCTTCCCCTGTAAATTAGAGTTAAAAATAATGTATCTGCATAGGGAAAGTTAAAAAGGAACAAAACATCATATTAGTAGTGCAGCATTACCCACATCCACACCAATTAGAGTATGATTAAGCTCAGACTGATCCATAGCCCTGTGAGCTTCAAAAATCTTTTCCACATTCTCCTTAATAACTTTTGGCACAAAAATAGTTGGGGGAGCCATTCGGTATAAGCCACGAGTCGCAACATACATTGGCAGTCCTCCCTAAAACAAAGTGACAATAACAATAAGCTCTCTCGATAAACTAAATAGAATCCTGCTGAATTAAATATTTGGGTGATAATATATCCCTTGACCACACACAGTACAGTTACTACAGTACATTCCATACGCATTAACAAACGAGAATTACTTCGGAGATTTAGGAGCCTCTGGAATGATGGATTTTGCAAACAATCTCGAAATTCAAATCTCAAAACAACATACTATAGAATTTGAAATATAGAATCGCTAGTAGCCAAAAGATTTAAAGTTGATAACTTCGTTTTCATCTATCTAACCAACTACAGTACAAATTTCAAATTCATTTCAAAATCTTTCAACCCATAGCTATATAATCTCAACTCACAAACAAGTAATATAATATTGAACCAGTTAATTCAACTTCAAGAGCTCAACTGCACCCTAAGATCCTCAAGACACAATCATACAAAAGCCCAAAACCCATAAACTAGCTAAAATTCTTAATGCCCAGAACCTAAGGAACTTGGGAAAAGGGTACAGTGAATTGACAATAGCATAAGAAAAATTAAACATGGAAAAAAAAAACTGTGAGAAAGAGGAATGAACAGAGAAATTACTATGTGATCCATGTGCCCATGGGAGATGAAGAGGAACTTCTGGGAAATGGCGCGCTGCGGGCACTTGCCAATGTCAAATGCCAAGCTGAGACTGGGGAAAATCACGCAAGTCTCGTGCCCTGCAATTGATAATCCATCAATGGCGTATCCCTCTATCCGCAACTCTTCATCTTCCTTTTTCTTCCGCTTCAATTTCAGCTTCCCATCACTGGGCTTCTGCAAATCTGCCATTTCCGAAGCATTTCTTTCAGCAGACTCCATCAATTTCTGTGATTCAGATTGGATGGCCAGAATTGCTCAAACCTTTTGACCTAGAATTTCTCTTGGATTTGGATTCTGGGAAATGGAAATTGAAAAGGCCGCACCTTTTTTCATTTGCTAGATTTCTTGGGAACTTATTTATAGTACCGTTGCAGAAAACATCTCGTGGCCGGTGAGTATTATACACGGACAGAGGGATCAGTGGTTGAAAAAAATTTTTAAATATCGAAAAATCGTATTGAAATTATCGAAAAAATTGATATATCGAAATTTTCGATATCGGTATCGATACGAAAATATTTTTTTTTTGGTACTGAAATACCGAAAATAATTTTTTATTATTATTATTTTTAAAATTTAAATTCGATATACCAAAAAAATTTCGGTATACCGACAAAATTTTCGATGTCGTTACGATATCCAGTATGAACTTTTTTCATATCGAAAATTCGATATACCGAATGTGCGGTATACCGAATTTCTGATATCGGTATCGGTATGGAACTGTAGCGTATACCGTACCATACCGTACCCACCCCTACAATCAAAAATTAAAATTTCAGGATAATCTTTAAAAAAAAAAAAATAGGCACAAATCTTTTAAAAATTTGAACTTTATCATTTATTTTATATCCTAATAAGGAAAACTCGAAACAAAAGCATCGAGTTACCTGGATTTTCCAGGCAATGAGCCGGCGCAATGACGTCCCAACCTCCGACGTGCTGTTTCATGAAAAATTGTGTCTGATTTTTCGAGTTGTCATCTATATGGTATCTCTTGATAATTCAATCAAGTCTTTTTGTCCAAGAGACATCACATAGGTTGAATGAACATGTCATTTGGCTATAGCTTCCTCAATATGTTGTGATTCTTCGTTCCAACTATTGGATTGGTATAAATAATCCATCATGTATGCATTCATTTGATGGATGATTTTTTCTCTTTTGCTCTCATGTTGTTTCTTTATTCTTTATCTGATTTGAAAGTTCTCAACATACACAGTTTGATGATATTTAGAGATTCTAGTCCTGCAATATCTAGATTTTTAGTCGTTGTATCTTATGACGATTGTCTTGAAACCGTAAGTACATTGGTACAGAACAATTTTGTGTGAGGGAAAAAGAAAACATTTCTTGCCTCAACTAATGTTGAAATTAAATTCTCATCCCAACGACATTTACGAATTAAACTTCCAGAAGAAAGTAGAAATTCTACTTCTTCTATATCTGATTTTGAAAAAATCAGTATATCTGGTCTTCAAAAGACTAAAGATAATATATCGCAACCAGAATATAAGGTTGATCTTCCTGAATCTAGCACTTCTCGTTTTCAAAGAAGTTATTCTGTTAATAATCGAAAATCAGATTCTCCTACTTTTTCTGATATGGGTTATAATGTTATGGTTATTAATAATAACGATTCTATTCAAAAAAGTTTAGAAAAGATTAAAAATCTACATAAGAAAAAATGGTTTTTAAGTTGTTTAAATTCAAAACAACAAAATCTATAATTTTCAAGATATACCGAATGGGTAGAAGAAACTAAATTAAATTTGGATTTCTTCAAATGGATTACTCAACAAATTAAAAAAGACAATAAAGAGATATTTGCTGCTCCTATAAAATCCGAATTAGGAAATGGTAATTTTGACCATATAATTCAGCAAAATAATTTTACCAATTTAACTTTACATTCTTTAATAAATCAAACTACAAGAATAGAAGATATTTTATCTAAATCTAAACAAGAAATTTCTTGTGGAGAAAGTTCAAAAAATTTGATAATAAAACCTCCTCCTAATCTTAAATAAGAAAAATTTCTTTTAAGTTCTATAAAAGACGAAAATTTTATAGAAGGTCTAATAGACAGATTACAAAAAATAAATATAAAAGAAAAGGGTTCTATTTCGGTTATTACCAAAGATGAACAACTTGAAAATTCTTCAAGTTCTTCTGAAGAAGAAATGCAGATTAATAAAATGCATAGAGTATCAATTGTAAAACCTTTTTATAAAAAGGCAACACCTATTGATCTTCAAATTGAAGAAAAGAAAGATTATGTTCAGTTTAATGGTGAAGCCATTATTGAATGGAATATAGATGGTAAATCTGAATATCAGATTAAAACTGTTATTAAACAAATGTTAATATATTCTTCTGCCGCAAAAATAAAAGGTAATAATGATAGGCAAATTGCTCAAGCCATTATTATTGATTTTACTGGTCCAACTTCAAGGTTGATGGGATTTTTATCTCTCAAAAGATGCAAAAAATAAAATTATTAACACTTCTATAATTGATCTTAATGGTCGAGAAGAGTCTGATGCAGTTAATACACTGATTTATACCATTCTATCTAATTTTATTGGAGCTAATGAACTTCAATTAGATAGATCTCAAGAACAATTAATGAATTTGAGATGTCCAACATTATCTGAATTCAGATGGTATAAAGATGTTTTTATGACAAAAGTTTTAACTAGAAATGATTGCAATGCAAATTTCTGGAAAGAAAAATTTATTTCGGGACTTCCAGTTCTTTTTGTTGGGAGAGTTAAAAATAGATTAAAATCTAAATCTCCAACAAACTCTATAGATTGGAGTAATCTGACTTATGGAGATTTATCTGCAGAAATAACTGCAGAAGAAATAACTCTTTGCAATGATATCAAGTTAAAAAGACAACTTGATATGCAAAACAAAAGAAAATCGTAATATTATTGGTGACTTTTGTGAGCAAATAGGCTTTCAACCAATACAATATCCTAAAAAGGATAAGAAAAGAAAAAGATTTCCTTTTAAAAGGAAGAAACCCTATCTAAAAGATAAAGAAAAATCTAAAAAATATTCTAAGAAAAGATTTAAAAAACCCACAAAAAATGATTCTACTAAAGTTCCAATATGCTGGAAATGTGGAAAAATTGGGCATAAAGCTAATAAGTGTTATGTCAAGAAAAAGATTAATAATCTTAATATAAACAATGATTTAAAAGAATCATTGATAAATATTCTTCTTAATAAAGAAGAAAATTTAAAACAAAAAGATTTTTATATCAATATTATTAATAATGAATTCTCTGAATATTCTGATAGTAGTTCAGATAATAATTCTGAAATATCAGAACATAAAATCTGTGAACCAGATTGTGATTGTGATACTTGTCTCATAAATTTTATGGGCCTAGAAATAAATGTTATATCAAATGAAGAAAATTTCATTTTAGATCTCATAGATCAAATAAAAGATCCTATAGAAAAAAGAAAAGCTATAGAACATTATTTAAATATGACAAATCATAAGCCTACTAAACTTGTACAAAATACGGTACAAGAACATGAATTATATTCTTATAACAAAATATTAGAAAGAGATAAACAAAAAGAAAGAGAACCTACGATATCCGAATTAAAGGAGAAATCGATCAGATAAAATCTGAGATCAAATATTTAAAAGAAAGAGTAAATACTCTTAGTATTAATAATAATCATATTTGGGAAAAAGATTCTACTTCTGATGAAGAAGAAGAAGAAATTTTACCCAAAGATGATACTGATAATGAAATTAATCAAATGATTTGGATCAATAAAATTGATCAGATTATTTCTCAAAAATGGTGCTCAAAAGTAACATTAATTATTAATAAAAAATTTAAAATCACGATTGAAGCACTATTAGATACAGGAGCTGATGTAAATTGTATCAGTGAAGGAATTGTTCCTTCTAAATATTATAAAAAGATTACTCAATTACTCAGTTTATAACAGCTGCTAATAAGCAACCTCTCATAGTAAATTACAAATTGTCTGATGTGGCAATGTGTAATTCTGGAGTTTGTTTAAATACTTCTTTTATTCTTATTAAAAATATTTCTACTCCCGTTATTTTAGGAACTCCATTTTTCCAAATGTTGTTTCCCATTAATAAAATTAATGAAAAGAGGTTATATACCAATATCAAAGGAAATGATTTATTTTTTCCTTTTACAACAATACCAGTTTCAAAATCTATCAATATTTTACAAAAAATAGTAACTAATAAAGAAAATTTTGTTACTTCATTAAAAGATGAAGTTCTTTTTAAAAATATTAAAGAAAAAATAAATTCGGATAAAATTCAAGAAAAAATAAAAATTATTTCTGAAGCCATATCTAAAGAGATATGTGCAGATGTTCCTAATGCCTTTTGAAATAGGAAAAAACATCAAGTTAGTCTTCCTTATACAGATGATTTTAATGAGGATAAAATTCCTACAAAAGCAAGGCTTATTGCAATGGGTCCTAGACTTTTAAACTATTGTAAAGAAGAAATAGATAGTCTTCTTAAAAAAGAATTAATTAGACCAAGTAATAGTCCTTGGAGTTGTCCAGCTTTCTATGTAGAAAATGCAGCTGAAATAGAAAGAGGGGCTCCAAGACTTGTTATTAATTATAAACCGCTTAATAAAGCATTAAAATGGATAAAACATCCATTACCAAATAAAAGAGATTTATTAAATAGATTATTCAAAGGGAAAATATTTTCTTCTTTCGATTTAAAATCAGGATTTTATCAAATTCTTCTAAAAGAAGAAGACAAATATAAAACAGCTTTTACTGTACCATTTGGACATTACGAATGGAATGTAATGCCATTTGGATTAAAAAATGCTCCTATGGAATTCCAAAATATAATGAATGAAATTTATAATTCATATATTGATTATATTATAGTCTATATAGATGATGTTCTCATTTATTCTGATAATATTGATCAGCATTTTAAACATCTTAATATTTTTATTGAAATTACTAAAAAAGCTGGTTTAGCAGTAAACCAGAAAAAGGTAAAACTTTTTCAAACTAAGATAAAATTCTTAGGACACTATATTGAAAATGGAATAATGATTCCTATTGAAAGAGCAATTGTTTTTGCTGATAAATTTCCTGATAAAATCACTGATGTAAATCAACTACAAAGATTTCTTGGAAGTCTTAATTATATAGGATATTTTTATAAAGATCTTGCACAAGATTGTAAATTATTATTTCAAATGTTGAAGAAAAATCCTCAACCGTGGACTAATAGTCATACTTTGGCAATACAAAAAATAAAAGAAAGAGTTAAAGAACTCCCTTGTTTATCTATTGCTAATCCTGAAGCATTCAAAATAGTTGAAACAGACGCCTCTGATATTGGATACGGAGGAATACTTAAACAAAACCTAGATAATACATCTAAAGAAATTCTTGTTAGATATACTTCTGGAACTTGGAATAATACACAGAAAAATTATTCTACAATAAAGAAAGAAATTTTTTCAATTGTTAAATGTATTACAAAATTTGAAAGTGGTCTTTTAAATAAGAAATTCTTATTACGAGTTGATTGCAAATCTGCCAAAGATATTCTTTTAAAAGATGTTAAAGTTATAGCATCAAAAAAAATATTTGCTAGATGGCAAGCCATATTAGCTTGTTTTGATTTTGATATTGAACATATATCTGGAAAATCTAATTCTCTACCAGACTTTCTAACTAGAGAATTCTTGCAGGGATCAACTTGGAAGACAGTCTTAAAAAGACCAGCCACCGGAAAGAAGCCGATGAATAAACCACCTTTTAAAAAAGGTGCCACTACTTCTCAGCCTAATATGGCCAGAGAAGAAGAAAAATTTGATCCAATTAAAGAATTTGCAGAAGATCCTACTGCATATGACATACATTATTATAATAATGCCACATTTGTCTTAAAAGGATCAAAAGAGGAATTAAAATATCCCTATTTAATTTCAGGATGCCTTAACTGTTGTCCTGTTGATAAAGACCTTAAAGGTCTATCACCTATTCATATAGCTCAAAGCTATTTAATAAAAGATTTACAACCCATATTGGGTAGAAAAACCAGAGACTACTTTGAAACAATTTTAGTAGAAACTGGATCAGTTGAAATTCAACACATGGATCGCAATCGCGATTATGCATTTTCTAAAATGATAATAAAAAAATAATCCCAGCGGCTAATTGGGGTTTACCCTTTGGCCAAGCAAGACAATTAAACACTTTTCAGGTAATGCCTAATATGTTTAATTATCATGATTATATCATGGCTTGGGATACTATTGTATTGTATGAAAATTCTCAAAAAAAACACTCTTGGTGGATGAAATTCCAATTAGATGATATTCATCAATTCATCAATTAATTGTCTTGCTTGGCCAAAGGGTAAACCCCAATTAGCCGCTGAGATTATCTTTTTTATTATCATTTTAGAAAATGCATAATCGCGATTGCGATTCATGTGTTGAATTTCAACTGATCCAGTTTCTACTAAAATTGTTTCAAAGTAGTCTCTGGTTTTTCTACCCAATATGGGTTGTAAATCTTTTATTAAATAGCTTTGAGCTATATGAATAGGTAATAGACCTTTAAGGTCTTTATCAACAGGACAACGGTTAAGGCATCCTGAAATTAAATAGGGATATTTTAATTCCTCTTTTGATCCTTTTAAGGCAAATATGACATTATTATAATAATGTATGTCATATGCAGTAGGATCTTCTGCAAATTCTTTAATTGGATCAAATTTTTCTTCTTCTTTGGCCATATTAGGCTGAGAAGTAGTGGCACCTTTTTTAAAAGGTGGTTTATTCATCGGCTTCTTTCCGGTGGCTGGTCTTTTTAAGACTGTCTTCCAAGGTTGATCCCTGCAAGAATTCTCTAGTTAGAAAGTCTGGTAGAGAATTAGATTTTCCAGATATATGTTCAATATCAAAATCAAAACAAGCTAATATGGCTTGCCATCTAGCAAATATTTTTTTTGATGCTATAACTTTAACATCTTTTAAAAGAATATCTTTGGCAGATTTGCAATCAACTTGTAATAAGAATTTCTTATTTAAAAGATCACTTTCAAATTTTGTAATACATTTAACAATTGAAAGAATTTATTTCTTTATTGTAGAATAATTTTTCTGTGTATTATTCCAAGTTCCAGAAGTATATCTAACAAGAATTTCTTTAGATGTATTATCTAGGTTTTGTTTAAGTATTCCTCCGTATCCAATATCAGAGGCGTCTGTTTCAACTATTTTGAATGCTTCAGGATTAGCAATAGATAAACAAGGGAGTTCTTTAACTCTTTCTTTTATTTTTTGTATTGCCAAAGTATGACTATTAGCCCATGGTTGAGGATTTTTCTTCAACCTTTGAAATAATAATTTACAATCTTGTACATAATCTTTATAAAAATCTCCTATATAATTAAGACTTCCAAGAAATCTTTGTAGTTGATTTACATAAGTGATTTTATCAGGAAATTTATCAGCAAAAACAATTGCTCTTTCAATAGGAATCATTATTCCATTTTCAATATAGTGTCCTAAGAATTTTATCTTAGTTTGAAAAAGTTTTACCTTTTTCTGGTTTACTGCTAAACCAGCTTTTTTAGTAATTTCAATAAAAATATTAAGATGTTTAAAATGCTGATCAATATTATCAGAATAAATGAGAACATCATCTATATAGACTATAATATAATCAATATATGAATTATAAACTTCATTCATTATATTTTGGAATTCCATAGGAGCATTTTTTAATCCAAATGGCATTACATTCCATTCGTAATGTCCAAATGGTACAGTAAAAGCTGTTTTATATTTGTCTTCTTCTTTTAGAAGAATTTGATAAAATCCTGATTTTAAATCGAAAGAAGAAAATATTTTTCCTTTGAATAATCTATTTAATAAATCTCTTTTATTTGGTAATGGATGTTTTATCCATTTTAATGCTTTATTAAGCGGTTTATAATTAATAACAAGTCTTGGAGCCCCTCTTTCTATTTCAGCTGCATTTTCTACATAGAAAGCTGGACAACTCCAAGGGCTATTACTTGGTCTAATTAATTCTTTTTTAAGAAGACTATCTATTTCTTCTTTACAATAGTTTAAAAGTCTAGGACCCATTGCAATAAGCCTTGCTTTTGTAGGAATTTTATCCTCATTAAAATCATCTGTATAAGGAAGACTAACTTGATGTTTTTTCCTATTCCAAAAGGCATTAGGAACATCTGCACATATCTTTTTAGATACGCCTTCAGAAATAATTTTTATTTTTTCTTGAATTTTATCAGAATTTATTTTTTCTTTAATATTTTTAAAAAGAACTTCATCTTTTAATGAAGTAACAAAATTTTCTTTATTAGTTACTATTTTTTGTAAAATATTGATAGATTTTGAAACTGGTATTGTTGTAAAAGGAAAAAATAAATCATTTCCTTTGATATTGGTATATAACCCCTTTTCATTAATTTTATTAATGGGAAACAACATTTGGAAAAATGGAGTTCCTAAAATAACGGGAGTAGAAATATTTTTAATAAGAATAAAAGAAGTATTTAAACAAACTCCAGAATTACACATTGCCACATCAGACAATTTGTAATTTACTATGAGAGGTTGCTTATTAGCAGCTGTTATAAACTGAGTAATCTTTTTATAATATTTAGAAGGAACAATTCCTTCACTGATACAATTTACATCAGCTCCTGTATCTAATAGTGCTTCAATCGTAATTTTAAATTTTTTATTAATAATTAATGTTACTTTTGAGCACCATTTTTGAGAAATAATCTGATCAATTTTATTGATTCAAATCATTTGATTAATTTCATTATCATTATCATCTTTGGGTAAAATTTCTTCTTTTTCTTCATCAGAAGTAGAATCTTTTTCTCAAATATGATTATTATTAATACTAAGAGTATTTACTCTTTTTTTTAAATATTTGATCGCAGATTTTATCTGATCGATTTCTCCTTTTAATTCGGATATCGTAGGTTCTCTTTCTTTTTGTATATCTCTTTCTAATATTTTGTTATAAGAATATAATTCATGTTCTTGTACCGTATTTTGTACAAGTTTAGTAGGCTTATGATTTGTCATATTTAAATAATGTTCTATAGCTTTTCTTTTTTCTATAGGATCTTTTATTTGATCTATGAGATCTAAAATGAAATTTTCTTCATTTGATATAACATTTATTTCTAGGCCCATAAAATTTATGAGACAAGTATCACAATCACAATCTGGTTCACAGATTTTATGTTCTGATATTTCAGAATTATTATCTGAACTACTATCAGAATATTCAGAGAATTCATTATTAATAATATTGATATAAAAATCTTTTTGTTTTAAATTTTCTTCTTTATTAAGAAGAATATTTATCAATGATTCTTTTAAATCATTGTTTATATTAAGATTATTAATCTTTTTCTTGACATAACACTTATTAGCTTTATGCCCAATTTTTCCACATTTCCAGCATATTGGAACTTTAGTAGAATTATTTTTTTTGGGTTTTTTAAATCTTTTCTTAGAATATTTTTTAGATTTTTCTTTATCTTTTAGATAGGGTTTCTTCCTTTTAAAAGGAAATCTTTTTCTTTTCTTATCCTTTTTAGGATATTGTATTGGTTGAAAGCCTATTTGCTCACAAAAATCCCCAATAATATTACGATTTTCTTTTTTTTTTTGCATATCAAGTTGTCTTTTTAACTTGATATCATTGCAAAGAGTTATTTATTCTTCAGTTATTTCTGCAGATAAATCTCCATAAGTCAGAATAATCAACTCATCAACATAGTTATTTCAGATACGTGGATTTCAAATATTTTGATTTGAAATTCTCCCACAAATCCAAATTCATCAATACAAACACAACTTTACGTTGAATTTAGATTAATTAATTTGCATTTAAGAATTTCAAATCCATAATAACAAATTCATTGAATTGTTTGCCAAAATTCACTTCACACTGAATTTCAAATCGCAACTTTTGGGTAAATTTCAAATTCACTTCAATACGAGTTATTTCAAATCATCTCTTCGTATACTTTCCCAAATCCAAATCTTCCAATCAAAACACAACCTTACATATTTTAAGATAATAATTCCTTTACAAATTTTTTCTATCCAATTAATAATTTCTTTTACCGTCGTTTATTTAATTAAGTGTTCTAAAAAACGTCGTTTATGACCGCATTTGCGTTGGACGATCATCAACCATCTCGATTTTTCCAAAGACGATTCCTCTGGGTTGTTCCGCATTAATAGGCTGCCACCGCCTAGTCGATTTGAGGATATGACTGCAAGCGGATATATAACACGCACACACACACATTACATTATTTGTACATCACTACTTCTCTATTCTGTAATAGAACTTCCCGAAGAAGAAATTGTATCGGATGAAAAGAAGAAAAACAAGTCATGTATTTTGAGTTTGAATTTGATACAAAAAAAAGTGTTGGATAAATATAGAGATAAACAAGAAGAATTAGACATTTATGCTTGAGGCAAAAAATCGCCTAAGTGTTAGGTTGTGATTGGCCTCTCGATTACCTTTTATCACTTTTTAGAACACTGATTTAATTATAAAAATATTTTCTTCTCTTGGAGTTAAGTGAACATGAATATGCTAACTTTCTACATTATTTATGGGTAAAAAATACTAGGATAAAATATTTCCTATAGGCTATTCACAAAGTTTATTTTCTGAACATTAATATTTTTCTACTTTCACTAATTTTATTAAATAATTAGCCAAAAATCGACAAAAACTTAACCTCGTCATTATATAGCGTTTTCTCCTCACCTATCCCGAGCTCCTAATCTTTAAACTAAAAATAAATTTAAACTAAAAACTCGTGTTGATTTGTGGAGACAATCTTTGCATCGGAACAAATTTGTTATGCACGAACTAACATAATTAGTATGTGTTAACACTATTTATAGAGGTGAGCGAGATTTCGGTTAAACCGAATTAACCGACCGAATCGAGCCAATTCGAAAATTCGGTTCGGTTATTTCGAAAATTCGGTTTTCCAATTAAAAACAATCGGTTATATCGATTAATTCTGTTTGGTTACGGATTTCAAAATTTTGAAATCGATTAACCGAATTAACCGATATAATAATAATATTATTTAATAATTTTATTTTTTATCAGTTTTTTTATCCGAATTAACCGATTTTAATTCGGTTCGGTTTTCATCGGTTATGAAAATTAATTCTGTCGATTTGGTTATGGCTAATTATTTCGGTTCGGTTCGGTTCGGTTCGGTTATGGCTAATTCGGTTCGGTCAGTAACCGAACCGACCGAATGCTCACCCCTAACTACACATAATTAATGTTATTTTAATTTTTAATGAATACAAATATATAATTCTATAATATGGAAAATTTAGTTTTATTTAAATGGGATTAATTTCGAATTTGGTTAATTACGGATTAAGACGAAGTTTGAGGATAGAATTTTACAACCATTAACGGTAACATCGTAACTACCCTGCAGGAAGAACAACAATAACCGCCCCGCTCCTCCATTCTTACACCATTTTTCCACCTCCACAACGCCACTCCACAGAGCATCATGGATAACCGCTGCTCCGATTTCCATCCACCGACGACGATGTTTTCTTTGTCTCCTCTACGACAAGTACCCACTGGTCTCGCCAAACAAAACCCTAGAAAGAAAAGGTCCAAGATTATGGCCGGCGGAGCAGCTTCCAGAGTCTCCAAGTCCACAAGAAAGCCCGACCCCGCCGCCCCGAAGATCACGAGGCCATGCACTGAATGCGGTAAGAGGTTTTGGTCGTGGAAGGCCCTTTTCGGGCACATGCGCTGCCACCCGGAAAGAGAGTGGAGGGGGATCAACCCACCGCCATACTTCCGCCGCCATCATGACAGTGAAGATTCCTCCGCAGTGACTGAGGAGGATCATGAGGTGGCCTCGTGTCTGCTGCTTCTGGCTAACGGAGATGATGATCACGAGTCTCGTTCTACTGCTTGCACTGTTAACCAAGGGACGCCGCCGCCGCATTTCGATTTTTATTATTATTACAATTTGGACAATAATACTAATAATAATAACAGCAATAATGACCGAGGGTTCGAGTGTTCTAGTTGCAAGAAGGTGTTTGTCTCTCACCAGGCTTTGGGGGGGCATAGAGCAAGCCACAAGAACGTGAAGGGATGCTACGCGATTGCGATGAATAATGTCGATGATCAGGAACACAGCATAGAAGGTGACAGCACTCATGATACTAATCAGATGATTGCAGGGCACAAATGCGGCATCTGTATGCGGGTCTTTTCGAGTGGCCAAGCCTTGGGTGGACACAAGAGATGTCATTGGGAGAAGGCCGCCGCTGAGGAGGAGGCAGGAGGTTTTGATTTGAATTTTCCAGCTGTGGATGGTGAAGATCAAGAATATGCTTCATCCTACTCTTCCGTGGATTCGGCCGGCTTTCGTCATCCATATTTGGATTTAAGTTTACGACTTTAATTCCAGATCAGGGTGATGATGATACACAGCTAGATGGATAGATGGCAATATATATAGTGTGATTTTTTTTATGCATTTTAGTTTAAGGGTATCAGTGATGGTGTGACTGTGATCAAGTACGACGCAATACCAGATTTTAGCTTGATGACTGTACAATAGATAGCTTGGATTCAGTATTATTAGTGATATATACCGTATGTACTCGTACAAATATTGTTTAGTTGTTTTTCCAACTGTTCGTGCTACCTAAAATGCATTGTTACACAATTTACTCTTGCTCTTTCTTTGTCTGTTCATTTGATTGATTCATTGTGCATATGTTATATGTCGAAGTCTTTATTCGAGCTGGTTGTATATACATGTGCATATCTTTATGATGTTTCACTACTTGTGTGCACATCGTTTTTGAGGTTTGGGGGTGTTTTTGGAGAGTTTCATGATCGATGGTCTCACCGGAACATTCTTGTAGTTCAATTAGTTCATAATTTGATTGATAAATGAAGTTCAGATTAAATGGAATTGGCGAAGGAGCCGTGGCTTTTGGTCTTGCTGGCTGCTGCTGGCACATGATGGATCTTCGATTACATAGTTGTGCTTGCATCTCCGGTTTTGGATGAGGTGATATTTTGAGCTTGTATTGGCAAGTCGAATGGTGACGAGTCAAGGCTTCGATCCAATACTTGGGAAATGGCCAAAGGCATCATCAGCTTTGAGCTTGAAGGTTTGCAATTGCCTTGTGTTCTTCGGTTAATGCGGATTTCGCCTAGTCAGTAGCTTAGCTTCTGAAACAAGGCTTCGTGGTTCTTTGAACAGAGAGAGATGCATTGTGGTGATGGCACATTGGAAAGTGTTGAAAATTGCTTGCTTTTACAAGACTGGCTCTGTTCTGGATTTAGTTTTAAGCATAGTACATTAAGCAAAGGGATGTGTTCTTTATTGTATCTGAATTCTGTTTCTGGTCTGCTGTGTTTCGATATCATTCTTACTAACCTCGGTTTTTGTATTGAACGAGTTTGGCATCTTCATGCAATGATTCTAGCGCAAGAGCCAACTAAAATGTACCTACCATTTAGGACATGCACCTACAGTTAAAAATGATGGATTAATGCATTTTGGATGGAATGTTAAGCCCCGGCTAACATCCGAAACAACCAGCTACAAAAATACATGTTCAAACTAAAACTACATAATTGCCCACTCAGCTATGCTATGACTAGCAATGGTAAATTTTTTGGGGGAAATTTGATTTTTGATAGCACAAGCCAATTTTCACAAACTGTATGGAACACAAACGCAAAGGATTATGATGAACTGAACTACTATCCCAAAAACTAGGAGAAAAAAAAGGGTTCGGGTCCTCCGCATTTTGATATTCGGCAACTGATTACAAGCTCTCGTCTCCGTTTCTCTCTGTCATTCGTTGATATCAGCTTTCTGATGAATCAAATGCTGCAGTTGTGGATATCAAAGTTGTTAGAAAGCCAAAATCTGCATGGATGATGCTTCTAGACTGCAGAATGAGGTCAACACAGCCAAATATTAAAAAACGGTCGATGCATTGACCAGAAAACAATTTACATATTAGATGAACATATAAAACAAAGGGTGAAAAGTTGCTACAAGATGACATCTTTGGAAAAAGATTATTCGCGTTCAGCAAGAAAAGAAGGAAAATTTTGTTCAAATGATTTTCAAATGATTTGCTAGTAAGAATACCGGATAGAGATCGCAGATTGAGTTCTCTAAGCATAAAACAATTCCCGAGAGACTCTTCGCAGCATCAGGCAGAAGATGGTTTTGTCGTTAAGAATGATGCCCCGTTCCTTTCCAAGTAATTCTATATGGACCGAGGTAGATATTGAGCAAGAAAACTTTTCTATGACCAAGTTATTTTCATGTAAATACTATATATCATCTGCCAACTTGCAGCACTAGAAATTTAGTTCTGTTTCATGATGCTGCAAAGCAAATTAGAGAAGCTGCAAGTGAATTTCATTCATCCTTATTAGTTGCACTCACTGGCTTCATTAGTTTGCAGTCACTAACTTATATACATCTTATGGATTTATCTAACTATCTCCCTTAGCATCACTTCTGCAATGAATCTTCTCTAGCTCATTACAATTAATAAGTTGCTTTTTCTTTTTCTCTCCCCAGCTTAATTCCACGTATATTTCTTTTTCAAGATGATAATTGTATGGGAAGATGAGAAAGTGAACTGATGAAAAGAATTTTTTTCTGGCTTCATTCCGTGTATATTTCTTTTCAAGATGGTACTTGTATAGAAAGATAATGTAAAAGGACTCCTGACGAGACAATTCAAGTTTGGTTACATGAACTCTTTGATCCAGTTTGAATTCTCGAGGGACCACATTCAAATGGTCCAAGTTCTTAACTAACCGGTGCTAAAGGTCCAAATACAAATTGGTTCGAGTTCTTAACATAGAGAATGGCTTACAACCCGAATTCAATTATGCCATTAAATAGAATTGCAAACTAGGTCAAATGTTTCGGTTCCTTATTGATCTGGGAAACTGGGACCAAATAAAACATAAGCATGTCTAGCCTTTTTTAGCTCTTCCAATTAATTTATGCATAAGATGAATCTCACAATATACTCATCAATAAATAGGTTCTAACATTCAACCAGCGGATTGAGAATATGTGCATTTATTTCAATACTAAAGTTTTTCAAACAACAAAGAACATCAAAATCAAACATAGCATGTTCACAATTACTCTGTTTTATATAAGCTAAAAAGTTTGCACCAGAATCATTGCAAGAAGATATCAAACTAGAGTACAAAATGGAAGTGATTAAGAGACTAAAAACAGAACTCAAATATAATAAACAACAAACAATATTGCTTAATGTACAAGCTTAATGTACAACAAACAATATTGCTTTTAAAAGTAAAGCAATTTTTTTCGAAAACATACCACTGTATTCAAATCATAATTTCTCAGTTAAAATTGCCAAAGTACCACAAAGCCTTGCTTCAGAAGCTAATGAATTAACAACGTCCTCAAAAGATCTCAACTCCTCACGAAACTCGGATTGCAAAGCCAGTGAAGAAAAATGCTCATCCACAACCAAGCTAAGACCCTTTATGACATTTTCCAACGTCGGGATCCAATCACAAACCTTTAAGCCAAATGCTGACGACGCCTTCGGACAAGGGACCACTTGAGGAAATCTCTCATATTTCCTAAGCCATTTCCCCAAGTATCGAATCAAAGCCTTCAACTCCTCGCCATTCAACTTGCCAATACAAGCTGAAAAGATTACCTCATCCAAATTCCGAGACGAAAATAAACTATGCAAGCACAATTCTGCAACCGAAAATCCATCATGTGCCAGCATGACCAGAAGCGAAGCATCCTTCGCCAAGCTCTTATGTTTGCCACTAATTTCATTACCACTTGCTTTCTCAATCGCTAGCAGTGCCTGACTCTCCCAATCCTTCCTCACTGCGACCAAACTCTCGTACCCGTCATCAGGCAGCAGCAAAAAATACTTCAAAATACACATCAACTCATAAGCCTGTATATCTGATAAATGCTTCACACACAAATCAATCAAATTCGACTTTCGTTTTTCAATCAAATTATTAACCAAATTTGAAGTACAAGAATGTTCCACAAGGCCATTAGTTACCAAACTCTCCAAAACACCCCAAACCTCGAAAACAATACAAGCCTCCAGAATCAAACTCCTCACATCTCTACCCATTGAACGCCCCAATTTCTCGATCAACCTACAGGCATACCCTTCCTCCAACTGATCCAGTTTAATCGAAATCTCAAATTTCTCCCCAATTTTCTTTAAATGATAAATGACGAGCTCCAAGAACTCATCTTTACCATGATGGTTCGCATTCTTCAACTTCCTTCTCAGTTGCTTACAGAAATTTTCCCCTGATTCGATAAGTTCCTTATCTGTCTGAGAAATTTCCCAACCCGTCATCTTTTTTATAGGACGTTTAGATTTCGGGTCCTCAGATTCTGGCTTTAAGCTGATAATAATAGGGTCTGGATTAAGAATAATGGGATAGTTTAACTCTTCCTCCGACATTGTAGTGCTGGCCGACG
This sequence comes from Primulina tabacum, assembly GCF_025594145.1. Classification (NCBI taxonomy): domain Eukaryota; kingdom Viridiplantae; phylum Streptophyta; class Magnoliopsida; order Lamiales; family Gesneriaceae; genus Primulina; species Primulina tabacum. The sequence goes on along the minus strand of NC_134561.1, from coordinate 35,352,745 downwards.
AAGCTTTTGTAATTATCTCCAACAAAGACATATTCGAAAGAAAATGGATAGAACTAAAGAAGATTTCGTATGATTCAGAGATGAACTGCGGCGGCGCTGGCGGCGGGTTCTAGGTTTGAAGTGAATCTGCTGATCTAAAGTTTAGCTAAGAAATACAGTATTTTGCAAAACCTAGAATGAGACGATAAATTTATTTAAATTAGTGATAAAAATATATTTTTAATTAAAAAATTGTTATAAACTAATATCTAATAATTAAAATTATGCAGAAAACATATCGATTTCTTTTTAAAAAAGACAAAAACTTGTGTGAGACAATCTCACGAATCGTATTTTATGAGAGATCTCTTATTTGGATCATCCATGAAAAATATTACTGTCACGAATCTTTATCTGTGAGACGGATCAATCCCATCGATATTCACAATAAAAAGTAATATTTTTAGCATAAAAAGTAATATTTTTTCATAGATAACACAAATAAGATATCTGTCTCACAAAATACGACCTGTGAGACCGTCTCACACAAGTTTTTGTTTACTTTTTATGCTAAAAACATTACTTTTTATTGTGAATATTGGTAAGATTGACCCATCTCACAGATAAAGATAAAGATTTGTGAGACTGTCTCACAAGAGACATACTCTTTAAAAAATAAACTAATATAGCTTAGATTTTAAAAATAACATGTTATACGTTTAGGTGCACTTATAGCTTCAATATAGTTAAAATTTATAATTTTAAATGAATTTTTTTTAGGATTTAACAGTTCATGAAATTATTTTTAAAAATAAATAATCAAATCATAATATATTCATTAAAGTTTGTGTTTAATTTCTCGAAACTTCAAATTTTGTGCACATGTTCTGTCCTACTAATTCTGCATCAGTGACAAGTAAACTAGAACATACACAATCCCAAAAAAAATTCACCTAAAAACATAGAAATTCAAATCTACTCCATCTTCCTTCAAGTTGCCTTTGGAGTTTCCCATTTTTCTGGCAAAGGGCCGAAGTCGTATATGACTTCCCGGTGGCACGACCAAACGAGCTTTATAGCTTCTGGAGTCCCTATCCCCGCACCCCTAGGATCACCGGCCGGACCAAACCTGCAAAATATCCTCGTTTATATGATCCCCAAGAGTGAAAACATGAGTTGACACAACTGAAAATTTCGCACTCGGTTTTTTACTAACCAGTGATTTTGAGGAGCCCCGGTTGTTCTTGCCCTCAAACCAGCATAAGTAGTTCCATTAACCGAATGACCTATGACTTCCTGTACAGTTACAAGTCAAATATACTTGATATTGCATGTGATTCAGAGGTTAAGTTATCAGGCTGAATATGCTGGGTTGACAGTTGGATTATGATAACAATGAGAACAATGGATGAAAAGTGGGTGTGACAGCGTCGAACGAGAAGGATTTGAATACGTAAATCGTTTAATCATAGTTCATCATCAACCATCAGAGATAACTGTACATAGGGACAGACCCAAGAGAACTTTGCAGTTCTAGGAACCGCTCTCCTTTTACAGGATCAACTCTAGTAGCACAAAAAGTTGAAACCATACTAGTTTGGCAATAAGGTTTGATAAACTAGTCCAAAAATTATATCAAAACAAAAACAAATTTTCTAAAGAAAAATATAAATTGTCATCAGAAGTCAGAACCCAAGGGCTTGGCCTTACTTGTAAGAACAGAGGATCATTTGAAACTACCGCAGCTGTTAAATGCGCGTGCATTCTTTCAAGAATGTCCAATACCAGAGGAAGTTGGTCTTGTTTGTATTCCGTGAGAATCTACAAAATAACAATGCATCAACAAGATTTGTTGGCCAACTCGTGAGACATTATCTTGGCGGAATTTCCGCATGATAAAACTAAAGTAAAAATGCTCAAGAGTTTGGATGCAACACTGTAAATGCTTACCTGGAACGGACCAAATATTTCTTTTGTTACCAACTCATAATTGTCATCCTTCAATATTTCTGTGAGCGGAATAAATACGGCGGTGGGTTTGATGGCACCATATACTGCTGGAATAGAATGGTTTTGTAAAGCTTCACCACCAAATAAAAGCTTCGATCCCTTTATCTTAAGCAATTTGTTTGTATGATCGAGCATTGCTTCTGTTGTGAACTGAGACGAAAAAGAAGATACCGTGTTGTCTTATGCAAAGTTTTTGAACTCAATAAGAAACAAAAAGGAAAAACATAGAAACTTACAGTAAGGACAGGACCAATTGTTAAATCTTCGAGTTTCCTTCTAGCGGCAAGATTAGTCAATTTATCAACAAGTGTACTTTTAGACCAGTTCTGCATGATTCAACAAAGAAGTAGATCCAATTTAATTAAGGCATCGAGTTCAACAAAATAAAATATTAGATAACAAGAGAAGCATTAAATTATCTAATCATCGATAAGAAGCGAAAAACATCAAATTGATTGAGGTTACCTCATGCATGAACAACATGGACTGTGCAGAGCATTTTTGACCGCTACAGGCATATGCATCTTGATCACAAACCCACGCAACATAATCTTCCTGTGGATAAAAGAGATCCAACACATATAAAATGTAAAAACAAAAATCTTAAAATTGGTTGCTCTGTGAAGAAACATGTGTAACTTTTTCAAAAGAAAAAAGAAGGTAAAAGTCATGAACCTCCTGAACATCAGGGCCAAGAACCTTCCAGTCGAAGCCAGCATCTTCCAACCTGATACGACCCTTGAGGTCAATAGCCAATTTCTCGGCCACTCTTGAACTGCCGGTAAAGAGAGTCATCCGTGGCTTCGCCTGATGATATATTATGCAATTAGTGCTTTAGTTGGGAGAAAAAAAGGGAATGTATGTCATCGGAAATGTAAGGCTAAAATGAACACCTAAGATTTCAAATTATGGCATGTAAATATCATTTACAATTCGTGGTGATAAGCACAATCTGGACATTTCAATTTTTTCTATTGTATTTTGATTTGTGAAATATTTATATTCCAGACTGTTGATTTTTTTCCCCTTGATTCGGTTGATTTTAGTTCAGAGAAGAGAGAGTTGAATAGCACATATTTTATGGCTCATGCAAATTATGTTCTAATTATTTTAAAAATGATACATGAAGGCACAATTTAGCATGACAGGAGAAGATTGTACATCCTTGATTCATCATCGTTTAGCTCGAGTTTTACAATTATAGAAGTATTTTAAAATAATTATATAATCCATAGCTTTCAATTTATTATCATCATGTCATAAATCATTTATCATCTCATCCGACAAGCCAAGCAATGTCAAACAGTTAGGTGCTCAGATAAAAATGTAAATATTGAACCACACTCATTTGGCCATATGATGAGCTAACCTGCATGAGAAGTTTGTTCATTGTATTCCCATCAGAATTTATAAAATCAACATCCTCCATAGGCAATCCACAATCATGGAGTAGTCGAATCATTTGTTCCATAACTATGCAGACCTTTGAGATAAGTATATAAAAAATAATACCATATACAGCAGAACAAGTATCCATCATCAAATAGAAAATAAGAATACCAAATATGTTAAAATTCGTAAAAGCAGAATCAGGCTTACCTTGCTATCGACTTTAAGCAGAGGCTTGTTCCCCATGTAAAGTGCACCCATCAGCTGAAGCATAGGAATTTCTAAAGGAAAATTGAAGGGAGTAATAATTGCAACCTGATGCATAAGAACTTTCAAACTGATCACTTATCAAGAAATGGGCTTCCAGAAAAATAGAAAGTGAGCTGATCCTTTGAAGGTCTACGAAAACTCGATTCTAAGAGTGCCGCATGTTTTTTTATTTGATTAGTACACACTGTGTGCAGAAGTTTTCTCATCCGTTCAGTTGAATCTCCAGAATATTTCCATGAAAACTGACTTACAGGACCATAAGGCCACCGAAAACCATGGCTGTGCTGACCAAGATGATTTCCAGGTACTGAAAATGATCTAGCTAGGAAACGAACCTGCAAGATGAATCGAACACAAGGTTACTTACATGTTTTAGTAAGAATTATCTTAGTGCTGATTTATAATTTTCACTACAAATAATTCTTAAGCTTCTCCAATCTAAAATACTCCTTTTCAATCTCAAAGTATTAATGAATTCAGAAAATCTAGAAAGCAAAAGAAAAAAAAGTCATAAAATGCCACTGGGAATCTGAATCAAAGTAAATTAGATAAAAACATTCATACAATGATCAATTAAATGCTTCACAACATCTACACGAACAATCAAAAGTAAATAAGTAAAACTAAATTAAACAGCAGTGGTCGTACGTTTTCCTCAAGATTAAATTACACCATAAAGTTATAATGTACCATATTACCTGATCACCACAGAAATTTTCGAAAAACTTCTGAGTGACTACAACTTCACCAAGGGCTTGCTGGTAACTTTTTGGAGCCACTCTTTGTATCAACTTAGCAAAGAAGTCCGAAACCTAGGAACAAAACAAGACTAACGATCTAGTAAAGGTAAAATCTCAAAAGTTTAACCTATAATTGGGAACAACACATGATTTTTCTTAGATATAAGTAGTTTACCTCTGGAAGAGAGAGCTTGTTGGCTGCTTTTGCTGTTACTTCTCCAAGCATGAGATACCTGGGGCGTCGGGAAATTGGAATTATTTCAATTGAAATCAAATATAAATATAGCACTTTATAACATCCTACAAGATCATGCCACTGTGGGAAATCAGATAATAGAGAAAAAGAATTTTTTGTATGTCTTCTCTTTGAATTGATATAATACACGGTATTATATAGGAGATTACAAGGAGAAAAATAAGGAAACTAACTCAATCCTAAATCTGGAAACTACCTAACTAATTCCCTCAATCTCAGGGATTACAAATTAATTCTCCCAACCTATTTACAGAGCTATTTACAGCTCAGCGACACCTCGACACTCCCCCCCAAGCTGAGGAATAGATGTCTTCCATTCCCAGCTTGGATACAAGATCATGGAAACTCGAACTGTTCAGCCCCTTTGTTAGAACATCGGCTAATTGTCTCTCTGATGGAACATAGGACATACACACTAACCCTTCCACCAGTTTTTCTTTGATGAAATGTCTATCAATTTCAATATGCTTTGTCCTATCATGTTGTATGGGATTATGAGCCATATTAATAGCGGACTTGTTGTCACAGTAGAGCTTCATAGGACCCTCCCATTGGACTCTCAAATCATCCAAAATGATTCTCAGCCAAAGTAATTCGCATAATCCTTGAGCAATAGCCCTGAATTCTGATTCCGCAGATGACCTTGCCACTACATTCTGCTTCTTGCTCCTCCATGTCACTAGGTTACCTCCAAGAAAAGTACAATATCCTGTAGTTGATCTTCTATCCACTAGGGAGCCAGCATAGTCAGCGTCGGTGTAGGCTTCCAGAGTAAGAGTGCCATTCCTTTTGAACAAGATTCCTTTCCCCGGATTGCCTTTCAAGTAATGCAGTACCCTGTAAGCAGCCTGAAGATGAGGTTCTCTTGGATCATGCATGAATTGACTGATCATACTTACAACATATGTTATGTCTGGTCGAGTGTGAGTAAGGTATATGAGTCTGCCAACCAACCTTTGGTACATTCTTTTATCCACAGCTGGTTCTTCTTTAGCTTCTCCCAACTTATAGTTTGGATCTATTGGAGTAGAGATCGGTTTACACCCAGTCTTCCCTGTTTCTGCCAATAAATCAATTACGTACTTTTGCTGGGATATGTAGATTCCCTGTGTTGAATGTGCCACCTCAATACCGAGGAAGTACTTCAATTTCCCCAGCTCCTTTGTTTCAAATTCTTTTACTAGTCTTAGCTTCAATTCATGCTTCTCTTTCTCATCATTTCCAGTCACGATGATGTCGTCCACATAGACTAAAAGAGCAGTCACTCCCCCTCCAGCCGAATGCTTAATGAATAAGGTGTGGTCACCTTGGCTTTGTTTATAGCCAGATTCCTTCATGACTTTTGCAAATCTGCCAAACCATGCTCTAGGAGATTGTTTTAACCCATAAAGGGCCTTTTTCAGCTTGCACACATTGTTACCTGTGTCCCCTTCAAATCCCGGTGGGATGTTCATGTAGATTTCCTCATTTAGGTCACCATGGAGGAATGCATTCTTAACATCATATTGTAGCAGTTGCCAATTGAAGTGAGCAGCCAATGCTAACAGGATTCTCACAGTGTTCATTTTTGCAACTGGAGCAAAGGTTTCCTGATAATCCACCCCATAAGTCTGAGTGTACCCTTTGGCTACTAACCTTGCTTTATATCTTTCAAGGGATCCATCAGCCTTGTACTTCAATGTAAAAATCCACTTGCAATCAACAATGTTTTTTCCCTTCGGTTTATCAACGATCTCCCATGTTTTATTCTTTTCTAATGCACTCATTTCCTCTCTCATAGCATCCCTTCATTCCCTTTTTGACAATGCCTCAGCCATATTGTTAGGGATGGCAATGGTGTTCAAACTCACAATGAATCCTTTTTGGGTTGGTGATAGGCGCTTGAGAGAGACATAGTGAGATAGTGGATAGAGTGGATGTTTAGTACATTCTCTGGTTCCTTTTCTAACAGCAATGGGAAGATCCAGAACGGTTGTTGAATTAGTGGTTTGTTCAACAGGTTGTGTGTGTAAAGGTGGATCTGATCTTACCGTAATTTCATTTCCAGAATTTGGATTGGATTCTTGGACTTGTGTCAGTTCAGGAACGGTCTTTCTCCTTGAATACACCTGAGGAAATCTTAGGAAATTGTGAGTAGGAGATGATACGGGTTCAGTGACAGGATCGGGTGACTCAGATGTGACTGGTTCAGAGGACTCGGGTTCAACAACACGGGTTGGCACATACGGAAGGTCAAGGGTTTTAAGTGGTTCAAAGGACTCACAAGTACTATCTTCCATCATTGAAATCTCCTCCTGAAGAGAGGACTTGGAAAAAAAAGGTTTATTTTCTGTGAAAGTGACATCTGCAGAGATGTAAAATTTTCTGTTAGAGGGGTCGTAACACTTGTATCCCTTTTGAGTGGATGAGTAACCGAGGAAAACACATTTGATGGCTCTGGGGTCTAGTTTCCCTCTATGTTGTTTGTGGACATGAACAAATGCAGTACACCCAAATACCCTAGGTGTGATGCCATTTGAGGTTCTGAAGTGAGGGTAGAAGCTATTAAGGACCTCTATGGGGCTTTTGTTTTCTAACACGCGGGAGGGAAGTCTATTTATCATATATGTGGCAGTAAGAACGGCTTCTCCCCAATAGGACTTAGAAACATTCCCTTGAAACAGTAAGGCTCGGGTGCTGTTGAGTAAATGGCCATTCTTTCTTTCAGCTACCCCATTTTGTTGGGGTGTGTCCACACATGATGAATCATGGATTATTCCCTGAGATTGGAAGTAAGGGGATATAATCTGATTGAAGTAGTCTCTAGCATTGTCTGTCCTAAAGCTTTTTATTTTGCCCCCAAATTGATTTTGAACCATTGAATGGAAATTAGGTATAACAGTGCTAACATCAGATTTTTGTTTAAGAAGAAAGAGCCATGTAACTCGGGTGCAATCATCAATTAAGGACACAAACCACCGAGCCCCGGAAACATTAGGTATAGTTGAAGGACCCCATATGTCACTATGAATCAAATGAAAAGGATGAGAACTTCTTTTATTGCTAATAGGAAAAGATACACGGGTATGTTTTGCCAATTCACAAATGTCACACTGAAACTTCGAAATATCTAATCCTTGGAATAAATGAGGATACATTATATTTAGGACCCTAAAAGAGGGATGACCAAGACGTAGGTGGTATAGCCAAATGACATCTTTGTTTGAGGAACTAAGGAAAGATGAAGACAAGTTGCTCCTGAGTTTCTGGGATGGCTCAAGGTGGTAAAGACCGTTCCTTTCCTTAGCAAGTCCAATCCTCCTCCCCGAGTCCTGGTCCTGAAAAACACAATAAGAAGAGCAAAAAACAGCATAGCATTTGAGATCATGAGTCAACTTTTGAATAGACACAAGGCTCGTTGACAGTTTGGGTACATGGAGGACGTTTTTAAGGATAAGGCTAGGTGTGATATGTATATCACCAATCCCTGCAACAGTAGCTAAAGAGCCATTGGCCACAACAATTTTTCTATTACTTGGACATGGGGTACAGGGAATGGAAGATTTGTGATGTGGGGGTCATATGGTCTGTAGCACCGGAGTCTATGATCCAAGAGTTGGGATAGAATTTGTCTAAGACATTCATGCAAACAGGTTTACCTGAAAGAGCCATTGAACATGCTCCAGAAGGCTTCTCAAGAGATCCCATTAAGCTTCTCAGCTTCTCAATTTCTTCGCTGCTGAACCCCCCTATTGCTGAATTTTCCTCAATATTGGGCTGCTCTGCCATATGTGCCTGAGGCCTTTGTTGCCCCCCACGGTTGCCCCATTCTCGGCTCGGAGGTTTACCATTCAGCCTCCAACACGTCTCCCTTGTATGCCTCGGTTTCTTGCAAAAAAGTACACCAAAGATTGTCTTTGTTCCCTTGGTGTTATCTCTACCCGAGTGTTTAGGCAGATCATTCTTCGACTGCTCCTGATTTGTTTTCGCTGCCAAGGCTGACCCATCCATAGTATGAGGTTCTAGCATGACACTCCTCCGACTTTCTTCTGCTCGGATTAATGAGATTGTCTCTTCTAGAGACGGTGTATCCTCCTTGCCGAGGATTTGGATTCTAACTTGATCAAATTCAGAATTCAGTCCTGCCAAAAAATCATAAATCCTATCCTTCACAATGAATTTCTTCAATGTGGCCGCATCATCAGGGCATTTCATCTCAATTACCCGATAGTGATCCAATTCCTGCCAAAGATTTTGCAACAGGGTTGCATACTCTATGACAGATTTGTCTCCCTGCTTGGTGGCGGAGGTTTTTTCCTTAATTTCATACACCAGGGCAGCATCGCGGGCCTTCGAGTATGTGCGGTTGATATAGTCCCAAATTTCCTTTGCGGTATTCAAGAACATGCAAGTGTCACTGATCGTTGGCTCCATGGAATCCCATAGCCAGGACATAATCATGGAATCCTCCTCATCCCATGCGGCAAAGGTTGGATCCCTTTCTTCTGGTCCGGTTCCAAGTAGGTGATTAAGCCTCCCTTTGCCCTTTAGGTATGTGCGGACAATTTGGGACCATTTGATATATTTCTTCCCATTGAATCTGTTGGATGCCCGAATATTCTGCAACTCTCCAATTTTCTGAACAGAATTGGATTCTTCGGACATAGACATGGTGAAGAAGAGATTCACAGCAATGAAGGCTGGAACACGTAGAAATGGAAGCCCAGAAAAAAACTGGAATATGAAAAGGAAACACACAGCAATGAAGGCTGCTTGAAGAATACGAAACCCCAGAAAAATTCCTAGGGCTCTGATACCATATGGGAAATCAGATAATAGAGAAAAAGAATTTTTTGTATGTCTTCTCTTTGAATTGATATAATACACGGTATTATATAGGAGATTACAAGGAGAAAAATAAGGAAACTAACTCAATCCTAAATCTGGAAACTACCTAACTAATTCCCTCAATCTCAGGGATTACAAATTAATTCTCCCAACCTATTTACAGAGCTATTTACAGCTCAGCGACACCTCGACAGCCACTAAACAAGAGAGGCAGTAGTCTAGAAGTTCAAGCAATTTTGATTAAGACAAATGAAGAAAAAAAAGTACAGAAGAGAGGAAATCATCTTACGCAACCTTTCTGGTGCTTTAAAAGGATTGTGTAAACCATGCTTGGGGCACCAGGACAAGCTCTCCACAAAAGGCTGCATAAATTCTGATGCGTTAAAACAAGAAAAAGGCATGCAATGACATTTGGCACCAAGGGGACTACTTACAAGTATGCCCTTTTCATCTACTTCGGCAACTTTAATAAAAGATTCGCCGTTCAACGGATCCACAATAGTTTTCCAATTAGAAGTTCTAGTCCAACTCCCCTGCGCTAAAAATCCAAGAAACCAGTACGGTCATGTTGTTTTGTAATTGACAGCAAGCTGGAATTTACTTGGTTCATTTATCGAGAACAATACCTACTTTAATCAAATAATGGTTGAAAATGCAATTCACTAAAGGATGATATAAATGCATGTAATTGCTTTTTGGTACACAAATTTGTTTGTGTCATCAAAAGAAATTCACACTCACAACTAAATGAGCCCTGCTTTGGAACTCGTATTACATACCCAAATTCATCACTTCTGCAGGCCGAGCACCTGATATCTCCTCAACCTTCACAGTGGCAAAACTTAAAGTATGAACGAATCTGCATTGTACATAAGATAGCATGAAGTTTCTTACAAACAAAACTTAAAGTATGAACGAATCTGCATTGTACATAAAATAGCATGAAGCTTCTTCACAAACAAAGAATTTAACCAGACAAAAACTTACAGAGTTAAAAATAAAGTATATTGGGTATGTATGATTTAAAATAATCAAAGAACCTGTTACAGGTTATACAAAATCACAATAACTCATACAAACACGAAGATTAGTTCAACACGACCAAGAAACTTAGCGTAACCACGTAAATCAGCATTGCCCTCCGTACATTTCCATACTTCACCATCCCACATCATCTATTGATTCAATCCTCTTTTTCTATTTTATTGCCATCCAACAAAAGAATAATTGTCGCTACCACACAACAAAAGCATTTGCTAGTGCCACCAGAATACTTCAAAATTCCGTGGGTGCCTTCGTTTAACTTTAAGCTGATAAAGCCGAAGTTGGAAAAATAATAGCAAACGAATATTGTCGAAACTTACCAAGTATCAACTTAACAAAGGATCAATACTGATACCCTTGTAAGGACCCGGGTCATCGATGACCCGGGATATTAAATGGATTCCCAAATCAGGGTCAAACTGCTGGATGGATTCTTCTGAAGCCGGGCAGGCGCAAGCTTGGGCTCTACTCCCCGGGCAATCAAACGCCCGGGTTCTCGTTCAAACTCCCGGGAACTTTCTACCCGGGCCACCTCGATATGAGCACCGCACTCGAGTATACTAGCAGAATAGGATGTGGGCGACTGTCTCATCTCTGACATCGATCCAAGTGGTTGACGGAATCAGACAGAAAGGATGTGACTAATATATGGTTTGACATGACAGAATATAGGGTGTGCTCAGCCGTCCTACTAACACTAGTAGGTAGCACGGAGAACGAGGTCATCATTACTTCTCATACTATAAATACCAGGTTCTCTCTTTACATTAAGATATTCATGAATTCATTCATTCACACCAATATCACAACCATCACTTGGTTACATTGGTTCTTGGCTTGAATCATTCACTGACTTAAGCATCGGAGTGGCCACGCCGGACACCCCTCCGGCGCCCATTCACGAGTTCCTTCCATTGTGTGCAGGTCACGATCGAAGTCATCTACTTTGCTCATTCTCCTAAACAACACTATAAATTATTGATTTGATCCGGTGGAGCGTCCGACCCAGCTCACCCATTTCACCCGGATCGCATCATTGGCGCCGTCTGTGGGAAATTGAGCTCAAGACGTAGATATGGTTTCCATTCAAAAATAAGCCCAACTTTGCTTAGCAAATATACAAGTCCGACTAGCTCGACACTCAGATCTTATATGTGGATTTCATATGGGCTCAAAGCTCAGCAGCTATCCCGGATTGGCATGAAGAGCATTTACTATGCACTCAGTAGCATACAGCTAGATTAGTCACCTAATTTAGCTCAACCAGAGAAGTTTCACTCTACCGGAAATGAATTCGGATTCAATATTTCCAGGTTAGTGATTTGATTTTTAATAAAACTAAAACAGCAGGTAAAACAAAATCTCTTAAGCCCGGGAGGTACGAGGCCCCGGCACATTATCTCAAGTCCGGGTGGTATGAGGCCCCGGCACAGTCCGGGAGATACGAGGCTCCGGCACATTATCTTAAGCCCGGGAGACATGAGGTCCCGGTTATTATCTAAAGTCCAGGGCTCCGTACCCTGGCTCGGGGCTCCGTACCTCGACCATTCATGAAGGCCGGGGCTCCGCACCTTGGTTATCTCATAAGCCCAGGGCACTACACCCTGGCTCGGGGCTCCGCACCTCGACCACTCCCAAGTCCCGGGACATGCTCCCCAGGCCCAAGGCTCCGCACCTTGGTTATTCATAAGCCCAGGGCACTACACCCTGGCTCGGGGCTCCGCACCTCGACCACTCCCAAGTCCCGGGACATGCTCCCCGGCCCAAGGCTCCGCACCTTGGTTATTCATAAGCCCAGGGCATACACCCTGGCTCGGGGCTCCGCACCTCGACCACTCCCAAGTCCGGGACATGCTCCCCGGCCCAAGGCTCCGCACCTTGGTTATTCATAAGCCCAGGGCACTACACCCTGGCTCGGGGCTCCGCACCTCGACCACTCCCAAGTCCCGGGACATGCTCCCCGGCCCAAGGCTCCGCACCTTGGTTATTCATAAGCCCAGGGCACTACACCCTGGCTCGGGGCTCCGCACCTCGACCACTCCCAAGTCCCGGGACATGCTCCCCGGCCCAAGGCTCCGCACCTTGGTTATTCATAAGCCCAGGGCACTACACCCTGGCTCGGGGCTCCGCACCTCGACCACTCTCAAGTCCCGGGACATGCTCCCCGGCCCAAGGCTCCGCACCTTGGTTATTCATAAGCCCAGGGCACTACACCCTGGCTCGGGGCTCCGCACCTCGACCACTCCCAAGTCCCGGGACATGCTCCCCGGCCCAAGGCTCCGCACCTTGGTTATTCATAAGCCCAGGGCAGTACACCCTGGCTCGGGGCTCCGCACCTCGACCACTCCCAAGTCCCGGGACATGCTCCCCGGCCCAAGGCTCCGCACCTTGGTTATTCATAAGCCCAGGGCACTACACCCTGGCTCGGGTCTCCGCACCTCGACCAATCTAAAACCCGAGATTTGCTTTCTTGCCCGATTTTCCTATTTTGGTTATATGCATTAATATCCGGGTTTAAGTTTGCTTACATCTGGGTCACTTACTGATTATGAGGCATTTTATTCATTATAAGGATCAAGATCACGAGTACTCATTTGAAGATTATCGGTTAAATCACAACACTTAGAAAATTTCCTAATTATTTTGTACACAAGAAATTATATTACTCGGGTCTATGAAGATTTATCAGGATATGACTGCAAAAATGATAAAGGGAAAATGAAGATTTCATTAAAAAAAAAAAGAGAAGGCCCGAAGGCCGAGGAATTACAAGTAAGAGCAGGAAAAAGCAGAGAAACGCAAGTACAAATCCTATTCTATGTCCGGGTACGCGGACCCTGGCTGATCTTCTTCGTCCTCGGAGTCTTCTTTCTCCTCCTCCCCGGCCTTTGGAAGTGATGCAATGGCTAGCCTAAAGTCCGGGAAGTTAGACTTATCCTTAGGCAAGAGCCCGGCCTCTTCAAATTGTTTGCGACATTTGTTGAAACCAGTCTTGAAAAGAGGATAAGCCCGATCCTCAACTGCTGCCTTGAATTCTGGGGAGGTGAGGAAGGAGGTCTGAAGTTGCTCCCTCTTTCGCTCAGCCTCAGCCAGAGCCTCCTCCACGGCATCCGCCCGGGACGTTTGCTCAGTCATACCCTCGGCCAGGGATTTATTCTTGCCTTCAAGAAACGAGACGTGTTCTTGAAGGGATTTCTCCCGGACAAGACTTTCTTGTAAATCATCCCGGGCTACATCCAGGGAGGCGTGAAGGGCAGTCTTTTCTTCTTCATGGAGCCCTTTCAGCCGGGCAATCTCTCCCTGGAGGCGATCGTGGATCTCTCTGGAAGCCCGGACTTGGGGAGCCTGCCGAGTAGCTATGGCAGCTACCTCCTCGAAGGCTGATATCAGCATTTGCATGCCCTGTTTTGTAAGAAAGAGGTTAGAAACAAACAGGAAAAAGAAGAGGAAAGAAGGGTAAGGAAACTTACTGATAGAAGCCTGTTTGAGCCCTCGAGGAACCGAGGACCCGGGGTGGAGCTCTTCAGAAAAGCCTCCTCGGCAGGGATCAACATCTGCCTAACAAGGTTCACCCCGAGTGCCGAAGCCCCTGCTAGTGAAGATGCTGGCCCGGGTAGGCTGCTCGGATAGGGAGGGCTCTTGGAGTGGCTCCCGAGGGGCCTGTTGGAGGGGAGGGGTGTTGGATTGGCTTGCCCAGGGAGGAACCTTGGTCTCCTGCCTGATCATCTTCAACCAGAATCAACTCTGAGCTTGTGATCGCCTTTCGTTTCCTCTGCCGAAGGGGGATATGATCTTCTTCATCCTCCGGGGAGCAAGGCACCTCCCGTTCTGGCTCAGTATTTGCCCGGGCTAATTCCTTCTCCCGGGCCGCCGCCTCCTCTTGTGCTTGTTTCCTCTTTTCAGCAGCAGCCTTCCGTGCTGCCAGTTTCTTCTCCTTGGCTAGCTGCTCAGCCTCCCACTTTTTTGCGAAATCTTCTTGCATCTTGTCTGCATTTATGAAAAACAAAGGGTATCACCTAAGAAACATAAATAAAGAATAGGAAAGACAAGACAAGGAAAAGAGAGTTACCGGGCTGAGAGCCCGAGCCAGCCGCCTCATCAATCGCCCGATCTATGGGGTCTTCAGCCCGGGCACTCAACCCATAGGCAACCAGATTCTCCTGGGAAATAAGGATAGAGGAGGAGTATCTTTTGCCCTCTACCAAGTCTTGGCTTCGGGTATAAAAATCCTCAAATTTGTAGGCCCGGGGAAGGGTGGGTTGTTGAGGAAGGGAAGTAAGAAACTCTGTTAAACAGGAGAGAGGACCCGGGAGTCGAATATAAAAGAATCTTCCTTTCCACCCCTTCTGGGAAGAAGGGATGTCATCAAGAAACCGGGCATTTAGCCGGGCAGTGAGGGAGAAGGCATTATCTCCCAATCTACAAACGAAAAAATAGTGGAGGATAAGGGGAGTGATAAGGAAGATTATTCATTTTGAAAAGAATATAGGCCGAGGCCATAATGCGGAAGGAATTCGGATGGAATTGGTTAATGGGCACGCCAAAGAATTCAGCAACCTCGGTATAAAACGGAGGGAGGGGAAAACAAAGACCACTTCTGACTTGGTCCCGAAAGAAAGTGGTGTACCCGGGAGGAGGGTTATTGGCTCTATCGGAAGGACCGGGAATCAGAATGGAAAAAGCAGAAGGGATAGATCCCAGAACCCGGAGCTCCTCGTCCGCCCCTGAGCGCAAAGTGCTGCTCATTGAGGAGAACCAAGGAACTCCCGGGGCCTCAATAGAAGGATGGTCAGAAGCACGGGCTTTGCCCTTACCCTTGTCCTTCTTCAGGACCCGTGAAGTGCCCGAGGAAGAAGGTTTAGTTTGTTGGGCTGCAGGCTTTTTAGAAGTTTGAACAAAACGGTGGCGAGGAGGAGAAGGGGGGGAATCGGAGCGCATCGCGGTGGACTCATACCCAGATGAGCCTCGCGCATTGGCTCCTGAGGTGGAAGAAGTAGAATTAGACATGGATTAGAGAAAAGTAACTTACGAGTTTTTGAAGGGACTAGTTGCAGTGGTACCAGGTCGCCGGAGAAAGGAGGAGTTTACACGCCGGAAAGCTGAGAGGAAAATTTGCAAGAGCTTCGCCGCAAATTTGAATTTGAAATTAATTTTTGAAAATGAGGAGGGCCAATATATATGGGCAAGGGGAGATCTCTGTCGCTAATCTAGATACACGTGGACGATCAAGATGTCCCTCGTAAATTGTACCGGGCATATGAAAGGACGTGCACGAATGTCAATATGTCAGACTTATCGGATCCTCGGAATATGAAACAATTTTCGGCGGCATAAATGCTAAAGCATGGGTAATAATGACACTCTTTGGACTACCCGATAATACTAAAGACACCATATATTCAAAGTCCGGGAGATACAAGGCCCTGGCACATTATCTAAGTCCGGGAGATACAAGGCCCCGGCATATTATCTAAGTCCGGGAGACATAAGGCCCCGGCACCATATATTTAAAGCCCGGGATACTGAAGCGCCCGGCGCCTCATCTCATCTCTGGGATATTTGAAGCCCCCGATGCTTTTATAAAACAAAACTGATTATCTCTCTTTGGGAATTCATGCATGACTGATCGGGACAGCGAGTGTGACTCTAGCCCGACTATTTAGGGGATGTGTGATGATACCCTTGTAAGGACCCGGGTCATCGATGACCCGGGATATTAAATGGATTCCCAAATCAGGGTCAAACTGCTGGATGGATTCTTCTGAAGCCGGGCAGGCGCAAGCTTGGGCTCTACTCCCCGGGCAATCAAACGCCCGGGCTCTCGTTCAAACTCCCGGGAACTTTCTACCCGGGCCACCTCGATATGAGCACCGCACTCGAGTATACTAGCAGAATAGGATGTGGGCGACTGTCTCATCTCTGACATCGATCCAAGTGGTTGACGGAATCAGACAGAAAGGATGTGACTAATATATGGTTTGACATGACAGAATATAGGGTGTGCTCAGCCGTCCTACTATAACTAGTAGGTAGCACGGAGAACGAGGTCATCATTACTTCTCATACTATAAATACCAGGTTCTCTCTTTACATTAAGATATTCATGAATTCATTCATTCACACCAATATCACAACCATCACTTGGTTACATTGGTTCTTGGCTTGAATCATTCACTGACTTAAGCATCGGAGTGGCCACGCCGGACACCCCTCTGGCGCCCATTCACGAGTTCCTTCCATTGTGTGCAGGTCACGATCGAAGTCATCTACTTTGCTCATTCTCCTAAACAACACTATAAATTATTTATTTGATCCGGTGGAGCGTCCGACCCAGCTCACCCATTTCACCCGGATCGCATCACAAACAAAGAATTTAACCAGACAAAAACTTACAGAGTTAAAAATAAAGTATATTGGGTATGTATGATTTAAAATAATCAAAGAACCTGTTACAGGTTATACAAAATCACAATAACTCATACAAACACGAAGATTAGTTCAACACGACCAAGAAACTTAGCGTAACCACGTAAATCAGCATTGCCCTCCGTACATTTCCATACTTCACCATCCCACATCATCTATTGATTCAATCCTCTTTTTCTATTTTATTGCCATCCAACAAAAGAATAATTGTCGCTACCACACAACAAAAGCATTTGCCAGTGCCACCAGAATACTTCAAAATTCCGTGGGTGCCTTCGTTTAACTTTAAGCTGATAAAGCCGAAGTTGGAAAAATAATAGCAAACGAATATTGTCGAAACTTACCAAGTATCAACTTAACAAAGGATCAATACATTGCTCTCTCATTCATAACATCTAAACCTGCAATCCCATTTCTTAAAATACAACAAGAACCCATAAAAACTTCATCTTTCCACCAAATTCCACAGACGAAAATCCAAAAAAAAAAAAACTATAAAACACAGTCTCTTGAAGTACCTCGAAGAATTACACGTGCCGAACCAATTCCTGAAAGCATGTTGGGGCGCTTTGCTTTTCAAAATCCTGAAACCCCATGATCCATACATGTTTCCTAATTCGAGTTGAACGGAACAGGAATTTTGGGCACCACACTTTATGATTTAATTTGATTATTTACTACAAAATTGGATTTGGATGAATGTTTTTTTCCTATTCAGCTCTCCCCATAAGTGACAGTTCGTTAGTTTCATTTCCCATCGCCAAATCAGTTATGGGCCTCGTTGGTTTTGGGCCTCGTTGGGAGAGCCCATATATATGAGATTTGAGTTCAAAATTAAATTGGGCCGGATTTTAACCTAACGTGTGAAAGAAGGGTGAATTTAGTAATTTCATATTTTAATTATGGCATACTTGTATTATTATTATTATTATTATTATTATAAGCATAAACCCATTAATTTAATTTTATGTTAAAGTGGCAACAATGTTGTTTTCCAAAAATGTCACGGTTAAATCCTAAAAAAATATTATCTGCTACCAAATAAAAAAATAAAAAAGAACAAATATAGTAAATAAATAAGCCAAATTTATTTAAAAATTAAAACGCAAAATATATTCAAGTAAATTAAATAAAAACAAGTATTTATATATATTCATTTTATACAATTAAATACTGAATTTATTTTACATAAATCATGTTTCCCCAATGACATGTTATAAATTTTCATGACCATTTGTCGTTCAAATAGCTCAAAATTTATCTAAATATACGGGAAAATACTATAATAATATTTTATATTTATCTTCTATATTATCAAATTTCAGCATTGATATAATATCTTTGTTATATTTGCAATTTTGGTTGTTTTTCCAATGTATCGTTGGTATGCGGCGTTTATGT
This sequence comes from Primulina tabacum, assembly GCF_025594145.1. Taxonomy (NCBI): domain Eukaryota; kingdom Viridiplantae; phylum Streptophyta; class Magnoliopsida; order Lamiales; family Gesneriaceae; genus Primulina; species Primulina tabacum. The sequence continues at coordinate 35,334,403 of NC_134561.1, read as the reverse complement.
GCCTTCGACATGACCCCGATATGTGTCGTGTCACATCAACATTTTCGAAGAAAAAAATGATAAAAATTGCTTAAATCCGAAATATACAAGCCGATTAAGATTAAAATTGTAAAATCGACTCCCCCATTAACGGGATGCCTTATCCATTAACTGAGAATATCTTCGAATCCCCTAATCGCGTCAGGGCTCGGGCCTCTAGTAGATAAGCTGAGGGGATCGGCCCTATTGAGGATTGATGGGCTCATACTCCTACTTGTATGGTTGCGCTTGCTAGCCGTGTCCTTGCTTAATAATAGGGTTTGACTAGGGTTTATTTTGAAATGTGTTTGGATCCGTCCAGATGTGACGAATTTAGGAGGAGAGGAACCAAAATGTATGTTAACGAAATCATAGTTTTTCCATATGTTTAGTGAAAATATATTAATGTGTTACATGTAGCATGACAAATCGATGGTGTACTTGTATCTGATCAAATCTTATTATTATTATTATTATTAACCAAATCAAACCTTCATTAAGTCGAAGAAGAGTAATTATAATAATGAAACAAATAATAAAAAATAAGGGCATGAATCAATTCTTGTTTATTACGTCATATTCATTTGTTTTATAGAAGATTTAACGATTTCAGCAGAGAATTAGTAGACTTTTTATTGTCAAAGTTTTATTTTTAAACAGGTAAAAATAAATAGAAATTAATATTTTTTTTATGTAAAATTAAATTGGATGCACTATATTTCTGGAAAAGATTTAAAATTTAGCCTCCATTTGATTAATATTTCGATATATAAACTTTTTCGACAAAAACTTGGGTGACACAGTCTCACGGGTCGTATTTTGTGAGACGTATCTCTTATTTGGGTCATCCATGTAAAAATATTGCTTTTTATCTAAAAGTATTATTTTTAATTGTGAATATCGGTAGGATTGACCCGTTTCACAGATAAAAATTCGTGAGACCGTCTGTGAGAACCTGAATTTCCAGCAGCTGGAAATGTTTCAGCAGCTATCGAAATTCCAGCAGCAACTCATATTTCAGAAGCTGGTATTTTTCCAGCAGACATGTATTTTCCAGCAGACAGAACCCAGCAGCAGAAGAGCGAGAAAGCAGCAGACAGTTACTGACTCAGCTTAGACTTGTAACTGAAGCATTAACATGGAATAAAGGCTGTTAATGGTAGATTATGGTCATTAATTGGAGGCTAACAGTCAGAATTTGGCCTATAAATAACACTCTCAAACCTTTGAATTGGGTTACACAAATCTTAAGACTATTACTTGAATTTTCGAGCTAAAGGAGTACTTATTTTCGAGCAGTAGAATCCAGTAGAAAGAGCAACCAGAATTCCAGTAGACTTCAACCGAAATTCTAGCAAATTAATGTAAGTGGGTTTATATATAAATATCTTGAAATCAGTTTGATAATTCCGTTCTAAAGCACAGTTTCTGTATGTTTAATTCTTATATATGATTTTAAAGCACTGAAACTCCCTAGTGAACTAATGGTAGGAATATATATTCTGAACATTTCTGAATTCTGATTCTGATTCTGGCCTCACCCCTTAGAGGAGAGAACATATAGGGGACTGATATCAGTTTAGCCATGAAATTCACTAACGTGCTCAGTGCTTACTATTTCTGATTTCTGTTCTGAAATCTGTGAATTCTGAATTCTGATTTCTGTTCCGAAAATAAGAGTTTCATGTATATTATTGTATTACTGTTTCTGTTGAAAACGATTTCGAAAACTGGGAGTTATTCCCGCCCCTGCTTACTGAGTGGCAACCATATCACTCACCCACCAAACTCATCTCAGATAAGAACGAGGAAGAAAAGTTAGAAGAAGAAGAGCAGAATCAATTCTGGGGCTGGTGAAGAAGACTACTGTTCTCAGCTATTATTCATGTTATTTCCGCTGCATTTGATAAGACACTGTTATGTCTAGTTTTAAATTTGCGCTGTAAAACATTAGTTATTTGAGTTGTAACAGGTAATGAATTATTCAGTATTATGAATAAAAGACTGGTTTCTGAATTCTGTACTTTTGAGGCTTGTTGTTTTCGAATGTGAATTTGAGAGCAACGCCGGTGTCAACCAACCCCCGTCCTAGGGCGTGACATTGAAGTGGTATAAGAGCAAACCAGGTTTCATAATCTGGGGAGGAGGAACTAGAAATAATAAGTTCTGATAGAGTTCTGAAATTAAGTCCTTAAGGTTACTGAAATAAGCTACTGTAATAGACTTCTGAAAATTTACTACTGAAATAGACTACTGAAAATATAGACTAACTACGTACAGTTGGGAAAAATCAGTAAGGGAAACAAATCATAATACAGTAGAGCTCTGAGTGTTTCAGTAGCATGTCTGAAATAAGCAGCATGTCTGAAATGAGTAGAAAAAAAAAAATTCAGTAGACCCAAAACCAGTAGCCCGAAACCAGAACCAGGAAATGAAAACCAGTATATCTGAATGCAGAAGACTGGGTCAGTAGACTCGGAATGCAGCAGACTGGTTCTAACAATGCTGGAAAGCAGTAGACAATGCTGGAAAAGCAGCAGACTGATTGCAGAAGCATCAGAATTGCAGTAGATAGTGTATTCCAGCAAGCGCATGCAGTAGACCTTGCAAATGGCATGGAAGTTGAGGTGTTTTTCGCGCAAACTTCAAACGGCCATAACTTTTGATCAATGAGGAATTTTTACTATTAAAAGTAGGCGTTGGAAAGCTCTCGACGAGGAGAACCTAACCTAGAACCATTCAATCGTACTAGCACCGCCGATGAACCCCAAAATCCTTCGTTAAAATAGTGATATCATCATTTCCGTAAAATTTTCCAACTTTTCAAAAATTTGAGAAATTTTCATTTCCAAACGGCTTAGCATTTTTACACCAAACTTGGTACCATTCATGTTCTTGAAGTGAAGGATTTTTACTAAATTTTTCACGGAATTCTGAGACCGAAAAATTTTGAGCTATTTTCTTTCATTGAATGCATAGACAATACTGATTTTGTTCATTCCATTAATTGTCTATAACTCAACCTGTACTCTTGAGATCAATTCTGAACATTCACTCTCCTGTTTTAGATAAAGATTATGACTGATCAAAGTAGCTACATTAAGAGCTTAGAGAAGAAGAAGTACCTATAGATGTAGTGGAAAAAGAACAGTGATAATGGAGAGATGATAAGGTAGACTAGATTGGTATTATCATACGAAAAGAAAGAAGTGTAATATTCTTTGGAAATGTACCAAGATAAGTTGAATCATATTGGGAATGTACATATCTGATATAAGTTGACTTACATTTTTGGGAATTTACCTATCGAAGATAAGCTTCTGACTTAAGATGAATTGTTTGACTCGAGGATAATAAATTATTTATGAAAATATGAGATAAGGATTATATAAGCTTTGAAATTCAGATGTAGGAAAAATTTTGTGTCAATAATTAATGATATGTAGATTAAATTTGGGATGCTAAGTGAAGGACCTCCAATGAAACTTGTTTGTGTTAAAACATGCTAGACTCATAGTTTTGATTAAGGAAAGATTTAGTAAAAGAAGAATTGTCTGAGGATTTAGTTTCTTCCGTTCAAGGTTGAAAGAAATTTTAACTAACTTATAATTATTGGGACTTGAAGCAATCGGCTGATAAGGAGTTATATTCTAAGATTCTATATTGGTTTCAAGATTTGAGTTAGTAATCGTGGTAATTCTAAGATAGAATAAAATAAGTATGGTACGCATATATTAAGTGCCGATCTTATACAGTGTATTATGGGAATTGATTGGTTGGACAAGAATCATGTAATGGTAGATTGTCGGGATAAGAATGTCAAACCCCAATCCAAGAATAAATCGTACTTCGTGGTAAAGATAAGGAACATAAATCCTTCCTTTCTACTTTTCAGACCTAGAAAGTCTAACTAAGCAATGATCAGCGAGGTAAATAACGAAGTTACTCTACAGATAGAGGATATTCCAGTTATTCAGGAATTTTCGGACATCTTTCCCGAAGAACTCCCTGGCACAATCCCCGACCGTGAAGTGGAATTTGAGATTAATTTAGTGCACAATGCTACACCAATCTCAAAAGCACCATACCGTATGGCTCCAGCAGAGTTGAAAGAACTCAAAGAACAACTTCAAGAATTTTTGGATAAGAAGCAAATTCGACCAAACGCATCTCCGTAGGGAGCTCCTGTCCTGTTCGTAAAGAAAAAGGACGGAAGCATGAGATTGAGTATCGATTACAGAGAACTGAATAAGATCAAAATAAAAAAACAAGTATTTGCTTCCAAGGATAGATGACCTGTTTGACCAACTCAAAGGAGCTTCAGTCTTTTCCAAGCTCGACTTAAGGTCAGGCTACCACCAATTGAAGGTCAAGACAGACGATATTCCGAAGACAGCCTTCAGGACAAGATATGGACACTATGAGTTCATGGTAATACCATTCGGATTAACCAACGCTCCAGCAGTGTTCATGGATCTCATGAACAGAGTGTTCAAACCACTTCTTGACAAGTTTGTGGTGGTATTCATCGACGATATTCTGGTATATTCTTCAAGTGAGGAAGATCACAAAGAACATCTTCGTCTCACCCTCCAGACACTGAGAGAAAAAGAGCTATACGCCAAGTTCAAGAAATGCGAATTTTGGCTAGAAAGCGTCACATTCTTGGGTCACATCATATCAGCAGCAGGAGTAGCTGTGGACCATAAGAAAGTAGAAGCAATTTCAGATTGGCTGAGACCAAAGTCAATGACGGAAATTAGAAGTTTTTTTTTTTGGATTAGCGGGCTATTACCGAAAATTTGTTGAAGGATTTTCTTCAATAGCCATACCCCTCACCTAACTCACACAGAAGAACTCCAAGTTTCAATAGGAGTGAAAAATGTGAGCAAAGCTTCGAGACTTTGAAGAAGAAGCCTATCTCAACTCCGGTGTTAGTATTGCCAACTGAAGGCAAATACTTCACCATCTACAGTGATGCATCTAAAGGAGATTTAGGATGTGTACTCATGCAAGAGGGAAGGGTGATTTCATACGCGTCGAGACAGTTGAGGACGTATGAACAGAATTACCCAACACATGACCTCGAGCTAGCAGGAGAGGTATTTGCACTCAAGATTTGGAAACACTGTTTATATGGTGCTAGATGTGAAATATTCACCGATCATCAAAGCCTCAAGTACTTGTTCACTCAGAAAGAGTTAAACATGAGGCAGAGGCGATTGATTGAACTCATGAAGGATTACGACTTGACGATAAGCTACCACCCAGGCAAAGACAACAAGGTAGCAGATGCTTTAAGTTGAAAGAATATGAGTAAGATGATCCTGACATCACTTTCAGCACAACCATGCCTTCGAGAGACTATCAAGATAAATCAAGATAGAGATTCCGCTTTGGTGAAACTGAAAGAGCAAGCTAAAGAAGGGAAATCACCAGACTTCGTTATGGACCACAAAGGAATCTTGTGGATGAAAGGACGATTGTGCGTACCAGACATCGATAACCTTCGACAAGAAGTAATGTCAGAAGCACATAAGTCAAAATTTTCAGTACATCCTGGCAGTACCAAGATGTACAGAGATTTGAAGAAAGATTTTTTGTGGAGTGGAATGAAGAAAGACGTGGCAATGTATGTTTCCAAGTGTCACGTGTGCCAGCAAGTCAAGGCAGAGCACCAAAGACCTGGAGGACTTCTGCAACCTCTAGAAATTCCAGAATGGAAATGGGAACATATCTCCATGGACTTTGTTGTCGGGTTACCAAAGTCTAGACAAAGTCATGACGGTATCTGGGTAATCGTAGATAGACTCACGAAATCTGCTCATTTCTTACTTGTCCGCATGAATTATAATTTGGACAAGCTAGCCACATTGTACATGAATGAGATCGTATGATTGCATGGAGTTCCAGCTAGCATACTGTCAGACAGAGACCCTAGGTTTACATCTCGATTTTGGAAGAGCTTTCAACAAGCTATGGGGACAAAAGTTACTCTTAGTACGGCGTTACCACCCTCAAACTTATGGCCAAACTGAGAGGACAATTCAAATTCTAGAAGATATGCTGAGAGCATGTGCTCTAGACTTCAGTGGTAATTGGAGTGAGCACCTACCTTTAATCGAGTTCGCATACAATAATAGTTACCACAGTAGTATTGGAATGGCACCATACGAAGCGCTGTATGGACGAAAATGTCGATCACCACTTTATTGGAATGAAGTAGGGGAAAAAGCCATCGTTGGACCCGAACTGATCCAAGAAACAGTAGATAAAGTTGCTTGTGATCAAAGAGCGACTAAAAGCTGCACAAGATCGACAGAAAAGCTGGGCTGACATGAAAAGAAGACCCGTGGAATTTGAAGTTGGAGAGAAGGCATATGTGAAAATGTCATCCATGAAGGGTGTAATCCGATTCAATAAGGCTGAGAAACTGAATCCCAGATACGTCGGACCATTTGAGATTCTTGACAAAGTGGAAACACTTGCTTACAGATTAGCACTTCCACCTGATATGTCAAGAATCCATAATGTTTTCCACGTTTCACAGCTTAGAAGATATATTTCCGATCCTAGTCATATTCTTGAAGCGGGACCATTGTTGGTTGAGGGAAATTTAAATGAAGGGCTAAAATATGAATAGATTCCAATTCGAATTGTGGATAATAAAGACCAAGTACTGAGGAGACGAACTATTCCATATGTCAAAGTACAATGGTCCAATCATACCGAAAGCGAAGCTACTTGGGAGTTGGAAGAAAAGATGCGAGAACATACCCTTACCTCTTTGAGGATCATGTATAGCCAAGTTTCGAGGACGAAACTTCTCATAAGAAGGGAGGGATGTGAGAACCTGAATTTCCAGCAGCTGGAAATGTTTCAGAAGCTATCAAAATTCCAGCAGCAACTCATATTTCAGAAGCTGGTATTTTTTCAGCAGACATGTATTTTCCAGCAGACAGAATCCAGCAGCAGAAGAGCGAGAAAGCAGCAGACAGTTACTGACTCAGCTTAGACTTATAACTGAAGCATTAACATGGAATAAAGGCTGTTAATGGTAGATTATGGTCATTAATTGGGAGGCTAACAGTCAGAATTTGGCCTATAAATAACACTCTCAAACCTTTGAATTGGGTTACACAAAACTTAAGATTATCACTTGAATTTTCGAGCTAAAGGAGTACTTATTTTCGAGCAGTAGAATCCAGTAGAAAGAGCAACCAGAATTCCAGTAGACTTCAACCGAAATTCTAGCAAATTGGTTTATATATAACTATCTTGAAATCAGTTTGATAATTCCGTTCTAAAGCACAGTTTCTGTATGTTTAATTCTGATATATGATTTTAAAGCACTGAAACTCCCTAGTGAACTAATGGTAGGAATATATATTCTGAACATTTCTGAATTCTGATTCTGATTCTGGCCTCACCCCTTAAAGGAGAGAACATATAGGGGACTGATATCAGTTTAGCCATGAAATTCACTAACGTGCTCAGTGCTTACTATTTCTGATTTCTGTTCTGAAACCTGTGAATTCTGAATTCTGATTTCTGTTCCGAAAATAAGAGTTTCTGTATATTATTGTATTACTGTTTCTGTTGAAAACGATTTCGAAAACTGAGAGTTATTCTCGCCCCTGCTTACTGAGTGGCAACCATATCACTCACCCACCAAACTCATCTCAGATAAGAACGAGGAAGAAAAGTTAGAAGAAGAAGAGCAGAATCAATTCTGGGGCTGGTGAAGAAGACTATTGTTCTCAGCTATTATTCATGTTATTTCCGCTGTATTTGATAAGACACTGTTATGTCTAGTTTTACATTTTCGCTGTAAAAATTAGTTATTTGAGTTGTAACAGATAATGAATTATTCAGTATTATGAATAAAAAACTGGTTTTTGAATTCTGTACTTTTGAGGCTTGTTGTTTTCGAATGTGAATTTGAGAGCAACGCCGGTGTCAAACAACCCCCATCCCGGGGCGGGATACCGTCTCACAAGAGGTACTCAAACTTTTCGAATTTTAATCTTTGTTTGATATTTATTTTTATTATATGTTTGAAGGTTAGTTTATATATATATATATATATATATATATATATATATATATAGCAAAAACATTATTTTTCCAAGGCTATACTTACCATAATTTAATTTTCTTATAATCATCTTTAGATATATTTAAATTAGCAATTTTAAATTAAACGAGGTCATCATAAATATTCAAATATAATTAATTTTGACTTAGGTAACGTGCAATCCAACTGTAATTAATTAAAAGAATCAATGTATAACGAGTTGTATTTGACATTTGAATGGCGGTGACTTTACTCAAATATAAATAATTTTTAGTCATATTTTTGGTCAATTTACTGCCTTCGTACAATAATTTTTTTTTCTAAATTCATTTTTTCATCGGAATAATGAAGTGGCACCGGAAAATTATAATTTAACACCGAAAAATGACGACCGTGGCACAAAAAAATGTTGTAGCATCAATTTTCTGGTGAAAAAGTAGCGCGAATTGATCGTCAACATAACCAACATGAAAACATTAAAATTACAGGCCAAAAAATTAACTTCCCTTCAATTTTCTGATAAAGACATGTCAAATGAGAAAATCGGAAACTTGTCAAATGAGAAAATCGACACAAATTTCATATTTTCACCGCATTCTATAAACGTTTTTGAGACAACAAACTTTGCGTTATTTGTAAAAAAAAAAAATTTTGGTCGAAGAACCCACAATCGCTATTATCATTTGGTGTACACTAGGTAAACCTACAAGCTAACACAATAACTCGTAAATTACACTAATCATATAAACTACATTGGACAAACTTAATTTTTGTGACCATCTTGACCAAGAAGGAAAATTATTTACAACAATATATAGCTAAAATGGCCATAATGATAATTCAGATGTAATCTTAACAAGATATATCAATAAGAGTATGTCTCTCATGAGACGGCCTCATGAATTTTTATCTGTGAGACGGGTCAATCCTACCGATATTCACAATAAAAAGTAATTTGCTTAGCATAAAAAATAATACTTTTTCATGAACGACTCAAATAAGAGATATATATCACAAAATACGACTCGTGAGACCGTCTCACACAAGTTTTTGCCTATCAGTAAATGATCATGTAAATTTTTATATATAAAATATTTCGAATATTACACACACATTTATTGTCGAAAAACAAAATATAAGACATCATAAAAAAATAAATAAATAAAGATTTTGCAAGATATTTATTTCCACATACATACAAGTCCCATCAATTATTTGGATTTCTTACATCGTGGTTCTAGTAAAATCTATACCTCTGACCCCCTTCAATATAATAGCAACGTTACGCCACTCGATTCATCCATAATTGCCAAGAATCTAGGGGAAAGTCCAACTATATAATGACTCCTCATCATGTGGTACATTAAATTTTTAGGGCAATTTATATTTCAATTTTCAATTAATTGTACTGTGATGAGTTGTTTCTATAAGTATTTGAACATAATAAAGTTCCGAATATGTAGAGACGATGTTGAGTATAATAATTGTCTATGTTAGGGGAGTGATCGAACAGTAGAGCTTGAGCTATTGTACGGTTTAAAAGATTAAAGTTGTACCGTTACTTTATAAACACCAGCTATAAATTTTGGTAAAACGAGAAACATTTGGTCTTATAATTGGTATCAGAGTCGAGGTTACGGGCTTGATTCTCGTGAATTGTGAAGAGTGTAATTATTATGAGAGAGATCATTGTTGTGATGCAATAATTATATTGTCTCTACCAGGAGAGTCATCAGGCCGTGGTGTTGGACGATTTAAAAGAATTTAGTAAAACAGTAAATGCTCGATCTTACCGACATTGATCCTATAGTATAATATATGTAATTTTTTTTAAATGTTCTTTTTAAAAAATAAAATGTTCGAATTTTAGCATTTTTTATTTGAATATTAATAGTCCAGCTTACTTAAGTCGGCAATTTTTGTCAAAATTCCTTAGTATATCCTTGATTGTACGTGTTGATTTTAATCAACTAATATGTGTGTGTGTGTCTATATATATATATATATATATATATATATATATATATATATTATATGTAGATAATCTTGAAAATTAGCTAGATGAGATCGATAATGCCTCCAAGGTATCCGTTCGCTCTTAATTAAAAAGGAAGATTGACCTGATTAATGAATTAATTATGCACTGATACCTATGATCAAGACAATTTGTTGCTTCCATGTTTGATTACAAAACTTATAATTATATATACATAGTTTTAATATGTTGCACACCCACATTGCATATTTTATGTGAGAGCCTATGAGGTGTCACACATTTATTAAATGTAAAATTTTGATATGTTTTATTACATCAAATAAATGAGTATCACTTCATCGGTGCTCACATAAGTGTGCACTATGGGTGTGCAACGTATCAAAACTATATATGTATTTCATAAGTAATGTGCAAAATCAATAAATCAAATATAAAAACTATTATTTTTTCATCTAAGAGATTACTTATGAACTTACCAACGAACGTGTTCACGAGCTAACAAGCCGAATATTGTAAAGCTCGGGTTTGATTTTTTTTATCTTAACGAGTCCTCATTGAACGAGCTCAAACGATCTTTTATCAAATCGAGCTTCGAATAGCTCACAAACAGTTTGGTTCATTGTTTTTTGTTTTAGTCATTTTTTGTCGGAGTGCTAAGCGTGATGTTGAAAAATGATGAAATACCGCCAAAAATCGACGACAGGCCGATGAACATCTTAGACACGTTAGCATTAAGTGTAAAATAGACTAAAATTTGAAAAAGAAGAGTGCAAATTAATAAACTAAGTTTATGAACTGATTAATAATAAGACCAAAAATGAAAAACTCGCAATATTATATGACAAAAAATGCAATTTTCACGAGTTTTTTTTGACCCCACATGCAATTGATAGTTGGTATGCTAAAATAAGCAGTTTCCAAGGGAATTTTTTGATGTATTATGTGAATGCCACTTCTACATATATAAATGTAACAAGCTCTCACCAGTTTATTTACCAAAATCGAGTTAATTATATATATTAATTATATTATTCGAATTTCTCATCTTTTAATGTGTTGTCAAATAAGGCTGGTGGACTACTCTTAGTTTATTATTATACAGAAGATTAAAAATATTACTTGGGATGAATAAACAAATTGAGTTGAGTTTATTTAGAAAAATATACGTGCTTCTAAACATATTAACATGCCAACTAGTATTGTTCCAAAAAGTTTTATGAAAAATAAATAAATGGTAAATTTTTTGTTTATCTAATATAACAAAGAAATTATTTACTCCATCCGACTATTTCTTGGTTCGAATCCTGAGCAACCCACTAAACTCAAATACAAAAACTTGTGTGAGACGGTATCACAGGTCGTGTTTTGTGAGACATATATCTTATTTGGGTCATTCATGAAAAAATATTACTTTTTATGTTAAGAGTATTATTTTTTATTGTGAATATCGATAAGGTTGACCCGTCTCACAGATAAAGATTCGTGACACCGTCTCACAAGATACCTGCGCAAACTCAAATATGATATCATATAGTGCCGGTATTATCATGTCTATGAATTTATAGCAAGAAAAATGGACAGTTTTAATGATTTTGTACAGGTTCATCTGATATCTCATCTGATATCAAGATCTCACGAATTCGAGATCTAATTATAGCAATCAATTTTCCAAGTAAAAAACTAAAGTATCGGTGAAAAGTTTAAAATCCCTAAAACGAATAGTATCGTTATTTTTTCTCGTCCTCATTGTTTTCCTTAATTATTTGTTATTCTTTTTCATAAAATAATATTCTTTTATTAATGCATAATAATATAATATTATATTATATTGAATGAAAGTTGAAAAATTGAATATTAGTACCTCTATCTATCTTCACATGGTTCATTTAGTTTAATTCTTCAGACTTGTTGACTATTTCAGCCACACCTTTTCAACTCCATAGATATATTCGTTAAGCGCCGCCACGCCACAAATTTTAGTCCAATCAACTAAAAAAATTATTTAATGCATCATAAATTTTTATATATATATAAATGTTGCACACGACTAGGGATGGAAACGAACCAAACCGTTCGTGAGCTATTCGAAGCTCGATTCGATAAAAGCTCGTTTGAGCTCGTTTAATGAGGCTCGTTAAGATAAACAAACCAAACTCAAGTTTTACAGTATTCGGCTCGTTAGCTCGTGAACATGTTCGTTGGTAAGTTCATGAGTAATCTTTTAGATGAAAAAATAATAGTTTTGATATTTGATTTATTGATTTTGCATATTATTTATGAAATATATAGAAAAATCTATTAAATTTATTTATTATAATAAATTTACAAATTTTAATAAGAATAATATATTTTTCTTTAAATATATAATTTACTTTTTAATTAATTTAATGAAAATTTAAATGTATAATTTATATTTATTAAGCTTGTTTAGGCTCGATAAAGGCTTGAATAAGTTCGTGAGCCATGCATATATTCGTTAAATAAAGCTCGAGCTCGGCTCGATTATAAACGAACCAAGCTCAAGCTCGGCTCGATTATAAACGAACCAAGCTCAAACATTCAAGAGTTCGGCTCGGCTCGACTCGATTACATCCCTACACACAACTATACACATTTATATGAGCACCGATAACGTGACACGAGTTACATGTCCATAATCTTCTCATAAAGTGATTAATTTCATCGGAGAATATATAATTCATTTGTAATTTTCATAATCTATTTACGTCTATTTATAAGTTCGATCCACTAAATTGTCAAAATCAGGTTCTAGTCGAATAACTATCAATTTTCGACAATTTCAGCTCTTTTTTTTAAAAAAAAAACCAAAAATGTTATACGTCACTATACATGAGAACTCCACATCCACGTCGGAGAAATAACCAATTTTTTTTAAAAAATAAAGATAGTGAACTGCGACTCGTAAATTTATTTCACAACACATATCCGTGAGACGGGTCACCTTACCGATATTCACAATAAAAGTAATACTCTTAGCATAAAAAGTAATAATTTTTCATGGATGACCTAAATAAAAGATCTGTCTCACAAAATACGACCCGTGAGATGTGTGTTGTGAGTGAAAACCAATAAATCGTATTGTTGTTGACATTTGCAAAATGCGATATATTATCGACAAATTTCTAAGCAGATTTTTTTTTTATTTGTTAATATAATGTATATTTAATGAATAATAATTTTTGTTAATTATCTTCTAATATTTTCTTTTGAGTTTTTCTTGTTAGATTGCATTGGTTTTGAAGCCATGAATGTCACAGGTTCACATGTTGCGTATAATATATATTAATTTATGATTATTGATGCGATTAAGGAATAATAAATGACAAAATATTAAATTTGGTGCTTCCAAACTTCCAAGGGTTGCACGAATTAGTTATTCATTATCCAGAATTTCAAGGTGATTCAAACGTAAATTATGTTTTAATTCCATTCACGGAGGAATTACAAATCAATGTTTATTGCAAATTGAAGTTATTTTCTTTATTCTAGTATCTTGTCAGACGATCTCACAGATTTTTATATGTGAGACATGTTAACCATGCTCATATTTACAATAATAAGTCATATTTTTTGCATAAAAAATAATATTTTTCATGAATGACACAAATATGAGATATGTATCACAAAATTGACTCGTGAGAGTGTTTCACAAATTTTTTTGTTTTTGTTTTAAATTACATTGTTAAGAGACATTTATCTTATTTCCATATCATAGGTGTTGAAATTCCTTGTATATAAATCAATTATTCTGCCTAGTCATGCAATTATCATAGCATGTTTGAAAATTGTAATAGGTATGATATGTTTTACTTTAAATGTCAAAACTTATATTAAAAAATATTTAAAATATGAATTATATACATGTATTTTTTTGTTAAACTTAAAGAAAAATTCATCATTTTATTTCTATATATGTTTTTTTTTTGTGATTTTACTCTTCTATATTATCAAATTTCAGTATTAATCAAGTATATTTCAATTTTGACTATTTAATTAGTCAATTTACTCGGGAGATAAAATGTTGATGTGACATTATATAAACACATTGTTGAGGTGCAATAATTGGAGCGATGGAACTATGACGCTTGTACTACTGAGCGGTTTAAAAGATTTAAGTTCCACAATTACCAGAAGTTATAGCTTTTGATAAAGCGGCTAGAGCTCGGTCCTACAATTGATATCATAGTCAATGCTATGAGTTCAATTCCTATTGATTGCAATGACTGCAGTTATTGGGAGGGAGATAATTGATGTGCATTAATTGTCTCTATGAAGTAGAGCGATCGAACCATTGCACTTGACTGCTATATATGTAGTTTAAAAGATTTGAGTTGCACCATTACCACCAGCTATAGCTTTTGGTAAAGCGACAACCGTTCAGTTCTACGTACATTAACAGTTCAACATCATGTCAGAAAAAAGACTAGACTTCCAAAATAAAAATATTAGTGAATTAAGATTGAAATTTGACAACATAGATGATAAAAATCGTAAAACGACAAACATATGAAACCAAAAATGCAAATTTCTCTAACTGATCAAATCATTTATACCATCTATCACATGGGTCATGTTAATAATTTGAAGATCTAATCTCCATAAAGTATGGAGGGGAAAACTTTTACACAGATCATGATTACTCTTTAATTATTTATTAAAACCTCAACACCCAATTTTATCTGTGAATTGCATTTTCATATATAAAGTCATAAACTCATTCGAATGTAATTAGTCAAACTTAATTGCGTCTCGCAATTATATAACAACATTAATAATTCATCTTAATTAAATATTCAACAAGATAATTAATGGAGAAACCCTTACATTAACCATAATTAGTCTTTCTTGCTGACATAATGATTTTATAATTAATAATTGATTTTTTTTTAAAAAAAATCTTAAAAAATATATTCACATTTCAGGCCCCGCAGTCAATACTTTAAGATAAGTTCAACAAGTAACTCTGTAATTGTTGGGAAAATCTACCTATAAATTAAGGTCAATGCTTAGAAATTAACCAATGGGGACAACGAACCCCTCATCAAGACAATACAACGTTTGACTTGTCACAAGAACAAATCAGCCCTAATACCATTTTCCCTCCGGCGATGGGAGGACAACTTTGACCGACTTTTGCGAGTTTGTCGAACGATTCAACCACCCTACACGGCGGTGGGAGACGAAGTTTCGATGAAAAAAATTAGATCAACGTACGTAGTTAAATAGTACCTGTTAAAAAAAATTTAAATCAGCACGCCGTGATTTTTTAAGGTTCATTTGATCACTTTGTAAATGTGATAGCAATGCATATATTTCTGCATTAGACCTAATTCTAAGGGGCACCAAAATTTTTTTACATTTTGTTAAACATAATATTAGATCTTAATCGAGCTTCGAATCGGTAACCTGAAAATAAAGAAATGTTTTTTCATGTTAAAGCTAATGTAGCTAGACGTATCTCTAATCAACTAAGTTATAAGAAAGATTAAATATATTGATTTATATTACTAATCGATAAAAAAATACTTAAACATCTTGATTATGCAAACTTAACTAATACTTTTGGCCTCTTATGGCAAGACAAGTTTTTTAATTTTTTTTATTTATATTATGTTTTATATTTATAATTTGATTACGTCAGAATTATTTCGAATATTATAATTCATTGTCTTTTACAATTTTGTTTTGAAAAACTTTAATTAACTAGAAAAATCTGAAGGCACACTGTATTGTTTGTTGTGTCCAACTTTCGAAGTTCGACTCCTATGAAGAAATCCGCTCAAATACGAGCCTGATGAGGACGTGTTTACGTTAATCGACGATTAAGCAAGAAATTATTATACTAATTCATCACTGATATATCTAGTGGTATATATAAATGTATATATTTCTTTAATTACCATCATGATTTAATTATATATCTATTTTATTTATATAAATTGACATGTTGTCTTAAAGACTTAAACGTTGAAGTTGAATTCTTCAAGTTGTATTTTTAAAAGTGTGTACGAGTTTGACAGTGAATGGTAAAATATTTAAATTTGATTGACATTTTGTACAAGTGTGGTGGATGAAGCCATTTAGTTTGAATTTGCAAGTCAAATACTGCAGCCACCCTTTATAAAAAAACAAGATTATTGCTGTTCTTCTTCAGATCACATAAATTGGAAAAAGAAAAAACACGCACCGCGGTGCGATTAGAATGGAGACTTCTCTGCATAGTAAATCTCTTCTTGATCAGTTAACTATGGTGAAGGAAGAGGAGAACAAAGCAGTTTCCAGCAGTACTGATGATAAAAGTTTTCGAGACGATACCCTTCTTCATGATCAGGTACTTTTCGATGAATCTAAACCTTAAATCAGTGTGGTTTTGTTGTTGTTGTTGTTTTTCCTTGTGATCAGATTTGTTGGATGCATACAGATTCAAAAAAAGAGGGTTTTCAATTGTTTATTCGGTTGCGAATTAATCAGAATCGAGTTTGATGCATGAAATATATATATGTTTTTGCTTCTTTGATCTGTTACATATAGCAAATTGGAAATTTGGATGGAACAAATCTAAGGACAAGATATGTAATAATATATACATTTATATTTTTTTTGAAGTTAATTCAAAAAGATTTTGATTCAAGAGAGACACAGAAATTTAAAAGATGATGATATATATATGTAAGTTTTATTTATTATTTCATCTTACATATATGATATATCTACCATAAATTACGTGTATATATTAGGTTGGAGCTGGAAAAAGGGTTCAAAATGACGATGGATTAAAGACAGAATCACCGAATCTCATGAATTTAAATCATAGCAAGCAGGTAAGAAAGCAACTATATTATATATATATATATATATATATAACAATATGTATTCATACACAGATATATATAGAATCTATATATATTTACTTTGATGCTAAATTATATTTTTAAAGAACACATAACAGATTTACATAATGTATTTTTTTCGATTCGTTTCATAAATATTCGATAAAATTGCGGGAACTGATTATGATTATATCTTCTGATATTTCATGAAAGAAAATAATGTGAAGCCTGTGCGGTGATTAATTTCAAGAAAACTTGTGTTTAATGTGCCGAGTTCGACGTCGGACTTTTCGAGTCGTCGGCAAAGCTTAGCATCCAGGGGTAGACCACCAGTCATGCCAAATTTATAAACAATGATGTTTTCAAAAAAAAATACATGAATTATTAAGTTAAAACAGATAATTAAATTGATATTTACTATTTAATTTGACATCATTTAATCAAAATTTCCAAGTCAATTTATTTTATTTGAAACTTCCAGTATGCACCTTTGACCATTTAATAAATATCAGATGCAACTTGATAATTAATATTTAGACTTGGAGACTCTATTAATTATGATAGGAACTACTCGAAGCTGGCTTCTCATAAGACTATAATAATACTACATTTTCTTATATAATTTAAATTGATTTATTAAGTGGTTGGCTAGAAGTTTTTACAAATCATTTAAGAATGTTATTTTATTTATTTATTATTAGTATTTTTTTGGGTGTTTGATGAAATCTTTTGTCAATTGTGGAGGTTAATTAGGAAAAATCGCAAATTGTAATATATATTTGTCTTTTGCGATTTTAGTCTTATTTATCTGTATGTTATTAAATTTCAGTTTTAATCTATTATATTTATTTTTTTAACAATTTTAATCATTTATATGTGGTGCTGACGTGTCAAATGCAACGACGTTAATAATTTTATTGGCAAAACTAAACTTGCAAGATAATATAAAATTACAAAAAAATAAAGATAACTGCAGGACTAAAACTCTCATATTACTTAGTGAACCAAAAAGAAAAAAAGAAACCAAATATAAAAGAAGAAAAAAGCAAGTTTCCTAGCAATTTATACAAGGAAAATTTCGAGTTTCTAACGAAATATTAAACTATTGCAGGGTGAAACTAAAAAGGAGAGATCATCACCTGGTAAATCTGAATCAAGAACAGCTTCATTAGTCAAAAGTGAACAGGTTATAATATATATTGCTGCAGAATTCTTTAAGTATGTAATATCATATTTTCAGAATTGAGATCAGCAAAATATTAATTTGAAATTATGGTAGCAGATGGAGCAACTTCAGTTAGCCAAAGCTGAGATGGATGAAGTTATGGAAGAGAATCAACGGCTCCGAATGTACTTGGATCGAATTCTGAAGGATTACAAGACTTTACAGAACCAATACAAAGAAGCCATTGATCAGCAAGAGGCTAAAAAAAGTGCTAATGCAGATTCAATTGCAAGTAATGATCAGCTGGAAGAATCTGAATTTGTATTCCTTTCCCTGGGAAGAAGTTTGAGCGAAGCGACGAAAGATGGTCCCCGTAAAATGCCAATCAATGAAAGAATACACCAGGAGGATAGTGAAGGTGATAAAGAAGGACTGGCACTGGGACTGGAATGCAAGTTTGAAGTGCCTAAAACGTCATCACAGGTCGAATATCCTAGCCCTGAGAATAGCTTGGAGGAAGTGAGGAAAGAAACAGGTGACACTACGACGTGGTCGCCTAATAAGTCCATGAAGAACTCGAGATCAGATGGTGGAGATGATGAGCTTTTGCAGCAAAATCATGCTAAACGAGCTAGGGTTTCTGTTCGATTTAGATGCGACACGCCAACAGTAAGATTAAATTTGGTTTTTTCAGTTATATGTGTTGTGGATATATGAAATATATATTCGAATCGTGACATGTAGATGAATGATGGATGCCAATGGAGAAAATATGGACAAAAGATTTCGAAAGGGAACCCATGCCCGCGAGCATATTATCGTTGCACGGTTGCACAATCTTGTCCCGTGAGAAAACAGGTATATTAATGCAAGTTTGTCAAGTGATCTATATGTTGGTATTAGATGCAACATATTGAGATAATAATATGAAAATAAAGTATAAAATTAGATACCGAGATTTACGTAGAAAACCCCTGAAAACTCGAATGGATACTTTGAAGGTCAAATGATTCATTCAAGTGTAAACTCCCACACACCTCGTTTAATTCCACCTGCATCCACCTTTGCCGACAATATATCCTAGCTCCATGTCCTATCACAATGTGAGTTACTTGTTTATTCTAAGATTTATGACTGTAATTTTAAAATATACCATTTGTGTTCAACCTGAAGGTGCAAAGATGCGTCGAGGACATGTCCATCTTGACCACGACATACGAAGGAACACACAACCATCCCCTCCCTATCTCTGCAACTGCCATGGCTTCCACCACCTCAGCAGCAGTCTCCATGCTATTGTCCGGCTCGTCAACCTCGGGTTTAGGGTCAAGTTCTTCGTCCATCACCACCACCACTTCGACAGCGAATCTCAATGGACTAAACTTCTATCTCCCAAATAACTCGAGATCAAAACCCTTTTACCTTCCAAGTACATCGATCTCATCTTCCCCTTCATATCCAACCATCACCATCGATCTCACATCTCCATCGTCAACCTCATCGCCACATTTAAACCGAATAGCCAACAACATTCCTCCAAGATTCTCATCCACAAATCTAAATTTCAGCTCTTTGGAATCAAGCTCTCTACCAGTTTCTTGGAATAATGGAACACTTGGATATGGAAACCAGATCATTCAAACTACCCCAAACTCTTTGAGCTTTGGAACACAAAATAATGAAACCCTTTATCATTCATTCATGCAAAAGAATATTCGAAACCTTAATATTCAACAATCTGATCACGCACCAGACACCATTGCAGCTGCTACAAAAGCTCTTACATCCGACCCTAGTTTCCAATCTGCATTAGCAGCTGCACTTACTTCACTACTCGGTTCGGGTTTATCCGGCTCCAGCTCGTCAGGAAACCAAAATGGAAGTGAAAAATCTAGCCAGAATATCAAGAGCAGCGACTCTTTTCCGATTCTATCGAGCTATCCGACTACATCGAGTGTAAATAACTCGACGAGTTCCCAGCCTGGAAGTTTGAGATTTCTTTCGCCTTCGTTTCCATTCACACACTCTCAGAGTAAATCAAACTCTCCAGACAGGGATCACATTGTTTAGTTTGCATGCATGTGCTTCTCTCTTTTTTATTTTTTTGAAAAAAATCTTGTTCTATATAATTTTTGGGGAAAATTGCAATTTTAATTTGTACAATAATTATATGAATTTTGCAATTTCTGTCCTTTAATTGTTTTTAATTCTGGGAATATTATATGATGATTGACCTGTATATTTCGATCTTTTGTAGCCAAATATTCCTACATGAAATTTAAAGTAGAGCTAGTATAAATATTTTATTTGGGAATTTTATTTTATTTTTTTCACAAATACCTAACAGTCGGTCAAAATAAATTTTTTTCCCAAATAAACAAAAATGGGTCAACCGTATTGGTTGTGCAACACCTAAATTAAGTATAAAAAAAGTAGCATCATAAAGTATACATACATATATATATATGTGTGGAAAATTGCGTATTTTGTCATATATGTTTGTATTTCTATAATTTGGGTTTTTTGTTGTCAAATTTCAATCTTAGTCATATATATTAGTTTTTTTGGTAATTTATCATTTTTCCAAATGACGCTGATATGGCACTGACGTATGTAGTGACATATTAACACTACGATTTAAAAATGCAAAAAGTGTCAAAATAGAAGAAACATCACTAAGAAAAAAATTTGATAATATAGGAGATCGAAATCGCAAAAAACAAACATACATGACCAAAAATACGGTTTATCTCTCTCACACACATATATATATAAGTGATGTAAGATAAAGAAAAATATGACTGATGACTGTCATAAATTTGAATAATGTTACATTGTTTAATTTCAAATTTTCGTATTTATTTTATTTCACACACGCATACATACATATATATGACCAAATTTATTATTAATTATCGTACTTAGTTTTGACGCTGGCTCCGGCTTGTATAACTGGTAAAATTTATAAAATAATCTCGGTCAATTATTTAATTAAAATACACAGGAAGATGTCATTTTATTAATTAAATAATTGACCAAGATTTAAAAATAAAATACCCCATAATTAAGCGTAGATGTGAAAGGGATGCCACTATAGATGGACGTATATATATATATAAGTTGCATGCAATTCTTATATATATATACACATATATATTCAATGGCTGCAAATATTATTTTATTAATATTTTGTTCATTTATTGAATTTATTGGACGATTAAAACTAATTTTTTTTTAAAAAAACAATAATAAAGTACGAATTTTAATTTAAGTATAATATTGTTGTACTCGAATAATATCGTTGCCACAAAAACTCTTGTGAGACGGTCTCACGGATCAATTTCGTGTGTCGAATATCTTCTTTGGGTCATCCATGAAAAAATATTACTTTTTATGCTAATAGTATTACTTTTTATTGTGAATATCGGTAGAGTTGACCCGTCTCACAGATAAAAATTCGTGAGACCGTCTCACAAGAGATCTACTCTATCGTTGCTGAACAAATAAAACCAAAATGTAATATAAAAAGAGAGAATTTAGAATGAGACTATCATTGTTGTTGTTTTTTTATTTTTTATTTATCGATACTACTATTCAAGTTATTAATATTCGAGACATAGTTTTTAAAATGGGACCGATGGTTAAATCGGAAAACCATTTTTTGGTCCGAATTATTTAGTTAACCGGATTTTCTCTGACCCATAAAATATTCGAAAATACAAGTGGTTTTTTTTGTTTAAATCACTGATCCGATTACTAAAAAATCACTGGGTTATTTCCTATTAGAAAGTTTTTGAATTATTAAAAAATATGATTATTAAGTATTAAAAAAAATAAGAATAAATACATTAGTCTTTTCTCCAAAAATGAAAAAAGAAAAACGAATTAGCCTACACAACATTTTGATTCCTAGGGTTTTGAGCCGTCCAGACGCAAATAAAATTCATGAAATATTGTACGATGTTTCTTTCGATGATTTTCAATATTTCCTAAAATATTATTTGACCCTATTTATTAGATTCAAGTTTTATTTATGTTTTTCTTCACAATTTTAGTTTATATTATATGTTACGCTTCTCTTAAGCCATCAAATTTAATTGTTTCCGGAGGTATTCTGAATGAGTTTGGTATATTTCTTTATCTTCATGATTTATACATTTGTATATTTGATTAAAAATATTAATTATTATGGTATATTGGATTTAGAGGGTATATGGCTAAAATTATTTAAAACAATTTATAATATCTTAATAAAAAGATATAACAAAATCTTAATTTTAAATTTGATAAAAAAAACAAAGTGATAAAGTGGAGATTTAAGAATAAAGTAAAGTGGAGATTTAAGAAGGTTTACAATGATATTTTTTGGGAGAAGTGAAATATTAAAATAAGATATTTTTGAAAAAAATTCGGTAAAGTACGGTAACGATATCGAATTTTTTGGTACGGTAATGGTATGAAATTTGAAAATTTCGATATATACTGTAATACTGAAACATCGAAAAATATATAAAATTTTTAAAATATATAATATTTTAAAACAATAATTTATAAAATTTCAAAAATGTAAGATTTTTTCGATATAAAACGGTATATACCGATATCGTACCGAAATTTCTGTATACCGTACAATTTTGGTATAATCGGTATACTAGTTATATGTACCGAAATTTTATGTATACCGATTTTTGGTATACTGAAAATGTCGGTACGGTATCGGTATAAAATTTGTTTATACCGTAATTATCGATACGATATATAATTTTGGTACGATACGGTACGATATATCACCCCTAGAAACAATTTATAAAGTGTCAAACAACTTATTTTGATAGTTTATAAATTGTTTGCAAATTTTTTTACCAAACAAAATTATCATATATTATAAACTCTAAAACAACTTATTTGCTATTTTATTAACACACATAATTTTTTTTCCATATTTTCTTCATTGAATGCATTTTTATCAATGAATCAATAATTATCCCTGAGAATATTCTGTTAGGATCAAGTGCTTACCACTAGGTCCAAAGATATATTGTTAGTCAAAGATCAGCTTTATTTCTTTATATTCGTGACAGAGTAAAATGCACCTACTTGGGTGCTAATAGGTCGGGTTGTTAGACTCATGAGTTCGGGGAAGTGTGTGTGTGTCTGCTGGTGTTGTCTTATATCCTTAGAGATTAGTCTTATCATTTCCATATAGCGGACCCTGTCCCCAGCGGAGATACTATCACTCGTTAACGTTAAAGATTTGGGGTCACTTTTTTACGGCCTACCAAGCCAATCAGATCAAAGCGACACAACGTCAGCAGTTTGACGTATGAGAACTTCCCAAGAGATCAACCATTGCAGTATTATTCTCATTAATTGTTAGGATCAATCGCTTACCACTAGATCAAAAGCTATAACTGTTAGTCAAGGTGCAACTTTATTTCCTTATACTCATGACATCGACAATAATCACTTACATGGGTGCTAATGGGTCGGGTTGTTAGGTCAATAAGTCCAAAGAGGTCCGTGTTTATCTCCAGATGCTATCTCGTATCCTTAGCGATCGATCTTACCATTTCTCTATTGCCGACCATGTCCCCAGCATAGACAATATTACTCGTTAAGATCTGATTTCACTGTTTTATGGCCTACCTAGCCAACTAGATCAAGCGGCGCAATGTCAGTAGATTGACACATGAGAACTTCTCAAGATATCACTCATCCCAATACTACTCTCATTAATGCACACTTAACCTAACATATTCTAATTATATTATTTAAGATGTGAAATTTTGATTTTGCTGAATTTTTACATAACATATATATCAATACACGATTATTTTATATGCAATAAAATATTTAATTTTGTATTTGACTAGAATTTATAGGATGGTTAAACCACGGGTTAGCCTGAATTTCACCACATTTCAGATTCAACCACCCTATGGCGGAATGTCACTTTTTTCTACAAATGATTATTCAATATTATTAGATCATTTAACGTTTCATTCAAATTTTAAATAATATATTATAAATTTTTTTGAAAAATTTATTATCACATCATTCATCGTTTCATCTCACGAACCAAGCGAAAAAATTAACATATTTATTTTGTTATTATATTTAAAAATACATATATAAAACCAAGTTTTTGTCATATTTGGAAAGTGTTGTCTTTTCATTTTATTTTTAAAATTCAAATTTGAATTTGATATCTCTTGAAAATATGAACTATATTTAAGTGTCTGCATTGATTATATCATTTCATTAAATTTTAGTTATGATTTTGAGTTTTGTGTTACTTTTATATTTTTAATTCTAATTAATCTCCATCATATTAAATAAAAAATATATATTTTTATATATAATATTATGTTTTTCAAATTTTAAAAAGTCAGTCGTATTGAATTTTTAGCTTATTGATTGTTCGTAAATTGTTATTATTATTTACCTTAATTAGGGCTTTAATATAAATATTTTACAACATGTCTTCAAAAACTACTTAACAAATTTAATCAAAATTTATTCATCTAATAAATGACAACAATTTTGAATTTTTGAAAAATACTTATTTGTTGTTTAAAATTTCAAAAATAAAAATAATATATGATCTATTTAAATATTTTTTTCTATTCTTTTTATTAGTAACAGTTTCATTCACCCAAGACAAAGAAGACAATTTAACAATAGAAGATTGTTATCCTCATTTGTTATCTCAAATTACATAAATATTTTTTATATAATAATTCTTGTATAATATTTAAAATTTAAAATTTTAAATATCTTTATTATAATAAAACACTATTACTTACTAATTTTAATCATTAATTACATAAAATGACACTTTTTGGTATGATGAATAACATATCTACCACCTTCTCCTGTCAAAGAGGATGTCATTTTAGCCAGTGCATTTGCTTCAGTATTTTCTTCTCTCAGGATTTGTTCCGCATTCCAATTAGTAAAACTTTCCGATAGTTCTTGAGTGGCTTTTAAATACTCTTTTAATCTCCCATCTTGAACTTCATAAGAGCCTTTGACTTGCAGCTTCCCGGGCAGTTTTTATTCCGATCACTACCGACTCATACTCAGCTTCATTATTCAAGGCACATAAGTCCAATCTTACAGCAAGCTTTATTTTTTCTCCTGTGGCGAAACTAGAACGACTCTCATACTCCCCGAGCTCTATTGTCCATTTTACAAGCCTCCCCGAGATATCTGGATTGGTCATGATTCTCCCAGGGAGCTGTTGGTAAAGACAATGATAGGATAAGACAGGAAATATGGTTTCAATTTTCTTGCAGTTATGACCAATGCCAAGGGTATTTTTTCCAGTTCCGTATAACTCAATTCGGGGCCACGAGCTTATGATCAGTTCCATCTTATTGAATAAGATTGAGCTGACGGCGCATTCAGTGGCAGACAAATAGACCAGCAATTGTTATCCCTGCCCGGGTTTAATCAAGATAGACAACCCGACTAGATAACTTTTTAGATCTTGAAAGGCTTGCTCAGTTTTATCATCACATCCGAATATTTGTTCCTTTCTGAGTACCTGGAAGAAGGGATAACTTCGATGTGTCGATATTAATATGAAACGAGAAAAAGCTGCAATCCGGCCCGTCAGCTTTTGCACATCCTTGATGGTTTTAGGAGAGACCATTTCCAAAATAGCCTTCACCTTTTTTCGGATTAACTTCAATTCCCCTCCTGGTTACTATGAAGCCCAGAAACTTATCACTCTTGACTCCGAAAGTGCACTTTAGTGAATTTAACTTGACCTCTTATTTTCTGAGAGTTGAGAAAGTTTCTTCCAGATCTAAAATGAAACTTGCCTTCTCTTTGGATTTGACCAAGATGTCATCCACGTATACCTCAACATTCCTTTCGATTTGCTTTTCAAAAGTTTTGTCCATCAATTTTTGATAAGTAGCCCATGCATTCTTCAAAACAAACGGCATTACTGTATAAAAAAAAATGTTCCACCAAAGATTATAAAACTGACCTTGTTTGATGATATCCCTGGTAGGCATCCATGAAGCACATTAATTCATATCAAGACGTGGAATCGACCAGATGATCAATCCGGGGCAAAGGATAATAATCTTTGGGACAAGCTCTGTTCAGATATCTGAAATCCACACATATCCTCCATATACCGGTGGCTTTTTGGACTATAACTGTAACGTCCCGAGAATTTGAAGGTTCACGTAAACCACATGCATGTAAGTTGTTAAATTTCTTTGGTATTTTATTAAATTGTTTTGAAGTTTTAAATGCATTTTTATTTCGTTAATTTGTGTTTAAATATTTTTATGCATTTTATGCATAATTCATGCATGATAGAATTTAATTAATGAAATTTAAGGTTCATTCATTAAAAATTTTTAAGTTTCATTTCGCGCTCGAACGAGGAACGGAGATCG
Source organism: Primulina tabacum (assembly GCF_025594145.1). NCBI lineage: Eukaryota > Viridiplantae > Streptophyta > Magnoliopsida > Lamiales > Gesneriaceae > Primulina > Primulina tabacum. Next base: position 35,307,876 of record NC_134561.1, on the reverse strand, counting down.
GAGAATTTTCAGGAAAAATTATTTTATTACATGATTAATTTTTATTAACTAATATAAGGTGTTGTAAATGTATTTTTCAAGAAATGGGATTTTATTGTGTATTTTGACCCGCATTATTTTATTTTAACCGATACGCAAATTTTATCAAATCGGGAGAATTTTTGAGGGTTCGGCTAATATTTTCAAAATCTTTCCAACTCGAAATATTTTTCGGTGGTGTCTTTGGATTCAATGAGCCAACTTTTAAGCTCTTTGGACTTAAAACTTTTTTAATCTTTTAATTAAACCATTTAGAGCCATTAGCTATTTGATTAATAATTAATTAAATATTATAATTGCTACACCAATAATAGAACCAGCCGACACCCACCTCCTCATTCAGACATTTCTTCCTCGATTTTACAGCAGCCAACCATGGAGAAGCTTCGGTGGTCAATTGTTTTGCAAAGGGAAATTCATCCGGGTTCCCTTGTCTCGTTCTTGCACTTCAAATCACCAAGGCACGCCATGTACTTTTATTGCTGCATCATTCACGTTATATATATCTGATGTGTATGTATTATGCATGAATTATTCTCGATTTAACCGAGAGCATGGAGGATCTTCGGTTTTTGTTCATGGCATGCATTTCTTTTAATATTACTCACGTTTCTATGATTTCATGTGCAAGGGACTGTGGCTTTTAGTTGTTTAAGGGTCCTAGGATGAGTCTTGTTAGGATGGTTGATGGCCTGGAGTGGCAGCTAGGTTGCTGGAACTAGAAAAAAATACAGCCGCACGCAATTGAGGTTCATGTAGCGGCTGTAGGTGTTGGATCTTGTTGTTCAGCGTATGGCTGGTCCAGGGCTCTTGGATACGGTTTGGGGCATGTCTTAGGGTCCTAGGATGAGTCTTGGTGTGGTGGTTCATGAGCTGGTTGGCTGTAAAGAAGGCTGGAACTAAAACAATACAGCTGCACAGAATTGGGGTGCATGTAAGGGCTGTAGGTGTTTGATCTTATGGTTTCGGCTTGGGGCTGGGTTGGGGCTCTTGGCTATGATTTAGGCAGTCTCTAAGGGTCCTAGGATGAGCCTAATTAAGGTGGTTTGTGGCTTGGTTGGCTGGAGAAAGCTGTACAACCAGAAACATGAAAGCTGCACAATTTGAGACTCTTGTAGCTGCTGTCACGGTTCTGATTTTTTGGGGCTTAGGTGATGGTTCTGAGTTAAAAAGGGCTTAACCATGGTCTTAAGTTATGTCTAAGGGTCGAGTCTAGGGCCTGGTTCGGGTCTGGTTCGAGTCGGTTTAAGCATGAAGTAGTTAGAAGCATGCTAGGGTCATGGCTAGAGTTGGGTGATGGCTTGCTGGAATTTCCAGCAGCTGTTCAAGGTCTTATTCGAGTGTCTAAAGGTCTGGTTTTGAGGTTTTTAGGACCTTTTAGATGTTTTTAAGGTATGGTAAAAATTTGGGAAAGTTTTGGTTAAGTTGCGGTCCGATTCGAGTTAAAACGGAACCCCGGTCCAAGTTTTAAAACGAATCGATTAGGTTATAAAATGAGCTCGAGTTTACGTCTATGAATGCTTATAAATATGTTTTGGGATATTTTAAGGAGTTCGGTAAGCTTCGGGTAAATTTTAGACGTCTAGGGGTAAAACGATAATTTTTGGGTTTCCAGGGGCAATATAGTCATTTTGCACTCGAGATGAGATTTTGGTCCTGGCAGCGCCCTGAGCACAAATTCATGATATTTTAAATGTTCACAGCATCATGATTCACGATTTTTAAGATTTTATGAAAATACACGTTGCCTACTTGGTTTAAAGGAAAAATTACGCATATGCATATTTTTATTAAGTGGTGAATATGATAATGTTTTTGAAGGATGGGAGTTGGTTGTGACTGACGATGTATATGTATATGATGATATGATTGGAGATATCGTGAGGAAAAAGGCCCCAGAGGGAGCCCGTTTACGGGAGAAGGCCCCAGAGGGAGCTCGACGATCGTATTTCCATTGACATGATATGATGATATGATAGGCCAAGGCCCAGTTGACGGGTGAGAGTGTCGCTGGTGTCCCCGCCGCCCAGTACTGTGGTTATACGTAGATGAATCCATCGATAGAGCTGATACGAAAGTCACAACTAATGAACTGAATTCAATTAAAAAGAAAATGTATACGTATATGATGACATGAGATCACATGATTTAATACAATATGATTTTACACGACACATTTATGTATATGATGACATGTTTTGACACAATATGATTTTACACAACACGTTTATATTATGCTTTTAAGTTCATGAAAGGTATGTTGGCATTATGCTTTTAAGTTCATGAAAGATATGTTAAGTATGATATTTTTTACTGCTGTGTGATATGTATATGTACTTGTTATTCCTGGTACAGGCGTGTTGAGTCTTTAGACTCACTAGGCATGTGTGATGCAGGTGAGCTTAATGCTGAGGAGACTGAAGGTGCCGAACTCTTAGTAGGCAGATTTGGTGGGGTGACACGACCCGAGGACCACATGTTTTCCGCATTACGATTTATGAGATTGAGAGGAGATGAATATTTTCATACGTTGATGAATTTAAGAATTTTATACGTTTATGTTTACGTATGATTTTCGACGAGTTGGGTTATTTTAAACGGCGTTATTTTTACTGACAAATATTTAAGATCATTTTAAATGTAAATTTATAATCGAAAATGCTTCTAGAAAAAAAAAATTCCGTACTTTTAAAATCAGTAGACGTGACAAGAACACTTCTCGGACTTGGCTAGATTTCAGAAGCTCCCCCACTTGCTCTATTATTATCATGTCTTTTTCTGGTCCGAAATGTCTTTTCTTCTACACCATTAGCCGAGAGTTTGGGAGAGTATTTAGTTTGTGTTCAACTACACGGGCATCCCTATTAATTCCATAAGGGACCACATGAAGTATCCACATTCTGCTTTAAAAAAGTTATTAATTGAGCTCGGATGACTGATTCCAGGTCCCAGGCAACTTTGGTGCTTCTCCCAGGATTTCCAAGGATTAAGATAATTTCTTCATGCCCTCTCCCACTACCATCTGCATTTATTCTACTGAATGCACTTCTTCTCCTTTTCCTATTCTTTTTCCGTACTCATCCATTATTGCCCTATTCTTCTCCACTCCGACAGTCTCAATGTAACATTTGCGTGAGGAGGGTTGATTTGCTCGAACTTCCCCGACTCTACCTTTTACTGGGAACTTAATTTTCTGATGATAAGTGGAGACGATGGCCTTGAAAGCATTCATGACCAGTCTTCTCAGTATGACATTGTACGAAGAGGAGGTGCGTTGACCAACGTGAAATGGTCATAGTTGATTTCTCAATTCTCCAAATCTTATTGTCAAGGGGAGCACAATCTCCCCCGGAGTGAACTATATGACCTGCAAATCCAAACATATCAATTTCCACAGGGTCAAGTCTATAATCTTTTAAATCCATTTGGTCTAGTGATCCTTAGAATATGACATTAACGGAGCCGTCTGAGTCCACAAACACTCTCCTTATATCGTAAATTGCTATTTTGGCTTAGATAACCAAGGTGTCATTATGGGGTAAACTGACACCTTGTAAATCTCGGGGCCCGAAACTGATGATTGGTTCATCCTCTTTCCCCGAGCAACTTACATTGCAAGACTTCTTGCTGGCTACAAGCTTTCCGGTCTCGGTTGGAATCACTGTCAGTAGATCCTCTGGAGATCATTTTAATTACTCCCAAGGTACGAGATTTTCTCCAGATCTTCCTTTCTCGGCATCTTTCTGATGTGGTGGGTCTGGATTGACTCCCCACATAGGTTCAGAATTTGGGGTTCTAGTGGATGGTGCTAGCCCCGAATTTTTGGGTTCCCATGGGAGCCTCTTTGTTTTCTTTGTTGCCGGATTAACTCCGACGTGATCTGACCGAGGACGATTCTTTCTCAATTTCTTGCTTGCTGCTGTCATGATAACGTTGTCGATGGAATGTACAAAACTTTGAGGCTGATCTCTGGTCCTGGGAAGGGTGGTGAGAGCTGGTTATCTTCTCTTCACGAAGGCGCATTTGCTTGGTCCTTTGAATTTTTAAGGGAGCGTAATTAGAGAAACGCCCCAAGGGATTCTCCCTTCGGACCCGTTCTTTTGTCCTCCCCACTGATTGTTTTTTTTATTTTTTAACAGTCTCTCTCTTATGCTTCTGGGCTTCCTCCATATTGATATATTTTTCTTCCCGAGACAATAGATATTCAAAATCTCTTGGTAATTTCTTCATCAGAGATCGGAAGAAGTTTCCCTCCTGGAGCCCTTGTGTGAACACCATGGTCTTAGTCTCCAGGGCACAAGAGAGTACTTTTAATGCTGCTTTGTTAATTGATGTATGCACTCATCAATGTTTCATCCCTGCTCTGATTAACTTCGAACAAACTAAAAACAATTTTCTTTTATTTTTTGCTGCTGCTGAAGTTATATAAAAAGGCGCTTTTAAAGTCCTCAAAGTTTTGTATGCTCCGTAGTTCTAGTTTATCAAACCACCGTTGGGCCGAATCCACCAACGTGGTTAAGAATGTCTTGCATTCTCAAAACGGGCCAAATTTTCTTCAGGGTCTTAGTTCCCATCATACTCCCTGATTTTTGCTGACTTAAAGTGAGTTGGTACTGCCTCATTGATTATACGGGTAGAGAAAGGACATCCTCTTGGTCGAGCTTGAAGAGTTGGACATGGCTCAGTTTTTCCTTCCAGTTTTTTCATTTTGTCTTAAATCTTCCAGCTTCTCAGCCATTGTGAGGGATTTGGAACATTCCTCACCATTTTTTTGTCATGAGGAAGAGATTCTCCCCGAGACACTTCCTCACGAGGTGTCCGACTGCTGCTGGGTGGTAGTTTTTCTACCATAGCCTTTTGGACAGCTACAGCTATCCACATAGTCAATTGTTCAAGGTTGATCATTAAAGTTTGTTGTAGTGGATTTCCTTGAGGAACCTCTGAATCTGAGGGCTCCCTTCTGGAATTGTCCTTCCGAGCTGACTTTCGCTTGAAAACCATATCTTTGTCTTACATTTGATTTCTCACAGACGATGCCAATGATGAAGATCGGTGAATTGGATCCGAGTGCGGTGGAAAATCACACTATGTCAGGTGGGTTTTTGTAGTCAAAACGTTGGAGTTTGAGCAGGGGAATGCCTGGGCTATATGAATCTGCAGACTTAAACACAAAGAGCATTAAGGGGCGCTAGAAGATTCTCGACGCGACCACTATGACGCTCAAGTCAGTTAAGTATTTGATGTGTATATAAAACTTTTATGCAAGAAATGTGAATGAATTATAAATGTCAAACAAACCTGACAAATAGACCAGCAGGTCTTCACCTCGAACTGGATAGTTAAGGATGGGGCAACTGATTCAAGTATGCTTTCAATTCCTTGAACGCTTCTTCACTCTGTTCATTCCACTCAAAATTCTTGGTTTTGTGGAGCACCTTAAAGAAAGATAAACCACTATCAGCTGAACGAAGGTAGCTATTCTCCCGGTCAGCCTTTGGACTTTTCGAAGATTGCGGGGAAAATTCTCAAGGTTAGCCTCAATCCCCCTTTTTGTCACCATATAGCTCAAGAATTTCCCAGTCTGCACTCTCAAGGTACATTTGCTTGGATTTAGCTTAAGTCTGTAGTCACAAAATGTGAAACGTTTGCTCCAGGACAACTATAAAGTGCTCGGACGCCTTGGTTTTGATCAGGATATCTTCCATATATACTTCAATGTTTTTCCCGATCTGCTCCTTAAACACCCAATCCATGAGCCTTTATTAGGTAGCCTCAATGTTTTTAAGGCCGAACAACATAACAACATAGTAGTAAGTTCATGTGGATGTGTCAAAACTTACCTTGCTCTGATCTTCCTTGGCAAAAGGGATTTGATGGTATTTGTGGTAGGTATCCAAAAGAACCCAACAACTCATGGACGGTGGTAGAATCGACCAATTAGGTCTATCCCGTGCAAGGGATAGCAGTCTTTAGGACATGCTTTGCTTAGAACGCGGAAGTCAACACACATCCGCCACTTTCCCGAAGATTTAGGCACTAGAACTACATTTGACAACCAGGTCGGGAAATATACTTCCTGAATGTGTCCGGCCTTCACCAGCTCTTCTACTTGTTCCTGAAAAATTGCTCTCTTTTTCGGGCTAAAGTGACGTTTCTTCTGAATGACTAGTTCTAATTCCTTTGAGACATTCAACTTATGTTCCATCACTTCTCTCCGGACACTGTTGAGGTCGAGCCACTGACCAGGCAAAGACATCTTTGTTTTCTGTAAGCATTTGATCAACTGACTCCTCAGAGGTTCTTCCAATGTTTTGGCTATTTAACTGTCTCCGATGGTCACTCCTCTTCGGAAGTTACTTGGGTGTTGTCTTCGATTAGCTTCAAATAGTCACATCCCCGGGACTGAGGTCGAGATCTTAGTGACTTTATGTTCTACCCGTACTTCTTCTATGTAACTTGATTTTCTGATGCCACTGCCGTAAAAGAGGTCATATTTGGTCGACCTAGGATGTCATTATAGGCAGACGGGGCGTCAAAAAACTTCTTCGTGTGGGCTTCCCCAAGTCTAAGAGTCATGTGTATAATGCCTAAATGTTGAATATAGTGTCCCGTAAATCCAAATAATGAAGTGAGTACTGGTTCCACATCATACTCTCCCAAATCCATTTGATCCATTGTTTCATTGAAGATCATGTTTACCGAGCTCCCCCAATCCACGAATATTCCGGCTACTTCATAATTAGCCATCTGGCTCGGATGACCAGAGCCTGGTTGCGTGGATCTGATAATCCCAGCAAGTCCTTTGGTCCGAATGATATGAGAGGCCCCACCCGAGATCTTCCCACAACGATTTCCATATTTGTTAGCTTTTTGCTACTCATCTTTCTCGCTCGGTAGTAGTCCTTGTCAGTAGGAGGACGCTGTCTCTGGTTATAACCCAGAATGATTTTTCTCCTGGGAGGGGTGTTGTTCTCTTTGAGGCTAGATTCTTCTTCTCCTATCACTGAGTTCGGCCCTCTCCGTGTCAGGATGTATTTCATTTCTATATATTGTGGGATTATTCTCTCTATCTCATGATCTAAATGTTTACATTCGTCGTTTGTATTCTTGTAAGCCTCCGAGGCCCTTGGTCACTTTCCCGAGGTCTGTGTATAAGGTGCTTGTTATCGCATATTTGGAAGGCTGAGGTTATAACTTTAAGTGGGGTATATGTAGCAAACTGGCCCAAGGGATCCGGATGAGTGGATAGATCTGAACGAGGAGCCGAGCTGATAGCCATGGATTTTCTAGGTCTGTTGGTTGGATCCTTCCGCTGATGAGATCGGGCGAGCCGGACTTCTTCAAGAATAACGTACTTCTCAACCTGGGCCAATAGTTCATCGTAAGTATTTGCTAGCTTTTATTAATGATTTCAGAAAATCCTCCATAGTGAGCCCCTGAACGGATGCACTTATCAATAGGTCGTTGGACATGGCAGATGTCACTTCAATTACCACAGCACTGAACCATTGTATGTATTCTCGTAAGCTTTCATACTTCTCCAAATTCCTAAAAAGTCTTGATTTCATCTGGCTGAAGCAGGTTGAACCACCACTGGGCCGATCCTATAAGAGTTGTAAGGAAGACTCGACACTTGATGGGGTCTAGGTACTGGTGGAGAAGTGCAGCATTTTCGAACCACGATTGGTGGTTTTCTAGGGCCATTGGTTGGATCCTTTCGCTGATGAGCTCAGGCGAGATGGACTTCTTCAAGAATAACATATTTGTCTATCCAGGCCTGTAGTTCATCATAAGTATTTGCTGGCTTTTAGTAATGATTTCAGAAAATCCTCCATAGTGAGTCCCTGAACGAATGCACTTATCAATAGGTCAAACATGGCAGATGTCACTTCAATGACCACAACACTAAACTATTGTATGTATGCTCGTAAGCTCTCGTGCTCCTACAAAATCCTGAAAAAGTCTTGACGCCACCTGGCCGAAGCTGGCTGAGCCACTGCTGGGCCAATCCTATTAGAGTTGTAAGGAAGAATCGACACTTGATGGGGTCCACGTTCTGTGGAGGAGTGAAAATTTTTGAATTGTGATCGGTGGTCCTTGGGTGCTGTTGGTTGGATCTTTCCTGCTGATCAGCACGGGCGAGCTAAACTTTTTCAAGAATAACGTACTTGTCTGTCCCGGCATGTAGTTCATCATAAATATTTGCTGGCTTTTTATTAATGATATATGGAAATCCTCCATAGTGAGCCCTGAATGAATGCATTTATCAATAGGTCGGACGTTGAGCATATGGTATTTCAATGACGATAGCTCTGAAACATTGTATGTATGCTCATAAGATCTCGTGCTCCTGCAAAATCCAGAGAAGTCTTGATGTCACGGGGAACGAAGCAGGTTGAACCACTAATGGGCCAATCCTATTAGAGTTGTAAAGAAAACGCGACACTTAGATGGGTCCGGGTACTGGTGGAGGAGTATAACATTTTTGAACCACGATCAGTGGTCCTCTAGGGCTGTTAGTTGGATCCTTCCGAAGATAAGCTCGGGCGAGCCGGACTTCTTCAGAAATAACGTACGTCTCAGTTCGGGCCGGTAGTTCATCATAAGTATTTTTTTGCTTTTTATTAATAATTTCATGAAATCCTCCATTGAGAGCCCCTGAACGAAAGCACTTATCAATCGATCGGACTTGGCAGATGTGTTGGAAACTAAATTCCGGCGTTTGACAAAATATGAACCAACTGATCGAGTAAATTGAACTCAGCAACTGGACTTAACAACTGAAATCAGCTGATCTAATAAAGAAGACTGATCAGTTGATATATTCAGCCGTATGCTAAGCACCCTTCAACTGAACATGTCTCGGGAAAGAACATTCAACCGTCAAGAGACATAGAAGATTGCAACGCCGCACTTCAATCAATACAGCTTAGAAAAACGCATTTCGGTGAAAGCAATTAAGACGCCGCATCACAATAAATGAAGCAAACAATGTCCAAGGAATAATCAAGTAGAAATCAACGGATACAAAGATTCAAATTCATCTCAAGTTACCGTTGGAGAAAAGAAGCTTATAAATATGACAGAAGAACAGCTGAAAAAAAAGGGGAGTCAACACTATTCAAAAGCTTGCTGTCACTCTGTCAAAATCTTAGCTCACTCTTACTTGATATATTCGTAGCAGTTAAGGCTACAATTTTAGCTCACTAGCAAGTTGTAATAATCGTTGAAATTCGATAGTGCTAAGATCAGTTACGCACTGAGAACATTCTGTTAAACTAAGAGTTTCAGTTTTTGGCAGTGTTAAGTCCAAACTGAAGTGGATCAGTACAATTCTTGTATTTGATCAAAGTCTTTTAGTGGATATCCTATCCTTGAGATAGAAGGGGTGACGTAGGAGTAATTAAATTCTCCGAACATCCAGAAACAACCCTTGCCTACTTTATTTCAGTTTCGTATTCTATCTTTCAGTCAGTTATTTTCCGCAACTACTTTACTTTAACTGATTGTCATTGACCAACAAGATTCCGAGAATCAGTTTGTCACCAAACTGAACTCAAAATTAGAAAAGACCAGTTTTAACTGTGAGTGTTTATTCAACCCCCTTCTAAACACTCTTGATACGTTAATCGATCCTATCAAGTGGTATCAGAGCGGTTGAATCTTGTTCTTGAATACTTTTGATATAAAAACTTGCCAGCATGACTTCATTCAACAAAATTCCCATGTTCTCCAGAGAAGAATTTGATGATTGAAAAATCAGAATGTAGGCTCATTTGGCTGCACAAGATGATGACATGTGGTATGTCATAACTGATGGACCCATGAAGATTCTAAAAACAAATACAGCAGTTGCCATTACAGAAGGAGCACCACAAAGAATAGAAAAGCCCAGAGATGAATGGACAACTGAAGATAAAAGAAAAGCAAATCTTGATAATGTGGCTAAAGACATTCTGTACAAAACGCTGGACAAAGTAACTTTCAGCAAAACAAAAATGTGTAAGACAACCAAAGAAATTTGGGAAAAGCTGATCCAGCTGTGTGAAGTAAATGATCAAAACAAAGAAAATAAACTTTCTGTTGCAGTGCAAAAGTTTGATAACATCAAAATGAAAGCAGGAGAATCGATGCAAGATTATGATGAAAGAGTAAGCAGTATCATCAATGAGCTAAATGCACTTGGAAAAGTGCATACCAACAAAGAGATTGCACTGAAGGTAATAAGAGGTCTTCCCAAGGAATGGGATGTCAAGACCATGGCAATGAGGGAGTCCAAAGATCTGAACCAAATCGAACTTCATGATCCGTTTGCTGATTTAAAGGCCTATGAATTTGAGCTGCAGACCAGAGAAGGAAAACCATCTACTTCTGCAGCCACAACTGCTCTAGCTGCTGTCAGAACTGAACCAATCAGTTCAGTCGAAAAATATGCTGATCAGTTGAATAATGATGCTATGTCATTGTTCATCAAAAAATTTGGAAGGTTCATGAGAAAGAATCAAGGGAACTTCCAGAAGCCATACCAAAGGAACAATTCCAAAGATGAACCAAATGCCTGCTATAACTGTGGCAAATCAGGTCACTTCATTGCTGATTGTCCTAAATCCAAGAAGGACAGTCAAGGCTCAACTGATAGAAGAAAGAAATCATATGAACGAAAAAGAAGACCCAAGGAAGATAAGAAGGTCTTCAGAAAGAAACATGAGGTACTCTTAGCTGAAGAAAACAAATCTAAATGGGCAGAAACTGACAGCGAAGAGTCGGAACCAGAAAGCTCATGCAGTTCTAGTGATGATGAGGAAGTAAAGTGCTTGATGGCTAATGATGCAGCAGAAGAATCATCTAGCCAATAGGTATTTGATTTCAGCTCAACTGATTTCACACGAGAAGAACTCATTCTAACACTACATGACATGGTAAATGAATATCAAAAGCTTGCATCATCATTTGAAGAAATCAAAGCAAAGCAAACTGATCCCACAGACAATAAAACCAAAACTGATGAATCAGTCGATGGGTTGAGTCTAAAAAGGGAAATTGCTGAGTTAAAAGCAGAAAGAAACAAAAATCAGCCATTAATACAGAAGTTGATGCTTGAAAACTCAAAACAAACTGAGCTTATTCAGTCTTGGAACAAATAATCTACTGCACTAAATGAGATGCAGATTTCACAAAAACCAGTTTCTGATAAAACTGGTTTAAGGTTCAACACTCAAGGATAAATGTATCTAAATGATACTCAACCAAAGCTAACAATAGACAAAGGGAAATACATTCACTTTGTCAAATCAGCAGTGGTACAAGAACAAATTGAGCCCAGTAAACTGATTGAGCAACCTACTGAGAATATGAATAAGGCTAGAAGATATGAGATTGGTTATAGTCAAAAATTCTCAACTGATTCACAAAGTCAGTCATCATAGAGATTTTACAAAAACTATTCGAATGGCTATTCCAATTACTATAACTGCAAGCCAGTTCAGAAGAGATATAGACTGAACAATCAGTTGAATAAAGCTAAAACACATATTGTATCATCCGTACACTACACAAGCACACAAAAGCCGAGAAAAACCATTTGGAATACAGCTACTGGAAAGTCTGTTAGACTAATCCAAGTATGGGTTCCTAAAGGACTAATCAGTTTAGGACCCAAATAGATATGGGTACCAAATTATATTATGTGTGTGACTGCAGGTAACAGGTACAAACAAGAACTCAATATGGTATTTGGACAGTGGATGTTCGCGACATATGACAGGAGATGCAAGTGTGCTATCTCAACTGATCAAATACAGTGGTCCAAATATCAGTTTTGGGGACAATTCCAAAGGTAGAACTGTGGGTAAGGGTAAGCTTATCCATGGTAACTTTACTTTTAAAGATGTTCTATTAGTAGAAAACTTGAAGTATAACTTGATCAGCATCAGTCAGTTATGCGACAGTGGATTCTCAGTACATTTTGACAAAAACTCATGTTCAGTCAAAACTTCAACTGATGAAATCATACTAACTGGCAAACGTTGTGGAAACACATATAAAATCAGTTGGAATGATCAAACTTATGCACCAGTTTGTTTTATTGCTTCCAAATCATCTAAAAACTGGTTGTGGCATAAGATACTAAACCATTTAAACTTTAAAACCATTGCCTATCTGAGTAAACATGAACTTGTAACTGGTTTGCCCAAAATAGACTTTTCAAAAGAAAAACTTTGCTCAGCATGTCAGTATAGTAAACAAGTACGATCTTCTTTTAAAAACAAGGGTTGTAAATCTTTTTCCCGATGCTTAGAACTGTTGCACATGGATCTCTTTGGTCCTATACCAGTCATCAGCTTAGGGGGAATGGAATACACCTTGGTAGTCGTAGATGATTTTTCAAGATTTACTTGGGTTATTTTTCTCAAATCTAAAGACCATACTGCTTCACAACTGATAAAGCTCTTCAAAAGACTTTTAAATGAAAAATCAGTTTGAATTGATCGAATCAGATCAGATCGAGGAACTGAATTCATCAATCAAACTCTTTCAAATTTTCTAGAGAATGCTGGAATTAAGCATGAGCTCTCAGCAGCCAGAACTCCTCAGCAAAATGGTGTAGCTGAGAGAAGAAATCGGACCCTTAAAGAAGCTGCTAGAACAATGCTTGCTGATTCTGGTATTTCTCAAAGGTTTTGGGCAGAGGCAGTAAACACTGCGTGTTATACTCAGAACAGATCAATGATTAATAAGAATCATATGAAAACACCATATGAGATCTGCCATGGAAGAAAAAGTATAATTACTTATTTCAAAATATTCGGCTGCAGATGTTTTATCCTTGATAATGGTAAAAATTATTTAAAAGCGTTTGATGCTAAATCTGCAGAGGGAATATTTCTTGGATACACTTCAGTTAGTATAGCTTATAGAGTCTTCAACAAGAAAACCCTAAATGTTGAAGAATCAGCTCATGTTGATTTCGATGAAACTGAACTAACTGACAAGCCAACTGATCAAGTTGAGCTAGTTGATCGATTTACAGATATCAGATTGGAAGATGATGACAAAAATGAATGTCATAATAATCAAAACATATTTCAAACACCTGAACCAGAAGTACTGGATAAATCAGATGCACATGAAGTCGTTGCTAATGATCAGTTGATAGAGCATAATGATAACATTCAAATACCAGTTGACGAAGCGCCAACTGAGACTGAAAACTGTATTCAGTTACCGACTGAAGAAATTGCTGATACAACAAATACTGAGTACAGATGGAGAAAATCACATCCACCTGAGCTGGTAATAGGAAATCCATCTGATCCAGTAAGAACTCGCAATCAAATGCTAAATTTATTTATCTATTCAGCTTTTGTCTCACAACTAGAACCAAAGAAAACTGATGAAGCTCTTGCTGATCCTAACTGGGTAAATGCAATGCAAGAAGAGCTAAATCAGTTCACTTATAACAATGTCTGGAACTTAGTTCCAAGACCAATTTCAAAAACTATTATAGGGACAAAATGGGTATACAGAAATAAACTGAACGATGATGGTTCAGTTGTGCGCAATAAAGCGAGACTGGTAGCACAAGGATATAGGCAAGAGGAAGGAATTGATTACGATGAAACATATGCACCAGTTGCAAGACTGGAGGCAATCAGAATATTCCTTGCCTATGCTTCATTCAAGAACTTCAAAGTCTATCAAATGGATGTAAAAAGTGCATTCCTAAATGGCCAGCTACAAGAGAAAGTATATGTTGAACAACCCCCAGGTTTTGTAAATCACAACTTTCCTGATCATGTATATCATTTGAACAAAGCATTATATGGTCTTAAACAAGCTCCCAGAGCTTGGTACGAAACTCTCTCAAAATTTCTAACTGATCATGATTTTTCTATTGGATCAATTGATAAAACATTGTTAAAATTTACTAAGAATAATCACATTTTATTAGTTCAAATTTATGTTGATGATATCATATTTGGGTCAACAAACCCCAAATTATGCAAAAAGTTTGCTAAGCTGATGCAGGATAAGTTTGAAATGAGCATGATGGGTGAACTGACATTCTTTCTTGGACTGCAATTGAAGCAACTGGAGACTGGCATATTCATCAGTCAGACTAAATATACAAAGGAGCTGCTGAAGAAATTTGGCATGGAATCATGTTCAGCTGCAAATACTCCCATGAGCTCATCAGTAAAATTGGACACTGGTCAAGGGGGAATATCAGTTGAGGCGACATTATATCGAGGTTTAATAGGGTCATTGTTATACCTAACTGTCAGTCGCCCTGATATTGTATTTGCTGTGTGTTTGTGTGCTAGATTTCAAGCAAATCTTAAGCGATCACATTTCTCAGCTGCTAAAAGAATTTTGAAATATCTTAAGGGTACACAAAATGTTGGGTTATGGTATTCTAAAGACTCTACTTTCAATTTAGTTGGATATTCGGATGCAGATTATGCAGGATGTAAGCTTGATCGTAAAAGTACAAGTGGATCTTGTCAGTTTCTAGGAGACAGGCTGATCTCTTGGTTCAGCAAGAAGCAGACATCTATAGCTACCTCAACAACTGAAGCAGAATACCTTGCTGCTGGTAGTTGCTGTGCACAACTGATCTGAATTCAGCAACAACTGAGAGATTATGGAGTAATTACAAATAATTCGCCCATATTTTGTGACAATACGAGTACAATTGCCATCACCTATAATGCAGTTCTTCACTCAAGGACAAAGCATATAGATGTCAGACACCACTTCATTAGAGATCATGCTTTGAAGAAGGACATTAGACTGGAGTATATATCAACTGAGCAACAAGCAGCTGACATCTTCACCAAACCATTACCCGAGACTAAGTTTTCTTACTTTCGCAATATTCTTGGTTTAATTGATCTGTCTTAAAATTATTACTAATGTTGCTTTACTAATAGAATTATCTGCAGAAAATAAGAACACAACAAATTGAAAATAATACTTTATTAAGAATACCATCGATCCCAGTTTACAGAAGATATCATAGAACCAACTGAATCCTGCTATTCTCTAATCCAATTATTCAACTCATAAATTTGGATTCTAGAAAATGACCTAGTTGTAGAAATCTTCTCAACCACATGACATTCCTTCCATAACATTGCTTCTAACAGACATTTGTCATCAATCAGATCTGTAACATGCCTAACATCAAAACGATCAATGTATTTTCTTGCTGTTGCTGCTTGAGCACGAGTAGGAACAGCACCACTACTACTTTCCCTCTGCAAATCATGAATCTTGAACCATGTTGACATCACTTTCATCAAGACATATTCTTCCATTGTCTTCTTCAATTCTTCTAAATAAGGACTTAATTGCTCATTAACTTGAATATGCGAACTACTGCATGCATCAGGGTTACTTGAATCCGACATATTGAACTGTTATTGTCTCACATTCTATCATCTTATTTATAGACAGATGAAATTTAAATGTTGAAGAAACTGAAGAGACTCAAATCAACCGAAGCGTCTTTCTCATTTACCGAGGCTTCTTAACTATCAGTTGTTTATTATCAACTGATATCAGTTTGACATTTATTACTTAACGCTTAACCAGTCATCAGTTCATCTGTTTATGATCGTAATTCATATATAATAACTAATGAAACTTATTATTTGCAGGAAAAAGAAAAACAAAGTTAAGCCAAAATAAATGTTTCATTCAACCATAAATATTTGCTTGGATTACATCATTATATTTCTCTTCTACAACAATTATCCACATCTTCAACCAAGCAGATAAAGGTCCAGTAGATGTCTTGGAAAAGCTGTGAGAACCAGCTATGCGCCTAAGGATCTTCAGCTCCTTTCGAAGCATCAGCTGATAGATATGACCATCTGTGAAGATATCCACCCACACAGCTATGTGCAAGTGCTCCCGCACTTTTCTCAACTCTGCCATCAGCTCGGGAGTGGTAGCCTTGCCAGTATTATACAGGAACTCAAGCTTCTGAAGCTTCTCCCAGTAGTGAAGACTCTCATAGAAGACTTCATCTTCTATCACAGCCTTCCTAGTCTCCAAAGAAAATGGCTAAGCACTCGAGCTACTAGCATCTGCCATTCTTTTTACTTTGAATATGTTTTTCAATATGACTGAAACTAACCATGTCACTTCTACTTATAGCCAAGAGTCATGGAAGATGAAGGGTCGTCAACGTTTCAACAAACGATAATCTTTCTGACCTTTAAATTTATTTTATATCATCGCTTCAATTATTTTATGCATCGATTAAGGGGGAATATCAGTTTTGAAGAGGTTAACTGAGAAGACAATTGTTTGTGAACTCTCAACTGAAATGAATCAGTTTCCCAACTGATCGTTCAGCTGGATATTTTACAAATCTTCTCACATAAGTTAACAAATTTAAAACTTATTATATTCCAAATCAACTGACGTGACTGCAGATTCATAACGTGGCCTATTTTAAACCGTTCATTTTTTTCACAAACGCCCACAACACACGTACACATAGTTTTACTCAAAATTTTTAATGGACTGACACGTGTCCCGAATTTGAACAGTCACGAACAACTGTACTAAGCCCGCTTCAATTCAGTTTTCTTCTTACGCATACAATCGGTTTCTAATAGCATACTAATTCCAGAGCTTATCGTTTACGAATTTCAAAACATTTTATCTGTCGAAATGGCGAATCAAATCCCAGCTTATATGTTGAACGCTATGGCCATTGATTTTGACTCAGTTTTATCAGTTCAAGAAGCTGATGTTAAGAACGTTTTTCTGAAGATTAAATCTGCTAGTCTCAGAATGTTTTTGGGACAATCTTCGCAGGAAATATACCCCAAGGAAGTAAATGAATTCTATATGAAGGGGTTTGTCACTGCTGATGGAAGCATCTCTGTAACTGTCAATAATCAGCTGTTGATCCTATCTGAAGAAACCCTCGGAGAAATTTTCTCTTTGCCAACTGATGGGTACGTCAACGTCTCTGAAATCAAAACATCTGACATTGAGGAAATACAATCTTTGCTATCTGCTGATGGACGGAAAATCAAAGTTTCCGATCCAAAGAAAGAGCTGAAACCAGAAATACAGTTATTAGCCAACATTGTGGCGAAGGGCATATTGGCTAAGGCCGGATCTTATGCTGCCCTTACACTTGAGAAATTCCAGGTGATGACCATCATCATGGGAGAAAAGAAAGCCAACTGGAGACATATTATTTTCAATACTCTGAAGAATATGCTTCAATCAACCAAACAGTCAAGAGGCTTTGCCATCCCAATCAGTTATCTTTTGAGACTAAAGGGATTGGTAGCTGGCAATGCTGGAACATCATCAAAGTTCAAAGTCTTCACCGCTAAAAACATCTTGCCGCCAAAAACCAAACAGGAGATTGGATCGCAATCACCTACTCCAAAATCAGCTAAGAAGGCCAAAACTTTGGCACAACTGAAAACTGCAAAACGAAAACTGATTCTCAGTGAATCAGATTCGGAGAAAACTCCTTCTCCTAAGCTTGTCAAGAGACCGAGGACGCAAAGAACTAAACCAATAACAGCGGTGGAAGTCATCCCAACTGAGAAAATTACTCAATCAGCTGTCCAACAGCTTATTCAGGCTATCCCTTTGCAGGTAGTCCCAACTGATGATTCAGTTACTAAAGAAAAGGCACCCGCTAAGGTAAGAGCTCCTTTGACTCATGTAAATCGACCTACCATTTTGCCTCGGGCCAGATCTAAAGGTGTTATATTGAGGGAACCAGTGGAAACCACTCACTCTGGTTTGGATATTCCTCATATTCTCACAACTGAAAAAGGAAAGGGCAAGCTAGTTGAAGAACCAAGGCCATCTAATACCATCCAAACTCAAATTGACCTGATTTGGGAACAGGTCAATACATTTGCCACTTCGAAATTAAAATCTTTTGATAATTGGAAAAGTTTTAGGACTGAGATTTTTGCCAAAGAGTTGAAGCACAAATCCCAACTGAAAAAGTTTATTAAACTTGAAGCAATTGTGCTGAAAATAGTCAAAGCTGCTACTATTGGCCAGGCATTGGAAAGGCAAAAATATTTCTTTGATCAAATTCGAGCCAAAAAGCTGACTAGAATGGTTGCAAATCTGAAATCCAACTACAATCCCACAGGTCCAACTGCATATAATGATAGAGATGTGATCACCTAACTGGACATAGATCTCAGTGGTCTACAAGGTGAAATCAGATTTTGGGAACATGATTAGGAATTGGTTCTTCCTGACAAATCCTCCAATTCAAATGCAGAAAAAGATTCATCCTCCTCCCAACAGAACGAGCCATCTCCAAAACCGGCTGCTGAAGAGCCAGTTCAGGATATGCCTCAATCTTCTCAAGTTGAACATCAGTTGTATTCTGAAACTGAACTATCTTTTGCAAACATTGATGAAATCATTCAGGCTGTAGCTCTGGAAGCTCAGCTAGAAGAAATACATTCTGAATCAGTTGCTCCTTCAACTGAACAACCAGAACAAGAAGT
This sequence comes from Primulina tabacum, assembly GCF_025594145.1. Taxonomy (NCBI): domain Eukaryota; kingdom Viridiplantae; phylum Streptophyta; class Magnoliopsida; order Lamiales; family Gesneriaceae; genus Primulina; species Primulina tabacum. The sequence goes on along the minus strand of NC_134561.1, from coordinate 35,289,319 downwards.
TCAGATACCATCTGAAGAAGTAGTTAAACCACTTGCTGCTGAAGAGCCAGTCCCAGATTCAATGCAAGAACAACAAGAAGCACCAGTTCAGCCAGAAATCTCTGCTGAACAAGTCACTCAAACTAATGAACTAGAAAAATCTCCAGGTCAAGCAGTTGCTGAAAATGTGGTGAGTCGATTGCTCATTCAAACAAAGGAGCCAGAACCAAGTTCAGTAAACTCTCAACAAGAGGCATCAGTGGAAACTGACCAAGCGTTATCTGTTGATCAAAATCCACTTTCACCACCTCAAATTCACGAAGAAATTGCTGCAACAGACATTCTAGCACAGACTGTTTCTGAAACGATATTATCTGATATGACCATGGTGGTCTTTGATCAAGTCTCACATGAACCAAGAACATCTAATCAGTCACCTCCTCTTCAATCCACAGAAATGGATCTTATTCTTGAAGAAATCCAGAATATGCAGCACAATATGCAGCAGATGATTACTGAAATCAAGAAAATTCAATCCGCACAATTGTCTCATACTGTCAAATTGGATTCTTCAATTGAATCTGATTCAGCAAAACTGAAAGACATTCAAGCAAACATGGATTCTCTTACCCGAACTGTACTTGAGATGAAGAATAACAGAGGTCTAGCTCAAAGTATCTATACAACTCAGGATATAATCAGTCAACGAGTTGAGCGATTGGAAACTTCTGTTTCTAATAAAATGGAATTGCTGCAGACTTGTTTACAAACTGCTGTCTCAAGTATCTCCGCAGATATCAAAATTCTTTCCACTGACGTTCGAAAATTATCTGAGAAGATGGATTTGTTTGACAAAAAGGGGGAAGAAATCAAAGATCAAAGAGCATCTCGAGAAACAGCAGAAGCAGTTAATCAGATTATTAGATTCAGCTGTTATTAAATCAAGATCTTTTTCAGTTCAAGAAATTCAATCTCTTATTTTATCTACAATGAGCTCAGATGTTCAATAATTATTTACTTAGTTTTGTCAAACACCATAAAGGGGGAAATTGTTGGAAACTAAATTCCGACGTTTGACAAAATATGAACCAACTGAAAATACGAACCAACTGATCGAGTAAACTGAAATCAGCAACTGGACTTAACAACTGAAATGAGCAACTGGACTTAACAACTGAAATCAGCTGATCTAATAAAGAAGACTGATCAGTTGGAAACTGATCAGTTGATATATTCAGCCGTATGCTAAGCACCCTTCAACTGAACATGTCTCGGGAAAGAACATTCAACCGTCAAGAGACATAGAAGATTGCAACGCCGCACTTCAATCAATACAGCTTAGAAAAACGCATTTCGGCGAAAGCAATTAAGACGTCGCATCACAATAAATGAAGCAAACAATGTCCAAGAAATAATCAAGTAGAAATCAACGGATACAAAGATTCAAATTCATCTCAAGTTACCGTTGGAGAAAAGAAGCTTATAAATATGACAGAAGAACAGCTAAAAAAAAGGGGAGTCAACATTATTCAAAAGCTTGTTGTCACTCTGTCAAAATCTTAGCTCACTCTTACTTGATATATTCATAGCAGTTAAGGCTACAATTTGAGCTCACTAGCAAGTTGTAATAATCGTTGAAATTCGATAGTGCTAAGATCAGTTACGCACTGAGAACATTCTGTTAAACTAAGAGTTTCAGTTTTTGGCAGTGTTAAGTCCAAACTGAAGTGGGTCAGTACAATTCTTGTATTTGATCAAAGTCTTTTAGTGGATATCCTATCGTTGAGATAGAAGGGGTGACGTAGGAGTAATTAAATTATCCGAACATCCAGAAACAACCCTTGCCTACTTTATTTCAGTTTCGTATTCTATTTTTCAGTCAGTTATTTTTCGTAACTACTTTAGTTTAATTGATTGTTATTGACCAACAAGATTCCGAGAATCAGTTTGTCACCAAACTGAACTCAAAATTAGAAAAGACCAGTTTTAACTGTGAGTGTTTATTCAACCCCCCCTTCTAAATACTCTTGATACGTTAATCGATCCTATCAAGATGACACTTCAATAACTAGCTTGTAAGCTCTCGTGCTCCTGCAAAATACTAAAAAGTCTTGATGTCACCGGGCTGAAGCAGGTTGAACCACTTCTGGGCCATCCTATTAGAGTTGTGAGGAAGACTTGTCACTTGATGGGGTCCGGGTACTGGTGGAGGAGTGCAACATTTTCGAACCATGATCGGTGGTCCTATGAGGCTGTTTGTTGGATCCTTCTGCTGATGAGCTAGGGCGAGCTGAACTTCTTCAAAAATAATGTATTTTTCTGTCCGGACCTATAGTTCATCATAAGCATTTGATGGCTTTTTATTAATGATTTCAGGAAATCCTCCATAGTGAGCCTTGAACGAATGTAGTTATCATTAGGTTGGACGTGGCAGATGGCGTTTCATTGACCACCGCATTGAACCGTTGTATGTATGCTTGTAAGATTTCGTGCCCCTGCAAAATACTGAAAGTCTTGATGTCACCGAGCCGAATCAGGTTTAATAATTGCTGGGCTGATCCTATTAGATATTTATGGAAGACTCCACACTTCATGGGGTCCGGGTACTGGTGGAGGAGTGCAACATTTCCGAACCATGATCGGTGGTATTATGAGGCTGTTTGTAGGATCCTTCCGTTGATGAGCTGGGGCGAGATGGACTTCTTCAAGATTAACGTACTTTACTGTCTGGGCATATAGTGGCATATAGTTCATCATAATTATTTGTTGACTTTTATTAATGATTTCAGGAAATCCTCCATAGTGGCTCTGAACGAATGCACTTATAAATAGGTCGGACGTGGCAGATAGCAATTTAATGACCATGGTGCTGAACTGTTGTATGTAGTCTCGTAAGCTCTCGTGCTTCTGTAGAATCTTGAAAAAGACTTAATGTCACCGAGCCGAAGCAGGTTGAACCACTGCTGGGCCAATCCTCTTAGAGTTGTAAGGAAGACTCGACACTTGATGGGGTAGGAGTACGGGTGGAGGAATGAAAAATTTTTGAACTGTGATTGGCGGTCCTTGGAGCAGTTGGTTGGATCTTTGTACTGATGAGCTCAGTCGAGCTGGAATCTACAAGAATACCGAACTTGTCTGTCCGAGATTGTAGTTCATCATAAATATTTGCTGGTTTTTTATTAATGATTTCACAAAATCCTCCATAGTGAGCCTTGAACGAATGCACTTATCAAAAGGTCTGACGTGGCAAGATTGCACTTATCAAAATCCAGAAAAGTCTTGATGTCACAAGGCCGAATCATGTTGAACCACTACTGGGCCAATCCTATTAGAGTAGTAAGGCAGACTCGACAATGGATGAGGTCCGGGTACTGGTCGAGGAGTGCAACATTTTTGAACCGCGATCAGTGGTCCTCTGAGGCAGTTGGTTGGATCCTTCCGCTGATGAGCTCGGGCGAGCCGGACTTCTTCAAGAATAACGTACTTGTCTATCTGGGCATGTAGTTCATCATAAGTATATGCTGACTTTTTATTAATGATTTCAGAAAATCCTTCATAGTGAGCCCTGAATACGTGCACTTTACAATAGGTCGGACGTGGCAGATGGCACTTCAATGACCACAGCGCTGAACCGTTGTATGTATGCTCGTTAGCACTCGTGCTCCTGCAAAATCCTGAAAAGTCTTGTTGTCACCGGGCCGAAGCAAGTCGAACAACTGCTGGCCTGATCATATTAGAATTGTACGGAAGACTCGACATTTGATGGGGTCCGGGTAATGGTGGAGGAGTTCAACATTTTCGTACCGTGATTGGTGGTTCTCTGGGCTGTTGGTTGGATCTTTCTGCTGATGAGCTCGGGCAAGATAGACTTTTTCAAGTATAACGTACTTGTCAGTTTGGGTCTGTAGTTCATCATAAGTATTTGCTGGCTTTTTATTAATGATTTCATGAAATCCTCAATAGTGAGTCCCTGAATGAAAGCACTTATAAATAGGTCTGACGTGGCAGATGACACTTCAATGACCACAATGTTGAATCGTTGTATGTATGCTCGTAAGCTATCATGCTCCTACAAAATCTTGAAAAGTCACTGCTGTGCTGATCCTATTAGAGTTATAAGGAAGACTCGACACTTGACATGGTTCAGGTACAGGTGAAGTGCAACATTTTCGAACCGCGATCGGCGGTCCTCTGGGGCTGTTAGTTGGATCCTTCCGCTGATGAGCTCGAGCGAGCTGGACTTTTTCAAGAATAACGTACTTGTTTGTCCGGCCATGTAGTCAGCATAAATATATGCTGACTTTTTATTAATGATTTCAGGAAATCCTGAATAGTGAGCTTGGAACAAATGCAATTATCAATAAGTCGGACGTGGCAGATGGCACTTCAATGACCACAACGCTGAATGTTTGTATGTATGCTCGTTAGCACTCATGCTCAGGCAAAATACAGAAAATCTTGATGTCACCGGGCCGAAGCAAGTTGAACCATTGCAGGCCTGATCATATTAGAGTTGTAAGGAAGATTTGACACTTGATGTTGTCCGGGTACTGTGGAGGAGTGCAACATTTTTGAACCGCGAACGGTAGTCCTCTGGGGCCGTTGGTTGGATCGTTCCGTTGATGAGCTCGGGGGAGCTGGACTTCTTGAAGAATAACGTACTTGTCAGTCCGGGCCTATAGTTCATCATAAGTATTTGTTGGCTTTTATTAATGATTTAATGAAATCCTCAATAGCGAGCCCCTGAACAAAAACACTTATCAATTGGTATGACGCGACATATGGTATTTCAATGACCACAACATTGAACCATTGTATGCATGCTTTTGTAGGCTCTCGTTCTCTTCCAAAATCCTGAAATGTCTTGATGTCACCTGGGCCGAAGCAGGTTGAACCACTACTAGGCCATTCCTATTAGAGTTGTAAGGCAGACTCGTCACTTGATGGGATCCGGGTATTGGACGAGGAGTGCAACATTTTCGAACCGCGATTGTGGTCCTTTAGGGCTGTTGGTTGGATCCTTTCGCTGATGAGCTCGGGCGAGTTGGACTTCTTCAAGAATAACGTACTTGTCTGTTCGGGCATGTAGTTCATCATAAGTATATGCTGGCTTTTATTAATGATTTCAGGAAATCCTCCATAGTGAGCCCTGAATGAATACACTTATCATCGTAAGATCACATGCTCGAAGAAGGTTGAACCACTTTTGTGCTGATCCTATTAGAATTGTAAGGAAGACTCGACACTCGGCACTAATAGTTCATCATAAGTACATGCTGGCTTTTTATTAATGATTTCAGAAAATCCTCCATATTGAGCCCTGAACGAATGTAGTTATCAATAGGTCGGACGTGGCAGATGGCACATCATGACCCCAACGCTGAACTGTTGTATGTATACTCGTAAGCTCACGTGCTCCAGCAAAATATTGAAAAGTCTTGATGTCACCTGGCCGAAGCAGGTTGAACCACTGCTATGCTGATCCTATTAGAGTTGTAAGGAAGACTCGACACTTGACGGGGTCCGGGTACTGGTGGAGGAGAGCAAAATTTTCGAACCACGATTGGTGGTCCTCTCGGGCTGTTGGTTGTATCCTTCCGCTGATGAGCTCGGGCGAGCTGGACTTCTTCAAGAATAACGTACTTGTTTGTTCAGGCATGCAGTTCATCATAAATATATGCTGGCTTTTTATTAATGATTTGAGGAAATTCTCCATAGTGAGCCCAGAACGAATGCACTTATAAATAGGTCGGATGTGGCAGATGGCACTTCTGGACCGAAGCCCTGAACCGTTGTATGTATGTTCGTATGCTCACGTGCTCTTGCAAAATACTAAAAAGTTTTGATGTTACCGGGCCGAAGCAGGTTGAACCATTGTTGTGCTGATCTACACTTGACGAGATCCGTGTACCGGTGGAGGAGTACAACATTTTTGAACCGCGATCGGTGGTTCTATGGGGTTGATTGTTGGATCGTTCCACTGATGAGCTCGATCGAGATGAACTTCTTCAAAAATAACATACTTGTCAGTCTAGGCATGTAGTTCATCATAAGTATTTGCGGCTTTTTATTAATGATTTCAGGAAATCACCAAAAGGGAGCCACTGAACAAATGTACTTAATAATAGGTCGGACGTGGCGGAAGGCACCTTAATGACCACGGTGCTAAACCCGTTGTATATGCTCGTAAGCTCTCGTGCTCCTACAAAATCATAAAAAGTTTTGATGTCATCGGGCCGAAGCAGGTTGAATCACTGCTGGGCCTGTCCTATTGGAGTTTTAAGGAAGACTCAACACTTGATGGGGTCTGGGTACTGGTGGAGGAGTGCATCAATTTGGAACCGCGATCGGTGTTCCTCTAGGGTTGTTTGTTGGATCCTTCCGCTGATGAGCTCGAGAGAGTTGGAATTCTTCAAGAATAATGTACGTGTCTGTCCGGACATGTAGTTAATCACAAGTATATGCTAGAATTTTTATTTATAATTTCTGGAAATGCTCGATAGTAATCCCTAAACGAATGCACTTATCAATAGATCGGACATGGCAGATGGCACTTCATGACCATATTGCTGAACCGTCGTATGTATGCTCGTAAGCTCATGTGCTCCTGCAAAATACTGAAAAGTCTTGATGTCATCAGGGCCGAAGTTGGTTGAACCACTGTTGTGCTGATCCTATTAGAGTTGTAAGGAAGACTCGACACTTGAATGGGTCCCGGTACTCGTGGAAGAGTGCAACTTTTTCGAACCGCGATCGGTGGATCCTTCCACTGATGAGCTCGAGCGAGCTGGACTTCTTCAATAATAACGTACTTGTCATTCCGGGCATGTAGTATATCATAAGTATTTGCTGGCTTTTTATTAATGATTTCAAGAAATCCTCAAAATTGAATCCCTGAATGAATGCACTTATCAATAGGTCGGACGTGGAAGATGACACTTCAACACAGTGCTAAATCGTTGTATGTATGCTCGTAAGCTCTCGTGCTCCTGCAAATCCGGAAAAATCTTGATGTCATCGGGCCGAAGTAGGTGTAATCACTGAACCTCTGGGGCAGTTGATTGGATCCTTTCTCTGATGAGCTCGCAGGACTTCTTCAAGAATAACGTACTTGTCTGTCCGGGCATGTAGTTCATCATATGTATATGCTGGCTTTTCATCATAAGTATATGCTGGCTTCACGACCACAGCGCTGAACGGTTGATTGTATGCTCGTAAGCTCACGCGCTCCTGCAAAATACAAAAAGTCTTAATTTCACCAGGCCGAAGCAGGTTTAACCACTCCTGTGCTGATCCTATTAGAGTTGTAAGGAAGACTCGACACTTGATGGGGTCTAGGGGCTGGTGGAGGAGTGCAAAATGGTTCGAACCGCGATCGGCGGTATTCTGGGGCTGTTGATTGGATCCTTCTCCTGATGAGCTCGTGCGAGCTGGACATCTTCAAGAATAACATACTTGTCCATCCGGGCATGTAGTTCATCAAAAACATATGTTGGCTTTTATTAATGATTTCAGGAAATCCTCCATAGTGAGCCCTGAACAAATACACTTATCAATAGGTCGATCGTGGCCAATGGCACTTCACGACCACCATTCTGAATCGTTGTTTGTATGCTCGTAAGCTCATGTGCTCCTGCAAAATACTGAAAAGTCTTGATGTAACCGGGCCAAGGCTGGTTGAACCACTGTTGTGCTGATCCTGTTATAGTTGTAAGGAAGACTCGATACTTGATAGGGTCTGGGTACTGGTGGAGGAGTGCAATATTTTCGAACCGCAATCGGTGGTCCTGTGGGGCTGTTGGTTGGATCCTTCCGTTGATGAGCTTGTGCGAGCTGGACTTCTTTTAGAATAACGTACTTGTCAGTCCGGGCCTGTAGTTCATCATAAGTATTTACTGGCTTTTTATAATAATTTCCAGAAATCCTCAAAAGTGAGTCTATCTATAGGTCGAACGTGGCAGATGACACTACACGACCACAACGCTGAACCGTTGTATGTACGCTCGTATGCTCACGTGCTCTTGCAAAATACTGAAAAGTTTTGATGTCACCGGGCCGAAGCAGGTTGAACCACTGATGTCTGATCCTATTAGAGTTGTAAGGAAGACTCTATACTTGACGAGGTTCGTGTACTGGTGGAGGAGTGCAACATTTTCGAACCGCGATGGGTGGTCCTATGGGGTTGATTGTTGGATCCTTCCACTGAAGAGCTCGAGCGAGATGGACTTCTTCAAAAATAACGTACTTGTCAGTCTGGGCATGTAGTTCATCATAAATATATGTTGGATTCTTATTAAGGATTTCAGAAAATCCTCCATAGTAAGCCCTGAACGAATACACTTATCGATAGGTCGGTCATGGCAGATGGCACTTCACGACCACATCACTGAACCGTTGTATGTATGCTCTTAAACTCATGTGCTCCTGCAAAATACTGAAAATTCTTGTTGTCACCGGGCCGAAGCTGGTTGAACCACTGTTGTTCTGATCCTGTTAGAGTTGTAAGAAAGACTCAACACTTGACAGGGTCCGGGTACTTGTGGAGGAGTGCAACATTTTTGAACCGCAATCGGTGGTCCTCTGGGGCTGTTGGTTGGATCTTTCTGCTGATGAGCTCGTGCGAGCTTGACTTCTTCCAGAATAACGTACTTGTTAGTCCGGGCCTGTAGTTCATCATAAGTATTTACTGGCTTTTTATAACGATTTCCGGAAATCATCAAAAGTGAGTCTATCAGTAGGTCGAACGTGGCAGATGGCACTCCACGACCACAGCGTTGAACCGTTATATGTATGCTCGTATGCTCACGTGCTCTTGAAAATTACTGAAAAGTTTTGATGTCACCGGGCCGAAGCAGGTTGAACCACTGCTGTGCTGGTCCTATTAGAGTTGTAAGAAAGACTCTACACTTGACGAGGTCCGTGTACTGGGTGTAGGAGTGCAACATTTTCGAACCGCGATAGGTGGTCCCTATGGGGTTGAATGTTGGATCCTTTCAATGATGAGCTCGAGCGAGATGGACTTCTTCTAAAATAACGTACTCGTCAGTCTGGGCATGTAGTTCATCATAAATATATGTTGGATTTTTATTAATTATTTCAGAAAATCTTCCATAGTGATCCCTGAACGAATACACTTATCATTAGGTCGGTCGTGGTAGATGGCACTTCAAGACCACATCGCTGAACCGTTGTATGTTTGCTCTTAAGCTCATGTGCTCCTGCAAAATACTGAAAATTCTTGTTGTCACCGGGCCGAAGCTGGTTGAACCACTGTTGTTCTGATCCTGTTAGAGTTGTAAGAAAGACTCAACACTTGACAGGGTCCGGGTACTGGTGGAGGAGTGCAACATTTTTTAACCGCAATCGGTGGTCCTCTGGGGCTTTTTGTTGGATTCCTGCGCTGATGAGCTCGAGCGAGCTGGAATTATTCAATAATAACGTATTTGTCAGTCCGGGCCTGTAGTTCATCATAAATATCTGTTGGCTTTTTATTAATGATTTAAGAAAATCCTCCATAGTGAGCCCTGAACGAATACACTTATCAATAGGTCGGTCGTGACAGATGGCACTTCACGACCACATCGCTGAACCGTTGTATGTATGCTCTTAAGCTCATGTGCTCCTGCAAAATACTGTAAAGTCTTGATGTCACCGGGCCGAAGCTGGTTGAACTACTGTTGTGCTGATCCTATTAGTGTTGTAAGGAAGACTCAAAACTTGACAGGGTCTGGGAACTTGTGGAGGAGTGCAACATTTTCGAACCGCGATCGGTGGTCTTGTGGGGCTGTTGGTTGGATCCTTCTGCTGATGAGCTCGTGCGAGCTTGACTTCTTCCAGAATAATGTACTTGTCAGTCCGGGCCTGTTAGTTCATCATAAGTATTTACTGGCTTTTTATAATAATTTCCAGAAATCCTCAAAAGTGAGTTTATCAATAGGTCGAACGTGGCAGATGACACTACACGACCACAGCGCTGAACCGTTGTATGTATGCGCTCGTATGCTCACGTGCTCTTGAAAATTACTGAAAAGTTTTGATGTCACCGGGCCGAAGCAGGTTGAACCACTGTTGTGCTGATCCTCTTAGAGTTGTAAGAAAGACTCGACACTTGACAGGGTCCGGGTACTGGTGGAGGAGTGCAACATTTTTTAACCACGATCGGTGGTCCTCTAGGGCTGTTTGTTAGATACTTGCGCTGATGAGCTCGAGCGAGCAGGAATTATTCAATAATAACGTACTTGTCAGTCTGGGCCTGTAGTTCATCATAAATATATGTTGGCTTTTTATTAGTGATTTCATAAAATCCTCCACATGCTGAACCGTTGTATGTATGCTCTTAAGCTCATGTGCTCCTGCAAAATACAGAAAAATTCTTGATGTCACCGGGCCGAAGCTTGTTGAACTACTGTTGTGCTGATCCTATTAGTGTTGTAAGAAAAACTCGAAACTTGACTGGTTCTGGGAACTTGTGGAGGAGTGCAACATTTTCGAATCGCAATCGGTGGTCATGTGGGGCTGTTGGTTGGATCCTTCCGCTGATGAGCTCGTGCGAGCTGGACTTCATAAAAAATAACGTACTTGTTAATACGGGCCTGTAGTTCATCATATGTACTTACTGGCTTTTTATAATGATTTCCGGAAATCATAAATAGTGAGTCTACCAATAGGTCAAACGTGGCAGATGGCACTCCACGACCACAGCGCTGAATCGTTGTATGTATGCTCGCATGCTCACGTGCTCTTGCAAAATACTGAAAAGTTTTGATGTCACCGGGGCCGAAGCAGGTTGAACCACTGTTGTGCTGATCCTATTAGAGTTGTAAGGAAAACTCTACACTTGACGAGGTCCGTGTACTGGTGGAGGAGTGCAACATTTTCGAACCGCGATCAGGTGATCCTATGGGGATGATTGTTGGATCCTTCCACTGATGAGCTTGAGTGAGATGGACTTCTTCAAAAATAACGTATTTGTTAGTCTGGCATGTAGATCATCATAAATATATGTTGGCTTTTTATTAATGATTTTAGAAAATCCTCCATAGTGATCACTGAACGAATACACTTATCAATAGGTCGGTCGTGGCAGATGGCACTTCACGACCACATCGCTGAACCGTTGTATGTAGGCTCTTAAGCTCATGTGCTTCTGCAAAATACTGAAAAGTTTTGATGTCACCGGGCCGAAGCTGGTTGAACCACTGTTGTGCTGATCCTCTTAGAGTTGTAAGAAAGACTCGACACTTGACAGGGTCCGGGTACTGGTGGAGGAGTGCAACATTTTTTAACCACGATCGCTGGTCCTCTAGGGCTGTTTGTTAGATACTTGCGCTGATGAGCTCGAGCGAGCAGGAATTATTCAATAATAACGTACTTGTCAGTCCGGGCCTGTAGTTCATCATAAATATATGTTGGCTTTTTATTAGTGATTTCAGAAAATCCTCCACATGCTGAACCGTTGTATGTATGCTCTTAAGCTCATGTGCTCCTGCAAAATACAGAAAAAGTCTTGATGTCACCGGGCCGAAGCTTGTTGAACTACTGTTGTGCTGATCCTATTAGTGTTGTAAGAAAAACTCGAAACTTGACTGGGTCTGGGAACTTATGGAGGAGTGCAACATTTTCGAATCGCGATCGGTGGTCCTGTGGGGCTGTTGGTTGGATCCTTCCGCTGATGAGCTCGTGCGAGCTGGACTTCATAAAAAATAACGTACTTGTTAGTCCGGGCCTGTAGTTCATCATATGTATTTACTGGCTTTTTATAATGATTTCCGGAAATCATAAATAGTGAGTCTACCAATAGGTCAAACGTGGTAGATGGCACTCCACGACAACAGCGCTGAACCGTTGTATGTATGCTCTTAAGCTCATGTGCTACTGCAAAATACTGAAAAGTCTTGATGTCACAGGACCAAAGCTTGTTGAACTACTGTTGTGCTGATCCTATTAGTGTTGTAAGAAAAACTCGAACTTGACTGGGTCTGGGAACTTATGGAGGAGTGCAACATTTTCGAATCGCGATCGGTGGTCCTGTGGGGCTGTTGGTTGGATCCTTCCGCTGATGAGCTCGTGCGAGCTGGACTTCATAAAAAATAACGTACTTGTTAGTCCGGGCCTGTAGTTCATCATATGTATTTACTGGCTTTTTATAATGATTTCCGGAAATCATAAATAGTGAGTCTACCAATAGGTCAAACGTGGTAGATGGCACTCCACGACCACAGCGCTGAACCGTTGTATGTATGCTCTTAAGCTCATGTGCTACTGCAAAATACTGAAAAGTCTTGATGTCACTGGGCCAAAGCTTGTTGAACTACTGTTGTGCTGATCCTATTAGTGTTGTAAGGAAGACTCGAAACTTGACAGGGTCTGGGAACTTGTGGAGGAGTGCAACATTTTCGAACCGTGATAGGTGGTCCTATGGGGCTGTTGGTTGGATCCTTCCGCTGATGAGCTCGTGCGATGCTGGACTTCATAAAAAATAACGTACTTGTTAGTCCGGGCCTGTAGTTCATCATATGTACTTACTGGCTTTTTATAATGATTTCCGGAAATCATAAATAGTGAGTCTACCAATAGGTCGAACGTGGCAGATGGCACTCCACGACCACAGCGCTGAATCGTTGTATGTATGCTCGCATGCTCACGTGCTCTTGCAAAATACAGAAAAGTTTCGATGTCACCGGGCCGAAGCAGGTTGAACCACTGCTGTGCTGATCCTATTAGAGTTGTAAGGAAGACTCTACACTTGACGAGGTCCGTGTACTGGTGGAGGAGTGCAACATTTTCGAACCGCGATCGGTGGTCCTATGGGCATGATTGTTGGATCCTTCCACTGATGAGCTTGAGTGAGATGGACTTCTTCAAAAATAACGTATTTGTTAGTCTGGCATGTAGATCATCATAAATATATGTTGGCTTTTTATTAATGATTTTAGAAAATCCTCCATAGTGATCCCTGAACGAATACACTTATCAATAGGTCGGTCGTGGCAGATGGCACTTCACGACCACATCGCTGAACCGTTGTATGTAGGCTCTTAAGCTCATGTGCTTCTGCAAAATACTGAAAAGTTTTGATGTAACCGGGCCAAGGCTGGTTGAACCACTGTTGTGCTGATCCTCTTAGAGTTGTAAGAAAGACTCGACACTTGACAGGGTCCGGGTACTGGTGTAGGAGTGCAACATTTTTGAATCGCAATCGGTGGTCCTCTTGGGCTGTTTGTTGGATCCTTCCGCTGATGAGCTCGAGCAAGCTGGAATTATTCAATAATAACGTACTTGTCAGTCCGGGCCTGTAGTTCATCATAAATATATGCTGGCTTTTTATTAATGATTTCAGAAAATCCTCCATAGTGAGCCCTGAACAAATACACTTATCAATAGGTCGGTCGTAACAGATGGCACTTCACGACCACATGCTGAACCGTTGTATGTATGCTCTTAAGCTCATGCGCTCCTGTAAAATACAGAAAAGTCTTGATGTCACTGGGCCGAAGCTGGTTGAACTACTGTTGTGCTGATACTATTAGTGTTGTAAGGAAGACTCGAAACTTGACAGGGTCTGGGAACTTGTGGAGGAGTGCAACATTTTCGAACCGTGATAGGTGGTCCTAGTGGGGCTGTTGGTTGGATCCTTCTGCTGATGAGCTCGTGCGAGCTAGACTTCATAAAAAATAACGTACTTGTTAGTCCGGGCCTGTAGTTCATCATATGTACTTACTGGCTTTTTATAATGATTTCCGGAAATCATAAATAGTGAGTCTACCAATAGGTCGAACGTGGCAGATGGCACTCCACGACCACAAGCGCTGAATCGTTGTATGTATGCTCGTATGCTCACGTGCTCTTGCAAAATACCGAAAAGTTTTGATGTCACCGGGCCGAAGCAGGTTGAACCACTGCTGTGCTGATCCTATTATAGTTGTAAGGAAGACTCTACACTTGACGAGGTTCGTGTACTGGTGGAGAAGCGCAACATTTTCGAACCACGATCGGTGGTCCTATGGGGTTGATTGTTGGATCCTTCCACTGAAGAGCTTGAGCGAGATGGACTTCTTCAAAAATAACGTACTTGTAAGTCTGGGCATGTAGTTCATCATAAATATATGTTGGCTTTTTATTAATGATTTCAGAAAATCCTCCATAGTGATCCCTGAATGAATACACTTATCATTAGGTCGGTTGTGGCAGATGCCACTTCACGATCACATCGCTGAACCGTTGTATGTATGCTCTTAAGCTCATGTGCTTCTGCAAAATACTGAAAAGTCTTGATGTCACCGGGCCGAAGCTGGTTGAACCACTGTTGTGCTGATCCTATTAGAGTTGTAAGAAAGACTCGACAATTGACAGTGTCCGGGTACTGGTGGAGGAGTGCAACATTTTTGAACCGCGATCGGTGGTCTTCTGGGCTGTTTGTTGGATCCATCCGCTGATGAGCTCGTCGAGCGAGCTGGGCTTCTTCAATAATAACGTACTTGTCAGTCCGGGCATGTAGTTCATCATAATTATTTGCTGGCTTTTTATTAATGATTTTAGGAAATCCTCAGTGAGCCCCTGAACGAATGCAGTACTTATCAATAGGTCAGACGTGGCAGATGGCACTTCAATGACCACTGCGCTAAACTGTTATATGTATGCTTGTAAGCCCTCGTGCTCCTGCAAAATCCGAAAAAGCCTTGATGTCATTGGGCCGAAGCAGGTTGAATCATTGAAGGGCCGATCCTATTAGAGTTGTAAGGAAAACTCGAGACTTGATGGGGTCCGGGTTCTTGTGGAGGAGTGCAACATTTTCGAACCGCGATCGGTGGTCCTCTGGGGTTGTTTGTTGGATCCTTCCGCTGATTAGCTCGGGGCAAGCTGGACTTCTTCAAGAATAATGTACTCGTCTGTTCGAGCATGTAGTTCATCATAAGTATATGCTGGCTTTTTTATTATTGATTTTAGGAAATCCTCCATAGTAAGCCCTGAACAAATGTACTTATCAATAGGTAAGACGTGGCAGATGGCACTTCATGACCACAGTGCTGAACCGTTGTATGTATGCTCGTAAGCTCACGTGCTCCTACAAAATACTGAAAAGTATTGAAGTCAAATGGCCGAAGCAGGTTGAACTACTGTTGTGCTGATCCTATTAGAGTTGTAAGGAAAGATCGACTCTTGACAGGGTTTGGGTACTGGTGGAGGAGTACAACATTTTCGAACCGCGATTAGTGGTCCTCTGGGGCTGTTGGTTGGATCCTTCCGCTGATGAGCTCGAGAAAGCTGGACTTCTTCCAGAATAACATAATTGTCAGTCCGGGCCTGTAGTTAATCATAAGTATTTACCGGCTTTTTATTAATGATTTCAGGAAATCCTCAAAAGTGAGCCTATCAATAGGTCGAACGTGGGCAGATGGCACTTCAAGGACCACAACGCTAAACTGTTGTATGTTTGCTTGTAAGCTCTCGTGCTCCTGCAAAATTCTGAAAAGTCTTGATGTTAGGCGAAGCAGGTTTTCACACTGCTGGGCCAATCCTATTAGAGTGGTAAGGCAGAATCGACACTTGATGGGATCCGGGTACTGGTGCAGGAGTGCAACATTTTCGAACCACGATCGGTAGTCCTCTGGGGTTGTTTGTTGGATTCTTCCGCTGACGAGCTCAGGCGAGCTGGACTCCTTCAAGAATAACGTACTTGTCTGTCCAGACGTTGCAGATGGACCACAACGCTGAATCGTTGTATGTATGCTCGTAAGCTATCGTGCTCCTACAAAATACTGAAAAGTCTTGATGTCACTGGGCCGAAGAAGGTTGAACCACTGTTGTGCTGATCGTATTAGAGTTGTAAGGAAGACTCGACACTTGACGGGGTCTGGGTACTGGTGGAGGAGTGCAATATTTTTGAACCGCGATCGGTGGTCCTCTGGGTTGATTGTTGGTTCCTTCCCCTGATGAGCTCGAGCGAGATGGACTTCTTCAAGAATGACATACTTCTCTATCTGGGCATGTAGTTCGTCATAAGTATATGCTGGCTTTTTATTAATGATTTAAGGAAATCCTCTATAGCGAGCCATGAACAAATCCAATTATCAATAGGTCAGTCGTGGCAGATGACACTTCACGACCACCGCGCTGAACCGTTGTATGTATGCTCGTAAGCTCACGTGCTCCTGCAAAATACTGAAAAGTCTTGATGTCACAGGGCCGAAGGAGGTTGAACCACCGTTGTGCTGATTTTATTAGAGTTGTAAGGAAGACTCGACACTTGATGGGGTCCGGGTACTTGTGGAGGAATGCAACATTTCGAACCACGAGGTTGTTTGTTGGATCCTTCCGCTGATGAGCTCGGGCAAGCTGAAGTTCTTCAAGAAGAACGTACTTGTTTGTCTGGGCCTGTAGTTCATCATAAGTATATGTTGCCTTTTTATCAATGATTTCAGGAAATGCTCCATAGTGAGCCTTGAACGAATGCACTTATCAATAGGTCGAACACTTCAATGACCACAACGCTGAACCGTGCCTGGTTGAACCACTATGAGTGGATCAGTACGGTACTATGGGCTCTCCACAAAGAGAAATAAGGTTAGGGGGCGTCGAAGAATTTTTCGACGTGACCTTTCCGATGCTTAAGCCAGTCCGGAGAGCAAACTTAAGATAGATATATGAATGCTAAGTGAGCAAGAGAATATGATTGTGTTAAAATATAGAATCCTTACTGAGATAAGAGACCTCAACCAACGGAACTACATGACCATGGCGGCAAGGACTCTTGATGGCGGCTAGGAGCCTTATCTTGATTAGATTTGATCGAATCTCGTATTTATCGAGACCTGTTATCTATTAAGGAGAATGTATTCAGATTCCCTAACCACGTCAGGGCTCGGAATTCCCGGGCCATGGGTGGGCTCGGGCCTCTAGTAGGCGAGGTTGGGGAGATCTGCCCCATTGGGGATTCATAGGCTCAGTCTTATGGGTTCAGACTTCTAACTATATGGTTGGGCTCGGTAGCTGAGCTCTTGCCCAATAGTGGAGTCTGACTCTTATAGGGCTAGGACCAATTTTGAGATGGACTTGGATCCATCTAGATATGACAATTTTAGGGGTATCAATACAATTTATTCATAACACTTACCTCGTTTTCCAGCCCCAAAGATCATCATCAAAATGCCAAACATCTCCAACAATCTCCTCTTGTCGTGCGTCGTGTTCCACTGATGTCTTCTGCAAATTCATTACAACAAAGGTAAGGGAAAAATCCCATTAAAGTAATCAACTTCAAAGGTTTAAGTAACAAAAAAGAATCAATAATTACCATGAAATAATCGATTTGGTCTTGAAAAACATCAAGATTAAGCACCATATTCTGACATGGAAACCCAACTGAGATTGAATCCAAAGCCAACTGTTTCTCTGAATCTTTGGCCACCTCCATCTCTTTGACTGTCATTTTCTCCATAGCTTTTCCAATGTTTCGCCATACTCCTCCAATTCCTGCAGTTCCATGCCCTCAATCTCTTCATCCCACCAGAACATTCCATCCTCTCCGGTGGATATTTCTTTAGCCCGGATTCGATCCTCTTCTTATCTTCCAATATCTTCATTGCCTGGAAATAGCCATTCTTCACGTCTGTGATGTCTTCCTCTGAGGGATTGTAGTTAAAGTAAGTACCCGCTCTTTCATAATTGTGGATGACAGACTCAGCCGAAGGATACCCGAATGAGGAAATCTTGTCGGCTGGCGATTGCACGAGGTTCGTGATGCGGCCAGTTCCCCTGCCTTTCCCAACAGACCCTTTCGGCGCCTCATGAATGTCAGTTGCAAGATCTTTTTTGCTCTCTATCTTCTTCATCTCCATCTTGCGACGCCCGTGAATCTTCTTCGAGTTATTCTCCATTGATACGCAGAAAAAGAGACACAAAATAATCTAGATTGTTTTCAAGAATCGAGACGATACTTGGATTCAAGAATTGATCGAAACACTAATGAATGGAGTCTTTTGTTTCAAGAATTGATGGGAAAAATCCGAAGAATATATTTCTGTGCTTGAAGAAATTTGGAAACAGGCGAATATGATTATGAGGATGAGAATCGCAAATCGGGATTGTTTTGTAAGATTTTCCAACTGGCAGAAAATATGACCGTTGCGCGCCTTCCATGCGGGTAGAACAGAGATAATGGGCCGAGCCCATTAGCTAATATAAAGTCGAATTTAGTTATGTTTATTATGTTCATTAGCCTAAGCAATAATTTTTTGTTATTATTATATATATTTTATACATTAGATCGCGTCACTCTGCTCAAGAGCATCTCCGCGTGTTCAAGTCTCATGTAATACGAAAAAGATAATTTCAGGTTTGATCGCGTCTACAAGAAGCAATTTAATAGCTTAGAAAATCCTTGATTTTCTTGAATTTTTCGGAAACTGTTAGTGCTTCATGTGGGAATTTCAGAATTTGGGTTATTTTTTGGTTATCTGAGCTATTCTTGAATGCTGATCATCAGATGTCTGGAAGATTAGAATGCGTGATTTTTTGTTGCATAATATTGTTCTGGTGGCTATGTTTTATTTTTCTCTGGGGCAGTTCAGATTCTGAGTTATGCTTTGAATCAATTACCAAGATCGATCCTGTTAATCTACTCGTAATTTATGCATGTTTGGTCGGTTTGGATCTTCTGTTTACGTGCATATGTGAATTGCACTTGCCAATTGAAATGACGTGTGATTCGTTAAGAAATGTGTGTTTGGAAATGGGAATCGGGACGGGACGGGACGGTACGGGACGTCTTTCGAAAGGGGGATGTGGGTTGTTTGTAGTACGTGGAAAGTTAACTTCTTTTCTTTGTATCAAGCATCTGCTTTGGTTTTTGGGCGTTTCTCAGATTCTGTGCTGTGCAATTTTTTTTGGAGGAATAAGGCAGAGTTTGATAATTCAAGGAGTTAGAGATGGTCCTTGTACTAGCATTGGGTGATTTGCACATACCACACAGGGCGCTTGATCTGCCTGCAAAGTTCAAATCCATGCTTGTTCCAGGAAAGATCCAACATGTAATTTGCACGGGCAACTTATGTAGCAAAGTAAGTATATCTGCTATGAATTGATTAGTTTTCTTGATTCATTGTGATCTATGCTTAGTTTATGTGTCTTTATACTGTTGTAGGTAAATGTTTGAACTAGTGTTCTTTGGTACGGCTTTTCAAAGTAACTTGATAATTTTGTATGGAATCTATAATGCTAGAATTGACAAATAAAAATGTCGAACTGAAAGTAAAGCCTGTTCTGTTATGAGGAAATAGTTAGCATTTTGTGTATATAACCGAGATTTGTATATTAGTATATTGTGAACCAGAAGTTATTGCTTATAAACAATTTTTATGTGGTTTTAAATTACATTTAGGTGTGGTTGAAGTTCTCAGATTTGGTGTCAATATTCTTTTAAATTGCTACTTTTGGCCTTTTTGTTCCTAGAAATTTATTTTTCTCAATGGGCAAGTAATAAATAGGATGATGGTATGACTGTTTTGCCAATGATGGGCTGTTCAAAGAATGTACTCTGCTTTCAGGAGAACATTGAGAATGGGAAAATATTAAATGGAAAGGCTCATAAATAAGACGAATGGTAGAATTTGCAAGTCACTTGTGCTCTTAATACTCTAAAAGATTGAGAATGTCATCTGAGCACAAGTGTAACTAAGATATATATGCTCGTCTTTTTTTTTTTCTGGTTTGGGTGGGCGGGTGGGGTGGGGGGAGTGTGATTTGGTTTGATTAGCAGTTTCATTTGCTTAAAATGCGCTTCGCCTTGTGCAACAACATAGAAAAAAACAATTATGGGTTACATGAGAATAAGTTTCATCCTTTTTCCCTTTGATGAGAGATCTAATATCGGCTGTTAATTATGTTGAATTACATGTTACTCGTTGGAAGCAAATGTGACTTGTTCATAATTTGATGCAATTAACTTTTCTTACGTCTTGGAGTCTAGGATTAATAAAACTTGAAAACCTATTGTATATGGTACCATTTTTTGTCTCCCAAGAAAAGCAAGGAAAACATTTCATACGAAAAGAGAGAGTTGAGTTAGTAGTATATATGACACAGTTGAGCATTATCAGCACTCGTGCAGACTCAGGATATTAAGCTGGTCTGTTTTTAGAGTTTCATATTTCACCAGTTTTTTCTTATCGTTTGTATCTGTGTAATCTGCACTGAACTTGGGTAACTTTCACAGTATATAACTGTTTTTGCAGGAGGTTCATGACTACTTAAAAACTGTTTGTCCAGACTTGCACATCACTCGAGGAGATTATGACGAGGAGCCACGTTATCCTGAGAATAAAACCTTGACCATTGGTCAATTTAAGCTTGGTGTATGCCATGGTCATCAGGTGTGGTTCCTTTATTCTGATGTTATATGCTCCACTTCGCTCAAAGATTATAGACCTACAGAAATTGATGATTGCTCTTTCATACTAAGAGTACCGCTAATCTCTTTGCTTTTCACCGGCTTCATACGTTAAGGCTAAAACTGAGTCAAATTTTTTAGCATGATATCCTTGATTTAAAAACTATTGAATATCAACATCGGTTTTTTTTAAAAAAGAAGAGGGTACAAAATCCTTGATTCTGATTTTTTCTTATCGGAGTCATAAAACAGAAACATTCTAAAGCAGGGTCTACTGTTGAAAGATTTCCGCTTATTTCTCATGCAAATTCTGTTGAAGGTTATTCCATGGGGGGACCTCGACTCATTGGCTATGCTCCAAAGACAACTGGATGTTGACATCCTTGTAACCGGGCACACACACCAGTTCACAGCTTACAAGCATGAGGCAGGAGTGGTTATAAATCCAGGATCTGCTACTGGCGCCTTCAGCAGCATCACTTATGATGTGAACCCGAGCTTTGTTCTCATGGATATTGATGGTCTACGTGTTGTCGTGTATGTTTATGAGCTTATCGATGGAGAGGTGAAGGTTGACAAAATTGATTTCAAGAAGACAGCAGCTTAGACGGTTTCAACGGACGAGTTATTTCCATGGATTTAGCTCTCTTCATCTTTGAACAGTGACTGAAATCAACTCAGTTTGTGTTAGCTGCAGCCTGAATGCGTTGGTTTTGTTAATTTGATGGTGGTTATATAATTGTGGACGATGCTGGTTGATATTTGATGATGATGGTTGAATTGAATTCGCTTGACCGAGTTCGATGTTTTGCAGCATTATACGTTTACTGATAACACTTGCAAGAAGTTGGTACTCAATACAGCTCTTGTATTTTCAATCAAACATAAACGAAATCTCTCTTTATTTTTTTAACCGAAAATAGGAGTCTTCAATACAAATTTCTAATAAAAAACAATACCATTCTCAAGCTAGAAAAACAAAATGAACATAAAACAGAGTCCCATGACTCAAAATTTCTATCTAATGTGCAGTAAACCTATACACCATAACATGTCTGTACTTCTCCCCTGGATTCACAATCTGCGAAGGGAAATTCGGATGATTCACAGAATCAGGGAACCCTTGAGTCTCCAGGCAAAACGCCGCATATTTCTTGTACACCGCACCATTTTTGCCCACTGTTTCCGGCAGCATGTTGCTAGTATAAAACTGAACTCCGGGCTTATCGGTCCACAGCTCCATTTTCCTCCCTGATTTTCCGGCGTAAACCATGGCCGCCTTCGTGAAATGCTTCCCTCCACCGGTAACGTCAAGAACGTAGTTGATGTCATACCCATCTGGCAGCTGACTGAACTTGCTACCGATCGTCCGGGGTTCCAGAAAGTCGTAGGGCGTGTCTTTGACAGGAGAGATTTTACCTGTGGGAATAAGTTTTTCGTCCACGGGGGTTATGCTGGAGGCATAGAGCTTGATGGTGTGTGAAAGTATGTCGCCGCTGCCATGGCCCGCGAGATTCCAGTACGTGTGGGAGGCGAGATTGACTGGTGTAGCTTTGTTTAGGGGCTTGGCTTGCATCTTTATACCCAGCTTGTTTCTTCCTATGAGCATGTAGGTCACCATCACGGAGAGATCTCCGGGGAATCCTGTTGTCACATTGGAAATAAGAAAAGATTACCAGACTAAGACGAGAATATTCACCATGATGCATAGAAAATAAATTATAACCGATAGTACTGATGCATTGCTACCTTGTTCATCATCCTGGCTATCATAGGTAAGAGTAATGTGGCTATGTTTCACATGCTCGGTCACCGTCCACACAACGTCGCTAAATCCTCTAGTCCCACCTATACATACACATACATATATATCATTCGAATCGTGAAATATTATATACCCTTTTCGAGGGAGGCATAATATATGAATGATTAATGATTCTTTTTTTTGGTATTTGAATCTGAAATTATCTTACCATGGAGTGTGTTTCCATGATCATTAGCAGGCAATTGGTAGAGTTTACCATCTAAAGTGAATTGAGCACCTCCGATCCGGTTAGCCACACGGCCAACAAGAGCCCCAAAGTAAGTTGAATCATTCTGTAAAACGCAAAATTTCATAATCATCAAGAACAAATATCACAGCCAAGAAAAATCAGAAGATAAAAAAGTTTTTTCCTAAATAATTATTCACATCAGAAAATAAAAGGGCTCAAATAACTTAGTTATTAATTATTTTAGTTCATGTAGCTTTTGCACTGGAAAATTTTGTTTTACAACAAGTACATTCTACTAATTTTTTTTTACAAATTTAATAATTAATTTATATATTTTACTAAATTTATGAAGAAAATCAATCCAGTTTCAAATATCTTATCTTATCTTAAATAATAAAAATGTAAAAAAAACATCATTATTTAGCATTGTAATTAGTTTCTGGCATAGAACTGTAGCCACTAGCCAAATCTCCTATCTGGTGCAAGAACTAGCACAGGGTTGTTCGATTGGAGATATTCTAAAATTAATTGAATCTTTCGAGAGTCAATTAGATGGTATCAAAGATAGCATTTGATCTTTTTATATTATGAATATTTAAGTCAGATTTCAGGGTTTTTTTTGGAGCTGGACGAGGTTTTTTTCAATTCCTAGGTGGTCGGTCTACACATGAAATACATGATATATACACTAACCTTGTATCCATCAACAGAATCAAATCCCAGAACAACATCGTCAAGTTTCCCTGAAAACAAGAAAATCCCACAAATTGTACATCAAACCAAGAAATATTTTTGAACGAAACCATACAAAGCATTCTTCCATGTAAAATATGAAAAAATTTTACTCACCATTCCGATCAGGCACGATAACAGATAGAACAGTGGCACCGTAGTTGGTGATCTTCACTGAAAAATCACCTTTTTCCAACTCATAAACCCCTATCTCTTCACCACCTTTGCACACATTTCCAAGTGCAAAACCCAAAATCAACACAAAGAAACAACACAGTTCTTTGTCCATATTCAAGAAAATTTTGTAAAAAAGAAACGTAAGGAATTATCTTCTGATCCTTCCAATATATAGAAAGCGAGGATGGGATGATCAGCAAATGGATCAGGATGAATCAGAAAAGATTTGCGGTGCATTAAATGTATATTTCTGTTGGGATATTGGGATTTGGATAAGTGATTTTTTATAGAACAAGAGAGACAGACAGCTTAACTCCTGACGAAATAGAAATTAATTATGGGTGTGAAATTAATTAAGTGGATAATAGAGAAAATTATGCCTTGGAATAAGAGTGGCCATTTATGAGTAAACCACGTATTTTTGGATAAATTTAAATTTATTATGCTATAATGAGCAAAACATATTTCATGTGGTGTTGGAGAAAATATTGCTTGTATGGCGTCGAGGGTTTTTTCATGCTGGTTGTCGTTGATTTGGATGCATGAAGAAACCGTTGATGTTAGCTTAAAAGTAAGGCAAAAAATTGAGTGAGACGGTCACACGGTTCGTATTTTGTGAGACGGATCTTTTATTTGGGTCATCTATGAAAAATTATTACTTTTTATACTAAGAGTATTAATTTTGATTGTGAATATCGGTAGGATTGACTCGTCTCACAGATAAAGATTCATGAGACCGTCTCACAAGAGATCTACTCGTAAAGGTAAAAAGAGAACATTGGAAAAATAAAATTATAAAATTTTATTATAGAATGCTTAAGTATTTTTTATTGTTCCTTTTCCCCCTTCTTACTTTGGGTACCAAGATACAAATTGAAAATGGCATGCCATATTAGATTTATTCAATTATTTATAAATAAATTTTATCAATCAGCTTTAGTTAATTCCTTTGAAATAGCTGGAAATTTCTTTTTTTTATCATGTCGGTTCATAATATTTTAAATTTTATTGACGTGTTATATTCCATACTTTGGGATAATTTATGTGCGTGATTGTTAATAAACACGATTCCCATCAAATCGCGGTGATTGTGACATCAATGTCCCACGTAAGATAAAAATGAAAGTTTAAAGGATCTTGTAGCAACTTGGATTAACAATTGTCACAAAGCGGGTACAAATACAAAATAATTGCTACAAGGGCTCATTGTACAGTCGCACAAAAAAGGGTCTGGGTCATAGGCGCGACAATGGTAAAAACTTTTTTTTTATGATTCCTAAAATACTTTCTAAACATCCAACTATATATATACCACATTTTTCTCATCTTTCCTACAATTTCAACTTCAAAATTAATAACTTTTATTTTAATATTTTTAAAAAAAACCAGTTCATTCTCTAATTTTTTTACGAAACACACGGATCACACATATAATATACACATATGAGCCAAAAATGTAAATCGACTCCTTCTATCAACTATTGGCACTGAAATAAATAAAAAAAATCGATAAAAGCACTATTTAGATCATAATTATAATCGTTCATTAAGTTTTAAAAATTAGGCTGGTAAAACACAAAAATTTCAAGACACAACCAAAAGCAAAAACTAAAACAACCGGCGATGTTTTTACCTATATTGAGACAAGAGTAGGTGTCTTTTGAGACGGTGTCACGAATCTTTATCTGTGAGACGGGTCAACCCTACCGATATTCACAATAAAAAATAATATTTTTAGAATAAGAAGTAATTTTTTTCATGGATGACCGAAATAAGAGATTCGTCTCACAAAATACGACCCGTGAGACCATCTCACACAAGTTTTTGCCTTGAGACAAATATCCCTACTCTATGCTAAGATGTGTCTTTCAAAATTAAAGAATTTCTCTATATCTACTATATATATAGCATGCCCAGAAAACATCCTCAAACACATATATATACAAAATGATGATGAGTTCTGTTAATTAGATTGTTAGTTTCTTCGGAGTGATCTCAAAATTTCGGTATCGCATAAATTTTTACAATTTTAAGTATCTCGATTATTTAAGGAGATGCATTATCGTGGTGTTTATGTGATGGAAGATTTTCAAGAATTTCCAAGATTTCGGTCATAGGTGGCCTATATTTTGGCTCCACATTTACACAACACAATGCAAGATTTGCAGCAACATAGGCTCCTCTCTTGGGATATTGGCCTTCTAACTTCGTGTCCATAATCCGGAATACTTTACCATTATCATGTACATGAAGCTTCACCCAATGCACTAGGTTCTTCTCCTCGTCACACTTTGTTTCGTCGATAGCATGACGCCCTGTGAGCAACTCTAGCAACACAACTCCGAAACTGTATACGTCACACTTGACAGTAAGTTTACCTGTTAGGAAAACAACTCTTTGTCTCAGTTTTTCTAGCTACTAGATATGCTGTTATAAGGTTCCTGCAGGATATTTCTATCAGCTTGTGTGTATATTACACACATTTCGAGCCAATTCGAATAAAGTAGTATGGATAGGCTTCAAATGTTATCAGCTTTACTACATATATCAATCAATATGAAATTCAAATTTTAAGGCATGGAGGTCATTTCCATCTAGGAATATGATTAAATTCGGTCTTTCAAGTTGGTCTATTTAAGTTTTTGATCTTTTAAATAATCAATATTTGGTTTTTGACTTGTAAGTCAGTCGTATTTCATTGAAATACTGACGTGACATCAAATTTATTCGTATATCCAGTGTCACATCATCACTTAATCAAAATAGAAGAAAAGCCATTAAAATCACAACTTATAGGATAAATACCAGATTTTGGCTTCTATTTAAAAGAATCAAATAAATACAAAGGAGCGAGCGTTTGTTGTTTTATCAAAAGTTATAGTTGATAGTAACGGTGCTGTTTAGAAACAGGTGCAAGTTAAAACTTTTAAATAGTAAAAACAGATCAAGCATCACATCACGATTGCTCTAACCAGCAGGGACAATTATTGCACCCAACAATCTCCCTCCCAATAATTACACTTCTTGCCATCAATGAGAATCGAACCCGTAAACTTGATTCTTATATCAATTGTAGGATCGAGCGTTGGCCGTTTTACCAAAAGCTATAGTTGATGCTTATGATGCAACTCAAAATTTTTAAATCGTACAAAAACTCAAGCATCATGTTTCGATTATTCTAACAATAAGGACAATTAGTGCACTCAACAAAATATATGCCAAATTACACGACTACTTAGCTCGGGTTTTAATTTCAAAACCTAACATTTGAGTTCGAGCTTGAGATTATTCAAGTTTCAGATCAAGCTTATATAGGTCATTTTAATTAAATGTAAGCTTGATTATACACATACCTGTGGTTCGATACTTTGGATCACAATATCCTTCGGTACCCATAACTTGTGTGGTTACATGAGTATTATATCCCGTTGGACCCGATTTTGCCAACCCAAAGTCTGAGAGCTTTGCATGAAATTCCTACACAGACAAAATGATCACTTCTAACGTAAACTATAACAAGAAATAAGGATAATAGAAAATGTTATTCAAATACAACACACCGAATCTAACAAAATGTTTGATGTTTTGAAATCGCGATAAATGACGGGCGACTCGGAGTCGTGAAGAAAACACAGCCCTCGAGCTGCAGCTGCAGCAACCTTGATCCTTGTTGCCCAGGAAAGAGGTGGCGAATTTTCTGCACATGAAGAAATGATGATGCTAATTTCTTGTTTATGACAGGAATTTTATTATATAGCTAACTAATATCTTTATTATAGAAGAATTATAAATAAAGATTAAATTATTTACTTTTGAATAAGTGATTCTCCAAGCTGCCACCGGGCATGAATTCATAAACCAAAATACGGTCTTCGCCTTCTAATGAATATCCAATGAGTTTTACAAGATTTGGATGTCTAAGCCGACCCAAATAGTTCACTTCTGACTGCCCAAAAAAAAAATAGAAGAAAGAGGACAAATTAATGGGAAAAGATGAATGATGATTATATATGGACTGATCTCAATATTTACACAATCAGAATTAAATAAATCGATATTCTGCCCATGCAAGTTTACTTTGCATCATAAAATATATGAAAGTTTGTATTTTTCGTCTTATATATTTTTTTCTTTGCGATTTTAGTCATTTATGTTATTAAATTTTAATTTTAGCTAGTCATGTATCTTCGAATTTTAATCTTTTTTCATTCGAATGTTGATGTGGTATTTCACACGTTAACGTTACATTATTGTCACATCAGCGCCACGTCGGAAAAGGACAAAAATTACTAAGAAAAACAAAGTTAGCAGACTAAAGCTGAAATATAACAACATAGAGGATCAAAATCACAAAAACACAAATATATATAACATAAAAAAGAGTCTTTTCCTAAAATATATGTGTGATACAAGGAACATATATCCACAGTATGTTTTGTAAGTGGAAAAATCAGAAAAAATCTTGCAAGTAGGCATATTTTTGCTTTTGATTATGTAAATCTTGATAAAAAAAAATTTTCACTTTTAATACTTTTTCATCAAAGTGCCAACATGGCGTAAACTCGTAAGCAATATCTAGGATCATGTTAATAGTATCGACACATTGTCAGGACTATATAAAAAAGAGCTAAAAGTGGGAAAAAAAATTACTTATTGCAAAAATACCAAACTTTGATGATTTATGGGGCTAAAAACCAAAGCAATGCTTAAATTACATTACGATTTTGCTAATTTTTCCTTTTGTAAACGATACTTCATACCTAGGAGTGTGTATCGGCATAAAAAATTATAATGTAACATTTGATATGACATCATCTACCATTTTAATTAAATACTTACATCGTTTCCAATTAAGATTACACGAAATATATAGTAAATGTAAAATGCAAAAGATCATTTAAAACGATGTATTTGTCTTTTTTCAGGATAAGAAAATTAAGTAATGTAATAAAATTACCAAGAATTGGAACAAAACTAACCAACCACTCCTTATGACCCTGGAAACCTCGAGGTATCGACATCTTGATAGCAACTTCCATGCCCGATCCAGGCCTTGCAGCGGCGAAACTTTCCTCATCCAACCACCCTTTGTAAACACGGCCGAAACCTCCTTCGCCGAGCAAATTATCCTTGCAAAAATTCGAGGTGGCTTTCTTAAGTTCATTAAACTTAAAGGCCTTTAGATATGGTGACGATAATATCTCACTCTCTGATCTCGGCATTGGTAATTTACTAGAATTCCCATGTTTCATCGTTGTCTCCGGATTCGTGGTTGCTAATAAGGAGGAACTAGGTTTCTCAAGTCTTGGAATAGTGTCGGGTGTTGGCAATTGTGAACAACTAGCTTTAGGGTTCTTGTTGTGAGGCTGGTGGGGCAGATTCGGAGTGGGCAATGGATGACTCTTTTGGTGAGTTTGATCCTCCATATTTACTGAAAAATCAATTAAGAAAATTATTTTATTTTTTAAGACATGATACACACATATATGAGTAGGTCTCTTGTGAAACGGTATCACATATATTTATTTGTGATACGGATCAACAATGTACATATTTACAATAAAAAGTAATAATTTTGGCATAAATAATAACACTTTGTTATGAGAGACTCAAATAGAAGATATGCTCATAAAATTGACCTATGAAACCGTTTTACAAGATTTCTTGTGTGTGTGTATATATATATATCATAATTCTTCAAATATAACATAATTATTCAAACTTCTTTATATATATCTTAAACAAATATATCGAGAATCTTGGATCACGAATTGTGGTGCTTTTGAATCCCCTATGCAAACCCTAATAACAGTATAACATTTCAGACGAGAACGATGTATGATTCTATTTGACGAAACCCGAAAACTAATCGATAATTGGCTCAATATTAACGCAAAAATGCATGCATACACACACATAATGTCAATTATAAATTGGAATATCAAATTTAAGATGGAAAAAATAAGGATAATATCGAGGAAGAAAAGATTACCTGAAAACGAAGGTTGATTCGACGATCTTTTATGACTTCCCACGTCGAAATTATTATCTAATTCCACAAAAATTTGCTTCTGCCCTTGACTTGAATTGGTATTGCCAACATTAATATCATGAAGATTTGTTGAATTATTCTCGATTCCCACATTTTCTTGATTTCTGCCTACACTTGGATCACCCTTATTTTCATGAGAATTTATTGTGCCATCATCGTATTCCTTTACCACTTTCTTATTCTTTTTCCTTCGAATGCAATTTCCCATTCTAAGAACGAAGACCTTTCTAGAACTATGCAAAAAACACCCGAAAAAATTCAAGAAAACAACATCTTTCAACGTAGTTTCCACCATTTTTTTGTCTTCTCCTCCATCCTCGTTTTCGCGAGGAGAAGAAGAAGAAAAATATTGTGTGAAAAAGAAACACGTCATGAGGACACTCAAACCAAAGGCTAAAAAAGAAGATTAATATTAATGAGTGATGCTACATATATATCAAAATTTGTACGTCAATTTGCACAACACAAAGTCCAATACAAAAATTCAAATTTGTCAAAATCTGAACATACATTGAATACAAAATCTCGCTATATATATAATAGTAAAAAATCTCGTGATATAAGTTGTAAATATATATGGGGATATATAGTTTGAATTTACAAAAAACACAGTGTCATTTGTCCATAACCAATTTAATAATGTTAAGTAACTTTGATGATTCTAAAAATTATATTAACCAGCTATTTTAAATTATATAGTTAAAAAAATTGTCTTTTTTTTAGTTGATGGGCTTTTTGGGTAATGTTGCCCTATCTAATGCCCAAAATATCTTTATTTGCTAAAAAATTCTACTTTATTGGCTAAAAAAGTGGCTAAAATGATGACAATTGTGATAAGGTATAAATTTTGACCATTGACCGAGAAGCGATAAGACAATAATGCCCTTGAAAAATACATATAACTAAAATTTCAAGTAGTATCAAGGTAGTGGCAATAATGTCAGTCAAAGTTGGTAATAAATATATTCATTTTGAATAAGTCTTTTGCAAGGGAAAAAAATTTTTTGTTAAATAAATTCGGTCAATGTTTGTTAGGGTTTCAACGTATTTCACTCCTAACCACAGTTTTCCAGAAATGATCGTTTAAATTTTGAATAATAAAAGGCAAAAGGGTTAAGGAATAAATATTCAAATTTAGAATGGAAAACTTTGACCGAAAAAATGTACATATCTAATTTACATCGTGGTTTATAACATATCTGACATCAAGATTTCATGTTTGTGATGAGATTTCGGGTTTGAAATCAAATGCTACAAACTCTTTCTCAAGTTAACAAAAAAATATACCTAAATTGTGGTGTAAATGCTATTGCAATAAACAAAAAGGTTGATTTTTTTTAAAAAAAATAAGAGTTTGGATACTAAAGTATTTATCTTTAAAAAATTGAGTAAATTTTTCGAGAGAAATGTGAACATTTTGGATGCATATTATTCATCTTAAAAGATAAGATTATATTTTTGGTCATGTAACTTGGATATTTTATATTTTTAATCATGTTATTGATCAATTTACAGTCTGAATCCATTAATTTTCATTATTTTCGATTTTAGACCTTTTTCATCGGAGTGATGGTGTATGTGGCGTCGGAAAATGATGACATGACGTCGAAAACTGCAGACGTGACAACAGATATTGTTGGTGTGTTTGATGTCACATCAGTACTCACTCTGGTTGAAAAAGATTAAAATTAGCGGAAAACATAAGTTAGTGGACTAAGGCGCCGTGAATTGAACGATAATATGACAAAAATGAAAATTTTGTAATTTACGGGAACAAAAAAGTAAATTTTCCTCTAAAAAAAATATGGAAATATAATTTTTCATGACAACTACTTTTTTGAAGTCAGAAATAGTTTTTATACTTTGAATGTAACAGTAAACGAGAATGCTTATTTAATTAATGAGTTCCAAGCAAAAGTTATAAAAAAAGGTAGTGTTTGCAATTTCTTAAAAAAAGTAAATTTTGTAGTCCATAATCATTTTTTAAGCATTTGCAAATACTATCATATTAATTTCTGGCTTCTTGATTTCGGTTTGAGAATTTTCAAATTAAAATGAAAAAAAAAAAAACAAAGCTAATATTATAATATTTTAAGATAAATTTAAAGTGTTATCTCTAGATATTTTGAATTAATTTCTCCGTCTAAATGCAATAAATTTAAATTAATTTTTGTCTCCATTACATAAATTTATTAAACTTATCATAGATCAAGTTTGATCGTTTCTTCTCCTCAAGGATAATTATCAATCACAGATAATCCAGATATAATTATTTACTCGATTGCTTGTAAACATAAAAGAATTGAACAAGCGACCTTAATTCTGAGCTAGAATCGGGCGTTTACCACTTGCTAGACGATCTCACAAATTTTCACAGTTAATTGCTTATATTAGTAAAAGAAGGCCAAATTCATTTAACCTATTCTTCTTCATTTTTAGTCAAAATTAGGTGAAGAATACTTGTAAAAATCGTTAATCAAATCCTTGAAATTATTTAATCCGGGCAGTGTTTATTTTTCTCTCGAATCCAATTTATAATACATAGAAAGCCACAATTTTCTAACACGATAATATTTTCTTGTGTGGACGTGTTCTCCTCTTACAAAACTATTGGCATAATTCATCTTAATATACAATAGATGGAAAACTACATAATTAAAAAAAATTGGGTTTGGATTCTGTAATGCATTATAATTTGGTATTGATCCAATAAGTCGGGTTTTTTCGCTTTAAGTTATTTTTTGCCATTTTCGGTTTTGGACGATGATGAGTTGAATAGAACATTGATATGATCATATGGCCTTGGATATTACTGATGTGTTCAGTTTCATGTCAACACAGCGACAAAAAAATGTTCAATTTTTTTTAGAAAATCTAACTTGATGGACTAATACCAAGTTTGATGAGTTAGAGGATCAAAAACAAATTAAAATATGATAACTTAATTTACTTGAAGAATTTTTTAATTTTCCTATTTAAGAGGCAAAAAGAGAACACTCCTGACGTTGGTGCAATGACAATTGATGTATGAGCAGTTAATTATATTATAACTTGCATTGATAATTTTTGTTAGAACAAGTATAGAAAGGGAAGAATCGCAAGAAAAGCTCGTTGTAGGCGGTTGTGTTTCACACTATTTTGGATTGAGTGATGCTATTTGTGAAAAGTTTATATGATTCTCCAATTCAAGGTTCAAAAAGGTGGATAACCAACTAGAAGGATTTATCACGGCTTGTAATGTGGTTATTTTTATTCAAAGAAAAAGGCTGAGGCTCAAACTTGGTTCACTAGGGGTCTATGAAGTAGGGTAGGCTCAAAGAACGGATCAGATGATGCGAAAGAAAATGGTTTGAACCTAATGCCCTTTTCATTTTGTCTATGCACCTAATCCATCACAAAGTGTTGACAAATATATGTATAACAATGCAAGTTATAGAAAAATTAACAATGCAATGGCAACACACAATCAAAGAAAATGGAGCATGATATCATGATTGCTCATAGGCTCAAAGCTCACCAAAGAAAAAAATATAGCAATTGTGTTAAATCCCACACTTGTCCTCTCTAACTATCATCAAGAGCAACTTATTCATAATGCAAACGTGAGAATGCAAAAACATTTGCACGCAAAGAAAACATCATCATTTTTTTCACATCGGAGGCAATCAGGATTCAGAAGAAAGAGATAACAAATGAACTAAGTGCTTGGCACTAACAACGTCACTATTTTTTTAAAACCCAAAATGCGAAAAAATTAATCAAATATAAATAAAATAAAAAAATTCAAAAATCCCACAGTCAAGTCAAACTTCTCACAATCAAATCAAAAACTCCCACACTTAAACTTGACATTGTCCTCAATGACAAAAAATAGATGCTCAACTAAAACGATAAAATAGTAGGAAAAGTTAGAGAACTCCCCTGAAAAATATTGAGCATCGTAAAGAAACATCATCTACTCCTGCGGTGGGGGAAATGGTAGATTGATGATGAAAGCTGCTGAGAGAAGAAGTGAAATGGGTGAAAACATTTAGGGTTAAATAAAATGAACGTAAATTCTGTTTTTTTTTTTCAGAATATGTTTTCTCACAAGGCGTGATCACACCTTGTTAGAAAACATCTATTGAGTTTAGGGCAAATTTTTTTTTATATCAGTAGAGGTGTTTCAACAAGGCGTGGCCACGCCTTGTGCGAAAACCTCTACTGGGACAAAATAAAAAAATAACAAAAACTAAAATTTGGGTTGCCTCCCAAAAGCGCTTGATTTTTAGTCGTCGGCTTGACCTTCAAAAGCACTCATTCAAAGAGCGGCCGACGCCCAAAGTACGTGTCATATGACACCATATATGGGTCTTGGTTCCATGT
The DNA here is from genome assembly GCF_025594145.1 of Primulina tabacum. Taxonomy (NCBI): domain Eukaryota; kingdom Viridiplantae; phylum Streptophyta; class Magnoliopsida; order Lamiales; family Gesneriaceae; genus Primulina; species Primulina tabacum. Next base: position 35,255,634 of record NC_134561.1, on the reverse strand, counting down.
TCCCTCAAGTTTGGCTTGAAGTATGCAATGTAAGCTCGTCTCCTCAACAAAACGTGACTTTAAATAATAGACATGAGATGAGAGTATCATCTTTGGCTCTTGAAGAACAAAATCTGTTAAAATCGACAATGGAGAGAGATAAGGATCTCCTAGATATATGTATGATAATATTATCGACGAGCTCAAATCGATAGTCTCAGGAGCTTGTTTATCTCTCAACTTCATTGGTGCCTCATCTTCATGTGATATTTCTTCCAAAACTTCTTCAGACTGAGGCTCAACAGTTTCCTCATTCAATGTCACGCCCTTGTTTACCATATCATTCAATCGACTTATGATTCTTTCAAGACTATATCCCTCATCTTTTTGATGCTCGAAAGGTTGGTCTGCAAAATCAGATTGGCTAATTCTTGGAGTATATTGGTGGCTCCAACTCTGCAGGGAAGGATCCCAATACTGATGGTAGTCAAAGTCGGCCTATATCATTTAGCAAATATATCACACTGTCTTCACGTCGACTAATTAGTGGACTACCAGTTGTTAGTGCTCTATTAAATACCCATCTTCGTGTAACTGCATCCAAACCTTTAAGGAAAAGTCGAAGAAGAACATAGTTAGAAAAATGATGATTCCTGAATGTTGTTACTAAATTATTGAATCTCTCCCATGCTACATAGAATGGATCTTCAGTTTGTTGGGCAAAACTTGTGAATACTTGTCGATGAAACATCTCAAAGTATTTCACAACAAAAAATTCTCAAATTCTTCTTCTCTTGATGAATCACCTGTAAGAGAAGAACAAAGCACAAAAAAAAAATCAAAAACTCGAAAAAAAACTAACCTTGCACCGTTCCCCGGCAACGGCTGCAAAATTTGGTGTGCTGTCATTGGGCCACCAAACTTAAATTCCTACTCTTTAAATAAAACTAGTGTAATGGTGAGGATGGTCGAATCCACAGGGAACGGGGGATAATTCCTTTCGAGTAAAATGCAAATAAAGGGGGGATTTTGGAATATAAATTTAATAAAATACTAAACTAAATTTAACTTGCAAGAAGAAATAAATAATCAAGATGAATAACTAATGAAATGTAAATTAATATTACCAAGCTCGATTCAAGGGATTTCTATTATTCAATTGTATCACTGTTCATCGACTAACATATTATTTATTCATGCAGTTACAAATAATTAACCTTATAATTATAGGGATAGCCGCTAAAATCCTTGCGTTTTCCTAATTTAATTGACCAAACCCAGCATCCAGTCAAAACTTATCAATAATTAACTGGGCACGATAGCGTTCCATATTAATTAAAAATAGCATTTTCGTTTTGTGAAAACAGTTAATCCTAAAATCTAACAATCGAGATAGCTACGATTGATATATCGAGTTTTGTTGGTTTATTTAGATTAAATATGCTATGATAGCACAACACACCTAATCTATCGCTACTCATGTACCAATAGTTTATGACAATTACGGATCACTGAGTTCATGGTTAGCATTAGAAAATCATACATCAAATTAAATTGTCAGATTAATTGACGTATAACATTCATATAATTAAATCATAAATCAACAAATACTTGGGGAAACAAGAATAATAAATTAAAGTGCAAAAACCTCACAGTGATAAAATTAAAATAGTAGACTATCCTTTGAATCAGACTAAGAAAATTAGCCTAACATAGTTTGATCTACAATATCCATGAAAATTAAATAAGAAAACATAAAGAAATGCAAACTAATTTTTTGATGGGAAAATCTGGAAGTCTTTCGCCTTCTTGCTGCGTACGTGAAGATGGAAATTGGTTGGAGAGAGTTCTTCCAATTGATTGTTGAAATCTTCTATGGCTGCGGCTCTTCCTACGTGAGTGGTGGCTTTTGGGTCTAAATTTTTGCTTAAAAAGCCCACTAATCTTTTTATTAACCCTAAATCTTAAATATAAAATAATAAATAATATCTCATCTAGAGTTTCTTCCAAAAATTTCTAATAAACCATACACCATAATTAATTCTCTCATATCTTGCATAATCTTCACAAAATCAGATTTTCCACTTCCTGCAATTTTAGGCAGCTGAAACATAACCACAAAGCGTAGCCACGTCTTACTCCACTGACCTCTTCTGGTTTGGTTATTCACTTTCAAACTCTATCTTGAAAACTTCAAATGTGATAGACATCACCTTTTTAGCTCAAATTTTCTCCAACACCGTAAAAGTTCCTCCTACAATAAAACTACACAAGAATGTATCGATTAAACATATCGGAGGTTGGAATAATGGGAAATATGAAAATAAAAATTGTAAGGACCGTGTATCCTATTATCGTAAATCTTATATGATTATCGATAATTCAGGAATTTGATATGTGATTATACATTTGATGTATATTATGACAATGAAATTGAGAAAATGAATATTGAATATGAGTTGACGTTGTAAGAGCTCGAGTGGAGAAGCCGGACGCCAATATAGTACAAACATAAATATTTGTACAGAAGATGTGGCGTCCGGGCGGCAGAAAGTGACCGCCCGAGCGCCAAGGTAAAATTTTGAGTATTCGGGCAGAAGACATCGCGCCCGAGCGGTAGTTTGCGACCGCCCAAGCGCGATACATTTGAAACTCGGGGGCAGAACCTCTCGCGCTCGGGGCACGAGAAGTCTACCGCCCGAGCGCCGAAACGGTGGAAGGATAAGAATGATTTTGCTATTCGATTTCTTCATTCTATCTTTTAGCAACTTCGAAAAAACGAGAGAAATCAATTTTCTTTCGTCCGAATCGACTTCGAAATGCTGTCTAAACGCGAAACAAATTATATATTTGTGATCTTCGCGTCGAGGGCTTCTGACTGAGGTAATTTTCTTCTAGTTCCAGCAGCTCTAAATATCAAAGTGCTGGAATAGCATGTATTTGAATTTGAATTTATGATATGTAGTAGAATAACCGACAATAAACTTATATTCGAAGTCGGAATTGAATTATGATATGAATTTGATTTGATATGAATTTTTGAAGTTTCAAATGATATTTGAAACTCATATTAATGATTTTGGAGTATGTTATTGATTGAAATGAGTATGTAATTGATGTAGATAAAGTGTAATATCAATATCTTCAGGCTACATCAACTAGTAACGAAGAATTGAGGTATGTTGCGACCGGGTAACATACGACAGGTATCTGTATTATATGATATATGTCGGATTGATTTGATTGATTGGAATGAGATTATGTGTCTATATGCCTTATTTGTTGATTGATGTAGCATACATGACATTGAGATTGAGATTGAGATATCGATGTATAAAATAAATGTTTTGTTAACACGCATCATTTTATGCATACATCGATACATGACATGCACGTTGAGCTATGATCCTTGGATACCTTGATATGATTGGATTGGATTCCGGGGTTTGTGAACACAATCGCTATGCCGGTATTATATGACCCGTAAAGCATAGACAATTGTGGCCCCATATGATTGGATATGAGATTTGGGATTTGATGGCGCTTTGCCGACGCTATCATACGAGTATCCCATATTTGTCGGTGTGCCAGCTCGAACATTGATTTGATAGCGATTCGATTGATTCTGACATGTGTTCAGTGGATGGACATTGGACCTGATACCTCCACGACATACATGCATTGCATACCACATATCATTGTTTAGATACTTGTGGTATATATGATTGGTTGTTCCATACGGAGCTTTGCTCACCCCCAAGGGGGGCTGTTGTTGTCTTTGTGTGTGGACAATGGCAGGTACTCCAGGATATCAGGAGACCGAAGATGGTACTTCTGGAAGGGAGCCACAGTTTAGGCTGAGGTTTTATGTTTATGTCTTGTTCCCAGTATATATATATGTATCTATATACCGGGACATGTCCCGAGGATATGAGTTGTTTGTATGTGATTGGCTTCGATTACGTGTGGGCGTGTTTTATGATTTGAGATTAAATACTATTTTCAGTATTCAAATTATAAAAGAAATATTTTGGGCTCATTGTAAAGAAAATGTAAACTCGTTTTCCGCTGTAATTAATTAACCCTAATCAGATTGTGTTGTAATAACGATTAGGAGCTAGGGCCCCACACAGAGTGGTATCAGAGCATAGCTGGGAATGCTCGATTGAGTCTTGTGCACACGTAATAGGCACAAATGAATTGTGCGTATGTGTTTGAATTATTTGTATTACTTGCTCTTATTTGATTTGAATTGAGTAAGTATTTGATGAGATTGACGATATGAGATGATGAGATTATGAAATTGTGATATTCATCTTTTGATTTGTAGATGGATCCCACAAATGAGACTGCGAGTAGCAGTACTGAGAGAATTGTTGGGCAATTTGAAGGATTGTCCATGGAATGTGGTGATGGCTCGATTCCAGGATTTGAAACCACCGAGGTTCTTTGGCACTGAGAGTGCTGAAAGAGCTGAGGCCTGGCTGAAGGATATCGAGCACTTTTTTAATATTGTTGAGTATTCCAAGGCTCGGAGACTGAAACTTGCTTTGTATCAGCTGAAGGACCGAGCTAAATCTTGGTGGGAAGCTGCGGAGATTGGATTGAAAGAAGCCGGGATTGAAGTCACTTGGGATGTCTTCAAGGCCCAGTTTTTGGAGCAGTATTCCCCTCCATCTTATTATACTGCTCAGGAGAATAAATTCAATAATCTGCAGCAGGGAACGATGTCTGTTGAGGAGTATGCTTCGAAATTTTCTACTCTGTTGAAGTATGCACCTCACGTAGCTGGGAATGCGAGGGCAAAATATAACAGGTTTGTAAATGGATTACATCATGTCTTATATACTTATGTTGTTTCTGGATTGCCTACCAGCTACGCAGAGGCAGTTGAACGAGCCGAGGCTGGACTTAGGAGAGGAGGTCCACAGTATACCCCTCCACCTCCGGTGTCAGCTCAGCAGCCTACTTTGAGGCCGAGAGGTAAGAAGTTCAAGAAGACTGGTTCTGTTTCTTCGTCTTCTTCGAGTTCGAGTGGATCACAGCGAGGGAGTCCTGTGATTGCACCCTATTGTAGCCATTGTGGGGGTAAACATACTATCGAGCAGTGTCGAGGTATGTTTGGTACTTGTTATCAATGTGGGCAGGAAGGCCATTTCTCTCCAGTATGTCCGAACAGGGGTACGACTTCTGCTCAACCCCAGCCAGGATTTAGAGGTGGCCCTGGTATGATGAGACATGTTGTTCCTGTTCCATCTTTTCAGCAGTCGAGTGTCCCACGATAACGAGGACTGGGTGGTCAGAGTACCCAAGTTCCTCCTCAAGTGAGAGTGTACGCCATGACTGAGGATCAGGCGAGAGAAGCTCCTGGAGGCGTGATTGCAGGTATTTGCACGCTTTGCGATTATCCTGCACGTGTTTTATTTGATACAGGAGCATCTCATTCATTCATATCTCATGCATTTGTTGCATCTCACGATATTGAGTGTACCCCGTTGTATGATACTTTGTCGATAGCCACGCCAGCAGAGAAGATTATTTTGTCTGAAAGAGTTGTGCATAATTGTGTATTGATTTATGAGGATAATGTGGTATTTCTGAATTTGATTGTCCTCCCAATGCACGACTTTGATTGTATTGTTGGCATGGATATCTTGACAACCAATCGAGCTACTGTTGATTGTTGTCATGGAGTGGTTCGATTTCGACCGATTGATGGACCCAAGTGGAATTTTTATGGCAAGGGTTCCCAAGCCAAAATTCCATTGGTATCTTCCTTGGAAATGTCCCGGTTGTTGACTAGTGGAGATGAGGGTTATCTTATCTACGCTATTGATATTTCGAAGAAGGAGTCTTCTTTATCTGAGATTCCTGTTGCGAAAGAATTCCCGGATGTATTTCCCGATGAGATTCCTGATTTTCCTCCTCATCGAGAAGTTGAGTTTAGTATTGATCTTGTGCCGGGGACTGCGCCTATTTCGAAAGCTTCCTATCGCATGGCACCATTGGAACTGAAAGAATTGAAAGAACAATTACAGGATCTTCTCGATAAGGGATATATTCGACCGAGTGTATCACATTGGGGAGCTCCAGTTTTATTTGTTCGAAAGAAAGATGGTACGATGCGAATGTGTATTGATTATAGGCAACTGAATCGGGCTACTGTGAAAAACAAGTACCCACTTCCTCGTATTGATGATTTGTTTGATCAGCTTCAGGGTACTTCTGTATACTCGAAGATGATCTTCGTTCTGGGTATCATCAAGTACGTGTTCGAGACGAAGCTGTGCCCAAGACTGCTTTTAGTACGAGGTATGGCCATTATGAATTTCTGGTTATGCCTTTTGGTCTTACGAATGCTCCTGCTATTTTTATGGACTTAATGAATCGTGTCTTTCGAGATTATCTTGACCGATTCGTTATCGTCTTTATTGATGATATTCTGGTATATTCGAAATCGAAAAAGGAGCATGCTGAACATCTGAGACTGGTACTTCAAACTCTTCGTACTAGTCATTTGTATGCTAAATTGTCCAAATGCGAGTTATGGATGGACAAAGTGATATTTCTGGGCCACGTCATTTCGAGACATGACATATCTGTTGATCCTGCGAAGGTCGAAGCTGTATTGAATTGGCCAAGACCTATGAATGTTCCTGAGATCCGTAGCTTCATGGGTTTAGCGGGATATTATCGACGTTTTATCGAGGGATTTTCGAAAATAGCTAAACCTATTACTCAACTAACACAGAAGAATCAGCGATTCATTTGGTCAGATGAATGTGAAGCTAGTTTTCTTGAATTGAAGACGAGATTGACCACAGCACCTGTGCTTACTATTCCCTCAGGTACCGGAGGATTTGTGGTGTGTACAGATGCGTCTCGTAAAGGTTTAGGCTGTGTTCTGATGCAACATGGCAAAGTGGTTGCTTATGCATCTCATCAATTGAAATCTCATGAAACACGTTATCATGTTCATGATCTCGAATTGGCTGCCATTGTGTTTGCTTTGAAGATTTGGCGCCATTACTTGTACGGAGAAAAGTTTGTTATCTATTCGGACCATAAGAGTCTGAAATATCTCTTTTCTCAATCTGATTTGAATATGAGGCAACGCACGTGGATGGATCTATTGAAGGATTTTGATTGTGAGATTCAATATCACCCTGGATCGGTGAATGTTACTGCGGATGCCTTGAGCCGTAAAGTTTATGATTCTGTTTTAGCTTCTGTCAGTGTCGCCAAGGTACATGAGGATATATGTACTTCTGGCTGGACTTTTCACTCGAATTGGAATTCTGTCACTGTCTCAGCATTGCAAATTGAGCCGAATTTGATATCGAATATACGAAAGGCCCAACGAAGCGATGCTCAGATCCAAAAGTCGAAAGAACTTGTATCTGCTTGGACATCAGTCTGGATTCCATATTGATTCTGATGGTTCTTTACGACTTAATGGTCGGCTGGTAGTTCCTGATGATTCTGATTTGAAATCTGCCCTTCTTCGTGAAGCACATTGTAGCAAATACAGTATTACCCTGTAGGTCGAAAGATGTATTTGACATTGAGACCTCAATTCTGGTGGAAACGTATGAAGAAGGACGTTGCTGAGTTTATTTCGAAATGTCTTGTCTGCCAGCAAGTAAAAGCCGAGAGAATGAAACCGGGAGGATTGCTCCATAGTCTTGAAATCCCGAAATGGAATTGGGAACATATCGCTATGGATTTTGTGACTCATTTACCTCGTTCGCCCAAGGGCTGTGATGCTATTTGGGTGATTATTGATCGGCTTTCCAAATCTGCGCATTTTATTCCGTATGAACGGACTTATCCTTATAAGAGAATGGCCCGTTTATACATTGAGAATGTTGTGAGACTGCATGGTGTGCCAGTCTCAATTGTATCTGATCGTGATCCCAGATTTGCTTCTAAATTCTGGGGTATTTTTCAAGAAACGATGGGTGCGCGTTTGGCTATGAGTACTGCTTATCATCCACAAACTGATGGCCAGACTGAGCGTACGATTCAAACTTTAGAGGATATGTTGCGTGCTATTGTGATGGACTTAAGAATGGGATGGCAGGATGACTTACCATTGGTTGAATTTTCTTATAATAATAGCTTTCAGACGAGTATCGGTATGGCACCATTTGAAGCTCTATATGGGAGACGATGTAGATCACCGTTATTCTGGGATGAGATTGGTGAGAGACAATTGACTGGATCTGAAATGATACAGGAAATGAACGATAAGGTTCAGTTGATTCGGCAGCGGATGAAAGCTGCTCAGGATCGTCAAACGAGTTATGCGAACAAACGAAGGCGACCCTTGGAATTCCAGAAAGGTGACATAGTATTTTTGAAAATATCTCCCTTTAGAGGCACTGTTCGATTTGGCATGCGAGGGAAATTATCTCCTCGTTATGTTGGGCCATATGAGATCCTGGATCGAGTTGGTGATCTTGCGTATCGATTGGCATTGCCACCAGCTCTATCTGCTATTCACGATTTGTTTCATGTTTCTATGCTGAGGAAATATGAACCGGATCCATCACATGTACTTGCACCTGATGAGGTGGAACTTGATCCTTCTCTTTCCTATATCGAACAACCTGTTCGAATTATGGATCGAAAGGAAAAGATATTGAGAAATAAATCGATTCCTTTAGTACGAGTGCAATGGACACGACATGGTGTTGAAAAATCAACGTGGGAATTGGAGAGCAAGATGCGAGATTCGTATCCGTATTTGTTTGATTCTATGACATCTGTTCCATTGTATTTGATGTATTCTGATCCTTTTTCTGATTTTAGTTTTGATATGTACTATAACTAGTGACATATGTATGTTTGCCAATGTTATGTATATAGAGATGTTTGAGATTTCGAGCACGAAATCTTTTAAGAGGGTGAGAAATGTAAGGACCGTGTATCGTATTATCGTAAATCTTATATGATTATCGATAATTCAGGAATTTGATATGTGATTATACATTTTATGTATATTATGACAATGAAATTGAGAAAATGAATATTGAATATGAGTTGACGTTGTAAGAGCTCGAGTGGAGAAGCCGGACGCCAATATAGTACAAACATAAATATTTGTACAGAAGATGTGGCGCCCGGGCGGTAAAAAGTGACCGCCCGAGCGCCAAGGTAAAAATTTTGAGTATTCGGGCAGAAGACATCGCGCCCGAGCGGTAGTTTGCGACCACCCGAGCGCAATGCATTTGAAACTCGGGGGCAGAACCTCTCGCGCTCGGGGCGAGAAGTCTACCGCCCGAGCGCCGAAACGGTGGAAGGATAAGAATGATTTTGCTATTCGATTTCTTCATTCTATCTTTTAGCAACTTCGAAAAAACGAGAAAAATAAATTTCTTTCGTCCGAATCGACTTTGAAACGCTGTCTAAACGCGAAACAAATTATATATTTGTGATCTTCGCGTCGAGGGCTTCTGACTGAGGTAATTTTCTTCTAGTTCCAGCAGCTCTAAATATCAAAGTGCTGGAATAGCATGTATTTGAAGTTGAATTTATGATATGTAGTAGAATAACTGACAAGAAACTTATATTCGAAGTCGGAATTGAATTATGATATGAATTTGATTTGATATGAATTTTTGAAGTTTCAAATGATATTTGAAACTCATATTAATGATTTTGGAGTATGTTATTGATTGAAATGAGTATGTAATTGATGTAGATAAAGTGTAATATCAATATCTTCAGGCTACATCAACTAGAAACGAAGAATTGAGGTATGTTGCGACCGGGTAACATACGACAGGTATCTGTATTATATGATATATGTCGGACTGATTTGATTGATTGGAATGAGATTATGTGTCTATATGCCTTATTTGTTGATTGATGTAGCATACATGATATTGAGATTGAGATATCGATGTATCAAATAAATGTTTTGTTAACACACATCATTTTATGCATATATCGATACATGACATGCACGTTGAGCTATGATCCTTGGATACCTTGATATGATTGGATTGGATTCCGGGGTTTGTGAACACAATCGCTATGCCGGTATTATATGACCCGTAAAGCATAGACAATTGTGGCCCCATATGATTGGATATGAGATTTGGGATTTGATGGCGCTTTGCCGACGCTATCATACGAGTATCCCATATTGGCCGGTGTGCCAGCTCGAGCATTGATTTGATAGCGATTCGATTGATTCTGACATGTGCTTAATGGATGGGCATTGGACCTGATACCTCCACGACATACATGCATTGCATACCATATATCATTGTTTAGATACTTGTGGTATATATGATTGGTTGTTCCATACGGAGCTTTGCTCACCCCCAAGGGGGGCTGTTGTTGTCTTTGTGTGTGGACAATGGCAGGTACTCCAGGATATCAGGAGACCGAAGAGGGTACTTCTGGAGGGAGCCACAGTTTGGGCTGAGGTTTTATGTTTATGTCTTGTTCCCAGTATATATATATGTATCTATATACCGGGGCATGTCCCGAGGATATGAGTTGTTTGTATGTGATTGGCTTCGATTACGTGTGGGCGTGTTTTATGATTTGAGATTAAATATTATTTTCAGTATTCAAATTATAAAAGAAATATTTTGGGCTCATTGTAAAAAAAAATTTAAACTCGTTTTTCTGCTGTAATTAATTAACCCTAATCAGATTGTATTGTAATAACGATTAGGAGCTAAGGACCCCACAAAAATACTAACTATTACGAGCCTATCAAAAATCAAATGACCCATCACATTTAAGGAATTCAAAAGATTATATTAAATGATTAGTTTTATCATAAATTAAAATAAAATTCAGATAAGATCACAACATTTATGGCCAAAAAAATTACATAAATATTTTAAGCAGATAATTTTAGTTAGTTACCAGCTTTCATGCCATATTTACGCGTTCTGCTCTTGTAGTTCCCATGCATACTCTACTGTCTTTTATACGTGTTCTGCTCCTGTACTTCCTTTGCATATATATATATATATATATATATATATATATATATATATATATAATTTTATATACAATAAAGTTTCAAATAAAATATCATTACACTAAATTTATATTTTTGGGAAAAATCCAACCACCATGGATCAAGTAAGTTGTCTAAATTTTTTGGCCCTATATTTTTGCTTATTTCTCGTTGTTGTCAAATTGTGATTTTAGTATGTTATCTTTGTTTTTTGACAATTTTAATCATATTTCTGTCGTGGAGCTAAGTTGTCTAATGTCATATCATTATTTCAATGAAAAAGAATTAGAATTATAAAAAAATCGGAAGATGTAGGAGTAAAATTAAATTTGTTAACACATAGGACCAAAATCGCAAATTTACGATCAAAAAAGTACAATTTTCCCTTGAGGTTTTGAATCTTTAATTGATCAAAAATTTGAACATAGTGCAATAATTGAATTTTCATGTTTTATCCGATTTTCACCAACTCGCTAACATAACGTCAATCAATGTTGTTAAAAAAAAGTACTCCCACTTACATTTTACATGCTAATTTGATCTGAGTATAGAATAAATAAAGTTTCGATTACTGAAAAGGTAAATCCATTCAATAACGAAGGTAATGGCTCATTATCCAACTAATTTATTGCATTGACAGATTTTTAATTATCAATTATAAAGGACCAAAAGGTTTAATTGGCCAACATACACTATCAATTTCAGAATTTTCCCAACATTTTGGCAATCAAATTTTATATATTTTTTTTGTTTTCCATATATATAAAAAAAGACAATATGGAGTAGAATTCATCGTTTTCGAAAATTAGTTAAAACACATCACATGATGTCTAGTTTAATGTTTATGTGTGAATTCCAAAGAGTGATAGAAAAATAAGAAATGTTCCCCTGCTTGAAACCCTTCTTATTACGTCGATTTCCGTCTTAATTAGCGATACATTGAAAAAAATACTAAAAGTGCAAAGAAAAAAAAATAGATAGTAGACTAAGACTGAAATTAACTGCATAGAAAACTAAAATAGCAAATAAGGAAACTTAAACATTCAAGATTACATTGATTTTTTTTCCTCACATTATAACTAAATCCATATGATTTAAAACCCTTCTTCTTACATCGATTTCCGTCTTATTTAACGGGTTGTAAAACCGGGAAAAAAAAAACAAACAAACAAACAAAATATTAGATACTCAAAAAATACGAAATTTGATGAACTCATGAAATCTCAAATATTCACTTTGAAAGCAAGTTTCTGAGAAAATCTGCCTGAGTGGTATCTGTTGTTTCCAATAATTCCGACAGCCTCTCACTTAAGTTATCCACTTCTTCATGCAAATTTCGAATGTAATTGCATGTCTCTTGTAGCACTTTAGCTGCTGGCATCTGCAAATTTTAGAAATATATTGATTTAGTTATAATGTGAGAAGAAAAAACCAATGTAATCTTGAATTAATGTTTAAATTTTCTTATCTGCGATTTTATTTTTCTATACAGTTAAATTTCAGTATTAGTCTACTATCTATTTTTTATCGTTAATGTGTGCAGTATCATATCAGCATTATGCAGAATAAAGAGTAAAAATACCAAAATTAAAATATAAACTAAGACTGAATTTTTTACAAAATAGAGTACCAAAATCGCTAAAAAACAAACATATATACCTAAACGTTAAAATATCCAATGGCTCCAGGTATATATAACCAAGCACTGACTGTATACATACTTCATTAACATGTTTATATTATTACAAATTATGAGCACTTTACAAACATATCAATAAACACGCAATAATAAAAATGAAGCGAAAAAAATACCTTATTCGAGTGGTTATTATGAATCTGAGGAAGAAGTAGCTGCAACCGAGATGCGAGTTCATTGATCTGTTCATCCGCGGTGATTCTTGAAGATCCCGAATGCCAGCTTGATCTCGATGATCTGCGAGACATTTTTCTGTAAGATTTATGTATGCAAAATGCACAAATAGTGAAGTACTTTCTGGGATTCAGAGGAAGAAAAATGGATGGAATTTAAAGAAATGAGGTATTTAGATTAATAGATTTGTTGAAGTTATCTAGTGAAGTGCAAGTATTTGCTAGGGTAAGGAGTTTGAGGCAATGTAATGGACTTGTAGGGTTAAATATATAGGATTTTGGATGATGTCATGACCCGATAAAAAAGAAATCGAAAAATGAAAAACAAAACCGTCGCTGCAAATTTTTATATCCAAATAAATCCTAAGAAAAATAAAAATCGTTAGTAAAAAGTACTCTTCCACATTATTACCAAAAATATCATAATAAAATTGAGAAATGGTTGAGATTAGTATTTCTGAGTAGGTCTCTTGTAGGCCGATCTCACGAATCTTTATCTGTGAGACGGATCAACCCTACCGATATTCACAATAAAAAAATAATACTCTTAGCATAAAAAGTAATATTTTTCATTGATGACCCAAATAAGAAATTCCTCTCACAAACATCTCGTGAAACCGTCTCACACAAATTTTTGTTTCTATGATAACAAAGATTGTAAGAATATGTTCAGATATTTAATATCCCTACTTAAAAAATTAATTTTGAATCTGAACTTATTATAATTTACCTGAAAGTATAAATAAATTAAAATAACTTATTTTGTATATTTAGCAACCTAATTTTAGATATTTAAGGTAACAAATTACTAGTATTCTGTCTAAACCAAACGTCTAATATCGAATACATATTACGTATTAAAATTCGATATAATATTTGCAAAAATCTTATAATTTAAATGAAAATAAAAAATAAATTATATTTGAATAATAATATATTTAAAAAGATTTAATCCAAAAATAACTTTGACTTTCAAACTATGATGTCCAGTCCACATCGACCACACATCATTCACGTTCCCAGCTCTCAGTATCCTGCTTAAAATACAAATGAAGATTAAATTATTTCATAAAAAATTAATTATTTAAATATATATATATAATCCATTTAAAAAAATCTAAAAACAATTAATGAATTATTATATGATAAATATTTACATATGAATAAATGTAAAAAAAAAATTGAAATATTTTCATGAATTTAGTTGTTTTCATTAAAAATTGGGATCACTTCGAATTAAGTATGATTGGTCAAGGCTCTCATCCCATCTCATTGATTACTTACTGCATATTTATTATATTTTTAGATCAGATTATTAGATATATTGTTAAGTATAATAATTGTTTCGGCTGGTTAGAGAATCGAAATATGGTACTTGAGTTAATATATGGTTTTAAAATATTTGAATTGTATCATTACCATCAGCTATGAGTTTTGGTAAAACGGCAAACGTTCGGTCTTAAAATTGGTATAAGAGATAAAATCACGTGTTCAATTTTCATTATTTGTAAGGAGTACATTTATTGGGAGAGATATTGTTGGGTGCAATAATTGTCCTTACAATCGAAATATGATGTTCGAGCTGATGTACAATTTAAAATACTTGAGTTGTACTATTAACACCAGTTATAGATTTTGGTAAAACGGCAAAATTAGGTCATATGTATTAAAAAGATAAAATTGAAGTAAAGATGTTCAGCATGGATGCCGGAGCACATGACCCTATTCAACAGCGAAGACCCCATTGAAGCTTTGATTTCTTTATTTATTTTTCATTTGGAAACCAATGGGCAACTTAAGAGGTTTAAGGTTTTGATAGCTTGAAAAGATTAATTAATTATGTATTGATATGCTAAGCATATGCTATCTACTGATTACTCGTACCAATATATAGTAATTAAGAGCATTTGATTCAGAATATTTTATTATGAAAAACTAGATACCTCATTTCTATCACCTATGAATATTTTAAATGATGGCACGATTATATATATAGGTAAAAATTTGTGTGAGCCGATCTCACGTGTCGTATTTTGTGAGACGGATATCTTATTTGGGTCAGCCATGAAAAAATATTATTTTTTATGCTAAGAGTATTACTTTTTATTGTGAATATCGGTAGGATTGACCGGTCTCACAGATAAAGATTCGTGAGACCGTCTCACAATAGACCTACTCATATATATATATATATATAAGCAGGACTCACGGGTCGTATTTTGTGAGACGGGTCTCTTATTTGGGTCAGCCATGAAAAAATATTATTTTTTATGCTAAGAATATTACTTTTTATTGTGAATATCGGTAGGGTTGACCGATCTCACAAGAGACCTACTCATATATACATATATATATATATATTTCTTGATTGATTAAAAGTCGGTGGAAGTAGGAGATCTAGGATTAAGATTATTAACATGTTGACTTCAAGAGTGTTTTAGTTGGTAGATATGTGATCGATCAATGGTTAGGAGTTCGATTTCTCTTATCAACACTTTTTTGGACAAGATTGTTGTACAAGACATATTCAATACGGTTTATCTAACTAATGTGATTTGAATCTAATGAGGTCGACTGTAGGTTTACTCTACCAAAAGAAAACAACAGTAGGTTCTGCCGTCGTAATTTTTTTTTTAATCAAAATGTTAACTTACCATATAAGACGGACGATGGTTGGTACATTATGATTTATGTGTGCATATATATTAAATTTCTAAGTATAATTACATGTACGATAAATTCTTGTATCAACTTAATTATATTGAAATTCTAGTCTGGGTTTGTATTTTACAAAAATTTGGTATATTAATAAGAATTAATTATTATAAGAATCTGGCATTCAATACACATTGTGTGCTCATTTATCAAATTTATTGTAATTATTAGGTAATTTTTAATATAAAATCGATTTGTTATATCGTTATTTCAAACAAAAATATATTTAAGAGATAATAAATAAATAAATCAAAGGAGACCGGGTTTGTAGCTCAATGGTCTCACTTCCTTGCCGAACTAGTCGGTTCTCGGATTCGATCCCGGGCGTGAGTTGTAATAAAAAATATAAATAAATAAATCAAAAGATAAAAGCTCTAATTGTATCGTATTACGTTTAGCTCGATAAGTTTAACGAAATCCAATATTAACTTTAGAACAGCCCAAAATCATGATGGGCTGGAAAATCAAAGATCTGACCAGCCCCAAAGCCTAGATGGCAATCAATTCTAGCCCAAATAGAATACCAACCAAGTCCAAGTCCATTTCGGAGCCCCATTTTAAAATATTCGGTTACTGATCAAGATCGGGTCGAGTTTGAATAATCAAATATGGATAAGAAGATTTAATATTGATATCTCCAATGACCAATTCCTCAACACAAAAATTGTTGTAAGACCGTTCTGCAGATCAATTTTGTTTGATAGATATTCGACTCGATTAATGAAAAAAGTATTGTAAAAGTATTATTTTCATTTTAAATATGAATCGGGTTGAGTCGTGAAAATATTGAGATTTGATCATTCTTCCAAGGTACACTAATACATGGACCTATGGCTATAACATAAGCCATGAAAAACCAGTTGTTCTGCTGGTGAACTAATTGGTAGGCTACTTGTGCAACAGATGCTCGTTCGTCATTTAGAAGGATGCAATCTTTGCGGATAGAGCTCCAAGAGCTCGGGAATTTCATCGACAAAGCTTAACACGAACTGCTCGAAGAACGATTTCTTCGAGATGATAAGAACACCGATCCAGCTAGTATTCTGCCTCAGCAGACCTCTGGACTTCAAAACTTGACACACTGAACATCTTGGAATAATCGTCTTCTCCAAACTCAACGAAACTATCTGTGGAACACTATGAAAAACCAAAGGATCACACATTTTATTGATGACATAATCCAGAGCTCTGTTGATCTTATCCTCTGATGCTCCCATACACCATGGAAATCTTCTAAAAGCCGCGAGAACTTGAGCCTCGGAATAGCCCCATTTCTTGTACACCTCCATCTTCCTATGCCAATTTGAACTAGTCGGCTTCCTCATCACATATATCCCTGTAAGAAAGTTGGCTCTACAAGGGTCGAATCCCATTTCCTTAATCCTCTCCGTACACATCCTCAATTTATCAGGAGACATCACGAGTAATCTTGGATTTGTTTTGAAAGCACTCGCGATTTTAACCTCGGGGACTCCTGCATTGAGCAAACTCGCCACATTTGAGGCCATGATGCTCTGCACATTCATCTCTAAGACAGACGGGCACTGTTTGATTACGTATATCGCATCCTCATTCGATTTCAGAAAACTCTTGATAAATTCGAAAGACGGGATGATTTGGCTTTCTAAGCTCCTAACAAGTACGCTTCTCGAAGAAGATATAATCTTAGCAGTGTCCGGAACAGATATGCCTAAAGAATGGAAAAATTGGATCTTGGGCAAAAGATTTCTCTCGGGCTTCAACTGAAAGACTACGGGAGATTTTCTAACGACGAGTGAGATCTGGGCATCACTAAAACCATGTTTCTTGAAGAATGCAATGATTGATTCTGGGATCTCCGTGCCTCTGAATTTGATTTTCTCGCAAGCTCGTAAAGCCCTTTCTCGAGAAAACCCAAAAAATTTAATCAGATAATCTGCTGCTGCAGATGAGTTCCCATTCGCATTTCTTGATCTGGATTTGTGAATCTTGGCTGCGGCCACGGGTGATGACGAAAATAGAGAAAACTGAAGGAAATGGAGTCTGTGTACTGGTGACGGATCGAATGAAGCAAACTTTACGTAATTCAACGTTTTCAACATGAATCGTAGCATTATAAGTTTTGAAAGAAGATGATTCTCTTGTATTAGGGGATCTGAGGCAGAGGCACCGCGAAGAACCCTAAACCCCAATTGCAATGTTTTATTATTTTTTAGAATTTGATTTTGCCTTCATTAAAAAAAGACAAATTTTTTATGAAATTAAAAATAGAAGTGAAGTTCGTCATGTGGAACAGACTGACGTCAGCCACAGAGTCAACGACGCTGCTTGTTGTTCAACAATTCAGCACTTTGGAAATATTCGTGCACTCTCGCCCCCGCTCCATCCACGACCTTCGATCCAGTCTTCTCAGAGCCTCCATCGCCTTCTCGATCAGCAGCACCGTATTTCCCCTCCTCTACTCAAATGCCTGCATTTCGATATCCGGGCCGACCCGAATAACCAGCAAGGCGCCGTCGAGTCCGAGGATAGCTGAATCGATCCCATTTTCGTTTGAATGCGACATGAAAATAATGGACTCGATGTAGGACTGTTTCTGGAGGGCTGCTTCAAGTGAGAGTGTGTAGACAAGGTTTGGGTTTGTGTAATGGGTGATGCAGCTGAGCTTTGATTCAAAAGAGAAGGGCAGATCTTGACCTCCTCTCTGAAAAAATTGAGCTCAAGTATCCCTCGATCACAAGTGTTAATCTGACCAAGTTTGGAAAGATACCCAAGATGGCTTATGCTGCTGTAGTTTCTCTCATGCAGATTCTAGAGGACATACTTGGTGAACAGTACCAGATTCCTTGGGAGAAGCAACAGATCGATTCTCTCCTTCAAAGCATGTGTTGCTTTCACGATTTTCTTACACGTTCTTGGAAGAAAAGAATCCCTGATGCACTGCGTTTTGAGAGAGAAATCAGAGATTTGGCGCATAAAGCAGAAGATGTTATTGAGGCCTACATATCAGAGCATTTTTTTGAAGAGAATGTAGGAGAAAAACTTGAGAGGAGCGAAATTGTCAGCCGACATTTAAAGATTGTGGTGGAAGAAGTCGAATCAATTCAGCTAAAGGTGACACAGCTGGAGGAATCGTGGGCGGACGATAAAGATTTGCATTACACGTATTATTCACCACGTGCTCAGCCATCGACACTTGCCTCAAGTGGTGACTATAAGGTTGTATTCGAAGATGTTTCACGGCAACTGATGGATCGAATTGTTGGTGGACGTTCGGAGAAACTCCAAATCATACCAGTAGTTGGAATGGGTGGCAGTGGTAAGACTACTCTGGTTAAGTATGCTTTTCAAGACGAATATATTTCACATCTTTTTGATGTTTCTGCTTGGGTCACGGTATCCCAAAATTATCGCAAAAGGGATATCCTACTAGGCCTTCTAGAATTCATGAGAAGGCTCACAACTGAAATGCATCAACAAAGTGATGAAGATCTATCCGAGTGTTTGTATAAATGTTTAAAAAGTAGGAGATATCTCATTGTAATGGATAATGTATGGCATAAAGAGGCTTGGGAAGAGATAAAAAGACTATTTCCCGATGACAATATGGGAAGTCGGGTCTTGTTGACCACTCGGCTGTCTGATGTGGCTACATATGCGAACTCGTCTCGCCATGAACATCATCTCATGCTTCCCTTAAACGAAAACGAAAGCTGGAATCTGCTTCATTTCAAGGTTTTTGGGGATGAAACAAGTTGCCCCACAGAGCTTGAGGAAGTCGGTAAGAAGATTGCAAGAAGTTGCCAAGGACTTCCCCTTTCAATTGTTGTAATAAGTGGTCTCTTGTCCAAAGTACCAAGAACATTAGCAGAATGGGAATCCATTGCTAACAATCTCAACTCAGTTTTGCTTTCAAATGATAGTCAATGCTCGGAGCTGTTATATTTCAGCTACGACCATTTGCCACATCATCTGAAAGCATGTTTCCTCTATACGGGAGTTTTCCCCCTAGATTTGGAAATACCAATCTCCAAGCTCATCACACTATGGATTGCCGAGGGATTCATCAAATCCAATTGCTCGAAAAGATTGGAAGAGTTGGGAGAGGAGTATCTTGATGATCTGATGTCAAGAAATCTTATTTTGGTTGGAGAGAAGGGATTCGATGGAAAAATTAAAACGTGTGTGGTCCATGATCTGTTAAGAGAGTGGTGCTTGAGTAAAGCGCTAGAGGAGATGTTTATTCACACCTTAAATGCCAATACCTACAATTGTCCAGAAGTCGTCGGGGATCCACGTCACTTGTGCATCCGTAAAGATTCTTCATACGAAATTCTGGCAGACATCCTTGGAACGACAAAAACATTTCCACGTGTCCGTTCTCTTCTGTCCCAGAATAACCCTCACGACAAACTACGGTGTTGTAAACTTCTCAGGGTACTGGACTTGTCTAAAGTAGATTTGGAGGATTTCCCTCGTGTAATACTCGAGCTCGTACGCTTAAAGTGCGTTTCTGTCTGTTGTGATCAAGAACAAGAAATTTACATTTCTGAAGATCGACCTGATTCTCTGAGGAATCTCCAGACGTTAATTATTCACCAAAGATGTATCAATTCATCAGTGCATCTCCCCCGAGGAATCTGGAGGATGCCACATTTAAGGCATCTCCAGTTAGGAAAATGTTACTTTCCTCATCCACAAGAGGGTGACAAGAATTCAGTTCTTGAAAACCTTCAAACGCTTTCATATGTAAGTGGTTGGAGTTGTACGAAGGAGTTCATC
This sequence comes from Primulina tabacum, assembly GCF_025594145.1. Taxonomy (NCBI): domain Eukaryota; kingdom Viridiplantae; phylum Streptophyta; class Magnoliopsida; order Lamiales; family Gesneriaceae; genus Primulina; species Primulina tabacum. The sequence goes on along the minus strand of NC_134561.1, from coordinate 35,235,323 downwards.
CAAGGAATTCCAAATATAAAGAAACTAGGAATCCAATTTGAGGTCCTGGATAAGCGACGTGTACTTGTCTCTTCTATCAGACATTTGGGCAAGCTGCATAAACTTGAAATACTCAAATGCATTGTTGAACCAGGATCATATTATAACATTGCAAAGGACCTTACTCTGCCTCGAAATCTCAAAAAGTTGACCTTACGTGGTACAAAAATCTCTTGGGAAGATATGTCTATAGTTGGCTCGTTGCCTTATCTTGAAGTTCTGAAGCTGAAAGATTATGCATGTGAAGGGTCGGAGTGGGAACCAATAGAAGGTGAATTTTGTCGATTAAAGTTTCTATATATTGAGGGAACGGATCTGCATCATTGGAGAGCTGAGAAAGACCATTTTCCAATACTTGAGCGCCTAATCCTTTTTGAGTGCACCGAATTGGAAGAAATCCGCTTGATTTTGTATATTTAGAGACACTTGAAAGTATCGACTTGGATGATGCTAGCCCATCTGCTGTGACATCGGCAAGGCAAATACAAGCAGAACAACAAGACTTGGGGAACGAAATACTTAAAGCTCGTATCCATAAAATGTGGCAATACATCTATGAAAAGGTAAGCAAATACTCATGACTGTTTGTATGCAAACATGCATTTATTTATGTACCTGTTAGTAGATAAACATTATTATACTTCAATTTTTCCCCCTCATTGAACAGAGAAAAGAGGAAAAAGAGAGAAGAGAGGAAATGGAAAGACGGAGGATAGAAGCAGAGAGTAGAAGGCGAGCAGAGGAAGAAGAGTATAGGTGGAAACAATATATGTGGGAAGAATATAAGAGGTAAGCCATGATTCCATCATTTTTACCTGTGTGGTTCACTCACTTGAGATTGCATTTTAGATACATGAAAAACTAGAAAAAAAAATATATAGTGTTAAAAATACATTATTTATATGTGGGTTACTCCCAAACTTGGGAAAACTTATTCGAAATATTTTTTCATGATATCAAATATTGCAATTGTAATGCCGGACGTCGTTGAATCATCTGATATATGTCAACACTTCCACGAAATATGATTAAAAGCAAAAAAATGAATCCAACATATAGACAAAACATAAATTTTGACAGTTAAAGGACCTAAACTAAAAATAGGCCATCTTAACTGGTGTTGTAACTTCTTTTTGTTTTAAGAAATGTCATGGATAAAACAGAACAATCAACTTCATTTTTCGGACTTTCCCTTCAATTTATGAAATGCATATTTCATACAAATTAAGGAGAAGAGAAGAAGCACGAGAAAGAATGAGACAAGAAGAGGATTATAGAATGCAAGAATTTGATCACAGATTCAGAGAAGAGGAAGAAGCCTATCTGCAAATTGAATATCAGTGGTTGATGTATCAGACGTAAGGCTTGATCCTCAAGTGAAAAATATAAATAAAAATTCAAGATTCATTTGTAGTTTCTTGCTGATTTCAAAACTTTATTATGTGATGAAGACAGTGTACCGGAGAGGTATGATGATGTCGACTCCTATGATCAATACACAAATGGAAGGAGAGGCGACTATGAATGGTTAGTATGATTGATCTAGTCCACATATCTCTTTTATAAGTCATATTTATTTAATACTAGGAATGATCACGTGCGATGCACGTGGGTAATTAATAATGAAAAATATAATAACGAGATTTAAATAGGTGATTAATAATGAAAAATATAATAACGAGATTTAAATAGGTGATTAATAATGAAAAATATAATAACGAGATTTAGATAATTAATAATTTTTAAAATTGTTTGAATAACATCTTGTTTATTAGTATTTATTAATCTAAATATATCAAAACACAATAAATAAAAATACACCATGACGATAAATCAAATATATTCACTTATTTATATAACATTTTTCAATTTACATGATTATAACATAATGACAGCTCTCTCAAATTAACAAATATATTTTTCATCCAAATATCATTCGCAATGAAAAACAATAAAAATAAAATTAAGAGAATAGTAAATTTTACTAAAACCAAAATCACAATGTATTTAAATGGAGTGCATACAGTGATTGTCAAATAAAATTCTCTTAATTAACTAAATTATCATAATTATGTTAAAATAAAACCCCTAAACTTGTTATTAAGTTAAATATCAATTGTGTTTTTGCTAACTTTTAACACCTTGCAAATTTTGTTTAACTTTTTCCTTTTATAAAATAGATATTACACATCAATTCAAATATTTTAAATGGTATAGTAGCTCAATTATCATGATTCCATCGATGTATCCAACAAGGACAATTATTGCACTCCAACAATATCAATAATCACACTAATTGCAATCTATGAGAATCGATCTCATGACTTTGACTCTTATATATATCAATTGTAAGATCATGTATTTGCTACTTTACCAAAAGTTATAACCGGGGTAACGATGCAACATTAACTAAAATCTTTTAAAATAGTAAAACAACTCAAACGTCACATTTGGATTGTTATACCTTACATAAACAATTATTGCACCTAACAAATATGATATAGTTGTTATTTTACATTTTAGAAATCATTTTCTAAATTAAATTTGTTCTCACTAATCAAATAATTTCATCGAACACAAAGTAGTTTTAATTACTAATAATAATTTAAACACATAGGGTGACCACTCTATGTCATCACATATGCTTCAGTAAGTTGCAATCATAGTAATAATGCACAATGAATTGGTAAACATAACTTAGTTAATTTAATAAGTGAATAATATTAAATAACAATTGAAAAATAGTTTATATATGTAAATTCATCATATATAATGATAAATTAATTAATATGTAGAAAAGAGAAAAAATATTTTTTTATGTATGTAATTTCATCATATACAATTTGAAATTAATTAATAGGTTGAAAAGAACAATCAATATAACAAATCAATATATTATATACGATGATTTCGTAATAGAATAATGCTAATATAACCATACTTTATATTATGTTTAGAACGCAATTGAAAATTGATAACAAAATATATAATAATAGAAACTTTAATTTTAAAAATATTATTATCTAAAATATTATCATAATACATTATGAATCATAAATGAAATCACTAAATTATTGAGTAATTATTTATTTAATTATTATTTAAATCAATTTATAAAATAAAAGAAAAGATATGAATATTAAATATTCATTAGCAACCATGAAGAAATACACTAATTTTAGTAACAAATTTTAGTTAGTAACAAAGAAAAATTATGGGTAAATTGATAAATTCAATATGAATTAATATCCAAAGGCATTTAAGATAGACAATAAATTATAAAACAACCCATGAAAAAAATTATTGATTTAATTTGCTACATTAAATGAATAAGAGTAGATTGAAAATTTACAATTAGAAGTCATATATTTATATGTATGTTAGATTTGTTCATGTTAGAAAAAAATTTCTGTCTAAAATGTCAAAAAAAATTATAATACCGTATATTTCTGTGTATGTGTATATATATTAAAAATATCAAACATCCCAATGAAAGAAAATTGATATAATTTTAGGAGAAGACAAGAAGCAGAAGAAAAATGGAGACAAGAAGCGGATGATAGATGGAGAAACGGGGAAGACGCCGATTATTTGCTCAGAGAAATTTGTTGGAAAGATTATGAGTGGTAAGGTTTCATCCTTTAATTTTTATATGTGGTTCTTTATGTTGTTTAATTTCAGTTTTAGTCTGTTATATTTGTTTTTTGGCAATTTGAGTCATTTTCCAACTTGGTGTTGACATAACACTCTCATATAGAAAGAACTGAAATAAAAAAACAAAGGCCACAAATGTCAAAAAATAAAAGACCAAATCGAATTAATTCGGAAACTTGGTTTGGACAATTTGGAAATTCAATGTAATTGTCTCCTTGCATGGTTGCATATTAAATAGGTATTCTAGAATTTAATCTTTTATAAAAGTTGCACGAACACTCTTGTACCACCTGGAGTCTGACGAGATGAAATATTTTGATGATATCTCATAGATCAGTGATCAAAATGACCAGCGAGCAAAATAATTACAAAAAACTTAATTTTCTACAAGTCATATTTCAGACCGACTAGACTAGTTCAGACATTATCTATGCTAACCGGACGTTGCAAGATCAAACTGGATGACACGGATACTGCAACCTGCAACGTCCAGTTAGCATATATAACGTCTGAACTAGTCTAGCTAGCCTGAGATTTGGAATTAGAAATATAATTTTAGGTGTTTGGAATGATGAGATTTCAAAACGTAATTGGTATTTGATGAGATTTGGTTTAACTAAATGAAATTCTTACAAAATTGAAGAGATTTCATGGGATTTGAGCCGTTGAGAAAATAAAAAATATTAACTATGTATATCTACCTTGTAAAATATTGGGAAAATTACAATTTTAGTCTCGTAAGTTGGTGAGGTTTTGGTTTAATCATGTAATTTGTCGATGTTTGATTTTCATACAATAAATTGGACTTTGTTTGGTTTTGGTCAAAAAAAAAATTCAAAAGACACAAAAATCATTGAATATTGTTTATTTGATTCTGATGTTCTCCTACGTAGCTCATGTTGCGTTGATAAACCTATATTATACACATTAAAGTAAATATAAACAAAAAAAAGGAAAAAAATAAAACAAAACAATATCTAATATTTCAAAATGAGAAGAAATTATCTTTTTGTTTCACTTTTTTTCTTTAAATAGATTTTAGTGTATATACTATAGGTTTTTTTTCTCGATATATGAGTTATGTAGGAGAGCATCGATGCCAAAAAAAAGTATTTGTTGATTTACTGGTTTCACACGAAAAATGACCCAAAGAAAAAGTTAATGAATGAAAATCAAACGTTGACGAGTTACAAGACTTTAATCAAAACATGTCAAGTTACAGGACTGAAATTGTAATTTTTCCTAAATTTTACAGAAATATCTTATGAGACCATCTCACGACTCAACTTTGAAAGACGGGTCTCTTACTGAACCCTACCCATGGAAAAATATTACCTTTAGCTAAAGGTATGGACCAAGACGACATCCGTGAGGAATCGACTCGTCTCAAGGAGATCATCTCATATGAGATCTAGTCTAAATTTTATATCTTTTAATTTTAAGAGGTGTTGTAAAATATTTTTAAGAAATGTCAGGATAAAAAAATGTATAATCACTTTCATTTTTCAAGCTTTCCCTTCAATAAAGTGCATATTTTATTCAATTTAAGGAGAACAAGAGAAGCAGCAGAAAGAATGAAACAAGAAGAGGATGATAGAAAGCAAGAATTTATTTATAGATGGAAGAAAGAGGAAGAAGACTATCTGCAAAAAGAACATCACTGGGTAACATATCAGATGTAAGGATTGATCCTCAAGTGAAAATAAAAAAAAATCAAATTTCGTTTGTAGTTTTTTTGAAAATACTGATTCCAAAAACTTTATTATGTGATGACGACAGTCTACCTGAATGGTATGAGGATGATCGTGGCAACTCCTATGAGCAAGACACACGTGGACGGAGAGCCGACTACGCGAGGTAAGTATGATGGATCTAAAACCATCAGATGCTCATAAAGTAGTTCTTTAAAACGAAAACTAATACATGGTCTGCATAATCACTTGCGAGGTAGGATGTAACACAACTGATATGGCATAATACCAATTGGTCGACACTTGAACGATGATCATAGCTTCATTCTTTATTTTTCTTGTTTTTTCAGTATGATGGTGGTTTCCAGCAATCATCGAGGCGGTGGAACTTCAAGTTCTGAACGAGATGAGCTCGTTGGAAGGCTAGTGACAGTGATATGTAAGCATACTTCCAAGTATTATTCTTTTGTCGGAAGAAAGAAAGTAAATTGTGTAGTATATATAAACCTCTGTCTAATTGACTTGTTGAATTCCATGTTTTCTGGCAACTTCACACATGTTGTCCAGTGAGGAATTCGCTGCTTTGGGCTTGGAATTACGGGTGCGAAAAATTCAAAAACTACTGGAGGAGGTGAAAAAGCAAAGACATGATGAACTGCAAGAGTCTATTTTAAGGGGTTTATTAGTAGGAAACATAAAGTTTTATGATTGGGGAGTCGAAAGGCTTTCAAACGATCTGATGGTTCTTTTTGGGGTATTTCGAGCTTGTTGTTTGAGGCCTCAAGGTTTATTTCCGAAGGTACAAGATTATTGCCAAGTAAAATTCAAATTATATATGTAACTGTTTGGCGCATCTTGTTCTCTCTTTTGAGAACTTCACTGAAATTTTGCATCTTCAATGCTACAATTTGATGGAATGATTTGATTCGAAGAGTTCGAAAGATTCGAATAAACCGGCACCAAAAGACCTAACCATGATCAGATTGGGTTTTGAGTCATCGGACCCAAGTGTCCGCTCTGATCTCCTCTCCAACTCGATCACGAAACGAAACCAAGCTTCGTGAACTAGAATGACCATAGGTGTTTGAATAACCTTTTATGTTATTATCATGAAACGTGTGTCAATTCGGGTAAGATAGGTCGGGTTGAGTAATAATACTATTAAAAAATTGTTCAACTCGAACCTAACCCAATCCCATCATTTTTTCCGGGTCAGTTATCGGGTCCAACTCGATCTGACCCGAACTCGAAAACCCCAAACCAAATCTGATTTTGAGACCCCTAATGAAATTATTGAATTAATGTTTATATCTTTACATAAGATAATATAAAGTCCAAAAATTTCATAACACTTTGGACATTGTTTCATTCAAGATTTACTTATTATCTCCTCAAAAGCAAGCAAAATAGAAAAATCAAGACCAAGTATTGCGACCCAAACAAGCTGACGTCAGCTACATATTCAAGAATCTTTCTTGTTGAAAAAATAATTATGATATAAAATCAATCATTTATAATATGCAATTCTAAAAAACAAATAGAGAAAAATAAACAAAATATATGGGAGGTTAAAAATTTAGCAAAAGCATAACTGATTTTGAATTTAATAGCAATTTTAGTGGTTTTATTTTAACATTAGTGTGACCATTTTTGTTAAATAAGAGAATTTTATTTGAAAAACATGTTATCTTTTAAGAGTAGGTCTTATCGATATTAACAATAAAAAGTAATACTTCTAGCATAAAAAGTAATATTTTTTCATGGATGATCCAAATAAGATATCTGTCTCACAAAATACGACATGTGAGACCGTCTCACACAAGTTTTTGCTTTTTTTTTAAAGCATATGTTTTATGCACATACTTATTTGATTTAAATTATTTGAAAATTCTTATTTCACATGAAAATAATAGTCATCAATATTAATTGCAAAAGATTCATTATGATATAAATAACTATCCATGATATGTAATTCTCAAAAAAATTTTAAAAAAAAAGTTGAAAAACTCGATAAGATGTTAAAAATTTAGTAAAAGCATAATTGAGATTGAATTTACTGACAATTATAATGTTTTTTTAAATAGTCGTATGATAATTCTGTTAGTTACAGAATTTTATTTGATATTTATTTGTCATTATGTTCCATTTGAGTAAAAAGATTTGCACATTGCTAAAATCCATGATTTTTTTAAATTTATTTGGACATTACTATGTTTAAAACATATTATTTGATGTTGTGCATTTTTTATACGAGATGATCACGTAATCATCTTGTGGACATCATACCATATTAGATAAATTTAAAAAGTTGTCGGATTAAACGAGATGATCACATGATCATCTCGTGTAAAGAGTGTATTGCAACTACAGCAGAGGATCCAAATCCATCTAAATCAAGCATAAGCATCGTTGACTTGCGCCCTTCTTCTCCCCCCACTGGCGGCAAACATTATCAAATTCTTATCTTGCTGATGCAATAAAATATGCGGCAAAATTTTATTACAATTGGTGGGTTTATTTTTCAACGTCCAGATCTTATATGCTAATAATTAAGAAAGAAAAACGGCAACTTGGTTGGTTCACATGTAGATGCGAATTTATTATCATAAACAAAGACTTGCAAATCTTAATTGTAAACGGGAGCTAAAGATAACAGTTTCCTAAAAAAAACTCAGAAAAAAATTTGAGCTGAACTCAAATATCCTTCACAGGTTTGGAAAGATCCGATATGGCTTACGCTGCCGTTGTTTCTCTCATGCAGATTCTAGATAACATACTTGGTGAACAGTACCAGATTCCTTGGGAGAAGCAGCAGATAGAATCACTCCTTGAAAGCATGTGTTGCTTCCACGATTTTCTAACACGTTCTTGGAAGAAAAGAAGCCGTGTTGCGCGGTGTTTGGAGAGAAAAATCAGAGATGCGGCATATAAAGCAGAAGATGCTATCGAATCCTACTTATCACAGCATCATTTTGCAGAAAATGAAGGAGAAAAACTTGGGTGGAGCAATATCGTCAACGAAAATTTGAAGTTGGTGGGGGAGGAAATCAAACCGATTAAGCTAAAGGTGACACGGCTCGATGACTTGTGGCGGGATGCTAAAGATTTGCATCACAAACATTATTCGCCAATTTCCCAGCCATCAAAATCTGCTTCTGGTGGTGACTATTCCATGGTTGGATTCGAAGATGGTTCATTGCAACTGAAGGAAAGAATTTTAGGAGAGCAGTCGAGGCTCCAAATCATACCAGTGGTTGGAATGGGAGGCATTGGTAAGACTACGCTGGTTAAAAATGCTTTTCAAGATGAATCTATACCACATTATTTTGATGTTGCTGCTTGGGTAACGGTATCCCAAAATTATCGCGAAAGGGATATCCTATTAGGCCTTCTAGAATCCATGAGAAGACTCACAACGGAAATGCATCAAGAAAGTGATGAAGACCTATCAGAGTGTTTGTATAAATCTTTAAAGGGCAAGAGATATCTCATTGTAATGGATGACATGTGGCATAAAGAGGCATGGGAGAACATAAAAAGACTATTTCCCGATGACAACATGGGAAGTCGGGTTTTGTTGACTACTCGGCTCTCTGATGTGGCTGCGTATGCAAACTCGGCTTGACATGAACATCATCTCATGCGTCTCTTAAATGAAAACGAAAGCTGGAATCTGCTTAGTTTCAAGGTTTTTGGGGATGAAGAAAGTTGCCCCACAGAGCTTGAGAAGGTCGGGAAGAAGATTGCACTCAGTTGCAAAGGACTTCCATTTTCAGTTGTTGTAATAAGTGGCCTGTTGTCCAAACTACCAAGAACACGAGAAGAATGGGAATCCATTGCAAAAAATCTCAATTCGTTTTTAATTGCAGATGATGGGCAGTGCACGGAGCTGTTGTCTTTGAGCTATGACCATTTACCGCATCATTTGAAAGCATGTTTTCTGTATACGGGAGTTTTCCCCCTAGATTTGGAAATACCAATCTCCAATCTCATCAAACTATGGATTGCTGAGGGACTCATCAAACCGGATAGCTCGACGAGCTTGGAAGAGGTGGTTATCCATGATCTGTTAAAGGACTGGTGCTTGAGTAAAGCGGTAAAGGAGAAGTTTAGTCATACCTTAAATGCCAACATCTATTGTTGTCAAGAAATCATCATGGATCCACGACGCCTATGCATTCGTAAAGATTCATCGGGTGGAGCTGGAGCAGACATCCTCAGAACGATAGGAACATCTCCACTGCTCCGTTCTCTTCTATCATGGAGTAACCCTCACGATGAACTACAGTGTTGTAAACTTCTCAGAGGACTGGACTTGTCAAAAGTAGATTTGGAAGATTTCCCTAGTGTAATTCTTGACCTCGTACACTTGAGGTATGTTTTTATCCGTTGTGAGCAAAGGGACATTTACATTTCTGCACATCTACCCGATGCTCTAAGGAATCTCCAGACCTTAATTATTTCTCAAAACTGGATCCCCAAGGATTCATCAGTGCGTCTACATCCAAGATTCTGGAGTTTGCCACATTTAAGACATATCCAGTTTGGAACATGTTATTTTCCATGTCCACAAGAGGGTGACGAGAATTCGGTTCTGGAAAACCTTCAAACGCTTTTATATGTAAGCAGCTCGAGCTGTACAGAGGAGTTCATCAAAAGAATTCCGAATGTGAAGAAACTAGGGATCCGAGTTGATCAGCGAAAGGACTTTCCATTAGAACATTTGGTGAACCTGCATAAGCTTGAAACACTCAAATGCATCGTCGAACCAAGATCAAATGTCGCTATTTCAAGGGAGCTTACTCTACCTCTATATCTTAAAAAACTGACCTTAAAAGGTACCAGAATCCCTTGGACGTATATGTCTATAGTTGGCTCGTTGCCTAATCTTGAAGTCCTGGAACTGAAAGAAGATGCATTTCGAGGGCCGGAGTGGGACTCGATAGAAGGTGAATTTTGTCAACTAACTTCCCTTCTAATTGAGTGAACTGATCTGCAGCATTGGAGAGCTGACAAGGACCACTTTCCAAGACTTCAGAGGCTAACGATTTGGGAGTGTGCCAAGTTGGAAGAAATCCCTCCTGATATCGGAAACATACCGACGCTTCAAAGTATCGAGTTGGATGATGCTAGCCCATCTGCTGCGGAATCAGCGTGGCAAATAAAAGAGGATCAAGAACTCATAGGGAACGAAGAACTTCTGGGTACATGACTTGTGGAAGTACATTTATCCAAAGGTAAGAAGCAAATACACATCACTATGACTATGAAAATGTGCTTTAATATTTTACATGCGCCTACGATTAACAAAAAGTTACTTAGAACATTGTTCTTTTTAATTCTTTGACATTGAATAGAGAAAGGAAAAGGAGAAAGAAGCCGAGAGGAGAAGACAAGAAGCGATGGAAAAGAAGAGGAAAGAACGGGACGATAGAAGGCGAGAAGCCGAGGATAGAATGAGAAAACAAGAAGCAGAGTTCTATGGGAAGTTGAGACAACTTCGGCGGGGACGAAAGTAGATCTAGGAGACAATATATTTCTTGACAAAATGTTCTATAATTTAATATTCCGTATATTTGAATCAAATATTTATCGAAACAAAAGTATGTAATCCATTAATATATTATCGTTCGCATCAAACGATGTCTAAAATGTTTGTGTATGTATGTCAGTTACATGTATGTGGTGATACACACAGTATGAATGATTTAAAAAATATAGTAGGTCTCTTGTGAGACAGTCTCACGAATCTTTATCTATGAGATGAGTGAGCTCTATTGATATAATTAAATTTTAAAAAATTGGTGAAGGGAGATGGAAGGAAATGGTCCATAAAATTTAAAGAATATGATAATAATTATTAGGGACCTTGTGTCTTTTGAATTTTACATATGCTTCAAAGATAATATTAATTATAATTTAATTGGATTGGACATTTAATGAAATTATTTCTATGTGAAAAACTATGAGATATTTTTTTAGCCAATACATTGATGTCACACCAAACAAGATATAAACATATAAAATAAAAAAATAGAAAAATAATCACATTTTTATCTCTATATTTTATTTTATTAATATTGTCGGTTAATATAATGATATTAATCCACTCATTAATATTTTTTTCTAATTTTAATTATTTTTCGTTAGAATCATGACATAACATCGAAACATGATGACTAATTTTTTTAAAAATACAAGTAGCCTAAGATTTTGAATTATCAAATAGTCTGAAAAAAATGAACAACGTGACGTTACATTCCCGAAATTATAATTTTTCTAATTAATCATCATTGAATTATATGTTACATTAAATTTTCTATATTGTTGGATGATTTAGTTCAATCTACATGAAGGATATTAAAAAAATAAAAATTATGAACATCGTTGACTTACGCCTTCTTCCCCCACTGGCAGGCAGCCATTGTAATAAAATAAGGAATGGAGCATTCAATCATGCTGCGTACAATAACAATAATATTGCCGCAAAATTTTATTACAATTGGTGGGTTTCTTTTTTTGTCGACGTCTGGATTCTTGTTTGTTTATGTGGTTGTCATAATTTTTTTTTTCTTTAAAAAAAATGCGACTCGGTTTGTTTCAAATCTGCACTTACAAAAGAGAATTTATCAGATGTTAGTTTGAGTAAGTTTGGAGAGATTGAAAATGGCTTATGCTGCTGTAGTTTCTCTCATGCAAATTTTAGAGAATATACTGCATCCTCACCACCTTGGTGACCACCAGATTCCTTGGGAGAAGCAGCAGATTGAATCTCTCCTTGAAAGCATGGCTAGCTTCCACGATTTTCTTGATCGTTCTTGGAGGAAAAGAAGCCGTGTTGCGCGGTGTTTGGAAAGAAAAATCAGAGATGCGGCGTACAAAACAGAAGATGTTATTGAATCCTACATGTCAAAGCATTTTTTTGCGGTGAGTGGTGGGGAAAAACATTGGAGGAGCGAAATCATTATCCAACACTTGAAGATTGTGGTGGAAGAAATTGTATCGATTAAGCTAAAGGTGACACGGCTGGTGGACTTATGGGAGGGTGCTAAAGATTTGAATTTTACACAATGTTTACCACTTGCTTCTTGTGGTGACTATACCATGGTTGGATTCGAAGATGATTCATTGCAACTGTTGGAACGAATCGTAGGACAACAATCGGAGAAGCTACGAATCATACCGGTAGTTGGAATGGGAGGTATTGGTAAGACTACTTTGGTTAAAAATGTTTATAAGAAATCTATTGAATTTCCATTTGATGTTGCTGCTTGGGTAACAGTATCCCAAAATTATAGAGAGAGGAATATCCTATTAGGCCTTCTGGAATCCATGAGAATGCTAACAGATGACATGTATCAAAAGAGTGATGTAGAACTATCAGTCTGTCTGTATAAATGTTTGAAAGGTAAGAGATATCTCATTGTAATGGATGATCTGTGGCATAAGGAGGCTTGGGGAAACATTAAAAGACTACTTCCTGATGACAATAAGGGGAGTCGGGTCTTGTTGACTACTCGGCTATCTGATGTGGCTGCCTATGCAAACTCGTTTAAGCCTGATCATCATCACATGCGTCTCCTAAATGAGAACGAAAGCTGGGATATGTTTTGTTCCATGGTTTTCAGGGATGGATGTTGCCTTCCTGAGCTTGAGGAATTTGGAAAGGAGATTGTAAGAAGTTGCAAGGGACTTCCACTTTCAATTGTTGTCATAAGCGGCCTCTTGTCCAATGTCTTAAGAACAAGGAGAGAATGGGAATACATTGCGAAAAATCTCAACTCAGTTTTAATTTCGAAAGATAGGCGATGCACTGAGCTGTTATCTTTAAGCTACGACCATTTGCCACATCATTTGAAAGCATGCTTCTTGTATGCCGGAGTTTATCCACAAGATTTCGAAATTCCAATCTCCAAGCTCGTCAAACTATGGATTGCTGAGGGATTCATCAAACCGAATAGCTCAAAAAGCCTGGAAGAGGTGGGAGAGGACTATTTGGAAGATTTGATATCAAGGAATCTTGTTTTGGTTGGAGATAAGAGATACAATGGGAAAATTAAATCGTGCACCGTCCACGATCTGTTAAGGGAGTGGTGCTTGAGTAAAGCGCTAGATGAGAAGTTTATTCATACCTTAAATGCCAACATTTATTATTGTCAAGAAATCGCCAAGGATACACGTCGCCTATTCATTCGTAAAGATTCTACAGATGAAGCTCGAGCAGACTTCCTCAGAACGACAGAAACTTCTTCACTTGTCCGTTCTCTTGTATCCCAGAGTAAACCTCACAATGAATTATGGTCATGTTATAAACTTCTCGGGGTACTGGACTTGTCTAATGTGGATTTGGAGTTTTTCCCTTCTGAAATAATCAACCTCGTACACTTAAGGTATGTTTATGTCTGCTGTGAGCTAGAAACTAATGACATTCACATTTCTAAATATCTACCTGATTCTCTAAGGAATCTCCAAACCTTAATTATTCGCCAAAAACTCTTTGATTCATCAGTGTATCTACCTCAAGGAATCTGGTGGATGCGACATTTAAGGCATCTCCAGTTTGGAACATGTTATTTTCCTCATCCACCAGAGGGTGACAAGAATTCGGTTCTTGAAAATCTTCAAACTCTTTCATATATATGTGGTTCAAGCTGTACAGAGGAGTTCATAAAAAGAATTCCAAATGCAAAGAAACTAGGGATCCGGGTTCAGAAACAAGATGAGCGAAAGGCCTTTTCTCTTAGACATTTGAAGAAACTACAGAAGCTTGAAATACTGAAATGCATTGTTGAACCAGCATCGTATATTACCATTTCAAAGGACCTTACTCTGCCTCAAAATCTCATAAAGTTGACCTTAAGTGGTACCAGAATCTCTTGGAAAGATATGTCTATAGTTGGCTCGTTGCCTAATCTTGAAGTTCTGAAGCTGAGAAACGATGCATTTCAAGGTTTGGAGTGGGAACCAATAAAAGGTGAATTTTGTCGATTAAAATCTCTACTTATTGATGGAACGGATCTGCGGTACTGGAGAGCTGAGAAAGACCATTTTCCAGTACTTGAGCGCCTATTCCTTTGGGAGTGCACCAACCTGGAAGAAATCCCACTTGATTTTGTAAATTTACCGACACTTGAAAGTATCGAGTTGGACGATGCTAGCCCATCTGCTGTGGTATCAGCGAGGCAAATAGAAGAGGAACAACTATCCTTGGGGAACGAAGGACTTCATGTTAGTGTATATAACATGTGGGAATACATCTATCAAAAGGTAAACAAGTGCACATGACATGGCCGTGACTTTATGTATAATGTACGCATGTATAGATATATGTACGTAAGCAAATACATCTATCAAAAGGTAAACGAGTACATATGACTATGCTCATGACTGTATGTATGCATTTATAAATGTATACATGTGTGTGTAGAAAGACCAATTAAATAAACATTTATATTTTTCGCAATGAATAGAGAAAAGAAAAGGAGGAAGAAACCACAAAGAGAAGACAAGAAGCAGAGGAAAGAAGGAGAAAGAAAGATTCTTGGTGGAGAGGATTTAAGAGGTAAGGCTGGATCCTCAAATTTTTACATGTGGTTCACTTATATGTATGTATAAATTGGGATTCAGCTTAACCCCATGTGGCTTGGTGGTTTTTCTGTTAAAAAAAATACTGCTTTCTGATAAGGAACTAATGGAGGAGTTGAAGTTAAAGTTGTCTAAACTTGTTTCTCAAATTGATTTTCATGGATATAACTATCTGTAACGAAACAAGGCTTTTTGCATGTTCGAGTTAGTATCAGGGTAGACCCTCTCTCTCAAGTAAAAATCAAATTTCATATGTTGCTTTTTGAAATATGGATTCCAAAGCTTTCATTAATTGATGAAACATATTTCATGAATGAAATGATGATTGACCAATTAAGGCTTCTTATAGATCAATGTCCGATGATGATAGTTTACCGGGATATGATGAAAATTGAAAGGAATATTTTATTCTTAATTAATCTTTGTATTTTATTTTATTTGAAATATAAGTGTTTTGCATTCCTAGACTTGTTTGACCTAATCTAATCTTGACGTTTATCCTATATGATTTGTTTTTTTGGTATTTATCTCTAAAATATAATATCTTATATCTGAATAGAGTCTGATTCCTAATAAACTCTTGTTTCCATGTTTGTAGGATCTTTTTCTCATGCATAGATAATTATGTCAAGATATGAAAATCCAAATATTTGGAATATTGAGAGAGGAAGCAATAACGGCTTGGAGATGATCTTTACGCAGCTGCTGGAGTTTTGCTTTGAACATACACGACGTTCAGAGTTTGAGATAATTTTCGTACTGAAGAAAATTTGAGTGATCGACTCACGTTTATGTCGTGTTGCTGATTGGTGTTGAAAACACGTGCAGAACAATACTGACGCAGAGTGTTGTTTTATTGTTTTTAATCAACTTTGGTTTATGCATCTTGTGTTTTAGTTTCGTTGATTTTGATGCATTGTAATTTGTTGGAACATTTCATGTTCGCAATCTTGATTTTGATGTTAACAAAACTTGTTATTGTGTTTCTAATATATTTAATCAAGTGTGAAGATATTAAAACAAGAAGTAAACTGAAACTGAATTCTGCACAAACTTAATTTCTGACAAGCTTAGGTATTTTGATGAAATCTCTCAACTGGATAATTCAAATAATAATCTGCCAACTTGACTGATCAGAAAACTCAATTTGAAACAAGTCTTATTTCACGTCAGTTGGGCAAAATCGGATGTTATCAAGGTCTAACTGATCGCTAAATTACCGAACTGATTGCACTAAAATAACAATCAGTTGGGTATGAGTAGTTGCAGTATTTAGTCATATCTCTCAGCTCGGTTATTAGAATGAAGCGATTCGG
Source organism: Primulina tabacum (assembly GCF_025594145.1). Lineage (NCBI taxonomy): Eukaryota > Viridiplantae > Streptophyta > Magnoliopsida > Lamiales > Gesneriaceae > Primulina > Primulina tabacum. Next base: position 35,219,038 of record NC_134561.1, on the reverse strand, counting down.
TATGCGTTGGAAAGATAAGAAGATAATCTACAAATCATCTTCAGAAGTCAAAGTCTGAATCGAAGCTTAACATACTGATAAATGACAATGAAACTACTGGTTTTGCACAAACTGAAATCAGGTAGGCTGATTTCAGCTGACCAACTGAACTGAACCAAACAAGCTGAAACTGAACCGAACCAGTTGAACTGAACCAGCTAAAACTAAACCTGACCAGCTAAAGACCAGTTGAACTGAACCAGATCAGCTGAAGACCAGTTGAACTGAACCAGATCAGCTGAAGACCAGTTGAACTGAACCAGTTGACGAGTTGACCACTCGAGAAAATGTCCAGCAAAGCGAATTTGACCGTTACAATATCAAAAACAGTACAGAAACTTTTCAAACAGTCATATTTTTGCGTCTAACGTATATATCATTGTTGGGGCCTATAAATACAACATCTTGAAGATCAAACAAGAGCGTTTGAAGAGGATTCAAAGCATGGGCACTTAACATGAAGAAATCAGCCAGTTGAGAACACAAGCCCTTGTGTGATGATACATTTGAGATGTACACTGTAAAGGATAAATTCCTCACACATATACAAGAGATTTGAACTTCAAATATTAGTTGAGTGAGTCTTTACACAAAGACGTAAAACATTGTGTTTGTAGTCTTTGCATATGAGACATTAAACAATATGTTGATTGTGAGGTGCTGCCTACAATCTTTAGTGCTAGGAGTTCAGTTAGGCAGTAGTGTAAGTCCTAAGCTGAGTGAGTTTGTACAAAGAGTTGTATAAATCAAAGTCTTCTAGTGGATCATTCCCAAGGGGAAGAAGGGGTGACGTAGGAGCAATTGAAGTCTTTGAATATCCATAAACAAATTCGTGTCTATTTGTTTATTGCATTTACTTATCATTTTCATAGTTTTAAAGATGAGTTGAAGCATTTTACGTGTTCTTCAAATACTAAAATATTGCATACCAAGTATTTGATAAAATGCTTTAACTAAAATATTTTTACTCATTCAACTTGCATATATTTTAAATGCTTTACAAAATATTTAATCGGTTTCTACGAAGGATTATTTCGAGTATCTTCCGCTTGATTTGAACACCAAATTCGATTTAATTCATCGGTGTTACATATTTCAAGAACTGAATTATTGTAGCTCAACGATGATCCCCCTAACCGATCACATCATAATTCCTTGGAGTGTCAAGAAATTTGGTTTTGTTACTTTCACTAGTATTATTTTGTGTAAACAATTTACGTCTTTTTCTAGTGAATTTTAGCCATGAGACGTTGCACAAGTACAAATACTTGTATATAATTTAAAACTGGTGTTTATTCATTCAAAATTTACGTGTGTGTTAAATAATCAATTTCTGCTGCATGTTGTGCCATTATGTTGACAACACCAGAACACAACACCAGAACACAACACTAACTTCTGATGCACACAATATATTAATTCATGTACGTTTAAGATCAACAGCCCTTTCAAGTGGTATCAGAATCATCACTTGATACACTAAGTGAGGTGTATTCAATACAGAGTTTTGATGACTTTTAATGACTTTTTCAAATGATAGACTTTTATGGATTTGATATATTTTTATTGACTTTTGCAAAATCTCACAGATTTATAACCAGATTTATGTGGATTTATGTAGACTTTTTAACATGATTTTTATAGACTTGTGTGATTTTTTTATATATAAATTTTGAGCTTAATTATAACATATTATTTTTTATTAATTTCTTTGAACAAATAATTAATAAACATATATAACATATTCAGTTTGAAATAGTTTTTCAATATTTATATTAATAAATTAATTTACTAATTGAAAAATTAAATCATTTAATCCTTACATGTGTATATATGTGGGTTTGTATGCATGTTTGAAAATTTTTAAAATACATCAATTGATTAATATGTAACCTTGTTTTTGAATTAATAATATACACGTGAAAAAAATATTATTTAGTATTATGTGGATATAATTTTGTAGAAAAATATCATAGCTTACATATTAATTGAAAATGCTAAAAAATATTTAAAAATCATGGTTGTTGCGAGGCTATTCAATTATTAAGAATTAAACGACATTTTTTTGGATCATCTTTTATTATTATTGAATATTACATTAATTTGTATAAATCATAAATTAAAAATCACAAAATCAATTCTAGAATTCAAAATTTCCAATGATATTAAAATAAAAAATTATTAAATGAACAATTAGCAAAAAATAAAAATTTTGAAAAGTAAAGATGAAAATATATATAGAGATACACTACGAAAAATTTGAGAGAGTGACGAGATAGATGAAAGGAGAGAAGATAAGAAGAGAGGTTATGTGAAGTGACGGAGGCATGACGTTTCTCAAATAGGCATGACGAAGATTGAATAACTCTTTTGCATCTTCAGGGTGACGACCTTGACCAGTGAATTCTTAGAGATGATAACAAACACCTCTAAAAATACCCAAGAATTGACGTCGATTTGCATATCCACAATCCACTAAAAAAATTACCTATCAAACAGTATTTGTAGAATCAAGTAACCAATGAATAACATATATAATCTTGAAAAATTACAAAATTTTAAAATAAGTAGCATATCGAACAAAAATATAAGAACAATCTTGTAAAAAATTTATTTATCTATCACACACCGTTTGATGCAAACGATAAACACCTGAAAGCCAGATGTACAAACTTCTCCATATCACATTATATGCAAAAATTTGGAGCACACACATAAACAGACAGAAACAAACAACGAATGGAACACGGAAAGAGATACATAAAAATCATAATATGTTTTTTTAATCAAATCAATAATGATTCAAGAAAGGAATTATATCTCTGAAATTCGAGGAACCCTCGACTTGTCTTTAGAGAGGAGAAAAGTGTCGTCTTTGAATGAGGAAGAGAGATATATGAGTGAGAAATATATTTTATTCAATTAAAAGTCTATCAAAATCTCTAGGGTGAGTAGAAGAGAATTTTTGAGTTTCATAGATGTACCTAGAGTTTTAAGTTTGTACATAAAGAATTATATTAGAATCATTGTAAATCTATGTAAATATTATATACCTATAGATTTTTATAGATTTTTAAAAAGTCAAGTTTGAATACCACTAGACTTTTTAAGATTTTAGAAAAATCTAATTTGAATACCACTAAACTTTTATAGAGTTTATAAAAGTCCATGTTCAATACCCCTAGATTTTTAAACTCTACAAAAGTTAATGAAAGTAACTAAGGGGGGTGTATTGGTTATAGACTTTTAATGACTTTTATGGAGTTTAAAAGTCTAGAGGTATTCAAACTAGACTTTTATATACTCCATAAAAGTTCAGTGGTATTCAATGTAAACTTTTGTAGATTTTTAAAAATTCATGTGGTATTCAAACTTGACTTTTAAAAACTCTACAAAAGTCTATAGGTATTCAAAATGTCAATAGACTTTTAATGACTCTATGGAATTCTATTAAGTACAATAATTATAGTCTAAGGTATAACAATAAATTGTCAACAAAAGTCTTTGATTCAACCTAAAGATTTGGATGCACATTTAATTGAAAAATTTCCCAAATTCAATACAAACTTTCATTCTTTTCTCATCTATTTATTTTTCCTTTTATTTGTACTTTTTAAAAACATAATTAAAATTTAATTTTTTTATTAATTATTATATAACATTTTATTTTTAATTATTTTATTTAATTTTAGTTAATCTATATATTAAATTATTGTATAAGCAAATTCATACCGATACTATACCAAAATTGTCAGGGCCCGTGCACTTAGTTAATATTTAATTACCACACAACAAGGATTAATGGTGTAAACAGCGAAAACGAGTTTAAAACGTTCATTAGGGCCTACAGAAAATTTCGGCATGACCTCCCCGTAAGTAGGACATCCCAAAAATTTCAAAACACAACAATAACAATATACGCTCGGAAATAACATCAGTTTCACAACCAATCCAACAAACATCCTACAGCCGCACTGGCCAGGATTAGACATAATAACCACAAATAAAATCCAAAACAACATAAAAACATCACCATACAGTTACACAGGGCATCTCCCTGGCAAATGTATCAAACCAGAATAATATATATAAATATCTGGGAACTCTGACACCAACCGACTGACTACTGGGTACCACTCGCTGACGCTCCACCAGACGCGTCAAAACCCCTGGAATGACCTGCTATGGCATCAAAAACAACCACAACATCAAAAGAAAACAGGGGTCGGACCCCAGTACGACAAACCAGTAAAATCACGACGTATATAAAAGACATGTAATAATATCAAGTAAATGCAATGACATGCGATGCGTGAATGGTAACAATGAAATAACGGATACCAAATGGAGTCCAAACGAATAGCATCATCAACAGTAACAGTGGCCACCCGTGCCAGGAATGCAGCATCAAATCGCTGCTCGTCCATGCACGTAGCATCGGGAATGCGAGTAGCTAAGTCGCTCGTCCCTAGCTGTCATCTGGGAATGTGGCTAATCCTAACCCACTCGTCCCTCTGATGACTCAATATATCTCAATAGAATCAACGTAAATAGCCGTCAAAGAAGTCAAGGCTCAATATATTATGTCAATACAATTTATGCATGAATGCATCAGATTAAACATTCAAAGCACATAATAGCAAACAACATTCACCGAATATTCTTACACGCCAATATAAGCGTCATAATGATATAGGTTTGAACGTACCTCAACTATAGCTTACAATACCACGGTAAATTCTTAAGGACTATCGAATGAAACTCGTCCAACGATAAAACCTACAATATAAATTCGTTATACACTTCAATACAATGCATACCAAACGACTAAAACAATTTAAATCGGCTCGGTTAAAAATCGAATTCCGGACAGCCTATTAAACCCATACAAATTCTGAAATTCCAAGCTTAATACCTCAAGAAACGAAGCTTAAACACACAATGGTGATTTCGCGAAAATGGCTCGTCGGAAAAGTCGCCGGAAAATACTGTTCACGCCGAAAACCTAGCTGGAAATTAGGGGAAAAGCTCAATTCTTCACTTATATAAACTAATACACCAAGAACAACCAAAATTCGAAGCCAAAAGCTTACCTAAAACCAAATCGAAGCTCATGCACAGTGCTGGAAAACAGGGCCGATCGAACTCGATAACTTCCAATTCTTGGCAGGAAAGTAGCTAATATACCTTAGGAAGAAGATTGCTAGCCTACTACGCCAATATTCCGGCCGCTGGCGGCGTTATGCGAAGACGACAGAAAACCGAAGAAGGCGACGAGCAAGGCTGGGGAAAAGTTCTGGATTTGTGAGCGATCTGTTATTCTGATTTCTCAAATGGGTTTGGGTATTTAATTAAATGGAAATGGGCTGGGCCTAGAATAAGTTATTGGGCCTCACATTCTCCCCCACTAAATAAAAGATTTTGTCCTCGAAATTTAACAAACACAACACTGATATCCACAACATTATATCTGATAATACATAGGAAATTCAGAATACATCGCATAATTCATTACATTCTCAAACAAATGAGGCCATTCTTGTCGCATCTTTACCTCTAATTCCCATGTAGATTCTTCTCTTCCATGTCTACTCCACTGTACCAAAACCAATGGAATCGTCTTGCTCCTGAGTTGTCTTTCCTTGCGGTCCAAAATTTGCACTGGATGTTCAACATAGCTAAGGGAACTGTCCAACTCCACATCTTCGACATTCAAGATATGAGATGGATCTGGCTCATACTTCCGCAACATAGATACATGAAACACATTATGTATCAAAGACAAACTCCGCGGCAAATCCAAACGATAAGCCAATGTGCCAATCCTCTCAACAATCATATACGGACCAATATAACGCGGAGCTAACTTCCATTTATGTCCAAATCTCATGGTACCCCGAAATGTTGATACTTTCAAGAAAACATAATCGCCCACTTGGAACTCTAAAGGTCTACGCCTTTTATTAGCATAACTGGCTTGACGATTTTGGGCTGCTTTCATCCTTTTCCTGATCAATTCAACTTTATCTTTCATTTCTTGAATAAATTCTGGTTTTGACATCTGTCTTTCTCCTACATCTTCCCAACATATCGGCGATCTGCACTTTCTTCCATACAAAGCTTCAAATGGTGCCATACCGATTGTTGCCTGAAAACTATTATTGTAAGAGAATTCAACCAAAGACAATGATTCTTGCCAACCACCTTTGAAATCCATCACTACTGCTCGTAACATATCCTCTAGAGTCTGGATGGTTCTTTCTGACTGACCATCTGTCTGCGGGTGATAGGCAGTGCTCATAGCCAACTTTGAACCCAAAGCTAATTGCAAACTTTCCCAAAACTTCGAAGCAAACCTTGGATCACGATCAGATACTATGGTTACTGGCACACCATGCAATCTCACTATATGATCAATGTACAATTTCGCCATTTTCATATAAGTGCAAATACGATCATACAGGATAAAATGAGCTGATTTAGACAATCTATCAACAATCACCCAAATCGCATCACAACCACGATTAGAACGAGGCAAATGAGTCACAAAATCCATAGCAATGTGCTCCCAGTTCCACTGTGGCACTTCAAGACTATGTAACATTCCACCAGGTCTCATTCTCTCGGCTTTAACTTGTTGACACGTTAAGCATTTAGCCACAAAATGAGAAATATCTTTCTTCATACCTTCCCACCAATAATGAGCTCTCAAGGCATGATACATCTTTCGAATTCCTGGATGAATACTGTGTCGACTACAATGTGCTTCCTTTAGTATGGCTTCTTTCAAATCTATCAAATTAGGAACCACAAGTCTACCATTAAAGCGCAGACTACCATCTGAAGCAACACTAAACTTTTCTGTCTGACCTGTTCGAGACAATTCTTTCAATCTATGAATATGCGGATCGGTCTTCTATGCTGCTTTGATTCTGGACAAAATCTGTGGCTCGACTTGAATAGATGACACTATAAAGTAGTCTCCACTGATCTGATAAGTCCATCCTGAAGTTACCAAGTGCTCGTGAACTTTAGAGATAGTCAGAGATGTCAGCATAGCATTCTGAACTTTCCTGCTGAGAGCATCTGCAACAAGATTCATTCGCCCTGGTTGATACTGAATCTCACAATCAAAGTCTTTAAGTAACTCCATCCATCGACGTTGTCTCATGTTCAAGTCAGGCTGTGAGAAAAGATATTTAAGGCTCTTGTGATCCGAATAAATCACAAACTGCTCACCGTACAGATAATGACGCCATAACTTCAATGCAAACACAATAGCAGCCAACTCTAAGTCATGAACTGGATATCGGGTCTCATGCGGCTTCAACTGACGAGAAGCATATGCAATCACTCGCCCATTTTGCATTAGAACACATCCAAGTCCATTTAGAGATGCATCTGAACAAACAACATATCCACCTGAGCCTGATGGCAAAGCTAGCACTGGAGCTGTTGTCAACTTTTCCTTCAAAGTCTGAAAACTTGACTCACATTCATCAGTCCACTCAAAACGTCAATCTTTTTGGGTTAATTGGGTCATAGGCCTTGCTATAATAGAAAATCCTTCAATAAAACGCCTATAATATCCTGCCAATCCCAAGAAACTGCAAATATTGAAAATATTCGTCGGTGTTGGCCAATTGATAACAGCTTCCACTTTACTATGATCCACTGATACTCCTTGAGCTGATATAACATGACCCATAAATACAACTCTGTCCAGCCAGAATTCACATTTAGAAAATTTTGCATACAATTGTGCTGCTTTGAGTGTTTGAAGGACCAACCTTAAATGTTCTCGATGCTCCTTCCTTGTTTTTGAATAAATCAAAATATCATCTATGAAGACAATAACAAATCTGTCTAAAAATTCTCGAAAAACACGAATCATCAAATCTATAAAAACTGCAGGAGCATTAGTCAATCCAAAAGGCATAACTAGAAATTCATAATGCCCATAACGTGTTCGAAATGCTGTCATCGGAACATCTTTCTCTCGAGCTCTAAGCTGATGGTAGCCAGAACGGAGATCGATCTTTGAATACACTGATGTACCTTGCAACTGATCAAACAAGTCATCGATACGCGCAGAAGATACTTATTCTTCACAGTAGCTTTGTTCAACTGCCTGTAATCAATGCACATTCTCATCGTTCCGTCTTTCTTCTTCACAAACAATACCGGAGCTCCCCAAGGTGACATACTTGGTCTAATATAACCTTTTTCCAGCAAGTCCTGTAGTTGCTCTTTGAGTTCTTTCAATTCCGCTGGAGCCAACCGGTATGGTACTCTAGAAATAGGATTTGTATCGGGCACCAACTCAATGCTAAAATCTATTTCCCTTTGGGGTGGAAATCCAGGAATTTCATCGGGAAACACATCAGGGAATTCTTTGACAACAGGAATATCAGAAACTTCAAATCTTTTTCCCTGTGTCGCATCAACTGCATAGATCATGAATCCTTCATTTCCTGTCAACAAGATTCTAAACATTTCCATTGCTGACACTAATGGAATACGTGATTGCGAATCACTACCGTAAAAATTCCATTTACTGCCATAATACGGTCTGAATCTGACGACTCCATGGAAACAATCAACCGTAGCTCGATAATTAGACAGAGTATCCATTCCCAGAATACAGTCGAAGTCAGACATATCTAGCTTGATGAGATTAGTTATCATAATATTATCATCGAATCTAATCACACAATTCAGAATTATCTCATGAGACATCAAACATACACCGGCAGGAGTAGAAACTGACACAGTATCTATCAACGGAGTAGTAGCAATCTCATGCTCATCAACAAATACAACAGATACAAATGAATGAGATGCTCCTGTGTCTATCATTATACGTGCAGGATGATTAAAAATAAGGCAGATACCTGCAATAACTCCGCCCTGTGCATCTTGAACCTGATCCTGAGTTAAAGCATGAACTTGAGCCTGCTGTGGCCCGGGAAAACGCTGCTGAACCGAACCTCTAGGCTGAGGATAGCTAGATTGCTGAAAAGACTGAGTCGGAACAAAAGGCCTAGTTGCTTGTCCTCTAAAACCCTGACCAAACTGAGGCTGCTGAAATTGTTGTCTTGCTGCATTCGGACATACTCTAGCATAATGTCCAACTTGCCCACAGATATTACAAGATCCATGAACTCCCGTACACTAAGTGCTGAAATGCTTACCACCACAACGATCACAGAATACTCCATCTGGGGACCCAACTGAACTTCCACGCTGACTGCCGGAACTAGAAGAACTGCTACGAGTCTGTTTCTTGAACTGTTTTACTTTGGCCTTAAAATTTTGCTGCTTTGGTTGCTGATAAGACTGCGTAGGCTGGTACGGCAGTAAAGGACGGTATAATGGTGCACTCACCGGCATCGGCACATTACCTCCGAAACTCTGAGGAAAACCTGGTTGAACTGACTGTGGTTCTGCCAAAAGTAAACTCGCCTCCACATTCTTGGCTTTCTCAACAGCATCGGCATAATTAACAGGCGCTCCAGCTACCACTAAAGTACAAATGGTTCGATTCAATCCTTGCATAAAATGAGATAGCTTGTTTCGATCACTGCTAGCAACATGAGGAACATAGGCAAGAAGCGCTGAAAATTGAGAAGCGTACTCCACTACAGTCATGTTACCCTGAGTCAATCTATTGAATTCAGCTTCCTTGGCCGAATAATATGAAGGCGGTGAATACTCTCGAGCAAACTGAGCGCAAAATACATCCCAAGTAACTCTTTCACCTGATTATTTCAAAGCTTCCTCAGTAGTTTCCCACCATAACTGAGCTTGGTCTTTTAATTGACAAATAGCCAACTTAAGCTGCAATTCAGGAGTGTACTCCAACATATTAAACAAACGCTTCATACTTTTTAGCCATGCTATAGCTTTCTCACCATCTTCATTCCCAAAGAATCGAGGAGGACGCATGTTCTGAAATTGGGATATCACAAGTTCCATTTCACCCATTCCTCTGGTCAACTGATCCACTTCACGCTCAACGTTAACATTTCGTGCTTCACCACGAGGACGACGACCTCATCTTCCCCAATCAGTCTCGTTAAGTCCTCTCACATTAGGAGCTTTAGATTCCTGAACAACTTCATTTCCTTTTCTACCTTTACGTCCCGGTGCCATCTACAAGACACAAGGATTTAATCCACAGGCAGAAACAAAATAATGGGCGTAGCATAAGAGTATAAACTTAAACTAATACGCTCTAGTGATGCTGATACAATTAATTCAAAACATAGAAACAAGTAAGAGCAAATATTCAAACACATGCACAATCATTTTATTTGTGCCTAAACTCGAGTGTCCTAGACTCTAATTCGAGCGTATCCAAGTTACGCTCTGATACCAAACTGTCAGGGCCCGTGCACTTAGTTAATATTTAATTACCACACAACAAGGATTAATGGTGTAAACAGCGAAAACGAGTTTAAAACGTTCATTAGGGCCTACAGAAAATTTCGGCATGACCTCCCCGTAAGTAGGACATCCCAAAAATTTCAAAACACAACAATAACAATATACGCTCGGAAATAACATCAGTTTCACAACCAACCCAACAAACATCCTACAGCCGCACTGCCAGGACTAGACACAATAACCACAAATAAAATCCAAAACAACATAAAAACATCATCATACAGTTACACAGGGCATCTCCCTGGCAAATGTATCAAACCAGAATAATATATATAAATATCTGGGAACTCTGACACCAACCGACTGACTACTGGGTACCACTCGTTGACGCTCCACCAGACGCGTCAAAACCCCTGGAATGACCTGCTATGGCATCAAAAAGAACCACAACATCAAAAGAAAACAGGGGTCGGACCCCAGTACGACAAACCAGTAAAATCACGACGTATATAAAAGACATGTAATAATATCAAGTAAATGCAATGACATGCGATGCATGAATGGTAACAATGAAATAACGGATACCAAATGGAGTCCAAACGAATAGCATCATCAACAGTAACAGTGGTCACCCGTGCCAGGAATGCAGCATCAAATCGCTACTCGTCCATGCACGTAGCATCGGGAATGCGAGTAGCTAAGTCGCTCGTCCCTAGCTGTCATCTGGGAATGTGGCTAATCCTAACCCACTCGTCCCTCTGATGACTCAATATATCTCAATAGAATCAACGTAAATAGCCGTCAAAGAAGTCAAGGCTCAATATATTATGCCAATACAATTTATGCATGAATGCATCAGATTAAACATTCAAAGCACATAATAGCAAACAACATTCACCGAATATTCTTACACGCCAATATAAGCGTCATAATGATATAGGTTTGAACGTACCTCAACTATAGCTTACAATACCACGGTAAATTCTTAAGGACTATCGAATGAAACTCGTCCAACGATAAAACCTACAATATAATTCGTTATACACTTCAATACAATGCATACCAAATGACTAAAACAATTTAAATCGGCTCGGTTAAAAATCGAATTCCGGACAGCCTATTAAACCCATACAAATTCTGAAATTCCAAGCTTAATACCTCAAGAAACGAAGCTTAAACACACAATGGTGATTTCGCGAAAATGGCTCGTCGGAAAAAGTCACCGGAAAATACTGTTCACGCCGAAAACCTAGCTGGAAATTAGGGGAAAAGCTCAATTCTTCACTTATATAAACTAATACACCAAGAACAACCAAAATTCGAAGCCAAAAGCTTACCTAAAACCAAATCGAAGCTCATGCACAGTGCTGGAAAACAGGGTCGATCGAACTCGATAACTTCCAATTCATGGCAGGAAAGTAGCTAATATACCTGAGGAAGAAGATTGCTAACCTACTACACCAACATTCCGGCCGCTGGCGGCGTTATGCGAAGACGGCAGAAAACCGAAGAAGGCGACGAGCAAGGCTGGGGAAAAGTTCTGGATTTTTGAGCGATCTGTTGTTCTTATTTCTCAAATGGGTTTGGGTATTTAATTAAATGGAAATGGGCTGGGCCTAAAATAAGTTATTGCGCCTCACAAAAATTTTCGGTATACCGAATCAAAAAAACCTTACATTTTAAAAAAAAGTTATAATTTATTGTTTTAAAATTTTTGTATATTTTTCCGGTATTTAGGTATATACCAAAATTTTCAAATTGGATATCGTTACCGTACCGAAAAATTTGGTATTGTTACCGTACCGTATCGAAATCTTCGGTATACTTAAAATTCGGTAAATTCAATATTTTTTTGTTATGGTAATCTCGGTATACCGAAAATTCGGTATTTTTTCCCACCCATAACAGGGCTTGTATTGACATGTGCTATATTACACAATTTTCTTTGAAAGAAGTGTCAATTTGATGAATTTCAAATTGAACTAGATAATGAAGCTCAATTGTCTTCATCAGCACAAGTTTATGAAGGTGACGACTTTGATCGGTTATTTAATACTCAAAAACAACAACGAGCAAATGTTAATGCATGGAGGGATATCATAGCCAATGGAATGTAGAACGATATTGATCAAATTGTCAGTAATGACTAGATTTTTTTTATAAAATACTACTCATTATTTTGAGTGTTCTTTTAATAAAATTTTATTATGAACTTATAAAAATATTATTCATTAATATGTTGAATTGACATAAAGAATTGAAATTTTGATTTCAATAAATTGGATAGTTCATTTGTCGTTTTTCACAAATTAAATTGATTTAACTTTTAAGTAAGTAAAATTCATTTAAATTCATAAATAAAAAAAATAATTTAAAATTGAAGAGGTTATCTATGTCCAATAATTATTTTAAAAAAATTAATAAAAAATAAATCACAATTATAAACTACAAAATTCACATAATTCTATCAAAAAGTTTACAAAAATCTAGAAAAAAAGTATATAAGAGTCTATGAAATTTGTTTTACAATTCTATGAGATTCCATAAAAGTCAATAAAAATCTATCAACTCCACAAAAGTCCATCATTTAAAAAAATCATTAAAAATCTTTGAAAGTATAGAATGAATACACTCCCCTAAATTTCCAAGATTGAAGTGATTGATTATGGTCTTCTGTTGTGTTTACAGGAAATACATCAATAGATCAATCGATGCATTGACTTCAAGTGCTGCTTTTAGACCACAGGTCTTGGATGGATCGAATTATGTGTTTTGGAAGGTCAAGATGAGGATGTACATAAAGTCCATCGAGGAAAGAGCTTGAAAACGGGTTCTAGATGGTTAGTCGTCACCACCTAGAATTGTGGATGCTGACGGTGACAGCCGAGTGTAACCTGAGAGTGCTTGGTCTAATGATGAGGTTCATACCTCAAATTTCAATTCTAAGGCACTCAATGCCATCTTTACCTCTGTTGATGTCAACATGTTCTGAAACGTCTGCTATTCGTTTTACTTTAAAAGTATTAGAAATTTTTTTTAAAATCTCTTGATAATTCGGCCGATACATATACATATAAAATAATTTTGCCCATTTTTAAAATAAAACATCCAACTAGTATTTAAAAAATCCAAAGAATAGATCAAAACGTCAAATCGTCTAACATTTTACCAAACCTAAAAAGCAATAAATTTGAAAATTATAGCCCATACTAAACCACTCAAAAAAAATCTCTCAAAAGCATAATTAAAAGTCGTAACAATCTTTAACATAATCATAAACTTAAATGCGGAAAGCTAGAAGCGCTGGTCCTCGGGTTATGTGCACCTTCAGTCCAGCAAAGTCAACCATCAAGACCTCCATGATCAATATTATCATAATCACCTGCATCAATCACACCTAGTGAGTCTAAAGACTCAACACATCATATTATTGATAACAAATAATACGTATACAGATCACATACAACAGTGAAAATACTTGTACTTAAAATATTGCTTTCATGAAGATGCGTAAACTTTATACATGAACATTTTTGTAAACATTTTCATGATGCATAAACTTTAAATAAAAACATTTTCATAAACTTTTCATATCAACATAAACATATACATATTCATATCCATATTCATATTCATATCAACATATTCATATCATGATATTCATATTCGTATTCATATTCGTGTTTGTTGAATTCAGATCGTGATTGTGACTCGTATTTTAAGTCGTATTGGGCGATGGATTCATCTAGAGAAAACCACAGTACTGGGCGGCCGAAGACACCAGCAACACTCTCACGGGTCAACTGGGCCTTGGCCAACGTATTAACATATTAACGTATTCGTATTCGTATCTGTATCCAAGGAAACACGATCGTCGGGCTCCCATTAGGACCATAACCCTCACGATATCTCCAACATATCATCGTATTTAGTCACAATCCCTTAATGTCCTTCAACATATTATCATCACTTAATAAAAATCTTGCATATACGTATCGTTTTATTTTTTTTTAAACCAAGCATGCAACATATCTTTTAAATGTCCAATAATTAAACCATAAAAATCCATGAACATTTAAAAATCATAATTTAACATATAAAAATTCATAAATATTTGAAATAATCATATTAGCATATAAAACAGCATTTAGAGCGCTGCCATGACGTTTACTAATTTTTATGCGTAGAATTACTGTTTTTTCTCTAGACGTAAAATTTCAGTTATTGACATTTTCTTGATTTCAATGACTCTAACATGTCCCAAATAATTATTTGAACTTATATGAATTTTCTCATATTTTTATTTAGCTTAAATCGATGACTTTTAATTTATTCTTTAAATATAGCATATTACTGCGTTTTATTCTCGAATTAAACCAAACCTTAATATAAAATTCCCAAATTAAAAACTTTGACTTTTAATAATTATTTGAGCTAAAATATAATTTTCCATAATTTTATTCCGCATAAAACTAGGTGTTTCCATTAATTCTTTAATTAACGTTTCGTGAGGCGATTAAATCCCGGATAAATCCAAAACTCGTTATTTTGATCCCAAATTTTAAACATAGCATTTTTATTATTTATTCTACCCTTCCAAGTCATGAGCCACACCTGTGGACCCATTGATTCAATTTTAGCTTTATTATTTTTGTTTTTGACCCTTTATTGAACACACCGAGCCATCTCCCAATTTACTCGAGCCACGCCCGAGCCACCTCAAGCCAAACCCAAGTCAACCCACCTAGAAACCCTACTGACCAAGCCCAGCCCGAAAAACCAGCCTTGGCCCGCTCAAAAACCTTCTGAAACTTGACCCAAATTCTGCACTCTCCTAAAACTCACGCTACAAGACTCCTAGTCATCCTAGGTCACCTCCAGCCGAGCCACCACCTAACCCTGACCATCCCTGGACCAAGCCCAGACCCAGCCCAGTCACCATAACCCACGCACGAAGCACTGATCTGTGACAACAGCTTCCCGCGTAGCACTTGCTTCCATGCTTCCCTCACGTTTTCTTGTTTTGGTCGAGCCAGCAGTGAGCCAGCCGCACCAGCCCCTAGCTCGACCCCTTTCCATGACCCTTTGACCCTGATGAACAACCTAGGTCGCCCCAGACCGAGCTGCGAGCCCCTCTTCTTCCCCGAACAGCCTCTGCGCGTGAATATGGGAGGAGTCCCACTTCGGGTGGACTCCTTCCCCAAGCCTAGAACTCAAACCCTAGCCACCCTAGGATCCAACCCAGCCCTAAACCAAGACCACCCCTGACCCTGAACCAGCCCTGGATGAGCCACCATGGCCCATGCACAGTAGCCGACCCCATGACCCTTGAACAAACCCAACAAGCCCACAGCTCTCTCTTTTCTCTTGCCCCACGGTTCCAGTTTGTTTTCATATGTGTGCAACATGTTTTCGTGCATGTATAGGACTTCTTAAGATTGTGTAACACCCCCTTAATCCATACCCTAGTCATGGCAGCCCCTTAATAACATAATATACATGATTTGTTGACAATTCAAGCATAATTTGTGTTCATACTATTATTCAAAGTTTGGTTCAAAGTTAGGCTATCAAACTTTGAAAATACATCCATCATTCACACTTCACCAAACCCAAAATTTTTCCTATAAATAGCCATGCATTTGCATTTGCATTCATTCATCCATCCCAAAACAAGCAAAGACACAAGCAATTGAGTGTTGTATAGCCTAGTCATTTAGATAAATTTTAGTATGCTCTGTGGTTGCGGCAATGTCTGATCTTCGACATCAGAAAGAATTTTATATGTGATTAGAGTTGTGTGAGTTCCACTTTGAAAATGAGAGTGAGTATGTCATCCAAGAATAATTATTCTTGAAGTTCTTGGTGTCTCCTAAGTTGTTCTAGGGAGAGTTGTTGTTATCTCCTATTGTTGTAAGAACGATTTGTACCCATTATTGATATAGTGGAGATTTCTTTTGTTGGACTTCGGTCTCGTGGTTTTTCCCTAATTTGGGTTTTCCACGTAAAAAATCCTTGTGACGTTTTCTTCATAATTATTATCATTATTGATATCGTGAAAATATTTTGATTCGATATTACCACTAAAGGGAAAAGAATCAACGCTTCCGCTGTACGAACAATTTTTTATTTGGCTATCTTTCCCAACAAGTGATATCAGAGCCAGGTTAGGATACATGGAAGAATCCATTAGAGGGATGTTTAAACTCAACGGATCAAATTATTCCATATGGAAGGCAAGCATGTTGGACCTATTATATTGCAAAGATCTATATTTGCCATTGAGTGGTGATAGTGCCAAGCCAGAAAACCTATCAAACGAAGAATGGACTATACTGCATCGAAAATCTGTCGGTTTCATACGACGTTTTATCGAACACAGTATCTTTCATCCCTTCGCGAACGAGAATAAAGCTGATGCTCTGTGGACCAAAATTGAAGCTATGTTTGAGAGAAAGAATGCCTTGAACAAAGCTTCGATTATCAGAAATCTTGCACGACTGAGATACAAAGAAAATGCAAATATGACAGAGCATCTGAATGCTTACCAGGGTCTAATCAACCAATCTATCACCATGAAGATTACCCTGGATGACGAAGTTACGACACTATTATTACTGAGCTCCTTGCCAGATAGTTGGGATACTCTTGTGGTGTCGCTCAGTAATTCTGCTACTGATGAAAAACTGACATTACAAACAGTCAAAGATTGTCTTCTAAATGAAGAGTCCAGAAGAAAGGAGCAAGAATCCAACTCTGAAACTAAGGCATTAGTTACCGAAATCGTTGATAATCGAGGAAGAAATTACACCAGAGGACCTCATAAAGGAAGAGACAAATCCAGAGGAAAGTCCAAGACCAGAAAAGAATTCAAGTGCCATTATTGTGGAGGTCCAAATCACTATGAAAGAGAATGCAGAAAAAAGAAGAGAGATCAAAGGAATGGGACAAAGTCGGAAGAGAAAGACACAGCTGCAGTTACATCTGATGGAGATATTATAATCCTTGGTGATGATGCATGTGTTAGTATATCATACCAGCAAACTGATTGGATTATTGACTCGGGAGCTTCATATCATATTACTCCACACAGAGATATGTTTGCGTCCTACTCAAGCGGAAACTTTGGCAAAGTCAGAATGGCCAATCAAGGTTTGACTGAGGTCGTTGGTATGGGGAGCATTGTCTTGGAGACAGATACAGGGTGTCATCTCATTCTCAAAGATGTTCGACATGTTCTAGATATTCGATTTAACATCATCTCTACAGGCAAGCTTGATGATGATGGTTGTTCCAGTCACTTTGGTGAAGGAAAATGGAAACTCACCAAAGGATCTCTTATTATTGCTAGAGGTATGAAGCAAAATTCTCTTTACCTCATGCGAGCAAAAATATCAAATGGAGAGGTTCATGCATCTAAAAAACCTCATCCATTGAGTTGTGGCACAAGAGACTTGGACATATTAGCCAGAAGGGAATGGAAACTTTGGCTAAGAAAAAACTCCTTCCTGAAGTATCTGGTATGCATTTGGAAACTTGTGTTGATTGTTTGGCCGAAAAACAACACAGAGTTACATTTCAAAGTTTTTCTTCATCAAGAAAAACTCAACGCTTGGAGTTAGTACACACAGATTTGTGTTACATGAAAGACAGAACTCTCGGTGGTGCGCTGTATTTTGTCACCTTTATTGATGATTTCTCACGAAAGGTCTGGTGCTTTGCGCTGAAATCTAAAGATCATGTCCTTGAGGTCTTTAAGCATTTTCACGCAAAAGTTGAAAGAGAAACAAGAAAGAAACTGAAGTGTATTTGTTTTGACAATGGTGGTGAATACAGGGGTCCGTTTGAGCAATACTGTATAACTCATGGAATCAGGCTCGAGAAAAGTGTTCCAAAAACCCCTCAGCACAATGGTCTAGCTGAAAGAATGAACATGACAATTTGTGAAAGGATCAAGTGTATGTTATCACACTCCAAATTGTCCAATTCCTTTTGGGGCGAAGCTATGAGAATTGCAATTGATTTGATCAACCTTTCTCCATCAGCTTCGTTAGATGGTGATGTTCTAACAAAGTTTGGACAGGGAAAGATGTCTCATACAAACACTTGAGAGTGTTTGGTTGCAAAGTCTTTGTTCATATACCAAAAGATGAAAGATCCAAGCTTGATGACAAATCCAAAAAGTGCATATTTTTGGGTTATGGCCATGAAGAGTTCGGATACAGATTATGGGATCCATTGAATCAAAAGATTGTTAGAAGCCGAGATGTTGTATTCCTCGAAGATGAAGTTGGTTATGATGTGGAACACAACCAACAATCACAATCATCCAATTCAAAAATTCCTGTAAATTTAGATCCAGTTTATTTCCCCACAATTCAGGATCACGGGGGAGAAACACAAATTGAGCATGATGAGATAGTTGAGCCAATAGATGCTCAAGACAACTCTTCAACTCCACCTTCAGAAACAGAGATCAGAAGGTACACCAGACAAAGAATACCTTCTACGAGATACAACCCACATGAGTATGTGATGATCACTGATGGTGGAGAACCAGAGAGTTTCAAAGAAGCTGTATCAAGTACACAAAAAGATAAGTGGATCGAAGCGATGAAAGAAGAAATGTAATCGCTTCATGAAAATCACACCTACAACTTAGTAAAGCTACCAAAAGGTAAGAAAGCACTCAAAAATAAATGGGTTTACAGGTTGAAAACTGAAGAAAATAAATCACGGCTAAGGTACAAAGCGAGGCAAGTTGTGAAGGGTTTCAACCAGAAGAAAGATGTTTATTTTGATGAAATTTTCTCACCAGTTGTGAAGATGTCCTCTATCAGAGTTGTTCTCGGACTTGCAGCTAGTATGGATCTGGAAATAGAACAACTCGATGTTAAGACTGCATTTCTTCATGGTGATCTAGATGAAGAAATATATATGAAGCAACCGGAAGGATTCATAGTTAAAGGCAAAGATGATATGGTGTGTCGACTAAACAAAAGTTTGTACGTGTTGAAACAAGCTCCAAGATAGTGGTACAAAAGTTTGATACATTCATGATGAATCATGGGTACAGCAGAACCAATTCTGATCATTGTGTATTTGTTAAGAAATATGATCAGAATGATATCATCATATTATTGTTGTATGTTGATGATATGTTGATCATTGGTCATGATCCAAGAAAGATAGAAAAGCTTAAGGGGGAGCTTAACAAGTCTTTGCAATAAAAGACTTAGGACCGGCAAAACATATTCTTGGAATGAAGATCTCCAGGGATATGGCCAATAAGAAATTATGGTTATCTCAAGAACAATACGTTGAGAAAGTTCTTGAAAGATTCAAAATGGATAAAGCAAAGGCTGTTGGTACTCCACTTGTGGGTCATTTCAAACTAAGTTCCATTCAATGTCCCACAAGTGAGGAAGAAAAGAAAGAAATGGAAAGGGTTCCTTATGCTTCAGCAGTTGGCAGTCTGATGTATGCGATGGTATGTACGAGACCTGACATTGCTCACGCAGTTGTCATGGTAAGTCAATTTCTCTCGAATCCTGGCAAAGATCACTGGTCAGCAATGAAATGGATATTCCGATATCTGAGAGGTACTTCTAGTCTTTGTTTGAGATTCGGAACGAGTCAAACTATGTTAGAAGGTTATACTGATGCAGATATGGCTGGTGATGTTGATTCTAGAAAGTCCACATCCGGATACTTGATGACATTTGCAGGGGGAGCAGTCTCATGGAAATCAAAACTTCAAAAGTGCGTGGCATTTTCCACAACAGAAGCCGAGTATATAGCCACAACTGAAGCATGTAAAGAACTACTATGGTTGAAGAAGTTTCTACAAGAGTTAGGCTTGAGACAAGACCAATTTACGCTCTACTATGATAGTCAGAGTGCAATTCATCTGAGTAAGAACTCCAGTTTACACTCAAGGTCAAAGCATATTGATGTAATGTTTCATTGGATCCGAGATGCGTTGAACGAGAAATTGTTACATCTTGAGAAGATACATACCGATGATAATGGTTCTGATATGTTTACGAAGTCATTGTCCAAAAAAAGCTGGAAAACTATAGAAATGTGGCAGGTCTGTTTGAATCTACAAAATGAAGCTTGAGGGGGAGAATTGTTGACAATTCAAGTATAATTTGTGTTCATACTATTATTCAAAGTTTGGTTCAAAGTTAGGCTACCAAACT
Organism: Primulina tabacum; assembly: GCF_025594145.1. Classification (NCBI taxonomy): domain Eukaryota; kingdom Viridiplantae; phylum Streptophyta; class Magnoliopsida; order Lamiales; family Gesneriaceae; genus Primulina; species Primulina tabacum. Next base: position 35,198,405 of record NC_134561.1, on the reverse strand, counting down.
TTGAAAATACATCCATCATTCACATTTCACCAAACCCAAAATTTTTCCTATAAATAGCCATGCATTTGCATTCATTCATCCATCCCAAAACAAGCAAAAACACAAGCAATTGAGTGTTGTATAGCCTAGTCATTTAGATAAATTTTAGTATGCTCTGTGGTTGCGGCAATGTCTGATCTTCCACATCAGAAAGAATTTTCTATGTGATTAGAGTTGTGTGAGTTCCACTTTGAAAATGAGAGTGAGTATTGAAAGGAATTTTATTTCTTGATATATTTTCATTTTTTATCTTTAATATTTTGTCTTTCTATACATGAGGATAATCTCGAAATTGATGATATGATCTCGTATAAATTCAATATGTGATATAAGACTATATTTGATATGACTCTTAATATCTTTAAGATATGATATCACAATATCTTTAAGATATTATCCTTGTTTTAAAAAGAGTTTGTTTCCTAATGAAATTGGTTTTTCTATGTTAAATAGGACTCAAAGGAGAAGAAACTAAAAAGAGAGGGGGACGATATAGAGCATAAAACTTTCGGAGAGACAGAGATGCATTTGTACGAAGAAAATATTTTCTGATTGAAGCAATCTCGCGTCATTGATAAAGTGTTGCTGTGAAGTGCTGACTACATCTGAAGACAACACCTAATCACTGTTTTTATTAGTGCGCTGATTTTTGAAGACTTTTTCACTTCTCAGTTGATGCATCCTATGTATTTTGGTTATACGATTTGTTAGAGGTTTAGGATGAAATTTGTTACTTGCCTTAATAAGGGAGTTGTTTTATTCTTTCACTAGTATTGGTTTTTGTAAACTTACAAGTTTTTCTAGTGAATTATTTTGCCCTGAGGCACCGCACTAGTATTTTATACTTGTGCATAATTTATCTCTCGTATCTCGTATTATTGTCATTCCAGTTGTGTGTTAATGTGTTAAACTATAATTTCCGCTGCATGTTGTCGTGGGTGTTACAACACCTACGCACAACACCTACATTCTGATACACACAACACTCACCCTCGTCACATTCACCCCGTGGAAACGGAACTTTCAATTGGTATCAGAGCCTCCACTTGACGCTACTAAGTGAGATCCTGTTTTGTTTTGTTTTCCAGGTGGAAAAGGATCATGGAAGCATCAACAAACACTGTTTTTAGACCTCCCGTATTGGATGGATCAAACTATGCATTATGGAAAGTAAAGATGAGGGTTTTTATTAAATCAATTGAAGAAATAGCTTGGCAGCGTGTACTTGATGGTTGGAGTCCACCAAAGATTGAGGATGCTGATGGAGACACTCGGCTCAAACCTGAAAGTACATGGACAATCGATGAAGTGCAAACGTCAAATTTTAATTCCAAGGCTCTCAATGCTATATTCTCGTCTGTTGACACAAGGATGTTTAATTTAATCACCAATTGTGTTTGTGCCAAAGAAGCTTGGGATATACTTCAGAAACATTGTGAAGGATCCGAGAGTGTGCGTAAAACTAGGCTAAGGATGGTGGCATCAAAATTTGAAAGCCTGAGAATGAAGGACAAGGAGTCTATTCTTGAGTATGATAGCCGGTTGAGACAACTTTCTAATGAAGCTCACAGTCTTGGAGATCCCATGTCCAATGAAAGATTGGTGAACAAAGTTTTAAGATCTCTACCTGAGAAATTTAATGTCAAAGTTTGTGCAATTGAAGAATCTAAAGACACTTCAACAATCAACCTGGATGAATTAATGAGTTCCCTCAGAACTTTTGAGATGAATCTTGATTTACAAAAGAAGGATAAAGGGAAGACAATAGCCCTTGAAGTTTCAACTGACTCTTATGATGAAATCCTTCAAATATCTAAAGAAGTGAATGAATCTGATTTAGGTGAAGATTCTATCTCTCTAATTACTAAAAAATTCGGTGATTACTTGAAGAAAATGAGAGAGAAGAAAAAAATTGGACAAAAATCTGTGTTGCCCAATATCACCACTTCTGCAAAAGCTCAAAAGTTTACTCCTATGAAAGGACAATTTCGACCAAAAACTGAATTGCAAATCCAATCAAATGTCGGAAATTTGGACTCAGTACAATGCAGAGAGTGTTCTGGATTTGGACACTATGCCAATGAGTGTGCCAATCGACTTCGGAGAAACAAAGACATGGTTGTCACTTTGAGTGATGAAGAGTCTGATGATGATCAAGGATCAAATGAATCTGAAAATCACACATCGTTGTCTGCTGTGATCAAGGAGAAGCGTTCAATGCAAATCAATCCTTTGGGTGTTGCCACAGGTATTGCAATACTTGGTCGCAACATCCCTTCAAATTCAGTGTGTCTTAATTCTACAACCCTTGGTGAATCAAGTCAGTCTGAAAACCAAGAAGTAGATGATGATGAAGTCACTCTGGAAAGTGTGCAGACAATGTATAAAGAATTGTATGAAGACCGGATCAAAAGAAATAAAGTGAATGCAATTCTCTCCAAAGAGAACACTGAGCTGAAGTCACAAGTATCACGAATTGAAGTAATCTTAAGTAAGAAAGATCTGGAATTATGCAAAGTCAAGGAAGAGCTTGGAGAAGCAACTCAAATTCTTGCGAAGATTAATTCAAGTTCATCCAAACTTGATTCACTCTTGATGATTGGAAAGAATTACAAAGCTGGACTTGGTTATACGAATCACCAATTTGAAATAGGAGAGTCTTCCAACACTGAAAGAAAACCAACTGTCTTTGTCAAAGGAAGTGCTGAAATCTCGAATGCTACATACACTGAAAAAGGTGTTTCATCAAAGAGACAAATATCTACAAAGAAGTCCAAGTCCAGAAAATACCACTTTATCTGTCACTATTGCTTTAGACCTGGTCATATCAAACCCTACTGTTTTAAACTGAGAGATGACTACAAAAGATGGGAATCTGAACAGGTGTTGCCACAGGTGTTGTACAACATCCGGCGTAACACTGCCAATAGGAAACCATCGGTAAAAAGGGTTTGGGTGCCAAAGGCTAATATTCAATGTTCTGTTATTTATACTTCGTTAAAAACTAACATTGCAGGAATATGGTACTTTGACAGTGGCTGTTCACGCCACATGACAGGTTCTAAAGACTATTTGACTGACTATGTTGAACTAAGGAATGGTCATGTGACATATGGTGGAGTGCTAAAGGAAGAATAGCTGGCAAAGGGACCTTGAATGTTGATGGACTGCCTAGTCTACACAATGTGCTTTATGTCGAAGGACTTAACTCAAACTTAATAAGCATAAGTCAACTTTGTGATGATGGTTTATATGTTAAGTTTGATAAAGACAATTGTGAAGTTTTTGATAATACTGATACATGTATTTTGACAGGTACAAGGTCGGCTGATAATTGTTATCAACTTGGAGAGGACCCTGTGTGCAATCATTCAAAAGTAAGTGAACTAAACTTGTGGCATCAAAAATTGGGTCATGCAAACTTCAAGACATTAAAGAACCTTGGTAAGTACGATGCTGTGAGAGATATGCCTAATTTATCCTCTGGAATTCCTTATATTTGTGGTGCATGTCAAAAGGGTAAGCAAACACGTGTTCCCCATCAAGTGTTGCAACACTTTGGAACAACACGGTGTCTTGAACTCTTGCACATGGATCTTATGGGTCCAATGGAAGTGGAAAGCCTTGGAGGTAAGAAGTATTCATGTGTTTGTGTGGATGATTTCTCTCGCTTTACATGGGTAAGTTTTCTTAGAGAAAAATCCGACACATTTGCTGTTTTTAAGAAATTACATGCTAAGATTACTAATCTACATGATTTGAGGGTTGGTAAGATAAGGACCGATCATGGTAAAGAATTTGAAAACTCACACTTTATATCATTCTGTGAAAAGAGAGGGATAACTCATGAATTTTCGGCCCCTAAGACTCCTCAACAAAATGGAATAGCCGAAAGGAAGAATAGGACACTGCAAGAAATGGCTAGGGTCATGTTGAGTTCAAAGAATATTTCAAAACGATTTTGGGCCGAGGCCTTAAACACAGCATGTCATATTTCAAACCGTGTGTACTTAAGGAGTGGTTCTACTATGACATCCTATGAAATCATCATGGGAAAGAGGCCAAACCTGAAGTACTTTCATGTTTTTGGGTGTGTATGTTATGTTTTGAATGACCGAGACCATCTTGCAAAGTTTGACTCTAAAAGTGACAAGTGTTTATTTCTTGGTTATTCATCCAATAGTCGTGCATATCGCGTGTATAATCTCAGAACAAGAACGACTATGGAATCTATTAACGTTGTTTTTGACGATCTTGCAGATCTAACGGGAAAAACAATCGAGGACGATATTGATGGGCTACTGAACATAAGTGAGACACTGCCTAACACAGATGTTGCACCCGGTGTTGTAACACCTGAGACAACACCTGCACTGGCAGAATCAAATGATGAACCGGGAGAATATACTGAAAATGATGATGTTGTAACCAATGAAGGGATTGATATTCCCAGTAAGATTCAGAAAAATCATCCATCATCTCAGATCATTGGAGAAGCATTTGGAGGAATGCAAACTAGAAGAAATGAGAAGGTAGATTATCGGAAAATGATGGGTCTAGTATGCAGACTTCCGTATACTCTCAAGTAAGCCATTCTTGTTTTGTTTCGCTCATTGAACCCAAAAATATAAATGAAGCCTTAAAAGATGAATTTTGGGTTGATGCGATGCATGAGGAACTTGAACAATTTGTTAGGAATGATGTGTGGGATTTGGTTCCCAGACCTGATAATGTGAATGTTATTGGAACCAAATGGATTTGTAAAAACAAAACTGATGAATCTGGGATTGTTGTGAGAAATAAAGCTAGGTTAGTTGCTCAAGGGTATACTCAAATTGAAGGAATTGATTTTGATGAGACATTTGCCCCTGTTGCCCGGATTGAGTCAGTCCGACTTTTACTTGCTATCGCTTGTCACATGGACATAAAACTATATCAAATGGATGTGAAAAGTGCTTTTTTGAACGGCATTTTGAATGAAGAAGCTTATGTAAGCCAACCTAAAGGGTTCGAAGATCCAAACCACCCGAACCATGTCTACAAGTTGAAGAAGAAGGCACTTTATGGACTTAAACAAGCTCCACGAGCATGGTATGGTAGGCTTACTGAATATCTGCTTGACTTAGGCTTCAAACGAGGTGAGGTTGATAAAACCCTTTTTATTCAAAAATCAAAGCATGATATTCTTGTGTGTCAAATTTATGTGGATGACATCATTTTTTGTGCTTCTTCTCAAAAGCATGTTGATGAATTTGTTAAATGAATGTCTACCACATTTGAAATGAGCATGGTAGGAGAATTAAGTTTCTTTCTTGGATTGCAAATTAAACAAATGCATGATGGTATCTTTCTGTGTCAATCCAAGAATGCCAAGAATTTGGTGAAGAAATTTTCTACCGAGAACACTAAACACATGAAAACACCAATGGGGTCGACTGAAAAATTGTCCAAAGACAATGTTGTTGCAGGTGTTGACAACACCCAGTATCGCAGCATCATAGGCAGTCTTCTTTACTTAAGTGCAAGTCGTCCCGACATCATGTTTAGTGTATGTTTGTGCGCCAGGTACCAGGCTGATCCTAAAGTCACTCATTTAAAAGCTGTCAAAAGAATTTTGAGATATATAGCCGGGACAGTTAACTTAGGTTTGTGGTACACCAAAGAAACAAACACAAATCTAGTGGGGTTTAGTGATGCTGACTGGGCTGAAAATCTAGATGATAGGAAGAGTACCACTGGAGGATGTTTTTATCTAGGTAACAATTTGGTGTCATGGTATAGTAAAAAGCAAAATTGTGTATCTCTGTCCACTGCTGAATCTGAATATGTTGCAGCTGCTAGCTGTTGTTCACAACTTTTGTGGATGAATCAAATGATTAAAGACTATGGTTTCAACAGTGACACCTTAATTGTATACTGTGACAATTCAAGTGCAATTGATATTTCAAAAAATCCAGTACAACACTCTCGAACGAAACACATAGACATTATACATCATTTTATTCGAGATTTGGTTGATAAGGGTACAATTCGAATGGAATTTGTTAGAACTGAGAACCAACTGGCTTATATTTTTACAAAACCATTGGATTTTGAGAGATTTTCCAATCTTAGGAAGTCTCTCAGCTTGTGTGCACAATGATCACTCACGGATGTTGTCCTCGGTGTTACAACACCTGTGGACAACACTCAGCATGTATGTGCATTTTATTTTTAGGATGCTAGACATATTGCATACATCCTGTTTTGTGTGAAGCCTGTACAAGTGAAGGATACTGAATGGTGTGCTCTCAGTTGTGAATCAAACTTTCTATCAAAATTTTCTAAAGTATGGAGTGTGCTGAATCTAAGTCATTAAGCTGTGAGGATGTTCGTGTACCACATGATCTTGTCCAATGTAGAAAATGACTTAGAAAATTCTTGAGCAATAAGGTGAAAAATAGAAAAGAAAAAAAAATTGTTGTTTAGAAGAAAATGGAAAAAGCTACCTAGAGGAGTCCAATGAAGACCGTTCTTCTAGTGTGGGAGCTACCACTTCTAATTCAAAATACAGATGGAAAAAGCTACCTAGAGGAGTCCTATGAAGACCGTTCTTCTAGAGTGGGAGCTACCATGTCTGAATTAAAAATGTTCAAGAAAGTTTGAGTCCAACTTGTGAGTGTTGCCAAGAGGTGTTGCCAACACCTAAGTACAGACTGATCACAGTTTGATCACATGCGTGTGCATTTCATTTTTTATCATACTTTAGGCATAAATTTAAGTCATTCATACTGCTGTTATGTGAATTCATCATGACCAGTGGGCTATCAGTTTTTAATTCATGAAATACGAAGAAAACCCTAACCGACTTAATTTTGAAATTTCTTGATTTCTAACTGTTTGTGGGGTTAATTCGACGTGGTGTTTTATCCTGCCTGATTTCTTGAAATAATGATGGCACTGTTTCAGAAAGTTACCGTTGGGTGAGAGTAAAAATTGAGTTGAAAAGGTGCTGAAGTTGCGGCTCAACAGAATGTTACCGTTGGAGAGTTGTGCTTAAATAATTAGGAATGGACGAAGAATAACTTTATTGTTTAGTATTTTCCCTCACATTCTAAAATTTCTCCTGCCCTCACTATTCATTGTTTTTGCTTAAAATATCTCTGTTCTTCGCGATTTTCTGTGTCCTTCGAACCGATCTACTTCTTTTGTTCTTGATTTCGCAGATGGCTGGCTTCGATCCTCACGACATTAGGAGTGAAATGGCTGCGAGCATGGGTGGAAAATCACCTGACACAACACCCACAGCCGAAACCAATGTTGAGGGGATGGAAATTGTGGGCGTGTCAGAAGAACCAACTCCGCTGGAAATGATCGCTCCTGGTGAACCTGGGAACGAGATCAATGTCGAGAATCCACCGGACTTTGAAGTCTTCAATAAAGCTTTTCCCACTGCTCCTATGCGCTGAAGGTCAAAGAGACAAGCAGGGTTCGATCCTGACTTTGTTCCAACCAAGAAACCACGGGCATCTACCTCCTCAAATCTTCTGGACCCTGATTTCTCATCTGGGGACGACTCCAATGATGATGATTTTGAGTTGGTGGCTCGCCCCAAACCAACTGTTGCTGCAAAGGAACCTGGTTCTACTTCCGGTATTCAAAAACAAAACCCCATCACAGATACTCAAAATGTTGCAGAAGAAAGAGTTCATGATGAGCCTTTAGAAGATGAACAATCTCTGGTCGAGTTTCTCGCTCACCTTAAGGAAGAAAAGGCTGCCAAGAAACAAATTTCTAAGGATGATGAACCTGATTCAGAAATGATGAAGGAGTTTGAGCAAAACCGACCTGGAGCTTCTTCCTCTTCATCGTCTGTATCTGACTTTGAATCTGAGGAACAGGGTGATGCTGAATCTGAGGATATTGGTTCTGAAGCTAGTGCGTCTTCTGATGATGTTGCTGCTACTGCTGCCGGTGTTGAGGTGGATGTTGACAACACCGAGCGCCACATTGACTCGGCTGACTATGATTTAAGTAAGTCTTTTTCCCCCAAATTTTATTCTGAGGATGCCTTGGCATTATGGCCGCCGTTTGTTCAGAGAGAGCTGATTGAGGAGAAAAATATTGATGTTAATGCATATGGGAAATACAATTTGATTGAGTTTCTCAAGAACTGAAGGTTGCTATCCACAGTCACTACTGTTATGCCCTACTGTCGCCGTGTAGTGTTAGAATTCTACTGCAATCTCCTGGGCAGTGTTGGAGATGAGGAATCGGTGAAGTATGGGAGAGTGTTTGTTCGTGATCGTATCTACAAGTTCTCACCTTCTGTGATCAATGCATTCTACAACACTCAGGATATTGAGGAAGTTGAAGAGGATCTGGACATAAATGCTGTAACCTCTGTGCTCACTAGAGGCCTGATCAAAGTATTCCCTGATTATCCCAAGAAGTTGAGTGCTGCTAATCTCACTTCTTTTTTCTCCGTGCTGCACAAGACATCAATTTGGAATTGGACACCGTCAACCAATTATACTATTGTGACTAGATCTCAGGCCCTGGTGTTGTTTGCTATTGGTACTGAAAGGGCCTTTAACTTTGGAAATCTGGTGTTCAGGACAGCATTGCAATATGCTGAATGAGACTTCAAGAAAACAAAGCTGCCTTACCCTTCACTGATTTATGGAATCTTGGAATCTCAAGGTTTCATTAAGGATATTGATGAAGATCATTGCCCTGTCAAAGATCCTCTGAAGATTTCTCCTGCTTATTTCAAAGGCAACAGAAAGATTGATCTGCCTTGGCTGCATTCAAATGTTGCTCCGGATGTTGGCAACACTGATGATACAACATCTGAACATGTGCCTGAGACAGCTAAACAGCCACCTACAGATGTTCCTCATACTGGTTATGTCACACTGTCTATCTCCTACATTCAAGCTCAGATTGCCTATGGTCGACAACAGATTGAAAATGCCAAGAAAACCATTGAACATTATGAAAATCAAGTGGCTGACTATGAGCTTCTGCTGGGTGAAAGTGTCCATTATGGACAAAAAGGGGGAGTAGATACAGATATAGCTGGAACCAGTGGAGCAAAAATGGCTGATGATGATGGCAGTAATGAAGGATAATGAGATTTTGAGTTTTTTTCTCTCTTGATGGTTTTAGTATTTTAGTTGTCCTTTTATTCTCTCTGATCTTTGTCCCTCCTGATTAATGAACTATTTCGGTGTTATGATCTGAATGTTGCAACATCTAACATACAACACCTGAGTGAACTGTATTTTTCATCAGGGGAAGGCTTAACGGTAGAATTCAGGGGGAGTCAACTAAAGTTGGCTGAGTCACTGATTTGCTAACTCAGGGGGAGCTGAGATGTACAACCATTTTTGGGTTGTTTTGTCAAGAAAGGCAAAAAGGGGAAGATTGAAAGGAATTTTATTCCTTGATATATTTTTCTTTTTTATCTTTAATATTTTGCCTTTCTAGACATGAGGATAATCTCGAAATTGATGATATGATCTCGTATAAATTCAATATGTGATATAAGACTATATTTGATATGACTCTTAATATCTTTAAGATATGATATCACAATATCTTTAAGATATTATCCTTGTTTTAAAAAGAGTTTGTTTCCTAATGAAATTGGTTTTTCTATGTTAAATAGGACTCAAAGGAGAAGAAACAAAAAGAGAGGGGGACGATATAGAGCATAAAACTTTCGGAGAGACAGAGATGCATTTGTACGAAGAAAATATTTTCTGATTGAAGCAATCTCGCGTCGTTGATAAAGTGTTGCTGTGAAGTGCTGACTACATCTGAAGACAACACCTAATCACTGTTTTGATTAGTGCGCTGATTTTTGAAGACTTTTTCACTTCTCAGTTGATGCATCCTATGTATTTTGGTTATACGGTTTGTTAGAGGTTTAGGATGAAATTTGTTACTCGCCTTAATAAGGGAGCTGTTTTATTCTTTCACTAGTATTGATTTTTGTAAACTTACAAGTTTTTCTAGTGAATTATTTTGCCCTGAGGCACCGCACTAGTATTTTATACTTGTGCATAATTTATCTCTCGTATCTCGTATTATTGTCATTCCAGTTGTGTGTTAATGTGTTAAACTATAATTTCCGCTGCATGTTGTCGTGGGTGTTACAACACCTACGCACAACACCTACATTCTGATACACACAACACTCACCCTCGTCACATTCACCCTGTGGAAACGGAACTTTCAAGTATGTCATCCAAGAATAATTATTCTTGAAGTTCTTGGTGTCGCCTAAGTTGTTCTAGGGAGAGTTGTTGTTATTTCCTATTGTTGTAAGAACGATTTGTACCCATTATTGATATAGTGGAGATTTCTTTTGTTGGACTTCGGTCTCGTGGTTTTTCCCTAATTTGGTTTTTCCACGTAAAAAATCCTTGTGTCGTTTTCTTCATAATTATTATCATTATTGATATCGTGAAAATATTTTGATTCGATATTACCGGTAAAGGGAAAAGAATCAACGCTTCCGCTATACGAACAGTTATTTATTTGGCTATCTTTCCCAACATGATTATGGATCAAATACATGCCTTAAAAATTCACATATTATACAAAAACGAAATTGTTTCATGATGTACTTGTTTTTCATGCAAAAACTCAATTAAATAAATACTATGGTGTTATATATGATTGAAGGAAATAATATGGAGTGGCTTTGCGTAATTTACGCACGAATAAACGTTGACGATTGCGAAGAACGGCGACGAACGACCTTGATATATGCCGAGTCCTATTAATCAAACAGCCTGTCATCTTGCATTATATATGCCGAAGTCCTCTTAATCAAACTCGGGTTCACGTCAACACCATCCAATGATACTCGTCCCATAAGGCTTCCGCTGGCGATTCTTGCAGCCAAGCCGTCTAAAAATGTCGATTTTCCGGCACCACTAGGACCCATAACAGCCGTGATACACCCTTTAGGGGCATATCCAGTTATGTCATGCAACAAATCAGCTTCACGCTTTATCCATTTCCCATTAGTATCCTTCTGTTTCCTGATCACGGTATATGTAAGGTTGGAAAACTCCATCCCCCCTGTAAAATTTGCTCTCTTCCCAATATCTATTACCATCTCCGGTTTATGATTATCAGCATTTTTCATCTTTCCAAATACCCAAAAAAAAAGTATGTGCTTGAAAATGAAAATTATTTATCAAGAAAGATTTCTATCGAATCTAGGATGGTTCGAAGAGTGTGTCGAAGGGAGGGGGTTCCAATGAATAGCTGGTGGGGAGTGAAGTTCTAAGTTGAGCTTCGCATTGTGTAATCCGTTTGCAAGCTGTGTATTTTTCCTGTGTGAGATGGTCTCATGGGTCGTATTTTGTGAGACAGATCTTTTATTTGGGTCATCCATTAAAAAATGTTACTTTTATGCTAAGAGTATTATTTTTTATTGTGAATATCGGTAAGATTGACACGTCTCACAGATAAAGATTCATGAGACCGTCTCACAAAAGACCTACTCCTGGCCTTTTGGTATCATATGTGGGATAGTTTGATGGGATCGTTTGTGTGTGATTTCTTAACACAAATTCAACTAAATTTCCAATAATTCCTGATAATTCGGATGTTTAGTCACTGTTTGGTTCAAATGATTGATGGATATATCATATATGGATAACATAATATTTTATGATCATAATCCTAAATCGAAAGTTAAACTTAGATAATTTAAGAATGTGTAATAAAGTAATATTTTCTTTTATACCAAAGGACTTTTTTAACTATCAGTGAAAGATTGCATATGCTTGAATTCCTTAACCAAACATTATAGCCAACACCTAACAGGTCTACCTCTCTAAATTTTTTTCTAAAGTAACATATTATTAATTATATGTACTGATTACTTTGATGATTCTTGATTAGCTTATACTTGGCAAGATTATTGTTTTAATCGAAAGTTGGAAGAATTAAATACTTTCTCTAGCCTTTCATCATATGCTTAATTGTCCATTAGGTAATGTAGTTGAAATTGCTCCTCTGACCACTCAATTGTAAAAATGGTCATTTTCTTGTGGTCATTGTCTATCAGATCATGCCCCGAGCTCGGGATAGTTGACATAAAAATTGCTTCCAAAATCACAAGTTACGTATGAAATTTAATATTTTGAATACATTAAAAAAACTATTTTGCCATTATCCAAAATACCCATCTCAGATTTTTATTAGAACCAGCCAGGTTTATTTACAACACAGTCAGGAATTGTTCTGAACTTGCTAAAATTGTCCACCAGCTTGACTTGAACAGTGAAAGTGCTAAGCGTTTGAACAGCTGAAATGAAACTCGCGAACCTTCATCTTTCCGTTAAGTGCGAGAGCCAGCATATCGTATTCCTCCACGTACCAGAGTTCGGACACAGTTGCCTGAAATTATCAGGATCAAGAAAGTATAAGAGGTAGTAAACATATAAGCGCTGCAGTGACGGGTGCATAAAATTACAGAGAATTTACACCAGAAGAATGGTAACACTGACACGCATGAGAAAAGATTCTAGTAAACAATCGAGTTCGAGCAGTCTCCTGAAATGTTGAAGAATTTACACTGTACTGCAGTGTTAGATAATTAGTTTGGGAAGCAAACTTCAAACCAGTGGAAATTCATAGTTTGAACATTGAGACGAATGTTTGGCTCTAGTTTATGATGGTAGTGATGCTATATCCGAGCGGGATGTAAAAGAAAAGATCGAGCATGTTTGAGGAACTCGTGTGCGCCAATGTAGGTGCAATTTTAGCACTGGTAAAAAAATAATCCACTTCCGGGGCCCGGGTACACGACAGATGGTTTCAGACTCACTGGGGTACTACAAGCGTAAAGAGTTTGGCTAGATATCTACTGGTATGATCCTGGAATTACAAATGCAACCACAAGAATGTTGGGGATGATCATGATACTCTATCGCATAGAAAATTGAATGTGATACACCAATTCAACAAGTTATAATCATGGATCAAGGGCTTCATCTACACCAGCGAAAAATAACTGAATTAGGACAGCCACACATATGTTTAATGTGCTCGATGCCGGAGTCATGACAACTTCTATGAATCAATCTTGATCAATACTCTGATGCATGGTGACCAGAACAGAATGCTGAGGATGAACTTCAATACAAATAGATGGTTCAACCACAAAAGAGAAAGCTACCTTCATTCCCCGAATTTTGTTGTTTACTCTGTTTACAAGCTCGTGGAAAATTTGGATTCTGGAAACTTTTTGTCCCTCCTAAACAGAAGAATAATCAACAAAAAATGGAAGTATGCAAATCATGACGATGCAAGTTAATGAAGTGTGATGTCCTAATTGTCTGGCTTTGTACTATCAAATGCAATATATTCAAGATTAAAACAAGTAATAAAAAGCAAGAATTTCCACTGCATTTTATCAAAAGTTACTTTATTATAGATACCTCTGGCAAGTTGTTGGGGGGCCCTAGAAGCCTCGCGAATGACGTATGAAGCATCACCTCATTATACTGCAGCCGAATATAAAGAGAGATTAAAAATACCAATGAAGTTACTACGCATGATTTGAGTGACTCGGGTCAATATATCTTCACAATAGACTCCAACTAGTTTAGGATTAACATTGGCATGTAACAATGACGAAGAAACTAAATACTGGTAGGATTAGAACTGCAAAGCTGGTCTACATATTGGAAGACTCATAGGTCTAACAAATCCAAAGAACACTTAAAAAATAATAAACAAAATAATCATAGGTCTTACAACTTCAAATTGGACATAACACCGTGCCACTTACCTTTCTTAATTCAAATTATTCTAGCATCAGATTGCTTTAGTGCTCAAGACACCATATTCTTGGATAATAAGACAAACATTTTACAAATACAATAACATGGCAAAGCAGGTCTATTTGGTTCTTACTAGCTGCTTCTCTGGAGCACGTGGCAGAGCAGTTTTTAGTTTAGTACGAATTGTTACAGGATCTGTTCCAGAGATCACCTGAGCATGATAAGCATGTGTTTGAAACCATTAGCAAGAATAGCGTATGAAAACCAACTATGTAATTGTTTTGAATTTCGAATGACAGTGTACTGAAATAGTTTAGCAAATGCAATCAAATGTTCATGATTGGATAAGTAAAAGATGAAACCAATAAATCTTCACGATCAAAAATCAGCATCTGATTAGTGGGAAAAAAATGTCACAACACAAAATCCGTTTCTCTCCAGAGAATATTTTGAGATTTGAGAAAGAGATTAATAAGGCAACCTGCCAACAACCTAGTAGCACACCAGTAGAGGTCAAAACCACACGATCTAGGAAAATATTTAAAGGGCATATGGTCTCTGTGACAGTTTTTATGGCACTTGCTTCAACTTCAATCTGGAAATTAAATAATAGTCATTGCAACGGAAGAAATTTTACAAATGGGAAGTAAGGAAACCAAAGGACAGAGGCAATCATCATAATTACCTCGGTTTCTGTGGCGGGTACCGGAGATATGTGATGTGAAGCATGAAACATACTAAAGTGGTACATACTAGAGTTCTGAAACCAAATTGCTAACCAAGAAGTGTATTAATATCACGAAAAGTAATACCCTTAAAGTATTGTGCCAAAGTAGCTACAGAGTTGCTGGTTTATCCCGTGTGTCCAACATCAAGCATAAAATGAAAATATTCATGTCAAGTTATATGACTGATATGTCTCACCTTTGCCAAAGTACGGCAATAATATATTCTTCACGGCTTCCCTGCAGGATAATCAAGCCATCATATGATGGGAAAAGGAATAAAAAAAATGATATTCCACATATATTCCAAAAAAACACTACACTACATATGGCAGTCAAATGCATGACAGAAGTCATTGTTATCAAAGCATCAGAGTCCGTGGATAAAGATTAATTGATGTATCAACTAAATTTAGAATTTGTAATGTTCCAACAAGGTTTTGCTTTTGGGATCAGTATTCAAGTCTTACACTAGATGTTCGACATGTCTCTTGTTTGCAGTAGGTTCAAAGATAAGTCCCGATAAGCTAATTTTTTTTTGTATCAAATGACAGGGAGACCTTTCAAGGCAACTTCATAGCATCTAAAAATAGCCTCTTTGGCCTTTGCTCAAGCCAATTGGCTTATAGATTCCAATGCCAACTTACACCTTGATTTGCTAATTGGTCTTCCCATGTTCAAGAACATGTTACATGTTGTGCCATATGAGAGAGACCAGGTCCACAGTCCAAGTACAGTTTTGATTGCATATCCACTGCTCTCATATGGTTTCCATTGAATATCTAGTATACTTTAAAGATGATCACCAAATAGAACTATGATACAATTCACTCACGATATTGGAATAGAGTATTCAGGATTTAGATGCAGAACATTTGCTCGCACTGGAGGGTTTGCGGCCTACACAAAAGAAAACTATTGGTTATTCGATTTGAATAGATGAGTCGGAGTTTTAAAGTTTTAAGGCTCATTAATTTTCAAGTTGTGTTGAATCGGTCATTGAGCTAATTTTATATCAGATCTTAGTCATCATCAAATACATCTAAGGACATGCTTAATTGTACCATAGAGAGAATGCTAAGTTAATTTTTTTAACGTTAAAAAACAATTACATATTACAATTGATTTGATTTTTTGAGAGTGAATGTTTTAACATTCAGGTGTCATAGTTTTTCATCAATATGTATTATTTATTATATGGTATATATCCAACATAATAATGATGATGGTGAAAAGTTCATGAATTTTGCTCCAAGCTTTCCAACGACCACGTAAAAAAGTTTGAGCTGAAGTTGAATAATTAATGAGCTGAACGTTTGAGGAGTTCCGAATAAATATACGAAAATGCCTTCTGGTTAGTGTTTCATATTTACCTTAAGAACTGGTGTCACAGTTCCATCCTTCAATGTAAAAATATCTGACAGTGATAAAGACTGAGAAGTTTCTCCTTGTCGAAGAAAAACGGCTCCATTCTCATCCAGATCTTTCGCCATCTTTGCATATAAAATTGATCTCTGCTCAGCATATGAAATTGAAGATTGTGCTGCAGATTAAAGAGGCACTTATAACAATTTATTTTAAAGTTCATTGTTCTATCATATGAGGCATACGGAAGACCAGGACACCAACTATTTGGAAGACTGATCTATTGACATAAAACAATGAACCATAATAAACAATTCAGCATGTATGAAGATCCAAATACTCAATTCATTATCGATTATCGACCTGACTACAAGACTGATCTATTGACATAAAACAATGAACCACAATAAAAAAGTTCAGCATGTAAGAAGTTCTGAATACTCAATGCATACTCGATCATCATCCTGACTGTTCCTAACTTTCAACAAAAGCAACTTTACCCACAAAAGTGCTGCATTAGATTACATAAACCCTGTTCCAAGATTGAAGTTTACTTCAACTAAAATAAAATCAGATAAAACTTCAACATATCCTAATTCCACGACTTCAACTGCTGCCCAAAATAAGTTAGCAAT
Organism: Primulina tabacum; assembly: GCF_025594145.1. Lineage (NCBI taxonomy): Eukaryota > Viridiplantae > Streptophyta > Magnoliopsida > Lamiales > Gesneriaceae > Primulina > Primulina tabacum. The sequence goes on along the minus strand of NC_134561.1, from coordinate 35,181,848 downwards.
CAAACAAACTACTAAATAAAACTACTGTCACCAAAAAAGTCGCCTTCTTCACACGACCCTTTAAAGACAATAACGTAAAACATTTAAATTCCTACCCTTCACCTGATATCATAAGAAACCAAAGTTGAGTCAACCGCAATCTACATGAAGATTCAGGCAATATTGATGGAGCAACAAAAACTGAAATTCGATGGAACCAAGAACCTTGTTACCTGAAATGGCGGGCCGATTAGGATTAATGTCATCATGAGATGAAGAATTGCGGAGCGCCATTTGGAAGAAAAAGAAGAAAGTAAACGCGGAAATGAACCAAATTATAGTAATCTTTGGTGAGCAAGAACAACAGTAATTAATTACCCCCCTGCTCATCATCGAATGGAAGGATTATCACCAAATGCCCACATCTAATTTACGTTAATTGTGGAACTAAAATCAATTTTGACTTCCGAGGGAGTGAAAGTTTCAGTTTTTCTCCAGGAACTGATTCGCACCTCGAAGAAGCTTCGGTCAGTCGAGCTATGGGAACCGTTTCAGGTAACCAAGTGTCGATATGGACCGGGTTTAGGAGTGTAGGTCGATGCATATCAAACCGATTCTAAGTATGCAAATATAACTTCAAACCGAACCGGGTTTCCGGTCACAACGCGCCAATAGTTTGGTCTTTGGACAATGCTTTCAGAAGAATAGCCAATTTTTTCATATAGTTTTATAAAAATCTTATTTCATTTTATTTTATTTTTTATATTTTTCAGAAAATGTATATGTTTCATGTATTGAATTAAAATATTTTATTATTTTTCTACGTACATACCAACATTTCATTTAATATAATTGAAATATTAATCTCAATGTATTGTATGTCAAATTCAGATAAAAAGGTATAAATTATATATTTTATATACAAAAAACTTTACAAAAATTAATTCCAAACTACACTTCATGATTCAAATTAATTTGCTTGTTACATATCTTATTTCACAGATATAAAAACCGTTAGCATCAAATGTTAATCATTATGTCAAAAATTATAATTATTAGGCCACAAGGAACTTTATTTTTTTATAAGTGTAGTAGCGCAGAGTGCACCTATTTGATTGTTAAAGGATCGAGCTGTTAGGCTCATGAGTTTGAGGAGGTGCGCATGTCTATCTGTTGATGTTGTCTCACATCCCTTAAAGATCAGTATTAGCTTTTTTTTACCGTCGGTCATGTCCCCAACAAAGAGAGTATTATCCGTTAAGATTCTGTATCACTCTTTTATGAATCACATAGCCAATCAAATCAAGCAACACAACATCAGTAGCTATATTTGTGTGTTTCACGCGCAATATGTGTGTTTCAGGCGCTAGCGTAATATAATATAATACATGGCTTTGTTTTTGTAACATTCATAAACAAGAAACAAGTACATGATGATTTTGTTTTATATCTTTTAAGTATGGTTCAAATCATTTTTTGGTGGGAAAAGAGAAGTGTATTAATTGTTAATATTTTTATTTCGTCTAATATTTTATTTGAATTTTAAAATAATTAGAGTTATATTATATTATTCTATTATCTATATTTTTCAATTTACTTTTCCTTATATCAAATATCTATTATTATTAGTATACATAATAACCCAAAAAATGGAGACTTGGGTAGTGGGACCTTACAAAGTTGGATGGTGATCAGAATAATTATAGGAGGAGTGATGGCGAAGTGTGGATTTATTGATTGAGCATACAGGTGTGTAAAGGTCAGTGCTTACCCTAGTTTCATGTTTTTAAAGTTGACTAGATCGTTTCTTGAGACGATTTTATAGATTTTTATTCGTAAGTTACGTCAATTTTGTTTATATTTACAATGGTAAGTAATATTTTTCATTGGTAACCTAAATAGAATATATGTATTACAAAATTGGAATGTGAGATAGTCTCACGTGTTGGTGATACCCTCATTAGAGCCCGGATCATGAATGACCCAAGATATTATATGGATAACCCAAATCATGGTCCATCTGCAGGATGAATTCTTCAGAATTCGGAAAGGTAGATGCCCGGGACACCTCACAGGCTACCAGAAGCCCGGCCTCTCATACAGACTCTCGGGAGGCATTCTACCCGGACTACCTCGAAAATAGCATTTCACTCGAGTGCAGCAGTATGGGCTACCTTGTGTTTGACAATCATTACTGTCAGAACTAGAGGGGTTTAGCGTGTTAGAGAAGATATCAGATGTAGGGTATGAGCAGCCACATTATCCTAATTAGTAGATGGACACTGAAAATAAAATAATCATGTGATTTCCTTCTATAAATAGCTGGTATATATAGGGATGTAATCGAGTCGAGCCGATCCGAACTCTTGAATGTTTGAGCTTGGTTTGTTTATAATCGAGCCGAACTCGAGCTTTATTTAACGAATATATGTATGGCTCACGAGCTTATTCAAGCCTTTATCGAGCCTAAAAAAACTTAATAAATATGAATTATACATTTAATTTTCATTAAATTAATTAAAAAATAAATTATATATTTAAAGAAAAATATATTATTCTTATTAAAATTTGTAAATTTATTATAATAAATAAATTTAATAGATTTTTCTATATATTCATAAATAATATGCAAAATCAATAAATCAAATATCAAAACTATTATTTTTTCATCTAAAAGATTACTCATGAACTTACCAACGAACATGTTCACGAGCTAATGAGCCAAATAATGTAAAGCTTGAGTTTGGTTTGTTTATCTTAACGAGCCTCATTAAACGAGCTCAAACGAGCTTTTATCGAATCGAGCTTCGAATAGCTCACGAACGGTTTGGTTCGTTTACATCCCTATGTATATATTTCATTTGAAGGATTCTGATTCTGGTTCTTGAGCATTCACGTATATCCCCTGATTTATACAGATTTTCTTCTTCATCCTTCACCTGTTGACTTAAGCATCGAAGTGGTTACGCCGGACACCCATCCGTCGCCCATTCACGAGTTCATTTCCTTGTTTGCAGGTCACTTTTGAAGTCATTTCCCTTAATAATCTTCCCAAACAAAACTCTTATCAGATCTGGTAGACTGCCCCGACCTAGCTCACCCAATTCGCCCAGATCGCATCACATGGCATCCCTAAATTTTGATGTTTTACCGGACCATATTAACTACCATTGAGAATCGAATATTATATTCATAATCAGTTAATCAAATCTTCCATATTTTCCCAATTGAATCTGGCTTTTGTAGTTTATTTCCACATATTCACATCATATGAAATAATAGAGCAATTGGACAGAGTGGGAGAGACATCAAACTCACTAAAATCACACTTGGGGACCTACTTAAAAAACCAATAATTAAAATCATTAGTATGATGTAATAAATTGGGTTTAAGGAAATTTTTTTAGTAAACCCCAAAATTAGCCCAAAAAAGTTGTACTTTGGTAAGTTAGTTTACCTTCCGAAAGATGAGACAATTTATGCCCTAAATTGTCAGCTTGAAATCTCATGAAATGGCCATGTGCAATATGCGTACGACCATATGACAAAATAATTCATTGATATTATGATGGTGTCACACCTACTACTTATTGTTGGAATAGTGGGAATAGTTTAGATAATGTATGAGTACAAAGATGTAACGTCGTTGGACATATATCTCGATATAGATTAGATCTTTTGTGAGATGATTTCACGAATCTTTATCTGTGAGACGGGTCAACCCTATCGATATTCACAATAAAAAATAATACTCTTAGCATAGAAAGTAATATTTTTTCATGAACGACCCAAATAAGATATTCGTATCACAAAATACGATCTATGAGACCCGTGTCATACGAGTTTTTGTCCCTGATATATATTAAACGATTCTAAACTTTTATTTTCGACAAACGTGGGAGGTTCATTCGGATTCGTGATCTGACCTATAATTCTATCATCAACATGTGAGATACATATGTGACTCTTACATATTCGAATGTATATGTATCTCACAAATTCAAGAGGTGGCTCTTCTGTTTTGTTTTGTTTTTTTTTTTTTTTTGGGAATGTTTTCAAATAATTTTAATTTTTTTTTAAAATAAAATCTCCGGTTTCTTTGGGCAGACATGAACCTACCTTGTCTACTTGAGTAATAGTGGGGGAATAATTAAGTCTTTTCCACAACATTTTATTTTTGAAAGTTTTGTAGAAAAAAACAGTAAGCCCATTGATAAATGGGCCCAGGTAACCCAAAGTAGTCAGTGATGGGCCTACGGTGGTGGGCCCGGAAATCACACCACCCATCTTCATGGCGCCAGCTGGTATGCCTAATCTAGAAAAGTTTATAATCAAATCAAGTATATAATTATATTACAAAAGTACGTGACAAAAAAAATAATTTATTATTAAATAAATATATGAATGGATAAATAATTATTTATCTGGACACACAAACTCTCGTGACACAGTCTCGTGAGTCAATTTTGTGAGACGAATCTTCAACTCTACTCGACCAATGAAAAAATATTAAATAAGACCATCTCACAGAAGATCTACTCATTTATTAAATAACATAAATATAAGATTTGAATTCTATCGATATAGATCAAGTAATTTGAATGATATAAAGTAAATTATATACCCGGTTTTGATTTTATATCTTATCTTAGTAAATTATATACCTGGTTTTCATTTCATGGTTACACACTATTGAAGTACTATTCATTTCCACATAGGTATTTCGATTTTTTCGTCGCTTTAGAAAATTTGAATACGATCATAGTCTATACACACTTGGAGTTCTCTCGTTTAATTTTTATCACTCATCACCAAATGAAGTTTTAATCGAATAGTTTTTTTTAATTTAGGGATAGGTTTTGTGGATTTAAGGTTGATGCTTCCTGAAAATTTATGGTCCGATTCCAGCAAGTGACACTAGTCCAGACGCAGATTTTGAATTTGCCCTGAGCCTGAAATCACGAAGAAGACCGTTAGAAGGGGGTCGGGAGAGTGTCCCGGCGTAGTCTCTCCGACGCTCAAGTCAGAGACTGGTTATATAAATGGAGAACAGCTAAGGGTGTTGCTGAAAACAATATATTGAATATATCAGTTATACATCATAACCTTATATTTATAAGTGAATACATGGGCCCGTGCTGGACCTGTCTTCTATTTGAGTTAGAGATGAGTCAGGAATAGTGGACTCATCCATGAGATATCAAAGGTGAATTTTATATTTAAAAAATTGATGAAAACCTAAATATTTTATATTTGTTGCATGTGTTAACCTAGGCATGAAGAGCCGTACCAACATTTTTTACTGGAATGGTTGAAAGCTATAAGTATGTGGGCCTCACAACCCGAGCCAAGATAGAATATGGGCCCCCATTGTGCAATCACTTGGCCCATCCCTTTAAATCCTTTTTTATATATATAATTTAATGATAATAATAATTAATAATAATAGAAGCTGTAAAATGTTTTCATACCACTGAAAGAATTAGGATAGAATATCCTGTTTATTATTCAAATATAATTGAATTTTAGTTGCAAGTGTCACTATCTTATTCCATACTATGATGGTTCCCACTAATAATTCTTACTCATTGACCAATTGGTCAACCAAGAATTTTACTTGACAAGTGAAGTGCAATACAAGTTATATAAAATAATCTTGTATTCAATAATTATATTTTTTAAAAGAAAATTTTCATTTTTTGTTTTGTATATTTGTTTTTTTGTGATTTTTTTATTTTTTATGTTGTCAAATTTCATTCATGTCATTTTTTCTGATGTAAAGCCGATGTGACATAATGTGTATAGTTGTCGATGAAAAAATACTAAATTTTGCAGAATATCGAAATATACATTATTAAAATTGAAGTATAATAGGATAAAGGGCTAAAATAACAAAGAAGCAAACATACACGATTAAAATCGCAATTTTTCGTTTTTTTATATATGATTGTTTTTGAATGATTTATACTTGTTCCTCTGAAGAAATTTTAAATAATTCACTAATTCATCGGTACCGGTTAATTAGAAGAGTTACATATGTATGAACTACACAATATTTTAGGCCACTTTCCCATTATTCATTTTTAATTTTCAATATAATATATTTGGACATTCGATATGTTTGAGAAGTATTAATGTAGTATAATTAAAAATTTAATCAATAAATCGACCCAATTATCTATTAATATACATGCAATTCAAGAAGTTTCATTTTATATATATCAAAATACTCCAAAAGTGATCTTTAAACCAAAAAACACAAAAACTCATGTGAGACGATCTCACGCATCAATTTTGTGGGTCGAATATCTTATTTGGGTCATCCATGAAAAAGTATTACTTTTTATGCTAATAATATTACTTTTTATTGTTAATATTGATAACATTGACACGTCTCACAGATAAAAATTCGTGACACAGTCTCACAATAAACCTACTGAAAAAAAGTCGATGAGATTGGAATATCATGAAAACCAACTTATACAATTAAAATTACAATTATCAACTCTTGATCAAAAATCAAGAACTCGATAACAAACCAAATTGATACATACCATTATGTTACCAATTTGCCAAAGAGATACATGAAGAAAAAACTATATATTAAAATTAGCCAATATGATTTCAAAATACTAATCACGCATGGGAAAAAAATCACATTGGACAAGATAAAAAGTGACCAAAAAAAAAAGAAAGATGAAAAAAATAGTGTTGAAATTTAAAGATGAAAAAAGAAATATTATTGTAAATTAAACACTTTAATTAATCAAACCTTGCTTGTTTTGCACATCAAAGCACACAAATGGATATGGATCTTGTTCATGGGGTATGATCATCGTCTCTGTTCGACTCACTCCCCTGAGATTCCGGCACTCCACCACCGCCAGTTCGATAATGGTTCAGTCCAGCAAGAATTCCGGATTGCCCTTCTGATCCTAATCCACCACCAACTCCTCCGCCGCTGCCGCCTATTTGTTGACCCGGCAAGAGGGCGATGGAGGCCGGGAAGTTCATGAAATGCAGACCATTAGACATTGTTCCTCTATACAAAGCTGCAGCGGAGGCATTGTTATTGAGATTAACTGGTGGAAATGTCCATATTGGATCACTACCTATGACTTGGCTGCTGTTGGAATTCGCCTGCAGCATCCAAAAATTGGACGGAACCGAGGCGTGGCTAGTGGGAACCGCAGTTGTGTTTTGCTGTAACAAGTAGCTTCCGGTCTGGTGGTGGTGTGGCTGCTGCAACTCCTGCTCCACTCTGCGTTTCCTCGCAAGAATACTCTCCTCCGTCTCCATCAAGTCCTCCCGCATTTCCTGCTTCGCCTGAATGAAACTAGGGTTTAAGTTTCCTACCGGGAAATTCAACAACGACCCTGAAGAACTCTCCGAAAACAACCCAATACCCGGAAAGATCCCCCGGCGCTGCTGCGTAGTATAATTCGAATTGAAATAACTTGATCTTAGTTGAGATGGTACTGAAATGCTCGAGCCCGAGCTTCTTAGTGATATGTTGAGCGACGTGAAGTTAGCTGGGATCGTCCCTGTTCCCGTGGCGGCGATGACAGCAGGTTCCGCCTGCTGGAGCAGCCACTCGATCGTTTCTCCGTCAGACTTGTGGCCGAGCTCTCGAGTGAGCTGGAAAACCCTAGCAGCACACAAGACAGGCATGCGGATGCGCCGCCCCCGTCCATCGACCTTCGTGTGGCGATCCTTAGTCGATGTCCGTTTCGGAGGTGTCTTCTTGGTGGTGTCTGATATGGCGGAGAGGATCTGGAGGGTTGAGGTGGCCGTGGTTGACCGGGATAGGGAGCTAGGGTTTGATACGACGGCGGTAGTGGCGATGGCCAGAGAAGGGTAGGCGGAAGAGCTGGTGGAGCATCTAGCTGAATCATCTTCCTTCTTTTCAAGTAATTGAAAGGGGAAGTTCGGGGGACAACCGTGGCGGTGGTGGTGGCTGCGGCGGTGAAGGTGATCATCTTTTTCTTCCATGATCACAATAGAGAAATATACGAAAAACAAGTAAACCCCACTTCTTAAAAGGTCTTGCTTCCTATCTTCGATAGAAATTTAATAATGCTAAGCAAATAGTCGCACAAATATTTTCTATGCACGATAAAAATGAGACGATATCACGGATTCTATTTTGTGAGACGGATTTCTTATTTGGATCATTCATGAAAAAATATTACTTTTTATGTTTAGAGTATTACTTTTTATTGTGAATATCGGTGGGGTTGACTTGTCTCACAGATAAAGATTCGTGAGACCGTCTCACAAGAGACCTACTTATTTAGCCAAATTTTTTTAGTAAAATCAAATCTAATTTATTTAATGTAAATAGATGTATTATATAAATATAAAAGTTATTATTGTTATTTAAATGGAAAAAAAGTAATTAAATCATGACTAATATTTATAAGGATAGTTACTCTTAGGGGGCATTTCAAAAAAGAAAAAAAAAACTAAAATAATCAACTTAAATGCATGCAAGCTATATATTATGAAATTAATAATCAATTAATAAAATAATTAAAGATATGGAATGAATACAAGTAGCTTGTAATTTACAAGTTATACATTAATGCCAAGAAGAGAATTTTTTTAAAAAAATAATATATAAATATTTTACACCACAAGAAATTCCGACATCGACAACGGTAAAAAAATCGAGCGTTTTTCTTGTAGTGTTAATCGACGATCCATATAAATGAATGTATTATTTTGTTGATCTTAAAAAACAACTTACATAAGAATAAAAATTTGCTATTTTACTTTTGAAGAGAGCTGTTGTGCTATTTTTATGTAAAAGGTTAAAATTCATTAATTCGCCTGAATTGAATGAATGAGCTTTTAAATAATCCTAAATAATATGTTTCTTAACTTATTTTATATCTATCATGTACTATTAAGATATGTACTTCAATTTCTCTAGTGTTTTTTCTCTTGTTGTTATGTTATTTTATTTCATATATTGAATTCAGTAAACACGCGGTTTAACTCGTAAGATGTGATGATGAATAATGTATGACATAACGATGATAAATCAATGTATACGAATAACACAATGATTTGCAACTCTACTTCTTCGTAGAACTTGAATGAAACGTTAAATCGAACAATGGTTAATAATCAACTGATATCTGATCGTCGTTTTCTCGAGAATCTTTGATTTTACAGAGAGCTCAACACTTATTATTGTTTAGTACTGTAGTAGGAGATGGACAGACACCATGTTTCAGAGTCCACGTGAGGTGCTCTTTTTATAAATCAATCCATAAATACAGTGGTGGTCATGGTGGGATCCAATCCCCAAGTCAATTAAATATTTATATAAAATATATATATATATATATATATATATATATATATGGGAATGAAAGCTAAGCTAGACCTTGTCCCACCTCCATTAATCATTTAATTATTTTCTTTAGCCTTTGGCACTTTACCTTTCTTAAGGGAAGAAAATAATAAAAGAGCAATACAGCTCAACAATATTGATGGATCTTGTTCTTATTGATTCAAATAGTACTTCAAAACCTTCATAAAAATTATGAATGTGACATAAATATACTTGCTATAGCATTCAAAATTAACGTCGTCGGCGTGTAAGTCGACATATTTTGGTTTTTGAAGTGATTTAATCCTTTTGTAATTGTAGTAGTGACGTGATGTTGGATATTACTGACATGACAATATGTATAATTGATGTATTTGGTGGCCACGCCAATACTCAAGTGAATTAGAAGTAAAAAGTTATAAGAAAAATGTATTTTGATCATGTATGTTTCTTTCTTTGCAATTTTGGTTATTTATGTTGTCAAATTTCAGATTTAGTATGCTACCTTGTTGGTTTTTTATTTTTACAATTTTATTCATTTTTCTAATGTGACACCAGTATGGTGATTACGTGTGTAATGACATGTGAGTACTTCCCATGAAAAAACACTAAATTTAAATCGCCAATATTAGGAAGATACGGTAGTAATAATACTGAAAATCGAAAAAAAAAAACAAATATACAAGAACAAAATTCAATTTTCTCAAAATTAAAAACAAACTAAAACATTGATGACTTACCTTTAACGGACCAAAAACCAAAAGTAATATGAATTTCTGGGATATTTAAAATCGATAAATTTCACAATCTATTTACGTTAAAGAATCCTATAATCCTCAATTATTAGATCTTAAATAGACAGATTCAGACACTAAAGGCCATATTCGATTAATGATGTTAGATCGTATTCATCCAAGAAAAGTCTATCGAACAATGCACTTTGGGTCTACATTGGGATTTCCCCTGGAATTTAACTTTACCTTTTGTGACTTTGTTTAAAACTTTAATCATGGCTTAAATCTAATTTAAAAATTCCTTTTCTTGGCCCTTTTCTTGCATCTAACTCCTCATTCCGAAAAATAAATATCTTGTGAGACAAACTCACATATCTAGCTATATTCGTGAGACGGGTTTTTTTGCTCAATATTTATAATGAAAATTTATATCTTTTGCATAAAAATTAATATATTTTCATGGACCTGGTCGGATTGGAGATACATATCATAAAATTGACTCATGAGACAGTCTCATATGATTTTTTGTGAATGAAAAATTAATTAGGGTGCCAATTGATTTGATATATTAATTAAATAAGAATGATTTAGGAGCCTAATAATGGAACTGCCAATATTATTAATGATGTTATATATATATATAACAAAACTTCTCAAATTTATTAACAATCCAATTTGTTTAGAATTGCAAAAGTACCTGCACATTAATTCATGACTTAAAGAAACATAATTCTAAAAGTTAACAAACCTAAAATATAAGCAAATAATTAATATGCAAATAAACAAGAAGGAAAGTTTACAAAATTCGTTTTTTAATGGTATATTTTACTTTTAGTCCTGTAAATAATCAAAGTTTAACTTTTTATGTTATTTTTTAAGCCTTTATCTGGAGTATTGTTGTGATATCGATGTCACTCCGGTCTATATCAGCGAAAAATGGCTAAAAGTGAAAAGAAAAAGGACCAATTTACTGGACTGAGATCGAACTTTGACAACTGATCACGGACCAAGATTTAAAACAAATCAACTTAATGGTCGAATTTTGTAATTGATAGAAATTGCATAATGTGCTATTGTGACGACATCATTAGGGTTAGGAGGAGGATGAGTCTTGTTCCACATCCTCATTGCCTGATAATCCTTGTACAAAAATCCTCTGTACTTTGGCAGATTCCCTATTTCTTTGGTGAATTGGGGCAATGGTTTCCACCCACTTGTTACCCTATTTGCTGCGGAAGAAGGGGAATGAGTGCCGATTTTTCTCTTCAGATCTCACCACTCTGTGTGTTGCACTGTTGAATTAATTGTTGCTTAGTACATGCATATTATTCAACTTTAACTTTTCACTACAAATAACTATTATTTTATATACAAACACGAAAAAATTGTTTTTTTTTTTGTAATTTTGTCAAATTTCAGTTTTAGTCAAGTATTTTTTTTGGGACAATTTCAGTCGTTGCGACGCTGTCACGTCAACACTCTCGATGAAAATTACTAAAATTTCAAAAATCAAAACATACATGATTAAGAATTAAATTTGACAACATAAAGACTAAAATCGCAAAGAAACAAATATACAAAACCAATAACCATGATATATATATATATATATATAGTATATAACCGTGATATGACACCGCCAATATATGTTGTCAAACAAAACTTGTTTAGTCCAAGTTCTATTTTTTTGTCAGCCACACCGGGTTTGGGCTTGAGCATGATCTTGAGGTCAATTTTGAACTTGGGGGGTCGTGGAATTTTCAAAATATGAGTCCGTTTGGGGTCGACAAATTTTTGTGTAAGATCAATATAATGCCCATGATTCGTTGATCTTGCCATGTGCTAGCTTCGAAATTTTCCGATTTCTTGACTCGTTTAGTTGGCCTACACCTGACCTGAATAATGTCACTTATGGTGCCCGGAGCAGGAACAACAGGGATCCATTTCCCATCTTTTTTGACCTCCAGCCCTCCAACTTCATCCTGGATTACAAAGGTTACACAGTTTGTATTCCGCCATGCCGCTTGTTTTCGGTTTCAATCCCCGGAAAATAGCGAAAGACAGCATGAAATCCCAGCTCCTATCATGGTTGTGTTCTTTCAAGAAATCAGGAGGCAGCCCTAAGCAATCATTCAGAATTTTCTCCACTATTTCTCCCCTCTTGATATAGGACATATTATTTAAGGGTATGCTTGTTAAATTAAATAAAAAATTTCAACCCTAAAACTAAAAGATCCTAAATTTTTCAAGCTCACGCAATGTTATGCTTACAAATCCTTTCGAGCATGATTTCGAATAACTCGATATTTTTATGAGTCAAGCTCAAATTCGAGTTTGAAATTGAATACTCCACCGAGTTGGAACCTATAAAATTTAAATTGAGCAGCCCTAGTTATGATTATATCATTATATTAATATTTTTTAAATTTAGTGGATACTAATTAAAGCATTCCCAAAAGACATGTAACTTTTGTATATATCACTCTATATTAATAGTGTTGCATCATTGTGAGTATTATATAATATATAAATTTTATGTGTTATTTTTCAAATGTTACTTGGGATGGTCTCAAAGATCTATATCCGTAAGATGAGTTGATACGGTCCATATTTACAAAGAATAATAATATTTTTTGTATAGAAAATAACATTTTTTATGAACCAAGTCGAATTGCAGATCATTATCACAAACTTGACTCGTGAGACAGTCTCATAATAATTTATTTATTATTATTTTTTGTACCGGCTAAGTATTGGGATAATCTTGGAATTGGGGCATCTAAGGAAGATTCTTGTTTCCCCGTTAAAGGTTTGAAAATTAGAATTTTGATGCTTTTTATTTCCTTTTTTTTTTTTCCCGTTTAATGTTTAGGCCATCTCGAACTTGTTGAAATATAATATTGCGGATTTAGCTTCAAAATAATATAATTTTTGCATTAAATATAAAGCTTTTTTCCAACCCATCAACTCTAAAATAAATATTCTTAAAATATTACATATTATTTTATTTATAGTTGAGAAATAATAACATAATATTCTTAAATAATAAATACAAAATATACATATTTAATTATTTATTAATATAAATGTTATAATAGTTAATCCACTAATAAAATTATTTAATACACAATTATTGAAAAAATAATCCATTTATTAATACACAAATAATAAAACATACAAGATATTAAAATAAAAACAAAAATAAAATAAAATAAAATTAATTGTGCACTATATATTACCTAACTATTTTCGTTCAATTACTGACATAAAATCAGATAAATCAACAATTTTCAATGTCAACTAACATCGGTGTCACATCAATATTTTTCGATATTACGTCAACATTTCAAAAAAATAGGATCGAAAAACAAAAAAAAAATTAAAATTAATGTATTAAAATCAAACTTTTAAAACTCAACGAAATAAAACAAAATTCAGTGGACCAAAAATTCATCCACTTGTAAAAATAACGTAAAAAAACATTATACACACATAATTATTTATCGATTAAATATTACGTATTATATAGTGGGGAATTGCAAAGGCTCACCATTGAACAATATGTCCAACGAGTTTGACTGTCGATCGCGACCCAATTCAATTGTTTAACAATATTAATAATTTTTGTAGAACGAATAATATATAAATTATGAAATAATATTTAATTAATCCCAATTTTTTTAAAAAAATCATGAATCTCACTGTAAATAACATGGCTTTCATTTGAACAACTCCATGAATTATGGTATACCACATTTCACATAGCTCTCTCGAGGAAGAGTAGGTCTCTTATGATATGATCTCACGAATTTTTATCTGTGAAACGAGTCAACCCTATCAATATTCACCATAAAAAGTAATACTTTTAACATGAAAAGTAATACTTTTTCATGAATAACCCAAATAAAAGATCTGTCTCACAAAATACGGCCTGTAAGACCGTCTCACACAAATTTTTGCCCTCGAGGACACTAATATGATTTAACTTCTTTTTATTTCAATTATGAATCAAAATCAGCTTTGAATTAAACAAAAGTTAATTATATTTCTAATGTTTCCGAGAACATTGAGTGAATTTATATATTGTCATAATTCGGCCTCAAGACTGCTATTTCGAAAAACACCAAGGAAAAAAAATAAGACAGAACTAAACAGAAACAGAGAGGATCAAGAATGAAGTTGATTATATTAAAGCACTTGTATGCTTGTTTCATTGTTTCAATCTTGATCTTCATCTTCATCTTCATCGTCGACACCATCCTCATCTTCTGAATCATCACTGCCTTTTTCCTGCACAAACGACGCAGGTTTTAATACAGCATGTATCGTCAATTAAATATAAAAATCTTAAAAAGTGCAGCCACCTTTTATCCCTATCTTTCGATTTTCGTATGTAAACATGGTCAACGACCAAAAAACAAGAATAAAATATGAGCACTCGCAAAATGCGGGTCTGGAGTTCATTGACGTCGAGGAATGGCTATCGAAGTCTAACATGGAAGCTGGTGGGACGAAGTTTTTAAGGTAATGATTCGTAAATAATACTAATCTACATGATCTATTTAGAACCACTGCACCAGTGGTGAGGTTAACGATATCAGACATTATTGAAGGTAATTTTCCACACTTGCCTCATCATCTTCGTCGTCCTCATCCACGTCAAACTCCTCTTCATCAGCATCCTACAATAGTGAAATTTTTGTAACGGTTCAACAAACAAGAGCATATAAAAAAAATTCAGATCCAACGTCGTGCTAGCATTGAACTTCACTCAAATTCAATATTATCTCTAGAACACAGGAGGAAAAAAGACGAGAACGAATATTACATTGTTAAAGTACGTGAGTGGATTTGGCCACAGATCATCCTTGATGATTTCAGCAACCTGCTACGAAAATAAGGTTGACGATGTAAGGAAAACCATGAATGTAATTTATATATATTTCAGCATTTCAACAGGATACACGATTGGAAGAATTATGTAATTTGCATATATTTTACCTCGTCGTGAATCTCAACCATGTCGCCTTTATGCTGAGTCTCGTCAAACCAAGTAAAAAAGCTGCATCATTTTCACGTTGTAATTGAAATAAGTAAGCAAAAACAAAGAAATACACAAACCTAAAATGTTCAATGTGACTAAAATTAAACACAAGCTATTCACCACAAAAACCATATAATCTCCTTCGGAGCCCATCTGGCAGCCATCAAACAGTATAATAAGGTTCACACCTCTCTCTAGAAAAAATATTTCACAAATTTAGAGTGTCTTCCATGATTACAACGCAAAATTGTTTTAGAGTTTCCGCGAGCATTATGTGTTCAAGCAAATTAGCATCAAATTACTAATTATTTCAAGCATTTATGCATTTAAAAAACTGAGGCCTCAATTCGGTGAAAGTACTAGTTAACAATTAAATGACATTTCTGATGAAAAGGACCTAAAATGGCCTCAAGTAAATAAGATACATTTTTTTTCAAGTTTCGATAAGATGCATTTTATTAAATGCCAGTTGGCCGGAGCTTTCCGCTGTAAAAAGCAAAAAACCTAGCCAACATAGTGTTTCCCGATTAGCTTAATGCCTAAGCATACGTATAAATGTGGTGCAGATTATTTCTATCAAATAAGAAACAAATAACAGGAAGTGTTAACAGTATCCGTTCACAAAAATGATATATGGAAAAAGATTAATTTGTTTGAAGACAGTAAGTGTAATGCCCCAGATTTCATGATTGTCCTCATCGTACCACCACGGGTTTTTCCAGCGTGCTTATGTTCTCGCTCACACACACACTGAGAAAACTTTTAAGAGGGTCACTCATCCCAGAATTTCCCGTCGCCCAGTCATTGGTGGGGTTTTCATCTTGTATTAACCATCCATATTGTATACCATGTACCACCCTGAGAAACGTGGACCATGTACTGCCCTAGGAATTCCGGTTCTGGGTGTCACATGCCCACCAGTATCCGTTTGGTTCGTCCCTGAACCACACCGTACTACGAGTGGTCAAGCTCTGATATCAACTGTTGTCCTAGATTTGACAATTATCCCAACCATACAAACACAGATCTTTCCACCGTGCTTATGTCATCATTCACACGCACCCCGAGAAACTTCGTAGGAGATCACTCATCCCAAAATTGTCCCAAGTCAAACACACTTACTTTGGAGTTTTTATGTGATGAGATTCCGAAAAGAAGATGCACTTTGTTGATATGAGTAATACCATCAAATCTTTTTAAGCCCTACTCAACCGTACAGTCTCATACCTGCACAGTCTTATAATTCCTCTCATTCCGGCGTGAGATCGGTTCATTTATGTTCCCCATCACCCAATCATTGGTGAGATTTCCATCTTTCAGGTATTAACCACCTATATTGTGGACCATGTACCACCTTGCGGAGCATGTACAGCCCTCAGAATTTGGTTCTGGGTGTCACAGTAAGCTCTGATAGCCCAAACTATAAATGTTGCTCTTAATGTCAGGGTTCAGTGGCAAACATGAATTTAGGACTACTTAAATGGGTATGGAACTGTTGGAAACCTACCCCCAAGCTCTGTCTTACAATGCTACAAAAAGTGTGCGGAAAGAAAAATGAAAAGAGAAGGAACAACCTTTCCTCAGCATGAGATCGCTTGTTCCCATTCTTTTCTTCAACAACACTATTAGGAATGCCCTTCAAGAGCCAGGGACGCACAATGAAATCAAAATGCAGGCAGCAATTTGACTGTCTTCAAACTATCAAGATGTAAAAAACCTTACCATGCCTTCTTTCCACTTAATTGATGTCGCAGTGATTGTCGTCGTTCCCTCCTCGAGAAAGGTAAAAGTCTTCGTAAGCTCAGTGTTTTCAAAGTATGGGTTGGGATTGAAATTCTGAGAGGACATCAAGATATCATATCAAAACTTGCTAAAACTTCAAAGAAAACAAGCATACAAACAGAGTTGTCAAAGGAGACTCACAAATGTTATTGAGTAACCGGATTTCACATCTTTGGATTCTTCTACTTCAAGGTTGCCAAAGTACTTGAAAATCTAGCCCAAGAAAAGGACGCCACCCAATCAAAGCAGATAAAAGGTACTTATTAAAGTAGTAATCATGATCCTTATGCACTAGTTGAACAGTTTTCTACAATAGAGGACAAAAACAGTGAAGGCTGTAAAGAGAAAACAGATCATAATTGTTCCTATTTTTTCCTTTAGAAAAATTACGGAGAGAGATGAAACCTTCTGGTCTTTTTCAGTCAAAAGTTCACCAAGAGCGGGATGACTCATAAACTGCAGGAAGAGGGATCATGTCAATCATAGAGACAAATATTCAAGCAGTGAAAAGTACTTGCCAATATAGCATGCATATTTTCTTTGAGAGAACTAGTTTGATAGTTACTAACTGCAGTCAACCAAAAATCAGGGATGGACTTAATGAGTTCATTTCGCATATCATAAACGGGCTTGCGTATAGCATTGTACTTCTGTTCCACCTCCAGGACTTTTTCACTTGCTTCTTCATTGATCTGAAAGAACAAAAGGAACAAAATCGAGTTGTTCTAGCATCAGTTGCCATGTTATGGGCTTTCGAGATTCCGAATGAAAGAAAAAAAGGTAAAAAAATCCTAGCCACCAAGGTGCTGCTAGCGTGCTATCTTCGAGTTTCCATAGCGGGAGCCTAACATAGCTATCAATATTAAGTTTTCGATTTTATTATAATGGCAACCAATGGTATCCAGTGAACTGTCAAAGTTAAGACTTAAGACCCCAATAAAAAGGAGAAAAAGAAAACCCCTGGTTGTTTAATTCATTGGAGCAATTGACCCACCATGCACCGTCATAACTCCAATTTCACTCTCATTACATACACCTAATCATGCAAGTGATGACGATTTTCAAGATTCTACACAAACTGGAATGAAGATAATATTGAGACAGGCATCAAGAAGAAAACTAAAGATCTAGTGCTCACTTTCCTTTATCTTTGTTATTAGTTGTTACCTCTCAATTATGCCCAAGTCCTATTCATAACTTGTATCTATGGCACATCAGTAAAGGGGCTATTTACGAAATGCAAAGTTCAAGAGGTTAGAGGTGTAACCCACTTGTCAATGGCAGAGACACATTCAACCCACAGTGGGTGCACCTAGTTTCAAATACCCGTCATAATTTTTTTTAAAGAAAATCTTTCAATTTTAGCTTGTCATTGTGTTTTTATTACTCCTCAAATATTATAAAACGGAGGATGAGAAAATTTTCCTCCCCTCACCCTGCCCTCGCCACATGTCGGTTAATCTTCCATCTCTTTACAAGTTTCATCCACTAGAAAAATGTTGTTGGCACTCTCTTCCCTCCATGGTTGATTATCTCATTCTGCAAATCTTACTAAATAGTCAGAAGGGTTCTATTTCATGTCCAATATGAGTATATGACAAACACCTGAAGTCAAATATGATGATAAATATTTGTCCTACTTAATGCCTGTAACTCTGCCTCGTCTTTGGATCTTGATCACGATAAAAGGATGTAATAGACAAACTGGATATGAATTTACCAATATCAATAGTTCATCAAGAAGTCAATCTCGTAACACAATTCTTCAAAATTAAAATGAAAAAACATTTTTGCCTAAAAATCCTAGCGATAAATAAATCAAGATCAAGCCTTTAGTTCATTAGCAATACGATGCATACTTACATTCTAAACATAAGTCAAAGGTTAAAACTTTGCAAATTCATTCCTTGTAAAAAGGACGGGAGCAAACCCCAAGAATTGGTGAGGTCAGTTCTTTGGGGGCGAATTGATGTATTATTTGGATCAGAGACCTGCCCTCGGTAACAAAGTCCCACACACAATCTTTTTCACATGATCCATAATTCTCATAATTCAACACAAAGAGCACACCTCCTGAACAAACAATACCCAAAAATCCTAAAGTTTGATGCTTTTGAAAAACATTCACACTCACTAAATCAAACACCCATTTTTTAATCAAAATTTTTTTTCAGGGAGATAGTGCTCCTCCCAATAAAAATTGAATCTTTCACCCAAGAAAACAACAAATTCTAATTTGGAGGCAACCCACCAAGAATAGAAGCATAAAATAGTCATTCAGTTAACAACAGAGAGAATTGGATTTACTTTTTCGAGCTCCTCTTGAATTTCCTGGAGCTTCTCAATGGATAAAATCAGCTCCCCATCAACATCTGCTTCTTCCAATTTCTGCTTCTTCCCTTTGTCTACTCCCATTTTCCTGAGAAATCCTAGAAATTTAGCGTCCGAAAATTGCAAAATTCTAGAGTTCCGTTGTTCTTCAGGGGCTGGGCTTAAACCCTAAATAAACCCATAGTTAATGCATAGCAATTTTAGGTTTGTTTAAAGAAGCTAATGCTATTTTAGGTAATTCTTTGTTCATTCGGCCGAAAGAGAAAAGCATACACGATTAAAATAGTAATAGAAATAAATAAATATATAGATATATTTTTTATATATGAAAACATTTATATATAAATAAAAATACAATAATTCGTCTCATAAAATTAAATTTTTTTTAAGATTATATACTATCTAGATTATTGCTACTATCTACTATTAAAATTCAACCTTTAAAATAAATACTGTTAGGTCATACAAATAAATGGATAAAAACCATTTAATAAAAATTATATGAAAATATATGTAATAAAATTTTAATCTAATCATGACTATCGTATCTTATTTTCTTATTTTCCCGTATTCTAAAAAATTGATATTTTTTATCTTTATTTATTTTAATTATAAAATATAAAATTATTAAAAACAAAAAATTAAAATATATCTTCATTTTTAAAAAATATATATATAATAATTAATCACATTTAAAAAAAAAAACTTATTTTCCAAGGAAGAAGATATTCTATACGTAATGGCGCGTGAGAAAACCCGTGAGAGAGCCCCATAGGAGGCTCGTTTATGGGAGAAAACCCAAGATTGAGAATTGGGATAGTTCACTATGGTTACAAATCCCCATCCCCAACTCTCGATGATTAAATTTTCATCACATTCCTCATTCTAGCTTCTAGGAATTGCAATAGGCGGGAAACCTCCGATCTCACTAGGGATGACAATGGGACGGGGCGGAGGCGGGTTTGCCATCCCCATCCCCATCCCCTAATTATATTCCCGCTCCCATCCCCGCACCCATCCCCGGATCTACCTAATCGGGGAATCCCCGAACCTGTTTGAAATACCCGAATATATTATTGTATTTATATATATATATATAAGTATTATATTTTTTTATATAATATATATATATATATTACTGTATTTATATATATATAAGTATTATATTTTTTTATATAATATATATATATATATATTACTGTATATACTTTTTTTATATAATATATATTACTGTATTTATATATATATATATATATATATATATAACTGTATATGTATATATATAAGTTATCGGGGCGGGTTTGGGAGGTTTTGGTATGGGGATAGGATTCTCAAACCCGTCCCTAATATATTTCGGGGATTTTTAAAAATCTCCGAACCCGAAATCAAACCCATTAACATATTCCCAAATCCGTCCCATTTCGGGTTTTCCCTGCGGAGCCCCGAAACCGCGGGAAAAATTGTCATCCCTAGATCTCACAAGGATTAAATCTCCATCGTATTACTTATCATCGCTTCAAAATACTGGTTGATCCGACAAAAAAAGTTATTAAATTTATTTAAACAATAGTGATATTAGAATCCAATTGCATATATAAATATTAATATAATTTAAACAATACCTACATTTAATTAATGATTTAGTAAAGCAAAAAAATGAAACGACATCTACATCATGACCCCCAAGTTAGTTCGTGAAAGATTTTAGATGGTTAGTGATTTCGATTTTTTTATTTGTTAATTTTTACGAAAATTTATGTATTATTACTATTATTATTATTTTCATTATAGGAACATGTTCGGAGATAAGGATAACACGTCAATACATGTCCTGATTTGTGAAATTGTCTCACAAAATATCTACTATTCGAAAAATCTCCGAATTTGAACCCTATCTGAAAAATTATCCCCAAACTCGATAAGTTTGGGGGCATCTGAGAAAAATTATAATCCCTAGCTAATCATGATATAGGCTAGCTAATTATGTAGTTATGAGCAACAATCAAAAAATAAATATATTTTCAATCTTTCCATCTAATTTTGGTGTATTGGAAAATTAAATTACAATCTTCGAAGAGTCATTGATTATTGAAATAATTGTGTTTAGAAATTAATAAAATAATTTCTTTGGACCCTCCAAATTTTCAAAAAAAAAAAAAAAAAACTAATATGAGACAATCTCAAATATCAATTTTGTGAGACGGATATTCTATTTGGGTCACCTATGAAAAATTATTATTTTTTACGTCAAAAGTATTACTTTTTAGTGTAAATATGATCATTATTGACTCGTCTCATGAATAAAGATCCGTGTGATCGATCGTATCACAAGAAATCTACTACTAAATTTCATTAGTGTTGCCTATGATTTTTAACTAATCTGATACCAAATTTTAAGATTACATCTCTTGTTCGAGATCCAGTTGTAACAAATTCACCACTCGACTCAAAAAACAAGAAACATATCATCAGTGTAGCAATTACAAAACAATAATCCAAGATTTGAAAATTTAATAAAAATCTACAATCCAAGGATGACTAACACATTATCGATGCAATGTTGTCCTCAGTTAGAGATTTTGGCTCAAAAATCTTGAAAGAATGGGCCATAAATATTTCTATTTAGACCAAAATCGGGTAAATTATAATGTTACATATTTGTGTTCACCAAAAGAAAAAGGCCGATTTGCGATTTGGACAGTTGAAGAAAATAATTATAATGAAAGAGAATTAAAAAACAAATAAACAAGGTCCAAGAAAATGGGGTATCATTGAAGTAAACGTAATGTGATATATCGATATATTTTGTCATGTCATGATATTATGATATCTTTCATAGTAGACTCAAGAATAACTCGAGAACGATGATTACACGATAATAATGTTGAACGAAATCGTTCATGTAAAAAAAAGAGAAAATATACAGTTTTGATATGTTGTATATCCATCGTGCACATTTATGTGAGCACCGATGAATTGACACTCATCTATTAGATGTCATGAAACATATAAAGTTTTACATTCGATAGGAGAGTTACACATCATCGGTGTTCACGTAAGTGTGTATGATGCGTATGTATGGAAGTTAAGGGCAATGGTGCAACACGCGTTCGACAGATGAGGTGCACAAACTTAGCTTTCGACATAACATTCAATTAAGTGTGTTGAAAAGGACTCTTAGGATTGATATTCCAACATATATTCCTATTCATATAATTAGTTCATGAATTATTTTTTTCAGCAATTTCATATCTAAATTTAGACGAAACAACTTTTTGTCCGATAAACCCCATAAATTTGTAAAATTATTACGAACAATGTTGGTCGAGATGAGTATAATAAGCTACTTGATCAGCAAAAAAACATTGCAAGCTAAGCGTCGTATCGGATATCGACTCAACTAGATTTTTTTAAAGCAAAAGTTTTTTGGCAAAAACTTGTGTGAGACGGTCTCACGGGTCGTATTTTATGAGACAGATATCTTATTTGGTTCATCCATGAAAAAATATTATTTTTTATTGTTTATATCGGTAGAGTTGACCCGTCTCACAGATAAAGATTCGTGAGACCGTCTCACAAGAGACCAACTCAAGTTTTTTTTTTTTAACCAGTTGTGGAGATTACTATTTAGATAAGAAACAAGGAATTTAAAATTTAAAAGCTATAATAATTTCATTATAGAAGAAAATTTATTAATGAAGAAAATGATAGATAGGTGTTGGACTTTATTATAATTAGTGTTATTTTTGGGAAATATCTTAAGTAGATAAAGCCTAGAGGTGTTGAGTTGTATCATTAATGAAATCATGAGGTCCCGGAATGGAATGTTTCTTTTTAAAGGGCCAAATGTGGGTGGAAACATCATTATCACTCTGAAATGTATAGATAAGAGAAATAAAACCTACAAATTATTGATGGACTACTTGGATATTTCACAGCATAAAATAATTTGTATCGGTAAAAGATGAGACTTCAGTTGATTACACATTTTTATTTAATAAAAAATTTGACACAAGTTTGACGACAAAAGATTATAGTTACTAGTAGAAGATGCACATGCGTTGCATTTGTTATTATTCTTTTGAGTTGATCAAATAAAATCAAACATTTAACATAAAATTGTTTTAAATTTAGAAGAGTTGTTTAATTTAAAAAGAAAATTTTGTTTATAAAGTTTTTTTATATGTAAATGTAGAGCGACTTGAGGAGGTTTTTAGCAGAGTAGTTGGTAATATTAAGAAAGATAATTATGAAATTTAATATTATGGTCTCTTCCAAGGTAGTTACTATGATGACCTCATCTTTTATATATTAGTATATATAAATCATTATGTCATCGGTTTATCATTCCTATATCAGAATATCATACATCGTTTGATGTGGAGGATGAAACATCAGTTGATTATTCATTTTTATTTCATCCAACGTCTAACTCAAGTTCTACAAAAGATTAGACTTATAAATAATTATATATTATCTTATCTCATAAGTCAAACAATGTCTAAGTTCCAAAAAAATGTATGTTTCACATTTTACTTTTTGTTTAAACTATATTTTATCACGAGATAATAGAGGTTTAGCTTCGTATAATCGAGAAATGACCATATCAGCTTTAATATGAAAAAGGAAAAAAAAATTGTAGAATAATATAAATTGTAAAAATAGAAAAAAAATATCTTACTCAAATAATTACTTTAATTAATTATCAACAAATATTAATTAGTGAATATTTAAAAATGATATGTGCTAAATAAATAAATAAATAAATAAATATATATATATATATATATATATATATATATATAACGCTTTATATAATTATTACATGTAACTATTCCCCCAAATAATGAATCTGAATCATAGAAGTATCATAATGTAAAGAATAAAAAAAGTTATTTAATCTGAAACAGGAAGAAAAAGAAAATTTATTCAATTTTAGTTAAGTTGTCCAATTTCAAATCGTATTATATTATCGTTTTTTTTTTAGATTTTAGTATTTCTGATACAACGTAACATTGACATGGTGTCAACATGACAATAGGTTCATAATGTCTAATATACCAATATCACCTCAACGATAAATACAAAAGTCGGAACAGCCCGTGGATTACAACATTAAGAAATACTAATATATATATATATATATATATATATACACGGTAAGCATCATGTTAAGATAATTACATATATCTTACCGTTTATTTGATATCAAAACTAATTCGGTACATTTTATTTGAACTCTGCGATTCAGAAGTCGAGGGATCGTTTTAACACATGGCAAATAAGATGGATCACAATGATTTTGGCGCACGAACAAAGAAAACGAAACCCGATTGATTGTTCTTGCAATGCAACTAGAGCATTATACATGCAGTTCCTTGTAAAAAATTTCCCGTTTCCCCGAATGAAAATCTTGATTGGGTACCTGCAGGCATGCATCCTCAGCTACTTCCACTGCTTTGTAGTTCTTGCATCTCAAAATCCCGCCGCCGCCTCCAGGCCGTGTTTTCGGCACACCTTTGGCCTCGCCTCCTCTGGCTTTTGAGCTTCCGGTACTAGTCGCAATGTTCTTGGCAATTACTCCAAGCACATCTTCCGCAACATCGACACTTCTTTCGTCGTTAAACGAAAGAACAGACGAGAAATCCGCTGCACTTGCGGTGACCACACTCCACTGAATGCTGGCCTCACTTGGCGCGTAGTGAGAGATTGGACTCATGCAACTAGACATTTGATCGTCCGTTGCTTGATCAGCTGTTAGGGGTAGTAGATACATGGATCCTGACGTATTTTCGATTTCGAATAGGTCTGAACTTGCATCACTAGCCATGTCCTCACAAGATGTGCTGTGTCCAATGGTAGAAGTTCGGTGATTTTGTCGGCCCCCTTTTGGGATTGCATCCCAGGTTAACATGGAAAGTTTCCTCTCCATATTTGTGGCTACATCTCCCTTTAACGATGCTGCTGATCTTGATCCGAACACTTCGATCGAGTTTCTCGGTTCTACCAGGATTTGGAGTTGTTTCTTGAGTGCTGAAGTATCTTCTGTCACAAGATTTGGTGGTGGTATAAACGTGAGAGTATCGACTCGTTCTGATACGGTTCGGGCTGGCTTTGAGCCATAGTATGCTGTTCCATCTGCAACCATTTCGTTAATGGAAACATCTTTCCTATGGAAGCAAGGCCCTGGACAGCCGAATCCAGCGAAAATTCGTCGTCCCAAGGTCTTTTTCTGTTTTGTTTGGGTTCCGATTCTTGAGACGCTCGGAAATAATGCACCCTGGCTATTCCACCTGCTTTCCTCAGAGCACAAACTTGGGGTTCTTAGCCTGGCATTTGGTCCTAAGAAGGGGATATCTGTCATCACTTTGTTCTTAAAATCATGTTTCGGTACTCCGGCTTGATGCTCTAGCTTCATGTTAAAGTACCTGTCAGCACCAAACACGCTGATCTCTCCATCTTTTGGGATTTCTTGGCAGAAGCCGAACGAAGCTGTGGGATCTTGAACCGGCCCCGGAACTTTAAACACGAAGTTCTCGCTAGTGTTACGATAAGAAAATGAATCGAGTCGTAGATTCGCGAGGCTGTCTTGGCTGTCCCTTGAGCTCGAGAAGCCGGTAACATTCAAGGGCGGCTTCGAATTTGACTTGGTTTTGTAGTTATCTTTAGCAATGTCAAGGTAATAGGCGAAAGAGGCGACACGAAGGCTCGTGTTATCGTCGGCATTCTCCATCTTTTTTTTAAAGGTTTGATGTCTGTTTGGAAGATGGTAGGATGTTGGGAAGTTCTGTGCAAGTGTACAAATTTTATCAAGTGGAGGAAATCAACAACTCATACGACATATTCTTGATCTTGGATAGGTTTTGTTTTGCCTTGGTTTTATGTAGACATGTTCTACTAGGAGAATATATAAGCAAGAAAGTAGATCCCTAAATTTTTGTTTATTTAAATAATATAAAAATATACATATATATACATAAAGCAGGAAATTCTATTTTTGGTTTGTGTATCTGTCATCTTTGAGATTTTATTGATCTATATTATTACATTTCAGTCTTAATCATGCACCTTCCGATACTCGATAATTTTAATCCATTTCATCTGGAGTGTTGATGTGTCACTACACACGTTTGCGTTGTATTGATATCACGTCAGCGCTACGTCGGAATAATGAATAAAACAACCAGAAAAACAAAAATAACATATTAAACTGAAATGTGACAGCATAGATGATTAAAATCTCGAAAAGATAGGTAATCTATAGTAAACTAAATTATCATGCACAAAAATCTTTAATGCCAATAAATCAAGTTTTTACTCTGACCTAGCTCTCAACCAACTAGCCAACCTTTTGGTTCACAAGGTACAAGAATCAAATTTATAGGAATTCAATGCGACAATTATGTTCAACCGCTGTTACCTGTCTGAGAATGACTGAAATGTAGAAGATCAAAATAACATTAGCTAAGCTATTTACCAGTTGTCCGACTTTAAGCCTACTGTCATTCATTGAATATCAGCTGTTATACAACATAATTCGGTGCGGAACTATGAATTTATGTCGGAGAATTTTGTGTAGAATTCATCCACGAGGCCATATAATCGATTTTTTTTAGCAACCTAGTATTATATATGGATGACAATTGGTCGAGTTTAAACCTATGTGTTAAATCAGTCCTGCTCGGCATGAGTCTAAAATAAGTCAAACGGGTTGTGAGATGGTTTATCCTGCATCATATCAGTCTCACCCGGAATGAGTCTAAAATCGGTCAAACGGGTTGTGTCCAAAAACAATCAAATGCAATCCTAGTTGATATATCCCAGATGCTCTCCAGCTCCTTCTTTTTTTTCTCGAACACGCAGGCTTCTGCAAGTTCGTGTTCATCCAACCACTTGATAGCATAGTTGATCTCATATTAGTATGTCACTCGTGCGATCTTCAAGAAATAACTACAGTAAATAAATTAACCTTCCACTCTTTGAAAAATGCCTCCTTTAATAGGCGTACTCCAGGTGGGAAATGCCACAAATGCATGAGTTGCAGAATGAAACAAGGTTCAAACGTGCAGAATCTCCCCTTGAGAAATTTCATCCACAACTTCCTCTTGCAAAGAGACAGAGGCATCCCCAAGAAACCGAACACCCAAAAAATGTTTTTTTTTTCCGAGCTCGGCGTAAACCATACTATAGTGAAAGAACAGAGCATGTATTTCATCAGCCAGACTTAGCTGCTAGAGTGAAGACTCTTGTAGTTTTTTTAGTACTAGAGCTTCAAATTCATCGAGTGAGATTTAATTATAAGCTCAAACAAGTTGAGAAAGTGTCTAGTGAGAAACAAAACAACGCAAAAGAAGGCCACAAGAAGCTGTGTATATTTATCGACAAAGCACCGTATTGGTATAGGAATATGAAAACCATTAAAATGTCAGAAATAAGAGTCGTTTGAGCACACCTGCTGGAGCTTTAATCCAGACAGAGTATTGATTCCTCCAGAACTAGTAGGTAGAGATAGAACCATTATTCGTGCCTTGGTCTCACGAGGATGTTCTACGGTGGACAAGGAGTCACCACTGGATTTGTCCAACAGTAATCCATGCCACTCAATGTTATACTTGACGAAGATTAACATTGCACAAATCAAAGAATTGTAGTAGCTGGAGATGATCTTGGTTCAACAGAGAATCATTCATTATAGAATGTCAAAATTTACCATATTATACTTCATATGTAACTCCACCCAGGTTCCTTCTTCATTCCAGTTTGTTTCATTGAACCTCTGATTTTCAAAACATGTTCCCAGCGGCCTACATCAGCAAAGATATTTGCCATAGAAATGTAAGCTCCAGCATCAGATTGTTGCAGTTCCATGATCTTCCCAGCAGCTAGCTTACTAAGATCATGATTACCATGAACTCTGCAAGCAGCAAGTAGAGTTTCCCACACCAAAGAATCGGGTTTTATAGGCATATTCGCGATAAACCTCTCTGCCTCTGCTAATCTTCCTGCACGACCCAGAAGATCTACCATACAAGTGTAATGTTTATTACCAGGCTCCAATCCAAAGTCTTTGATCATCGAATTTAGATGAAAATATGCTTCCTCAACCAAACCAGATTGACTACAGGCAGACAGAATGCCAACAAAAGTAACATAATCGGGCTCGATTCCTGATCTTTTCATTAGTTCATAGATTTTTAAGGCCTCTGATCCTTTTCCATGCTGCGCATAGCTTGCAATCATTGTTGTAAAGCTGAACAAATCAGGATTTTTTATCTGTTGAAACACTGTGATAGAGTCACATATACTTCCGCATTTTGAATACATCAAGACAAGTGCACTTCCTACGGACGCTTCTGATTCAAACCCCGTTTTTATAGCATGCACATGCACCTGAGTACCGATGGCTGGTCTGTTCAGATTTGCAAGGACTGAAAGAATAGATGAAAATGTGAAGGTATCAACGCTTAATTCGGATAGAAGCATGTCTCGAAAAAGCTGAAAAGCTTCCTCAATGTGCCCCCTTTGGGCGAATCCTGAAATTAAGGAGGACCATGAAACCTGATCTTTGAAGGGCATCCTCTGAAAAACAATCCTTGCCGCATTTAGATCACCACATTTGGAGTACATGTTCACTAATGCCCCACCAAGGATAAAGTGATCCTGAAATCCACGTCTAAGTGAGAATCCATGAATTTCTTTACCAAGCTTCATGGAACGAAGATCAGAACATGCTGTCAGAACTGCATTTAAAATCATCACATCGGGAATGTATTCCTCAAATCGCATCTCTCTAAATAATGTAACAGCATTATCTGCAGACCCATGTTCTGCAAAACCAGCAATCATAGAGGTCCATGAAACAATGTCTCTCCTCTCAAGCTGCTCAAAAGCTTTAAGAGACTCCTCTAAGTTACCACATTTTGAATACATTGTGAGAATAGAACTGCCAACAGACAAATCAAACTGCAGACCAGTTTTATGAATATACCCATGTAGATGTCTCCCTAAAGATAGATCATCTATTATGCTCAAGATACTGGATGCACTGAATTTATCAGGCGTAACACCCTCTTTGACCATTCTATGAAACAAAATGATCGCTTTATCATAACTTTGGTTACGAACTAAAGCTGAAATCATGTTAGCCCAAATACCCACCATCTTCAGATTGTCAGTATCTGCAAATGCTATTTCAGATAAATCAATGGCTCCAAGTTTTGAGTACATGGAAATTAAAGATGCTTTCACCACTGCATTTGAGTAGAAGCCAATTTTTAAAATCCAGCAATGGATCTGTTTTGCTACCTTAAACATGTCTGGATATGCACAAGCAGAAAGAACACTTGAGATGGTGTAACTATTTATATCCTCTCCCCTTTTTACGCATTTCATCGAGGACCCAAACAGCTGAAGCTGAATCACCATTCTCGACAAAACCAGAGATGATTGCTGTCCAAGAGATGACATTCCGCAATGGCATGAGATTAAATTGCTTGACAGCATCACAAATAGCTCCACATTTTGCATACAAATCCACAATAGCAGTCCCCACAAAAACATCTGCACCTGTGCCGCATTTGATTGTTAGTCCATGAATGCTTTTTCCAAAGTCAAGCTCCTTGAGGGTAGCACTGCCAGTCAAAACACTAGCAAATGTAAAAGAATTCGGGGCCATAGAGGCATGCCAACATATTTGCCTGAAAATTTCCAATGCTAACCTATTATCCTCATTCTTTACAGCTCCTGATACCACAGCATTCCAACAAACCACATTCTCACTGTCAACATCATAAAGCACTCTCAGAGCATCCTTAACTCTGCATCTTCTTGTAAACAAATCTATGGCTCCGGTCCTCACATAATCATTGAAAAAGAAACCATTTTTAATAACACAAGCATAAACCTGCTCTCCACAGACCACAGTCTCTAATGCCCCGCAGGCAGCAAAAATACTGCTATAAGTAAACTCATCAAATTCTACTCCTAAAACATGCATTTGACAAAGAGCCCTCCAAGAATCATCATAACATGAATTCTTATTAAACCCTGAGATCATCAAATTCCACGTTACTACATTTGGTTCACTTAATTCTTCAAACAGATCCAAAGCATAATCCACTCGACCACATTCTGAATAAGAATCGATCAAATTGTTGGCTACATAGATATTGGAGTACAGTACGCATGTTTTTAGGAAAAGGGCATGTGTTGTTTTGGATTCTGTCAGTGTTAAACGCCTGAAATTGGTGGGATTCGCGAGCAAGTCAACTGGGTCGGCCTTAATGTAATTGGTGGTTGCTTCGATCAAACGATTATCAGGTGAGGCAATGGAGGAAAAGAGCTTACGGGCCAACTTTAACGAACTTTTGTAGCTCAGTGAATGAATTTTGATGCCATTCATCTGTATTTCACAAAGACATCAATGGCTGAAGCGCGGAATTTCGAAAAGTAATTTCTTATTAGAAACTACTAGTTATTAAATATATCTTGTAAGGCAACATTGCAAATAAGTCAAGATGGCCGAGCGGTCTAAGGCGCCAGTTTCAGGTACTGGTCCGAAAGGGCGTGGGTTCAAATCCCACTCTTGACAAATTCCTTATAATTTTTACTTTTTTATTTTAGAATAATTTTAATTTTCACTTTTTGAAAAAAAATAGTAATGAATAAATATTAAATTAATTTGTTTCGTGTATCTTAATAATATTATATTACACATAATTTTTTTAGATTTAATAATTTTAATTTTCACTTTTTGAAAAAAAAAAATAATAGTGAATAAAAATTACATTAATTTGTTTCGTGTATCTTAATAATATTATATTACACATAATTTTTTTAGATTTAAAATTTTATTATATAGAAATGAACAAAGACTAAATTAATCCATTTGATTGTTTATTATAACGAATGGAAAATTTATTTAGCCTGGGATGAAAGTTTATTTTTCATTTTATATTTATGGAGGATAATTAAACTAATTTATTTTATATATAATTTGACGATAGCAAATCATATATATTCAACCACATGTAACAAACTATAAATTTTCAGACAAGAAAATACTACAATAAAGAGAAATCATTATTACCTGAGGAAGAGGTCTTGCTTTATTAAATTCTTTCATGTATATATGATTTATCGTTACCCTCTCTTAGTTTTGATACATTTATCATTAAACACAAAAAACTTATATTAGACAATCTCATGAGTTTATTTTGTATGACGGATTTTCGATCTGGCCAAAATATTAATTTTCATTAAGTCAATTTTTGAAACCTGTCTCACGAGAGACTTACATTTATTTTCGTGAATTACGATGCAATTATAAAATCTGTTGAACTTTGATATATGTGGAACTCATTATTGGTGTAACGGACAATGTGAAGAGAAAACATGAAAAGCAGGCATGTCATGCGGAGTTGAAAATAGATGCATTGTTGGATAGTACATTTCGGAAATCTTATGAAGCTTGTTCAATCAGAAGCAACAGACAGGGACATACGGATCACGGTGAATCAATTCAGTTTGGACGTTGACGCCCGGGGTATGATTTGCACAAAAGCAAGTTTAGCGTTTGGGTTGTGGTTCGAGATTCTCAAGGCCGAGTCTGGGGTGCATCAGCTTGTGTCACAACACATCCGAGCTCATCGATATGGTATGGAGTTTTGTTTGCGCCTTGGTCTTACACATATTTGCAACTTTTCGGATTCTACCCAAGCTATCAATCCTATCATTGAACCTACCGAAGATTTGGGACCGAATGGCTTGCAGGCTTCAGTTACACACAATTTTTTTTATTGAGAAATTGTTTTAAAAAAATATAGATAAATAAAAAGTGGTAGTATATATAAATTGGAAATAAAAAGTAAATTATGGTTTATGTGATTGTTGACTTAAAGAATTTGGACTATGCTAATGTAAAATCACAAATATCCAATATTCAAGGCAAAAATTTGTGTGAGACGATCTCACGGGTCGTATTTTGTGAGACAAATATCTTATTTGATTTATGAAAAAATATTATCTTTTATGATAAAAATTCATTCACAAGAGAACTCCTCGGTATCCCATTGAGAAAAAATCTCTGACTAGCTGTTAGTCAACTGCATTTCGAGTTTAGCTGCCACCAACTCCCTGTACCCCCCAAAATCATTTCTTGAACCCTAATTTTTGAGACCCTCGATTTCACAATTCTAGTTGATTAACCGTTCTTCGATTAATGGCGCAATCTGCAGTTATTCATATTCCATCATTATGTGCCACTCGTCTCTTCAAAACCCACCAGCCCTTTTTTTCTCCAGCTATTTGCACTTCCAAAGCCATCAGCTTTACCATTAGAGCCTCAACTTCGTTTGGCAACTATGCCCCCTCCATGCCTGCAGCGCCCTTGAATTGCAGCTCCAGCAGCTGGAAGTGGAAGTATCAGGGAAATTCAGTGAATATCCACTTCGAGAAATTCGAGAAGGAGGGCAATAATGGGCCTTGCAAGAACATTCTGATGGTTCCCACGATATCTGACGTCAGCACCGTGGAGGAGTGGAGACTTGTTGCTGAAGAAATTGTGAGGAAGAATGGTGGGATTGATTTGAGTGCGACCATTGTGGACTGGCCTGGTCTGGGGTACTCTGACAGGCCAAAACTCGACTACAATGCTGACGTCATGGAGAGATTTCTAGTGGATTTTATAAGTTCCCCTGATTGCCCCATTGCCAGCTCTGTGGCAGGTCTGAAAAATCGTATCTTGAAGCGGATTTTTGTTTACATTTGTTGGTTTTGTGTGCGCAAGAAGTCGAGTTCCTGTTTTATTTACAAGTTATTTATCATGGATTAAAATTGCATACTTGCATTTGTTTTCAGTATATTATGTAGATCAGTTAAGGTAATCAGGTTGGTAACTTGGTATTTCTTTGTTCATGACCACTAAAGAATATTTGTTTGAGCACTCTGTGATAGCGGTTAGCCCACTGCCATGAATATAGGTTTCATCTGATGTGTAACTTACACAAACTTTAGAAGGGAAATATTATGTATTTGTTGTCCTTCAGTAATTTTCTGACCAATGAGGAGCTTTAGGAACTAAACGGGTGTTGTTACTGTTGTTGGGGGGCTCTGCTTTTTGGCTCCATCGGGCATGTGTTGGGCTCTTATTCATTTGCAGATCCTCTGGGCTTTGTTTGTGGTGGTCTTTTCTGCCTGTTGGTTCTTGTTGTGTATTAAGCTGATGTAGGAACCAATTTTTCTTTTCATTTTGGTTTTTAGGATGCCAAAATATCGAGAGAATATCATTTTTTTATGAAACTTTAGGACATGTGACTGAACTTGTTATCCAATCCATTTCTCCATCTTTAATTGTCCCGAGATTCCTTTTTATTTTATTTGGTTAATTCAACATGTAAAATTTGTGTTCATTGGCACACTATTGATTTTAGCGATCCTCAATATTGATTGTATACATAATTATTTACGCAAGTAATGTGTTGTTATGCCTGGTTAATGTACTAAACGACATTATATAAATTCTTACCTTTTTAATATGCTATTGCATCTCAGTTAATGATTATGTGGTCTTTGGAGGAGGGCATGCTGCGACTATAGCAGTGCGTGCAACGAGAAATGGTAAGTTAAAGCCAAAGGCCATTGCTGCTGTTGCTCCCACCTGGGCTGGTCCCCTTCCTATTGTATTTGGTAAAGATTCAAGCATGGAGACTAGGTAGGCGTTACCCTCAACATTCTTAGCAAATTATCTAAGTTATGATCAGATTTCTTTTTCTGAAGCATGGTCATGCCACTCATCTTCTTTCCTCCACTCTTCTTCTTTTTCTTTATGGTTATGCATCCAGTTTTTCGTCGGTCGACGAGATATTCAAACTGTTTCCAATGAGAGTTCAAGTTTACACGTGATCTTTAATTGAGTCATTTGTTAAAACATTGTAAGATGCATTTATCTGTTGGTTGATTTTTCACATCTTTTATTGTATTTAATCAACCTTGTCTTCCCCTCTATCTTGCGAATTTTCAGGTATGGGCTTCTTAGAGGGACCTTAAGGGCTCCTGCTGTGGGTTGGATGATGTACAATGTGCTTGTGAGTAATGAGAAGGCAATCAAATCCCAGTACCAGTCCCATGTATATGCAGATCCTGAAAATGTGACACCTAGTATTATTGAGAGCAGATATGAGCTAACGAAACGGAAAGGTGCTCGGTATGTGCCTGCTGCTTTCTTGACTGGGTTGCTTGATCCAGTAAATTCCAGGGAGGAGTTCGTCGAACTATTTGCAGGGCTAGAAGGAAGGGTGCCTGTGCTAGTTATGTCCACATCACGCGCACCAAAGAGGTCAAAAGCCGAAATGGAAGCTCTTAGAGGATCAAAAGGAGTAAGCAAATTTGTGGAAGTGTCTGGTGCTCTCCTTCCTCAAGAAGAGTATCCTACAGTTGTCGCAGAAGAGCTTTACAAGTTTTTAATCGAGACCTATGAATCTAAAGCTTAAGAGATATTCATACCGAGTGGCAGAGAGCATAGAATGCCATATTACATATTCATACTCAAAGTCTTGGGGTTAACCCACCCTTATATTTTATTATCCAAAAATTTTGTTGATGATAATCATTTTGAACAAATTCGGGTTTGGCAATAAATTTCAACAGAAACCCGAAAATGTGTCTTGTATTCTGACCGTATGTTCTGGTGAATATGGTCTAGGATACATTACCAGCATTCTGGTTGTGGTTATATCTGAAATTTTGTTTTCTACAGTTTTCAGTACTTCCATCTGAGGAATACCCTTTCCCTACAAGACAGGACTTATTTTGTTCTTTGTTTTGTACTTAACTAGGTCTCCTTTCAATCCTCTTTTCAGCCGATGTATTCATCTTACGGGTAAAAATTATTGTTGTGATTCGATTAGATTACGATCGAATTAATTCGTCCCAATTGCAAGAATATCGAGCTCGAATCAATATTGAAATGCAAGATATCACGAACTAAAGCTAATCAAAGAAGACGAATAAGAACTCCGATCAAACACAACGATTTAACGTGGTTCGACAATTTGTCTACTCCACGGACAAGCAGCACCCGACCAACCTTTTATTGAACTCAAAACACTTTGAAGGCGAATTACAAGTTACCGGATCAGTGTCACATACACAACACATCACTCAATTCCTCAACAATGAATCCGGAAAAATTATGAGAAACTCTTTTATTGCTGATGAGTGATCGTGATCAAGAAGAAAAACAGAAGAAGTGACCGCAGAGCTTCTGGAACATATATATATCCATGTATGCGTACACTATATGTCAGCAACTGCCACTTTCAACCGTTTCATTCATTCTTGACTTCTGTTAGTTCACCTTGTGCAATTAAGCCAGCTCCACCTGAACAAGGCTCCACCGAACGAGTCAATGCCTTGAGACAATATCCACAGTTATCTTGTCGAATTTTATTCTGCTCTGGTCTTGTTTCTTACATGAAATCAGCTGTATACCTATATGCTGGTAAAACCAGATTTATCAAAGGCTCGAAGCACACTATAATGCGCGCACATGCACCACGGGCCTTGGCTCAAGGCGCAAGTCAACCTGCATGACTCGTATCTTGCATTTTTTCCAATTTTAGTTAGTGCAGCAACTTGTATGTATTTCCATAATTTTTTGCCGAAAATCGAAAATGGTCACCGGAAATTGCTAGCTGACGACATGGTATGTTGAAAAATACATTCGGGGGTTTTGGTGTGGTGGGAAAATAACCTATGTGAATTTGAGCATTTCTTGATACAATATCCGAGCCTTTACTTATATATATATATATATATATATATATATATATATTGTGTGTGTGTGAAACAATATCAACAAGTCAATGTGAAAAGAGTCGAAACTTTGGGATCAATGCATGTCCTAATTCCAAATAATCATTCTTGAAAAATTAATTTTAAAAAGATTCGAAATAATTAAAATTTGGTTGATAGCTATTGCTCTATTTATTGATTATGACATGATGTTTACAAAACTTTAATCTTATTAAATTATGAAAATTTATGATATAAATATACAATAAATATTTTTTCAAACATACCATATATAAAAATGTAGGCAATATTTATTAATTATATTTTTAAAAATAAAATTAAAACTAAAATTTTCGGATCAACTCGGTTGACCCGAACACAATCCAACCCAACTCAACCCGATCATTTTTTTCGGGTCAGCTATCGATTTTAAATCGATCGGACCCGAACTCGAAAACTTCAAACTCAAATCTGATTTTTTTCAGATTGGTGAGTCAGATATCTCTGATAAAAAAATATTGGAGAATTTTGATATAGAGTATTTAAATGTGGAGCACCTCACAGCAGACAACACTGACTATTTCAGATTAATAATCATGGCCACCGTCTCTAATTTAATTTTCATATTTTTAAATAGTAATATTTAATTATTATTTCTTATATTAAAACAAAATAATAATTGTCTTTTAAGACGAAAAGTCGCAGCAGCTGTCAAACTCTGGATTAATGTAATAAATTATAAATTACATTATTTAAATAATTCATATTAATTAAATTTTATGTGATATGTTCGTTTGAAAAAATATTAATAGAAAAAATCGAACTCATAATCACGATTTCTACGATATAAACAAAAGTTTGACTTTTGGAGCAAATTCTTGCATTAATTAATTTAAATAGTTTAAATAATTAATTAATTAATTATCGCATTAACTACGTCACAAAGTCATTTTATCTGCAGAACCAAACGTGGCAAAGTGGTGTAATGCATCCTGATATTTGTGGACATCTAATTTATATTTTCTAAAAAAAAATTCTCAAAAAAATTATATATTTTTTTTTTTCCGATTTGTATTTCTAACGCAAAGTACAAAATTAAAAATCATAAATAATATTATCTAACAATTTGTGACATTGTTCAATGATTTAATAATAATTTCAATTACTAAAAATAGAAAAAATATCCATTGTTCACACAATATCTTTGTTTTTTTCCCCAGATCTATGTTTGTTCTTGAAATAATTGTTTATGTTAGGAGAGTGACTGATGTATGTGTCACTTCGACTGGTGAATAGTTTAAAATATTTGACTTATATTACATCATTGTCATAAGATATAAGTTTTGGTAAAATAAAACGCAATCGATTTTAGAATATTGCCACAACCAAATAAGTAAAATGAACAGAACAATGAATAATTTAATTGATTTAATATATAATTATCATCATAATTAACATCAAATCACATATCATACAATTTGTTATTAAAAATCAAAATAGTTTAATAGTTTATTATAACAAAACGGGAACAAAATGAGGGAACCTACAAATGATGAGTCCGGGAAAATGTTTGTTTATCTGCTAGTGTTATCGCATATCTCTTTATCAGTTTTACTTTTTCTCTATCGCTGACTCTGTCCACAGCCAAGATAATATTACCCGTTAAGATTTGACGTCATTCTTTTATGGTTCGCTTAGCCAACTAGATCAAGCAGTACAACTTCAGCAACTTAACACACAAGAACTTCACAGGAGATCACTTATCTCGGTACTACTCTAAGTTATGCACGCTTAATCAAACACAAATAAATGATTAATTATTAACTAACATAATATAATGAAATGTAAATCTATATTGATAGAAGGATATTCTGTTCGATGAAATTCCATCATGCGGCGTGAAAGGTGTTGATGCTTCTGTTAAGAGGAGTAATTAGAACATGTACATTGGGGATATTAGCAAATCTGGTTTTGGTCTTGAGAATGATTAAGAAATTAATTACAACATTAAATAAGTTTGGTCTTGAAATATTATACAATTAATATGGCAAATTGAGAACAAGACAAATACATGTCGCGACGAAGTAGTCGACATTAGGATTGTCCTCATAGTCAACGATGTAGCTCGAATATTTTTTAATTTTTTTTTAAAAAAAATATCTTTAGTTTGTGTTGTATTTATAATTTTTAAATTTTTTTGAGTTATACAAAAATTTCACCTAGAAAAAAATTAGAAACTTCTGAATATAATCTCATGGAATTATTTTTTATGACGATGGAACCCGTGGTTGCTAAATTCGGTGTTTACTCGATAAATCTTGGGGCTAATGCAGTAGTCAGTGAATCACGCTATCCTGGTAAACCTAGTCAGGAAAACAATGTGCAACAGACTTATCCGAGAAAATGTTAGTAAGAGCAATCAAACTCATTATTATTGATCAAATACTCATCTACACCACCAACTCCGTTATATCAGATGTAATCTTTTTTATTTAATCTACTAGAATGCGGAATAACTTAATCAAACAACTAAGCCCACTTTAGATCTTAAGCATCTCATAATAGGACACCAACGTTGTGGGCCTGGCCATAATGAGAGAACAAAAAACACCTATTCCAAAATGGGACCATGCCACTCATGGCCCAGAGATGTGATCCAATGCATGCTGGGCCCATTTGTCGCTACGCATACAAAGTGTTGTACCATCCACCTCACATGTGGTACATCCAGCCCAATGGGCCAGCACCGTTGACACTAGGTAGAACAAATAATTGCTGGTAAATCATGGTGTGCCATCTCTTTCTCCTTTGGGTGTCATTCAAGAAATGGTCCCAACAATGAACAAATATTACAATACAATAAATTAAACTTCATAGGTTATTGGAACCAATGCTTAACGATCATGGAAAGATAAAAGTTAAAATAAAACGAAACCAAACTGATTTTTGTAATATGTTACAGTTTTTTTAAAACATATTTGTCATTTCCTAAGATGTTCCGAGGTTTATCGTGGACGATTGTTTCCCAGGATAGAACAGTAATACCTGAAACACTTTAGTACAAAGTCTAATACAAGCGAGCTGAATAATACTTTAATTTTATCACGATTTAGATTGAACAAATTGGTAAAATAGTACCGAGAGTTTTCCCTACAAAATCTCTATGATTATCAAGTCGCGGATTGTCATCGAATGGAAAAACAAGAAAGCTAAAAAAATATATGTTACAATTATTGAGTTTTAGCCTATATCTAGATATTTATAGATTAAATGAAACCCTTAATTTTAGGGTTGAAATCATATTAGCTTTTAAATTAGGCTCTTTATTTTTATCTATCAAATCTCACTTTATTTAATAGATGCATTTATTGAGTGTGAGATGGTACGTTAATTCAACAAAGTCAGTATTTGCAAGAGCTTATTTTAAGTGCTTTCAAGTCTTTAGCTAATGAAATGTTTAGAAAACATACGTAGAAGCTGATAAGCAGCTTGAAAACACTTAAAATAAACTCTTGCAAACACTACCTCAGTGTGGTTGTATTAGATTTGCCATTTCTCATGCCCTGTTTTCAAATCGAAGGCCTCGTGGTTGTTCTATAACAAGAACAAAGACGATCCGACAAAAATAATCACATAATTAGAAAAAAATTCTTAAAATTTCGTGAAAATGCTAATTTTTATTATATATATATATACTAATTCTAGTCATCTATATTGTCAAATTAAAATCTTAGTCTTATATAACTTAGTTTCTGGCAATTTTAGTTTGTTTTCCCCCCTGAAACACTGATGCGACCACATATGCGCCAGATCAATGTTAAATTGAAAAAAATGACTAATATTGAAAATAATAATAAATCAAATATAGTAAACTAAGACTGCAATTTGACTGTATAGAAGACTAAAATCGTGAATAAGAAAATACACAAAACCGAAATTGTAAAATTTTCAAAATTTTATCTAAACAAATATATATCTATTTTATTTGATATAAATGTTTATACACTTGCCTTGTTGGTCATATCCCTTCAACCATGAAAGTGCAATTATATGATCATTTGGAAAATTCCACTCGATAATATTAATGCTATTATTGATCCTAGAGTTGCAAAGCTACAAGTCATAGTTGATGTGAGATTACTAGCAGATGTGTTTAAAACGTCATACATATTTTTTTTTCCAGCAATTATGCATTTAATATTATTGACAACGACATAAAATATATTATAGAATATTATATAAATAATCAAAATCAAATAGTGTCTAAAATTTTTATTATTGATTCCTTATATTGATATAAACTTATCATGTTAGCTCGCAAAGACATATATATATAGATTATATTGATATAAACTGATCATGTTAGCGCGCACGCACACATATATATATAATATATACATACATGCACTGAGACACACAATGCGTGGGGTTTGTAGAAAAATTAGAGAACATGGTATTTTATATAAAATTTAAAAATGAAAGTTATCAATTTTCGAAATTGAAATGATACGAGAGAGAAAAGGAGATATAAATACGTTGGATATGACATGCCAATACAACAAATGGAAGAAATTAAATAAAGTACAAATATTTTTAATGGCAATAGAATAAATTAAATTAAGCTTGAGAAAAACTTGATATTTGGAAAGTGTGTGTCCATTGAACTAAAAGTTGCTTCTATTTTTTTTTCTATGTAGATATTAATTTGGGTTTGTTAGGAGGGATTTTCCAAGTATTAATATATGATGTGCGTCTTCCCGTGGATTTAGTATCTAGTCCTCCGATTTTCCATCGAAAGGTGATCTAGTATCGTGAAAGACTCGTGTGAGGGTGATATATCGTACCGTACTATACCAAAATTATATACCGTATAACGTATTGATAATAATCATATATGCAAATTTTATACCGATATACCGAAATTTCGATATGTATAACTAACATATCGGTTATACCGAAATCGTTCTGTATACCATAATTTCAATACAATATCGATATATACCATTTTATAGTGAAAAAACTTTACATTTTTTAAAATTTTAAATTTATTGTTTTAAAATATGATATATTTTTTGGTATTTCAGTATTCCTCCAAATACTTGCACTTCTTGCGGCAATGAAAATCAAATTCGTGACCTTGACTCTTATACCAATTGTAGGAACGAGTGTTTGCCGTTTTACCAAAATGTATATATGATAGTAATTGTGTAGCTCAAATCTTTTAAATTGTAAAGCAGCACAAGCATCACGTTTCGATTGCTCTACCAATAAAGACAATTATTGTACCGAACAAAATTTCAAAAAAATTTCGGTTTTTAATGCATGGATTGAGTAATTTTTAAATAGCCTATAAATGTATATTAATTCAGTTGGTGAATGGAGCAATCTACTAAATACAGAGAAAAATTGCCAAAATGGTTTGTGTTGGCCTCCACACATGCACGACTGCAATCCTCCCATATGGGAGAGTTTTACGTTATGGTGCTAGGGAACTTAAACTCCGGGTTACAAAATGTCCCAAAATATTATTATTAGGATAAATAATTTTACTTATGCATTTCTGTCATTTTACGATTCTGGTTTTTTATATCGTCAAAGTTTTGTTTAGTTAACTTTTTTTTGCAATTTTTTAATCATTTTTCCGGTACGTTGCTTATGTTGTGTCAATATAGGACAAAAAAATAAATATTTTTTCTCTCCTAGAAACATTCGTAAAATCTAGTCTCTGACATGGCGTCGAGACATGAACTTGACTTGTGTACTGTAGAGAGACACATCAATACTCTCACGAAAAAAGACTAAAATTGTAATAAATTGAAACATATAACACTAGAACTGAAATTTGATAATATAGATTATCGAAACTATAAAAATAACAAGTGTAGTGGATCAAAATTGCAATTTTGATTATTATTATTATTATTATTATTATTATTATTATTATTATTATTACAACAATTGCATCAATCCAAAATCCCAATTAACATGTTACTATGATATCATAAATTTTACGGAAAATTGTCGAAATGGTCATCTGAATTATCCTATTTTGGGTGTTAGGGTGAGTTTAAACACAAAAATGGTATCTCAAAAAAACTTATTTTTTTTATAAAAAAAATGTTTTTAGTTAGTTGAATTCTTCAACCAAATGGACTAATTTTTTTGTCCTATTTCACCAAAGTGATGACGCGGCATTAGGTATGTTAACATTTTCGATGTTACGTCGGTATTTCGACTTAATTTTGACTACTTAAAAGATCAAAACCGATAACACAAACTTAGATTACGAATTTGACTTCATACTCATTTGATGAATATCTTGAACTATTCATATCTCGAACATGCATAGATGATTTATGTCAAGGAAGGACGATCTATGATCTATTAAATTTGAGAGAACGAAA
Organism: Primulina tabacum; assembly: GCF_025594145.1. NCBI lineage: Eukaryota > Viridiplantae > Streptophyta > Magnoliopsida > Lamiales > Gesneriaceae > Primulina > Primulina tabacum. The sequence continues at coordinate 35,139,443 of NC_134561.1, read as the reverse complement.
TATGATCGATTTTGCGGCAAAAAAAAGTTTTTACATGAACAAATTTCAAATAAAAAATATTTTTGAGTGAGAGTAATCGCTAATATTGGTTTCATATCGATTAAATATTGGTTTGATAATAAAATTAATAACCCTTGGCCTCTCGTTTTCAAAGTTCATGTTCCATCATATAATTACTTTAATTTTTTATTTTGCACCCTAACTGTCCACACTAAATTTAATAATCACTAATTTCAATTAAAGCACATATTATTTGGGGTAAATATTTTAAGCAAAATAGGTTTAAGAGAAAATTACATTTTGAATATGTATGGTTGTTTCTTTTCGATTTTACTTCTCTATGATATCAAATTTCAGTATTAGCATTGTATATTTAAATTTGTATCATTTTTTATTGATAGTGCTGATGTAACGACGTATTAGTACCACATCAATGTCGCACCAAAAAGTTGGACTGAAATTGATATTTTAATTCAATAAACTCCTTGGTATACTTTGTTACATGTTAGTAAGAAATCCGATATTTTAAAATACACTCTATATACATATTTCATCCATTACTATCCATATTTCTGTATTATATTTTCAAGTATGAGAGACCATTAATACTAAATATTTTTAGTCTCCATAACTCATCAATTTTCTTTCTCATAATACCATTATTTTTTTAGGAAAAGCTAATGTTGGGTTGCTGAAACGCTATTAATTTTGATGATAGCAAAACTTGTTGTTGTGTTTATAATATATTTACTTAAGTGTGTAGTTGAAACGCTATTAATTTTGATGATAGCAAAACTTGTTGTTGTGTTTATAATATATTTACTTAAGTGTGTAGTTGCAAGATGTCAACTTGAGAGATTTGACATACTAGAACTTAAATGAAGTCAAACTGAAAATTTGGCAAGGATGGTCGAGTGAATTCGGACAGTTCGATAGACCAGCTCTGGTATTATGGCGATATCTCTCAGCTCAATTATCGTAATGGAACGATTCAGTATGTGTTAGAAAGATAAGACAATGATCTACAAATAATCTTCAAATATTAAAGTCTGAATCAAATCTTAAAAAGCCGATAATTTGCGATGAAATTTTTGGTTATGCTCATGCTGCAAAAAAAGTTCAAGCATGTACAAAATCCAATATTTCAAGTATATCTCTCTCATATAAACTCGAAATTAAGTGATTCTTGATTCGATGAAAATCCAAGAAAAATGTTACAACTTTCATGCTTACTACCTTTCTCAGAAATCAATGAGTCAAGAGCTATATTTACCGGACCACACCACGTTTCACTCAACCATTTTTCTCATCCACTCAAACTTTCTGCTCACCCGATTTGTTCATTCATTCAACCGTTTTGACCTGGAAGAGGACTGCACAAACAACCCGCCAAAAAGTCAAATATGATAGTTGCAATGTTATAAACAGTACATAACATTTTCCAGCGGTCGTATTCTTGTGTCCAACGTATGTATCACTCTTGGAGGCTATATATACAATATCTTGAAGATCAAGTACAAGTTTTCGAAAGGGTTCAAAGCATGAGCAGCCTACATGAATAAATTAAATTAATTGAGACCAAGCCCAACAAGATGAGTCTAAATGTATATATTAGCTTAGCGACTCCTGGTGGATACATTTGAGAGAATATACACTGTAATGGATTAATTTTCTCACCCACAAAGTCACTCAAAATATACAATAGAGATGAGTTTCAAAGTTCAGTTGAGTGATAGTCTTCACATAAAGACAATAAAATTTGTGTTTGTAGTCTTGGCATAAAAGACATTAAACACTATGCGGATTGTGAGGTCGCGGCCTATAATCGAGGTGACCTGAGAGTTGTTAATATCCGAACATCCATAAACATATTCGTAAATCATTATTTATCACATTTACTTATTTTTGCTATTGTTGTTGGTAGGCATAGTTGAAACATTTTATGTGTTTTTTAAATATCAAAATATTGCATACAAAGTTTTTTATAAATGCTTCAACGAAATCATTCTTATTATTTCAAATTGCATACCTTTTAATGTTTAATCGTCTTTCAGAGATATTATTTTGAGTTTCTTCCGTTTGATTTTAGAACAAAAGTCGATTTATTTTCTCGATGCTCGGTTCGTTTTTGAAGGATCATTTTTGAACATTTAAAAAACGAGCTATTTGAGCTCTTTTAATCGCATAGTGTTTAAAGTCTCTAAACTATTTGAGCTCTTTTAATCACATGTCTCTAAACTGTAGTTCTATCTTAAAGCTAAATAGAATAAACTCGGAGGATAAATTTTGAAGGGAAAAAACTACCATATTATAATATTTTAATATATAAAAAATTGTATTTATAATTATATTTAATATATGTGAATTATCATTTGCCAATATTCACATGTAACAAATATTATTCTTTATTTTTTATTTGGAATGGTCTGTAACAACTTATTCCACAAGTTGAATGTACCATTCTGATTTTATTGTTTAAGTCTCACAAATTAATTTATTACGTCAAAATCATTTGGTGGTTTGTGAAGCTTTCATTTGACCAAGACGTCACGTTTGGCCTTTTCCTTTTGCACATTATACATAAAAAATTGTCATAAAAATCATTTTATCCAAAAAAAAAAAATCATTTATATCGGAAAAAATTATTTTGGCCACCTTCATTTGTGGGTAATTCTATTCTATGGCAAAAACTTATGTGAGACGGACTCACGGGTCGTATTTTGTGAGACAGATATCTTATTTGGGTCATCCATGAAAAATTTACTTTTGATGCTAAAGAGTATTACTTTTTAGAGTAAGTCTCTTGTGAGACGATCTCACAAATCTTTATATGTGAGACGAGTCAATCCTATTGATATTCACAATAAAAAGTAACTCGTGAGACCGTCTCACACAAGTTTTTGCCTACTTTTTATTGTGAATATCGGTAGGGTTGACCTGTATCAGATATAAAGATTCATGAGACCATCTCACAAAAGACCTACTCCTATTATATGCTACACTCATAATGTTATTTCCGGTGTACATTTATAAAGATGTTTACGCTAACATCTAAATGTAAACAAAACATGTAAAGTTCATCGGTGTTTTTTTTTTTTTTGCTAGCTCGAATTCTTCCAAGCACTCGATCAGCAAAGTAAAAGTGGGTTGTGTGAACAACCATCAAGAAAATTTAACAAAATTACAAAACATGTGATCATCATTTTTTTTTGTCGTAACATAGACAAACCTTTCATTTGCTATCTATTAATATTAATATGAGTAATTAGAGGTTTAAATCAAACTTTATATCAAAAAATAATAATTTTTTTAAAATTATTATTATTATTATTATTGAATGGACAACGGTGCTCTCTTGGGAGTTTATCCATATTTTTGCGCCAAATTGAACTAATTTAAAGGGGGAGACGGGAAATGTACCAAGTCCCCGGGCCATACATAATAAGATGCACGCATCTACAAATTATCGACTTTAATTTTAACTTCGGTTATAATAGAACTCGAACCAAACACAAGATGAAACAAAGACGCGGGATTTTATCTAGATTTTGGTGTTCAAGGGATAATAGTTAAAATGACGACTCTATGTTTACCTATTTTGTGTTTTAGTTCAGTAAGTATTCAAACTTGAATTTTGATAAAATTACATTGTGTTTTGGCTATTGATGATTTTTAATAGAGTGCTGATATGACATTGTACACGTCAGAATTCCATGATGCCATATCAGCATTTTCTGACGTCATATCAACACTCCGATAAAAAATACCAAAAACCATAACATAATCTACCTTGTAGAGTCAAAACCAATATTTGAATGCTTAGGGAACTAAAACATAAAATATACAAACTCGACGTGATTTTGGTTATCTTTTTCCTTAAATCTATACAATCTCGTACATATAATGTTTAGATATTTTTTTAAATAAAAGGAAAAAGAACGTACTAACCGAATTAATTGTTTTTAACTTTTTAAAAATAAATTTCTAAACTCTTGCTAAATTAATACACACATACTAAATATATTTATATATGCATAGACGTGTGTCATTTCCTTTCTTTCCTTTTTTTCTTTTCATTTATATATGCATAGACGTGTGTCATTTCCTTTCTTTCCTTTTTGTCTTTTCCATCAATTAATGAAAGTACCATTAAAAGGACAAAATGAGAAACTTCAACGAGCGTATGACATGTGTATAAAAAGAAAAATCAATTGATTTACATTAAATGCTCTATTTTTTTAAAATTGTCCAATTTAATTGGGAATTATTTATATTTATTGAAAATTATGATAGTATATTAATTATTAAGATGTATAAGAGCCAACTAGAATACAAGCCAGCTATTGTGAGAGTATTTTCTAACATGCATTAGAAACAAGGTCTCTTCGAAAAAAAAAAAAACATCGACGATTGCATTTGGATTAATGGATTTTATTTTGAAAATTAAATTCGAAAATTACTAAGTGAGAAATAAAATTTTATTTTCGATAAGAAATGACAAAAGATTAACTCCAGTTATTTTAGTTAAGAAGCCAAAACAATATATGATATCGAGTTTTATCTTTCACACCAAGTAGTGTCGTCATGTATGGCTTCGAATCTAATTTATTTCACGTGTATTTAAATGATAATGTAATACACTTTTGTACACATTTGATGTATTCTCGTGGAGAAAATTACATTTGTAGTCATGTAACTTGCACATTTTTTATTTGGTAAAAACTTGTGTGAGACGGTTTCACGGGTCGTATTTTGTGAGACAAATATCTTATTTGGGTCATCAATGAAAAAATATTACTTGTTAATATAAGAGTATTACTGTTTATTGTGAATATCGGTGGGTTAACCCATCTCACAGATAAAGATTCGTGAGACCGTCTCACAAAAGACTTACTCTTCTTGATCATATTCTGATATAGAAAAAATACATAATTGGTCCTAACAGTTGACATATATAGATTTTTGGTCTTCTAATTTTTCGAAGACCGTCTCACATAAATTGCAAAAAGTTTTATCTTTCATACCAAATAGTGTCGTCATGTATGGCTTCGAATCTAATTTATTTCAAGTGTACTTAAATGATAATGTAATACACTTGTACAAATTTTATGTATTCTCGTAGAGAAAATTACATTCGTGGTTATGTAGCTTACACATTTTTCATTTTTGATCATATTATGATATAGAAAAAATACACAATCGATCCTAACAGTTTACATATATAGACTTTTGGTCTTCTAATTTTTCGAAATCAGGTCTTGGTATAATGATTTACTTTAATTTTCTCCACCTTCTATCATTTTCTTTTTGTCGAATTGATAACATGACATTGAATATATCGGCTATGTCCAAAATCATATCAATTTTTTTTCCTTTTAAACTTTTGTCTGTCTTTTTTAAGCGATCCTCGGAGCAGAAATCCTAAATCCGTTCTTCACGAAAAATATTATATCCGAAATATTCCAAATACCGGATCGAGTTAATATCTAGATTGCATGCATAACTAGACAAGTCTAAGCCGACTAGCTCGGAATACCCTTGGATATTTCACATATCTGGTGATCCAAGTGAAGTTATACTCTTGTTAAAAGTCTAGAACATTAAATAACAAATACTTGCTAAAGTCTAGGATATTAAATTACAAATGTAACATGCGAACAGATCATTATATATTTCCACCCACAAGTGGAAATTGATATTTTCGGATTAAATAATGTTTAAATGGTCCTAATTCATTATAAGTACAAATTTAATTTGAACTAATGCACGTCTATAGGGGAATATTTAATTTCTATAATTGCCTTTTGAATATCGAAATCAGTTTTTGAATTTGTATTGACAATTTTACACGGGTTTACGTGTCTATTTATTTGTCCTTAATTAGGACGCTGGAACTAATTTGAGTCGATATAGGTTGAATCATACGTGCATGCGCTATCATGTAAATTGTACTTGTTTGTATGCAAGAGCCCAATTTCGATGCATACATATATTATGAAATATTTTTTTTTTGGGAAAATTGCTTTTTATCGTCTTATATATTTGGCTCTTTGAGATTTTGATTTTCTATGTTAACACAATTGAGTTTTAGTCTTGAATAATTTTTTTGACCATTTTTGTCATTTTTTTTACAATTTTTGTCATTTTTCGTAACAGTGCTTTCGTGTATTTGGACATATCAGCGTCATGTCAATGCCACATAGAAGAACTAAATTGGAAAAAAGAAAGAAAAAGATAGTATCAATTTTCTCTAATATGTAGAAAAACATTAAGTGTGGAAGTCATTATACTTTAAGATAGAACTGTCGCTTTAGTATGAATTGGGTATCTATATGAAGTTCCTGATTCATATGTTTCTTGGTCATCTGACTTGAAACTGAACTTTTAGGCATTATTTGTGGTGAATGTTGAGATTCAATATTATTGTATTATTCCATTTTCGCCTCAAATTTTACAATAATTGGAGTTCAAACAACTATGTTATCTTTGTAAACTTCCAGTTTATCATCTCATGAGTTAAACAATGTCTTAATTTATTAGCTATCGATATATACCTTTCTCTCAAAATATTGGGATGTATATTCCATTCAAAATAAATATTTCATATGACCTAGAATTATTTCATCGCTAACCCCTTCGTCGAGACTAAATAGGGCCGGGATTTATGATCGGTCGCACGATGGGATTATCTTCGAGCATAATCAAGCTGAGAACAAGAGTGGTTCTTGTGTTGGGGCGCCGATAGAGTAGCCAAGGATGTTGTTGAATGTGCTAAATAGTTTGTAATAGCTCGTGTTCACTAGAAACGAGGAAAATTATATTTTTGGTTATGTAATTTGATTATTTTTTTAAATTTTTTTTTTTGATAATGTTGTCGATTTACTAATTTTAACTTTTTAAAAATTTTTGTGGGGTGTATTCAATTCAGAGTTTTGATGACTTTTAATGACTTTTTCAAATGATGGACTTTTATAGATTTGATAGATTTTTATTGAATTTTACAGAATCTCACAGATTTATAAACATATTTATGTGGATTCATGTAGACTTTTTTGCAAGATTTTTATAGTCTTTTGTGAATTTTTTTTTTATAAAATTTTATACATTTTGCACTTATTATAACATATTATTTTTATTAAATTCTTTGAACCAATAATTAATTGACTTATATAACATATTCAGTTTGAAATAGTTTTTCAAAATTTATATTAATAAATAAATTTACTTATTTAAAAGTTAAACCATTTCATCCTTACATGTGTATATATGTGAGTTTGTATGTATGTTTGTAAATTTTTAAAAATACATCAATTGATTAATCTGTAACCTTGTTTTTGAATTGATAATATACATGTGAAAAGAATATTATTTATCATTGTGTGGATACAATTTTTTATAAAAATATCATAGCTTACATATTAATTGAAAATGCTAAAAATAATTTAAAAAGTCATGGTTGTTGCGAGGCTACTCAATTATTAAGAATTAAGCGGTATTTTTTTGGATCATCTTTTATTATTATTGAATATTACATTAATTTGTATAAATCATAATTTAAAAATCACAAAATCAATTCTAGAATTCAAAATTTCCCATGATATTAAAATAAAAAATTATTAAATAAACAATCAGTCAAAAAATTAAAAATTTGAAATGAAAGATGAAAATATATATAGAGACCCATTTCGAAAATTTGAGAGGGTGATAGAGATAGATGAGAGGAGAGAAGATAAGAAGAGATTTGCTTAAATAAATAGCTTGTATATGAGTTAGAAGTTTTAAAAATCCATCCAAATCTTTGGGTTGAACCTAATACAATTTTTGACAATTTATAGTTGTACCTTAGGCTTTAATATTTGTATGTTAATGAATTTCATGAAGTTATTAAAAGTCTATTGAAAATTTGAATACCTGTAGACTTTTATAGAGTTTTTAAAAGTCAATGTTGAATATCACTTGACTTTTTAAAACTCTACGAAAGTCTATTTTGAATATCTCTAGAATTTTATAGAGTTTTTAAAAGTCAATGTTGAATACCTCTAGACTTTTATAGAGTTTTTAAAACTCATGTCAACTCTCTAGTAAAAAATTATTATAACTTAAAAAAATACAAATTAATATACTAAGACCGCGAATTAACGAATAACCTAACTAAAAACAAAAAAAAAAAAAACTGTAGTTTTGCACTCTATACAAGATCCAAGAGGCTCAACAATATCCTTAAACCAGTGTCAGCTGCTCCAGGCAATTCTGGCCTGGATCCCCCTCAAGTCTTGTTAGCCCAACTCACTTCACTTCTTATTAATGTGTCTCTAATCTCTAAGTTCAAGAAACCATGCCTTTCTGTGGTGACAATCGTGCATAGACAAAAGTTCAAAATCATCTAAATCTAAAAGCAAAAAATCCTCCATCCGACCTCACCCTAGTGTTGTACATACTAAAAATAATTATTACGATCTTAAAAATCGAAAAAAATATAAAAATTTAAAACATTTCATCGAATGTCACGCTGTAATAAAAAAACTATAAATTTTTTTTTTAAAATGGTGTAAGACTTTTGTAAGAAAATGAATTAAATGCTCTTGGCTGTCTGCTTTTGACTCTTTCATCATAGATGATGAGGTAGCCCTTCTACCCCTTCGTCTCTTAAGTCAGCCTAAACGCACCTTTGGTCTTTTCTCTATATATCCTACAGACAAATCCCACCCCTTCGGTTAGACTCATGTCTCTTGATTTCTCCTCTATATTCTGATCCCATAATTCCATTCAGAAAATGAAATGAAATGGAAGAAAGAACCATAAAAAAAGAAACCCTTCATTTTCTTGAAAAATTCTGAGACTGTTTTGGTTCTGAATCCTTTAATCTTTGTTGAATTAAAGACATCATACAGATTGAGAGTAAGTACTGAGATGGGGAGGCCACCTTGTTGCGACAAAATCGGCGTGAAGAAAGGACCTTGGACTCCTGAAGAAGACATCATTTTAGTTTCATATGTTCAAGAACATGGCCCTGGAAATTGGAGAGCTGTTCCCACTAACACAGGTAAATATATTAATTATGAAGAGTTCTTCGTTTTTCCCACTTACTATTTGTATCTTTGGAGCAAAATTTGAAGCAATTTTTTTTTCTTTTGATTTTCTTTTTTTAGGGTTCGGTGTAATCATTTAAAGCATTGTAATAAATATTCTGCAGCCGCATCACCTACTTCTTGAATATTTTTACAGACTTATAAGTTTGAATCATCTGTTAGAAATAGTTAAGTTTCGATTTTTTTTATTGAAAATACTATTTTCTTCTTTCTTTCAGGCTTGCTCAGATGCAGCAAGAGTTGCAGGCTCAGGTGGACTAATTACCTCCGGCCAGGCATCAAGCGCGGCAACTTCACCGAACATGAAGAAAAGAAGATCTTTCATCTTCAAGCCCTTCTTGGAAACCGGTAAGTTCATGGATAATTTCTGCATGTTAGTCAAGTTTGGTGGAGATTCAGTGAAGATCTGCACATGTTTCTTTAGGGTTTTAGGTCTGATAGCAAAATCCCACTACCTAAAATGAAGATTCTTGGGTTTTTGTTGCTATGTCTACATACCTAGATAACTAGATTAGCTTTTATTTAATTAAATTTTAAAAAATACCTTTTTTATGCAGGTGGGCTGCCATAGCTTCATACCTTCCCCTGAGAACCGACAATGATATCAAGAACTACTGGAACACTCACTTAAGGAAGAAACTAGGAAAGCTTCAAGGAGAAGATGGAGAAGGAGAAAATGAGAAAAATAGGAAGTCATCAAGTTCTCATTCAATCACAAAAGGCCAGTGGGAAAGGAGGCTTCAAACCGACATTCACATGGCTAAACAAGCCTTGTGTGAAGCTCTATCACTCAATAAATCCGGTACAAACTCGTCTACTGGTTTGAATCTCTTCCCTAAGCCTCCATCCATCGATAGATCGGATTCAAATGCATCAATTGGCTCGAAGCTTTTCGAGGAAGTCCCCACAAACTTATACACAGCCGATCCAGACATCCACATATGCATCAAGCACCGCAAACATAGCGCGTTGGCTTGAAGATTGGACGAAGAAATCACCAAAGACATCATCTGAGATCACTTCCTTTAACTACCCCTCAATGGGATCTAGTTCCAGCCCGAGTGAAGAGACTTTCATCAGCTTGAATTCCGATGTTTCGCAATCCTTGGAGGACGAAGCCAAGTTCGAGACCGCCAATTTCACTCCTGTAACTGAGATTATCAGAGAGCCCTTTAGTTTGCTGGAGAAATGGCTCCTAGATGATGCAGCTGCGCAAGGCCAGGATGGGGACTTCATGGACATTGCTGTCTTAAGGGAAGCTGCTGATTTGTTCTGAAGATAATTCTTGCATGTTCCTTCAGAACAAGTCAGCAGTTTTTTTTATGTGGGCTTTTAGGACTGTCACATGTTTTGAGTTCTATATATAATACATATATATATACACATGAATGACATATGTCCTAAATGCAAACTTAAATAAATTTGATGAAAATATATGTCATTCATGTATATATATTGTAATAAAAACTGAAACCATAGTTTTAATCAGTAGGCCATTATGTGTGACAGAGGAAAGTGTAAATTGCTTGCAGTCTCTTCTAGTTGGATCATGTGTATTGGATAGGAATAAGTTTCACTTTTCTTAGCTTCTGGGAACAAAGTGTATGTACCTTGTGCATCATTTGGTGTGCATTTGTGAGAAACCTGGAATTAGGTTCATCTTCTACAGCTTTAATTTGAAGTAATTAAAATAGTATTTTGAAACTTTAATTTTTAGTTCGGATTATGTTAGGATTTAGATTTCATACTAACTTTTGAACTCAATTTTCCATCATATATAGTTTAAAATTCCATTATCTCTCTCATTCGCTTAGGGTGGCGATGTGAGTAGCTCTCCTATCCTGGGATAGGGTTTTTCTTGGATTTTTTAGTCAAGGATTTTGTATCTATGGATTCATAGGAGATTGCAAGGCGAGCGAGCTCTCTAAAACTGTCACGCCCCGGGACAGGGGTTGGTTGACACCGACGTTGCTCTCAAATTTACATTCGAAAACAACAAGCCTCAGAAGTACAAAATTCAGAAACCAGTTTTTTATTCATAATATTCATTGTCTGATACAACTCAAAGAGCAAATGTTTTACAACGAAAATGTAAAACCATACATAACAGTATCTTAACAGATGTAGCGGAGATAACATAAACTAGAATCAGAACTGAGAAATGACAGTTTTCTTCACCAGCCCCAAAACTGAATATGCTCTTCTTCTTCTAATATTTCTTCCTCGTTCTTATCTGAGATGGGTTTGGTGGGTGAGTGATATGGTTGTCACTCAGTAAGCGGGGGCGGGAATAACTCCCAGTTTTCAAAACCATTTTTAAACAGAAACAGTAATACGAATGATATACAGAAATTCTTATTTTCAGAACAGAAATCAGTATTCAGAAATCAGTAATCAGAAATCAGTATTCAGTAATCAGTAATCAGGAATTTATCAAGTAAGCACTGAGCACGTTTGTGAGTTTCATGGCTAAACTAATATCAGTCCCCTATATGTTCTCTCCTCTAAGAGGTGAGGCCAGTAATCAGTAATGTTCAGAATATATATTCCTACCATTAGTTCACTAAGTTTCAGTGCTTCAAAAATCAGAGATCAGAAATACTTAAAATAGGAATTATCAAACTGGTTTCAAGATATTTATACATAGCCCACTTACAGTAATTTGCTAGAGTTTCGGTTGTTGAAGTCTGGAATATGCTTGCTCTTGCTACTGGATTTTTCAGCTCGAAAATTCAAGTGATAATCTCAAGATTTGTGTAACACCAATTCAGAAGTTTGAGGGTGTTATTTATAGGCAAAATTCTGACTGTTAGCATCTCAATTAATGGCCATAATATGCCATTAACAACCTTTATTCCATGTTAAATGCTTCAGTTACAAGTCATGAGCTGAATTAGTAACTGTCTGCTGGAATCTCGTTCTTCTGCTGCTGGATTTTATCTGTTGTCTGCTGCTGGATTATAATCTGCTGGAAAAATACCAGCTTCTGAAATATTAGCTTCTGCTGGAATTTTGCATTGCTGCTGAAATGCTACCAGCTTCTGAAATATTAGCTTCTGCTGGAATTTTGCATTGCTGCTGAAATGATGAAAATTCGGGTTCTCACATCCCTCCCTCCTTAAGAGAAGTTTTGTCCTCGAAACTTTGGCTATACATGATCCTCAAAGAGATAAGGGTATTGTGCTCGCATATTTTCTTCTAACTCCCAAATAGCTTCTCTTTCGGTGTGGTTGGACCATTGTACTTTGACATATGGAATAGTTCGTCGCCTCAGTACTTGGTCTTTGTTATCCACAATTCGAATCAGAATTTCTTCATACTTCAGTTCTTCATTTAGATTTCCCTCAACCAGAAGTGGTCCAGCTTCCAGAATATGACTTGGATCAGAAATATATCTTCTCAGCTGCGAAACGTGGAATATATTGTGAATTCTTGACATGTCAGGTGGAAGTGCTAATCTATAAGCAAGTGTTCCCACTTTCTCAAGAATTTCAAAGGTTCCGACGTATCTAGGATTCAATTTCCCAGCCTTATTGAATCAGATTACACCTTTCATGGGTGACACTTTCACATACGCTTTTTCTCCAAATTCGAATTCAACGGGTCTTCTTTTCAGGTCAGCCCAGCTTTTCTGTCGATCTTGTGCAGCTTTTAATCTCTCCTTGATCAAAGCGACTTTATCCACTGTTTCTTGGATCATTTCGGGTCCCACAATGGCTTTTTCGCCTACCTCATCCCAATACAGTGGTGATCGACACTTTCGTCCATATAGAGCTTCGTATGGTGCCATTTCAATACTACTGTGGTAACTATTATTGTACGCGAACTCAATTAAGGACATATATTCGCTCTAATTACCACTGAAGTCTAGAGCACATTATCTCAGTATATTTTCTAGAGTTTGTATTGTCCTCTCAGTTTGGCCATCAGTTTGAGGGTGATACGCCGCACTAAGAGTAACTTTTGTCCCCATAGCTTGTTGAAAACTCTTCCAAAATCGAGATGTAAACCTAGGATCTCTGTCGGATAGTATGCTAGCTAGAACTTCATGTAGTCGTACGATCTCATTCATGTACAATGTGGCTAGCTTGTCCAAATTATAGTTCATGCGGACATGTAAGAAATGCGCAGATTTTGTGAGTCTATCTACGATTTACCCAGATGTCGTCATGACTTTGTCTAGACTTTGGTAACCCGACAACAAAATCCATGGAGATATGTTCCCATTTCCATTCTGGAATTTCTAGAGGTTGCAGAAGTCCTCTAGGTCATTGGTGCTCTGCTTTGACTTGTTGGCATACAAGACACTTGGAAACAAATGTCGCAACATCATTTTTCATTCCACTCCACCAGAAATTATTCTTCAGATCTCTGTACATCTTGGTACTGCCAAGATGGACTGAAAATTTCGATTTATATGCTTCAGATATTACTTCTTGTCGAAGATTATCAATGTCTGGTACGCACAATCGTCCTTTTCATCCACAAGATTCCTTTGTTATCAATCTCGAAATCTGGTGATTTTCCTTCTTTGGATTGCTCTTTCAGTTTCACCAAAACGGAATATCTATCTTGACTTATTTTGATTGTCTCTCGAAGGCATGGTTGTGCTGAAAGTGATGTCAAGATCACCTTACTCATATTCTTTCGACTTAAAGCATCTGCTATCTTGTTGGCTTTGCCTGGGTGGTAGCTTATCGTTAAGTCGTAATCTTTCAAGAGTTCAATCCACCATCTCTGCCTTCATGTTTAACTCTTTCTGAGTGAACAAGTACTTGAGGCTTTGATGATCGGTGAATATTTCGCACCTAGCACCGTATAAATAGTGTCTCCAAATCTTTAGTGCAAATAACACTGGTGCTAGCTCGAGGTCATGTGTTGGGTAATTCTGTTCATACGTTTTCAACTGTCTCGACGCGTATGCAATCACCCTTCCCTCTTGCATGAGTACACATCCTAAACCTCCTTTAGATGCATCACTGTAGACGGTGAAGTCTTTGCCTTCCATAGGTAATACCAACACTAGCGTGGAGGTAAGCTTCTTCTTCAAAGTCTCGAAGCTTTGCTCACATTCTTCACTCCATTGAAATTTAGAATTCTTCTGTGTGAGCTTGGTAAGAGGTATGGCTATTGAAGAGAATCCTTCAACAATTTTTCGATAATATCCTGCTAATCCCAAGAAGCTTCGAATTTCTGTTGCAGTCTTTGGTCTAGGCCAATCGGAGATTGCTTCTACTTTCTTAGGATCCACAGATACTCATGCTGCTGATATTATGTGTCCCAAGAATGTGACACTCTCTAGCCAAAATTCGCATTTCTTGAATTTGGCGTAAAGTTCTTTTTCTCTCAGCGTCTGGAGGGTGAGACGAAGATGTTCTTTGTGGTCTTCCTCATTTGACGAATATACCAGAATATCGTCGATGAATACCACAACAAACTTGTCAAGAAATGGTTTGAACAACCTGTTCATGAGATCCATGAATACTGCCGGAGCATTTGTTAACCCGAACGGCATCACCATGAACTCATAGTGTTCATACCTTGTTCTGAAGGCTGTCTTCGGAATATCGTCTGTCTTGACCTTGAGTTGGTGGTAGCCTGACCTTAAGTCGAGCTTGGAAAAGACTATAGCTCCTTTGAGTTGGTCAAACAAATCATCTATCCTTGGAAGTGGGTATTTATTCTTGATTGTAATCTTATTCAGTTCTCTGTAATCGATATACAATCTCATGCTTCCGTCCTTCTTCTTCACAAATAGGACAGGAGCTCCCCATGGAGATGCGCTTGGTCGAAATGTTTCTTTTCCAACAATTCTTGAAGTTGTTCTTTGAGTTCTTTCAACTCTGCTGGAGCCATTTGGTACCGTGCTTTTGAGATTGGTGTAGCATTGGGCACTAAATTAATCTCAAATTCCACTTCGCAGTCGGGAAGTTTCGCCAGGGAGTTCTTTAGGAAATACATCCGGAAACTCTTGTACTACCGGAATCTCTTATAGCGTAAGTGTTGTTTCTTTCTTTACCTCGCTTAACATAGCTAGGTAAACTTCTTCTCCACTTTTCGTGGCTTTCCAAGTTTGAGAAGCAGAAAGAAGAGTCTTTCGTTCTTTTGTCTTACCATGAAATAAAAGTTTCTCTTGGTGTGGAGCTTGGATGGTTACCGTCTTTCCATGACAGCTACTAAAGCATGATTCTTGGCTGACCAATCCATCCCAAGAATTAAATCGAATTCCATCATGTTTAGTTGAATCAGGTTTGCCTTGAAATTCTGATCTTCTATGAGAACACTAATATCTCGATATAGAGTGCGAGTTTCTAAAATTCGATTTGCAGGAGTTGCTACTCTATATGGTTCTTCTAAGTTATCAGGCTTAGCTCCTAACTTTTTGGCAAATCTCTTAGACATGAATGAATGTGTAGCACCACAATCAAATAACACATACGCAGGTATATCATTTATTATAATGGTACCTGCTACGACATCATTTGAGTTGTCAGCCTCTTCTTGAGTAATAACATAGACTCGAGCATTTGGCTTGTTTTTCTTAGGCTTGTTTGGAGTTTTTAATCCTGTTGGACCATCCCTTGGATCTGGAAAAGGACATTGAGCAATGCGGTGGCCCATCTTTCCACAACGGAAACAAGCTCTAGAATTCTTACGGCATTCACCAGTGTGAGTGAATCCACAATTTTGGCACTTGACTCCTTCTTTGCTTGATGGAGAAGAAGTGGTTCCTTTGGTTGGAGCACTGGTAAATTGATTGCTTGAAAACCTAGGCCTCTTGAATTGTTGGACCGGTTGGTATTGGCTTGACTGAGGACGTTTGAGTTTGTTCTCACCTTCACGCCTCTTGATGTCATTCTCACCCCTGATGGCGGCTCCCATCAATTCATCAAAACTATTGGGCTCGATAACGGCAAGGGCAGATTGAATGCGGTTGTTCAATCCTTTCTTGAAGCGATGTATCTTCAAGCCCTCGTCTCCCATGATGGTTGGGGAGTAGGTCCCCAATGAGTGGAGCTTAGATGAATACTCCACCACTGTCATGATTGGTTCTTGAACCAAGCTTTCAAATTCTGACAGCTTCTGCACTCGAACTGCTGTCGGAAAGTAATGCTTCAGAAATGCCTCTCGGAACCTTTGCCAAGTGATAGGTCCCGCCCTTACCATAGCTGGTGAGACTCCTTCCCACCATTTGGCTGCTTTATCCACAAGAAAAGATGTAATCACATCTACCTTGATCCCTTGTAGAACCTCAAGTAGTCGAAGATGATTCTCCACCTCTTTCATCCAATTTTGTCCGACCTCAGGATCAGAGCTTCCATCGAAGTTTGGGACTCCTGCTCTTCGTAGAGACTCAAAGTGTTGCTTAGTCCCATTCTGAGCTGGAGGTGGTGGCGGTGGACTGATTAGCATTAGGGTTCACTAACCTTTGTAGCGTAGTTGCCACAATCGTGGCTATAGCCATCAAGTCCACCTGACTGAGGCCAACTGCTGGTGGTGGTTGTGGTGGTTGTTGTGCATTTTCTTCATTGCGGTTATTGTTGCGGTTATTGTAACGAGGGTTACGGTTGTTTCTCACAGGTCTCCCGTCCATTTCCTAAAAATATGAAAGTTCTAAGGTTGATGGCAGAAAAAAGAACTAAACAAAGGAATCACAATGATCGAGTAATTGCTCCAAAAATTAAATATGAAACCAATGGATAGAAATAAATTTTTATTGATTTCCCAAGAAAGTGCAATTATTACAAATAACCTTTGAAAATGCTAACAAAATGTAAATAGAACAAGTGCTATTACAAAAAGCTACTACTGAATGTCTAATCTATCACTTCTCCTAATCCCAAGTCCGTAGGATGCTCTTCGACTTCTTCATCTTCTTCGGATCCTCCTCAGGTTCGTCTTGATGATTGGCTATCACTGTTTCCAGATGTTCAATATGACCATGCAGAACTGCATTCTGGTCGCTAAGAACTTCAACAGTGTTCTGCAGCTCTTGAATCTGAGCATCAGTATGTTCACTATACTGATTATGCTGGTGTACGAGTTGGTGATTTTGATCCTTAAGTATTTGGATCTTCTCAATTAAAGTATCACGTAACTCGATGAACTCTGCAACACTCTTTGGAGGTTTCAAACTCTTCTTGAGCCTTCTTATTCCTCTCTTCTGCTTCATGCAGATAGTGAGCATAACGTTGAACATCACTTCTCAAGTGTTCTGGTATACGCTGTAACTCATCTTTGTCTAACTCCAAGCTGTAGTTATGTTCCTTGAGTTTCTATAGCTTCCTCTCTAAGATCTTAATGTAATTACTCTGGTCAGTCATATCCTACATCCAAAACATGAAATTGAATGTTCAGAAATGATCTCAAAAATACAGGTCAAGTTATAGACGAATACTGGGATGAACAAAATTAGTACTTGCCTATACATTTAAAAGAAGAAATAGCTCAAAATTTTTAAGTCTTAGAATTGCGTGAAAAATTTACTAAAAATTCTTCACATCAAAAACATGAAGTGTATCAAGTTTGGTGCAAAAATACTAAGCCGTTTGGAAATGAAAATTCCTCAAAGTTTTGAAAAATTGGAAAATTTCACGAAAATGATGATATAACTATCTAAACGAAGTATTTTGGGGTTCGTCGGCGGTGCTAGAACAAAAGTTTGGTTCTAGGTTAGGTTCTCCTCGTCGAGAGCTTTCCAACCGTATTTTTTAATAGTAAAAATTCTTCCTAGATCAAAAGTTATGCCGTTTGAAGTTTGCGCGAAAAACACTTCAACTTCCATGTCATTTGCAAGGTCTACTGCATGCGCTTGCTGGAATTCACTGTCTACTGCAATTCTGATGCTACTGCAATCATTCTGCTGTTTTTTCCAGCACTGTTAGAACCAGTCTGCTGCTTTCCAGGTCTAATGACCAGGTCTTCTGCATTCAGATTCTACTGATTTCTATCTGCTGGTTCTGGTTTCAGCCTACTGGTTTTCGATACTGAATTTTTTTTTATTTCAGACATGCTGCTGAAACACTCAGAGTTCTACTGCGTTCTAATTTGTTTACCGTAGTTTATTTTCAGTAGTCTATCTCAGTAACTTTGAGGACTTATTTTCAGAAGTCTATCAGAACTTATTATTTCTAGTTCCTCCTCCCCAGATTATGAAACATGGTTTGCTCTGATACCACTTCAATGTCACGCCCCGGGACTGGGGTTGGTTGACACCGGCGTTGCTCTCAAATTTACATTCGAAAACAACAAGCCTCAGAAGCACAAAATTCAGAAACCAGTCTTTTATTCATAATATTCATTGTCTGATACAACTCAAAGAGCAAATGTTTTACAGCGGAAATGTAAAACCATACATAACAGTATCTTAACAGATGCAGCGGAAATAACATAAACTAGAATCAGAACTGAGAAATGGCAGTCTTCTTCACCAGCCCCAAAACTGAATCTGCTCTTCTTCTTTATACATAGCCCACTTACAGTAATTTGCTAGAGTTTCGGTTGTTGAAGTTTGGAATATGCTTGCTCTTGCTACATGATTTTTCAGCTCGAAAATACACTCTCTTAGCTCGAAAATTCAAGTGATAATCTCAAGATTTGTGTAACACCAATTCAGAGGTTTGAGAGTGTTATTTATAGGCAAAATTCTGACTGTTAGCCTCCCAATTAATGGTCATAATCTGTCATTAACAGTCTTTATTCCATGTTAAATGCTTCAGTGACAAGTCATGAGCTGAATTAGTAACTATCTGCTGGAATCTCGTTCTTCTGCTGCTAGATTTTATCTATTGTCTGCTGCTAGATTCTAATCTGCTGGAAAAATACCAGCTTCTGAAATATTAGATTCTGCTGTAATTTTGCATTGCTGCTGAAATGCTATCAGCTTCTGAAATATTAGATTATGCTGGAATTTTACATTGCTGAAATGCTGGAAATTGGGGTTCTCACAAAAACTATGGAAAGTTTCGCCTAATTAATGTTATGCATGTGATATGGGTCACATTGTACATAGTATATATGTGTTTCGAAACTTATGCATATTGTTATGTTATGCTCGAACAGGCCCCCACTTGCTGAGTGACGATCATATCACTCACCCCTTACAATCCTTTCTCGGTTAAGCGTGAGGAACAGCTCGAAGAAGAAGAGTCAGACCAGTTTTGGGATGATGATTTTCAAGATTATTAGTTTAAGTTTAAACTTAATGTAAGTTGTAAACGCTTTCGCTTATTTTTATCATTTTAAAAATCTACGTTGTAAAGACAATTCTTTGATTGATTAGGAGTAATAAACTGTTTTTTGATTTATACTGTACTACGAGACTTGTTGTTTTCAATTGTATTGTTATAAAACAACGCCGGTGTCGACTAACCCCGATTTCGGGACATGACATGTGATATTTAGTTAACACATCATTACAAGCAATAAAAAAAAGTAATTCAAATTAAAGCTTTTGTTACAAAATAAAAAAATCAAATAATTTGATCACAATATTTTTCTTAAAGTTTTTCCTAATCACCAAACATTATAAGATATAATGATATTTTTTAACAATTGAATATTTATCTATTAAAAAATAAATTAGGTCAATTTGTTAAGTGATATAGTTTTCTATATTATTATAAAAATATAATTAAAAAATATTATCATTTACATCGTTTTGTTCTTTAAAATATAAAAGCACACACATATACATTATTAAATAAAATATTAGTATTAAAACTAACGGTCGGGTATGGGAATGGTTTAGATCGGGTTTTACAAGAACGTTACTCGACCCATACACGTTAGGACCCAAAATTTAATATGTATATATATATATATATATATACCCGACTCGAGACCGGTTTTTCATACTCATATGCCGGGTACGGGTGGTATTGTCATCTCTAGTTTTGATAAAGTATTCAAAATTTGGTTTTGGTACAGTAAGTTTTAATTTATTTTGTTCATAGTACCACTTTATTAGAGTGCTGATGTGATAACATAAATTGATGTTATGGGCTGAAAAATGAAGACATGAGGTCGAAAATTGCTGACATATACCATATCAACAATTATACAAAATAACAGAAAATTACAAGTTACATATCGAAGCTAAATTTTGATATGTTAAATAATGAATTAAAACCTAAAATTGGACATATTGTTACTGGTTATTTCACCATGCTTGGTTCTTGCCCCATTTCTTGGAAAACCAAGAAACAATCCACAGTTTCTCGTTCTTCTGCAGAAGCTGAATATCGTTCTCTAGCTGCACTCACTTCTGAATTACAATGGTTAAGATATCTCTTTTCAGATCTGGGCCTCCAACATGCAAAACCAATTTCTGTTTACTGTGATAGTCAAGCTGCTATTCACATTGCCGAGAATCCTGTATTTCACGAGCGCACAAAACATATTGAGATTGATTGCCATTTTGTACGGGAAAAAATTCAGGCAGCTCTTATTGCTCCTGTCTACCTACGTTCTAGTGATCAATTAGCAGACATCTTTACCAAACCTCTCGGTGGTGATGCGCTTCGCCGGCTACTTCCCAAGTTGGGCGTTCTCGACATTTCAATCCCGACTCCAACTTGAGGGGGTGTTGGATAATATGAGTGTTTTTAGTTTTGTCTGTTATTTTCATATTTGAAATTTAGTTTTATCTTATCAACTAAATTAGATTAATTTGTTGTAACAACTTTTTGTTATTCTTTTATGTATTTCTTATCCTTGTAGTACTTCTATATAATGTACGTATGAGGTGAAATAAAGGCATTCAATTTCGCTCTCTTCATTTCTCAGAGTTTTGGCAAGCATTAATGATGTTTTGGACACCGTGTCAGTATTCTAAAAAAACACTAAAATGCAAAAAAAAAACCTAATTTATTAGGCCAAGATCCAATCTTGATGATTTATAGAGAAAAATTAACCAAAATATATGTAACTTATAATAGGAAATTCATAATTTTTTCATTCAATAAATATAGTATGAAAGACCAAATTCCTTGAATAAATCAGTCTCTATATATTTATTTTCTAGAACAAAAATAAAAAATAAAAAATAATTGTTCGGAATGGCCCAATATTTTCTTTGTAAAACAACTTGACACCGATAAGTCCATAAGGACATTCGTCTTCGTTATTCTTATAATACCCACCACCTCAGCAAAAATCGTAGGGTCCACATGCCACATACACATTATATTAACACATCTATTCTACCACATTCATTTTAACATTAACATTCATTATTTGTAGGTCTCGCTGTCCACTCATTCATCTCGTGCATTCTTATTTTACATTACATAAATTCAATTTCAAATTATTTACAAAATATAAATTATTATTTTATATAAATAATAATATGTTTTTATAATAATATTTTTAAAATTAAATAATATTTATTTAATTATTAAAATATATTATTAAATTAAATAATATACGTATATATAAAATATTAATACATGTAATTAATGATTGGCTCACCCCATTCACTCTCTTTAAAAAAGTAATAATAAAATAATATATATATATAAAAAAATCAATGTGTTTGAACGCCCACATTACAATGCACATTGGTATTGACATCACATTGGTGTTCAAATCAATGGGTTTGAACACTGATATAGGTGCTTTAAGTTGTCATGTTTGTGTCCCCTTAATTTGATATTTTCCATCGATTTTGAGTATAAACATGAGCTAATATTCATTTTTGAATATTATTTTTTCTATTATTTAATCTTACAATTTATTTGTGTATTTATGTTTTATTTGATTTTCAATTTATTGATAGAAAATTTGATGTTAAATTTATTCAAAATCTGACACTTGGAAGATGAGATTTTGAATAGGATCATAAGAAGATAACCTAGGATATTTATAGAGTTCGGGAGGTTTACAATTTCTTTTAATTTAGTTTACACTAATATTATGTTTGCGAGCGAAAATCACGCAACAAGTTTTTAACATCATTGTCGAGAATATATATATATATATATATATATATATATATATATATATCGAGTTTATGTTGTAGGTTCAAAGGTTGGGACGTGTTTGAAATATAATCCTCGAGCCGAGAAATTAGTATCGAATTATACTGTGCGATTATTTTAGGAATTACAATTAATACGTTGATTATCGGAGTTGTTGGGATTAATTGGAGCAAAAATTAGTTAATAAATCGCTGATTCGAAAAATTAGAAATTTTAAGGAATTATTGAATTAATTATTAAATTTTAGTCAAATATTAGATTCAATAAGTGAAATTGAGTATTGTTAGAAATAAAATGTGTATTGGTGAATTATTGAGAATATTGGGACAAAGTTTTTATATTTAAATAGTTAAGTTAGATTTTTAGCAAATAAATTCAACTTCAGAAATTTTGGTAATAAGTTAGATCATTTTAGATTTATTGGTGAAGTCGGAATTAATCGACTTGTTATCTTATTTGATAGGTCAAAGAGATCAAAGTTGAACTTTTTTGTTGTTAAAAGTGGGTATAGGCGAGACTGGGCTTGTAGTCCAGTGGTTTCACCTGTCAGATTAACTGGCTCCCTTCCCCAGGTTCGATCCCACCTCCCGCGTGTGTTGTAATAAAAAAAAAAAAAGAAAAGTGGGTATAGGCAGACATACGGCATGTGCAATTTGCTAGAACCGATGTCGACTTTTCATATTTCAAAAAGAGTGCTGACGTAATATTATACACATCATCATCGTCAAGAGAAGAAATAAAATGTAAATATAGTAGGACAAATATAAATTTGACATCGTAGATTATCATAATACGAAAAAAACGCACATGATCAAAATTACGATTTATCGCAAACAAATCGAAGAAACTACTTGTCTTGGTCTTTTGAAGACTAAGAATGAGTCGTTTTTTTTCGATTTAATGAGCAATCCCAGTTGACAAAGTCATGTGTTTCCCTGGAAGATCTTCCGTCCTCGTCTGAACTTGTCAAGTGTTTTAGATCCCATCAATTCTTCCGACCATTTGGGGTTGGCTTCGGGCCCTTTATTTCGACCTTTCTTTTACAATTCTTTTACCACAATAACCAAAAAAAAAAAAAATTGGAGTAAAATTTAGAAAATATTGGTAAATTATTAAAAATAGGTCTCTTGTGAGACGGTCTCACGAATCTTTATCTATGAAACGGGTTAATCCTACTGATATTCACAATAAAAGTAATACTCTTAGCATAAAAAGTAATATTTTTTCATGGATGACCTAAATAAGATATCCGTCTCACAAAATACGACCCGTGAGACCTTCCCACACAAGTTTTTGTCAGTTGTGTTAAATAAGTATATAAACATCAATGACGAGTAATAGATCATTTGACACAAATTTTTTTAGTTTAATTCAAGAAATTATCGTCTTTAAGTTCGAGAGTCAATGTATAACAATCTTCTTCGATCCCTAGCTTAAAGAGAAATTAAATAATTTAATTTGTACGAAAAAAATAAGAAGAAAATTGATTCTACCTTCAAACGAAGGGAATATTGAATTTTTCTCTTGATTTTCTAATGTATTAATTAAGCCACTTGTAATGATATGTGAACTAATTTAATAGTATATCAATAATTCATTGTCATTATGGATTTTTAATCAAAAAATACATATTATTATTTTCATGATAATTGATAAAATTTATGTAACTCATAATTCATAGACACACTTAAAAATAAAAAATTGGAGTACTAATTTGCAAAATAATATATATATTGCACTGATTTATTATTACTTGCTAGCAGTGTTTTTGATATCATGTGTTGCATGCATATTTACAATGTTTTTATTCTTTTTTATTTGAATGGTTCTTTATTTTTATATTTTAATACAATTTATTTTTTAGGGATGATAATTTTTTTGGACCCTAAGAAGGTATTTTGAAAAGAGTATATTTCTTATAAAACATTATAACAAATTTATATCTGTGAGACGAGTCGATCCGATTAATAATTATCATGAAAAATAATACTTCTAGCAAAAAAATAATATTTTTTATAACTCTTAGATCAGATTTTCGTTTCAAAAAATTAACCGTGAGACAGTCTCACAAGAGTTTTTGTGTTTAAAAAAAATTATCAATAAACAATATGATTTTTTATTTATATTTCTTCTATTGAAGTGCAATAATTGTCACGAGAGCAATCGAAGCATAACTCTTAAACTACTATAAAATTTTAAATATTGAATTTATATCGTTGTAATCAATTATAATTTTTGATAAAACGTAGATTACAATATTTTTCAGATAATATTATAGAGACACAATATTCAAAAGCATCGCCCAAAACATGCCTTATCTATAATATTCTTCGAAAAAAATCCAACTTAAAGGCCCAATCCAACTTAAAGGCCCAAGAATCTACTCCTATGCAAACACTATATGGCCCAAAACGTTTTTACTAGTGTTTTCAAAAAAAAGTTGGAGGTGGCCTGATAAAATATCTCGCGAAGGTGTCACAAATTAAGATATTTTAAATATATATTTTTTTGTAATTTTTTTTCTCAAATGTTGTTCCCATTTTTATCATAAATATAAAATATTACTAGATTAATTCAAATAATATTATAATACACTAATAAATTGCAGTATTCTAAAAGGCACCACCTAAGACCGCCTAGGCACCTAGGCGTTGGGCAGTCGCCACCGCCCCGATTTTTGGAATTTTTAAAACTTTTTTCAGCGTATTTTTCAATCAATTTGTGTTTGATAAAGAAGATGAATATGTCATTGATTTTGAATTTGAAACAGATGAATTATTTGATAAATATAGAGATGAACGAGAAAAATTAGATATTGAGCTAAAAAAAAACTACCTAAACGACTGCATGAAAATACAATCATAAGATTTTTCCTCGAATCATAAATTTTTATTTTTGACGGGTTGACACGCATTACACAACATAAAATTAAAAGACCACAAATGACCCACCAATGTGAAAAGAAGACACTAATGCATGAGCGGGAACGTGCAGATGATGAGGTATATTTTTGAAAGGGGCCTTAAGTCCTAAAGATGAACCTATGGACACAACGTAGTTTGTCTCCAAACAAGGACAAAATATGTTGCCATTATTAATATCAACTTTGTAACTAAAAAGTGCCTCCTATCTGTCGTATGTTTTTGTTTAGATATTTGGACCTCCACCTAACAAGGAGTGTCGATCTGGAACTACTGCACATTGTTAAGATTGAAACTTGAACCTGACTCAACCCCAAAAACTAACTCAAGATAGAAGGATTATCCAAATTTATATATACAACTTTTATGAACTATATCCAACCGATAGATGACATCTTAACACATGTCTAGAACTCTCATTCGATCGAGTTCGACCGTTCCAACCGGTTATATATTAACTATTATCATAGAGAACCAATCCAAACAGCTTGTTTTTTTAGTTGGTTTAAATTGAGCTTTTTAGTTATTTTTGCTAAGGCACTTTCTTGAAGTACATAGCTCGTGACCGTTGTTGGCGGTGAAACTCTTACTTATTTGCAATTAGTCTGCAAACTTGACCGAATGAAATCCTCTAATTTTATTGAAAAATTAGTTATATTTGTTGTATTTTGATCAAACAACTTATTTGTACAAATTATTGACTAAACACTACGTATAAACAAAATACGCGAATTATTGACTAAACGCTATGTATAAACAAAACACAATCAATCATAGAAAATATTTGATTCATCATATTACAGACAAAACATTCGATTCATCAAAAAAAGTTTGTTTAAAACAAGAAAGATCTGTTATTTTTTTATTTTGTTTATGCATAGTGCTTAGTGTGTATAGTTTTTAATAATTCGTGCAAACATAATTTGTTTGATCAAAAAGTAGCACGATTTGCAGCACCAAGTGAAACAGAAAATTTTCCCATAAATAATACTTTAAAATTTGTGCTTTTGGTCCATAATTTTTGTTTCTTTTTGGTTATTTATGTTGTCATATTTCAGTTTTAGTAATGTATCTTTTGATTTTCGATAATTTTAATTATTTTTCACTGTGAGAATATTACGACATAAAAAAATGAACACTTTTTTTTTAAAAAAATTGAAATTCGATAACTGGATGACCAAAACAGTAAAGAAACAAACAAATATACATGACAGAAAATATAATTTTCCTAATATTTGATTAAACACAATAGAACTCAATGAATTATACTGAACATTAAATTGCACTAAAGCTTGTAACATGTCTATTACAACTGAAAAATGCACGTGATTTGAGTTGGATCAATGGGGTATATATAAGTCGAATTCAATTTTACCTCCTTTTCCAACTTCATGTGGGCCATTTATATGCCCCATAAATAAATAGCGGATAATTCTATGTTATATCTGGAATATTTCTTCTTCTATGATGTAGTCAAATATTAGTCGTTGAATGATATGTTAACTTTCAAAAAAATGTGAGGAACCCGTATAATTTAATGGTATTGGATAGGGTGAATAAACACTTCTTCCAGTGTAACATAGACAAATTCATAAATAGTAACCTAGCTAATATTTTGGATTATTTGTTTTGTTTTTTCCTTTGAATTTATTGTGTTTTTTTTTTAAGAAAATTTATTATGTTTTAATGAACACACTTCTTTTTACATGATTTTTTCTGTTTTTCCATTCTTTCTATATTTTTTCCATGTAATTAAACATACATAATAAACAAATATACGAAAGAAGAGAGACAGTTTAGATAGATTATCCTCCCTTCCTATCATAAATTACTTGTGCCTAGAAATTTAGGTCCACTCATTAATTGTAATGGAGATTAAAAAAAAAAACGGTTACGTGACTTTATTATTATTATTTTTTTTTCATGTTATCGATCAATTTAATAATAGTCTACTAACTTACTTTCTTTTTTCTTTCAATTTTAACTATTTTCACCAGAATATTGATGTAAAGAACGGCAATAGGGCAGGGCGAGACGTGTTTGTCATCAACATTCCTGACCTCGAATTATATATGCATCTTTAGCTAATATGGCATCAGACACGTCAACAGTGTTTTTCGTTACATCATCATTTTCTGGTATGCTATCATTATTTTGCATTACAACGCCAACACACACTCCGATGAAAAATTATTAAAATCAAAAAAATGAAAAATAGTATAATAAAACTGTAAATTGACAGAAAATAAAAAATATAAAAAATGCAAATTATGGATAAAAAAATGTAACAGTGTGTTTAGCAACCAGGATCTGACAGGATTTCATGGGATTTGGAATTGGATTTGGAATTGAATTTGAAAATTCAAGTATTTGAAATTCCATTTGGTGTTTGGTTTAAAATTTAAAAATGATATTTACAAATCCATTTCTTGTTTGGAGAAAAAAAGATTCGAATTTAGAATTTTAAAATTTTACTAACCTACCCTTAGAAATCATATAAACATAAATAACCCGAAGAAGTTTAGAAATTAATAATTCTTCTCTATTATTTATATTTGTAAATTCAAAAATTAATTATTATTTATTAATCATAGTGCACATAAAATAATAATTAAAAAATCATCAAACAACTTCAAACTTTAACATGAAATTAATTATTAAACGTAAAAAGAGGCTTTGGTAATTATTATAATTTTTATTATATTAATCAGTAAATAACACAAGAAGCTTATAAAATTTAAACGAAATTTTTCAACTTCTAAAAAAATTTAAAAGGAAAAAAAAGTCTAACCATGTAGAAATTTTTGGTGGAGAATGATGTGTTGATGAGAATGATGTGTAATGTGTTGGATAAAAAAGTAATTGTATGTTTTTAAAATCAAAATCCCACCAAATCTTATCAAATTTGATTGGATTTGGATATACTTATTGAAATCCCATGAAATCCCATAAAATTCTAAACAAATCCGAATCCTTTTTTTGAATCATCTTGCCAAACAGTGAAAATATGATTTTGAAATCCAAATCCCATGAAATCCTCCCAAATCCTGATTGCCAAACACATCGTAATTTTCCCTAATTTGTACGTATTTTGGAAAACTAACCAACAAATCTGCATTCAATTAAACATTTTTTTTATGCAATACATGCACTTAAAGGTAATGACAGCATAAAATATTTGTTTTCTCAAATTAAAATCAAAAGGTTCTAAAAAATTTATTTTGTAAAATAAATATTATATTATATTTTCTAATCACTTAACTAATCGATTTAATCTAATATAATTTTGTTAATATATGTATGCATAATTTAAAGAACAACCACACAACACAGAAGAAAGATGCGCATAGTTTAAATATATATATTTGCTACAACATCATGCGTGGAGCTATTAAATTGGATTCTCTGTTTTACTTCAAAAAACTCTTGAGATATTTTCTTACGGATTAATTTTATAAGAAATATATCAAACACAACTCTTCTCATAATTAGGCCATCCACAGTAATAAGGATATTTCCTACAAATATTTTGGATCCCCTAATTCACGTCATCAATCAAATATTTCTCTACTCAAATATCTCATATTTCACAATCAAATATCTCACACCAACCAAATATTCATGGGTCTCACTGTCACTTTAATTAATATTTTATTTTCATTTAAATAAAATCATTTCACCACTTTAATTATTTTTATCTATTATATTTAGTATTATATTTTTATTGAAATATAAAATTAAAAAATTTATAACGATTATTTTTGAATAACTAATTTGTAAAAAAATAAAAATTAATAAAATTTTAAAATTTATAACGAACTATACAAAATTAATTTACCACAAAACAATATTTATAACATTAATAAAACGTTGTGCAGATTCCATTCAGTCGTCCATTTATATTTCACATAATAATTAAATATAATTAAATAAATATTAAAAAAAAGTGGAAAAAAAATAAAAAAAGCTGGACCCCTACTCGACCCAAGCTCTTCACGGGTCGGGCAAACTCTTCACTAAAAAAGTGAAGAGCTTGGTCTCGCCCTTGTGTTTGGGTCGAGCTCGAAAAAAAAAAAAAAAAAAAAAAACTCGACCCAAAAAAGACTCGACCCATCCCAACCCAAAAAATAAGCGCGTCTCAATCACGCTGTCTTCAAGAAATTTTTTAAAAAATAGCAATACCCGGTTACAAATTGGATATTGTTTTGGCACACAAATCAATGGTGTGCAGTGGTGAATATTTTGATGGAGAGGATATTTAGATGACGTGGATTGGATTATATCTACTACTGTGGATGCCCTAAAAAATATTACATTTTATGCCAAAATTATTACTTTCATTATAGACATGAATTGGGTCGACCCGTGTAACTGATATTATAAATTCGTGAAACCGTCTCACAAGAGATATATTGTCACGCCCCGAGACCGGGGTTAGTCGACACCGACGTTGCTCAACAATCACATAATCGCCAAACAACATGACTCGCAGTACAGTATATAACAAAACAGTTTATTTCTCATAATCAACAAAAGAATCGAATCGATTGAATCAAAATTCAGTTAGAGAGAGGCAGAATAACCGGAAGAAGGGTTTACAACTTAGATATCAAAATAAACTGATTCAAAATGTTTTAATAGTGCAGAAGCGATAAACATAAACTAAGCCTTAAAACTTTTGAAATAACTCAAGATCTTCTACCATCCCCAAAATTTATCTTGCTCCTCTTCTTCCATTTGCTCTTCGTTCTTATCTGGGTGGGGAGGAAGTAAGGGATGAGTATTTTGAGAAATACTCAGCAAGTGGGGGGAGTTGTGGGGGACCGTTCAAGACATGAAGCAACATATACATATACTTGAATTCAGATTTTACATAGCATATCATAACTTTAATAATAACGAATATTCATACTTCATAATCATAACATGTCATCACATATCATACTCGTATAACATACTTGTTTAGCACTGAAAGTTATCTCATTTTCATGGTTTCCTGATATTAGTATCCTATATGTTAATCCTCTAAGGAGTGATGTCATGTGCAATATGTTAATCTTCTATGGAGTGAGGATGTACAACGGTTACCATACCACTATATAAGGGTCATAGTTCGAAAATCTTTCCACATATCTAATCAAATCCTAACAGTGCTTTGAACATATAATTTGACAAATCTTGAAGAAAATATATCATGAACAAGGAATTATGCTCGAACGAACTTTCAAAAACTGAAGGGATATTCGTACACAAATTATAATTTCTTTAAACGCAAGTCCACTTCAAAGAACAAGTGTGACAAACAAAAACTCACTTACGAAAGAATATATACATAACAAAAGCCCATTTACGAAGGACAAGTGTGCAGATTATAATATAGTAAAAACCCACTTACTTTGAATAATTCGAAAAAATAAGAACTGGTGATGATAGGATTTCGAAACTGAGCCTGGATCTAGACTGCTGCAGAGCTTCGATACTCGGCACACTAAGAGAGGAAAGTCTCTAAAATTCCTAGGGAGAACTAGAGAGGAAATTTTGAAAATGTGGGGGTATGAATTTCTAATGGCACTACTCTCTTATTTATATGGGTTAGCTACTATTGTGATCGTGTATTATCCTCACGTTTGAACTTTGAATCAAACTTTAAATTTAGGATAATTATCATATCTTATCCATGATGCTGGATAATTTCAAAATTTATATATATCCATTCCTTGGATATATTTTCGAAATATTCTCTTACCCAAACATACAAAATTTCGAATTTTGTGGTAAATTATCCCAAAAATAATACTCTTGATTTTCCCTAAAATTCTGATAAGCAAACTCTTAAATTTTCTCATGTCTGTATTTTTTTATCGTGCATAATTTTTTCTATCTCCATAATTTCGAAAATCCTAATTAAATACTCCAATATTTCAAAATTTAGGGATCATATTATCATCAAATCTTATATATTTATATGATATCAATATCATATCAAATATTAGATCTTGGTTTATTCATCTCAAAATTAGGTTGATCATCAAAATTCTTATCTCCGGAGAAAATTCGGAGTTTCACATATATTCATTGATTTTTAAATTTTAATATATAAAATTAAATAATAAGAACTATAAATAGACGATTTTACTAATTAAGTAATTATCTATCAGTAAATGGGACGATGTCACGTGTGAATAAAATGTAGTGGATCACTGGATGATAAGGACCAATAAAAATATTGTGCCTCATGACTCCACTTCCTATCTAATCTAATCAAATTAATTAGATAATGGCTCGAGCTTATCTAAAGATATCAAATTTAATATGAAGTCTCGAGTTCGAACCTTAATTATAACATAAGTATCCTTGACGAGTATAAAAATATATCAAATAAAAACGATTATTACTTCTTGTCGAAAATAATCGTAATAGTTTTAATGATTTCTCTCCGAAGACGACGATGAATTATATTCGTTTCAAAATTTTCTAGATCGAACACATTGTTTTCGAAGTAAAATTCACATCGAAAATAGTTTCTTCGTTGTTTTTGCAAATCAGGCGGCAGCAATTTATCCTTAATTTGTTTGTATATATTGAATTGGTATAACTTAAATCTTACCATTGCCGATGGTCATGATTACTAAGGTCCCTTTCAACTAATTTTTTCTTAGGAAAGAAATAAGGGGAAGCATAATTAGTCAAAGAATCTCATCAAATCAAAAGGAACAACCGACTAATAATTTATGTTGAATCAGTAAGCCTTTTGTGAAATGGTCTCACAGATCTTCTCTTAAACGAGTCAACCATCTCAATATTTATAATAAAAATAATAATTTTGACATAAAAAGTAATATTTTTCGTGGGTGACCCTAATAGAATACATGTCTCACAAAATTAACCAATGAGATTGTCTTATAAAATTTTTTGTGATGTTTAATTGACCTCTAACATTTGTCCAGATCAATGTTTATAATATATGAAGTTAAAATCAAGTTTAATTGTGCGAAAAACGCAAATTGGTCATGGAGATTGGCTTATACTGACTTTTAGTCTTCTAGCTAGTTGGTCAAATTTTAGTCTTATTCCCGTGGTTTGAAGTGTTTTTAGTCTTTTTTCAGTCGTAGTATTGACACGACGTTAGATATGTCGTCAATACTCAATGTCATATCAGTGATGATCAGCACAATGTCAGCAATGCGGCAAGAAAATGTTAAAAACACAAAAGAAGTCGAGTTATTGCACTAAGATCGGATTCCGACCGATCAGATCGAGATCAAAAGCCAACATATGCTAATTTATGGGCCAAATTTTTCCATTTTTCCTATAATTATATGACATTAAATGTTTGTCAATAATAGCTCTCCATGAAGAACATAGCATGGTAGAATTGGGTACGGTTGGTGAGAAATATATAATTCATGTCTATTTCAACTTTATGCTTCTCGCCAAAATTGAACCTATGCTTTGGAGTGTTCGACAACTTCGTTTGCTCTTAAGATCATATTTCTAGTGGGGGTAAAAATTGGTAATTTCAAATTTGGTATGTTTGTGATGGTTTTAATGGTTTTCATTGTAACGACCATTGGTTATCCGATCTCGAGCTCCCTAGGGGCATTTTCCCGTTGTTATGGGTTACCACTGAGGCCTTTTCCCTCACGGACTTTCTCGTGCGTCATTACTCATAGGACTCTCCACACCAGGTTGGTGGAGTGGTACATACCCAATTCTCGAACCCATGACCTACTGACATAAGTAATACATAATTCAAAGAGCACATATATCTCAATTTATTTGGGGATATTTTCATCTTTTGTTTGAGTTGAATCTGAAATTTAATCTATCTTATTTATTATAAGTTATAAAAAAAATGTTTCGTATTTATAAGGAAAATTATTGGTTCAGTTTCAAAAGAATTTAACGGGCTAATTTAGCCCTAAACCTTGAATTTTTTTCTTCAATTCAGTTTTGTCGTCAATCTCATGGTTATGTTGCACGCGAGACACATGTATTAACTCCAAAAAATCCCCATATTACTACTAACTATGCCCTAAATCCATTTTCTCGACGATGAAGAAAATTGAATCCTTCAAAGTCCATCGAACTCGTTGCTTCTTGAACTATTGAGTTAAGTGTGTATGGATGAGAGTAACGCTGAGACGGGTGACCACTTGTGAAGCTCTCATGAGTCAAGCTCGTTGTGTTGTTTGATCTTGTTGACTAAGTAAGACATAGAAAAGGAACATCGGATCTTAATTGATAATATTGTCTCTGCTAAGACATGGTCAATGGTAAGAAAATTATAAGAGTGATCTTCAAGATATATGAAACAACACTAATAGTAAGGCACGTCTTTCTTTGGACTCATGTGCTTAAAGACCCGACCTATCGGCACCCAAGTCGCTTAGTATGTGGTTCTTAGCTGCTAAAAAAATAAGGAAATAAAGTTACGTTTTGATTAACACCTATAGCTTTTGATCTAGTGACGAGCGTTTGATTCTAACATGAACGATTCATGGTTAAGGTCTCTTCTTCTATATTATGTGCTTACTTACTTTTCACGATGGCTTGAGATTAATTGATGAATATTTCTAGTGACTCACTCGTTGATCATAGAGGAATTGGCTACAAAAGTAGACGGAGCATAAATTGCCAATTTTTGGGTCAAAATTTCTTGGTTTTTTTAGTCAATTTGGACCTGGTTTCAAGTTTAGGGTGAAGTGGTATGTATAAATCCAATGGATTCACCTAATATTCCAGAAAAATCCTTTGGATTTTCTTGTCATTTGACCATGGCTCGTCATTTCAAGCCAAGTATGTTCTCATCAATGTCACTAATTTACATATAAGACAAATATATTTATAATATTTTACAGTGATTAGTGCAAATATAAAGAGATACAATCAAACAAACAAACCAATCCCTTAATGTGATTTGGTGTATTCTTTGCCATATTTTTGTAGGATGACTTCTTGTTAGCGGGATAGTTTTATCTTTATAGTTGATGTTGAGAGGTTAAAAAAGAGGTAAACACTTGTGTGAGACGATCTCACGGGTCGTATTTTGTGAGACGGATATCTTATTTGGATCATCCGTGAAATAATATTATTTTTTATGCTAAGAGTATTACTTTTTATTGTGAATATCGGTATGATTGACACGTCTCACAGTTAAAGATTCGTGAGACCGTCTCATAAGATACCTACTCTAAAAAAGACCGATTCGTCTCATCCTGTTATCAAACGGGGTTGTACATATCGACCTCTAATTTGGTGGGTTGGAAAAATCTCAACCTCGTCTAACTCATTTTGAGCTTCTTGTTACACGGTGTAACCCACCAATTTTTTTTTTTAAAAAAGATGCAATCACAAAATTTTTTAATGAAATATTCTTAAAATGTAATCTTACTATTCTTAATTAAAATTCTTAAATATTTGATTACATTGACTATTCATATGAACAAAAAAAATCAAGTCTATACTTGAGTTACCAAATGAAACATTATAAAAATATTATTTTAAACACACATAACACACCATTTTTTTAATATATGACACACCTACTTTTGTAAATACCATAAACGAATCCCCACTTAGCTTAATCACATTTATAAATTCCATTACTATACTATGTTATAATACACGAGGGACATAGAGTTACTAATTTTGAAGTTATAATGTAATTTTTTATAAACAAAAAATATCCCTATAAAATTCAAAAATATTTCATCTTCATTTAATAAAAAAATATTATAAAAAAATCTATTTTATTCAATTTTCCTTTATTTATAACCATCAGTCTATCACATTCACATCTAGTAAAAAAATTATCTTTATCTATATTTTTAAATGATTATATCATATTTATAAAACAAATAGTTATATCTCGTTATTCTAACATGGAAGAAAAAATAATAATTAAATTCAAATTTACAAAAAAAACTTTTAATTCCAAATAATATATATTATATGACAGACAACGTATGTGCCTCAGACACTCACTAGTGTGTGTATATATAATACACTCCTAAATTTCACACAACCATATAATAATTAATTTCTATAAAGAAAAATAATTTTTTTAATAAACAGGGATATTTTTTTAGTGTATAGATATAATACACTCCTAAATTTCACACAAGCACATAATAATTAATTTCTATAAAGAAAAATAATTTGTTTAATAAACAGGTTTTTTTTATGGTGGGTCGACCCACCATAACTTATAACTCAAACGAGCTAACTCATTTTGATATGTCTTCAAACCAGCTCCTAAAATCATAACGCGACGATTTTCTGGTTAAAAAGTCATTTAATAAAATTTTAATTTCTTCTTGAATTATCCTTGCACATTTTGTTCATTTGTTCCGTGTCATCATATAAATTTAGATAGAATAAATATCCTTAAATTAAATTATTGAAATTTATTATAAATTTAAATGTATGTATAATACGATTTTTTTTTTCCTTCAGAAGATAAATTTATGAGACCATATAAATATATATAGAAGTAAATATTTGTTTCTGAATCGTAGTTTTCAATTCAAAGATATTTAATTTGGGATTATTATTAATATTTTTAAACACTTCACTGTAAAATTGAACATAACTAAGAAAATTAACAAAATATTACATTAGAAGAAAAATATCATTTTTAACCATAATATAATTATATTACATTTTCAACCCCAATTTTACGATGCAATCAAGTTTATTAATTACTTAAAATATTGAACTTCCAATCATTTTATTATATTAAGTACTTAATTTTTTTTACCAAAATAAGATATTTCTAGTAAACATAATTATAATTTTTCTACAACACTAATAAAGTATAATTTAGGAAGAAAATATTTGATTTTGAACGTAATGTGCAAAGTTCCCCAGTATAATGAAAAGAAGTAGGTCTCTTGTGAGACGGTCTCACGAATCTTTATCTGTGAGACAGGTTAACTCTATCGATATTCACAATAAAAATTTATATATACTTATATACTCTTAGTATAAAAAGTAATATTTTTTCATGGATGACCCAAATAAGAGATTCGTCTCGCAAAATACGACCCGTGAGACCGTCTCACACAAGTTTTTGCCAATGGAAAGAGATATCAAAATTGATTTAGTCCCGTCCTTTTTTGGTGTTGGGGAACCTATATTTGCTATTATCCGGACGTGCACCATGTAAACCTACCTCCTGTATTTAACGCAATATCTTGCCAACCATGTCAGTCGAAGAATTTTGTGTCATATTTTGGATAATGTGAAAGTGGCTGGACATTTTAATGAAATTAAAATTCTTGCACGTAGTAGTGGAGTCATAATTCCTTAAATTAAACATATTTTCATTGTTTAGTTGTCTTATTTAATAATGAATCACAGAAAGGTTGAAGACACGATATGAAGGTGGCATGTTCCCAATAAGTGGTCTTTATGCAACATTAAGACCCACAAATTGTGGAATTAGATACCATCTTATTAGAGCTAAATCAATCACTTTAAAGCCATTTCTAAAAGCAATTATTTCCCATCAAATTTGAGGGTAATCAAATCAGTCAAATTTGATGTACAAATTCCCAATCTTTTCAATGCAGTTGGAATATCATTTCCAACCTTAACCACATTCCCAATCTAACACATTCTGATCTTATCTTCTTGGTATCAATTATTATTAACATTATTGTTTCTTTCCTTCACTAATTAGTTCATGGACTTGTATAGCATGCATCTAGGAGATCCAGGTAGGGCTAGAGACTGGAAACTATCTTATAGGTAGATCGGACGGTGACGAATTGCTCGGTTCGATGTTTATGTACCCTTCTTCCAGCCAGATGCATCTATGTTTACCTGAAAGTGTCTAGATTTTGTTGGCAGGAGGCAGAAGGGTTACTCTTCTGTCAGCATCGAATTATTTGTTCCAAATGATATAACTTCATAGTTTTTTTTAGTATTATGTTATATTAGTAGAATTTTCTATTTATGATGGAAATACAATTATCTATCTCCTTTGTCTCAAATATTTTTAATGCTACTCTAGACATGGCTTTGTTTTATTAATGAAGATATAAAAAAAATTAAAATGGTGTATTTAAAGGGAAAAATGCTTAAAGTATCACCGGAAAATATTTGCTTTGTCGGCGTCACATCAACACTCCGACATATGATAGTATCAAAAGAAAAAAAAATTAACTAGCTTATTATAAGATCGAAACTCAATTTCAACTAATTGTATAGAGTACCAAAATCCAAAACAGGTCAAATTAAAGGAACATTTTTACTTTATAGAGTACCAAAATCCAAAACAGGTCAAATTAAAGGAACATTTTTACTTTAAAAATGTTCCTTTAATTTGATAAATAACAAAAACTTGTGTGAGACGGTCTCACAGGTCGTATTTTATGAGACAAATATCTTATTTGAGTCATCCATGAAAAAATATTATTTTTTATGCTAAGAGAATTACTTTTATTGTGAATATCGGTAGTATTGACTCGTATCACAGATAAAGATTCACGAGACCGTCTCACAAGAGATCTATTGCTAATAAATTAATTGGCTCATTCGGTACCCAAATATGTATGCCGTACAACATGTAATTAAATATATAAGTCCACAGTGCCACGCGCAATTTGTTTTTCTTTAACTTGTGTTTTCAAGAAAGTGGGAGAATATATGGAAACTTTATAAAAGAAAATACACATGTACAAGATTTGCTAGGGCTAGGTCAAGGTATTCTTCCCTCAATATCTGTTCTGAAAACAACAGTAGTTCTTGAATCATTTCTCCAAATCAAGAAACTCCCGTCGACAGATCCTTCCATTTTTGGCAACTTTCCCGCAAAAGGGTATCCGAGATTCATTAGGGTTACTGCAGAAGTCGTGAGATTTCAAGAATGAAGAAGAGGCAAGTAGTGATCAGAAAGCAAGCATCTCAAAGGACCTCCAGCTCTCAGATTGTAAGAACGGCTGTTCGGTACGCCGAATGCCAGAAAAACCACGCGGCCAACATAGGAGGATACGCGGTGGATGGGTGCCGGGAGTTCATGGCCGGAGGCCAAGAAGGGACTGTTGCTGCACTCGGATGTGCCGCCTGCGGTTGCCACCGGAGCTTCCACCGAAGGGAGGGTGACACCGAGGTCGTTGGTGACAATTCCTAACCTTCTTGATCAATCTATCTCGATCGCTAGCTGTTTCACGAAATTGGAATTGAGTGTTCCAGAAAAAAGATCACTAATTAATCTTGTCAAAAGGATGGAAAAGTCACTCTGATTTTCATTTTATTTTTGCATCTTTTCCTCAATTTCTATCGTGTTAATATGTTATAATCAATTAAAAATCAGAAGATTTTCGTGTGGGAAGATCGAAATGACGATCGGGGTTTTGTTGTACAGATGGATCAACTGAATTAAGCATATTTAAGGTCAAGTCTTTGATTTAATTAGGTCAGGTTTGAAAAATGTATATTGGAATATGATATAAGGTAAACTCCACGCTTCGTCCCCATTGTGTGGATCCACCCATCTTCAAATTGTATCTCTTGAAAACATGTATTGATTTACTTACACATTTTGTTATATATATCATGTCCTCGGTCAATATTATCTTATATTTTGAGTCGTTTTGATTACATTACACCAAAATATATAGCTAATAATAGCTGTACAACTCAAATATTTTAAATTATATAGTAATAACCAAGTGTTGTACGTTTCGATTGCTCTTCTAAAAAAGACAATTAATGTCGCTGAATTTCATTCGACTCTGAATCCTTGTCTTATACGTGTTAGTCAGAAATATCAACTGAGTTAATTTTTTTTAAAGGGTGTCTAGATAATTTTTTAAAAAAACTAAATGATCAGTAAATTCCCAATGACATAATAGTATTTGTGTTTAATTTCTATCAGGCAAAAAAAAAAAATTTTGCGGTCTATGATTCACACAAAAAAGTATAATTACACTCCCTGGAATCCCAATTGTTTTCTCGGATGATATTTGGTACAAAAAATTGAAATATGGTATTAATATATGATATTTTAGTACAAAATATTTCATATTTGACATTAGTATATTAATTTTTTTAGTACTTGAACATGTATAACAAGTATTGATTTTAATTACACTTCTTTTCTTGGATTAAAATCGGTACAAAACATTAAAACTTTAGTACTAATATATGATATTCGAGTACAAATTTTTTTAGATCTAATATTAATTTATGATTTTTGAGTACCCAAATATGTATAACAACTATTGATACTAATGATGCATGTCTTTTTTTGGAGAAAAATCGGTACAAACATTAAAAATATGATACTAATATATGATATTTTAGTATCAAATTTTTCAGATCTGATACTAATTTATGATATTTGATAATACAAAAAATTTTAGCAATTGTTGATATAATATATTTGTTCCAATTTTATAATCAAAGTTTTATCTTTTATATCATATATAAAACAATTAATACTCAAATATCATATATCAGTTTAAGATTTTCAATGTTTTGTTCCGAATTTCATCCGAAAAAAACATGGGCCTAGATAGTACAAGGGACCGCTAAAAAAATTTTGCCGGATAGAAACTGAATACAAATAAAACTATGTTGGTGGGATTTAAAAGCAATTCTCCCTTAAAAAATGGCAAATCAAGAGATGGAGGATTATGACTTTTGTTTGATAATCTCTTAATTTGGATTAAAGCGATATACAATGTTAGTGCAGAAGAAATTTGAACAAAGTGCAAGAAGATACACCTGTTCCCTGTCAATCTTTTGGCACTTTGAATTATTTATGCTTTTATTTTCTGTTTTATTTTTGGTGAATGGAATTCGGTACTACTTTTAACTTTCTAATCATTGTCGTTTAATTTTATATTAAAACTTCATATCATCTTTAAATAAAAGTTTAATACAGTCGTGGATTTGAATATTTCAACAATCTTTCTCTTTCCCATTTTGTTTGATCTGCTCGTTCAAAGTTGACAGTACTCGGTATGTTTTAGACTGGGTGTAAACAAACTGGACCGAATATCGCCAAACTATAAAGGATTGGATCCGAGCTGAAGTTCGATTCAAAGTTCGGAAATTTTAATGTTTGTGACATAGATTGTGTCGAGGATCGGGTTGAGTTTAGAAGGGGGTTGAATAAACTCAACGGCAAA
The DNA here is from genome assembly GCF_025594145.1 of Primulina tabacum. Lineage (NCBI taxonomy): Eukaryota > Viridiplantae > Streptophyta > Magnoliopsida > Lamiales > Gesneriaceae > Primulina > Primulina tabacum. The sequence continues at coordinate 35,099,310 of NC_134561.1, read as the reverse complement.
CTTAACCGATTTTTCGGAATGACGTGCTAGAGTCCTGTTAAAGATACTAGCAGATTCTTGTTCAAGTTTAAAGACCAGCAGATCACAAGATAATGTGCGGAAACGATCTGTTGGTTAGTAGGTGAAAAATAGTGAAACAGAAAAACAGTAGATGGCACAAGGTTTGTTTCTGGAAGTTTGAAGATGAATCTTCTACGTCTCCCCTTCTTCTGTTTCCAGAAGGTATCACTAAAAGACTTTGGTGAATACAATACAACAGTTGTACACACCCACTTCAACAGGACTTACCCTTCGCCTATCGAAACTCTTAGTTTTACAACTCAACTTTCTGAATGATCTTAAGTTCTGGAAAAGACTGTTTTCCAGTTACAAATTCTTCTATCAATGAAATAGTGAAGTGAATAGCTTGAGAAGATATAACGAAAATAGCTAGCACAATATGATCTCAATGATCAAGAGTATGCAATGAAGCGTGTGCTGTTTTTTCAGTGTTGAGCTTTTGGGATGACTGAAAGTTCTAGCGATGCTCAAATGATATTATTTGATTTAGATTCGTTTCACTTCTCTCTCTTTAAAAGTGCTTCGTATCCATATATATAGACTTTATCCAACGTTAAAATCTGAACGTCTCTTTTTGACTTTTCAGTGGTTCAGCTTTATTGCCGAAAATGGACCCTGCAGAATACATTAAAGCAATCAGTCTCAGTTCATACTAAAAATGGTAAAATGTCTTAAATGTTTTCGTACAACATTTAATGGCATTTAATGAAGCAATAAATGCTAGTATCACGTTAATAGATCAACGGTAATATTTAAAGACTTTGAGATACGCAAAATTCTGTTAGTGTATATTTCGAGTGTTGTATCCCTTCTAGTTATGATTTTAGCTAAGAAGCAGTAATTGACAAGTGCTGCTACTGGTCTTTAGCTCGATACAAGTGCTTCTGTTTTTCTGCTATTTTACATCTACTGGTTTTGTACTAAGCCAGCATCTACTGGTTTTTACTAGCATCTCCACTTTTACTAGCATCTCCACAACAAATTTAAGTCTAACAATTTCCCCCTTTGTGGTGATTCCAAAACCTAGATGTTCCTTAGACGTTAAGATGAATAGATAAAACAGATTACGAAGCAGATAAAAACAGTTATTATCCAGAAAAACCACGTAAAGCACAAATTAGTTAAGACAAGAAAATAAAACTAATTTGTTCCAATATCTCTGAAAGTAGCTTCATCTGGATTTTGATCCCTTCCAGAAGAATGAGGTCTGCTGCTACTCGCTCCAGTTCTATCTTCTTCCCCCTTTTTGGCATCATCGGCAATGACCCTAGCAATTAAGTAATCCATTTGCCCAGATAAGTTGTGAATGCCATTAGTCAACATCTCCAGATATGGAGCCTGATTAGAAACTCGATCATTTAGAGCGGTGAGAGATTGAGAATCGATCTTGGCATCCATTAGGTCCATGGTGATGGAGATTGAGCGAAAAAGGCCATCATGCTCGGTGAGCCGGGTAAGTATGTCAGATTGAGCAATCATGAGCTGACTGGAACTTCTGGATATAGCTTGTCGAAAAACAATGGTTTCAGCATTCATTTTATGCACAGATTCCGCCGTTTTATGTATTTCCTTGGACATACGGTCTCGGAAAAATTGAGCACCTCTGATTTCTACGGCATTCTCACGAGATAGCCGCTTGACTATATCAGAAAGATTCTATAGCTCCTTTTGTAGATTATCAATCTGAAACTCTAAATCAAATGGTTCCACAACTGGTGAAGGGGTTCTTGCAAGCAATCGTTGCTTAATGTCTTCCATTCTGGCGATGCGCTCAGGAGACTGCAGAGAAGGAATAATAAGAGCAGTAGATTGTGCAACTTCTGCTTGAGTGATAACAGCTGGTTCTGGTTCAGCAGAAGGTCCTTCTGAAGCAGTAGATTGATCTGTTGGCCTTTCTTCTGGTTGCTGCAAATCAGCAGCAGGTTCAGGTATGGCTTGTGGCTCAACAGTAGATGGTGAAGTATGCAACAAAGTTGCCATTTCAGCATGGTGAGCTTCTGAAAAATGCTCAAGTGCTGGAAGAGACGATGAAGCAATAGTTATAACAGTAGCACTGGCAGCAGCAGTTGCAGTTGCAGTAGCAGATTCTGGAATGGATTGGACTGGAGGATGATCAGCAGAGGTAGAAGTAACGGGCATTGTGTCATCCTGTGCTGCTTGAGTCTGCACAATCGATTCGATCACCTCATCAACCGATGCCAGATCATGAACAGAAATCAGAGAGGATGATTGAGTAGGAACTTCTTGAGGTGCAGGAGTACTAGAGACCTTGACTTCAGAAGAAGCTTTGGCCGGTTCCTCAACTAACTGAGTCTTCAAAATGGTGGGGACAGTGGTGACACTGAATTTTGGAGGCTGAGAAAAAGCCTTTTCCTTAGTAACAATTTGCTCAGATAGAATTGTCAGCTGCTCCGACAAAATTTGAATGACATTCTGATCATGAAAAGCAGTAGGACCAGTAGAGTCAAAATTTGACTTCAACGTTGTTAGAATAGTGTCTATCTTCTGCTGTTTGATTTTATCCAGAATGTAGCTTCTGCGATTGATGGCTTCTATCACATTTTGTGTGTTGGCAGCAGCAAAAACCTTTTTCTCATTTTTCACAGTTTGAGTATAAACACCAGTAGTTTTCAAAAAAGTGATTGGATGGTAGACTCTTACCTTGAGCCAATCGTCAAAGAATTTCATGTCTTCTCTGGTTGAATTATCAATTTCTTCCAGATGAAGATCAATTGATGTTTGAATGGTTGATGTTGCCACCGGTGACTGAGACAACTCAGTAATCTTTTCTTTCCCATTTTCAGAAGTAGCAGGGACTACTGGTTTAAAAGCAGAAGTGATAAGTGCTTGAATTGTGCTGGTTTCGAACAGAATTATGCGTTTTTGGTTGTTTTTGTTGTCATTCCAGGAATGGAGAAAATAGCGGACACGAAGTCAAGTAGAGTCAAGGAAACATAGCGCCATGAAGCACTCGGACATAACCTCGCGTGCACAAGGAAGCAGCCGCGCGCGCACAGATGAAGCAAATGACGAGAAGCCGCACGCGCCCGCGCGAGATCACGCGCAACCGCGCGCGCGCAAGTACGAGCCAACAAGCAGACGCCTACGCGCCATCGCGCAAGCTCTCGCGCTACCCGCGCGCACACATGCACGGCCAGACACAGCAACTCGCGCGCCACCGCACCATTTCATGCGCCACCGCGCGCGCGCCGCGTCCAGATTATTATAAATTGCGCGAATTAGGTCATACTCGGGGTTACACGCCGTTTTGGACGAAAATACAGAGGGAAGACTCGGAGCGAAGGCGAGACGGAGGAAAGACACACGAAGATCGATTACAAAGACGAAGAGCGACGAATCTGGGGACAGAGACGACACTTCGGATTTGTTATCTGTCTTTGCATTTCTATTTTCTCAGATGTCAATGTCTAAAACTTTGAATATGCGTCATTTTTATTTCGATTTCGTGAGACTAATTTCCCATTCTAGAGAATGATGTGGCTTAGTGGACACGATGACTTGACGTGGTTATTTTATAAGATTGAATTCCATTTCATGTTTACTTGTGTTTCTCTGTGTTTATTGCACTGCAATTTACTGGCCATAAATTGTTTGTTGTTTGATTAATTCTACAACTCGGGAGAGGGACTAGGATTATAGATCATTAGAACACATCGTTAAATGTTTATAGCGTTCGGAAGGCGTATAACTTTAGCGAGGCTTAGTAAGAACATTGTTTGCATTTATCTATGAAACTTAGATTCTAATTAGGAATAATTGAATCGAAGTTGATAGATACAGTATTCGTCACTTGGGAAAGGGGGAATAACATAACCTAAGTGTTTTTGGCCATTAAATAATTGGAATTCAGGAATATAAATTCAACTGTGAATATTTATTGTGGAAACTTTGTGAAATCATTTCTCTAGATATTTTCTCTCATTATTATTTCTCAATTCGGTGATTTAATTAATTCATTGTTTTCAATTAATTCGTTCAAACAACCCAACCTTTTATTTGATTCTTCTAAATAGAGTTGAGACTATTTTAATTACGAGCACTGATATATATTTTTTATACACACTCCTCGTGGGATCGATATCTGTAGTCTAACCAGTACTAAAACTTGACACCGTACACTTGCGGTAGTGAAAGCACGCAACAAGTTTTTGGCGCCGTTGCCGGGGAGTGTCAAATTTGAATTTATATCAGTATCGTTACCAATTAGTCTAGATTTTAATTTAGAGCTTTTATTTTTTATTTTATTTTAAATTGATTGAGTTTTTCATTTTTTCTGCTTGACAGTGCATGCTAAGATTGCAAAACCCAGACTCGCTTATTTTTTATCCGGAGATCGAACGAACTGCAAGAAGATTAAAAAAAGCAAGAAGGGAAGAAATCAAAGCGATGGCTGATAACAGAGAAAACGACAGACAGATGCCGCCTGAGGCTATACCAATCAGAGATCACTTTCGACCAGTGATCAACACACACTATTCTAGCATTGCTCGAGGAACCATCAACGCCAACAATTTCGAGCTTAAGCCCGCATTGATAAACATGGTTCAACAGAACCAGTTTGGGGAAGCCATTACTGCAGATCCTCATCTACATCTCAGAACATTCTTGGAGATTACGGACACGGTAAAAATAAATTGTGTTACTGATGATATTATTCGACTGCGCTTGTTTCCTTTTTCTCTTAGGGACCAAGCTAGAGGATGGCTTCAATCACTTCCTTTGGGAAGTATCACGACATGGCAGGAGCTGGCGACAAAATTTCTGGCAAAGTACTTTCCCCCTGCAAAGTCCGCACAGTTGAAGATTGAGATTAGCACGTTCAGGCAGACTGATTTTGAGCAATTGCATGAGGCATGGGAAAGATATAAAGAGTTGTTGCGGAGGTGCCCGAATCATGGTTTCGAAGACTGGGTGCAGATTGAGTTGTTTTATAATGGATTGAATGGTCAAACGCGTACAACTGTGGATGCAGCGGCAGGTGGCACGATCTTTGCCAAATCTCCTGCTCAAGCCTACGACTTGCTTGAGCAGATGACTATTAACAGCTACCAATGGCCATCTGAGAGGTCAGGTATACAAAGGATTGCTGGAGTTTATGATGTGGATCCTATCAAATCACTCACTGCGCAAGTATCAGCATTGACTACACAGATAGCGACTATGAATAAAGCGGGTAAATCAAACACAGAGGGACAACCGGTTGTTGTTGAAGAATCACATTTCCCTGAAGAAGTCCAATACATCAACAACAAGAACTTTGGAGGCTATGGAGCATAGCGAGGTAACCCTCCCCCTAATACTTATCATCCTGGTTTGAGAAACCATGAAAATTTTTCTTACGCAAATAATAAGAATGTATTGAATCCTCCACCGGGGTTCAATACATCAAATGGGGAAGGGAAGCCATCACTTGAGGACTTGGTTGGGACATTCGTTTCTGAATCTGGTAAGAGGATGTCTAGGACTGAGTCTAGGCTTGACAACCTTGAGACACACATGGCGAGTATTGGTGCTACCTTGAAAATCCTTGAATCGCAAGTAGGGCAGATAACGAAGCAACTCACATCTCAACCATCAGGCGCAGTGAAAAAGGCCGCAGAACCAAATCTGAGAGAGGTGAATGACATTTTTATACAGCATGAAGAGATTGTAGTAGTAAGCAGAGAAGAGAAAGTTGATCAGCCGACTCCAAGCAAAGGGAGTCGAGGTAAGAAAGGTAAGAGTTATGATTTTGATCAATGCATTGATATTTCGTTACTTCCCTACCCCCAAAGATTTTTACAATTGAAAGCTGAGTTTCAAAAGAAAAAAGGTTTTGAAGATCTCAAGAACCTACAATCTAACATTTAGTCTGTAGAGCAGGAAGAGGTGGCTTTTACTGAAGAAGATGATAAGGGGAGGCAAGGAGGTTTTCCTCAGAAGCTACAAGACCCTGGGGAATTTGTTGTACCATGTGAAATTGGAAGTCAATCAGTGAAAAAAACTATATGTGATTCAGGAGCGAGTGTGAACATAATGCCAAGTTTCCTTTACGAGAAACTTGGATTGAGTAGGATAAAGCCCACAGGACTAAGCTTGCAGATGGCGGATAAATCGGTTAGGACACCGCTGGGTATTGTGGAAGATGTTGAACTTAAGATTGATAAAATAAGGCTTCTAGCAGATTTTGTGGTGCTTGACATGGGGAACAGTCAGAATGTTCGTGCTATTTTAGGACGACCATTTTTGTCTACTGTTGGAGCCGTCATTGATTTGAGACAAGGAAAACTGACCATGGCGGTTGATGGTCAAAACATAGAACTCAAGGCTTCCAAGATATCATACGATCCACCATGAACAAGATTGGTATAGTCGGGCTGATGACGTTAAACCAAGCGCTGTGTGGGAGGCAACCCACAATTTATTTTCTTTAGCATTCATTTTGTTTTTATTATTTTATTTTATTTTATTTTACGTCCTTAGTTGCTAATTTTACCCACCACAAGATCTATCACCGCCGCAGCCCATGGACATGGATGACACAGATGCTGCGGACAACAACTCGAGCGCCCGAGTTTTGACACTCGTGCGCGAGGTATGTGTTGTCGTGTTCTTTATTTCTATAAATTGAGGACAATGCATACTTTAAGCTTGGGGGAGGGTAAAAATTGCGTTGCTTTTTAGAATTTTTCTGCAAATTTTTTGTTTTATCGCTCAGTAGTTAATTTGATTTTTTTATTTATTGCATGCTAGATTTGTTAGGTAGAGTCATGGATAAGAAAAATGTGTGGCCGATGATGAAAATTGAATTGTGGTCCTGAAGTTTATATGTGTTCATGATAACTTAGGAGTCACAAATATTTTGCACTATCGTGTTTATTGATACTATTGTTGCTCAGAGACAAGTTGTATGCCTATGATGCTAAATAGACGACGGATATCTGATTCTTGGTAATTCTTGCATGACATTGATTGACACTTTCACAAACATAGAAATGATCTAGGCAGTTTTTCACAATATCTTTGGGCCTTTGTTCTTTGTTTACTGTCAATTGTAGCCCTTTGAGCCTCGAAGTTTTTGAGATGCTTAAGAGTTCTTTTGTGCATGCCTTCTATATCAATTTTTGTTGAACAAATGCATATGATTAGTTGGTATGAGATGATTAATGGATTGACGGTAATCTAGAACTTGTTTGAGCACTTTTCGAGGCGAAATACGGATAATATGTGACATAGGAATGATTTAGACGATCTTTGAAACCGTTGAGCCTTCGAGCCTACCAAATGAACATGAAATATCCCTAGTGTCCCATTTTGAGCCTACTGAAAAATCAAGTGGTGTGTGTCAATGACATACAATTAGCCCCCACTTGTATCTATTCTATATCCCACAGCAACTACCAAATGAAGCTTATACACTTATTTTTCTACCTGATTTTTGAGAGAAATAAATTCATTGGTGTTGGAGTGATTCAAATGCTCCTTGAAAAAAAAAGAAAAAAAAATAGTTAAAGTGTGCAAAAAGGAGTTCAAAAAGAAGAAAAACAATGAAAAGAATGAATCAAAAGTGGTGAGAAAGAAAGCATTTGGGAAATGAAAGATATGAATGAAAAGAAAACAATAAAGTGGGTGGTGGTTGAAAAGAAAATGAAAATGAGTGAAGTTGATGAAATTCAAATATTTCTCTCAAATTTTGATTTCCATACCTTTATTGTAGCCGTGAGCCGTGGCCTAACGTTACAAGCCTACAAGCCTTATTAATCGTGTCACATTTATCCAATATACTAGTGGAGAAAAGTTCTTCAAGTCAAGCCTATGGATACCTGAAAAACATAGTCATCAAGTATAAACTTTAATCACTTGCTTGCAAGCATCTCGTTGTGTGATTTCATCTTTGGTATAATTCCGTTGAATATTCATCGAGCCAATTAATCACCAATAAAGTCCTATGTGATCTATGAATGTGAATTTGTATTTTGATGAAGTGTGGGTTGAACTAAACTGAGGATTTCTTGATTTTGTAAGGCGAATGGGCATTATGACTCTATTTGAGCACTCGATGGGGTAAACGAACATTGACAGATCACACACACACGTGACTCTTGGGAAATCATGAATTACATTAAAATAGATAAGTCTGAGGCCAATATCACTTTTTGCGAATCCATGACTGTTAAGAGTTTCATTACTTGTTAATTGACTTCCTGTTTTTATTCTATTTTGCTCGGGACTAACAAAAGTTCAAGTTTGGGGGGGTTTGATAAGTGCAAGATTTGCACTTAATTTATATTAGAATTCGTTTTGAATTATGCTGGTTTCGAACAGAATTATGCGTTTTTGGTTGTTTTTGTTGTCATTACAGGAATGGAGAAAATAGCGGACACGAAGTCAAGTAGAGTCAAGGAAACATAGCGCCATGAAGCACTCGGACAGAACCTCGTGCGCACAAGGAAGCAGCCGCGCGCGCACAGATGAAGCAAATGACGAGAAGCCGCACGCGCCCGCGCGAGATCACGCGCGCGCAAGTACGAGCCAACAAGCAGACGCCTACGCGCCATCGCGCCAGCTCTCGCGCTACCCGCGCGCACACATGTACGGCCAGACACAGCAACTCGCGCGCCACCACACCATTTCATGCGCCACCGCGCGCGCGCCGCGTCCAGATTATTATAAATTGCGCGAATTAGGTCATACTCGGGGTTACACGCCGTTTTGGACGAAAATACAGAGGGAAGACTCGGAGCGAAGGCGAGACGGAGGCAAGACACGCGAAGATCGATTACAAAGACGAAGAGCGACAAATCTGGGGACAGAGACGACACTTCGGATTTGTTATCTGTCTTTGCATTTCTTTTTCTCATATGTCAATGTCTAAAACTTTGAATATGCGTCGTTTTTATTTCGATTTCGTGATGAACTAATTTCCCATTCTAGAGAATGATGTGGCTTAGTGGACACGATGACTTGACGTGGTTATTTTATAAGATTGAATTCCATTTCATGTTTACTTGTGTTTCTCTGTGTTTATTGCACTGTAATTTACTGGCCATAAATTGTTTGTTGTTTGATTAATTCTACAACTCGGGAGAGGGACTAGGATTATAGATCATTAGAACACATCGTTAAATGTTTATAGCGTTCGGAAGGCGTATAACTTTAGCGAGGCTTAGTAAGAACATTGTTTGCATTTGTCTATGAAACTTAGATTCTAATTAGGAATAATTGAATCGAAGTTGATAGATACAGTATTCGTCACTTGGGAAAGGGGAAATAACATAACCTAAGTGTTCTTGGCCATTAAATAATTGGAATTCAGGAATATAAATTCAACTGTGAATATTTATCGTGAAAACTTTGTGAAATCATTTCTCTAGATATTTTCTCTCATTATTATTTCTCAATTCGGTGATTTAATTAATTCATTGTTTTCAATTAATTCGTTCAAACAACCCAACCTTTTATTTGATTCTTCTAAATAGAGTTGAGACTATTTTAATTACGAGCACTGATATACATTTTTTATACACACTCCTCGTGGGATCGATATCTGTAGTCTAACCAGTACTAAAACTTGACACCGTACACTTGCGGTAGTGAAAGCACGCAACAAGAAGAACCAGTAGCAGATTCTCTAATGACCACACCAGAAGTTGGTCTGAAACTTGGAGCAGTTGAAGGCCCTGATTCAACGGCTTTAGCTTTGGTGGATGGGACAACTGGTGGAAAAACTTGTCGAAGAGGAACATTCTCTAATTCAGCAAGAGCTGCTGTTATCTTGATGCGGATGGTGGTGCGAGGCAGTGAAGCTTGTTGAGTGGGTGCTGCTGATTCTCCAGATTCCGTTTTGTCAGAATCAGACAAAACCACAGCTCTTTTTCTTTTGATTTTCTTCTGCCCCTCAGTCTGAGATTTCCCAATCTCCTTCTTTATGGCCAAAAATTCACCAACTGTTGGCTTTGGCCTTAAGGCAAGCACATTATCAGTATAAGTCATGGTGACCGAAGAGCCATCCTCTTCTGTTGTGCCAGGAAAGCCAACATCTTTCAACATCTTACTGATTTGCACAGAAAATCCAGTACCTTTCCTTAGAATCATATCCTTCATAATTCGAAACAGAAAGCGACTCCAATCCACTTTCTTTTCTGAAGTGATGGCCACCATCACTTGAACCTTTTCTTTGGTCAGTTTGTCGAATGTTCCAGCCTTAACCAACAAGGCTTTTGCCACGATATCAGCGAGTACCTGGTACTCAATTTTCAGTAGCTTCTTGAAGCAGGAAGGTGAGAGCTCTTCACCAGTAGCTGAAAAGATGGTTAAAGCAGTAGACATTTCTTCCTTTGTGATATCCGAAAGCTCGGAAAGGCCAGAAATCGGTAGGAAGAAAGTGGAACCCAGAAGTGCAGCATCAATAGAGATCGATGCATCTCCCTGTGTATAGGTAATCTTGCCTTCCACAACTTCTGCTTTGGCATAGAAATCCAGAAGAACAGACTTGTAGATAATAGCAGGCGATTCCAAGAATATTCGAAGCCCAGACTTTTCCAATGATTTGAACATCTTGACAAGATTCTCATCCTTAATAGTGAGAACAGAAGCAAAATTAACCTGATAAGCATTCAACGTATATGCTGCGGCCATTTCTAAATTTGAAAGAGAATAGAAGTATGTTAGCAGTAGAGACAAGGAAATAATCTGAGTTCGTAAAGCGTAGTAAAAAAAATGAACGGTTAAAGCAAAATATACAGCCGTCAGTGAACATAGGGACACGTGTCGATATGTTAGAAGAGAGAGAGGCAAAAGTTTCAGTTACTCTACTCATTTTAAAATATTTTAAAAATTGGCAGGCTGTCCGAGGCGGTTGCTAAATAAACAGAAGCTGATTTGTCATTTTATGATAATATCTACTGGAAGTGGATAAGATGCTGAAACAAATGCAGCACTTCAACAACTTCTAGTAGGTATACTGTTTTATCGAAAAGACAAATCAGTTTCTAATATAAATGCCATAAAGATGTTCCCCCTCAATTAATGCAGTAGTAATGGATATTAAATACTAAACGAATCTTGGCAATCTTTCAATTTAAACCGTTGAATTTGAACAGTCGCAAGGATCCTTATCTCCTTTGAATATCACTATAAATACCTGCAAGGGTTAAACAAGGTTAAGTAAACATAAAAATCAAATGAAAGAAGAGGTAACAACTGATCCGGAAGCAGAAGCAAGAATGTTCAGAAGACAGCTTGCTGCGATTTCTAAGAAGATGTTGGAAAAAGTCGTTCTGCACATAATAATCCTTGGATCATACTCCTGGAGTTGTAATATTAACAATCAAAAAGATTGTTTGCTTACATTGAGATTGATATGTAGCATCGATCCCTTCCAGAAGCATGCTAATGCAATAAGACAGTGCTGGTGGATCGATAATGCTAATATCATCTATAATGCCCTGTAAAGTATCTGATTATACATTTGTGCTGACAAGACCCTAGCTTGCTAGATTCTTTGCAAGACCTAAGCTTGCTGGATTCTTTTCAAAAAAGACTCTCCTTCTTCTGCTGAAGTACTTTGCAAAAATACTACAAGCTGCTGATATTACTGAAGACATAAGCTTGATTAGTCTAGAATTTCAGAAGACGTTTCGATTGTCTTGAAATTTCTGTAACTTTCGCTTTGTTTAATGTACTGGAAAATTTCTAATAAAATTTCAGTTGAAGTACTTGATGTTCCTTTATTCCTTTCTGCAAACAACTCAATGTTAGAAGAATAAAATGAATAAATGATTAAGTTCAGAAGGAAGTAAGTCGTCTTATGATAGCTTCTACTGGAAACTGAAGAAAGCCTTGTTTTGTTAATGAGACAAAATACCTTCTGCATCTGACACAAAATCACAGAAGATCAGAATAAAGTTCTACCTAAATTAGTGCAATTATTAAATGAAAATACTTGGTAACTGAACCGATGATAGCTTGATATGGGATGTTTCATATATATATCTACTGTAGTCAAGACTTTCTCGAGCTTTGTTGCCTGATTTTCATCTATAAATATGAACATGGGGTAAACCAGATAATCATTCTTTAAGAGAAATGGCAAGAGATAATAGTCCTGATTTGGCTGATGAGTTCATGAGGGAGGTGACCGCTGCAAGAAAGAAAGCAATAGAAGACAAAGTGCTGAAGAAGACACTTGCTACCTGGACTAAAATCCAGGAGCTTAAGTCCTCCTTCGAGAGTGGGCGAGCATCTTCCACCAAGGAGTTGTTAATGATGAAGAAATATTATCGACGTCTCCATAGTGCTGATAGTGCAGACGTCGTCTCTGATGATGGCGTCTACCTTCTCATGCTCTTAAAGGAGCAAAAGACTCTGAAAAAGATTGCTTTTTCAGAGGAGTTTCTACGTACCTCTACTGGAGAGCTGACCACTTGGTTGGCATTCTGGAGAGTTTACGTTAAAACAGAAGTGAGAAATGTACGCCCCCGCTTCTATTATTTTTAATGAAATTTTATGTCTACTGATTATCTCTATTGTTCAGCTTTTACCTTCTGCAAAATTAAAAACTGAATAATCACAGAGGAAAAGTTAAGCCATAATATCAGATGATGATAAATAATCAAGTTAAATCTATTAATCCAAGTGTATTTCGAAAGTAAGAAAACTTATTCTCAAGCAGAGGTTTTGTAAAAATGTCTGCTGCTTGCTGATCAGTAGGAATGTATTCCAGACGAATGTTCTTCTTTTGCACATGATCTCTGATAAAATGATGTCCGATATCAATGTGCTTAGTTCTGGAATGGAGTACTTGATTATGTGATATAGCAATTGCACTGGTATTATCACAAAATATTGGTTATTCAGAGGCTTGAACTCCATAGTCTTTGAGTTGTTGCTGTATCCAAAGTATTTGAGAACAACAGCTTCCAGCAGCAAGATATTCAGCTTCTGCAGTAGACGTGGCTATGGAAGTCTGCTTTTTGCTAAACCAGGAGATCAACCTATCACCAAGAAATTGACAAAAACCACTTGTGCTTTTTCTATCCAGTTTACATCCTGCATAATCAGCATCTGAGTATCCAATAAGATTAAACGACGAGTCCTTGGGATACCAGAGGCCTACATTTTGAGTACCCTTAAGATATTTTAAAATTCTTTTACCAGCAATGTAATGTGATTGTTTAGGGTTTGATTGAAATCTAGCACAAATGCAAACAGCAAACATGATATCTGGTCTACTGGCAGTAAGGTATAACAATGAACCAATCAAACCACGATACTGAGTTACCTCTACTGAAATTCCCCCTTCATCTTTATCAAGTTTAGTAGATGAGCTCATAGGAGTGGAAGCAGCAGAACATGTTTCCATCCCAAACTTTTTCAGTAGTTCCTTTGTATACTTAGTTTGGTTTATGAAGATTCCAGTGTCAAGTTGCTTGATTTGAAGTCCTAAGAAAAATGTTAATTCTCTCATCATGCTCATCTCGAACTGGTCCTGCATTAACTTAGCAAACTTTGCACATAATTTGGGGTTAGTTGACCCAAATATGATATCATCAACATAAATCTGAACTAACAATATGTGTTTGTTTTTGGCTAAGGTTAACAAAGTCTTATCTACAGTACCAACGGTGAAACCATGATTAATGAGAAATTGTGAAAGTGTGTCGTACCAAGCCCTAGGTGCTTGTTTCAGACCATACAATGCTTTATATAATTTAAAAACATGATTTGGTAACAAATGATTAGAAAAACCTGGAGGCTGTTCAACATAGACTTCCTCTTGTAGTAGACCATTAAGAAACGCACTCTTTACATCCATTTGATATACTTTGAAGTTTTTGAAAGCAGCAAAGGCTAAGAATATTCTGATAGCTTCGAGCCTAACTACTGGTGCAAAGGTTTCATCATAGTATATTCCTTCTTCTTGTCTGAATCATTGTGCAACCAGTCTTGCTTTGTTTCTTACAACTGTTCCTTCCTCATTTAGTTTGTTTCTGAATACCCACCGAGTTCCAATGATAGCTTGGTGAGAAGGTCTAGGTACTAGAAACCAAACTTTATTCCTCTCAAATTGATTCAGCTCTTCTTGCATAGCTTCTATCCAACTGGGATCCAGAAGAGCTTCTTCAATCTTCCTTGGTTCATCTTGAGAAATAAAAGCAGCATGCATGTATTCATTTATCATCTGTCTTCTAGTCCTTAGTGGAGCTGCTGGATTTCCAATTACCAAAGATGGAGGATGAGATTTTCTCCAAATAAAAGGATTTAGATTGTCTTCATATAAGGCAGTAGATTGTTTTGGAGTATCGACTGCTGGTTCTGGAATGTCAGCTGCTGGTTCTGGAGTATCAGCTGCTGGTTTTGGAGTGTGAATGTCTGGTTCTGGATTTTGAATATCCTTGACTTGCTTCTGCATCATCTTCACTGTCTAATTCCAGATAAATCCTGTCTAATCTTTTACTTAAATTAGATATGTTAGTAATCTCGGGAACACTGCTGTCTTCATCAAAGACAACATGAATAGATTCTTCAACATTAAGAGTTTTATTATTGAAAATTCTAAAAGCCTTACTAACTGCTGAATATCCAAGAAATAAACCAGTGTCAGATTTTGAATCAAAAGCAGCTAAATGATTTTTGCCATTATTGTGCACAAAGCATCTACAACCGAAAACATGAAAGTAAGATACGTTCGGTTTACTTCCTTTCCATATTTCATACAGAGTCTGATTGTTTCTCTTGTTGATCATCGTTCTGTTTTGTGTGTAGCAAGCTGTATTAATAGCTTATGCCCAGAAGCGCTGAGAGATGTCTGCATCTGCTAGCATTGTTCTAGCAGCTTCTTTAAGTTTTCTATTTCTCCTCTCAGCTACTCCATTTTGTTGAGGCGTCCTGGCAGCTGAATATTCATGATGAATGCCCTGTTCATCTAGATATATCTCAAGAATCTTGTTAGTAAATTCAGTACATCGATCACTTCTGATTCTAATGACAGAAAATGATTTTTCATTTTGAATCTTTTTCAGAAGTTTGATCAGGAGGTTACTGGTTTGATCTTTTCCAGCAAGAAAAATTACCCAAGTAAATCTAGAGAAATCATCAACAACAACAAGGGTGTATCTCATTCCCCCTAAGCTTATGATAGGGATTGGACCAAATAAGTCAATATGTAATAATTCTAAACATCTTGAGGATGATTTGCTGCCTTTATTTTTGAAGTTAGATCTTACTTGCTTACCAAGTTGACATGCAGAACATACATGATTCTTAACAAATTTTATGTCTGGCAATCCGTCGACTAAGTTCTGCTTTTTGAGATTGTTGATAGACTTGAAATTCAGATGATTCAACCTCTTGTGCCACAGCCAGTGTTTATCACTTAGAGATGCAACTAAACATGTAGGAGCAATGATATGATCTATGTTCCATGAAATTTTATAGGTGTTGCCTTTTCTAACTCCGGTTAGAACAGTAAAGTCATCAGCATTTTTGACTGTGCAAGTGTGCTTCTGGAATGCTACTGAAAAACCACTATCACATAATTGACTAATACTGATCAAGTTATAACAAAGATTTTCAACTAAGAGCACATCCTTAATAGTGATGTTACCATGGATAATCTTACCCTTACCCACGGTTCTACCTTTTGAGTTGTCCCCAAAGGTTATTTCTGGACCAGCACAACTCACTATTTCTGATAGTAGACTTTTCTGTCCAGTCATATGTCTGGAAAATCCACTGTCCAAATATCATGTTGAGCTACTGATCTTGGTTTTCTTTACCTGTAGCTGCAAACACAAATTTTATTATCTGGTACCCAATCTATTTGGGTCCAAGCCTTATTAGTCCCTTTGGAACCCACATTTGTACAATTCTTGTACTTCGGGTATACATGGAGGTGTGTGCAACAAATGGTCTGTTATTTCTCACATTATGCATCTTAAAAAGTTGTTCTTCCCTTCTGTTTCTATTGTCTGTCCTGTATCTCTTTTGAACAGGTCTAGAATTGTAGTACTGGTAGCTGTTAACCTTCATAAAAAATTGTCTTCCTGAGTTGAATCCTCTACTGGATCCAGAACTCTGGTCAACTCTTTCCTTAGGTTTAACATAACCCAGACCATAATGCATCCTGTTTTTCATCTGATTTACATTCATTTCAATTGAAGCAGTAGGTACTTCTGGTTTCTGTACCACAATGGATTTCACAAAGTGAATGTACTTTCCTTTGCACATATTCAGTTTTGGCTTAGTATTCGTTTCAGAAGTGCCTTCATTATTACAAAATCCGAGACCACTCCTGTCTCCAGATTGTTTTTGTAACTCTTGCATCTTTTCGAGTGAAATAGAGGACTTGTTCCAAGCATTCACCAGTAACGATAGCTTCTGATTTTCCGAAAGCATCGTCTGGTAATCTGCTATTACTCTTTCATTCTCAGTTTTTAATTTACTCATCTCAACTTGTAGATCATTACAGCTGTTTACTTGCAAGCAAGTTAACTTACTGTTCTGATCTCTTAAGTTCTGATTTTCAATGTTAACTTCCTCGAAGGATTGAGAAAGTCTAGAATACTCTTCTACCATGTCGTGTAATGCTTTGACTAAATCATTGCGTGTAAATTCATCAGAGTCAAAGTAAAATACCTCTCCGGATGTCAAGGTTGACTCAGTATTTGACATCAGACATTCGATCTCATCTTCATCACTTTCACTTGAATGGCTTTCAGAATCAGAAGATTCAGAACTTGATTCTGCCCATTTGGACTTACTTTCTTCTGCAATCATTGCCTTTCTGTCTCTTCTGGTCTTTTTATCATTGCGTTTGACACCCTTCTTTTTCTGGTCATCCTTCTTTGGTTTTGGACAATCAGCAATAAAATGTCCAACTTTTCCACAGTTAAAGCATGCCATATCACTAGGTGATGATTCCTTTTTGAAATTGCAGTTGGGACTTTGAAATGTTCTATGATTCTTTCTCATGAATCTGGAAAACTTCTTAACAAATAATGACATTGCGTCATTGCTTATTTGTTCAGCACTTCTCTCATAAGTGTTCTCTAAAGCAGTAGCAGAAGATGAGCTTGGAGCAACTGTAGTAATAGAGTTAACAGTAGCTGCGAGAGCTTTGGTTGGTGGATTTGCTAAGGGCTCTTCTCCACTTCGAACTTCAAGTTCAAACTCATATGCCTTTAAATCCGAGAACAAGTCGTGTAGTTCTAACTTGTTGAGATCCTTGGAAGCTCTCATTGCCATTGTTTTGACGTCTCATTCTATGGGTAGGCCTCTCATTACCTTTAATGCAATTTCTCTATTGCCAAAGTCTTTCCCAAGAGCTGAGAGTTCATTGACGAGGCTGCTGAATCGTTCATCAAATTCATTCATAGTTTCTCCAGCCTCATCTTCATATTCTCAAACTTCTGCATGGCTACAGACAGTTGTTTTCCTTTGTTTCTTCGTTTCCTTCACATATCTGAATTAATTTTTCCCAGATTTCCTTGGCAGTATGGCACATCTTGATTTTGCTGAAGGTATTTTTGTCGAGTGTCTTGTATAAAATGTCTTTCGCAACGTTGTCAAGATTGGTTTTCTTCTTGTCCTCACTTGTCCATTCATATCTTGGTTTTTCAAGCATCTGAGATGCACCTTCGGTGATAGCAATAGCTGGATTTGGCTTTAAGATCTTTAATGGACCATCAGTGATGACATACCACATGTCATCATCTTGAGCCGCAAGATGAGCGTGCATTCTGATTTTCCAATCATCGAAATCTTCTTTTGAGAACATTGGAACTTTGCTGAAATGAGCCATGTCTATTAAATATTTTTCAGAACAAGAATAACTCTGCTCTGATACCACTTGTTGAGGATCGTGTTGAGTTTAGAAGGGGGGGTTGAATAAACTCAACGGCAAATTTAACCAATTTTTTGGAATGATGTGCTAGAGTCCTGTTAAAGATACTAGCAGATTCTTGTTCAAGTTTAAAGATCAGCAGATCACAAGATAATGTGCGGAAACGATCTGTTGGTTAGTATGTGAAAAATAGTGAAACAGAAAAACAGTAGATGGCACAAGGTTTGTTTCTGGAAGTTCGAAGATGAATCTTCTACGTCTCCCCTTCTTCTGTTTCCAGAAGGTATCACTAAAAGACTTTGGTGAATACAATACAACAGTTGTACACACCCACTTCAACAGGACTTACCCTTCGTCTATCGAAACTCTTAGTTTTACAACTCAACTTCTTGAATGATCTTAAGTTCTGGAAAAGACTCTTTTCCAGTTACAAATTCTTCTATCAGTGAAATAGTGAAGTGAATAGCTTGAGAAGATATAACGAAAATAGCTAGCACAATATGATCTCAATTATCAAGAGTATGCAATGAAGCGTGTGCTGCTTTTCCAGTGTTGAGCTTTTGGGATGACTGAAAGTTCTAGCGATGCTCAAATGATATTCTTTGATTTAGATTCGTTTCACTTCTCTCTCTTGAAAAGTGCTTCGTATCCATATATATAGACTTTATCCAACGTTAAAATCTGAACGTCTCTTTTTGACTTTTCAGTGGTTCAGCTTTATTGCCGAAAATGGACCCTGCAGAATACATTAAAGCAATCAGTCTCAGTTCATACTAAAAATGGTAAACCGTCTTAAATGTTTTCGTACAACATTTAATGAAGCAGTAAATGCTAGTATCACGTTAATAGATCAACGGTAATATTTAAAGACTTTGAGATATGCAAAATTCTGTTAGTGTATATTTCGAGTTTTGTATCCCTTCTAGTTATGATTTTAGCTAAGAAGCAGTACTTGACAAGTGCTGCTACTGGTCTTTAGCTCGATACAAGTGCTTCTGTTTTTCTGCTATTTTACATCTACTGGTTTTGTACTAAGCCAGCATCTACTGGTTTTTACTAGCATCTCCACTTTTACTAGCATCTCCACAACAAATTTAAGTTTAACAGATTGCTACATTTGGCATAAACTAAATAAATTTGAATACCATATCCCTTCAATGATTTAGCTTTTAAAATGTATTATATATGTCGTTTCACTTATCTAAGTAAATCAGCTATGGCAGAAAACCAAGTCAATAGATAATTTATTTCAAGTTCATCTTTGTAAATGCCATGGACTTTAAGATGCTCACTCCATTTTATTTCAGATAAATGAATAAGCGAATAAACATTTTCCGAATAAAAATTTGATCGAAATTATACCCTATGCTCATTAATAAACATACTGTATATTTTAAACTAATTTCTAGTCGATCGGTACTCTAAAATAAGGATAAATATTGTCACGCCCCGAGACCAGGGTTAGTCGACACCGGCGTTATTCAACAATCACATAATTGCTAAACAACAAGCCTCGTAATACAGTATAAACCAAAACCAGTTTATATCATAAATACCATAAAAAAATGGAATCGTCTTTACAATACCGAAATAAAATAACACGACAGAGTTTAATGCGGAAACGCAAGTCTAAATAATAACAACTTAAACATGATCAAATTCCTTGAGCATTCACCATCCCCAAAACTGCTCGGATTCTTCCTCCTCAATCTGTTCTTCGGGCTTATCTGGGGAGGGTTGTAAGGGGGGTGAGTATTTTGTGAATACTCAGTAAATGAGGGATATTGAACACAACATAACGATTTTATAACATTTTCGAAACATACATATAAATATAGCATGCTTTTCATAAACGTAACATCGTATCCGTAACATAACAACACTGCGATTTTTCACCTTTAACGGTTTACTGACGCCAGTCCCTAAGTTTTAATCCTCTAAGGGGGCGAGGCCATAAAACGGTTCTATCCCACCGTTGAGGGCCATATGTTGGAATTCCACCCATTTTCAGGGAGTCCTCACAGTGCCAAACATAAACGTACCAAAATTTCATAAAATCGTATAGACGGGAGACGGTGCTCAACCGAACTTTTAAAAACGGAACATGAAAAAACCGAAAATTTCATATGCATAAAACCAAAATCTTAAGCATTTAAAACAACCCACTTACCGTATTTTCAATTGCTAAAAACGTGGATGTTTGGCTTCGGAAATTGGATCGCTTCTCGCTCTTGCTCGGACGGCTCTTCGGCTTCGATTTTTAGGCTAACTTTGGGACGATATTTGGGCAGAGTTTCGGCTAGAAAATGCTGCTGAAATTCTCGAAAATTTGCAGCAAGGGTTTCGAAATTTGTGTGTTGAATGGCTATGAATGATATGGTATTTATAGGTGAGCGAGAGGGAGTTAAATATGGCACTCAAATCATGCCTAAACTTGTACCAAATCCCATAAGATTTGACTCCAATTATGCCTTCCATGGTTGATGATCTTGCTCCCAAATTGAGCTCTTAATTTCCTAGTCTAGCACCTTCATTGGCTCGAAAATTGGTGCAAGGGAGGGGGAAAGATTTGCTTCCATTTTTTAACTCAAGTTTCATATAATACAATATTCAAACAATCCCATTTTTAGGCACATTATGCTAATTTTGGATTTTATTTTATTTGGCACTCACATGCCTTGATTCCACAAAGATTTCATCCATAATTATTTCCCATAAGCATATCTCATTTAATAAAAAAAAATCTTATACCCAAATTCCTTACAAATTGTCATTGAAAATTTCGGTTTTCACAAATATCGCTCAAATTTGAGACTACTATCTATTATGTAAGTGTCATGTTTCATTGTTAAGAGCATGGAGATGTCCATTCATACATATAGATTATTATTTGATGATGCACTGAACAATCTTTCCTCACGTTTTCCAATTGATTACTGCTTATCGAGTGAAATAATATGTGGTTATAGTTGTATATCATTAGTCATTTGACATAGGACAACGTGAGGCTCTACGTACTAGTATGTACTTTAATCCGTTTGCCAACTCCATTGAGGATCATCAGGTGACGAGATTGACTAAAGTTTCGAAATACGTAAGAGTCGATCATTGTAGTCAGGAATTCATCGTTCACCTATGAGTGAAGATATCTTATGTGATTTGATGAGTTATAGTGAAAAGAATATCTGATCAGAGTAAAACAATTGCATTTTGAAAATGTTTTTTCTCAGTTGCGCATGTCATATTACTATTATTACTCAAATATATATCACATCTTTATCAAATTCAATTTCAACTCTCGAATATCAGTGGTTGCAAAGTCGATCAAGATATATAAGTTGAAGAGACCTTACTGTACACTAAACAAAATTTTTAAAAACTTTTGTTGCGTCTTAGGTGCGAGAAAACAGTACACCAACAAAATCTTGATATATGATATTCTTAATTTTTTCGAATATTATTGTTGCATCGATGACTATACGTTTATTTGAATTATTCGGATTTTCGAAATTGTTCTATGTTGAGAAATATGCAATTGTTACAGAAGATAAAAGTTAACTTTGAAAAATGACCTTGATACTTGAAATTATAATATTTTAGACAAGATCTTACAAAATGTAACCCTATTTTCGGTACTATTCAGAAATCAGGCCGACAAATAATCTCATTCAAATTAAAGGGGTATTTTTTTATTATTATCTTGAGGAAATGAATAAGTTTTAATATCTTTTTTTATATTTTTTTGGTCGATTTCTCCGAAATTCAGTTTACTTTGTCGAAATATTGAATCTCGTCTGCATAAAGTAATCTAAAAATTCAAGCTGGGTACTGGTTGGATTTAAGTTTCATTTGATTAATAGACCGATTTGCCAAGAGTGCAGCATAAAGAATTAAATGCTCCAAATACTTTTATATTGTTTAGTACTTGTAAATAAAAATAACAACAATAATATTATTAAATATGGAAAAATTACATTTTTAATTGTAGTCCATTATCTTTTAGTCCATTATAATGTCAAATTTCAATTTTAGTCTGTTATCTTTTTTGGCAAAAACTTGTGTGAGACTGTCTCACGAGTCGTATTTTGTGAGACAGATCTCTTATTTGGTAATCCATTAAAAAATTACGTTTTATGCTAAGAGTATTACTTTTTATCGTGAATATCAGTACAGTTGACCCGTCTCACAGGTAACGATTCATGAAACCGTCTCACAAGAGACATACTCTTTTTTTTTCTGTAAATCTAGTCATTTTTCCATGTGGTGCTGATATAACGCTTATAAGTATAGAACTAGATCAGCACTTTTGATATAAAATTAAAAAAAAAAGGATTAAAATTATCAAAAATAGAAAGATACACGAGTAAAAGTAAATTTTGATATCATAGATGACAAAACTCACGCATATATATGACTAAAAATGCAATTATCTCTAATAATATTAATAATTTCTTTGGTCAATAGACGTGATATGCCATTACTTTTATGTGGGCTGATTTTTTTATAGATAATTACATTATAATAAACAAAATATTAATAAATTTTTTGTGTTGGATATTGTTATGATCAAATGCTTACCACCAAGTTAAAGGCTATAGTTGTTAGTCAAGACACAGCTTTATTCTTTTATACTCTTGATAACGTGAATGGAACCTACTTGGGTGCTAATGCGTTTTGCTGTTAAGGCCCATGAGTCTTTCTGGCGTAGTTCATTCTTTTATGGCTCATCAAACTAGCAGACCAAGCGGCACAACGCCAGCAGCTTGACGTACGAGAACTTTCCATGAAGTCAGTCATCTCATTACTACTCGCACTCGTGTATACTTAACCCAACAAATATTGTTTGGTAGAGTTTGATTCACTAGCAAGCATGAAACCTTATTTAGATTTAAAAAAACTTAAAAGCATAAACTCAATTACCCATATCTTTTCTCAAATCATTTTTTTATATAAATATCTAAAATTGACTAATTTTAATTATATTGTTCGTCCTTGTGGACTTGCCAAAAACAAAGCCCAAATCAATTGGATTTCAGTCCACTATACCACATAAACGGGCCTCAGCGAAGCCCTAATCCCTGTCATAATACAAAAATTGAATTATAGGAAAAATTGAGAATAAAATATTTTTTATTTTAAAAAGAAAATTATTAATTTTTTAAATTTGAAATCGATAAGAAAAAAATAGAGTGAAAAGAGAAATGTGGAATATTAATTTGAGTAAAAATATATTTTTGGAATTTTAAAAAAATTTCACCAATAATGTTGCGTAAATTAAGGGGTTTAACTTAATTGATACTAATACCTAATTCACACTCGCTGCGTAAATTAAAATATTTATCTAAATATGATAATTTCAAATTAATTATTTTTTTTATATTTTTTATTATTAGTGATTGAATATTATCTAAAATTTAAAAAATATTGGTAAAGATGTCATTGAACTTTAAAATATAGAATTGAAGATTTTAAAAAGAATACTATTTTAAGAATTTTTTTTAAAAAAAAGTTTCATCAATAAAGTTATATAATGAGGATGTAACATCGAATAAATTAGAATCTAGCATTTTGTGAGAATTTGTTTATATATATAAAAAATATTCTTTAGTATAATTTGTAATCATATATAATTAATTTAATTGAAATTCAATAAAAAAAATAAATATATGAATAATTATAACTATGTTAAACATTAAATAATTTGTATTATTTGGTTGATTGATTGAAAAATTAGAAAGAGAAGTTGCGTGAAGGGAGAAAACTAAAGAGAATAAAAATGGTAGGTGTTATAATATTTCTACTACTCTAAGTTTTAAAAATGTACAAATAACGATATCTAGTTGTTTCAAGATTCAGTCACTCTTTAATTGTAATTTCATATCTTCGAACGGCCGGATCAATTCAAGCCGTTTCAGACAAAACATCTGGAGTTCAAGCCATTCATGTAATGATATCAAGCAACAATATTTCTGAACAGCTGAGATCTTGTAAAACGATCACTAAAAATTTCAGTTTCGACCGTGATAAAGTAAAATTTAATAACCAAAATTTGCAAACTTGTCTCGAAACAATTAATCCGATTTCGATTTCAAATACAATAACAATTCTGTTCCATCTTTCTATTAGTTCCTCCAAAACTTAATTCGAACTGTATAAGAAAATATCAACATATTAATTAGAAACATGGGCATAACATGAAAAGCTAGACAAAATAAGACTAAAAAAAAAAAAAAAACAGATACCAACGGTAGAATCGAACATTCTACGCATCACTCAAATTTATAATACGCGATCATATCTATAATCTATGTTGTTCCTATGTTGTTCCCTGCTCTTACTCATTCCCGGACGCAATGCCACTGATCTAAACAAATGAAACAATAGAAACAGAACCACCTCTACTTGAAACTGATCAAGAATTCGTGATAAACTCATCGTCATCCCCGACGTTTTGCATCCATCATATGTAGGCTTCGAGAGATATTTCGGCTACATTCCAAGCATATCATACATCAGCATCTGTTATGAATAGGGTCTGATCCTCGTCGAACTCTTCTCTTTTCCGATTGATCGGGATCAAATCCCATCGCCGGTGAAGGCGCGACGTCAAGTGGCACGTTCAAGTCATGAAAAACCTTCCGAGCTAGAATACGCGGATGTCTCAGGCTCAATCCCAGAGCAAGATCAAAGTTTCTGAACCCTGAGACGCTCCTCGGTTGAATCGACAAGAACCCGAGGAAACATACTAGAAGAATGATGATTCTGTAAGTGAAGAAGCTCATGATATTTTGCAAGAAAAAAATTAACAGGGACAGAATGATATTGAAAGTTCTTGCAAGAATATTGTATGTCTAGTTCTGGGAATGAGTTGTCTGATCTGTTCAAAATGTTTCATTTGTATTTTATCCCTTGTAGGATTTCAAAAGCATAAAAGTGTACAAAACATATATATATATATATATATATACATATATAATGAAGCCTGTCGAAGAAGGAATTTAAGGCTGTCGTAGAAGAATCTGACAGGTTTGAACAAAAGTAATTCAAGAGAAGCTAAGAATCTTTGCATTGGTTCCCTAAAAATATTACCATTCTTTGCCTTTTGGACCAACATTCTTAGAATGAGTGGATATGCTGTTTTAGAATAATGTTATCCAATTTGATTAAAATTTCACTGTGTCCTTAGAAAAGTTTCAGGAATTTCCTAATTATAAGCTGATTTATATATGTAGTTTGTCACACAATAACTATTTTTCAGCAACACTTTGAAGTAATTGGATTTCATGTGCATTAGACATGATTTTCAACACGAAAGTTGTATATTAGTATCATGTGATTTTTACATCTATATCATCAAATTTCATTTCAGTCTTAGTATGTCATATTCTTTATTTTTTTTTCAATTTTAGTCATTTTTCCGATACGAAGACGATATCGCATCGACGTGATACTGACATGACGTTGACGTGCAACAACATACCAACACTTTAAATATAAAGAACTAAATTTTCACACATTGAAAGATACAGAACTAAAATAAAACTTAAAAACATTTAATCTAACCAAAATCGCGAAATATGAAACATATATGATCAAAAATTTCTTATCAATATTTAAATTATATTCTAAGAACCATTAGATAATTCTTTCAAGCTAGACATGTTATTTAAAAATAACAAGAATTTGCTTTAACCGGAAACTTACTTTAGGATTCCAAGCTCTTTTTTCTATGCACTAAAAATGAGAGTGTTGGTTTCTTTATGCTTTTCCTTTAGATTGAGCATCACTCCATTCAAACTTCTATAACCCCTTCATTCAATCTCTCTCTCTCCTTTTTTATTTAAAAAATATTATATATTTCTCGCACATCTTTGCAAGATATACATTACATTCTCCTTATATATATATATATATATATATATATATATATAAATAAATAAAAGAATTGAAACCAATGTTTATTTATTTTTATTTTTTGAAATTATTTTTAGATTCAAGAAATTTTCTATGTTTGGTGGTTATACCTCATGGATGAGTCCACTACTCCTGGTCCATCCCTAGCCCAAATGAAAGGACAGACCCATGAGTGGCCCATGTATTTCTCTATAAATATCAGGTTTGAGTATTTAATTCATTTCATTCAATATATTGTTTTCAGCAGCACCCTTAGCTGCTCCCCCTTATATCCCCAGTCTCTACTTGAGCGGCCTACGTCGGGACACCCTTCTTGGCCCCCTTCTAACGGTCTTATTCGTGATTTCAGGCTCATAGCAATTTCAAAACATGCGTCTGGACTAGTGATACTTGCTGGAATCGGACCCTAAATTTTTCGTGAGTACCAGGTGGGTTATTAAAATATATTCCAAAATATTTTGTGCGAATTCGAGGATTATAATCTCAATTTTCTGGAAAAAAAATACAATAATCTCAATGGGCTTCGAAAAATGTAGAAATGGGCTGGGCTTTCTAGCCCATATACAACTTTGGACTCGAGTGCTGAATGGGTTAAGTCTACTCTACAGCCGGGTCGAGCTAAAAAATAGATTGCCAATTTAGGGCTTTAGAGTGAAGGTTAATCCCGCCACTCTGCACTTCTGCAGCTCACTTATGGCCGACGAATCAGCTCCAGCGGCTCCTCTGAACAGTGAAATCGAAACTGCAGCTAAATCTGAGCCGGGAAATGGCGGCTCAAAGCGTGCCAGGGAGGAGGATGAGGATGAGGGCACTGAGCCTAACGGAGAGAAGAGAATCAAAGCCGAATCTGAGAAGTGTTCTGGAGAAGAGGGTGTAGGAGATGGAGAGGACAAAATTGAAGAGCAGGAGAAGGAGGAGGAGGAGGAGGAGGAGGAGGCTGCTGGAGCCACCGTGGGTATGAAATCGTTTGGGTCTTCTGTGGAGATGTTTGATTATTTCTATAAGCTTCTCCACACCTGGCCTGCTAATATTGATTTAAACAAGGTAAACTGAAGTTTGGATTTTTTTTAATACTTTATTCCGATGTATTTCTTTACTTTGTGTTTGTTTCATAGGTGAAAACATCCTTTTTTCCT
Organism: Primulina tabacum; assembly: GCF_025594145.1. Taxonomy (NCBI): domain Eukaryota; kingdom Viridiplantae; phylum Streptophyta; class Magnoliopsida; order Lamiales; family Gesneriaceae; genus Primulina; species Primulina tabacum. Next base: position 35,072,355 of record NC_134561.1, on the reverse strand, counting down.
GGTAAATTGTGTCTGTATAAATAGCTTGATTTTCTGTTGGTCTTAAATGATAATCCTATCTGAGGTTTTATAATTTAGAGCAGAGGTTGTGGGGATTTCCTTTGTAGATGTTGAAAGATTTGTTTTTATTTGGATTTGAATATCTTTAATCTATTTCTATCTTGTAACAATTAGCTTGTCTTGTTTTGATGTTGTTTGAAGTCTTAATATGATTTGATACTTCCACTTATTTGTTACAGTTTAATAGTGATATTCATTCTGCAGAACTTTGGCATGTTTCTTGGTCTAGAATAGGAACGCTCTTTAGGTTTGCAAGAAATAGAAATGAATAGCATAATTGTTGATTCTTTTTCGCAGAAAGGGTGATGTGGTTGCTTTTGTTGATCTTTTGGTTGAATGAAATGGAATGGAATAGTATTATCGTGATTTTATGTTGCAGAAAGTGTGATGGATGTGCTCGTATATTGCAAATTTGTAATGTCATAGAAAATCTTTGGGAACCACTTTAATTTGGTTTTCTCCCCGAAGATGCTTGGTGTGTTGAGAAATCTTGTCCATTAATGGGGTCAATATGTGTGTGAGAATTGTCATGTATATTATAGTTAGTTCTCTTTGAAATTCCTATAAGCTGCCATTGGGATTTTATCTGTAACTCTATTACAAGAGTTCAGCCTGTCATCTCTTTCTTTTCTTGTTTCGTGTTTCCCCCCTACTCCCCTGAAAAATAGGCCGTATTTGAATTTTTTTTGGGTGCAAACGTTGTCTAATGACCATATCTTCCTAGCTGGTAGCAAACAGTTTCTTATAGGCACGAGTTTAAATTGTCAGGCTTAATATAGCTGGAGACTTTCAAAGGTTGATCTTTTCAAAATTAGGAGCAAAATTTAGTATATCTGGAAAGTCCGAATTTCATTTGCTGCAGTGTTATGAGATTCATCAGTAGTCTATTGTTGTTTATTTTAAATTTGAAATACAAAGCTCTGATTATCGTTGACCAATTTAATTTTCACAATGAAACACACTTCAGTTGATGATATTTGAAATTCGACCTTTTGATATATGTTCATGAACCTTCTTTTTAACTTGAGTGGAAGTTTCCATGATGTATGGTCTTCATGAATTTGGCTTGCTTCTGTTTCAGTATGAGCGCATCATGATGTTGGAATTGCTTAAAAAAGGTCATATGGAGGCAGAGAGAAAGATAGGCTGTGGTGTTAAAGGTTTTCAAGTCCGATTTCATCCACAGTTTAAAAGTCGCTGCTTCTTCATCATCAGGGACGATGAATCTGTCGACGATTTCAGCTTCAGAAAGTGTGTACACAACATACTTCCCTTACCAGAGAACATGCAAATAAAACACGATGTGAACAAGGCGCTGCGTGGAAAAGGTGGTGGCTTTGGTCGTGGACGTGGCCGTGGCAACCGAGGCAGAGGCAGAAAGTAAAAATGAGATGGACAAGTACCTCTATTCTATCTATTTGCATCAGCATTATTTACTTGACTTCTCTAAATATCTATGTTCTAGGAGAACATGTAAATTAATGTTTTTATTTCTTCTAGACCAGATAGAGTTTTGTAATGATCTCTCGCAGTTGCCCAAGTGTCCTTTCTGTTAGAACCAATTTCTACCTTTTTTTGGGGGACAAATATGCATATTTGTGTGTAAAATCTGTCTAAACATAATATTAAAAAACCTTAAATAAACAAATGCGGTATGTTTTGTGAGTTGATGGTCCATATCTCGACACATGAGTAGTATTAATATCGATAGTGTTGACGTGAAAAAGTACAACTCCTTAGATTAACTGTGAGGATAATAATTTTAGAGTAATTTGAATTCAACTCGTTCAATTAGAGAGAATTAATAATGATTTTGCCAAGTAGAAGAGATACCATGGTATACATGTATGTATATGTATAATTTCAAATTTCTGATTAAATTTTTTATTTTATTTTTTGTTACCTCCTCGTTTATGAATACATTTACCACGGAATGACGATGATTTCATCATTGGATAGGAGTAAATATTCGGTTACAATAAATAATAAAACTGATATTTGTAGCATCTTGACACACTATAAATCGAAGAATTTTGCATGTGAAAATAATTTTTTTTTTATGAATGCAAGCCTAATGTATCCACTAGCTACATATGTACATCATTAAGGCAGAAACTTTATTGAGGTCGTTCTAACGGGTCATAGTTTGTGAAATAAATCTCTTATTTGGATCATCCGTGAAAAATATTACTTTTTATGTTAAGAATATTACTTTTTATTCTAAATATCGGTAGGATTAACCGGTCTCACAATTAAAGATTTGTGAGATCGTCTCACAAGAAATCTACAGTATCATTAATTATCAATACAAATATTGATACAAATAAAATTTAATTAATGTATTTATGGGTAAAAAACCATTTTTTTTTCCACAAATAACACCAATAGTACATTTCTCTCTATCTCAAACCAGAGACGAATCATCTTTAGGGCTCGTTGTGTGTTGTGAATGTATTAAAATATGAGACTTTTCATAATTGAGATATTGAAAATGCAATTATTGAATAATGAAAATTTAATTTGTTAATTTTGATCAAGTAGTATCAAACTAAATCATTATAATGATTGGAAAAATAATGAAAAATTCAAGTCGAATTACTTTCAAATTACTCTAAATTCTCAAATGAGTTTTAAAATATATTGTATAGAAAATCATTTAGATTGTTTGCATGATTATTGCTTGAAGATTTGTCAATGAACCATTGATTCTTGAATCTTGATTATTTGTTGTTGAACAATTAATTGACTATTATTTGTCGATATCTTGACACTCTATGTAGAACGAGATTTAGTCAATTATATAGACGTAGATTTTATTATTGACGAATTTTATGTTCCAAAATTTTGGTAGGACACAATTTAGTTAAACAACATATGACTCTTTTTGTTATATAATTATATGTAAACAATTAGTAAAACATAATTTAGAAAAGGAAAACATAACAAACTTTTTCATAAGGAGAGCCGGGGTGACAACATCCTCCTCTAATTTAATTTTTCATTTATTTATTTTGATATTTTGATGAGTTCTTTTAATTATTTTTATAATTAACCAAAAAACCCAATAATTTTATTAAAATAACATTAAAATTTTTATAAAATCGTCTCACATATCAATTTCGTGAGATATATCTTTTATTTAACTCAATATATAAAAAATATTATTTCTGAATCTAAACACAGATCGAATCGATCGTCTCACAAATATCTTGACAAACCAAAACATTTCTATACAAAACAAAATATTTTTCGAAAAGTCAGCACAAAACGCAAAACCAGACAAGCCACCTACTCAGTGTGTGATTTACTTTTCACAACCATAAGGCATCCTGGCCGTTGAAACAACACGTGGAAACATGATCGTAAGGCCAGGATCTCCCCTAGAAGAATATGGGATCACCGCCAAGGAGATTCTATACGTGTGCCTTCCGCCTCTGAAAGACTGTAACATTCATTCATTTGTAGATTCCCTCGAAGCCCCAACGACGGAGAAACTAAGATAACCAAATCCCTGCAAATACACTCGCCCCTCTTGTTTCTGTGAGCAAAAGTTTCGATCTTGAAGCAATTTTAGCCACCCCATTTCGGTTCATCACCTACCCCAAAGGTGAAATATTTTTTTTTTCATATTTTGCTGATTTTATGAGGTTTTAACCCGTTTGAATCGTAGATCTAGCTCTTTTTGTTGAAATAGTGAATCCGAACTGCATCTTCTCTTATGGGAATGTGATTTTTATGTGATAGATCGATTGGTTTTGATTACTTGCGATTGAGAAAGATTTTCTTTGTTCATTTTTAATCTTTATGTGTGAGCCACGGCGGAATAGGTAGATTTAGTTTCTTGCCTTGTTTCGATTGCGTATATGGAGGTATTTTAACATTTGATTTTGGAGTACATGTTCAATAGAATAACTTTATTTGGATGGATCAGTATTTGGGGAGGGGCGTTAAATCTATTTAAAGGTGAAACTTACGGGTTTAGAAAAATTACTTGTGATGGATCTTGCTTGAGTTTGCCTCCTCTTGGTGGATAGATAGGTTGTAAGTTGTTGCTGTAATGTAGATCTTATGATATGTTATGAACTTAATGTTTTCGATTTGGTGGAATTTAAGAGAATTCGATCGCGGAACGCTTGAATCGATATGGGATCAGATCTGTCTTTGTTTTATTTTCTGTCAGGGAAAGAACACAATTTGAGCTTCTATTGTTTCGTTTAGTAGAGACTTTAAGCTAGCTGTTTAAAGATCTAGCCCATATCTTTCCTTATCGATATATATTTTCTGTTCTTTCTTGAGGGTTTTGATATCTTTTCTGTTTTTGTATTGAGGAAATCCATGAATAGAATGCTTTGCTTTTGATTTATTTGAAGCATTGGTCATGGTTAATCAGTATAAACTTGTCTGATTTTATTTGGTCTATGTTGGAAATTTGTAAGATGGCAGCAACACTGTCACCCACTTCTGTTAGATCAACCACTTTCGCTGGACCCCGAGCTGGCTTGCTCTCACAATCAAAGGTTTCTAGCATCAATATTAATTCAAAAAGCTGCTTTTGGAATTTTAATGGTCCTCAAGGCAACAAATGGCACACACTCTGCATTTAAATCTCCATTCGTAGGCGTTGAAAATGATGCATTTCTCAAGCCCTTATACATTGCAAAAGCCGAAAGTCATAACCAAAGATCTTACACATATGCTCCGCCTCAAGCATCCTATAAAGTAGCGGTTCTTGGAGCTGCTGGTGGAATTGGCCAACCTCTATCCCTTTTGGTCAAAATGTCGCCTCTCGTTTCTGCTTTAAATCTTTATGATGTGGCCAATGTCAAGGGAGTTTGTGCTGATCTCAGTCACTGCAACACACCCTCTCTGGTCTTGGATTTTACTGGACCATCCGAGTTAGCCAACTGTTTGAAGGGTGCAGATGTTGTCGTCATACCTGCTGGGGTACCAAGAAAGCCAGGTATGACCCGTGATGACTTGTTTAACATCAACGCCGGCATAGTGAAGTCTTTAGTCGAGGCTGTTGCTGAGAATTGCCCTGATGCATTCATCCACATTATCAGTAATCCAGTCAACTCTACTGTGCCGATTGCGGCCGAGGTCTTGAAGCAGAAAGGGGTTTACAATCCAAAGAAACTCTTTGGTGTCACTACTCTTGATGTTGTTAGAGCCAACACATTTGTTGCCAGGAAGAAAAACTTGAAGCTCATTGACGTTGATGTCCCAGTTGTTGGTGGGCATGCAGGAATTACCATTTTACCCCTTTTGTCAAAGACTAAGCCCTCTGTAACTTTCACCGATCAAGAAGTGCAAGAGCTAACTGTGAGGATTCAAAATGCTGGGACGGAAGTCGTTGAGGCAAAGGCAGGAGCAGGATCAGCCACCCTTTCAATGGCTTATGCTGCAGCACGATTCGTGGAGTCCTCACTCCGAGCCCTTGATGGCGACAGTGATGTGTATGAGTGCTCTTTTATCCAATCTGATTTAACTGAGCTTCCGTTCTTTGCCTCCAGGGTTAAGCTAGGAAGAGAAGGGGTGGAGGCTGTGATTTCATCGGACCTTCAAGGGCTAACCGAGTATGAACAGAAGGCATTGGAAGAACTCAAGTCAGAGCTGAAGGCTAGCATTGAGAAGGGTTTAGCTTTTGTTAAACAACCCGTGACTGCATAAATATGTGATAGATCTGAACCGATATAGCAAATAAAGTAACACTGCAATGCAGATTGATTTATGCATGGTGTTCCATTTTTGTAGGCAAGTTGAAGATGAAGCTCTGTTTTGAGTTCCGAGTGTTATTTGGTGAAGCAAATAAAGTAATACTGCAATGCAGATTGATTAATGCTTGGTGTTGCATTTTTGTAGGCCAGTTGAAGATGAAGCTCTGTTTTGAGTTCTGAGTTTTAAACGTGTACTGCTCCTGTTACAAGCCAAACGAATGTCTTGTGTTGAGTTTGTTTCTATCCTGAATCAGGGGTTTTCTGCAAATTTGGTGTGTAATAATAAGCTACATTATAATGAAAATTTGAATTATTACCTTGTAGTGAGCATAAATTCTTGATAGAAAAATCCCATAAACAGAAGAACTCAACCCCATAAGCTTCTCCAATCTCTTGCGAGGTTACGATAAAGCATGATGATATATGAAAACACGATTATTGGGTTTTGTCTTCTGTTAAAATAGTCAAATACATGTGGCCAATTCACCATTTTGACTTGTAAATACATATAATGCATACATAGAAATTGGATGAATCCAGCACCTCATCATTTCCTCTTCTTACACTATCATCTGGCACATTAACTGTTAACAATCATGGCAGAAGCAACCTTGATATCTTCATGTCTTGTTGCAATGTCCACCACTATGGCTAACAATGGCGGAGTCGCCATTTCGAGGATTGAGCTCTCCATGGGATCTACAGTTCATCCTATTTAAAAATTGGGTAAGTTATATTTGTTGCTTTGTATGTGTTTTTATGATTTTGTTCCGTGTCTAATTAATCTAATTTTTTTGGGAAATTTAAGTTCTTTTTTCGACGTTAGGTTGATGTAGCGCTAACATATCTAACATCGCCAACATCTTTAAATAAAAGAACGACTAAAATTTCAAAGGATTAGTTTAATCGAATGCACTTAATTATAGTCAAACTTCTCCATCATCAAAGGCTGCAATGGAAGCTGACATGAAATTAATCAATTCTTTAGCTATATGTTTCATACCAATTATGCTTCTTTTTTTTCTTTTTTTTTTTTCTTTTCTTGTGTTAACTTATTTAGTAAAGCCTAACTTCTGTTCAAGACAACCAACTTTAACAACCTAATTATTATGTATTAAATATTTTTCCACTGATTTGTCCCATTTGAAAAGGTCAACGATAAAATTCCCACACAAAATTGGGAGCTTGTCGTATTATCCAAAGCATCAAATTCCCACACAACTAAGCAACAAATGAATATATGGCAATGATTTTCTTATTCTAATCACTTTAATCAAAATTGTTTACTCTCTCAATAATAATCTCTTACAACAATTAGATCAAATAGCCTCTCACCTTTCAGATCTACAAGTTTCTCATATCAAATTTTCCTGCGTTTCGATTTCACAATATCTTACGAAGTATGTCGAAAATCGAAATACTATGTTCATCCATGGTTAAGATGGCATCAACCACCGTAAACAACGGCAATGCAGCAGCCAATTCAAAGATGGAGTTAACTCCATGGGATCTGATGCCGCTCTTAATCTGCCCGATTCAAGAAGGGTTACTCTTTCACAAATATCCCAACCTCCATGATCAATTCAAGAAAACCTTCGTTGATCACCTCAAAGCTTCGCTTTCAAGAACATTAGACTTCTTCCCTCCCCTTGCGGGCCGATTAAAAACCACTAAGAACGAAGATGGGACGAGCTCTTTCTTCGTAGACTGCAACAATGCTGGGGCTGAATTTACTCATGCAAGCGCTCCGGGTGTGTCGGTCTCCGACATCTTGGATCCAATCTACGTACCTGAGACTGTCTATTCGTTTTTCGCACTTGTTAACATTTCCAATTTGGAAGGGGTTTCTAAGCCATTGCTCGGGGTGCAAGTAACAGAACTAGAAGACGGGTTTTTCATCGGTTGCTCCATGAATCATGCTCTGGTAGACGGGAATTCTTTCTGGCATTTTTTCAATTCTTGGTCTGAAATATCCCGTAGTTTCGAAACTATATCGAAAATCCCCGTTTTCGAACGCTGGTTTCCGGAAAAAATCAATCTCCCAATCCATATTCCTCCATTGGAAAGGCGAAATATGTTCAGTGACTTTGATTCAGATCAATTGCTACAAAGGGTTTTTCATTTTAGCAAAGAGAACATTGCTAAGCTCAAATCAAGGGCCAATGACGAAGCGGGCACGGGAAAAATATCCTCTTTACAAACTCTGTTAGCTCACATATGGCGATCCGTGCTGCGTGGGCGGCGTAACAGCAGCAGCATTAATCAAAACTCCGAGAACCAAGAAATTCACTTCTTCGTACCCGTTGGCACCAGAGAAAGAATACCTCTGCACAATTGTTACTTCGGCAACGCGAGTTATGGGGCAATAATCTCGTCGAATGAGGACCATATCTTTAATCATGGCCTTGGATATACGGCGATGAAGTTCCACGAACTGGTAAGTCAACAAACTAAGGAACAAGCGATCAAAAACTTGGAAGATTGGGCGGAAAATCCTACGATACCGAGTAAGCGTCTGAGTAATAATATTTGTGTCGTAAGTAATTCGCCTAGGTACGATGTGTATGGGAATGATTTCGGATGGGGAAAACCAATAGCTGTGAGGAGTGGGATGGGGTTGAAAGTTGATGGGAGGATCACAGTTTTCCCGGCAGCAGATCCCGGCGGCATCGATGCGGAAGCTTACTTGGCGGAGGAAACATTGGAGGCCATGGCAAATGATGCAGAGTTCATGGAAGCTGTTAGCATCTGACCGGAATATGCCATGCACGTTTGATATATTTTTGAGAGGGAAGTATTTGCTAGAAGGTTTTTCATGTATCTTCTAATCTAAATAATAAAATATGCTTAATTATATTTTAGAAATCTATTTATTGTACTAAATCGAGTGAAATTTGTTAAAATTCAACCGCCTAATTCTGTGTAATATGAGTCTCGATATTTTAAATAGTCAAATTTTGGTTTTAATATTATATATCATTTGGTATTTTCTTCGAACATACGATATACCATTAATATTTGATTGTGTTAGTAATATCAGCGCTCGACTAAAATAAATACTAAAAAGTGAAAAAAAAATACTATGTTCAGAATATGATAAAAATAAAGATAGACCAATTTACAAAATGATTTGATCATTTTCTACTTTTATACATGCATTTTTTTAATAATATTCATTTGATTATAAAATATATATGTCAACAAATAATATCAATAAAATTAAATAGATACATCTATTTTTTTTCCACTATGCACATTGTGTTGATTAGTTTATGTCTATTTACAAAAATATTGGGAAGACTTCAACATACTTCTTGTTAGATTTCTAGCTCATATTTGATTAAGTTTTTGGGATTTGTATATATGTATTTGGACAATCATCTCTATTTAAACTAGCATTTGGGGTGAAATTAGTTCTAAGTCTATTATCTTAACATGATATCAGAGCTCAGACTCATCATTATGCATGAGACTGTCTTATGTGTCACATGCTAATGTATTGTAAATTTAATGCTCTAGTTTTTCATTCCTGAATGTGAGGAGGTATGTTAGATGTTACATCGGCTGAATTAAGTTATTGAGAGTTGTATATATGTAATTGGACAATCTCTTAATGAGCTAGCTTTTGGGATGAAGTTAGGCCTAAGTCCATAATCTTAACAATTCTGACTTCTTATTGTTTTAAATGTTGTTCGATATTTTTGACATTTTTTGGCTCGTGTATACTGCTCTCTAAAATTTCGTGAAAATCTTGAGAAATAAATAGAGTTTTGGGGTAAAAGAAAGGGAAATTTAAAATACAATTTCAGTTATGTAAGTTGACATGTTTTAGATTTATGTCTTGTAACTTGTCAAAATTTGATTTTCATTAAGTGATTTAGATTTTTTTGTTTTAATCATTTTTCACCGGAAGCCACTAAATCTATCGAATATTGCTTATTTGAAACTGGTTATCTCGTACATGACTCATATGACGCGATAAAGCCTATGTTACACAAATTAAAATCAATTTAAACATATAAATGAAAAATATATAGAAAAATTACACTCGATATTTCAAAATTGGAGAAAAAATCTCATTGTTTTTCTTTATTTTGTTGAGATAGATTTTAACATGTGTAATATATGTTTTATTTTTACTGTATGAATTACATAGAATCGGTGCCAAATTAGCATATTCATTGAATTTTGTGAATTCGGACGAAAAAAGACCAAAACCAAAATAAATAGTAAATTAGAAGAATAATTTAGTATAGGCATTTTAATTATTTAAAGAAATTATATTAATTTTTGGAACAAATATAAAGTCATGGTAAAGTTGTTAGTTTGATAAGGTAGATGATGTTTTAGAGAAATCCAAAATTAAACCGTAATTATTATAGGTTTCCCTCAACTTTACAGCTTGATTTATGATATTTTAATTAACTTTTAAATTTTGCGTGAAAATTTTTAATCTTGTTGAACGATTTTCCCTTATCACAAATGAGAACCATAAGAACTTAGGTAAGTCTCTTGTGAGACAATCTCACGAATCTTTATCTGTGAGACGGGTCAATCATACCGATATTCACAATAAAAAGTAATACTCTTAGCATAAAAAATAATATTTTTTCATGGATGACTCAAGTAAGAGATCCGTCTCACAAAATACGACCTATAAGATCGTCTCACACGAGTTTTTGCGCAAGAACTGTGGGTCGCAAAATAAAGCCCTTTAGACTTGGATTTATGCGAATATATTAAATCTCTTACTCTTAATTAGTCATCAAAGGACCAGTACTTTTTCAAAATGCGAATCTGTATGGTTAGGCTTCTGCGGTTGTTACATAAGACAAAGGTAGTTGAAGTTGGTTGAAATCTTGTTCCGTTTGGCCATCAAACTCTTCTACCTTTTTTGTTTTGTTTTATGCAACCTTATTAAATCCGAACCGAACCCTCGAAATTCAAGAACCTTGATTTAGTTCTCTCCATATATAACATAATAACGTCGTCCCTCGTATCTAAATCCATGAGACCTGTCGAGGAAATGTTCGGGATGAGATTCGAAAAGTCAGTGGTGATATTTTGGGCGATCAGTCTCGGGTATTTCATCAACGGACATGAGTGTGAGGTAGTGCAGTTTATATTCGGAGATTCCTTGTCGGACGTCGGGAACAACAATAACCTCGCCAAGAGTCTAGCTCGAGCTAGCTTGCCTTGGTATGGTATTGATTTCGGCACCGGTTTGCCCAATGGCAGGTTCTCTAATGGCCGAACAGTTGCTGATATAATAGGTAACACTAGTTGAGTCGGTCTATCCTCCGCCGGGAGTACTTTGGCGTCGGAAAATTTAGTATAAAAATTGCATATTCGTAGGTTTCATAATATATTGTATCGGTGATTTGATTTGATGATGAATTTCAGGTGATATCATGGGGCTTGCAAGGCCTCCAGCATTTCTTGATCCATCTCTAAATGAAGATGTTATACTAAAAAATGGAGTGAATTTCGCCTCCGGAGGTGGCGGCATTTTGAATGAAACTGGCTCACTTTTTGTAAGTTGATCAAATCTTTCTGCCTGTCCTTATTTTTATTTTGCGAATCACCGACGTTTTTTTAAAGAATTTATATAGATATCATGGATGATTATTTAGTAAATTTATTGAATAGATCCAGAGATTCGGGCTATACAAGCAAATAGAACTGTTTCGAGGGACACAAGAACTGGTTAGAGCCAAAATTGGAGACACTGAAGCAGATAAGTTCTTCCAACAAGCTCGATATGTCGTCGCGTTAGGAAGCAACGATTTCATAAATAACTACTTAATGCCGGTCTATAGCGATTCGTGGACTTATTCGGATGATAGCTTCAATCAGTATTTGCTGCAAACGCTACAAGACCAACTCACGGTAATTCATTAAGCGATCATGTATTATATACACAAAGAATAGAAAATTTTAACACGTTTTTTCACCTGTTTTCAAGCTGATCTTCATTTTCGCGCGAATCAAACCGCGATGTTTTCACTTTCGCCATATTCATTCAACCTTCAGGTGTTACATGGCTTGGGTGCACGAAAACTAATGGTTTTCGGGTTAGGTCCAATGGGTTGCATCCCACTTCAAAGGGTATTGAGTTCATCCGGTGGATGTCAAGAAAGAACCAACAATTTGGCTCTAAGGTTCAATGAAGGAGCTGGCAAAGTTGTGGCTAACTTGTCAAACCACCTCCCTAATGCCACCTTCAAGTTCGGAGATGCATATGATGTTGTCAATGATTTAATCAGCAATCCAAACAAATATGGTGAGAAAACATGCAAGAGAGTTGTAGTATATATATATATTATATCAAAGTTATATGTAATAATATTTTCCAAATATGCATTGGCTCTAGGGTTTAGCAACTCGGATTCTCCATGCTGCTCCTTCGGCAAGATTCGACCAGCTCTAACGTGCATCCCGGCATCATCACTGTGCAAAGATCGAAGCAAGTATGTGTTCTGGGACGAGTATCATCCATCGGATGGGGCTAATCAACTTATCGCAAACGAGTTAATCAAGAAACTTGGATTCGAACCCGTGAATCAGACGGATCCTTCGTCTCCCTCACCGTCAGGGAAATGATTAAGCAATCGTTTTGTTTGTTATATGAGCTACTTAGCTTCTTGATAAATAGAGCTATAATTTTCTTTCTTTTCTCCGGTGGATTGGCTATGAGTGAAATGTTAGAGTAGGTGTCCAACGAGCTAACTTGTTGCTTGGACTTGATTGATTCTTATATAAAAAGATATTTATTTTAATAATATTTTACGGTTTTATCTAATTATGATATTTATTTTGTCTGTAAATTCACGCGAGCTACATAAATAAAATATCTGAATATACAATAAGTACCATGAGATTTGTGTCTCAACATAAGATCATAAAACTCATTAGAAAGTGTACTGTATATTCTAAACTAGTTCTTAGTCGATTCAGTCACCTAAAATAAGGATAAATGTCTTTTGAGCTTGAAACTGACATATGTGATGCAAACGTCATGTTTCATTGATAAGGATATGGAGATGTGTATTCATAAAGATGTGTGATCATTTGATAATATATTGAATAACTTTCCCTCGGACTTTCCAAGTGGTACTTATCACTTATCGATTAGAATAGTATGTGGTTATAATTGTACACCATTAGTCTTTTGACCGGGAACAACGTGAAGGCTCTACATACTAGCATGCACTTTGATCTGTTTACCGTCTCCATGGAGAGTCATCGGGTGGCGAGTTTGAGTGTAGTTTCGAAAATACGTAGGTGTCAATCATTATAGTCAGAGATTCACTACTCACCTACAAGTGAAGATATCCTATGTGATCTGATGAGTTACAGTGTAAGGAATCTCTGGCCAAAGTAAAACAAGTACAATTTGGAAATGTGTTTTCTCAGTTACACATATCATGTTACTATTATTACTCAAAGATACATCACATCATTATCAAATTCGTTTTCAACTCTCGAGATACCAATGATTGATATTCGATCGGGATATATGAGTTGAAAGGACCGTATTGTATACTAACCATAACCTAAGGTTCTTGTAGGCAATATCAGTGATACCTAAGGGATCATGAGGCGGTGCAACTAAACGCTCTTACCATGATCCGATGTATATAATCATACTTGAGTTCTGAAGTTCTTGATCAAGGGGTTGATGAAAAAGAATGAGGCTAATTAGGATAAGCTCGAATAGGAACAAATGTTGTTCTGAATCACATAAAATTGTGAACTTACGACTAGTTGTATCCCTGAACTAGAGGTGGGCGCGGGTCGGGTTTTTGGGTTCTGGTATCCGAAATTTCGGGTACTCGACAAGTCAGGTAGTAAATTTTACTACCCGACATGATCCCTACAGTCGGGTACCCGGAAATTAATAATTTTTTTTTCTGCAAAAATATATATATTTTTTCAGATTTCACAAAAAATCACGTCATTATATCGAGTTATGGCTAGTCATTATATCATATAATGACTAGTAAATTAAAAAAACACATGTATTTTTCACATTTCACAAAATATCATGTCATTATATCATTTTATGATTAGTCATTTGTCATTATATCGGGTTATGACTAGCCACAAAAAAATACATGTATGAATAGACGGAGAGACCCATAAATTTTTTTAAAAAAAAATTTCGGGTACCTGATATCCGATCGGGACTCGGTAAAATACCCGAATCCGAACACGAAAATTATTTTCGGGTATCGGGTACCCGACGAACCCGTTTTGTTTTTAAAAAATACCCGACCGGATCAGGTACCCGATGCCGGAAAATAAACGCACACCTCTACCCTGAACTATTGAGGGTCAAATAAGTATTGGATTCTATGTTCCCGCTGAGATAATCGAATTCAACAAATTGAATTTGGCCACTGTAATTTGATGGATATCAAACATATTGCTTATAAAGGAGTTTATAAATTGATTTCATATATTGAAGGTGGAAGTTAGTTTAACTGTTAATTGAGTGAAGATAGTAGAACTTCTTATTTTATTGAAGGTGTTCACAAAACTAAAAGCTGTCAAAATTTGTCAGTAAAAAATTTCGGCCTTTCAAAGTTTAATTTTTTATTATGTTAACAAGATTTTTAATATCGATACCTCTATATTGTCTAATCGTTTTTTTTTTGTCTGAGTAACTTGTCTCTTTTTTTCGTTTAGTTCAACTAACTTTTCTATTTTTTGTCTCGGTATAATAACTTATGAATTTCGGCTATTTTGGTTAATCTATCATTGGAATGTTCATTTTTTCGGATAACGCTGATTAAATGATGACTAAAACTAAAATTAGAAAAAATTTGCGGATCTCTTGATTTTAAGGAAATTCAATATAGTTGGAAGCAAATTAACATAAAAAAATTCGAATAAATCAAACAAACTTTACAAGTTCTGTGTAATCTACTTGAATCATTCAATGATTGTGATACCAAAATGTGCTTTAAATAACATCTAATCAGTTTTTTGGCGAAAATTTAAAATTTTGGAGGTAAATAGACCAAAATGACTGAAACTTCGAAAGTTATTATATTAAGAGCAAAAACTGAAAATGAATGGTTTGAATAATATGAACCTGATGAAACTTAGATACATTGGATCACAGTTAAGAAGATCCTTAGATACATTAAAGGTGCCTTAAATGATGCATTATATTATGGAGGATCGGATTTTATACTCAGGGGATTATGTTGATTCGGATTATGCAGGTGATCCTGATAAGAGAAAATATACTACAGGCTATATATTTACAATTGTAAGGAGAACATTAATTTGGGTTTGAAAACTGCAAATAGTTGTGACGTTATCTACAACGGTAGCAGAATACATGACAACTACTCAAGTTTACAAGGAGACAATATAGATTAAAATGTTATTAGAGGAGATCAGACAAAAACAAGATAATGCTCTTTTTTTTTGTGACAGTCAAAATGTTTTACACATCGCAAGGAATTTAGCTTTTCATTCCAGGACTAAACACATTGGAGTCCAGTTTTACTTTGTTCAAGAAGTAGTAGAGGAAAGAAGTGTGAATATGCAGAAGGTCCATACATAAGATAATATAGCTGATGTTCTGACCAAGTCAGTGGACACATATAAGTTTGAGTGGTGTAGATCGTTATGTGGCTCAAGCAGAAACGTAAGAAGCGGAGAATGACAAGATTTAAAAGATGAGTGGAGATATGTTTGATTCTCGATCAAATCTCCAAGTAGAAGAAATGTCGGCAAAGTATGTGTGAAACATGTAAACACATATGCATGGTCCAAGCCATTAATGCATTCACATGGAATTTCAGAAGATGTGAGGCAAAGTTGAATGCAAATTCAATTGAGAATTTTGCTTCTCATGTTCACTCGTCAGGATGATCTTTATAAATAGAGATCTCCATCATAAGATGAAATCATCCCGTTCTCAAGTTGAGAATCTCAATTTTCAAGTTTTTCTTCTATCTTAGTTATTTCTATAATATTTGTTAGTTATTTGTTAACTTGTATTAAGAAAGTATGTTCTTTTTGGAAACACGGTGAATTTGCAGATGATTTTTACCCTAATAATTTTTAGGAGTTTTCACGTAAATCTCGGTATTCAATTTCATTCTTTATTTTCATATTTATATACCAAGATGTCGAACCCGAGACCAATAAAATTCAACTAAATATCATGTTTTATGAAGGAAAAAATTGTTTTAAATGCTTTATAAATTTTATTTATTTATATATTGTATATTAAATGCTTTATAAATTTTATATGATATGATCCTATATGATTTTGTATTGAGTATTTAATCAACAAAGACTACAAGAAATCACTTCTTTTTAAGATTTTAAGATAATTTTTCTTCTCCAAGGATGACATTTATTCATGTAATGTCAAACTCGAATAAAAAAACTTTGTGAAACAATTTTACGTATTAATGTTACGAGACAGATCTCATATCAAACTCAATCCATGAAAAAATATTATTTTTTATGTAAAAAATTATTACTTTTCAATCTATATATAAATTGTATCAACAAGTCTCACGAATATAAATCCATTATACCATTTCTCAAGAAACTTATCTTTCGAATTATAGAACACTCGGTATTCGTAAACCAAATTCAGGATTTTTTTTATATTGCAAGTCTATTAATAATTTGTTTAAAAATTTTCAATATGATGTTTAAAAAATATAATAATTAGTTAAATCTTATATCTTATTATATATTTAATAATCATTATTAAAAAAAATACGTAAAATTGATATTTGACCCGACTCGACTCAAAACAATCAGATCATATGCAAGACGTGCCACTGAGTAATATAGCCGAGGCTATAATGGAATCAACCGGGCATATGATTAACAAACAGCAGAAGCTCATGCATTCCCTACACGTGTAAACTATTTCGTCACCTTCTCTGTGTCACACTGCGATAGAGTGACAACGTTAGGTTCGATTCTCCCGCGAGTTTTACCTGCCGAAATCATAGTACCACCTCTTGTCTCCTCCTCTTTTATCCCATCCCCTTATTTTTACCAATCTATTTTCTTTACCATCCCTTGTAACGATTGCCTTTTCGTTTGTCTCCTTTTTTTAATTTTTTTTTTTAATTTTCCCTTTTTTTTATATGTACAAGATGGTTTCCTCTTATGGGTATCCCATTTTTAGGGCAATTACCTCTTTCATTTCTTTATGTGTTGTGTAATTATAGAGTTTAGAGCCACCATGCAAATGGGTTTTAGTTTTTCGCGGTAATACTCCAGTAGGGTAGCCTAAAAAATTTTCTTCTTGGCATTTTTTCATTCTTTTTCCCAGGTTGTTTCTTCATATTTTGATCCCTAGTTTGTGGGACAACAGAGGAATCCTGTGGAGGGTGTTTTCCGATTTGATCTTTTTTCAAGGTTGTTTTTGTTTTCTTTCTTTTTTCCTGTTTAATCTCGATGATTTGATGAAGAAAAATGGAAGAAAAGATTGGATCTTTGCCTATAAATTTGTATTTCTCTTAAACTTGATGTCTTTGAAGGAATTGGGATGGCCTATATATGTTCGAGTTTTATTGTTTTGTAGGATGGGAAGAGTTAAGTTGAAGATACAGAGATTGGAGAACCTGAGCAGCCGGCAAGTTACCTATGGCAAACGGAGAGCTGGAATACTGAAAAAGGCTCAGGAAATTTCAGTGTTGTGTGACATTGATATTATCCTTCTTATGTTTTCTCCTACAGGAAAGCCATCGATTTTTCGAGGACCACGCAGGTCTATTTTGAGCATTTAGATTAGTTTGTTTTGTGCCATGTGATTGTGTCATGAATCTTTGTTTTATTTGGAAATGCTGTCATGTTAAGCTAATAGTACATGTATCTGTCTCGTCATATCCCCTGGCTTTCCTAGAACTTTAGTTTATTCAAAGATAGAACTATGATTTTTAGTGGAACTGTACATAAAATCGAAAACTTTATTCATTTGAGATGAACTTTTCTGCTCGCTGGCGCTGCACAATGCTCGTGTGGCGAAAGAGAATAAACACCATACCTTAATTGCGGAAATTTATTGAATGTGTCTTACTAGATTCTGTAAGCTAGACAATATCTGAAGACTATGGTTTCATAAGAAAACAATAAGTCATGAAATGGAAGTTAAAATGCAAGCCTTGGTTATTCATGTTTAAGTAAATCTTTTAATGTATGATTTGGTGCTAAATACTCACCATACTTATTGTTTTCGGTTTCAGCAACATTGATGAGATGATTGCAAAATATGCTCAACTTACACCGAAAGAAAGGGCTAAAAGGTAAACAGTGATACTTAAGCTCGATTTTGTTTCTGTCAAGTTGAAGGATCGTCGATGCAACTTATTCTTTTTTCCATCTTTATGGCCATTGAACAGGAGGTTGGAGAGTCTTGAAGTAAGTTCAATGTTTAAGTATGAATCGTGTTCCTTAAATTATTCTTCTTTGGGAAAAGAGTAATTGAATTTCGCTCCTTTGGATTCATTAAATGATAGACACTAAAAAGAAATTTCAAGAAGCTTGACCAGGATGTTGATATAGAAGAGTTTCTTGATGCGAGGTGGATATTATATCTGTCAACTAATTGTATTTGCTCTTCTTTCTAATTTCTTATCAATTATACTTTCATCTGTTCTGTTTTAATTTTCTTTCTCAATTTTGCAGTACATCATCAATCGAGGTACGTCTCATTTTTCCTTGCATCATCTGTAATTATCAAAATTTGAGCCTACTAGATCGTGGGTCATCCTTTAAATCTTCTTCTGATGATCTGCTACTGCTAGGAAATGCAAAACCGAGTGAGGATGCTGCGTGATCAGCTTACTCAAGTACATAATAGATTAAGGTAAAAGCTAAAATCTTTAGTACATCAAATATAATTTTTAATAGACTTGTCTATTAATAGAAGCACATAGGTTCAAAATTTTCGCCAAGTTTCTATTTCAAAAATCTTAGAGAAATTTATTTTTTCCCCTTGTTGATACTCTGGCTTCTGAAAAATAAAATGCAGTGCTATCTTTATTTCACAACTGCTATCAGAAAATCTTGGGTTGTTGTGATGTAATGCTTGAGTTTATTTCTTCGTAGTTTTATACTCATCCAGGTAACTATCTTGAACTCATCGCTGAATTTCTTTTAGGTTGCATTTGGGATGATGGATTTGAAATCCATGAATTTCGATTATAGTTTTAGCATTAAAAATGAAACAATAAATGAAATATCAAATCCACACATTATTTATTTACATATTAGTTATATTAATTAGAATGAATTTCAAATTGTTCATTGTTGGGTGAACTTGAAATCCATCCTAATTAACATAAAACATTACTAAAACATTTTACTGGTAAATTTGAGGTTTATGGTCTCACTACTCTAAACTACAAATACATTTGAAAATATTTGAAATCCATATATTTGAAATCAATTAATCCAAATACAACTTTAGATTTTTGAAGTATTTTCTTTGTCAGCTGGTGGACTAATCCAGACAAAATTGAAGATGTTGAACATCTTAATCAGATGGAGAATTCGCTAATGGAATCTCTCAATAGGATTCACATGCAAAAGGTACTGCATTTATTTCTCTGGTTCAGAAAAATGGAAGAATTTTGAGAAATATTTTTTGGCATTCTGTAAAATAAGCATAATGTTAATTATTAGTATATGATTTGTTTTGATATTCTGCATGAACTATATCCAATGGAAAGAGACTAAAGTAACCAGTATACTTCTATTTTAGCAGGAAAATTTTGGGAAGTTCCCACTTGTTCCATTTGATTGCACGAGCCAGGTATAAAATCAATCTACTAGTGCAGAGTGTTCTTGTTGCTGTTTATTTCTTTCTTTCTTTTTTCTTTTTTTTTTGTATGTTACATGTCATTATAAAAATTTGCGCGCACTGGAAATTTTTAGTTCCTAAATGGGATGCACTTTTCAACTACAACTACTAGTGATCAGCATTGCCAAACGCCGACATGGTTTCCAGAGGGTGAGAGACAACACATGATGCTAAAGAATGAAGCCCATTTCTTGTCTAGTAGGTGAGTGGATCTCTCTGATACGATATCATAAACTATATAGTTGCGACAAATCAAACGATATAAGGATTAATTTGTTCGTAGGAAATTTGATTTATTCGTTGAGTTGAAACTTGGATGATTTGATTTTTGATAGTTTTCTCTAGTATAATATGTAGTCTCTGACGTTTCTCTTTAGAGATTTGGAGTGCTCCCAAGATGCGTCCTTCCCATCTTGTTCTAGTTTCTTTGGTGAGGTGAAAGACGATAATCTCGACAGTTCAAGACAACAGAAAAATGATGCTCAGAATAGTATTACCATCGACGATTATACAAGCTCCGCTCTGTTGAGACTGCCGCTCATCGAACAATTTCCATATCATCCATTTGGAAATTTAAGTTTTCCTGATGTCTTGGAGGCCGGGAGGGAGGCAAGTTATCTTCCTAGTGCTATGGATTATCAGATAAATGGAAATCTTGAACTCCCGAGATCTGTCTACAACAGTTTGCAACATAGTTTAGTTCCTACTTCTGGTTCATGTGCCATTTCTATGCTGAACGAGACTTCTTATCTTCAGGTCAGTCCTTGTCAATCAGTAACACAATTCATTACTCGTGCGAAAAAATTCTTTTAAGGATTGTTTGGATGCGTTTATGACTCGAGTTTACATTAGCTGCTAGTTCTTTTAAGTCCTGTCCTAATGTTTTCTAGCTAACCTCGATATGTTACTCATGTAAATCACTGATATCTCGCAGCCCCCAAATTAGAAGGAAGATTTAGTTAAAGACCTGGCTCTCCAAACTCAGCACTACTCGAGAACGATAAAGATCAACCATTAAATGATCATATGCGCCCCTTCAGCTCGTTAAGGCATAGAGGACCTAGGATATTTGCGGTCTCCCAAATCAATAAAACATTGGTGCCCGATTCCTGGCATCATCATTTCGACATTTTGCGTTGATACAGTTCTATTTCTACTTATTGTCCGAGATCTTAGTGGATAGAAAAATTTCAAAAGAAATTCTTGTAATGACTTGTTCTAATTGTTCCACGTAAAGATTATATGTTCCCACGAGTGTGTTTCTTTAAAGATTGTGATTGATTTATAAGCATAAGATAGTCCGTGATTTATGAAACATTATATCAATATTAATTGCCATTAGAATTCCCTGTACATTGAAGCTCCCTTTGTTTGCAAGTACAGCACAAATCTCTGCCAAATCCAATGAACATGAAAGAAAAAACATCATACTTCTGTGTGTAATGAAATCAATTAGAGAATGTCTGGATAATGGTGTTGTGCCATGGGTCTGAAAGGTGCTGCAACAGGTTGTCAAATGGCCCATTTCCAGTTACATTGTGCTGCACGATGAATCCCAAGAATGCCAACATTGCTAGTCTTCCTGCAAATTCATACACAAGTACATTATATTTCTGATTTCGTCACTGATTGGAAACGTTAGAAACACGAACATAGGAGACAGTTGATATTTTTTAACAACCGTAATAGCGTCTTACCGTTGGCTATCTCTTTCTCCTTGGCTTCCAAAGAGGGGGAGAAGTTCAAAGGGTTGAAAATGCCTCCGGGATAACCAACTTCATTGGGAGGTAAGCTGTAGTTCTTAAATATGGGATCTTGGTTAACACTTCCTGGGTTCTTGATGTCTTGCCACCTCCTGATCTCGACGTAGTGGAACAGAATAAACTCGATGACGAAGAGGGTCGATGAGGAGGCGAAGTAATCAGCTTTTCCTGCTTCGTACCATTTCGGAACGTTGATGACTCCGATCGACGTGAAAACTTCAGGCAACAGCATGCCTGCAACGCCGAGCATTGCCCATCGTCCATTCACAAGCTCAGCCTGGACAAACCATCTCAAGTTCTCCGGGTCTTCTGCTAGTCCTAATGGATCAAACCCATTGTCACCTGGAAGACTGAGAGAAGAAAACACATAAGAAACAGATCAGTGTCCTTAAAAATTTCGACACTAACTCGAGCTCGACTCGTTTGCAAACCTGCCGTTAAGGTAGGAGGGAGAAGCCAGCCCCGGCAGCCACTGGCCTTTCTTGGCTTCAACTTTGACTGATCTGTAGGATGAAACCGCCTGTGTCACGGAGACTTCCCGGTTCAATTTACCTGATGATCCGGTGAGGAATCGGGTTTTCGAAGCACAAGGCCGGAAACCGGCGACAGAGGCTTGTGTGGTGACAGCTGCCATTTCTCCAAGATGAATTCTTGAACTGGAGAAATTGCGGTGAATGGTTTCGTGGGCTGCATTTGTATGGTGGTTTTTGCTGTCTGATGCGCTTACGGCACCTGTTCAAGATTGGATTTGAGCCGTTGGGTTGCTAGATTTTTGGGATCCAACGGGTGTGATTCGATGGGATAGCCAAAGGAAATCCATGATCTTATCTTTATCCCATTTGGCAAATCCTCAAATCTCTTTCTTCGCAGCTGTTGGTGTTTTGAGATCACGAGGGACCCTTTCTTTGGTGATGGGGATTAAAGATTTTGAGTGCACTCCCAGTCGTGAACCTTTATTCATAAATTTTTTTTGGTCTTCGTTATGTCTATCATTGTCACATAAAAAAATCCATTCATTTGTTCACAATCCAAAAATCTGCAAACTACTTCGTAAATTTCATGAAGATCACCTAAAGGAAATCTACTAAAGACAATATTTCTTTTTGATATTTTCCACAGAATTTGCGATGAAAATTAAGTTGGTCTTCTGTCATTCCAATAGTATTCTTCATGAAGATTTCATAATCCTTAACTAACATCTCTTGCTTTTGAATCTCAATTCTATGCGTTTGTAATTCTTCCATTTTTTGCACATACTGCCGAATCCCACATCATCAATGTCTCTAGCTTTGGATTTGCCTTTCCTCTTTGTTGTCTTCTGCCCCATTGGACGAGTACAGACTTCACAATCGTCCACGTCCATAGGAGCATCCGGATTTGATGTGGAAGAGTGCCCCTCTTACTCGGATGTCCTTGCATTCTTGCTAACAGATGACTAATTGATTTTGCAGCATATTTCTCATACTCTCTGAGAACCCTCCATACATGCATGTACTTGAACTCCTTGTTATTGTCATTGGCCTTCCACATACTAAGTGCGTTATATAACACATTCTCGTCACTCCATCCGCTTTAACGATGAGTATATAAATTATTGTAGGTTGTAGAAAACTCATTCACCATCGACTATAACTTATAATAATTGATTTTAGCTGCTTCCAGTGTCTCTGCACAGTTCCGACAGGCCGATGCTTGTTCTAATAATATCCGATACTTTTCCAAAAAGCTTGATATTTTTTGTCATTAGCAACTACTGCATCGGTGCTAATAGTGGCCCATGACTTCACAGGAACAATGTCTTATTAAGGATACCAAATTGTTCGTTTCGCGTCATCTATCTCTGGTTCACTTTTGTGTTCTATTTGTGATGAGAGTGGTGGCCGCTGTGTTTCAGGAACAGATGATTGTGTTATGGGTTCTTTTTATTTGTTATATTCTTTGACACTGGCCGTTGTTGATTCCTTCAAATGAATGATCGATGGTTGAGGAGGAGAAAATACGTATGTCAAGACTAGCATCCTAAATTGATGGCCCATGGCCGACTAATCTTGGGGTGGATACATGCAAAACACAGGTGGGAGAGTGTTAGCAGGTAAATGAGCTAGAGCTGTCAGGAGCAAACTGTTAAACGCAAAGAAATGAGCTGAAAAACTCACCGTATTTTTTCAATTATTCGGTTGTGAAGGATGAATACAAGTATTTAAGCCGCTATCTTCTGTAACCATAAAAGTGCTAGTCTAATACAAGAAAGATAAAAAGTAAAACACGTTTTATTAATCCCCCCAAACTTGATACAAGTTTCGAGTACCAAGCTTGGACAGTAGATAACGATGTTGATCCTTTCCTAAGCTCTTGGTGAAGATGTCAGCAAGTTGTCAATGGTAGAGAGCGGTTCCCATCACGATCTTCTCACGGACCACGTGACAATCTATCTCAGTATGATTAGAGCGCTCATGGTACATTGGATTAGCAGCAATGTGAAGTGCTGCTTTATTGTCACAATAAAAAGTTTCTGGCTGAGGAAGTGTGACTCCCATATCATGCAGAATACCACAGATCCAAACGATTTCACAGGTGGTAGCTTCCATAGCTCGGTATTATGCTTCGGCCGAAGAGCTCGACACGGTATTTTGCTTCTTGGTTCGCCAAGATAATAAGGAATCACCAAGTTTAACACAGAATCCAGTCAATGAACGTCTGGACATAGGGCAAGAAGCCCAATCGAAATCACAATAAGCTGAAAGAACCATAGAGTTCCTCGCTGTCAACAAGATACCCAGAACAGAAGAACACTTGAGATATTTGACCACTCGAATAGCAACATCCATGTGAGATTGTTTTGGGGAATGTATGAATTGGATAAGATGCTGAACCACATAACATATATCAGGTCTTGTGATAGTAAAATAGATCAGCCGACCGACCAATCTTTGAAAGGAGTCTGGACTATGCAGCAAGAGATCATGAGGATTACTAGGTCTGTCGTGAAAAATAATGTAATCCAACTCCACAGTTGTCAATTTTTTATTTTGTTCCATAGGTGTATCGAATGGTTTGCTCCCAGCTATACGAGTATCTGCAATGAGCTGCCAATTCATGTTTGCGTTGATTTAGATAGATTCCCTTAGCTGATCGAGCAATCTCAATGCCCAAAAAATATTTTAGCTTGCCAAGGTCTCGGATTTCCAAACGAGAGTGCAAGAAATGCTTCAGGTTTGCAATTAATTATGAATTACTCACTGTTATGACAATGTCATCTACATAAACCACTAGAATAATGATATGCTGGGAATCTCGTCTGGTAAAAATGGAGTGATCATGGTGGGATTGTGTGTAACCAGCATCTTGCATTATCCCAGCAAATTTATGATTCTATTGCCTTGAAGCCTGCTTAAGACCATACAACGACTTGCACAAACGACATACCTTATGAGGACCTTGAATGTGATAGCCAAGTGGAAGCGTCATAAAAATCTCCTCATCAAAATCACCTTGAATAAAGGCATTAGCCACATCCATTTGTGTTAGAGACCAGTTATTGGTTGCTGCCAAACTAAGCAAGCATCGGATGATGACTATCTTGGCAGTAGGAGAAAAAGTGTCATGGAAATCAATTCTCGGTTGTTGCATAAAACCTTTTGGCGACCAAACGGGCTTTGAATTTATCAACTGATTCATCCGGGTGATGCTTTACTTTGTACACCCATCTACAACCAATGGGTCTAACATTATCAGGAAGATCAACCACATCCCAAGTACGATTAGAATGCAGGGCTGCAAGCTCTAATTCCATAGCCTTTTGCCATCTAGTATCTCTTATTGTCTCATGGTAAAATCAAGGCTTTGAAAATGAGGAAATGACAGCTGCAAAGTTTTGATAGGGTGGAGAAAATCTGGAGTAAGAAAGGTGTTGAGAGATAGGATAGAAGCACTGAGTAGAGTTACTTTGAGGCAACGTAAGACAAGAAAAATCTAGTGTTCATTGAGGAATTGTTCTAGTCCTATAAGATCTTCTCAATGGTGAAACAAGATCACTACAAGGCAGTGGAAAATCCGAAGACTCATTTGTGGATTGAAGATGGCATTCATCTTCATGGAAATTTTTTGGACAAGTAGACGAAGTTGGAAATGGGGAAACAAATGGCACATTCTCGGCAAAATGAAACGAGTCCTTATGGAAAATAACATCTCGTGATACAAAAAATTTCTTGTTCTAAAGATTCTTTTGGACATTGAAATATCCCAAAAAGACACAAATCGTGGCACGAGCAGAAAATTTGTGATCAGTAGTGGGGGGATGCAATATAGCAAAGACATCCCAAAACTATAAGATGATTGTATGCTGGACTTTTGTGAAATAAGATCTCGAAAGGTTATTTGTTTCCAAGGACAGGATTTGGTGTTCTGTTGATGAGGTAAACTGATGTCAACACAATCACCCTAAAATCGTAGAGGAAGAGAAGCTTGAAATCTTAAGTATCGAGCTATGTCAAGGATGTGTCTATGCTTGCGCTCAACCACTCCATTTTGTTTAAGGGCATGAACTGAAGTGAACAACACCTTGTAAGGCAAAAAATTTACTACACTCAAATTTTAAAAAATATGCTGCATTGTTCGACCTAATGGACTTAATTTGAGCAGAGAATTGTGTGTTCACTAAGGAAAAAAACTGTTTAAGAATCCTGAACACATCTAACTTAGATCGCATAAAAAAAACCCAAGTTCCTCTTAAAAAATCATCAATAATTGTTAAGAATTATCTCTCCCCATTATATGTAGGTGTATTAAATAGACTCCAAATGTCCATGTCTATGAGTTGAAAAGGAAACAAGGTTTTTGTCAGGCTTAACTTGGGAAATGCTAACTTAGATTGCTTTGATAGAGGACACATCGAGCAATGATTAAATGATGTATTCTTTGTCAAAAAGGGTAACAAATACATCATGGAAACAGATATATGTCCTAATGTTTGGTGCCAAATGTCACAGTCAACCGATATTGAATTCTGACACACAAAATTATTTTGTTTAATGCAAGGTATTACAACTCGGATTAGAAGAAGGCAATGAAGTTAGAATATAAGAGGGGTTGAAATGCTAGATCAGCTGATTGTTAAGATGATACAACCCGTTCTTTTTTTACCAATCCCAACTATCCTCCCAACTATCCTCCCACTTATTAGGTCCTGAAACAAGCAAAATCGTGGATAAAAGGTGACATAAAAATTATGAGATTTGGCAAACTTGGAAACTGATAAAAGATTGAACTGAAAATGAGGAACACTAAGTACATTATGCAAGGTAATTGATGGAGATAGAAATACCGAACCAATGTGACTGATGGACAGCTTATTACTATTTGGAAACTTGACAGAATTAGATGAATCGGCCATTGGTTTAGCACCTTGCAGCAATGATGGACATCCAATCATGAGTTCATTTGCATATGTGTCTATTATCCAATCTGTATAAAATTTTGGAAGCACATTACCTGCCATATTAGCAACTGGTGTATTCGTGCTATGAATGTTATGGCCTCCAAACATTTTTATTATCTCAGCATATTGTTCTTGAGTAAAAGCTGGAGCAGGGGAAATGCTATCTTCTGTCAAAAATTCCTTAGGATCATTGTCTTCAGATAAGTTCACAGCTACAATAGGTTTCTTTGGTTTTACATAGCCTTTCAGATTCTTTCTATAGTCACCACGAGGTTTCTGCCCATGTAAACGATGTCTTGGAGGATATTCAACCAGCTTGTAGCATGTGGTTTTAGTATGTCCTTTCCAGTTGCAATATTCACAATAAGGCTGATTTTTCTTTGATTCCTCATCTTTGTACTGTGTGGAAGTTGAACACAATGCTGGTTGTGGGACTACCAAAGTCAATGATCTATAGGATTCCTCTTGAGATATAATAGAGAAAGACTGTCCAACACTTAGAAGAGGACTCATCATAAGGATTTGGCTCCGAAGTTGACATGTAGTTATCATTCAATACTATGAGAAATTGAAGTAGTTTTTGTTGCTGATCATGACTCACGTATTTCCTTGTTGTGTCACATTCACAAGGAGGAAGCTTCACCAACGAAGCATACGCATCCCATAGATGTTTGAGTTTTGAATAGTAAGATGATATTGTATTATTTCCTTGAGTCAAACGGCTGATATCACGATGAATAGAAAAGATCCGAGAACCATTCACTTTATCAAACTGTTCTTTCAAATCATTCCAAACTATTGAAGCATCTATTGAATATACGATCCCTCCGTAGATCTCTTTATAAACAGTATTCATAAGCCATGAAAGTACTAAAGCATTGCATCGCTCCCACTGATGCAAAGAAGCATGTCCAACCATAGGTTGTGGATAAGAACCATCAATAAATGCAGTCTTATTTTTAGTTCTTAACGAAATTATCATAGCTTGACTCCAAATTCCATAATTCTCGACCCCAAGAAGTTGATCATTCACCTAATTCATTTCTGATGTATCGAAAGGATGCAAGGATCATTGAAATAACCTGAATTTGCCATGATTCGAATTAAGCACTGATCAATTAAGCTAATCGCCAGTAGCTACTTCGATCAAGTTCTTGTTTGTCGTCGCAATCTTCACTGTGCAATTGCGAAAAATCACACAATAGATCCCAGCCGAGTGAGCTAGATCAATACTTGAGCTAGATCTTGTATTGCATCAAGAGATAGGATCGAAATCCACGCTTTGATACCATGTTAAATGCAAAGAAATGAGCTGAAAACTCACTGTATTTTTCAATTATTCAATTGTGCCGTGAAGGATGAATACAAGTATTTAAGCCGCTATCTTCTGTAACCATAAAAGTGCTAGTCTAATACAAGAAAGATAAAAAGTAAAACATGTTTTATTCAACTCTATATAACCAACACTAACGACCCGACTATTTACAGTGAGATCGTAAAGACGAATGTTTCGTCGTTTGTGTAGTATTCTCTAATTCGGCGACTCTACACAACAAATTATATCAACTCAAATTCGAGCTCCTAGTTGACCACTCAAGATTGAGTTCAGATTTAAAATACTCGGGATGATATGATCTTGAGTTCGACTTCTTTTCTCCTCTAGTTCCCAAAAAAAAAAGGCATACTTCTTAGATCTCTATGGATGAACCAAATGAATGAATTCGTTAATGTTAACAATCATATTTATAGTCTTTTTAAATGAGAAAAATGTGTAGATACTCAATGAAACCCTCCAATACTCAAGTCAGTGTCACGTCTTTACAAATACGATCATATAAACATCTGATTTACTGTAGGAAAGACAATCATCTGATTATTAAAATTTTGAACTTGTATAATTTTCAGAAGAAAAAAAATAGTAATAGTTGAATTTGTATGCATTTTTAAAGAACTTGGATCTTGGTACAAGGCCGGCCCGAATTTGAATTTGGTCCAACTTCCATGTTTGTGACACTCTTGGGATCATTGACCTCCTTATATATTCGAGAAAACTTTGGTTCGCTTTGAAATTTCTAACATTTTTGTATTAAAATTCTGAATGATATTGCACATTGGAATGAGTAGAATACGTTGATTAGTTACCTCTTTGATATTATTACCCATTGAAATAGATGATGTTGATTTTCAAATATGAAATAATAAAGTTTACTTTTGAAATTGATGAGCAAAATATTCTCCATTTTTAATATTGTAAATTATCTATATCAAATTTCACTAAATTTCTCGTTAATTTTTACAATTATGATATGATTTTTATTTTAATATAAAATAAATGAAATATAAAAAATACTGTACACGCATGCACCGTATACGCTAGTAAACTGGTATTAATAATTGCAAAAGAAATTATAAAGCATTAGTAGGCCATTTATTGATTGCAAAAATGTATAAAAACACACAAACAATAATATGAACCAGACACTCCAACCAAGGCTTAGCCTGTAGTGGAAACAGCTCTAAAAATTGCTATTTCCAAGACAAACCAACTGATTCTGTACCAAGAGTCCAAGACGGAACAGAACCCTTCCATTTTGACCAATAATGGCTAGAGCCACTCCAAAATCAGCAGTTGCCCATTTTGGTACCCCGAAACAACTACGCAACCTAATAGAAATTAACGTCTATAAAAATATATTTTCTGCCGGTGAAGGTCTGGCCGAAGGACCATCCGGCGGGGATGACGTTGTCCCGAATGACGTTGCCACCATAGCCCGTGGTGACCTTGACAGAGAGGCTTGGCCGTCGACGTCCGGTCTTAGTTGTTTTGCCAGTTTTGACCCCAGTTCCTGGACATGGGTTCCCATAGGTCCTCGAACCTTTGATGGATACGGACTGGACATCACCGGCACCTCGGTCGTTGGTGATTAGTACAAGGTTGATATAAGAATGCCCGTTTATGATGAACCTTATTTCCACTCACGTTTTGGCATGCCGCCCTGTATATATTATTTGTAAGATCGAGTGTTTGCCTTTGAATCAAAAAGAGGTTACGGTAAAGATTTAATCAAAAAGCTCGCCTGCATGTCCGCAGAAACAAGCACAAATCAATAAATTGCAGCCATAACTCATAATACACTGTGAACTTTACGTAATGCAGGAGTTAATCATACATAACCATGGTGCCGGAAACGTATCCGCCGCCATAGAAAGTGGCGCGCGCCTCAGTCCATCCTTCTTCATACCCGTATGAGACTGTGCAAGAGTGCGAAATCATCAGCAAACATGCGAGAACGGAGTGGTTCCCCGAGAAAGACATGGTTAAATTTTTCAGTGAATAATCTGAGAAAGGGGTAGCCTGGTGGATTTGGATCCTCTGCTGTGACTGAAAACAAAGCAGCATGTTGTATAATTTTTACACGAGATGATCAGTTGATCATCTGATGGACCTCACATAGTGTCGGATAAATTTGAAAAATTGTCAGATGTAACGAGATGATTAGCTGATCATCTCGTGTAAAAAAAGCACAACACAGGCAGATGATCCAAATCGGTAACCTGGTAGGGCTAACGTCATAATATATAAAAATTGTATGATAATAATTTATGTTTGGGATCCACATAGAGCATTTAATTGATTCGGTGAAATTAAGTAAAAACGAGTGATTACGATTTTAGTTTGGTTGTGGACTAATTTGTGGTCTCATGCTTTCCTGGTTTGTAGTTTGGCGTTACGTGGAGAAATGACGATGTAATACTAAAAAATATTGATGTGACTTCGGAAGTCGCTAACGTGTGCGATTTCATATCGATGTTTCCATTAATAAAGACTAAATTTGAAAAAAAAAAATTGTGAAGTAAGGTCGTAAGATTGTGAATATATTGGTACATGATAAAACAGAAAATGTGCAAATTATATGGTCAAAAATATAATTTTCCTCCGTTCCCAAGGACGATGAAAATGGTGATTAGATTATCTTGAGATGAAAATTTTATATTTTAATAATATCATATTTAATTTTTTAAAAATTAATTGTGAAATAAGGAGCAGTTGCATCCACCTGGGTGAAAACTATAAATTTATTATTATTATTATTATATGTGGGTGAAAACTATAAATTATAAGATTTGGAATATATCAAAAATAATATTTTTTTCTTAAAAGATATAATTTATCCATATAAAATATTTAAGTTCGTTTGTTTGTTTATTTTTTTCAAAAAAATAATTGTAAAATAAAGTTTATTTTATATTGGCAAATGAGTTTTTTTAGTTAATCAACTTTTTCAATTTTGGATTTTGATTAATTAAATTTTTGAAAATTTTGGATTGTGTATACTGATTTTAAATTTTCGGTTATTTTGATTCTACTGTCGAGAAAACATAGTAAATTGCTTACATGACACCAAAAATTACTGGTATGATATCGAAAAATGCTGGTCTGACATCGAAAATTGTTTAATTGTCAGATGTGATGTCACCAATTGGATCAAAATAACTAAAAATAAAAAAATAAATGTACCATAATCAAACTTTGAAAATCTAATGGAGCAAAACTCAAAAGTGAACAAGTTAATTAACCAAAAAACACTTTTTCTTATTTAATTCTTTCATAAATAGTTGTACATTATTCAAGAATTGATTAATATATGTATATTAGTATAAAAAATGATATTAAAAATAAAAAGAGGATTATATATTTGAGACAAGCAAAATAAGAAATGGCAACGTCAACAAGTAGACCATGGACCGCAGTCGTTCACATATCAAGGCACATTAATTGTTTTTAAAGTTTTTTTATTTTATATTATTATTTTTAACTCATCACATGAAACATTTCAACAATAATCTTAAAAATACTACCAATAATACGTAAATTCGATAAATAAATATACACGAATTTGTTTATGAATGTTTGGAGATTAACAATTCGTATGTTACCACTTCTTCCCTTTGAAAGCATCCATTAGAATATTTTGATTTGTATACAACTATTTGTACAAACTAATTTTAACTTAAGACTAATCGTTTGTCTAATCGAAACTCTTAGCACATTCTCAATTGTAGGCCGCAACCTCACAATCCATATATAAATTTAACGTCTTTTATGCGAAGACTACAAATATAATCTTTAATATTTTTACGTGAAGACTCACTCATCTAAATTTTGTAGCTAAACTCTCATTTATATGTGTGAGTAATTGTGTGAGATGATTTTTACGGTATATATATATACCAAATGTATAATCACACTTGGGTTTGCTCTTATTCTAGCTAATTTTTTATATAGGATACTCATGCTTTGAATCCCCTTCCAAAGCTTGTATTTAATCTTCAAGATATTGTATTTATAGGCTCCAAGAATGATATACGCGTTAGACGCAAGAATATGATTGTTTGTAAAGTTTCTTTACTGTTTATTATATTGAAATGGTCATTTCCGCCTTGCTCGCCGCTTTTTCTGAGCCTAACTGATTTTTGAGGTCAGCTGCAAGTGGGCATCGTTAGCTACACTGATTATTCAGTTGGGCTCTTCAGCTAGACCATACATCTGCTAAGGCTGATTTCGACCTGTACAGAACTAGTAGTTCGTCGTCATTTGTCAGCATCTTAAACTCATATCCAGACTTTAACTTGTGAAGATGATTTGTAGATCATAGTCTTAGATTCGTAACTCATACTAAATCATTTCGTTTGGATAACTGAGCTGACCATGCTAACCAAAATACCGCAACTACTGATGCCTAACTGACAAGATTTTTTGTCATCGGTTGCTTAAATGACATTCGATTTAGCCCAACTGGCATGAATTAAAACTTGTCGCAAATTGAGTTTTATGTTCAGTAGTTTTGGCGTTTGGTCATTTACATCACCGAGCAGTGAGATATCATCGAAATACTACAGCTCGCCGGATTTTCAGTTTCAGATTTTATCTTGAGTTAGTAACTTCACACTTGATTAAATATGTTAAAAACACAAGACAAGCTTTGATATCATTAAAATTAAAATTGTTAGTTTCCAAACCCAACAATATTGATCAAAATAACATGATCATTCAACCATTTTATCTCGTAGTGACATGCTCTTTCTCCTTCAGCCAAAATGATATTTGTTAAACGTAAACAATTCAAATATATATTTTTAATTTGAAAATCATTCATTTACATTTAAAAATCAAATCAAATATCAAAACATGAAAACTATTTAAAATTCTTATTTAAAATGTAATTCGAATTAGAGAGAGATTGAGAAAAAAATATTACCAATGCGTTTAGAACAAGGGGAAAATGGGATTTGGAATTAGAAATTTTTTTTAAGTGTTTCGAAACATGGAATTTCGAAACATTTTATGAAATTTGATGGGATTTGGTTTTGTTAAATGAAAACTTTGCCAAATTGAAAAGATTTCATGGAATTTGAACTATTGACAATATAAAAATCATTTCTAAATATTAAAATTGTATATCTAACTCATAAATTTTATATTATTTTTTCAAACTTAAGAAAACATGATATTCCTAAAAGAGTATGTCTCTTCTGAGACGATCTCACAAATCTTTATATGTGAGACGAGTAAATCCTATCGATATTCACAATAAAAAGTAATACTCTTAGCATAAAAATTAAAACTTTTTCATGGATGACCCAAATAAGAGACTCGTCTCACAAAATACGACCTGTGAGAGCGTCACACACAAGTTTTTGTCATCCTAAAATTATGCATTATAATTCACACACTTATTATAGATATATAATATTTCGATAAATTTATATAAAAACAAAATAAAAATATTCTATACTTAAAAAGTCCTATTATGTATTAACAACCTCCATTATTTTTAATGATAAACATTGAATTTGTCAAATTTTGATCAAACCCCCATAATGAACTTTATGTTTTTTCAATTCTTAAAAACTTTATTTAATAACGATAGGATTTATTTTTTATTATTTCAAAAATATTTTTTTCTTTTATCATGATAAAGTATAATATTTACAAAAATGTTATGATTCAATATATTTAAAAATAGGTGATACATACTTTTTTAATGTAAAATAATATTATTTTTTATATTTTAATCCAATTCTTAAATAAAATTTTAATATGCCAAACACCAAAATGAGATTTTAAAATCCAATTTTTAATTACAATTCCAATTACAAATCTAAATTTTTATTCCATAGTGTAATGAACATTAATGTGAAAATGTCATATATCCCTATCCGACCAAATTGGTATGGTCGGTTTGTCCCTATTTAATTTTTCCCTTTTTCTTTTCTTTCTATTTACGATTTGTTTTTTATAACCACAAATTTCTGTTTAACCTTTTCCTCTCTTTTTTTTTTTGATTATTCATTTTTTTAACCATGTAATTTTTAAAATCGTTTATGTTTTCCTAACAGAAAATAACTGTACAAACACGTGCGCCTGTTTTTATAATCCCAAATTTCCATTTTTTCCCTTCAATTTAACCTTTTCTTTTTCTTTTTTTTTTTGTTTTGATCATCTAAACAAAGAGTATGTCTCTTGTGAGACTGTCTCACGAATCTTTATCTATGAGACGGGTCAATCCTACCGATATTTACAATAAAAAATAATACTATTAGCATAAAAAGTAATACTTTTTCATGGATGATCCAAATAAGATATCTGTCTCACAAAATACGACTCGTGAGACCGTCTCACACAAGTTTTTGCCCTAACAAAATAGTTAGAATCGGATCTTGATATTGTCAAATTGGTTAATTTTTAGCTTTTGGGTGTATTTCAACGGAACGTTGATGGATCATCAAATGACGTTACGTCAACACTCCAATGAAATAAGATTTAAACTGAGAAAACTTAAGTTATAAGATGAATACCCAACTTTGATTATTTAATAAATCAAAACCAAAAACTTAGAGGACAGATTTGACTTTTTTTTTCAATTTTTCATGTGAAAAGTAAATATTTTGTACAAGAATTAAATGGTTTAAATTTCCAAAAATATGTCACGCATGATTAAAATCCCTTAATTTGCGTGCACGTCTCACCAATTAGGCTCATTTTTTAGGTTACTTAGTCAACAATAATACAATATAATTGGACATATATGCCTAACCCATGCATAAGTAGAGTACCCCATCTATTTTTGGTCATTATCTACCCAAAATCAGGGTATATATCCCCATGCATTTCGAAGTAGATCTCGTGATGTAACATAGTGAGTCGTTTATACTATACGTATCTATCATAACACGAATTGTCATTTAGATCTATAGATTAATCACAAGGCAAAAATTTGTGTGAAACGGTCTCACGGGTCGTATTTTGTGAGACGTATATCTTATTTGGATCATCCATGAAAAAGTATTACTTTTTATGCTAAAAGTATTACTTTTTATTGTGAATATCGTAGGGTTTACCCGTCTCACATATAAAGACTCGTGAGACCGTCTCACTAAGAGACATACTTCAATCACAAATATCGAGTGTAAAGATTTGCTGGATCTTATATGTAGTAACTTTTCTCTTTGTCATTCTAATCTAATTACACATCGATTTTAGACAGATTAATTTGACGATTGACAACATTGAAAGGTAAAATACTCAAATTAAAAACTATTTAGACCATGGTTTTTTCCTATAATTATTGATTTATTTACTACATTGTGGTTCCTACTTCATCTTAGAACGGGGAAAGTATCGGAAAAACTTATCGAACGACGCTATTGACATACTTATATGAGTGGAAAGGTCGATTCGACCCTAACTGAAAGGTTTTGCATTAACAGCATATCAATATCTATGTTTGATAAAGTTTTGTTTTGTTTATACAAAGTAGATTATGATCGACGGATCATTTGTCGGAGACATGAAAATTGAATCATCCGATTAGAATTTTAAACTTTGAAATCCTTTAACTATTATCTAACCACTGAAAAGAGATACGTGTACATATGCGAGTCACATAATCTTTGTTTTGTTCTCGGTCACACGAAACTTCATGCGTGACCTAACTAGTTTCACATGATCTCTCTGTGCACTTCTTTTTTTATTTATTTATTATTATGTTATTATTATATTAAATAATTTTATATGATTATATTTAATAATGCTAACTTGAAAATGAAATCAAGAAATTGAATACATGGCGCTACATTTAAAGATGAAAGGCTATACAAAATGGTAGTTGGTCACGTCATCATAAATTTTGCTTATTATTATATATAGAATAAAACAAAAACTCACTTTATATTATCTTATTATTTAATTTTATGAAATGAATTTTGAAACGATCCAACTTCTGAAACAATATCATTTTTTATCATAGTTATAAATCTGATCGACTCATCTCATCATCATATAACCCATCGTCTCATAACAAACTTACACATGTGAGTCGAAAATTTTGGATGTTTATTAATCCGGATAATTAAGAGATTATGCCGTTTAAACCCTTGATCCAAATTTTGGTGCTTCACCTAAAATTCATCTATGGATAACGTTTTATCCATGTTCTTCGTATTCGCCCGGAGTCAAAAACAGGATGAGATCCATGTTCATCGTATTCGCCCGGAGTCAAAAGAGGATGAGATCTCGGGTTTGAGAAACCCATTCCCGACCAAAAAGAAAAACCACGACTCGATATTCGAACTCCGAAAAGTTCACAAATAGCCATTAATGGTCTTACTAAATCCATTATACAGAAATCAACGACACCGAAATCAACGAGTCGCAGGAATTATATCTCAAGAACCAGACCCTTGCTTAAGATATATAAAAAAAAAAAAACAGATGGCCAATTTACATATGGAAAAGATAGGATAAGATTAAAAAGATATCCCAAAATAAAGGGGAAAACTCAGAAATCCTGAGCCTCAGGAATAATCTCCAGCTCTAAGCAATGAACATAGAGTTCCCCTGTCTGATTCTCATTTCCGTGCCAATGCAAACGGTGCACCGGTTTCATCAAGCGCCAAACTTTCAAGGTTATCGTTCTCAGTTGGATTTGGTAACGAACTCTTTGATATCAAACCATTCGAGGCCAAGGCCAAGAGCTCCGATTCGTTTAAACCTTGAGCCGGCCCGAGACTGCAACGATCAGTCCCGTGTTTAGCTAGCGCGTCTTTGAATTTAGTGATCTGCATTCAAATATTAGATTTTGGATATCAAATCTCTGTACACAATTAAAAAAAAAAACAGCATTTACAAGAGTACTGGTTATTTAAAATATCAAAAGTGGATAAGGAATCCAAATGTGCAAGAGCAACCGACAAATCCACATTATCTTGGTTATTATCAGATCCCCAACTCAAGAGAATAATTCACAAATCCAAATGATTCTTGGATATGAAATCTCAACACACAAGAACAAAACACAAATCAAAATCCAGATTTTATCCAAGAACTAGATCTTTGATGACAAAAAACAATCCACAAAAGCCAAAAACAAATTCAAATCCCAATCTTGATTTAACCCAAAACTAAATCTTGGATATCAGATCCCAATATACAGGACCCATAATCCAAATTCTTCACTCCAATTCAGGAATTGAATCTTAAATCCAAAATCCCAATACACAAGAAAAAAACTACAAATTCAGATTCTTGATTAATCCAAAAGCAAGATTCTCAAACAGAATGATTCAGATCGCTTACAGTTGCATTGGTACAGCTGAAGCTACACATTCTCCCATCTGCACCTCTATAGAATCTAAAGAAGGGCAAGACATGAACATGAAGGGTACGGCACATGATCTTATGTTGTTCAAAATTAACCTGGAGAAATATCGAATCTGGGTTCATTTCAGCCAGTTGACAGATCTGCAAAAATCGAGTAATTATTAATCTAATGCTAAAAAAATTCAAAATATACAGATAACAAATGACCCAAGAATTTGGTCCGAGGATAGGTAAATTTACCTTAGGATGCAAAGCTTTGCAGCCTCCACAACCAGGGGAATAAAAATCAAGTATCACTAATCTTTCGCCAGCAATTAACAAACAATCAACAAGTTCTTGTGCGGAGTTGATCTCCAGCATGTTTGGCTGAAGGGATTTTTCCCACCATCTCTGAGCTTTGCCAATACAAACAGATGGTTGAGCCTAAAATACCCCAAAAATAGAAGGGGGAAAAATCAGAATAATTATGACAAAAACTGGATAACATTTTTGTGCTTAAACATAAAAATCCTTACATTGATGGGTTCATAATTTGCAGGAGCATTAATGGTCAAATTGCTCGTACTTTTCCGGTCGGACACATCAAGGGACTTCCTCCAAAAATCATTTAAATTAGATTCCTTGAATTGCAGAGTTCCAATCGAAGAAAAAACCCGAAAAGACTCTTGTGCTCTGTTCTTGAATATGGCTTCACCAGCCCCAGAAACAGAAAACCCACCCTTCAAGCAAGACATCTTCAAGATTTAGTTACCTTTTAACGTTGCAAACCAGTCGAATCGAACAAAAACAACAAACAAAAATATATCCTCTCTTTCTGAATCAAAACCGTATCTTTTTGTGCCTCACCTATAAAAACAAGCACAAAAAACCCAGAAAACAGAAATCAAAGCAAGACCCACAAATACTACAGGGAAAAGAATGCCAAGAAACAAGAAGAAAAAATCGTTTCTTTTCACTCGGAAGAAAAGTGGTTGGGAAACTTTGGAAAAAGGGGTTTGTGGTTTTGTCTTCTTGAAATTTTCAAAGACACAAGGCCAAATAAAAAGGTAGAGAAAATGGAATCTTGGCTGCTGTATCTGAGAGAGAGAGTGATTCAAAGAGAAAAGCGGGCTCCAAATATTTGCAATTATTCATCTCTTCATTGCATTTATCCATATGTCTCCTGTAATTAAGGTATGGCAAAATGGGCTGTAATTTCCTCGCTTGTTTCTAGGATTTTTTCCGGTTGATTTTGTGGATAAGATTTTACCGCATGATACTTGCTGCTGTTTTTCTGTTCTCCTGTGCAACTTCGTTTCACCGCATAGCTTATTGGATAGGGAGTTTATGCATAAAATTTGTTGGGCAAAATAATTTATAAATTTTTAAAATGCCTTATTTTTAATAATAATCCTCCGAAAAAACATTTCTTTTAAGGTAGAAATTTGTTCGATCGGATGTCAACACGATAAATCATTCCAAACTCGATATATTGATGTCAGATAAGTTATAATTTATAAGTCATCGATATTAGAAAAACAATTTTAAGTAAAGCAAAAATTTATGTGAAACGGTCTCACGAGTCGTATTTTGTGATAGAGATATCTTATTTGGGTCATCCATGAAAAATTATTACTTTTTATGTTAAGAATATTACTTTTTATTGTAATGTCATATATAGAGACTCGTGAGACCGTCTCATGAGATACTCAATCTTTAATTAAAGGGAAAATCAAATATATTTGTAGTTAATAAGTTCATTATAAAATGAATATAATTCTCAAAATTGGATTGTTTAAACTATGTAATGTAATGTTGAAATCAAATCCATTTGTTTCTTTTCATCCAAATGCAACTTAAACATTACTTTAGAATTTATTTATATATATATATATATCATTTATTCATTAAACAATATTTTTCTAATAAGTATTAAATATGAAAAATATTTATATTTTTTAAATTTTCAATATTTCTGTTTTTTAAGTAGTTTAAAATAGTTTAAAAGCTCACATCCTTAAAAAAAATTTATTCAAATATTTATTAAATCCTTTATACGCGTTTGATTGATGTGACATGAATATTCAATGACAATAACTATATAACCAATAAGTTTTAAAGGCTGTTATTAATTATTTACAAAAGTTCTTATGACATGATTTAACAGATTAATTTTATGTAACATATATTTTATTTGAGACACTCATAAAAAATAATTATTTTTTTTATAAAAAATATTACTTAATTCAAAGATGCCGCAAATTTTTTCCATGCACTTCAATGTGTAAGCGACGAGATCATCTATTATATTTTGTGTTTAATTTCATAATACACGTATATATGATGTAATATAGTTTTGATATAATCTTCATTGTCTGATAAGTATGTTCTTACTCAATCAAACTATCATACCATATATATTTATAGTAACACGAAATATATTAGACGATCTCATCTGTTGATTAAAAGTCGGAATACTACTCATAGGATATATAACACGAAAAATCCTATTAGGGGATAGCTCAAGGGTGGCTCCGCCCCACCTATTATTTTATAATAAAAAAATTTAATATTATTAAATTATATATTTTTTCAGCCCATATTAAAATTAAAACAAATTATTTATAAGTTTTATTTTTTTATTTTTTATTGTCTTATGTTTAAAAATTAAAAATAAAACAATTCTTATAAATCACAATTCATTACTATTTGTTGGTTGTTTATTGTCGTATGCTATGAAATTATGCAACTTTGAGATAAAAAAAATTCAACAACTTTAAAATTATATTAAATATTTAGATGTGATTATTCAAGTTGTAATAATATTATCTTATGAAAATTTTTTCTTCCCTCTCGTAGGGCTTCTTCCCTCTCGTAGGGCTTTCTTCCCTCTTCTCAGTTTTTCTGATTTGAGTGGTGCTGATCTCTTGCTTTCTTCTTCGTGTCCATTATGGCGATGAATCCGGATGAAGTGATTCGATTGGTGGAAGAATTGAAATTGTCTAGCGTGCATCTTCAAAAGGAAACCCTAAACCTTGATGATGGGGACTTACGTATTGGTGCTAAATGCCTGGAACACTGCTTGGTGGCCAAAGTGCTCGCGCCTAAGTTGATCAACGTGGTGACGTTTAAACAGCAGATGCCGAAAATTCTCCAGGCCACCCGGTCGATCGAGATTGGCTCTCTAGGGGATAACTTCTTTACCCTGGATTTCACAGCGGTTGCGGATCGTCGGCGGGCTATTGTCGGGGGGCCTTGGAATTTTTTCAGAGACTTGGTTGTCTTTGCAGAACCACGAGGGTTTCAAAACCATCGCGACTTGAGGTTTGATTCTATCTCAATATGGGTCCAGTGCTATAATTTGCCCCTGATATTCATGCAAAGAGATGTATTACTTAAAGTTGGCAGCCTCATCGGAGAGGTGGAAGAGATTGATACACTTGATAATGGCTATGCCATAGCGCGTATTAGAGTCCGTATTGATGTTTCAAAACCTTTAA
The DNA here is from genome assembly GCF_025594145.1 of Primulina tabacum. NCBI lineage: Eukaryota > Viridiplantae > Streptophyta > Magnoliopsida > Lamiales > Gesneriaceae > Primulina > Primulina tabacum. Next base: position 35,031,381 of record NC_134561.1, on the reverse strand, counting down.
AAAAAGCCATCAGTGTGTGTCTGTCAATAAGGACTCGGAGAGTATTTTTGTCATCTTGGCCTATGAGCGCCTTCCTTCTTTTTGTTATAATTGTGGCTGCTTAGGTCACCTTTTTAAGGACTGCGAGATGGCTCTAGCTGCGAATGGGAAGCTGGCTTATGAGGATTGGCTCCGGGCGACTAATTCTCGAGGAGGGGATAAAACAAGGAGATCATTTTCTGGTTTTAACCAGGATCATAGCTCTGCGACCCCGATTGGTACTGATCAGTCCCTGAGCGAGGCCAGTAACTCTTCATCAGCTATGGTTAAGCACACTCCGACAACGACTTCTGTCCTTGGTGGTGACACTCTTGATAAATTGAAGGGGGACAAAGCAATACCTGCAACCCACAGTAAACTTTTTGATTGCACCCAATGCCCTGGGATCTCTCTTGAGCCCTCACCTTCGTCGATAATTGAGAACATCCTCGGCATCATACGGTGCCTGTTGATGGGGCTGGCCAGCTCTTGTCTGCTATTGAAGCTTCAGGTGTTGTAGGGTCTTATGGGCAGCACCACGATAAGAAATTGAAAGGATGGAAACGTCATGCCCGGGATCATGGAGCGTCTATCAGTAATCAAGTTAGTGGGTTTTTTGGTAAAGATAATGAGTTGAGGCAGGTGGGCAATAGCCTTGGTAGAAAACGGGTGCTCGAAGAGGACACTAATCCTATTGATAGTATTCCAGCGGCGGTGGTTTCTAAGCAACCCCGCCGATATCCATGAGTTGCGTCGTTTGGAATGCTCGGGGGTTTGGGAACCAACGGGCATTCCGGGAATTGCAGCGGCTTATCGCTGAAAAGAACCCGTCCCTCATATTTCTTTGTGAAACAAAATTAAGGGACTTTAATTGCAAGCGTTGGAAAGTTGTTCTGGGTTTTTCTTGGTTATTTGTAGTTAACTGTGAGGGCAGAAGTGGAGGATTGATTCTGTTGTGGAAGGAGCCTTTGAATGTCACAGTGCTTTCTTATTCTCCTAAGCATATTGATAGTAGAGTGCAGCATGGGGAGAAGAGATGGAGATTTACGGGCTTTTACGGCCACCCAGAGGCGAATAATAGACATATCTCTTGGACGCTCCTGCGTCGTCTGAGTTGCATGCATGAATTGAGCAGGTTTCCGTGGATCGTGGGCGGTGATTTTAATGAAATTTGCTTCGACACAGAAAAACATGGGGGTAACCCACGGTCCCTGGGGCAGACTAGGGCGTTCCGAGAGGTGCTTGATGCTTCCAACCTCCAAGATCTCCATGCTGAGGGGGAATTCTTTACTTGGGTCAATCGTCGTGCTCATCCCAATGTTTTTTTTGAAAGGATCGACAGATATGTGGCTACTTTTGAGTGGAGAATCCTTTACCCTGCTGCGAGGGTGCATAATCTGGAATTTTTTCACTCGGATCACCCACCGATTTTTATTGAGCTAGGAGGACCGCATCCCTCGCAAGCTCGGTCCTCGGCCTGTATGAGATTCGAACAACTTTGGGCCACAGAAGCAGACTGTTCAAATGTTATTATGAGGGGATGGAACAAGCAGAATACCTCCTTGTCACTCCCTAGTAGGCTGGTAAAGTGTTTGGAGCACCTCAGGACTTGGGCAGGAGACAGGTTTCGAAAGTTGCCATTACAGATCAGAAACAAACGCAGGCAGCTGAATGCTTTGCGCACCCATGACCAATGGGATCTAGCTGGGGATCGAATTGGGCAGTTGGAACGTGAGGTGGAGATACTAGCTACTAAGGATGAGCTTTACTGGAAGCAGCGCAGTCGGGTGAATTGGCTTGCACATGGTGACAGAAACTCCAAATACTTCCATGCATGTGCATCAGTGCGTCGAGCTAAGAACCATATCAAAGGGCTTGTCTCTTCACACGGGGATTGGTGCACTGACACCGGGAGTATGGCGGAGATCGCTCAAAATTATTTCTATGACTTGTTCTCCTCTAGTAACCCCTCGGAGGAAGACAGAGCACAGATTTTGAATCAGGTTTGCCCTATGGTTGATGATCGATTAAATTATGCCCTTTGTGCCCCTTTTACAGGAATTGAAGTTAGGAAGGCCCTGTTTGATATGCATCCAGATAAAGCGCCAAGGCCGGATGGAATGTCGGTGTTCTTTTTTCAGAAGTTCTGGGAAGTGATTGGGGAGGAGGTCACGATGGAGTGCTTGAATATTTTGAATGAAAGAGCCCCTCTTGAGGACTGGAATACCACTACCATTACCCTGATACCTAAGGTCGCTACTCCGTTGACTATGAAGGACTATCGGCCTATCAGTTTGTGCAACGTTTGTTATAAAATTGTTGCTCGCGCCCTCACGAATAGATTGCGTCCCATACTCAAACATATTGTGAATGAGTTTCAGAGTGCTTTTATCCCAGGTAGACTGATCTCTGACAATATTATTCTGAGCTTTGAAACGCTGCACTGGATTAGAAGCAAAAAACAGGGACAAAAAGGCTACGTTGCTTTAAAACTTGATATGAGCAAGCCTTATGACATAGTTGAGTGGTCTTTTCTTGAAGGCATTATGATCAGACTGGGCTTCTCTCGATGTTGGGTGGAGAAGGTTCTGCGATGTGTCAGAACAGTCAAGTACTCTTTCTCTCTGAATGGTGATCTGGTTGGGAATGTCATTCCGAGTAGAGGACTGAGACAGGGAGACCCTCTTTCTCCCTACTTATTCGTCCTATGAGCTCATGGTTTATCATCTGCTCTCATCTCACTTGAACAACAACGGCTGATTTCTGGGGTTCAGATTGCCTCTTCCTGCCCTTCTCTTACTCATCTGTTCTTTGTTGATGACAGTCTTTTGTTCTTCAGAGCTACAATGGCAAACTGTTTGGCGGTGCAGAACTGTCTGTTATCATATTCGAAGGCTTCAAGACAGCTTATTAACTTCGAAAAATCTTCCCTCTCCTTCAGCCCGAATACTAATGCGCAGCTGGCTGAGAATATCAAGTCTGTGTTAGCTATCCCAGTGGTTCACGCCCACGCAGTGTATTTGGGCATCCCGGCTGTGTCTATGCGGAGTAAGAAACTGCAATTCAGATATCTGGTGGAGAGAGTAGTGAAGAGAATACAAGGTTGGGGAAACAAAACTTTTTCGGTAGGGGGTAAGGAAACATTGATCAAATCGGTACTCCAGTCTATCCCTACTTATGCCATGTCCTGCTTTCGTATCCCCAAATCAGTGTGTGAAGAGATAGAACGTGAATGCTCTAATTTTTGGTGGGGAGTGGACGCAGGGAAAAATCGTATGCACTGGAAATCTTGGCAATCCTTGTGTAAACCGAAATGCATGGGTGGCTTGGGGTTCAGACAGTTGGGGACTTTCAATCAGGCCCTATTAGTTAAACATATTTGGCGTATTATCTCGGAACATGATTCTTTGGCGGCCAGAGTCTTGAAAGGCCGGTATTTTCGCCATCAAGATATTATGGAAGCCGAAATGGGCAGCAATCCTTCCTCCATCTGGAGAGCTTTGATGTGGAGTCGTTCTTTACTTGCTAAAGGTTTGTGTTGGAAGGTGGGAGATGGGGCACGTATTAATACGTTTGAGGATATTTGGCTTCCGGGTCCTAGAACCTATCTAGCACCGATTCCTGACTACGCTTCATTCTCTAAAGTGAAGTCCCTCATGGTGCAAGGAAGATGGAACGTGCCTCTAATCCAATAGATTTTCTCTCCACTTATTGCTCAGAAAATCACCTCTATTCCCATCACTCTGACTAATAGAAAGGATGCGAGATTTTGGAAATATAACCAGAAAGGTAAATATTCGGTACGGGATGGATATAAGACTGCCCTAGGCCTCTATGATCAGCCCTCTTCGTGTTAGGCCACTTTCCAAAAGGATTGGTGGAAGTTCCTGTGGTCTTTATCGATCCATCCTAAAGTGAGAATATTCTGGTGGAGAGCGCTTAATAATATTATCCCTACGGAACAAAATCTTCTTGCACATCATGTTCCAGTTACTGGAAGGTGTCCTTTGTGTCAGTCTAACTGGGATACTTCCAGTCATGCCCTTTTCTCTTGTCCGGCTGTGAAATCTTGTTGGAAAAATAGCTGGATTTGGTCATCTCTTAAGCAGCTTCGCCACTTGGATGTGTTTGATATATTTCTAGGGATGAAGGAGAAGCTGAATAAACCTGATTTCGAGTTATTTGTCATGCGCACTTGGGCCACTTGGAACGAGAGACTTCGCTTCCTTCATGATTGTCATGGCAAAGCTCGAGTTTTGGATGCTGACTGGTGTGAAAATTTGCTCCGGGATTACCGTGCTGCACGTGATTCAGTAACGAACGGCTCAAAGTCACCTTTGATCATCTCTTCAAGCACTTGGTCTGCCCCGTTAGCTAACCAATTTCGGTTGGATGTGGATGCAGCTTATAAAGAGGGATCTCCCAGGTGTGCAGTTGGTGGTGTGATTCGGGATCATGAGGGACAGCCGATTCTGGCTTTCGGAGAATTGATTGATAAGGTCCAATCTGTTACATTGGCCGAGATTTATGCCATCCAGGTCGGCTTGATTGTCGCAAGGCAGCACAACATTCAGATTCATCGTATCACCTCGGACTCTCTTCTTGCAGTGCAAGCAGTCACAAGGCCAGAAGAGGATCTTAGTTATGCGGGCTCTATTGCTGCGGATATTAGCATTCTTATGGAGGCTCTCGAGAGCCCTCATCTTACTCATGTTAGGAGATCAGCTAACCGGGTGGCTCACTCGGTTGCTGCTTTTGCTTTTTCATCCTCCTCTCATTTTGTTTGGGAGCATGAATCCTTTCCTTTGTGGTTGATTAAACTTGTAATTGCGGACATATCTTCATCTTAATAAATTACAAGATTTCAGCTGTCAAAAAAATATTATCTTATGATGTATATGAATTTTGGAATTTGAATTTTTAACCTAAAAATCTATTGTTGCATGTTTTTGGAATAATAATAAATTGGTTGAAATGTATAATGATTATTGATGTGCAATTATTATTGAGCTTGTTTTGTGATTTTTCTATTTATAATAACCGAAAATTGAATAAGTATGAAATTTGAAAAATAATTCTTTGTTATAAAATTTTGAGAATATTGAAATTTTCTGGTTAAGTAACTCAGAGAATGGAGAAAATAAAACTGTCAAGTTATTTTTGAATCAAAAGAGCATATAATAACAGTCTATGAGTGAATAAAATATTTGTTTCAACCAACATAACAGATCGAAATGAATTAATTTGAAAATTCAGTTCGGCGTGGAGTACAATAATTGTCCCTACTAGGTAGAACAATCGAACCATGACGCTTGGGTTGCTGTGCGATTTAAAATATTTGAGTTGCACAATTACCACCAACTATAGCTTTTGGTAAAGCGGCAAACGTTTGGTCTTACATTCGGTTAATTCGGAAGTTCGGTTTAATTTTTTTTAAATATAGGTTAGTTCGGTTCGATTTTATTTTTTAATATAAAGTTTCGGTTAACATAACAAACTAAACTTTTATAAATAAAATTAATATTATTAAGTTTTTTAGTAAAGTTTACAAGGATATAAATATTACAATTTCTAATAAAATTTATTAGACAATAGTACTATACTTAAAAATATTTTTTAATAAATAAAATTTAAATTTATTTAATCTAAATTTTATATTGCAATTTTTTATTTAAAACATAATTATTATAAAAAAAATTCTAAAATTTCGACTGATTGTGGTACTGATCAAAATAATCAATTTTTTCGATTCGATTTGTTAGGTTTTCGTAGTAAAGTTCGGTCGGTTCGGTTTGTTAGAAAAAGTTCGGTCGGTTCGATTTTAGAATATTCGGTTTGATTTTAACTGAATCTATTACTGTTTAATACAGGATGGAGCTAGCCCCAGGTATTTAAGAATCCTGGCTCCGCCCCTGGGGATAGTAACGCTCCCAAAACATGGGATTCCCAACCCATTAAATTGTGGCAAAAACTTGTGTGAGACGGTCTTACGAGTCTTATTTTGTGAGACAGACCTCTTATTTGGGTCATTCATGAAAAAGTATTATTATTTATGCTAAGAGTATTACTTTTTATTGTGAATATCGGTAGGGTTGACCCGTCCCACAGCTAAAGATTTGTGAGACCGTCTCACAAGAGACCTACTCAGTTTGGCAAAAACTTGTGTGAGACGGTCTCACGGGTCGTATTTGTGAGACGGATCTCTTATTTGGGTCATCCATGAAAAAGTATTACTTTTTATACTAAGAGTATTACTTTTTGTTGTGAATATGTGCATGGATGGCCCGTCTCACAGATTAAGATCCGTGAGACGGTCTCACATGAGACCCACTCATAGTTTTATCATGACTAGAATTTTAAACTCTAGAATCTTTTAATATTTTAAATTGATCTACCCGAGCTAATATCATATTAATCCAAAATTATACAAAATTTACATATAAATTAAAAAAAAAAAAAAGAATCGGGCCAACCCGGTGTCTTACCATGTGGCTTCGCCATGGCTTTCATCGAATTCAATTATTCAACCATTTCATTTTACCAAGTTCACTGTCATCCAAATTCATTTCACATGAAAGATATTACCTATTCTGCATTAGATCTCGTAGAAGTTGGAATAAACGGCTCGTCTCACTGTGACCTTCTCTTGAATTCGAAAACAAAAAAGTTTGTGACGCGCGCTGAATTGGTTTATATTTCTTCGACCAATCCTTCCCAACCCTTTTTGCTACGCTTAACCTTATCCCCCTCTAGGGGGGTGGTGATTTGGAATATTGTAAATCCACACAAACAATAACAATACAGATTTTGATGGAATCGCGAAATGAGTTGATCATGAGATGCTAACATAAAAGTAGTACTCGCAGATTACATTCAAGGGTGTCCGAAAAAATCGCTCCACGATGGTAAAGTCTCATCTTGTGTGTTGGACGAAGTTGTGGTACGGTCACTTTGAGTTTGATTTGGCTAGAGGGTTCATATATTTTATGGACTCCAAAGATTTTACATTATGATAATAGTTTTATGTCGGTATGAACTCAACCGCTCTATGTATTAAAATGTTTCCGACAATTATGTTAAAATTCAAATGAATTAATGATTACTTTCGAATCGAGTAAAGTCATATTACGTCTCAAAGTGAGTTGGGGATATTTGGATGTAAGGGTGTAAACGAACCGAATTGAATCGAATATGAAGAAAAATTTTAATGCTCGAATTAGTTTAAAGCTTGAGTTCGAGTTCGGTTTAAAATATTCGAATATGTTCTCGAAGTATTTGAATTATTGCTCGAAATTTATTTATTTATTATATAATTATATTATATTAATAAAATTTTAAAGCTCGCGACCAGCTCGTGAACTATCGAATAAAATAATTTGGGCTTGAGTTCGGCTCGAAAAAAAAGTTTGATCATGTTTGAGTTCAGCTCGAATTCGATAAGTTCGAATACGAATCAAACATTTTTCGAGTCGGATCAAAAAGCTCATGAACCAGCTCGGTTCGTTTGTACCCTTATTTGGATGGACCAGGCAGAGGGATGTAAACGTACCAAGCCGCTCGCGAGCTACTTGGAGCTCGGCTCGGTAAGCTTGATCTTGAGCTCGACAATTTTATCGACCCAAACTAGAGCACGTTTGCGTGCCCGAGCTCGAGCTTGCCTATATTTTGGGCCATGAATTTTGTTCCACATGGTTATTTTAGTGAATTCAAGAAATTGAAATGCTATAAAATGATGAGCATACCTCTTAAATTCACATATCTTAGTTGAATTTTTTGCTAAGAATGTTTAACAATCTCTAAATTAAACGAGATCACTTACCGAGTCGAGCTCGAGTCATGCTCGATAATCATGATAAACGAATAAGTAACGAACCGAGCTTGAGATATTCGCGAGCCTAGTAATTTTCTAACCTATATTGTTCGGCTTGGCTCGACTCGACTCATTTACATCCCAATTGTGGGCAGGTGTCATTTCATGTTTTACAAAGGAATTCATGTATAGTGTAATCAATTATTATATGATATTTGGATAATTTATTAAACGTGCATGCACGAATATGACGTGAAACAAACCTTTTCTTCTTGAAAATTAAATAAACCTTTCCTTCAACCAACATCATATATTTACGAGTTCGATTCTTTAGTTCTATGTTCGATCGGTGTCGATTACGAATAGCTCTGAATTTTATTTTTATTTAAAAATATATGACTTTCATTATCATCCAACTATGAAATTCTTGTTTCCTAATCAAATTGTTGATTTTGTGAATCACTTTGAATTGAATAAAACTCCAAATTTGGGTGGATTTTTTCTAATATCAATTCCAATTTCTTTATTTTTCTTTTTTTTTTACAAAATATTCAAAAAAATAATTATTCAAATACTTCACGTTATTCAATTATTTCATATACTTATACTCAAAATCTGACAAAGGGACCAATATTTATTACTATCTCGTGCTAAAATTTATATCTCTATCTTTTAAAATAAAGAAAAATACCTATAAATATTAATGCTCTAAATAAATGATAACAAAATTTCTCCAAAATTTATTCCCATTTATTAAAATTATAATGTCAAACAACTACTCAGAAATTTATTTTTAAAGACCTTTTGCATAAACATGCTAAAATTTTCACTTGTTAAGTAAATCTCTTCTTTAGCGTTTGATTTCAAATATCAAAAAATTTGCAATTGATTTTTAAGCCTTAAATAATATCATTTTTTTGGAATGATATTTAAATTTCATGTTTTTTTTAAATGTACTTCACTTGAATTATTTATTTATTTTTTGGACAAGAATTACCCTCATCCATTGCTTTCTTTTTTCTTTTCTTGATCAATACATCAATTATTTTTATTAGGGGTATAAAAAAAATTGGTTACTTTTTAAAATTTGAAATATTTAATAATTTTGGGGTATCAAAATTTGTAATTGAACAAACTGAGAATAAAATGTGAAATAAATTAAAATTTGAAATTAAAATTAAGGTCTTATATTAATTTATATTATTTCTACAAAATATATAATATACCTTCTAGTGATTAAATTCATATTTTTTAAAAATTAAAGTTATTATTTTGATTCTATTTAATTTATGTTGATATAAAATAGATTTTAAAAAATTAATTAATGTAAGATCTTTTTAAATGAATTATTTTACAAAAATATTTAAATTATAAATTTGATAAATAAAATTTTATTTTAAAATACTAAGGTTGTTAAGCTCCATTATTGGACATTATGATTAATTGAAAGAAATTAAGTTTTATATCTTATGAAAAAGTAATAAAATATGTGATTTTCAATAATTTTTATTTTCCCCCAAATCACAACTCTGAATTCCAAGCCAATAGCATTGATTCTCATTTATTGGTTTAGGGTTCTGATACAGTCTTTGAAGTTCTATTCTCATTATGTTTTCTACACTTGATTATGTTTACAATCTATTTAATTCTGTCAACATCTGGTCTATGCTTCACACGTCAAACCTCTCTCCTCCAAGCCCTAGAGAGGGAATAATAGATCTTACTACGAAATTTTTTGGGCTCTTGTGAGTGAATTAGATGGAGTTCTTGTAAAAAAAAAAAAAAAAATTGGATAATGCCATAAAGTTTATGACGATTTTTGCTTATGATATAAACTGAGCTTAGGCAGTGGTTCATCATCCGAACAGTCGTTAAAGAGCTGTATTTCAGTGAAAATATATTGTATAGGGCGTAGGAAGCTTACGATGCAAATAATTTCCTCCTGCAACAAACAAAAAAAACTTGAGTCAACTGACCACATATTGCACAGATAAATCAAGAATCGAGGATTGCAAGAAAACGTGAAAATACTTGGAAACTTTTCGATGACTTTGAGGCTCGACATGTAGCAGCAAATGTTGACGTCAACCAGGTTTTTCAAGAAGCTCAGAGACAATCAAGAAAGCTGGAATGTGCGCAGTGTAGCAAGGGCTGGCGACAAGTGCTAATGGTGGCGAAGGTAAGAGGCTTCCACCTGACTAGCTACATGATAGTTTGGACATTGATGGCATTACATCCATTGCATGATACGTGATCAAAAGAAAGAGCTACACTTCACCATTGGCTGAAGTCGTCATTGGCTGAAGTGTGACAAATGGTAACATGGTCTCAATCAAGAGAGCTGCTCGGAAGATCGGATATGTGGTCTTACTTCTCACACACTTGTCTTCTTCGATGGAGCAAATATGTGGATTCTCATTGTGGAGCATAAGAGGCATTGGGTTACAAAAAGCTAGTTTAGAATTATACTATTGGTCAATAGTTATATCGTCTTACTTTTCACACATCATTCAAGTCAATTTAGTTAAAATTTGTAATGTGTAACGTTTATTTTACCATTCAACTCAATTAACTGACAGAAAATTAATTGTTGATTTAAGTTATTAATTTAAGCAAACGAATCTCCATTTAGAAAATTACAGGAAATGAAGTTTTCTTAGTTCACTACTTCAAACAAATATATATGGACCAATTGATAGAGGTGAACAAAGTATTCTTTTAGTTTATAGGCTTTCTTTAGATACTGTTTTATTATTTCTTTATTTCAGCCATTGACTAACAAAATGTAAGTTTCCAAAATATTTGGAGTCCATGTGGGTGAAAGTTTAAAATGTTTTTTCCACCTATTATTGGATCAAATTTAATACCTATTATTAATTATAGTTAAGAAAACAATGAAGATATTAAAATAATTTCCTTGGTAATTATTTTCCCAATGATCTTCATGTTGATTGCATCCTGTTGAAATTTGGACAAAATGTAGTCGTCGCGGAGAAGGTTTACTTTTGTGGAAAATGTTATTTTCAACATTGATATTATATATCTATGGTGTGTATATGCAAATAGTACTTTTTACCCATTAAATGAATTTTACGATGGATCCAAAGTGGAACCAACAATGGTTCCCACGCTTGAAATCGACGAAAGATCGTCAAGTGGGAATGAATCGAACCTCTTATGGTTAGTCCAACGTGACCCAAAAATACGCATATGCTGGAACTGTGAATATGTTTTGAGCTAAGAATTTTTTTGACTTGATACAAACTTACCTACAAGAACCCTATTTATACTTGTGGTTGCTCCTTAACCAATAGTTTGGATTGTACCGTCAAATTTTGATCTAACGGCGACTAATATTTTTCTGGAGTTCTCTTCAATATTCTACCTCAAATGTTAATATTTAAATAGAATTTTATTCAATGTTCTAACACAAAATGTAAATAATGATCTATAGTTTTCTTCAATGTTCGTTCTACCACAAAAAATTTAATATTTATCTGGAATTTTCTTTACTATTCTACCACAGTGTTAATATCTAGGCAAAAATAATCTCTCGTGGTAATTCATATTTTGCACGAAGGACACACATAATTCATTATTGAATGAATTTAAAACTTATCATCGTTAACATGAAACACTATATAAACATACAAATGATAGATCTGAAGTATATGGTCTTGCTTCTCTGAAACTATAAAAATACTATTAAAATTCATTAATCCAAATGCAACCTCAATGTTTTTTAATCCTTTCTCACCTACGCATAACTAAGAAACATATAATCCAAACACTGCCAAGTCTCTTTTCTATAAATTTTGTTAATTTTCCTATGCAAAATAATTTGAACAAAGAAATATGTTATTTTGATTTTAAACGGGCCAATGAACAAGATTAGTGAAATTTTCCATGACCTTGACAAGATTTTAGAACTTAAGGTTTAGGCAAGAATTTGGACAAAATAAATAAGATACTATGATTGTAAACAGGCAAAGGAACAAGACTCGTGAATTCGCCATGAGTCTGACGATAGTTTAGGTTTTAAGATTTAGACAAGTGAAATTAGCGGATTTTAAGTGATATCAAATTTGGACAAATAAATATACCATTTTTATTGTAAACGGGTCAATAGACGAAAGTAAGTCATTGTTGTAACGATATACGTATGTCTGGTGGAGATCACATTCACGTTGGTACCGTAGTAGGTAAACTTGAAAAAGCAACACAAATATAACAAAGTTTTATTAATTTAAATTATTAAATCCAGCCATATCATCTTGAAGGGGACCTATGAGGCACTCCTTTCCTGCTCCGCCTCCGGTAACTTCCATTTTGGGGTTCCCTCGCCGCCGCTCTCCCGGAAGATGTTCCCTCTCTAGACCCACGACGCGAAATCGTAACATTCTCTCCACCAGTATATGCTTCAAGCTGGATCATAATGAATCATTCTTCATATATAATTCCCAAAGGTTGACTCAAGATTTTAAAAATTTAGTTTTGTAAAAATATTTAAATAATTTTTTTACTAAATCAGTCAAAATTTAAAGAATTTGATCAGTTTTATATTATATATATTATTAATTAAAGTTAAAATGTTTGTATAAACTAATTTGGCAAAAACTTATGTGAAACGATCTCACAGGTCGTATTTTGTGAGATAGATCTCTTATTTGAGTCATCCATGAAAAAATATTAGTTTCTATGCTAAGAATAGTACTTTTTATTGTTAATATCTGTAGGGTTGACCCGTCTCACAGATAAAGATTCGTGAGTCACAAGAGACCTACTCAACTAATTTTTAGCAAGCTGATGAAATTTTAATATGTATCGTGTATGTCACGACTCACGACCCTTTAATTATTATTGCTAATATATACCTTGCAAGCTATTGAGCAGAAACGAAAGCGTCCGGGCTCGGTCAACTTTCTGCGGCAAACAATGCAAGCTCCATCCCCTTCAATCAGTGCACCAGACCCATTGTGTGGGAGTGGAGTCAAAGACACCACCCATTTTTTGTTACATTTATATGGCTACAAAATACAAGAAAATTAAAATTAATTATATACTAATCACAAAAAATATAGTTTTAAGGAAAAATAAATATTTATTACATTATAAACACATCCTTAATTATAAGCAAATTAAACAAAATCCTCCTATAAGTTGCCCTATTTTGCATAGTATATTTAAGCTGTCATGATTTACTCGTGGGATCGAGCACATCAACAACATCATCGTCATGTCAACAATATCAGACATTATATCAGCATTCTAACTGTTATGGTTAAAATACTGAAAAAACCCAACTTATTGTATCAATTGTATCAAGTCAAAACAGACCAACTTACCGGACGAATCTGGCTATCGTATAGCACATCTTATTTTAATACCTGGATCCTCTTGCAGTTGATATGGTTGTTCATTTGATCGAGAGGGACTACGTCGTGGTAGACGTGGCGGTAGATCGTGAGCAAGTCGTGCTCGTCGTGCTTGTCGGAAATTATGCAAAACTTGCAAATTATCGCGTCGCAAGTGATGCAGTACCTGTTCAAGTCGTTCTTTTGGGCTTCATGGGATCGACATTTATCGAAGAACGTCTTCGATAGAAAGCCATAGAGCCATTGTGGAACGTCGTCGTTACGTTCAACATCATTCTCGACCTATAAAAAGAAATAAACAACGTTGATTTAATAAATTCTAAAAATTTATTAACAAATCAACATTTATCAGAATATCAAATCCCATAACTAATTTTTCTTCTGTAGATTTATACATTCAAAAAAATATAACAATAATAATTCTATAATCAGTCATTTACTTTATGTTATTATGAACCAATGATTAATCATACGCGCGTAAAGTAATTATCTTACCCCACTTTTTTTAAAATAAATTTTAGATTTATCGACTCAAAATGTACATTCGAAATCACGTAGTACATCAATTCAACGAAGAATATAAGACTATAATTAATTAGAAAACGATAAAATCGTGGTTTTACATCAGACGACGACGACAAAAAAACATTTTAACGATTCAAAGTTCAAACCCAAAAAAAAACAAAGGCAAGGAAAAAAATTATGTACCTGTTTGGAAGCTTCAACGATGGAGATATTCATAATTATTAATTATAAAATGAACACTTAATCCAGAGTATTTTTGTGCTTAGTGAATAGGAAATTCAGACGAGTTTCTTCATATATATATACATACACACACACACACACACACACACACACTGATAAATTTGATTTCTTATTCAAGTAATCAGATAGTGACAATTTATTTCGGTTTTAATTCTTTTCCACTGTTTTTGAAATGAGTCTTAGAGGGTCATTAATTATAAAAATCTCCCACTTTTTGTGTATGCATGGGATAAGTAATAATGCAATTAATACTCTCTCCGTCCAAATTAATATATTTTCTTTCTTTTTTGGGGTTTTTCAAATATGTAGTCAACTTTCTATATTTAGTAGTATTTTTTCTTTTTCTTTTTCTTTTTCTTTTTCTTTTTTTACTAATATACTTTTATTAAGACGAGTTTGAATACATGAGTAGGGGTGTGAAAAAATGTCGAATTTTAGGTATACCAAGATTATCATATATAAAAAATATCGAATTTTTCGGTATACCGAATATTTCGGTATGGTACGGTAACAATACCGAATTTTTCGGTATGACAACGGTATGCAATTTGAAAATTTTAGTATATACCGAAAAAATATAATTTTTTTTTAAAATATACAATATTTTAAAACAATAAATTATAAAAAAATTTAAAGTGCAAGATTTTTTCCGATATAAAACAGTATATACCAATACCGTACCGAAATCTCAGTATACTATACAATTTCGATATAATCGGTATGCTAGTAATATGTACCAAGGTATTGGTATTAATTTGCTTATATCATAACTTTTGGTACGGTATACGGTATAAAATTTTCGGTACGATATGATATCTTATACCACCCATATACTGTATACAGTGTAGGATTTTCGGTACGGTCTCACGGGTCGTATTTTGTGAGACGGGCCTCTTATTTGGGTCATCCATGAAAAAGTTTTACTTTTTATTGTGAATATCGGTAGAGTTGACCCGTCTCACAGATAAAGATTCGCGAGACCGTCTCACAGGAGACCTGCTCTTTTACTAAAAAGACAAACAATTATGACGTTTAGATAAATGTTGAAAAAAATTGTTTTTTTTAAAAAAAAAAAAAGTAAAAGCAGAAGCTCAGAAGCCAGAAATTCTATTTTCTAAAATTATTTTTTAAGTTACCTTTATAAAACAATTTTTGTAACAAAAAAAATAAGTTTTTTAAGAAAAGAGTTAAAAAGTGATTTTTAGCCCATTGACTTCTCCAACCAAACATGCTCTATGACTTGGATAAAGTGTAACTATTGTAATGAATAAAATAAAAATTTTGTTTGTGAACTATTAAGACAGAAACTTCAAGTGATTAGCATGGTTATCTCATTGTTCTTGGCATAATTTTACATGATTAGAGGATGACCGTGCAATAATTATGAATTTAAAATTTAATTAGTACTTTTGTTAATGTATTATTTTTGCGTTTCGCAAAATTTCAAGCTCGTCTCTACACGAGAAATCTTTAATTAGCGACGAATGTTTTTTTTTCTCTTTCTTTTATCACTCATGGTTTGGATAAGAATTTACATAAACTTCATTTCATAGATTGTGGAAGTTTGCATTAAGTAAGAGCTTACCCAAATTCTATTTCAATAATCTTGAAAAGGTGTGTACACACACACATACATATATATATATATATAATGTATGTATATATATGGTGAAAATAAATCATTTGAAACATTTATTTCACCACTTTAAGATAAACTTTTGGGGATTCATTATTGATTGATTTCACTTAATGTGATTGGTGATAAATCATCCATAGTAAGAAAAATTAATCCATAAATTAAATATTATAGTGGTTGCATTTTATTGGCCTCAAACTCAAAAAACTTTTGAAAGTCAAAAGTATATTGCTTTTATATTCTTGGAATGTATAATTCATTAGAGAATTACAAAATGTAATTTGAAAGAGTGCTTACTTTTCATTTTTTTATTCAACATAAATATGTGAGAGTTTTATGGAGTTTGTGAAGTTTATATTCTCTTTGAAAAAAAATTTCATAGACAAAAAATAATTTTTTTTCCTTATAACCAAAAACAATATGTGATAAGAGATTAGATCAAGACGATTGTATATATTTATTTAAATGATTTTTAATGTGTAAAGTCGCAAAAACACCAATCATACAATATTCGACGAAGAGTTTAGATACGGATAATCAGTTTAATGAATTTAAAAATAGATAAAAACAATCGTGAGAACTTAGATACGAATAAGTAGTGTAACGACTTTAAAAGATAAAAACATACGTTGAGAAGAACTTGACACGAATAATTAGTGTAACGACTTTAAAAGATAAAACATACATTGAGAAGAGCTTAGATGCGGATAATTAGTGTGATGACTTTTATGGATAAAAGCATACGCTATAATAAACTAAATAAAAACTATTAAGACTATGAAAACTGCGGTTTTTGGCACGCGTGTATATTAAATTTAATCTAAATTATAATTTGATATCAAATAATTTTTTTATATATTGTTCAATTGTATTGGTGTGATTATAATCGTTATATGTTTTTATTATTTTATATTTTAAAAACTCATATTATATGTCATTAATTAGTGAGGTAAGTATTTGATGTTATGATACTGCAAGCAGATATGCTGAAGTTGGGTATGCTGTCAAATGCATTCTTATACAAGTTACTGAATAGGAGTTATCAGGGGATGGGTGATTTTGCATCTGCTCTGAAGTGAACGGATGAATTATCAAATTCCGGCCGGCCTGGATCCCACAAACGAATCTGTTACTCGATCTTTCATGTTAGATGGACAAGAACTTTACTGAGAAAAAGATGAAATATTAAAAACCAGAATGGTGATACTTCCTGATAAGATATACAGTATATCGATATTCAATTTCATATGGTGACGGAGTAACCGAAAGATCCCAAGAATGGTGCTTTTAGTTGCCATTGCTTTTGGAGAGAAAAAAATTTGAAAAGAACGCGAAGGAAACAACTGAAAAACTGGGCAAATAAGAGAAACGATGCCAGCAAATTCAACCTCTGTACCGCGACGACTGCCTTCAATATAATCCATGTAAAGGGATTATGTTTACAAGGTTTGAATTGACCAAAGCAATGTTCTTCACTCAAGCGTAGCTTGGATCCATCTTTCCATTGCATTTTAGGCAAATCGTCCAATGAACAGAAAAGGATTCCAAAGCAGATCACCAAGCCTACAAGCCATTACACATTAAGCTTCGAATTCCTTTGATGCACCCTGTTATTTTGAAGGGGACAAAAGATTTTGTGTAGCAAGTGAACAGGCATTAGATATGCTTGTTTCTTGCTTTGCTTTATTATCGGGACTCCATTTCCGTTCATACCTTCGTTGAGCTCTGTTTCATTAATATCAAGCCCTTGTTCAATTCATTTCAGTAGTATGAAATCTGTAATGTGAAATTGGTGCTTCCATAGAGAAACTCACAGCATCGCCATCTACTTCATTGATTAAATACAGAGCTGTAACTGAGATATCGAGCTTCTTGAACACTAAGCTAATGGAGCCCATCATGCTTTGCAAAAAATGATATAATCAAATTCTTCGGTATTTTGCTTCAGTATCAAACCACATACAAGTTATTAGCTAATCTTTTTTGAATTCTTGTCAGTTTGTGTTGGGACACCCATGCCATGTAGAAATATTAAAAAAAAAATGGGTCTGGTAGGGACAACTTATCTGGTGATGTCACATACAGATAAATTTATAGAGTTTGGAATAGTTTGTGTAATTCTTCAACCCAACAATATTGTTAAACTAAGTCTCATTTCACCTCTCTATGATTACGATAAATGCAAGTGTCTCTCCCGGTATATCCGAAAATGGGAGCAAGTATTCACACGACAAAAACCAGCGTCATCCATGTGATTCAAGTTTACAAGTCACGGAGTCAGAATGAAAATACAGATACGTGATATCTACCATTGATCCTAATGTAGCAAAAGCGAACACGAAGATTCGACATAAGCACACATTCATTTCTTGGCAACATACACTTTCAGCATTAACAGGTACCTGATACCATTGAGGTTAAGAAATTTTCTTCTGTTTCTCGTCCTCCACTCTTTAATGTCAGCATCAATCTCTGCCTTGACTCTAGCATGAAATCCCGGGTATGGCTCGTATTCAAAGAAAGACTGCAGAGCCTGCAAGCAACAAAATAGTATGGAACAGTAAAATCACTGAAAACAAATACGAATCCTGTGAATTTTGCAAAAGATCAAATACAACAAATAAGTTTACCTCTAGTAATACAAAGAAAGGTGCCATGAGGAATGCTTGTGCGAGATTGTCCAGCAAAGCAGGTGCTCGTTTCTACAATTGATATAAAAATTTAAAAAAACAAACAAACAAAAACTTCTCTAAAAATAATTGATGCCATTGCAAAGAAACTGTTTCATGGATAAACCAGAAGAGAAATACACCTAGCTCACACAAGGTTTTAAAATGTTTACTGTGGCGTATAAATCAACTATAAAATGCTTACATCTACCACCTCTGCGTAAATACCAAAATATATCGAAGAAGCATATTCCAGAAGTAAAAATCCTCAAATTTCTTGTAGTTAAATGTTTAAGTTTCACAAGTCTGCCTTCAATAATTATGTTTTTCATCTCATAAATTTGTGTAATTTGGACATACATATCTAGAACGAGACTCATATAATTTTCTCAAGAAGAACGATGGAAGCTAATGATAACTGACACATGATCAAAACAATTACCTCAAACACACCGTGGCCTATGAACTGTACAGTCCAGCACAGTAATTGAGATGCAAGGACAACCTGGTTCAACGATAGTCATCACCAGCAATAAATTGAACTTTAATTTGGAAAAATGCATGAGGCAAAACCATAGTATCTTTCTAGACAGGTGACAAGCAGAGATAACTATCGTTGAACCAGGTTGTCCTTTCAAACAGCCCATCATAATTTTCATTAGCAGAGATGAACAAATATAAAAATTTTTGTTTTGCTGCTCCAATCCACATCTATTTTTGAGGTTTAACTCTCAAACTTACACATTAGCAGGGGACAGAGGAAGTTCTCCCCATTTGGTTCATGTCATCCCACACGAGAATTAAGATAGAAAATTTTTGCAGAATTGCACTACTTGATGAAGGTGCTTAAAGCTATGACAGTCAAGTCTAGCTGGGGTGCTCTCGAAATAGCTTAACCCCTTCTAGTACAGAGATGCGAGAAACATTCCAATATAAGTCTTTTGAGTGCTGTCATAACTCATAAGAAAGAGCTGATAAAATGCAAGCCAAAGATAATACTCATCATTTAATGAAGATTCATTTGCTTCGTTAAGTAAGACTGGGGTACAGGAAACGTAGGAAAACCCAACCAAGAATGTCCTATGGTTAGAAATTTTAAGAATAAACTCGAAAAAGTCAGGCACCGTTTCCAACATAAACCAATCCCTTAAAAGTATGGATTCATGCATCAAGCATGAACTGAATAAAAAAAATCAATATTTCGACAATGTAAAAATGTAAGTCTCATTCCCAAAACACAATAAATCCCCCCCGCGTCTAAATTCCTTTATCCGCATCATAACAATACTAGGATTCAACGTGTACATTATCACAAGAAATTGTAAACTCAGATATGTGATAATTTTCCCTTGTTCAATTAGGCTGCATTTGGAGGTTTTGCCAAACAAGCAGCCCCTTAATTAAGAGAGTTCAACATTAATCGATCCGAATGCACAAGTTAAATGATTGAAAAGTCAGATACAAGAAGAAAAAAATGAATTACCCTCCAAGCCAAAGAGAACCCCAGGCTATGAGCAAGAGCGCTGCTACCAATCCAACAGAGAACAACCAAGAACGCAGCCAAAGAAGCCGCCTTTTTATCTAAACCAACATAATAAAAGGCATAGATTACAGTGAACAAGAACCCGTAATTGAAAATCAAGAAACCATCGTCAAGTGATCGAATCGCAGAGAGCTTGAACAAAGGTGGCGTGAAATATAGAAGAACCGAAGCTGTGAACAGAATCGGCCAAACAAATATCATATGGATCAGTATATTGATGAAATTGCTGTGATAAGCTCCGTAGAAAGCAAAATGCTTCTCCAAATCAAACAACCCCATCTCCTCCTCTAGTTTATCGTGAAATTTTCTGAAGTGGGATGTTGAAAGATTGAATTTTTATGGATTAATAATCGGTTGTGGAAGCTCGTGTGTCGACGAAAACACATTCGGCGACAGGGGTCAATGGGTCTGTAGATTTGTATGAAAAGAAATTCTCAAAATAATACAGAATTCGTGGATAGGGTGATATCACTCTCATGTCAACTTCTTGGGAGAACATCTTACCAATTTTTTTTTTTTTTTGCTACGTGACGAGTTTAGCTTGAAATAATCAAACATATTTATTTGACAAAAACTTATGCGAAATGATCTTACGAATCATATTTGTGAGACAGATCTCTTATTTGGGTCATCATGAAAAAATTTACTTTTATAATAAGAGTATTATTTTTTATTGTGAATATCGGTAGGATTGACCCGTTTCACAAATAAAAATTCGTGAGACCGTCTCACAAGAGACATATTCTTTGTCATTTGCAAATTATTTGAAATCTTACTCGAAAAAGAACGTTAAAATTTGTTTGAAATATATTTATATAATATATTATATTCACAAGATATTATTATTCAACACTATCGAACAAAATAATTTAGGTTACAATTCAACCCGAGAAAAGTTCCGACATATCTAAATTTAGCTTGAATTCGATAATTTCACATGAGAATCGATTATTTTTTTAGTCTACTAGAAAAATAACAAGTGAGATCGATTCCTTCACATTTTATTCCCAATGAGGCGGAAAGGTCCTCAACTATTTTTGTCGGCCAAGTGGGCAAATAAATGAGGGGGGACCAATCAATACATGCATTAAAAATGTGGGTTGGTTGTAGGCAAATTTGAAGAGGAATTGTTTTACGCGTATAAAACGCGTCTTCACACGGACAAGGGGCTCTATAAATAGAGCTTCCCCCTTCATTCTGAAATCATCCCTTCTTCGAGTTTTCTCTCATCTTATAAGCATTTGAGTGCTTAGTTCTATAATATTTGTGAGGTGTTTTGTTCTCCTGTATTAAGAGAGTGTGTTCTCTTTGGAAACACAGTGAGTGAGTTGTACATCACAAAATATTATAGTGGAAATTTTTTTCATCTTGCCCGTGGTTTTTACCCTAATAATTTTTAGGGGTTTTCCACGTAAATCTCGGTGTCCAGTTTATTCTTTATTTTCGGGTTTTATTATCTCAAATTCCGTACGTGGGACCAAAAAGTGGTATCAGAGCCTTGGTTTAAAATTTCTTAAAATTCTGAGTATGCTCTGTGGTTGCAGCCTAGACTGATCTTCCACATCAGAAAAGATTTTTTGAGATTTTTTATTTAAGCCGGGATTATTTTGTCCAGTCTACTAAAATTGTTGTAGACATAATGGCGGGAAGGTACGAAATAGAAAAGTTCAATGGAAGCAATTTTATGCTGTGGAAAATAAAGATACAAGCAGTTTTAAGAAAGAAAAATTGCTTGGCGGCTATTGGAGATAGACCGGTGGAGATTACAGATGATGGAAAGTGGAACGAGATGAATGATAATGTTGTTGCCAATTTACACTTGGCTGTAGCTGACGAAGTTCTGTCAAGTATCTATGAGATAAAAACAGCCAAAGTTATCTGGGATACTCTAACAAAGATGTACGAGGTCAAGTCGCTACACAACATGATTTTCCTAAAGAGAAGGCTTTATACTCTTCGGATGGCGGAGTCCTCATCGATGACCGACCATATCAATACACTAAATACTCTATTTGCTCAATTTACTTCCATGGGGCATAAAATAGGGGAAAATGAACGTGCGGAGCTTCTACTTCAAAGTCTACCAGATTCATACGATCAACTTATCATCAACATTACCAACAATATTTTTATGGGCTTTCTAAGATTCGACGATGTCTTAACTGCGGTTCTCGGAGAAGAAAGCCGGCGCAAGAATAAGGAAGATAGGTTGGTAACTTCGAAGCAGGCAGAGGCTTTACCGATGATAAGATGAAGATTTATGGACCGTGACTCCAGTGGGAGCCAAAAACGAGGTAGATCAAAGTCCAGAAGTAAGAAGAAAAATATTTACTGCTTCAAATGTGGCAGTAAAGGGCACTTCAAGAAAGAGTTTACGAGTATCGAGAAGAGTTCTCAAGGAAATGTGGCCAGTACTTCAGGCGGTGGCGAAATATTATTCAGCGAAGCGGCAACTGTTGCGGAAGGCATGCACAAATTTTGTGACACATGGATTATGGATTCAGGTGCGACGTGGCACATGAAGTCTCGGAGAGAATGGTTTGATCATTATGAACCAGTCTCAGGAGAATCTGTATTCATGGAAATTATCATGCCTTGGAAATAGCTGGGGTCGGTACTATCAAAATTAAAATGTTTGATGGCACCATTCGCACCATACAGGAGGTACGACATGTGAAAGGACTGACGAAAAATCTTTTGTCCTTGGGACAATTGGATGACATCGGGTGCAAAACTCGTATCGAGAACGGGATCATGAAAATTGTGAAGGGCGCGCTTGTGGTTATGAAGGCGGAAAAAGTTGCTGCAAATTTGTATGTACATTTGGGAGAAACACACAAAGAGGCAGAACTAGATGTTGCATCAATTGGTTCAGGAGAAGAATTAATAGTGTTATGGCATAGAAAGCTCGGGCATATGTCAGAACGAGGGGTTGAAAATTCTCTCAGAACGGAAGCTACTGCCGGGACTTACAAAAGTGTCACTACCCTTTTGTGAGTACTGTGTTACCAGTAAACAACACAGATTAAAGTTTGGCATTTCTACTGCCAGGAGCAAAAGCATATTGGAGCTGATTCATTCGGATGTTTGGCAAGCACCGGTTGTATCCCTAGGAGGAGCGAGATACTTTGTCTCGTTCATTGATGATTTCTCTAGGAGATGTTGGGTGTATCCAATCAAGAAGAAATCAGATGTTTTCCAAGTCTTCAAAGATTTCAAAGCACGGGTTGAACTTGATCTCGAAAAGAAAATCAAGTGTTTGAGGACTGACAATGGAGGAGAATATACCAATGACGAATTTGATGCATACTGTCAACATGAGGAGATCAAAAGACAATTCACGACGGCTTACACACCTCAACAGAATGGAGTGGCGGAGCGGATGAATAAAACTTTGTTGGACAGAACAAGAGCTATGTTGAGGA
Source organism: Primulina tabacum (assembly GCF_025594145.1). Lineage (NCBI taxonomy): Eukaryota > Viridiplantae > Streptophyta > Magnoliopsida > Lamiales > Gesneriaceae > Primulina > Primulina tabacum. Next base: position 35,008,137 of record NC_134561.1, on the reverse strand, counting down.
CTGCAGGTCTAGAAAAGTCATTTTGGGCGGAAGCAGTCAAAACCGCTTGTTATATTATCAATCATTCTCCTTCAGTGGCGATTGATCTGAAGACTCCGATGGAGATGTGGACCGGGAAGCTGACAAATTATTCTCATTTGCATACATTTGGAAGTCCGGTTACGTTCTGTACAATGAACAAGAAAGATCAAAGTTGGATTCGAAATCCAGAAAATGTATCTTCTTGGGTTATGCTGATGGAGTAAAGGGGTTTCGCTTGTGGGATCCTACTGTTCACAAGCTTGTCATCAGCAGGGATGTTATCTTCGAGGAAGATAAAGTAAAGGGAGACAAAGACACACCGAATTCAGAAACTATTATTTTTCAGGTGGAAAATAAGACGGATGAAGGTCAAGTTTCTTGTGAAGCAGTACCAGAGCACGAAGAACAAGAACATGTTGAGTCTGAAATTTCCAATGTGAGGCAGTCAACTCGAGACAGAAGACCACCAGGTTGGCTTTCAGATTATGTCACTGAAAGCAACATTGCATATTGTCTATTATCAGAGGATGGTGAGCCATCGAGTTTCCACGAGGCTACTCAAAGCTCGGATGTATCCTTGTGGATGATAGCAATGCAAGAAGAGTTGGAGGCATTAGACAGGAATAAAACTTGGGATCTTGTTACACTACCACAAGGGAGGAAAGCCATTGGAAACAAATGGGTCTATAAGATCAAGCGTGATGGTAATAACCAAGTGGAACGGTATCGTGCTAGATTGGTGGTAAAAGGGTATGCTCAGAAAGAAGGCATTGATTTCAATAAAATATTTTCTCCTATGGTTTGACTTACAACAGTCAGAGTAGTGTTGGCATTATGTGCGGTGTTTGACCTACATCTAGAACAGCTAGATGTGAAAACGGCATTTCTTCATGGAGATCTTGAAGAAAAAATTTATATGCTTCAGCCAGAAGGTTTTGCAGAAATAGGCAAAGAGAACTTGGTTTGCAGGTTGAACAAATCTTTGTACGGTCTCAAACAGGCGCCGGGGTGTTGGTACAAGAGATTTGATTCCTATATCATGAGCCTTGGATACAACAGGTTGAGTGCAGACCCTTGTACGTATTTCAGGAAGTCTGGTGATGATTATATCATTTTGCTGTTGTATGTGGACGACATGTCGGTAGCAGGCCCCAACAAAGATCGGGTCCAAGGATTGAAGGCACAGTTGGCTAGGAAATTTGATATGAAGGACTTGGGACCAGCAAACAAGATTCTAGGGATGCAAGTTCACCGAGACAGAAGTAACAGAAAGATTTGGCTTTCCCAGAGAAATTATTTGAAGAAAGTCTTGCAACGCTTCAACATGCAAGATAGTAAGCCAATTTCGACCCCTCTTCCTGTTAACTTCAAGTTATCCTCCGAGATGTGTCCTAGCAGTGAAGCAGAGAAGATGGAGATGTCTCGAGTACCGTATGCATCATCAGTGGGAAGTTTGATGTTCGCCATGATATGTACAAGATCGGACATTGCTCAAGCAGTGGGAGTAGTTAGTCGGTATATGGCGAATCCTGGACGAGAGCATTGGAGCACTGTTAAGAGGATCCTTAGATACATTAAGGGTACCTCGAATGCTGCATTATGTTATGGAGGATCGAATTTTACACTCAGGGGCTTTGTTGATTCAGATTATGCAGGTGATCCTGATAAGCGGAAATCTACTACTGGTTATGTGTTTACACTTGCAGGGGGAGCAGTAAGCTGGGTTTCAAAACTGCAAACAGTTGTGGCGTTATCTACAACGGAGGCAGAATATATGGCAGCTACTCAAGCTTGCAAGGAGGCAATATGGATCAAAAGGTTATTGGAGGAAATCAGGCACAAACAAAAAAATGTTTCTTTGTTTTGTGACAATCAGAGTGTCTTGCACATCGCAAGGAATCCAGCTTTTCATTCCAGGACGAAACACATTGGAGTACAATTTTATTTTGTGCGAGAAGTAGTAGAGGAAGGAAGCGTGGATATGCAGAAGATCCATACGAAAGAAAACATAGCTGATTTTCTGACCAAGCCAGTGAACACTGATAAGTTTGAGTGGTGTAGATCCTCAAGTGGTCTAGCAGAAACGTAAGCAGCAGGGAATGGCAAGATTGAAAAGATATGTGGAGATGTGTTTGATTCTCAATCAAATCTCCAAGTGGGAGAAATGTCGGCCAAGTGGGCAAATAAATGAGGGAGGACCAGTCAATACATGCATTAAAAACGTGGGTTGGTTGCAGGAAAATTTGAAGAGGAATTGTTTTACGCGTATAAAACGCGTCTTCACACGGACAAGGGGCTCTATAAATAGAGCTCCCCCTTCATTCTGAAATCATCCTTTCTTCGAGTTTTCTCTCATCTTATAAGCATTTGAGTGCTTAGTTCTATAATATTTGTGAGATGTTTTGTTCTTCTGTATTAAAAGAGTGTGTTCTCTTTGAAAAAACAGTGAGTGAGTTGTACATCACAAAATATTATAGTGGAAATTCTTTTCATCTTGCCCGTGGTTTTTACCCTAATAATTTTTAGGGGTTTTCCACGTAAATCTCAGTGTCTAGTTTATTCTTTGTTTTCGGGTTTTATTATCTCAAATTTCGTACGTGGGACCAACAATTATAAATTTTTGGATTTCTCTATGAACAAATAGGACAATTATATCAAATAGTTTGTGTAGGTGATGATGAGAATATAACTTGTTTTGTTGGCAGGATATTGTATTAGTCCATGAATTTATATTAAGAGTGACAAAATCGAATTGATTATATTTATGATAAAAACTCGAACCAAATCAATATTATCGATTTTATAATGTTGTAAATCAAACAAAATTATTATTAATTAAAAGCAAAACCATTATTACTTTAAAATCAAGAGTATGTCTTCTGTGAGACGGTCTCGCAAATCTTTATTTGTGAGATGGGTCAACCATACTGATATTCACGATAAAAAGTTATACTCTTAACATAAAAAATAATATTTTTTCATGGATGACCCAAATAAGAGATATGTCTGACAAAATACGACCCGTGAGACCGTCTCACACAAGTTTTTGCCTAAAACGAAACTCGGTTCGATTTGGTTCGGATGAACAATTATTTTCAAAAAAAATCGAAATAAATTTTTTTTGATTATTCTTTAACATAATTTAAAAATTTCTAAACTACATATTATAAATACCAATATATATAGTTAATTGAGAGATTTTTTGGCCTAAAAAATGGGTCTGTTTAGATAACTGGCATGATATTTTTAAAACCAAACCTATCATCAATTTTTCATAAACTAAAAATCAAAGTATATATATATATATATATATATATATATATATATATATATATATATATATATAATTCAAAAATTATATCTTCACAATATGGTTTGGTTTAGATTTTTTTAATCAAAACATCGGTTTGGTTTGATTTTCTGGTTCAGTTTCTGTTCATCTCTAGTTTACATAGTGCATATCGAAATGTAGCAGTTGCAGGTTCCATCGTCAACGGAAAAACATATAACTCGTTTATGAATGAAACCCGAACTTCGCTTCCTATTATTGTTATTCATATTATATAATTTCATTGATATTTAGTATGTGTATAAATTAGCACAATATTTTTTAAAGATTCAAGTTTCATATAGTTTATTAATAATAATTAAAAAAATATAATTTAAAGAAATTTGGACAAGAAAATATTTATAATTTTTTTGTAAGAATTTTTTTTTTTTGATAATTTGTTAAATTTTTTTATTATTTATTTAGAAACCCCACCCCCAAAGTTTACCCCTCCACAATTTCATTCAACGGACGTGTTCTTCAAAAAAATCTTCTTCCCAAGAACTTTCTCCCCTCAAATTCCAAACCCTAGATCCGATTTCTGAAGAAATTTCTATGGAAATCTCTGTAATATCAGACTCTATATCGACCGTTGTTTATTCCACGCAAGGATTGGCCTTCTCGAATTTCCTCCTCAATCGCCCATGCAACGTCCTGTCTCCATCGGACGCGTCTCCCGATCAACCCTTATCGCCGCCGTCATCCTCCGCCGCACCTTTCCGTGTCTCAGCTGTAGGGCCTCCACCCACCAGGACGTTGACCAAACCACGCCTCCGTAGAACCCGCCGTGTCAAGCAGAAATCCCTGATCATTGATTATGACGGATCTGGAATAGATGAATTATTCGTTTTCAGCGACGGGGGAGGTTTTAACAACGGTGATGGATATTTCGGTGGCGGCGTCGGTGGCGGCGGCCGTCGGGGGTGGAACTTTGGTGGATACGGAGGTGCTGATTGGGATGAGTCGTCCGGTAACTCGATCTCCGACCCTGCTTTTGATTTTGTGTACGAGATTCTATGCTGGATCGCAATGTCGAATTGCTTGCACTTCGCTTTCAAGAAGGTGGTGAGGAACGTGGCCGGCGGAATCGGCGATCCGGGGAGGGAAAAGGTTGTTCCGATGCCATTGACACCCGTTTGCTGAATGGTAATAATTTGTTCATGAACTTGGTAGTAACTTACATATAGGTCCATTCAGTTTCAACTATGGAGTAATTCATGTATCTGTGTTTTATGTATATATGGAATTCTTGTTAATTTCATCGCCTGATTTCGAATGATTCAATCCAAATACATCCTCGGTGTTCTGGATTTTGTATTCGAAAAAGCATTTGCCCCGACTAGGACGAAAAACATGATAAACTAGCTATTGATTTAGATGAAAAATAGTTCACACACTTGGATGGACTAATTTTGTTCCCAATTCATTGCTAGTTCTTCCTTCACATCTGGATTCCACCGTAAACAAACCACCGGTTGTAAGTGTAACAGTATACGACGAAAATTCGAGGGCAAATCCGTTCTGTCTGGCTCGAGTTCATTAGATACTAGACTATTTTAATATTCCTGTTCGAATTTGGTTCGAATCAAGGTTCTTAGTTTCAGCTCTGCTCGATCTATTCAAACATGTTTGCTAACTATTTGAACTGTTACGTCGTAAAAAATGTTGCAGGAGATCTTTTTCGCGTTGCTGCGATGTCAAGGGTTGAAGACATCATCAAGTCATAGCTAAGATATTTCCAACTAAATTTAGATTTTGAAGCTATCATTCTCATCTCAAACTATCTATTTTTAGCAGACGACTCAGCTTTTCTAATTGCACACCAATTACGCCAAACAAATTTCTGGAAATTGAATAGTAATCTTAAATGGAAGAAAATAAAAATAATTTTTTATTGTAAAAAATTAGAACAATAGTGATAATAATTACTTTTTTTAATAAAGGTAAAATGATCAAATAAATAAAAATTTAAATAATAATCATAATATTATCAACTCAACCAAACATTTCAATAATTATCATGTCTTATTTTTTTTTATTTGTCCCATAAAATCATATTACTATAACTCAATTGCCTTAACAATAAAATCAAACGATACCTTAAAACTTTCAAGATTACTCATTATAAGAATTTTAATATTATTTGTAATATTAACAACTATTTAAATATAATAATTAATGAGAAAAACTTTTTACGAAGAATTCATTATTATTTTGTATTTTCTATTAAAAATAATAGGAATACCTGCGATATTTACTCGGCAAGCTTTTGGAAACAACCATGATTTTTATGGCCGAACCCAAACCCTACACATGTTGTAGGTAGAGGTGGGCGTTCGGATATCGGTGACCCGAACTGAATTTTTTTTTTGCGAGTTAGTACAAGTAGTCATGTTTTCAAAATCAGACCGGTTCGACCAGGGATCGATCATTGGTTCCGATCCGAATCACATTCATAAATCGTTTTTACAGTCAAGAAACGGTCAAGAACCGGGTTCACTTTTTTTTTTTGAATTTATTTTTTGAAAAGATTTTTTTAGAATTTAATTGTTTTTTATATTTAAAAATTTTTATTTTTGGTTATATATATTATTATTTGATTTTAAAAATTTTTATTTTTTGGTTCTTTATATTATTATACAAAAGAAATCTATTAATATAGGGCTGAAATCTCTCATTCTCTTCAAATCTCTTCTTCCAAATACTTTGTACTCGGCTAGGGTTGTCTTGTTCGAGATTCTCTCGCTGTTTGTCTATATTTCTTGTTTAAATCTATGAAAGAAAGGAATTAGGTAAGATTTATTGTCGGGCTACCCCATTTGTTGGATACCCGACCCAATAAACCCGAACCCGCAAACATGTCGTAAGGACACGACAGCCATGTTTCAACTTTAAAGTAATGATTTTCTTCCTTTTTATTTATCCATGGAAGATGCTGGTAAAAGTTGGATCGTGGACCTCTACAACAAAAAACATACTGAAATATGTTCATGGAATAATTGTTATTCTATAATGACTAGGGATGTAAATGAACCAAACCGTTTGTGAGTTATTCGAAGCTCGATTCGATAAAAGCTCGTTTGAGCTCGTTTAATGAGGCTCGTTAAGATAAACAAACCAATTTCAAGCTCTACGATATTCGGCTCGTTAGCTTGTGAACATGTTCGTTAGTAAATTTATAAGTAATATCTTAGATGAAAAATAATAATTTTGATATTTAATTTATTGATTTAACACATTAATTATGAAATATATAGAAAAATCTATTAAATTTATTTATTATAATAAATTGACAAATTTTAATAAGAATATTATATTTTTTCTAAATGTATAATTTATTTTTTAATGAATATTTAAATGTACAATTCATATTTATTGAGCTCGTTTAGGTTCGATAAAAGCTTGAATAAGCTCGTGAGCCATGAATATATTCGTTAAATAAAGCTCGAGCTTGACTCGATCATAAACAAGCCAAGCTCAAACATTCAAGAGTTCGGCTCGGCTCGACTCGATTACATCCCTAATCATGACATTTAAGTGAGTTGGCAAGACTTAAAATGATGTAAGTTGATATTCCGGACATCATATGAGAGAAACATATTTTTCACTGAAATATTGTGGGGTATGCTCTGGGGTTCGGTGTTTGCTATCCTCTCTCTCGAGTTCTTGTCTACTATGCACATCCCTCGATTTACTTTCCTGTATGGACAAGAGGTCTCTTCCTGTCTGGGTCAAAAGATATCTGAATCATATAGGGGAGTTTATCACCATCAGTAGACCTTTTGGAAAAAAGGGAAAAAGACTTCAAATTTGGATCCAAATAATGTTAAAGACTTCAAATTTGAACTATCTATTAATAATGTCTTATGTGAGACGATATCAGGTATCTATATTTATGATATTAATCAACTTTGTCCATATTTACAATAAAAAGTAATATTTTGACATAAAAATGATATATTTTTTATAGATGACTCAAATAGAATATCAATATTACAAAATTAACTTATTAAAAACGAAGTTCTTTTCTTGACATTTCTGCAACACAGGGGAATGTTATGTAAACAGTGATCAAATGAAGAGCCAATTACCGAGAAGTCATCCATGATTTCCTCCACCATGTCTGCACCTCTGAAAAGTAGCAGACGCATTGCATAGCCCAAATGACAACCTCCTAAAAGCAATGTTCTTATTCTTTAACCTCTGAGGGTATGGAAGGGTCGGTTTCAGTATAGGAGTCCGTTCAAATTCAAGTTCAATCTTGGACTCCTCAATTTTCTTCTCATTTATATCCTTACACTCATCATCTAGAATGGAAACGTTAGTTCATAGCGAAATATAACAAAAACAAAGTATGTTTGAAGATTTAAATATCTCAATACATTAATAACAAAAGCGAATAATCAGATAACAATCAATTTATGGTCAGTAAATTGAAATCAAATAAAGCTAGTAAACACAATTAAACCAAAAAGAAATCAATCATATAAACAACTGAGTCAAAATTATCGTGTCAACAAAGCCACATCATCCTCTAGAATGGAAATGTTAGTTCATAGCCCCCACTTGTATCTATTCTATGTCCTACAACAACTACCAAATGAAGTTTATACACTTACTATCCAACCTAACTTCGAGATAAATAAGTTCATTGGTGTTGAAATGATTCAACCAGTCCTTGAAAAGAAAAAGAAAAACAAATGTGTATAAAGGAGTTGAAAAAAAAAACAAAAGAAGAAAAACAATGAAATGAATGAATCAAAGTGGTGAAGAAAGGAAAAAAATGGGAAATGGAGGATGTGAACGATGAGAAAATAATTAGTGGATGTTGAATGACATGAGAGTGAAAATGATGAAATTCAAATATTTGTCTCAAATTTTGATTTTCATATCCTTTATTGTAGCAATGAGCTGAAGTCCGACGTTATAAGCCTACAAGACCTATTAACCTTATCACATTTATCAAATATATTAGTGGAGAAAAGTTGTTCAAGTCAAGCTTTACCTGAGAAACATGGTTAGCAATTATGAACTTTAATCATTTGCATGTAAGCATCTCATTGTTTGACATCAAATTTCTTGTTTACTTGTGTTGAATATCTTATTAACCAAATAATCACCATTAAAGTCTTTTGTGATCTGTGTAAGTGAATTTGTATCTTAATAAAGTGTGGGTTGAACTGAGGTGAAGATTTCTTGAGTTTATAAGACGAGTGGCTGTTGTGAATCTATTTGAGCATTCGATTGGATAAATGAACATTGACATATCACACACGCACGTGACTCTTGAATGATTGTGAATTATATGAAAATGGATAAGTCGGATGCCAATGTCTATTTTGCATATCCATTAGTTATAGGTGTTAGCATTAATTCTTGATTGAGTTCTTATTTTTATTTTGCTCAGGACTAGCAAAAGTTCAAGTTTCGGGGGGTTTGATAAGTGCAAGAATTTCATTTTAATTTATATGAGAATCCATTTGAATTATGTTAGTTTTAGACAAAATTATGCTTGGTATTTGTTGTTTTTATGTCGTGCAGAAGATGAATAATTATTGGATGATTGATGGCTATTAATGGTGTTTTTTATCGCGAAAGATTGGTGGACAAGCGCCGCAACGTCAAGGAAGAAGCGCCGCACCGCTAAGGCTTCAAGGAGGAAACAACAAGCGCTAAAACCTAGCGCCGCAGCGCCATAATGTTCGAACCACAAGTGCCACAGCGCCAGCACTGCCGAACCGCAAGAGCCTAGGTGCTACATCACTAGCATCGCGGCTCCATAGTGTTCGAACCACAAGCGCCGCAGCTCCAGCACTGCCGCACCGCAAGCGCCTAGGCGCTACTTCTGGATTCTACGGGTGCCTAGACCCTGAACCACAAGCGCCGCGACGCTGTCACCTATGAAGGAAGACAAATGAGCTTCAATTTACGAGCCCGAACAATGCAATAAACGAAGAACGACGAATCTGAGGACAGAGACACCACTTCTGATTTGCTATCTAAACTTTCGTTTTTTTTAAATCTTGTATCGAGATGTCTAAATCTTCAAACATGCTTTGTTTTTGTTTAGATTTTGGTATGAACTAACGTTTCCATTCTAGATGACGATGTAGCTTTGTTGACACGATAATTTTGACTCAGTTGTTTATATGATTGAATTCTTTTTTGTTTAATTGTATTTACTAGTTTTATTCGATTTCAATTTACTGGTCATAAATTGATTGTTATCTAATTAATTCTACAACTCGGGAGAGATACTAGAATTATGGATCGTTAGGGACACATCGTTAAATTTTATACTCTTCGGAAGGCGTGTAACTTTAGTAAGGCTTAGGTAAGATCATCGTTTGCATATATCATTTGAACTTAGATTCTTATTAGGAATGTTTGAATCGAAGTCTGAATAATACACTTTATTCGTCACTTGGGAAATGAAGAATAAAATAATTAAGTGTTTTTAGCCATTAAACGACTGGAATTCACGAGTATAAAAGCAAACAGAAATAGTTATCGTGGAAACTAAGTGAAATCATTCATATAGATATTTTCTCTCATTGATATTTTTTCAATTCGATGATTCGATTAATATTTATTTACAATTAATTTATTTTCAGTGAACCAAACCTATGTATTGATTTTTCGAGATAAAACCGTGTAAATAAGTTTTTGTTCTGTTAAAATAATCAACATATTTACTCGGATTAGTGCATATAATAAGTACGATTTATATATAATAAAATATAGTATGATTATGTAATTATTTTAATAATAATGTTTACTATAGTTACCGGGCCCACTGACAATCCGTCTTCACCGTTGATAGGACGACGGCCACATGACCAAATGCGTACCTCACCCATTGGGAAAAACACCATTAAAGCACTGAGATATTTTCTTCCATCTCTCTCCCGAGCTTTTGAATCACTCTGCTGCTGTAGATTTTGTGGGTTTGTACAGGTGGATACAGCCGCTGGGTCGTTAGCGTGGCGGTGTCGAGAGTCGTCGGATTGGAAATTTCTGCTCTTTCCCACTTTTTCCATGTTGTGATAGATTTCTCGATTACCTTCTATGGATTGGGATGTGATTAACTGCCAGTAATGGTTGGAAGAGGTCAACTTTTCACCTTTCTCAATTGGATATTGCCTTTTGTGCTGAGTTAATGATCTGAACGATTGAAATTAGAAGCGAGAGGAGATTTGATTTGTTGTAGGTCCGGAATTTAGTTATGGAGTATCTATAGTGTTAATTCTATTGCGGGTTTGATTAGGAAGCTGTTTTCAGGTTAGTGTCTTGGTTTTGGGGGTGATGGAGAATGAAACGGGGAAGAGTGGGGATGTGTTCATCGATCGGAGTAAAGTGAGGATTTTGCTCTGTGATAATGATGACAAAAGTTCCGAGGAGGTATACACGCTTTTGTGTAAATGTTCTTATCAAGGTATTCTCATTTTTCTTCTTTAGCAATTAATCTTTGATTGTTGGTGTTATTTTGTTATGATTTTGAGCAATTGTTCATAAATCAGAAATTTATTTGTCATGCGTTTGCTGTTTTTTCATGTGTTGACTTGGATAAGATGAAAGTTCACGCCTTTCTCATGATTAAGACATGGAAAAGATTGGTAGTTTGTGAAATATTTGATTTATGCCATTTAGACGAACAAATTCTATTAACGATTGCATCCCTTCTAAGATTTGATATTCTGATAAGACTGCTATTCTTCCAATTCCATTTGATAAAATGATTTAATTAGAAAGCTTTGTTTTTTACGGGCCCGTCATAGGATTATTTGGCTAGATTGATATATAAGGAGCCAGAAGAACAGAAAATGCAGTTTACTTGTCCAAGTATAAAATAAATTGCTTCTGAAAAAATTTTAGTTGCAGGAAACTTTTAGTAGAAAGTTTCACGTTGATTTTGATTCTGAATATAGTTGGCCCTTGCTTTCCAGTTATTTCTGTAAGATCACCAAGACAGGTGATTGATGCACTGAATGCTGCGGGGCCTGATATTGATATTATTATCTCGGAAGTTGACCTTCCGATGTCTAAGGGTTTGAAAATGTTAAAATATATCATGAGGGACAAAGAATTGCGGCGGATTCCAGTGATCAGTAAGTGTACATTTTATTTACGTTGTGTATTTCATTGAGTTGAAGACAGGCTGGTTTAATTGTCATTCTTTGGTTGTATTGTTTTGCTTGCTAGTGATGTCAGCTCAAGACGAAGTTTCTATTGTTGTTAAGTGCCTAAAATTTGGAGCAGCTGATTATCTTGTGAAGCCCTTACGTACTAATGAGTTGTTGAACTTGTGGACACACATGTGGAGAAGAAGGAGAATGGCAAGTACTCTTTTCTCATTAAGAAGTTGTTTCATTTCACTGGTTTTCATTGGTTTTCTTAGAGAGCAGTGTGACGACTTTCTTTATTTTTAAAATTCAGATATCGACTAGGCTCACGCATCACACATGCTTGGAACTTTTTAACTTGTTTGAGGTTTATACCTGGACACAAAAGTTTGAGGACGTGTGGTTGTATGATCTTTTGAATCTTTAAGATAATAGCTATTCTGGTTGTGTAGCTATCGAGAAACAAAGCTTCTTTTACTAGGGCTATTCATCCAATTTCTACAGGGAGTGGCACATGTATGTGATAGTGTTTTTTTCCTTGGGCATGATGTATATCAGCCATTTTTGGTGTTTTATTTTGGTATTTGTGTTATGACGGTTTATCTCTTGATTTTACGTTGACAGCTGGGACTTGCTGAGAAGAGCATTGTAAATTGTGATCTAGATCTGGTAGCTTCGGATCCTAGTGATCCTAACACCAACAGCACTACTTTATTCTCGGATGACACAGATGACAGGTCTCTGAAGGGTAATAACCCAGAAGTTTTCAACACATCAGGAAGAGGAGGTGAGTTTGAATTTGAAAACATATATGAATGACACTAGCCATGATAATTTTTTTCCTTCCATGTAAACAATATCATCAATTTCTTAACATTGAAGATAAACAGTTTATTTCTGGTCTTAAAAGAGCATGTATAGATTTATCTCAACAAAGGCTTCGGGACCAGTTATTGTTTTTAATGGCAAGGAGTAGCGTAGGGGATTTTCCATTTTGGCCAAATTGTATGTCTTTAACTAACCTGACTCCATTCGCATTGTGTTTAGATTCCTGCTACCAGAACTGCTACTCGGATAGAGACTGTGATTTGTGATCTTCCAGTGTGTCAGCCTGTCGTGACACAAATAAGTGACAAACAGACAGGTGACTGGATCACGACTTTTTAAATAATTTCAGACAGCCTATAAATTAAAAATAAGAATCATATTTCCCTGTAGCATGTGGAGAGAATATATCATGCATCACCATTTGACAAGTTACAATCACTGCTAAGTGCAGGAAGCATATATTTGGAATGAAGTGTCAGCTATATTTAATAAATAGTTTTGTAAAAATGAGGAGCATTTTGATCTCCGTCCATCTTAGAACCATCTTCTTGTAGGAGTTTGTTGTTACATATGCTGGTGCATGATCGACTAGTTCAAATAAATCGAAAGGATTTGGAGTCAAGTTCTAATTAAAGCAGTGGTCTTTACTTTTGTATAATTTAAACTCGTTCAATTTTACTTGGACTGATCAAAATCTTGAAGATGCTTTTCCCATTTCCCGTTGTTTATGGTCAAATAGCATCCAGAAATATCATTAAAGTTTCTATGATTGGTCTATTTGAGATGACCAGAATTTTTTACAATGTGAAATGGGAAGAATAAATTATGTGAACTGATGCATTTCTGTTGGAAGAAAGTATTTAACTAGACTAATTAATAAGGCATTTAAACATTGAATACTAAATTAAGTTATAAACATCCATTAAATATTTCAATGCAAGGAAGGTTCTTCACATAAAGATTGTTCCTTTTCTCCATCAGTGTTCTCAGTTAGTCATGACTAGTTTTGTTACTCCTCTCTCCACAATTTTCGATGTTCACTGATGGCACGTGCTACGAGACATTTTTATACTGATTTCTCCAAGTCTGCCTTATTCTTATATTTTAGATCAGTATATTTAATTCTCTGCTTAAAATATGTGAGTTGGTTTTCCACTGTTTTATTTGGATATTTGTTTGAGTGTGACATCAAAATATAGCCTACTGATTTAGTTACTCTGGAGGCACCTTTGATTCTTTTCTACAATGACTACGAGACTCCTGATAATTAGGAAATAATAATGGTCTGCTAAATGAAAACATTAATATCTGTTTTATTGTCTCCCGTGTGCATGTAACTAAATGTGGACTTGAATGCTTTCCAGGACAAATTTCGTCTTTTCTGAAAAAGGAACTAAAAATAGGCGAGTCTTCTGCCTTTTTCACGTATATCAAGTCAACCATACCCAACAGCACCACTCGAGGGCCACCTTCTGTTCATGAAGATGAACCTCAGCATTTGAAGATACCAGAGCATATCTCCATGGTAAGTGGTCAAGCTGTTATGGACATCCAACAGCAGGATATCACAAAGACCATGGAAAATCGTTCTGATGGTGATGAATATCACTGCAGTAACAGCTTTCACGATTCTTTCTTTGCGGAGAGGTCGTGTACTCCTGTATCTCATGATATCTCACAACAGAGGAACTCGGACGAAGATTTCTGTCACTCACTTGTGCGTTCAGGAAACGTTGGTGATGCGACCGGTCATTACACTCATGCTGCTTATCCTTACTACATGCCCGGAGTGATAAATCAAATAACGATGCCACCAGCCTCAATGTATCAAAAGCACGCACTGGATATACACAACCATTCTAATCTTGCTATGTTGCCTCCATACAATCACATTCCTCAATTCCCACCTCACGTCCAAGGGATGGTGCCTTATCCATACTACCCCCTTGGTATATGCTTACAACCTGGTCAAATGCCTGCTCCCGCTCCTCATTCATGGCCATCTTTGAAATGTCCGCCAATGAATGAAGGGAAGTCGGGTAAAGTTGATCGAAGGGAGGCAGCCTTGATGAAGTTTAGACAAAAGCGGAAAGAGAGGTGTTTTGACAAGAAGATCAGGTATGTAAACCGGAAAAAACTCGCAGAACGTAGGCCTCGCCTGAGGGGCCAGTTTGTGAGAAAGGTTAATGGCATTACTGTGGATCTTAATGGGCAACCAGCTTCTGCTGAAGAAGAAGAGGAAGATGATGAAGAGTATGACGAGGAAGAGAATGATTCTTAACATGGATGGGATTCGATCTTCTCTTCTGAATCTAAGACTAACATTGGAACTGGTTGAGCTGTTTGAAGAGATTCTCAGTAGATTTCTCGGTGTCTGTCACTTCTCCCGTTGTGACACGTAGAGTAACTAAACTTTGTGACATTTATCATTAGCATCACCCGTAAGTTAATCCAATTTCAGTATATGTATTAATGGAAATGCATATGAACAAAATGAAGAAGTAAAGACAGAAATGGAACTACCCTAATAAAGCAACCACTACGGCTCTAATTTAGGATAGACCTTGTTCCCACTACATTTGGAAGTTGAACTGTCATTCGACAATACAATATATCACAATGAAATATAGAAACAAAAAGAACCCACGGACCATGGTGCTTGGATTTTATACCATCAACTTTACCTTCACGTAAAGGACATCTAGGCCTATATTTAATCCTAAATCATGATGATCGCCAAAGTAAAATAATGAGTAATTATACCCAAGATTATATCCTGTTTCTTGATAAAACATTATTATTATTATTATGCCATCATTTCATTTTTCAACAGCAAGCAACAATACAAACCCCTTAACTTGTGTTGTAAGTTCTCACAACCATTATGATGTTATTTGTCTTCTGGGAAATTCCTAATCTGTCAACAAGATCTGTTGGTTTCATACCCCACACTAGCTGTTAGCTGAAGTTTGTTTTTTTCCTATTTGTAAATGTATTCTGTTGCCAATATAAACAACTTTTGTATAAAATATATATATTTTGCTGCTATAAACATGGTCGTTTAAAAGGGACAATTTTCAGTACCTTTGTAACTAATGTCAAGATTTGGAGATCCCAAAGTAATTAGTTAACAACTTACGCCACCAATCTATTCCAAACAAAGCCAGTCTGCAGAAACCAAAGCTCTAAAACTACTCCAACTAGGCTTTTGCTGTTAGTTTTTAGTTGTTGGCCAATCCATTCCACCAAAAAACTACACTTTACCAACACCTCCAAACTACCAAAACAGAATTCTATATTTATATCGATCCCATGCATATTATAATTCCACATAATTTGTATTTTATTTTATTTTTAGCATGATTGGCACATTAAATGTATCTCACAATTGGAAAGCATAAACCCCAACTAAACACATAATACACATCCCATCTTCTAAAAAAAACTTCTATTTACACGCCCATTTCAAGAATCGACACCACTCTCATCTTTCCTTGATCCACAATGGAGAAAACAGCTGCAATCATTAGAAGATCCATCTTCACTTTCTTGAAGAACTACCAGTACTTCACCTCAACTCCATCTCTTCTCGCCCTCCCATTCGCGGTCTTGTGCCTCGTGTCCCAGCTGATCGTCCCCATGTCGCCGCTTTTCCGGATAATCCACCTCCGTTTAAGGTCACTTTTTCTTGCTGCGGAGTTCCCTCAATCAGCAGAGCTCTTTGCCATTCTCAATCTTAAACTCTCTCAGACAATTGTAAACTATCTTTTCTCCTTACCCTTTACCATTTCCTTTCTTCTTCTCGCCAAAGCATCCGTAATCCAAGCCGTCGAGCGTAAAAAACCAGAGCAGAAACATGCGTTGGCTTCTTGTATTCAACTGCTCAGCCCCCTCCTTGTCACACAGTTTTGTAACTCATTACTCATTCTTTCCGCAAACGCCACTTGCTTCTGCCTAATAGTCGTGTACTTCAACTTTTTTGACATGTTGGGAGCCCTTTCTGCACCTGGATCTTCACTACTTTTGTCGGCATTAGGTGCATAATCTACTCTATCATTCTTGCCAATGCCTATGTTATATGCAATCTTGCATTAGTATTATCCGGATACGAAAAGGCCGGCGGCTTTATCTCAATCCTCAAGACTTATGTGCTGATCCAAGATAGAACTGCAACTGCATTATTATTGGCTTTGCCATTCAACATGGCCTTAGCAGGCATTGAAGCCTTGTTTGAGTACCGCATCGTTCGATCCTATAATCGAGCTTTTGCCTTCAACTCAACAATGATTTTTGAGGGATTTCTCATTGCATATCTGTATGCTATGACACTAGTTCTTGATACAATTGTGGGTTGCATTTTCTTCAGAAGTTGCAGAACAACAGAACACCAAACCAATCGAGAGGAGGAAACGTACTTTCACGGGATCGAAATCCATGACTGTAAGTTTCTCGCAAAAGGGGTTTGAACTGGTAATTCAGTGAAGAGACCTTTTTTCCAGAAATCAACGAGATTCATTGCATTTTTTTCCTGAAAAATGTGTTGTTTTTGTATTTCAAACATATTTCCAAAGTGGGAATTTGCAGTCTCAAAAAACATGTAGATTTTGTAAGTAATTCACATCTGAGTTTGGATTGAGATGGAATGTAAGTGATCTATCCATTGTTCCAATTTCTTGCTTTGATTTCATAAATGTGGATCAAAAAATTAATTGGATGGACATTATTTTTTTTCATAACAAAAAAATCCTATAAATATTTGATATGAAGTTTTATATTTTTTCAAGGAAAAAATACTTTTTTATATGTAATTTTATCAAATATAAACAGTTGATGTGTAGGGAAATGATTAGAACATGGACAATTAGATGTATGAGTATGATAATATACCAACTCTTGATGGCAAGTACCCAACTCTATTAAAGTTAAGGTACCTAATCTTTTAAAATATTTAATTAATTTTATGTATATTTAATAAATATAAAATTTACACAAGAAAAAAAAAGATTTTTTTAAATATAATTTTTTAAAATAAAATATTATACCAAAATGGTATAATTTATGCGTTAAATAAAAAACCAATCCCCTTTAAATCTATTTCAAACTTTAGTCTACAAAAAATATTCTTTTTTATTTTATTTATAATTTAAATAGTTAAATTAATTATTTACTTTGCATTAAGCATTGTAGAAAAATTATTATTTCGATAATTAAAGTTAAATTGTAACTTTTGATTAAATAATACGAGATAGGTGATACCAATTGTATTATTTGATTTTCTATATTCATCTCGTAAGTGATCTATTAATGCATTTGGTATAAATAATATTATATTGAAACTAAGTAGAAATAAAATCATCAAATAATATTTTAAAATTAATTTTTGATAGTTCTAAAAAATTTCTATTTTTATTATAGATTAAATCTATGTTGAACATTTCATATTCGCAATCTTGATTTTGATTTTAACAAAACTTGTTGTTGTATATTTACTCACGTGTGAAATTGCAAACACAAGAAAAAAACTGAAACTGAATTTAGCCAAACTGAATTTCTGACGAGCTTTGGTGTTTTGATGATATCTCTCAGCTGGATGATTCAAATGACAATCCGTCAACTTGATTGATCATAAAACTCAATTTGGAACAAGTCATATCTGACGTTAGTGGGACAAAATCAGATGTTATCTAGGCCAAACTGATCGCTGAATAACAAAATTGATTGTACGAAAACAACAATCAGTTGGGTATGGGAAGTTGCAGTATTTTGGCTATATCTCTCAGCTCGATTATTGGAATGAAGCGATTTAGTATGCGTTGAATAGATAAGACAATGATCTACAAATCATCTGCAGAAGTCAAAATCTGAATCGAAACTTAAGATGTTGATAAATGACGACAAAACTACTGGCTTTGCACAAACTGAAAACAGTTAAGCTGATTTCAGCACACCAGTTGAACTAAACCAATTGGGCTGCTGAACTAGTTGAGCAGCTGACCAGTTGAGCTGAGCCAGTTGAGCTGTTGAGCCAGTTGAGATGCTGACCAGCTGAACTGAACCAATTGACCAAAGTTGATCAGTTTAAGCTATCGAAAATGTCCAGCAAGGCGAATTTGACCGTTGAAATTTCAGAAACAGTACAGAAACTTTTCAAACGGTCATATTATTGTATTTAGTGTATATATCATTGTTGAGGCCTATAAATACAACATCTTGAAGATCAAACAAGAGTTTTGAAGGGGATTCAAGTATGGGCAATCAGCATGAAGAAATCTGTTAATTGAGAGCATAAGCCCTTGTGTGAGTATACATTTTGAGATGTACACTGTAAAGGATAAATTTCTCATATACAATCACTCACACATATACATGAGAGTTGAACTTCAGAGTTTAGTTGAGTAGGTCTTCACACCAAAACATTAAAGATTGTGTTTCTAGTCTTGCATAAGAGACGTTAAATATTATGCGGATTGTGAGGTAGCGGCCTACAATCGAGAGTGTGCTAGGAGTTTCAATTAGGCAAGAGATAAGTCCTACGTTGAAATGAGTTTGTACAAGGTATTGTAAAAATGATAGTCTTCTAGTGGATCCTTTCCAAGAGGAAGAAGGGGTGACGCAAGAGTTGTTAATCTCCGAACATCCATAAACAAATTCGTATATATTTATTTATTGAATTTACTTATCATTTTCATTGTTTTTAAAGATACGTTGTTGAAGTATTTTATGAGTTCTTAAAATACCAAAATATTGCATACCAATTGTTTGATAAAATACTTCAACCAAAATATTTTTACTCATTCAACTTGCTTATATTTTAAATGTTTTACAAAATGTTTAATCGATTTCTCCGAAATATTATTTTGAGTGTCTTCCGCTTGGTTTGAAAACCAAACTCGAATTAAGAAAAATATTACTTTTTATGACACATGTAGTATTTTTCATCGCAAATACGGACCGAATCGACTCGTCTCACATATTTATATACGTGAGATCATTTCACATGAGACATATTCTTAATTAAATGGGCAAATAGCAACCATGTGAAACACAAAAAACATATAACCGCTCTTACATAAAATTAATGATCGGATACAAATTAGAAAAATTACACCGGATATACTGGGGTTGTTAAACTATGGCTTGGTTAATAGATAAAAATTCGAACCAAACCATATTTTTTCAGTTCTACAAAATTCCAGACCAGATCATGGATTTCAATTTGGTTTGTGTTGGTGTGGTTTCGATAATTAATTTTAAGTCTTGAGTTTCATAGTTTACTACATGAGAAAATGTAGCAATTGATTTTTAATAGAAATTGAATGAACATTTTATTTGATCGTGAACAAAATATCATAAATTTAAATACTTTACAGATGAAAAACATTGCAACTTATAAAAAAAATCCTAAAATTTTAGGACTCAAGTTATAATCGGTTTGGTTCGATTTACTTTAAGTCAAAACTCCTGTGCGGAATTAATTTTTTTCGATTTTATTAATTTTAAAATTAGTTAAAACTAAATATTATGATTTGGTTTTGATTTTACGATTTAGTTTGATTCGGTTTCTAGGGGTGACAATTCGGGTGAGTTGGGTCGGGTTGAGCAATAGTAATATTCAAAAATTTTTTGACCCGAACCCAACCCGAACCCGAGCCAACCCGAAAATTCTCAACCTGAGAATTCAAACCGATCCGATCAACCCGATTTTGAATTTTTTTAATTTTTTAAAGAAAATTAAATAAAATTTCAAAAAAAATATAATATTTTAATTTAAACATATAATAATAAAATCTCTATCATATATATTATTTAAATTTGAAAATAAAATAATAAATAAATAAAATATATTTACTAAATCAAAAAAACAATAGTTTAAAGAATAAAAATATTCCAAATAAATATTAAATTATGAAAATTTATGATATAAATATACAATAAATATTTTTTCAAACATACAATATTTTTATATGTAGGCAATATTTATTAATTATATTATTTTTTAAAAAAATTAACATTTTCGGGTCAACTTTGACCCGAACCCAATCCAACCCAACCCGATCATTTTTGTCGGGTCAGCTATTAAGTCCAACCCAACATGATCCGAACCCGAAAACCTCAAACGCGAATCTAATTTTTTTTGGGTTAAACTGTATGAAATTGACGAGTCGTGTCTGATTTTGATATCACCTTATATTTCTGAACACATTTACGACATACTCATCATGTAATAATAGGTGACAATAGAGTCAAAAAATTTAGACAATTTAAATAAATCCAGCACGGAAACAGCTCCCATTCATCACTCACACTCCCACGTTAGTATTCCATTAAACAAATCCATTCCGGTCGGTGAATTCTTCCCACTTGCTTTCCTTGTCTGTGCATCCACATTACAGAGAGAGGAAGCTGCGTTTTTCTAGGTTTTTTGTGTTGATTTTCTTGGCTGATGGGTTCTGAAAGCCCGTTTGCAGCTCAGAAACGGACTTCTAGCGCACTACCGACGACAACCGCCGCCTCCAACGGCGGATCTCGTGTCCGTGCCGCCGCTCTCCTCCCACGTGGCCGGCAGATCAGTAAAACCTTCAACAACATCAAGATCACGATACTATGTGGATTCGTTACTATTCTGGTACTCCGCGGCACGATTGGTATCGGCAACCTTGTGTCCTATGAAGCGGAAGCTGAAAATCAGAATCTCCAAGAAGAAATCAATCGGATCCTCGCCGAGATTCGATCGGATAAGGACCCCGATAACCCGGAGGACCAAGCCGAGGAGTTTTTCAACCCGAATAGGACTTTCGCTTTAGGGCCCAAAATCAGTAACTGGGATGGAGACAGAAAGGTATGGCTTGAAAAGAATCCGATGTTTCCCAATTATGTTAATGGAAAACCTCGGATTTTGCTCGTCACAGGTTCCCCACCGAACCCTTGTGATAATGCGATCGGGGATCATTATTTGTTGAAAGCTGCAAAGAACAAGATTGATTATTGCAGAATACATGGGATTGAGATTGTGTATAATATGGCTCATTTAGATAAGGAATTGGCAGGGTATTGGGCTAAGTTGCCTTTGATTCGAGGGTTGATGTTGGCTCATCCTGAGGTGGAGTGGGTTTGGTGGATGGATAGTGATGCTTTGTTTACTGATATGGCATTTGAGATACCTGTATTTAAGTACAAGGATCATAATATGGTTATTCATGGTTACCCCGATCTGTTGTTTGATCAGAAGTCATGGATCGCGCTGAACACCGGTAGTTTCTTGTTCCGAAATTGTCAGTGGTCATTGGACTTGTTGGATGCTTGGGCTCCAATGGGCCCCAAGGGTCCTGTTCGTGAGGAGGCTGGCAAGATCTTGACGGCAAATTTGAAGGGTCGGCCAGCATTCGAGGCAGATGATCAATCTGCATTGATATATTTGCTGATTTCTCAAAACGATAAATGGATGAATAAGGTTTTTGTTGAGAACTCGTTTTATTTGCACGGATATTGGGAGGGTCTAGTGGACCGGTACGAGGAAATGATTGAAAAATACCACCCGGGACTGGGTGATGACAGGTGGCCATTTGTGACACATTTCGTTGGCTGCAAACCTTGTGGGAGTTATGGGGATTATCCGGTTGAGAGGTGTTTGAAGAGCATGGAGAGGGCTTTCAACTTTGCGGATAATCAAGTTTTGAACTTGTATGGCTTTAGGCATAGGGGATTGGTCAGCCCCAATATTAAGAGGATTAGGAATGAGACTGTTACTCCTTTGGTGTATGTAGATCAGTTTGATTTTCGACATTCAGTTCATCAAAAGGGTGAACACTAGGAGTTAGCTTCTGCACCGCCGCCTTCAACAAAGTTGTTAGGTAATGTGACTTTTCAGTTGCAAGTTTGCAATTAAGTTGTTTGTATTTTCAGTCTGTTGTTGAAATTATTGACCAATAAATTACCTTGAACTTACCTGTAGTTAGCATGTTTTTACTATTTAGGAAATAGAGAAAGACCACGTCTTTGGTAACTGCCTAATTTCGTTATTCAACTAATTCTCTGGAAGTGCAATATAGCTTGGTTATCCTTTCAAAATCATGCTATTTTAGTATAAGCTTGTTGTGTTCAGCTGTAATTGATTTGTTTGCCTTGTAACAAGTAACATTTCGTTGCAACGCTAGTCCAATAATTAGTGTGAAATGTAGCTATACTAAGCTAGCAGATTGTCACAAAATCATTGAAGGATAGTTTGACCTTTTTTTATGTTGATAGGATCTATTGTTGATATTAGGCATGTTTTCTAATTGAAAACACTTATGCAGTCAGAAATGTTAAGAGGTAAAGATCTAGTTATGGATGATATAATCAGCCACTAGTCTTCACCGTTGTGTTTATTTCCAACAACCAGCTTGTGGGATTAGAGTTTAGACACAATGTATGTTTGTTAGCTACTTTATTTTTAATGGAAGACTTCAGTATCGCATCTCTAGATTAACATCTGATAACTATTTAATGAAGTATCCTCACCATGTCATTCTCTTAAACTCTGAATGACAGCGACGATGCTTGGCTAGGCCGTTAAATGATAGGTATGAGACAATATGTTTACCTCGTTGCACGTTCAAATGTATTCAAAAGTTTAGAAATAAATTGAGAGTTATATCAGTGTTCTAAAACTCGGGTTAGGCGGCCGCCTGCGCCTCCCGACCATACCGAAAAGGTTCTAGGTAGCAAGGGCGCCTAGACAGTCCTAGGCGTTTAGAGTTGTTTTGAGATTTTTATTTTTTTGGAAGCCCGATTAAAATGAGAACATGACATAAGAAATAATTATAGGTATTGAAAGCCCAATTAAAAACATGATTTGTTGGCTTGCGCTTACCACTCTCATCTTCTCCGTCTCCATACTTCTGCGCACACAAGAAAATCGAATCAGGTCCTAAAGGTAGTTTTTTTCTTTATTTTGATTTTTCTGCATTGCCTGTTATCATGACCGGCCTTAAGCTGAAACGTGAGGAATGAACCAGGTGTCAATTGGATTTTAACGAAGTTTGGGCTGAAATTTATTCTAAGAAACATTACAAGTCTCTTGATACCGTGGAATCCGCCTAGGCGGCGTAGGAGCTGGTCTAGCGCCCGACAAGCGTCTAGCAAATTTTAGCATCTTGAATTATATGCATTATAAACCTTATTTTAATCAGGAAAATGTTACTTATTTTTTATAGTTGCCTTAAGGGTTGAGAGTTCGCGCACAGAATTATGTATTGTTGTCAGAACTTCACTGGTTTGCAACTGACAAATGTTGATTCCGTAACTTATTGACAAAAATAATTGAAAGAATGTTGATAGCTGTGATGTAAGAGCTAATAATTTTGATAATTGTGAGGTGGATCCGCTGGTTGTAGTTGTTTATATCGGCTCAAATTTTGAGTTGTTTTGACGGTAATTCCTTTTTCTCTTATGTTTATAAAATGATTTTTTTCTTAAGCATGCATGAATGCGGGAACATTAGTATTTTAACTCGGGGGTTACTATCTAATGAAAATATTATCTACATTTATGGAATTATACCTGATGCCTCCTTATGGAAATGATAATTCCTAAACCGGAAGCAGGGATAGATGCTAGAACAAAATTTTGTAACAAAATATCTCGAGAAATTTATAAATATAGAATTAGGTCTCAACAAGGAAACCAGTGTTAAAATCAATTACAAGTTTCATGTTGGACACAGTATAATATTGAAAGTATATCATTCTTGAAATGGCTTAACCATTCTTGAAGCAGTGAACAGAAAGAAATGGCCACCTGTGTCAACTTGTAGTTGAGAATCTAGGATGTCAGCCATCTTTTTTTGCAGACAATTTGGTTCTTACGGAAAAAGTGATTCCTCAGAGTGCCAAGACAATTATATGAGAGCTCTAGAGACCTGCAATGGGGACTGTCTGGACTTGGAGTCAACTTCCTTTAGTCCCAAACATTGTTCTATTAAACTATGGAACATAGGGCGTGGAGCATGAGAGAGGATAAAAAAATCTGACTATTTCCTTTGGTTGATGGGTATGAAATAGTCATGTTACTGCTGCCTTGCATATTGAACATTCTTTTTTGATCAAGTTTGTCCTTTTATGCAGCTTCACCGTATGTGGATTTGTGAATCCGCATATGGTTTTAGGCTTTCTTGGAAATTCATCTCGTTGCACTGTTTTGAGAACGCCGAGAACACGGAAAGAAAGCTGTTCTTTTAATGTTTCATATTTATTCCGAATACCCAAGTTTTTATTTAGGAATGCTGTAAACTATCACTATCCCAAGCTTGTCCAGAAGGATATTGTGCTTTTGGGAGAATGCTGATTGATAAGTTTTTCATACGTTTATTAATTACTCTTTATGATTTGTATTTGGAACAGAAGTAGCTTTGATTAGTTTACAATATGATAAGAGCACAAAAGTGGGATTCTTGTACTGCAACTTTATGATTCCTCACAATGGTAGCTGTCAAATGAATTCTACATCGCTGGTTTAATTATGTCTTCTTGAACTAGAAACGTTGAGTTAAACGTGAAATTATACGAGAATGTTGAATTCGAACCTATAATCTTTCGCAGTCTCGTACTAAATTAATCAGCATTTGAATAAGCTTCACCATCCATATACATCTTAAGACTAATTTTCATCGATCTCAACATAACAATGACAAATGTTATACCCTCAGTCTATATGATGGATTCGAGCCATATTAGTGTCAGCGAACAAAAAAAAAAGATATTCCATAACAGACACGAAACAATGTCTTTATGCATCAATATATCGAAGAGCTTGCATAAAATGAATCAAAATTCCTAAGGCCTAAACACGGTAACTACATGACTGAATTAGCACAAGCCTATTCTTTACAACTTCTCTATAGTTTCTTCTGTACAGCAAAGTTTTATGGAAACTTGAGTATATACTAATGACTAAACTAATTTATATGATACAACAAAGGAATTGGTGCTGACATACCTACAGGGTTAATGCTCTCTGTACAAATGTCGTGGTACATTTTGGTGAAAGATCTGCTTTTACACTTTGAGTCGTCTATCCTTTCGCAAGCTGATGTCCCAAAGGCAAGGCACCTAAATCGAGCCAAATTCGATGAAACAATCCAACCAACACGGAACATTTCTCTCGACAAAGGTGAGAGTGCCAAAATCATTCCCCCGACAACTCATTTGGCCTGAGGCTTGTGATAAATCAGATGTTTGCGCCATCCAAACTGAAAGTGTCATGGTTCACTACTCGAATTCTTTATCAGCAAGACTTCAGGTTTTGTAAAGCCACAGACAGCGTCCTCCAACTCCATGTTCTTTGAACCCATAAAGCAAATAAGTTCAGTAGAATTAAAAGCTCATGGCTTGTCAAAGCAGCAGAGTGTAGATCAACAATCTCAACTCATCATATGCTGACCAATGTGAAAAAAATCTTCAAAATATTAAGCAATTCTCAATCTTTTACGCCTTTCTTGGTTAGATTTATTCCCTTTGCATTCTCCATTTCAGCCTCCTTTTGAGCTTTCTTCTTTTCTAGTTCATCCTGTTTACAGTTTTCTTCGTGAGCTTTCTGATACAACCTCACAAAGTTTAAGAGGGTTGCAGTAACTGCATACATGTTGAGACATTGACTCAGTGATCTACAATTAACAAAAGTCATGTGTTAACGGAGAAAAGATTGTCATTCTACCTTGTTCAAACGGGCATCGGGCTGGATCCTCACCAAAATATAAAGCTAGTGCATCTGCATTTCTTCCCTGTAAACAATAGCATTAATGAATGCCATTATTACCACGGTCACGTGTGAGGTTATCTAATAACATAATAATCCAGGTGGATACATACGGCAGTGGAATATAGATTTGTTACAGAGGACACTTCTATCTCAGCAGCACTAACAAATTCTGCCAAGTTCTGTCAAAGAAAATAAAAGTGAATCTTCTGGAGACATTGTAGCTTTCAAATCTTTGGAATAAAAGAACAAGGAAAAAAATCCACAAAACAAAATTAAAAAAAAAATTCAAGTTTTATAGTGGAATTGCACACTTAAATAAAAAATAATACCTTGCGAAAAGTTTCGGATACAGGACCATCATTTTCTGAAGCAGTCAACTCCTGCTTTACCTTTTCTAAACCTTTGATAATGGCTTGCATTTCCTCAGCCAAAGATTTCAGTTGTATCTACAAAGAAACTTCTTATTATGCAAGTCTTTCTACAGTGATTTAAAATCTATGGTCAACTCAGAGATAAATACCAACCTTTGAGGCCGTTTCCAGGCTAATAAGATCTTTGTGAAAGTCTAAAAGAGATGGTGATTTAGATGCAAGTACCTAATATAAAAGATGAAAAAACACAAATTAGTGACCTTCCTCTAAATGCCTAACCACTCTAATGTAAATGGCTAAATCATGGAAAGCAGGGTAGTCTGCAAAAACGTGCAGATGTTCCAAGGGTTAATTTTTTTCATACTACAGAATCAAAGCTCAAATTTTCTACGTGGTACACCATGGCTTCGAAACCTGCTAAGTGCTAATCAGGAATACCTGAAACTATAAGTAACAGACGGAACGAATGTCGGCAGTCATTACTTATTCGTACATAAGTAATTACTTATTTAAGCTCTTTCTCTTTCTTGTTAAGGTATTTTTCATGTAGTCACACAAAGTAACACTAGGCAAATAAAATTTAGGCACTCTACATTGGTGTCATATGTGGATGGAAGGAGGTAAAAAGAAAGTGCATTAGAAGCTGCATTCTAGTTCATGGATCAGGTGGAAGTGTAAGAGCTACAGTAGAAAGAGAGAGAGAAGGGAAAAAAAAAAGAAGAAAGAAAGAAATGGTAGAAAAGAATGGATCCATTAGAGTGGAAACAAGAGACAAAGTAGCAGTTTGACAGATAACAACAAAGCTTCCGGCTGTCCATTCAGTTCTAAAAAAAAGGACTGTACATCCAGATTCAACAAGAAACCAATTTTCTGCCCGGTCCATTCTAAAACAAAACAGCTTTGGGACAATTATCCCAGTAAGATGGAAAGGACCGGCAGGTTGAAGAACTGGTTTCATAGAATTTATGGTTTTTTCACCAAACACGTTGTGATACATAGAAACACCTTGCAAGGACCAACGAAAGCATTGTCAAAAAAGTCAAAGATTTATTGATAGATCTTAGTCTTTTCCCATCCCACGGCCCACCATCTCCCTTCCATCAGCCATGCACCGTATCATACTCAACCAGTTATTTTTATATAATCCAAGTAAAACTATGGCAAGTTCATAGCAGAACTTTGTCAGTTATCACCGAAATCCAATTTTCCAATCTCTCGTAGACACACCTTTGCCGTCTTTCTTTCTACATTGAATCTCAAACCAAGCACCAAATATAGTTTATAGTACAAATGGGAGGGGAAGCACCTCAGAAAATCTGGCAGTTTTGGAAGATATATGTAGACATGTAAAACAAAAAATAACAATTGTTTGGGAGAAGTGGAGGGATCCATGTTATGGACCTTTTACATTATTATTATGGGCTTTAAAGTTTTGGGACTGATTTGAGTCTTGGAAAATCTAGAAATAGGGGGATGATAAATATAATGAATGGGAGGGAGATTGGAATTGATTCCGTTAATTTGTTAAGTTTGGAGACTAGCGTGTGCTAGGGACTAGCAGTTTCCAGGGGGGAGTTGAACTCTCTTGTACAGAGGATTACCCCTGGGAGCTTACATTCTTCTTTATTTTAGTTGATTGTTGTTGAAATATTAGCACATTTTATCTAATTTGTAGTTGTAGAAGCAAACATTGTCAATGAATTACAGCAAACATTTCTTAATTATATAGAAATTGAAGATACATATCCCACCCACTGGGTCCAGTCGGATTTACTCTCAAACTGGGAAGGCTGATGATGGCCAATCATAATATGGATTGATTCATGCAGGACAACAAAATAAATAGCATTTTATCATATTGAACTCCATATTATGTATAGCCTAGGAAGCAGTGGAGGTATTTGGAAGACCTACTACAGAAAATTAAGAAAAAAAGAAAGGGCCAAAAAGCAACAGGGCAATACCTTACACAGATAATGCATAAGTGTCATCTTGCTATTGGAGGCACGTGTATCAGTGAGTTTCAAAAGACTGTCCAACTTGAATCCAACTGCTGCACCTGAATGGGGAAACAATAATTTCAGATAAAGATTCTTGTAAAATCTTTCATGTTTTCTGCCACATGATATGGCAACTATAGTATATTAATCCAATTTGTTTGCCCTTTTGTTCTTCTCATAGCTTGGGCTTTGGATCCAGTTTATTCACACACAACTACAAAGAGGGGGGAGGGAAAGAGATATGATAGAAATTAGAAAAGGTAGATAGACTTGGCAAAGGGTATGATCCGGCTTTGGAATTACTAGTTTTTTACCCTCTCTTTTTCTCTTCTATTTTTTTTTTTTGTCTGTGTCAATGGACATGGCTTCGTGGGTGACCGGATGTTGAAATCATGTAAGCATTTCTTGTTAATTTTTATGGTCAGAACATCATTATTCTTGAGAATTGCAGAGGTTGATGGAAAAATCAAAAACTTCACTTGTATAGTGAGGTAAGACATGTATCAGCATATGCAACAAGGTCACACAGTCCAAACACTAAAACATAACACTTTTTCATGAAAAAGTACCTCTGGCAGTTCCCTGATTCAACGTATTTCCAAGATATAAAATTTTCTTCATGATTTCTTTCAGTTTGAGGGATTGTCGAACCTAATGCAAGTAAAAGGTTGAGTTATCAAGAATGTAAAAACAACCAGCAAACAACCATTGGCATTTCTAATGTACCTCTTCACAAGAAGAATTTACGATTGTCAAGTTTTTTTTGAAATCAGAAACCTGAGATGAAAAACAAATTAAGGCATGCACACCATTAAATTATCAGAAACTTCATAAATGTCCCACAACAAACCTGAGAATAGAACAGAATCTTGAATAAGAAAACCCTAAGTTTAGATTCCACTCGTGGCACCTTCATCAGCTCCAGAAAAAACTGAAAGATCATCGAGCAATGCATCCATTTAAAGTTGAAAAAACAAAAACATTGTTATTTAAATTCTAAAAGAAGGTAAAAAATTAACACACATTAAAAGAAAGGTAAATATAAAAATAACACAGGTAAATATAAAAATAACACACACACACGCACATGTGTGTGTGTGTGTATAAAATAATAACACACGCATGAACGCGCACACGCACGCTTATATATATATATATATATATTAAAACAAGTTACAACCAAAGTAAAAGTATGATCGTCATTGCCAAGGCCTCAGATGCACTTTTTCCAAATTAATTATGCCATTAACAATAGAAGATATTAACCAATCTTATCTCAGAAATACATTTCTATGTAGAACTGAAAAAAAGAATTTTTATGACTGATCAAAACCTTACAAACCATTTCTCTATTACAGCTATATGAAATTTTACTTGCTAAATGGAAAATATTCACCATTTGAAGGTCTATTAATTTTTGGTGAATGATTAGCTATTTCTGAAGCCTCAAGTTTAACCATGCCGTGACTTCAGAAACTCATGAAGTATACTCGAAGCATATAAGACGAGGAATTACATTTGAGTTGCCTAACATAGCAATGCTATATAATGGCAAATCATGAATATATATATATATGTTTGTGTCTGCACGCGTGCTGTGTTTCTCAACTTCTGGGAAAGATTAAATTCTCTGAGATATCAAATAAACCATCCGAGACTAGAATCAAAGTTATTGCTCGGAAACAGTGCGATAGGTATTTTTGAGGACTGTGATGTGGATAGAAAGAGAAGGGGTTCCAATAGTACTCAAAATCAGGTCTCCAGAGACATCTCGTAGCAATTTCTATCAAGTATTACAAGTTTCTCTAGAAATATGCAGGCATGGATAGCTCTTATTATAAACAGTTAAAATCTGGTTGCCTGACTGAAGTTTCAATCAGCTTCAGTATCAAACTCAGTTCCACTCACACAAACACACACATATTATATATTAATATGAAGAAAGAAATCCAAAAAAAGTCAAAACACAAATAACAAAAAAAAAAGGCAAGCTCTTATGTCGTGACAACTGTTCCATTTAGGCTGATCTCAATACCGGATCATTGGAGTACTATTAAAATCCTACCTCTTTGCGTGACAGACCATTATTAGCTAGTACTTAATCAAAACCAATAGCTACCAGGACAAAAAGAAGTGGACTGCATCCATACACCACATGCACAAACATGGCAAGCAAGATCTAGAACAAAACCAACAGCAAATAGATAAGTCATGGTCCAGTTTGCACACCTGTTCACATTTGCCCAACTGATCGAGGTCTCCCGTGTATCCCTAAAGAGTGAAATAGTGAAATACAAATATCAAACGAAAAGGAAATAATGGATCCCCAGATTAGTGAAAATACCACGAAAATATGTCAAAATACACAAGGAAATAAGCTTCACCTTGAGAAGTTCCATCTCTTCCTTTGTTGGACAGAATTTAATAAGATTTTCAACTTGATCAGCATCTAAAATTGATTCATCCAAAGCAAGAACTGCAGCCTGTCAAAGTGAACCATCCATGCTGTTGTAAGAATATCGAAAAGCCGTAATTTAGTAGGTATAACCATAAGCAGTTAGGAGGTAGGATCACCTCCACCCATATAATCTTATTGGAACATGAAAAGAATCAAAAGAAAGGGTTGAAAAGGACATGTTTCTGATAGCAGCTGAGTGGCCTGGGCTGAAAATATTTAACTTCAAACTATCTAACTTTCTCTAATTGCTGCTTTTTTTCACAATTACATTAATCACCGTTCTAAGGAAATGATATGCCACACAAAGAATTTCTATAATCTGAGATACGTTTTTTCTCCATTCAGCAGAAAAAAAGCTTCCGAACTCCATAAAAACTCACATCAGATTATGAAAGTCAGTAGTTGGCTCTAACACCACCATATCCTCTTATATAACTTAATTAGGTACATTTACACCAGAATGTAAATCTCAAGTCAACTTTTGTTGCCTCTTCACCATTGCTGCTTTTTTATTGTTATCCTCGAGTCATTCCTTCGGAAATTTCAAATGATTCGACACAACAATTCATATCCTTACGCATGCATGACAATTTTAAACAAAAGATGCATTTGAAGTTCTAAAAACGGTTTTCAAATAATAAAATTATAACCACCGAAAGAGATAAGACATCATTTTAGTCCAACAGGTGGTTGATGTCAAATGAAAGAAATGACATATTGAGAACAAAAATACTCAATAGGAAACTTATAGCATATTAGCTTACCATCATGTCTGGAAGTGGCATTTTCACTTTGGTAAGCATAATTTCGGTATTATTTGCCCTTCGAAGGTCAACCTACAAAAGAGAAAGCATCGAATTGAGAAACTAAAAGCAAGAAAAAATTAATCAAAGTGTGAAATAAGTCCCCAACCCACATATTCAAATCAGTAATTAGACACCCTCATGATCCAAAAGATAACACACCGCAAAAAAACAGAGGGAGAAAACAATAATAAAACGAGATAGAAATTTTTAACTACATAATCTGGGTTGCATTGCTCATTGATATGGGAGAGATAACAACCTCAAACTTACTGTTATTCGAAGTTCAACAGCGTAAATGATGCCAAAAAAACACATAAAAAGGCTATGCTACACTGTGATATTAACATTTCACGGGATATTTTCTTGAAGCAACAACTTTATCAACAATTAAATGCCAAGATTTGTTTTTGTACTCCCATGATCAACAAAGCCCGAACACTCTAGTTCTTGGTTCAAGCTCTGTACAGGTCGTCAAAAGAGTCTGTAAATTTATGTCTGCTGAGTACACTAGCTATTAGAATGATTAAAATAGTAAAATCTAATTTATCACCACTGGGCAGGTTTCCTTTCCGACTGAATACGTACCAATATATAGTGAACACCGATACTGAAATTATACTGATATGATATCTGGACAGAGAATAGTATAAATGTGCATTCACAAAAAGATTCTATCTTCATGAGGATAACACAAAAGAACGTACAATCTGTTACCAGAGTCTATTTTTAGGTGTTCTCGAGCTACTTGGGTTGTTAGCTATACATAACTTTAATCAATGAACTTATATGTACATCATCACAATTTCACAAACACAACCTCACTGTCATGGCCACCTAGAATATAGTAACTCTGTATTTCTCCAGAAACAAATCTCCGGTAAGAGAACGATTATTAGCTTCATACAACATTACCATATGGACTTTTTCAGGCTTAGATCCAGCAGACTTCCGGCGACCACCAGATTTGCCTCCTGCACTATCTGACTTTGGCACTGTCGCAGAGAATAGAGTCTCAAGTTCCGACACATCAAACTCTGGTGCACTAGATTACAGTGCAGAGTGTCAGCAGAGCAAGGAAATCGAGAAGCCATAAAGAAAGAATATATAAAAAAAATTGTTACACGATGCTATCTTACGTATTTCTTTCTGGAGATTGGTAAAGAAGTGCTAGAAATTTTCAAAAATTAGTATAACTAATGAAGAAAGGCAAGCAATCCCCAGATCGAAACCAAAAAATTAAATCAGCAGTGATAGAGAAATACACTTGAGGTTCTCCAAATCTCTGCAATTCTTCCCACAAGCTTCCTTGTAATGCCCTGGTAACCTTGCTCCAGTGAAGTGGTTTTAAGGTAGATCTTCGAGATGCTGCAGCACCTGACATACCAGGAGGACGTGAAGCACGCCCACTACTTGCAGACAACCCTCTTCCATCTACTGCTGGTCCTTTTGCACCAAATGGTGGAGGTGGGGGTGGTCCAACACCTGGAGGTCTAGGAGGTCCTGGAGGTGCCGGTGGACCAGGTGCTCGACTTCCAGGAGGGGGTGGTGGAGGTGGGCCTCTTCCTACGGGTGGAGGTGGTGGAGGTGGGCCACCAAACATGGGTGGAAGAGGTGGTGTTGGGGCTCCATGTGTATGAGGAGTTGTTGGGCCTCCTGGAGGAGGTGGAGGTGGAGGAGGGCCTCTCCCTATGGGCGGAGGTGGGCCACCAAACACGGGTGGAGGAGGTGGTGTTGGGCCTCCGGGAGGAGGTGGAGGTGGAGGTGGACCTCTTCCTATGGGCGGAGGTGGTGTAGGTGGGCCACCAAACATGGGTGGGGATGGAGGTGGAGGTGGAGGTGGAGGTGGAGGTGTTGGGCCTCCAGGAGGAAGTGGAGGTGGGCCACCAGACATGGGTGGAGGAGGTGGTGTTGGGGCTCCACGTGTAAGAAGTGGTGGAGGAGGTGTTGGGCCTCTAGGAGGAGGTGGTGGTGGAGGTGGGGCCCTAGGCAAAGGGGGAGGTGGTGGCGACGGCACTGAGTCCCGAAGCATAGGAGGAGGCAGAGGTGGTTCTGGTACTCTATTAATTGGTAAAGATGGGGGTGGAGGAGGTGTCATAGCACGTACCGGAGGTGGAGGTGGAGATGGCACCCCAAATGATGGACTATGAATAGGAGGTGGTGGCGGTGCAGGAGGCAGGGATGGTGTAGTGCCAAGCAATGGAGGTGGGGGTGGTGGAGGTGGAACTCCATATAAGGGAAAATTTTGGACCCCATAGACTGGAGGTGGTGGTCGGTGGTTAAATTGGACGCCAAGTGAAGCCGGAGATGGGGGTGGAGTTATTTCTACAACGGAAGATCTTTGCGATAAAGATACACAAGTAAATGGTGGCGGCGGTGGTGGAGTTGGGGAATTTGGTGAATGTGCCAGAACATAACTCCCAGATGACCGAGGTGGCGGCGGCGGAGGTACAGATGGTAAAATTCGACTAACATTCTGAAAAATAGAAAGGTTGGAAGGTGGGGCAAGTGGCGGAGGTGGGGGTACAGATGGAAAAATTGGACTTATGTTCTGAAAATTGGAAAAGCTGGAAGGTGGGGGAGGTGGTGGTGGTGGTGGAGAAAGAGGTGGGAGAAAAGTCACCTCCAAATTCATACTAATGTCTGCATTTTTAGAAGGCGAGGACAGTGATGGAGTAGAACACAACTGAGTAAAATCTGTACTTTGAGAGGACAGTGATGGAGTAGGAGACGACAACTGAGTAAAATCTGTATTTTGAGAATATTGCAACGGCGGGGAAGGAGGGGGGGGGAGGGGGAGGGGGAGGGGGCGGGGGCGGGGGTGGGGGTGGTGAGCTTTTAGGAAAAGCATTGGCAGCGCTTGCTGATGAAAGTAATGGAGGTGGAGGTGGTGGTGGTGGTGGTGGTGGTGGTGGTGGTTGAGGAGGAGATGATGGAGCTGGACTAAGTTCATAGGCCTCACTCTCTACCTTTGGTGATGACGGTAGACTTGTGGAAGAGGCCTCTTGGACGGGTGACAAATCTAATGATGATGGACAAGATGAATGCTTTCCATGGCCTGATGAGATTGGCTTGTCAGCTGTAGCTGTGGATTCTGAAGATGCAGTAACAGATGGGGATTTAGATTTTTCCCCAGGCACAGAACCCTTGCCAAGAGATAGTGCTGCTGGAGCACTGTTATGTCTTGACGGAGGATAATATACATGCATTGAATTAGTGTAAGAACCTTTATTAGTAGGTATCCACCTGGATACAGCATTTGCCTTTGCTTGTCTTGCTAGAGGACCCAGAGACTCTTGCTGCTTAGTTTTCTTATTGAAACTTACAGCATCCGAAGCAGGTTTTAAATTGGTGACTGACTGCTTTTTTGTGACTGTTGAGAACCCCTTAACCAACTTCTGACTATTATTATCAGCAACAGAATTCTGCTCCATTACAGAGGGTAGTTCCAGACTTTCCTTGTTCTCTTCTTCAAAATTGCCATGCATACCGGCATTTACAGATACAGTTACAGAGTTACTAGACACATAAGATATCCCCGACATGGATTCTAAATTGATGTCCCCATTACGCAATAATATATTATTTGAATCCAGCTTGATGTCTTGTATGTGAATTCCCTCGTATGCGGCACAATCTTGAAATGCATGATGATCCAACTCATCCTTCAAGATTTCTTTATGATGATTTTCATCAACTTGGGCGGTAGCTTGGACTGCAAGGTCATCAGCCTCTCCCTTGCCATCCTGACCATCAATTACACTGCTGAAGATCTCTTCTGCCTCAAAAAATTCCTCGGGTGAAGCAACTTCGGTTTCATTGTCATCATCACTTCCTGCTTCTATGGTGGTAATGAACGGAAGAGAATCTACATCTGAAAAGAGAACCTGATCCAGAAAAGCAAAAGGTCAAATTCTGAATCTTCAGAAACAGAGAGAATAGCACAAGCAACACAGAATTTTACCTCTGATTTAAATTCCTTGGAAAATTGATCTTTCACATCCCAAAGAACATCAACTTCATCACGGGCCAGCATCAAAATATTTGACCTGACAAATGCTGTATGCAGCATAACTCTGAATATTATTTCCTCCCTCACTAGATCATCCTCAAAATGGATACATTCAAGAACAACATCTCCTTGAACGCGGCAATGAATATCAATTTTCACTAGTTCACACTCTTCCTGCATCCAAATATCATAAGAACACCTATTTTTTTTACAGCTTAACCTATTTATTTAATATGAAATAGATGAATTGTGGCTTACCTGACTATACAGACGAATATGCTTTTTCAATTTAGAAGATGAAAACAAAAGCTTTGAACTTCTAGTGGATTCTTTCAAAGAAGGATCCTGACCATATACACGAACTACAGGCCGGCATCCACTCCCACCATCATACAGAGGAAGGTTTCTAAATATTATACAGTCCAAAGCCAGAGGTGTATCCGATGGGGGCCAATCAGACCCAAAATTTCTCCTAGAAATGTACTGAAGATATCTAAGCTGAGATGGCTGTGGATTCAAAGGAGACAAAAGATGAAGAAGTTCCCTCGGTGCTTGCTTGTACACCATTTCCAAAGTCTTCTGGTCACCGGTGTACTGCTTTCTGTATAGAAGAAGACCAGCAAGCATAAATGCAAGGACAGGCCATCCTCCCCTTTCACAATGCATCAAAAGAACATTTTGTTGGCCCTCGAGGGATAACCAGCTCTCACTGGATCTTAAGAAATGGTGGATCATCTCCAATGGTAAAAGTTGACACCCTTCATATTGCCGAGGGTAATCCATGACTGTCATATCATACTGAGATAATACATCAGATAGTTGGCTCCTCTGTTCCCCTTCTTTGAAATTAAAAACCATAAAAGCAGCATCAGGGTAGTGATCTTGTAACTGAGCCACAATCCCATTCATGTATGATCGGTATTCATCTTCATCCAGCACATCAGTGGAGAAGCAGCAATCGAACACTGCATCGAGAACAAATCAGATAGCATCACCATATCACGCAAATCACAAACTCAGTAAGAATCCTAAAGCTGTTTCCAGTGGAATCGTGTTACACGGTAAAACACAGCCTTAAATGACGGTTCTCAGCAAATGAAATACATAAAGTGATTTATTACTTAAATTTGCAAAATTACAAATTAAAAATAGAAGGGACCATAAAATAAAAACTGATGTGGAAATTCAAGATAAAGTTTTAATCTTATAACATGTAATCAATGCCTCCAAGACAAAATGGCTCTCATTAAAATCGTAAAAAATTTACGCTACCTTTTGAAAAATCAAAGCATTAAGCTGATAAAGGTTTTCGAGCGATGAAGTAAAATGATGCCACAGCCTAATGATCCGAAACCCTTTTCAACCCACATGAAATCTTAATGTCTGAGAATTTAAAATTTTGCTTGCTGAATATAAACTCAAGGCGAACTAAAATACAAAACTCTGAAACCTCGACACTCAGCCGCTCTTAACACTTTCAAAACAAACTACAATATATAATTTCCACACTTAATCTGAGGATAAAGAGAGTTAAAAGCTTCAAATTTTAGTAAAATAGTGTTAAGTGCCTAACCAAGTTAAACAGCAACAAAAAGTCTCGCAAAGTAGGGCAAGAAATTCAACTCTTGAAGACATCAACCCCAAAAACTGGCCCCTATCTCCATTTCGGAGACCTTGATTAAAACATTGTTGAGCTAAAAACCCACAAAACAGCAATAAGATAAGTGGCCACAACATACCATATACCCTTTCAGAAATCTCAAGAAGCCGATCAGGCGGCTTCCTATAGAAGAAGCGCCTGAACAGCGCCATCTAATGGCGCTGTTTAACCCCCGATCGGATCCAAAACCCTTTTTTCCAGTCCAATTTCCAAAAAATTCCCCTCCGAGTCGACCCAGCTGACCCCCAGATCTCCACAACCCGCCAATCACTGCCACAATGCAATCAGAAAATCAAAATTCAAAAAAAACCCACATCGAATTTCACAATTCGAGCCGAGGGTTTTGACCTCGAAGCAATCCAACAGTAAAATCACCAGAATTCAACTGAAAAATCAGGTGGAATAAATCCAAGAAAGAGAAACCTCAAGCAGTGTCAGTAGTAAAAATTAATAGATATTGAATTCTTAGGTTTTGGGATAGGGGAAGAAATGCGACGGGGCAATTAAATTCGGATTGTGATTGGAAAATAAATGAAAACAATGTTCCGACAAACGATTAGATACAAGTTTTTTGTGTAATATGAAGAAATAATGTGATCTTTCGCCGTTTGCAAAAGGAAAAGGGGGGAAATTGGATCACAGTAGGGAAATGACAGAGACAGACCCGACCCGGACAAAAAGGACCCGGTTTGTATTTTTGTATTTTTACTTTTTTATTAGTTTTTTTTTTTTTTGCTCTTTTATTCATTGATTAATTAATTTTGTTTGATAATGTCACGTGGGCAGTGACTCAAAACACGGTTGTCAAATATTAGACATTTATGAGTTAGAAAATAATCTAAAATTCAATCTATAATAATTTAATTGTAATTTTGAAAAAATTATAAAATCGATCGTTTGTCGTATAAATATGAAATTCAAAATTTTCAAATGTATAACAATCCAATCGTAGCTCTCGTTGCTCTCG
The DNA here is from genome assembly GCF_025594145.1 of Primulina tabacum. Taxonomy (NCBI): domain Eukaryota; kingdom Viridiplantae; phylum Streptophyta; class Magnoliopsida; order Lamiales; family Gesneriaceae; genus Primulina; species Primulina tabacum. The sequence goes on along the minus strand of NC_134561.1, from coordinate 34,969,829 downwards.
TAGTGAGAATAATTAATAGGCAAAAATTGTTGTGAGACCGTCTCACAGGTCGTATTTTGTGAGGCGGATCTCTTATTTGGGTGATCAATAAAAAAATATTATTTTTTATGTTAGAGTATTACTCTTTATTGTGAATATTGGTAGAGTTAACCCGTCTCACAGATAAAAATTCGTGAGAATGTCTCACAATGAGAGACATACTCTAATTATTGATATCTCATAATTTTTTGAAATCAATCGAATAAATTGTTACAATATATTTATACAACAAAAAGTGGTATGATACTTAATTTAAACACCACACATATTTATTATAACATTAAATTTAAAATAATAAAATAAAATGACATTTTTACATGGGAAATTCATTTATTTATTATTTAAGATTCCAAAAAAATAACTTTCATGAAAATTGATCTATTGAAAAACACCTAGTATAATGAGTACTAAAATAATTGGGTGGGGTGTGCTGATGCATTTCGCAACAATATATAATTATCCAGTTAGTACGTGAACATTTGGTTAATAATCAAAAGTTCGATTATTCATACCAACACCTTCTAGCTACCTTTCACACGAGACTTGTACGGTATAGTTATCTAGTTAACATGATTTTTTGGCTATTGTGTAGTCAAAAAATTTATCCAATGTACATATAATAATAGCAGTTATGTATTCTCACATCATAAAAAAATTAATTAAGATTTTATTACCGAATAAATGAATAATTTTCACCAAATCTAATGCAAATATAATTTCGCTTATTATAATATATATATATATATATATATATATATATAAACTTATGAGAATATAATGAAAAATAGGATTATATTTGTCTTAGTAAATATTGTCTTTTCACAATCATCAAAATCATTTTCGGTCCGAAATGTTTCAATATGCTGATGATCAATTTTTTTTGAGTAGATCTCTTGTGAGACGGTTTTACGAATTTTTATCTGTGAGACGGGTCAATCCTACCGATATTCACAATAAAAAGTAATATTCTTAGCATAAAAAGTAATATTTTTTCATTGATAACCCAGATAAAATATTTGTCACACAAAATACGACCCGTGAGACCGTCTCACACAAATTTTCGTTTTTTTTTTTCATTTGTTAGTAGTGGGAAATTAACATTTCAATCTTATCTATTTTCGCACGTGCAAATACAATAATTTATATATCAATTTAATATAATATAATATTATGAATTTTACTCACAAAATAAACATATTTAAAGAAAATTTTAAAATGACTTCATTTTATAATTCACTATACGAATTCAAAAAAACCAGTCAAAAATTTAAAATTCATTGCAGAACAATTTATCCCAAACAAATCAATTGATTTATGATTCTTGATATCTTTGAGATGAACCAGAAGATAGAATCTCCAGGCATTGGTACATTGGTTGGGGGAAAAAGCATGAGAATCTAACTCAGAAATCTGATGGAAGAGATGGAAAATGCTATTTTGATAGAATATTATATTAGAACTTTCAAAGATGTATATGAATCGAAAAGAATAGGATGAACAAACATGATCCCTTTCTAGATCTTGATTGATGTATGAACTCAGATAGGAGGGATCCATTTTGGTTGGTTTCTTTCGCATATTGTTGTAGCTGAGAGAAAGAATTCGACTGTGGTTTCAAAAGCAGCATTGGTCATGCTTGTTAGTCAATATACAGTTCAATCCTTCTGCAAGAAAGAAGCTTTTCGTGTGACAGCAATCGATCAGCCGGGACTAGTTATCATGATTGGATTGCCTATTCGTTTCCATTGGTTGGTTTCTTTTGCATATTGTTGTAGCTGAGAGAACGAATTCGACTGTGGTTCCAAAAGCTGCATTGATCATGCTTGTTAGTCAATATACAGTTCAATCCTTCTGCAAGAAAGAAGCTTTTAGTGTGACAGCAATCGATCAGCCGGGACTAGTTATCATGATTGGATTGCCTATTTGTTTCCATCGGCAGCTATAAACTAGTACACAGGCAGTTGCTTTCCATTTCGCTTAACTGCATTTAGAGAACAAGAATTTGTTACGAAAACTCTTAAACGAGTCCATTCATTCCAAAGGGATAAGAAGTGAACATCGCAATAAAGCAGTGGAAGAAAAAGGTGAGTCTGTGATGTGAGTATTGAAATAGAATCAGTATATTTTTCAAGAGGGTGCATCCAAAGTTCCAAACACCAGAAATATAGCTTTTCGAGTTATATTGAGGCCTTCTGCCTTATGGAAACTTATCTCGCTGCACTTCTAGCGGATACATTAACGATTTTGGAATCTAATTCACTTCCAAGATGGATATCCTACCTCTCTGGAACCATGATCTTCGAACAGCTTGGCGGATTTGATGTTCGTGCTTTTCCAGGAGTTCTTTGATTCTTTGTGATTGAGAAAGCAAGGGTCCCGAAAATTCAACCTTCTCCCCCTGTTCTTGATAGACCTGTTTCAAGTCCCACTTAAAATAGCTACAGCAGGTAAAATGGAAGAGATTTATAAAAGAGGAAACGGGGAACCAGAAAGACAGTACTTTTTTCTGATTATGCTTAAAACCAGCGACTTTTTTTCCTGATAACAAGATTCGATTTTCTGATGCTCATTATGTCACAACCAGAAAAAATACTTCAAGCAGAGAATCGACCTTCAATATCTAGAAGTTGATCGGGCATGAGCAGAAGTTTTTTTCTAACTAAATACAAGATTTTAAAAAAATGTTCTGCTATATTATACTGAACTCGTTTGGTAATTGAAAGATAGAATTCTGAACATGTATTATTTAATCTTCATAAAGGTTGTACTTCATAGGAGTTGTAATAAAGCTATTCTTCAAATGCAAGGCACCAGAAGATTCAAGAATCAGACTTCTAGCGCTAGACCTGCTTCGTGATCTTAATGATGAATCGTTCGTTCTCCCTTTTGCCCAGGTAAAACCACTAGATCCCGAAACTTGTAAAAGGCCAGGACAAGTATCGTCGCCTTGAGATGCTTTTTTTACATGGGACGTCTCTTTGGTCCCCATTCTTGATGGCTTAGGTAGCTCCCACACTAAGAATCTATCTCCTTCGTCATTGTTCAAGCCAATTCCATTCGACTTCAGTTCACCATGCTTTTGAGGAGGCAGATTCTGTATATGACAATGAAATTTGAATGATCATATAAATTTTTGTGTCTATATGGTCTCTATTGCACAGAGACTGACACGAGGACATAGATACAACACGATATAGATCTGAAAATTTTCAAAACGAGAACACGCAAGAAGGATACAGCTGTTTTATGTGGACATATACACATACACGTATATAAATATATAAATATATTAAATCTGATATTATGTAATGAATAACAATCTAAAAATTTAAAAATAGCTCTTATGGTACTTGGTATATTCAAAATGTCACTATTGGTTGTATCAGAAGCGATCAAAATAAATTCATTAGCTGTAGCAAATACGGTATTCACATTCCATTTCTCGAGTAACACTTTTATTTAAACCTGCAAAAGTGTCCCGTTTTATATCTATCAACTATCCATATCCAGAAAAAATCTGATTCAGTAGGACAAGAGTATGGGGATATTTTAGAATTATGTGTTGTAGATATTTGTAGAAGTTCAAAGGGGTAGAGAGAGTGACCTCTTCCGGTGCAAGTTTGTTCATTCCACTGGGTCTTCTAGTTGGCCTCCTCGTTGTTTCAGATCCACCACGAGATCGCACATCAGACCTTTTCCTGAATACAAGGAGCAAATCTTTTTCGTTCAACTTGTAGGAACAATCATTTCCAATGCAAATGGATGTAAGAAATTACCTGCTGGCCTCTTCACGAATTTTAATGTCAATCTCTTTACTGGGAGGATACTTTGGTAAGTTTGGCGGATCACAAGCATATGGTTTTGTCTTGAAATACTAATCATTGTGAACAACAAGCAAGGGATTAGAATCATTCTACTTGACACGAAACTTTAACCCAGGAACAATTTGAAACAGCAAATGTCCTATCAGTTTCTCTTCTTTTTGTTTCTTTTGATCGGTAAAACACTATCAGTTTCTCATACCGGAGAAAAGTTAGCGTATTGAAATCCAGAACTTTGTCTGTGCTATCAAGGGTCCAACAAGAATACCTCGGACGTGAGGGCTGAAGCAGCCGTTCCCCGCTTGTGCGGTTCCACAGACAAGAGAGTTTCTATGAGAGTAACAGCAGCTTCAGGTAGATCTTTGAAGGTTTGCCAAAGAGAGGTGTTGTAAGGATGCTGTGGTTTAAATAACGTTGCATGAGGAAGTTTTGAATTTTTCCAGTAATCTTCAGGTGGGGATCCACAAAGTTTGAAAATTTTGTGCAACTGCTCGACCTGTTGAGAAAGACAAAAATTTCACAATTATGCCACTTGGTTTAGCACATCCATGCTGTGAACTCAGCTTGGAGAATCGGCCCAATTCTATTCTCCTGAGAATCAGTTAACAGACTCATCCTAAATCCGTATTGGATACCTCATAAAATTAATTTTAATAAAAATATAAGTTTTAACAAACGGTGGATATTATTTGTCTGTCATACAAATATTCTTTTTATCTGTGTCATAAAAATATTGCTCAATCACAAAGTTACGGAGCAAGAAAACTATGGCTCCGTTGATTACCTCAGTCCTCCCTTGAAGGATAGGCTTCCCAATGAGAAGTTCTGTGAATAAGCAGCCAACACTCCAAAGATCCACAGAAGTCCCGTATATAGTAGAGCCCAACAAAAGTTCAGGAGGGCGGTACCACAATGTGACTACTCGACTAGTTAGAGGTTGTCTCTTCCCATAAATACAGTAATTTGCCAATCCAAAATCGCCTACTTTCAGGATTCCGTTGTTATCCACCAAAAGATTTGCACCTTTTATGTCGCGATGCATTACACCCTGAGAATGGCAATGCTCGAGTCCTAATAACAACTGCTTCATGTAGCATTTAACCTAAAAAATATTACAGAATAATGTTCAATGTAGGCATATATTACTGATAAATGTCATTTATATCATATAGCTTATGTTTCAAGAGAAGATCTAGAAGCAGTGCAGTAAAACTCAACACAATGTCCATTTAGAGCAGAATAATCAGAACCTGTTCTTCAGTGAACGTGATGATGTCTGGGCAAGATAATAGTCCAGAAATATCATGTTCCATATACTCGAACACAAGATATATGTTGCATGAAGAATGAGACGTGATTAATCCTTCCAGCTTTATAATGTTTGGATGGTCAAGCCGGCGAAGAATTGTTATTTCTCGAGCCATGAAACGAACACTTCCAGGCTCAAAATTGTCAAACCGCACCTTCTTTAAGGCAACTATCTTCCCTGTTTCTAATTCTCGTGCTCGAAAAAACAGCACTGTATGTACCCTGACCAATCTATTAAAAAGAACAGTTGAGATTTTTCATTAGTTGAATGGCTAACAATAAAAGAGAATGTGGCTGAACTATGTGAATGGATTTTATCTTATAGAATACAGACTGCAGGTAATATGCAGTTCTGGAAACAGCAACTATTCTTGTTAGTCACAGTGGCAACGTCATGAGAAGATTTAGCACCTAAAAATTGGTTAAGGAAATAATCACATAAAAGTTGAACTTTCAGCGTAAAGGGAAAAAATCTTGATGATTTACAAGCTAGCAGCTTTCTTTCCATAAAAATCAAGCTTTTTGAAGAAAAAGTCGAGTTTGTAATTTGTTCATGCCAACCTGCAACACTTAATCATAAATCTTAACTCAGTTAACCCCACTTCCAAGCTTACCATGGAAAACGCTATTCAAAGGATTGAAAACACAAAAAAGAACCATATTTCAGCATCCACTAGAGTGATCGGGCGTTTCAAACTCTCCATCCTGCAACTAATTCTTCCACATTATCCCTCACAAATTAAGAAGCAACTTGTATATTGGTCATCAATTTTCCCAATAAAATACTAAGACACGAGACACTTACAAGTTACAAAAACTACTATGAATAACTTAATTGACAAAGACATAATTAACTACATGATCCCACTTTATCTTACAATCAAACATGTAAACCGACTCTGAATCAAAACAATTAAACAAACCTTTTCAAGTTTCTCGTAAGAATCAGATTTGAGTGGAACCCAACCCTGAATGGCTTCACCCGCCACCGCACTGAGCCAAGCTGGCCAGCCAGCCGCCACCTGCTCTCCCTCCATATACTTTTGCAAATTCCCAAGCCGAAAACTCACATATTCACTCGTCCGACCAGACTCACTCAACTCGCTCCCCGACTCAGCTGCTCGTCTTTTCTTTACCTTCTTCAAGTTCATGTCCATCTCAGCCACCAAACCACCGCCGGCGCCGCCGCTTCTCCCCACCCGGCTATGACCCGACCCCCCATAGGACCCCCCCGAGTGATCCAGTACAGCCGGAGTCACGGAAACCGTTTGTTTCGATGTTACGCAACCCATTAGCACGTGCAAACCACGTGTCACCAACACCCCACCACCATAGTGACAAAAATGGAAAACTAACGTCCACCCAAATCAGAATATGCTAAATCTTGACCGGGGTCAAGCTCAGCTTCGAGAAAGCGATGCTAATTCTCAATTCCATTGAAAATTAAGCTTTTATACACAACAGTCAAGAACAAAACAAAAGCCTTTCCACGTCTCACTCCCTCTCTCTAGCCCAACCCTCTTTATACGAGGCAATTGCGGAAGCGTTTTACCTCACTGGCGTTCACAATCGAAGCAAGAATATGAGCGGAATCAACGGAATGATAGGCATACGATATACACCACCCTTTCTTTTCCCGTAGTTTGTCTGTGTATCATATTATATTATATTAAACTGTATATCTGTATTTCTTTAGACAAAAGCAGCGCGAATCTACACAGTATGAAAAGAAAGTGGCAGACTCATTGACAACTACTGGACTATATTGACTTTAACCAGCATTTGGCCGCTTGTGGACTCGACAATTCAAATTCTTTGATTCACTCCGGGATCCTATTTCCTCTAGCATTTCTTTGGTCCCTGAAAAAATGTTCACACTGGACAGCACAAATCCATGGACGGGGTTGCGTTTCTGCTACAGAGAATTGAGGATTTGGAGGGAATATTGAAGCGCGTGTGAAAGCTAGTAAATGTGGATTTTGATTCGTTGGTGAAGAACACGATAAGTCCGTTTGGATTTCGTTTTGACAAATACTTGTGTCAGACAATCTTACAGACTATTACTTTTATGCTAAGAGTATTATTTTTTATTGTGAATATGAGTAGGATTGACTCATCTCGCATATTAACATCCGTGTTTTAATGTTTTTTTTAATTAAAAGAATAAGTTTTTATAATTTTACATGTGTTTGGATAGATATATACTTGATTAAGCTAAAATAAATATTTTTTCAAACGTCCAATAAATGGATTATTTTATTCATAAAAGACTATTTGTCTTGATATAAACAAATTTGTCGCCAATTTTAAACTTATTATAATAAAATGTTCAACTAAAACTTTTAGTTTTTTACAAAATAAAATTTAACTTCATTACATAATGAGAATAGTTTTAAAATAACTTAATTAAAAAATAATTAAAATAATATTATTTTTATGCTTAAAAGATGTATCATGTGAGAGGATTTTATGAATTCATGAAAAAATATTATTTTCATGTCTAAAAGATGTATCACGTGAGACGATTTTATGGATCTATATTCATGATACGGATGACCTGGTCCATATTGAAGACAAAAATAATATTTTTGACATAAAAAATAATATTTTTCATGGGTCGGATCGGTACGTGATCGACGATTTTGGTTGGAAATAAAACTTACAAGTGGACTAGGTAAAGTAATATTAATTGGATGATGAGTTTAAGTATGTTACCCATAGAAATCTACGTTCAAATACTATAATATAAATTATTTTTTCTAAATTAGGCTAATCAAATTCGAGTAAGATGAGACAAATTAATTGAAACTAAAGTAAACAACTAAAATAAATTATCTAAAGTAAGACATCCAAAATAAAGACAGTGAAAGACTAATTTAGACGAAAATTTAAATTCTTAAAACAACTAAGGTGCAAAATAATACAAGACAAGTTTATACTTTATGTGTCGAATTCAAATTCAAATTCAATAGACTAATTACTTAATTCATAGCGAAATTCCCCAAATTATTTATTAATTAATTCCTCAGATTAATAAATATAATTATCTAATTATTTTTAACTGAATTTAACTGTATTAAATCGCTATGGAATTCTATTTTTTAACCTTAAATCACACATTGAAACCGAATATTATTTATAATCGGGTTAATCGTGTGTTGATTGATGTAGTGAAGCAAATATTAATCTATCGCCTTCCGATTTTAGATTAACCAACAATATATTATTTAATTGATCTGATTAAAAGCACATGCAATAAGCAACATCAATCAAAATAAATAATTAAATCAAATTAAACTCAAAATCTCAAAAATAATTTGTTTCTCACATATCGTGACCTTAGTTTACAAAAATCTAATCCATAAATTCAAAACAAAATCAAAACTCAACTTCAAATTAATAGGAGAAAACATAATAAAGAATGGATTAGAAGAATATCAGTTATTTAAGCGCCTCATGTTCTTCAGAGAATGTTGTTTAAAAAATTTACTTCCTTGTAATATTTTGTTGTCAATGGAGTCTTCAAAATATGAATATAATTTAAAACTTTTCATCTGTTCTTTTTTTAATTATGAAGATTATTTGACTTTATCTTCAAAATTAAGTTTTTTCAACATATTTGATCAAATCTACGAATAATATCAAATTAATTTAGATAAGTGCAAAATAAGAAATAAAGTTCCAGATAAGCATGAATACGAGTTTGAGCAGTCATACATATTAGCTATTTTTACATATATAAAAGAATTTATTTTTTAAAAAATTAGTAAATTGCAATGTGTGGATTTATATATTTTTTGGAAGTTTGAGGTAATTTTTTTGGGGATTATTTAAATATATTGAGAAAATAAACATTGTGTTCGGTTTTATTTAGAGAAATTGAATTGTTGATAAAATAATTAAGGCCCCTCTCATGTTTTTCAAATTTTGAGTACAAGCTTCTTTGTTTATATGTGTGCTCGAGACTTGAAAACACGAAGATTAGATATATCATTTTGTTTCACGGGAGTATGTCTCATGTGAGACCGTCTCACGGATCCTAATATGTGAGACGGGTCAACCCTACCCATATTCACAATAAAAAGTAATACTCTTAGCATAAAAAATAATATTTTTTCATGAATGACCCAAATAAGATATCCGTCTCACAAATACGACCCGTGAGACCGTCTCACACAAGTTTTTGCCTTTTCACGGAGGATTTCAGCAATCTCACGATTTTACATAAATAGTGTGTGCAATTATCCGATTGAATATTTATTTTTTAAAAAAATAAAAAATAAAAAAGTTGAATAATAATAATAAAAAGTTATGAGAAATTGATTAGAATATTAGGAAATTTGAAAAGTAAAAAAAAAAAAAACTTTGTATGTGTGTGTGTGCGCGTGTATTATTTTGATGACTTGGTAAGAAGATTGCTGGCTATATTTTCTTTGAAAATTATTTGTGGTGAGAAAAATGGTGACAAATATTCTTCCCCGAAATATTGAATTACATTAATTAATTTTTGTGTTCTCCATTCAATATTAGTCGGTTTAGTTATTATTGATTAATACTTAATTAATCATATAAATATGTATTGAAATCATTAATCATTCCAAAAATTAATAATTTATGAATAATTAATCTTATAATGAAAGGTTAGTTTACATGCATTTTCTTTGTGAGAGTATTTTTTTCATTTCCAAATTAAAAAACTTCAAATAAAATATATATCCAACAAATCATAATCTTTTTTGTCTTAAAGAAATCAGGAGACGATCCTACATAAATTTATATATATATATATATATACATGAGTTTTGATATGCTGCACACCTACTGTGCACACCTATGTGAGCACCGATGAGGTGTCACTCACTCATTGAATGTGATTAAATATAGAAAAATTGTGCATCTAATGGGTGAGTGACACCTCATCGGTGTCCACATAGATATGCACGGTAGGTGTGCAGCATATCAAAACTGATATATATATATATATATATATAGAGAGAGAGAGAGAGAATGAGAGAGAGAGAGATGTAAGAATCACGACACGCTTGCTTACATTTGGGCTTTGACCAACCAATGAAAACAAATTTGTTACATCTTATGAGCACGAAAAATTTGTAGTTTATTTAACGTACCTTTTCTTCTTCAGTCAAGCCTCCTAAAATATTGATCCCAAAGATTTTTCTTTCTTGGATTATTCTAATCAACGTTTCTTTTGGGTTGTGATTATACATAAAGCTTAAGCATTTTTATGTATAAACACGAAAAAGATGTGTGAATTATGTATCAGTCCATTTGTGTGAATGAGTATATACCTTAAAAGAAATCTAATGAATTAGATTACGTTTGAATCGATGAATTTCAAATTTATGGATTCCAAATATATTTTTATCGTTTAAAGAATTAAGACTATGGACTTCAAATATATTTCTCACATGTTAATATAATATTTCATGTTCTTGCATGTTTATATAATGTTTCATGTTAGTTAAGATTTTTTCCAAATTCATTCAGCTTGTGACGTCATTTGAAATTCAATCTATTTTGTACTAATAATGAATAAATAAATAAGATACATATTTAAGATTTGATGATTTATTGTTTCACTGTAAACAGTAAAACTATAATCGAAATCTATTGATTTCTAGATTTCGAATCCATCTCCTCAAACACAACTTAGTGAAATTTTTTCCAAAGGAAAATAACGGTATGCTTCCCAAATTTGATTTTAATATGATCCGCAATTTTCATATTATTCTGCGTTGTCAAAATTTGGTTCTTGACGTACATTTTGGATTTTGCCAATTCTATTCATTTTTTTTTTGGAAAGCACGAATATCGCAATGCATATGTGATTGTCACATAGTGCAAGGTTGGATAAATGATCGAAACTGCAAAAGAAAAACAAAGAAAACATAATAGGCAAACACTTATTTGAGACGGTCGCACAGGTCGTATTTGTGAGACGTGACTCTTATTTGGGTCATCCATAAAAAAATATTAATTTTTATGTTAAGAGTATTACTTTTTATTGTGAATATGGGTAGGGTTGACTCGTCTCACATATTAAGATACGTGAGACGGTCTCACATGAGACCCACTCAACATAAAAATACCGAAATTTGATAAACCAAAATCATAAATAAGCAAATGCTCATTACCATAATCACGATATCCCCAAGATAAATCGAAACTAATAGATAGAAAATTCTAACTCGGTATTGATTTAAAATGTTTGAGTCTAATCTAGACCACCAATCTTGATTTCATGTAATGTAAAATCACCTTGTTCAAAGGTTGAAAAAAGAGCTGCGTGTATTTCTAAAAACTGGCGATAGATTGTTTCCTCGTTAAGTTTATCGGTCAATGATCAAGAAAATCGAAGAAAATTTCTGTTCTTGAATTATACAAAATCTCACGTCAAATTGGGCGGCTTAATTTAAAACTCTAAACCTTTCTTTTTCACAATTAAACAAAAGGAAGAAAAAACAAGAAGACAAGAAGCGCTAATCCAAATATTCCTTCTTGAAATCAAATTTGTTATTCAAAGAGTGCTTGGGATCGAGTTATAATATATATTTTTTGGCGTACGTGCATCTGTTTCAAGTTTTGGATTTGTGCTTCTGCAGGCTCTTTGTTATTCGACCTACACTTGAAAAGCTTCGACTTTCTAAAAATTTTTTTTTCTTCATATTTTCATTGAACTTTCATGTGTTCTTTCGTTTTTTGATTTTGGCGAACGTGAAATGAAATGCCACCGACTTGTCTGAAAGAACCCGAAAATCGAAGGACACGGGGAAGGCAGGACTGTGGTTTTATGTTCCAATGATCATGCCAGAAGAGGAAACTGATCAGTGCCTGTTTCGTGCTGCTTTGCTCTGTTTCTTGATCATCATTACAGGTAACTGAAGAGACTGGGAATTCGATGGTTTGTTTCATCCTACCCGTGCAGGTGCCTGCACGGGCAATGAACGGTCCAGGATCACTCCACATGAGTGATCCGGGCCCACCTCCATGTAAAAAAAAAAAAAATTGGCTCGAAAAAATACGAGCCGTTGGATCGACCCCTGCAGGCAGTGCCCGCAGGGGTAGGGTCGACCGAACCGAATTCGATGGGGTCGAAAAAGTTCCAAGTACAATGAGAAAATTTGCGATCTTTGATCAAATTATACGTGAAATTTGCGATTATTTCACCGGTTTCAATCACATGTTTCCTAAAGTGTTTTTTCGGTTTGGTTTTGGCGATTTTTAAAGAATTCTGCAGATTTTATTGTTGATTTGAGTTGGGTTTTTTCGACAATGATCATGTTGAGTTGACTTGCATTCTACAATATATCTACATACTAGGAATGATCGCACGTGTGTAATTAATAATGAAAAATATAATAACGAGATTTAGATAATTAATAATTTTTAAAATTGTTTGAATAACATATTGTTTATTAGTATTTATTAATTTAAATATATCAAAACACAATAAATAAAAATACGCCATGACGATAAATCAAATATATTCACTTATTTATATAACATTTTTCAACTTACATGATTATAACATAATGACAGCTCTCTCAAATTAACAAATATATTTTTCATCCAAATATCATTGCAACGAAAAACAATAAAAATAAAATTAAGAGAACAATAAATTTTACTAAAACCAAAATCACAATGTATTTAAATGGAGTGCATACAGTGATTGTCAAATAAAATTCTCTTAATTAACTAAATTATCATAATTATGTTAAAATAAAACCCCTAAACTTGTTATTAAGTTAAATATCAATTGTGTTTTTGCCAACTTTTAACTCATTGCAAATTTTGTTTAACTTTTTTCTTTTATAAAATAGATATTACACATCAACTCAAATATTTCAAATGGTATAATAGCTCAATTATCATGATTCCATCGATGTATCCAACAAGGACAATTATTGCACTCCAACAATATCAATAATCACACTAATTGCAATCTATGAGAATCGATCGCATGACTTTGACTCTTATATATACCAATTGTAAGATCATGTATTTGCTACTTTACCAAAAGTTATAACCGGGGTAACGATGCAACATTAACTAAAATCTTTTAAAATAGTAAAACAACTCAAACGTCACATTTGGATTGTTATACCTTACATAAACAATTATTGCACCTAACAAATATGATATAGTTGTTATTTTACATTTTAGAAATCATTTTCTAAATCAAATTTATGCTCACTAATCAAATAATTTCATCGAACACAAAGTAGTTTTAATTACTAATAATAATTTAAACACATAGGGTGACAACTCTATGTCATCACATATGCTTCAGTAAGTTGCAATCATAGTAACAATGCACAATGAATTGGTAAACATAACTTAGTTAATTTAACAAGTGAGTAATATTAAATAACAATTTTGTTATTTTGAAATGTGAAAAATAGTTTATATATGTAAATTCATCATATATAATGATAAATTAATTAATATGTAGAAAAGAGAAAAAATTGTTTTTTATGTATGTAATTTCATCATATGTTTAGAACGGAATTGAAAATTGATAACAAAATATATAATAATAGAAACTTTAATTTTAAAAATATTATTATCTAAAATATTATCATAATACATTATGAATCATAAATGAAATCACTAAATTATTGAGTAACTATTTATTTAATTATTACTTAAATCAATTTATAAAATAAAAGAAAAGATATGAATATTAAATATTCATTAGCAACCATGAAGAAATACACTAATTTTAGTAACAAATTTTAGTTAGCAACAAAGAAAAATTATGGGTAAATTGATAAATTCAATATGAATTAATATCCAAAGGCATTTAAGATAGACAATAAATTATAAAAGAACCCATAAAAAAATTATTGATTTAATTTGCTACATTAAATGAATAAGGGTAGATTGAAAAATTCACAATTAGAAGTCATATATTTATATGTATGTTAGATATATACATACATATATTTATTTATTGGGATATTATTTCATTTACAGCAAAGTTTGCCATTGGAGACTCAGTACAAACTGATAGGGAAGTACTGCTAGAGCTTAGAGCATATCTTGAGAAAGAAAATCCTGTCCTTATGAATCAAAGAATATACCCAGAGTGGGATCCTCAAGACTTGTCTCCATGCAGCTGGCCTGGAATTTCTTGCAATGAAACGACCAATCGTGTGACGAAAATTGATCTTTCTGACTGCAGTATAAGTGGCAATCTCTTCCAAAACTTCTCTGCCTTAACAGAGTTATCCTATCTCGACTTGTCCATGAACACGATAGGCGGGGTCATACCGGAAGATTTAGGCCAGTGCCTGAACCTCAGATTCTTGAATTTGTCGCACAACATTCTACATGGTGCACTCGACTTCACTGCTCTTGGAAATTTGGAGGTTCTTGATCTGACCCTTAACAGAATTCAAGTTGATATAGGAATGAGTATACCCAAAAATTGTTATAATTTGGTGGTTGCAAATATTTCCGAAAACAATTTCACTGGTAAGGTAGGTGGCATATTTGAAACGTGCAGTAATTTGAAGTATCTTGATCTGAGTGCAAATTCTTTGCAAGGAGATATATGGCTTGGACTTGATAGGATTGAGGAACTTTCGATATCTCAGAACAAGTTCTCTGGCACGGTTCCTTCATGGAGTTTCACTCAGAATTGCAGCTTGCGTTTGTTGGATTTGTCGGATAATCAGTTACTAGGAGAATTTCCAGCTGAAATCTCTCTCTGTAGAGGCCTGGAGGTTCTGAGTTTGTGGGGTAATAAATTTACAGGGCTTATTCCTAAGGAGATAGGATCACTACATAATATTCGAGAACTTTACTTGGGAAACAACAACTTTTCAAAAGATATTCCAGAAACTTTAATAGACCTCAGAAACTTGACGTTTCTTGATCTGAGCAGGAACAATTTTGGAGGCGATATACAGACAATTTTTGGAAGGTTCACGCAGGTGAAATTTCTTCTGTTGCATACAAATTTGTACACGGGAGGGATATACACGTCTGGCATTCTTGGACTATCCAATCTTTCTCGGTTGGATTTGAGTTACAATGATCTGGCTGGTCCATTACCGGTTGAAATATCCCAAATGGCAGGCTTACAGTTCTTGATTCTTGCCTATAATCAGTTCACAGGAAGCATACCCAGCGAGTACGGAAATCTTTCTGGCCTTCAAGCACTTGATCTCTCTTTCAATATGTTACAAAGTTGGATTCCTCCAAGTTTAGGGAACTTAACCTCCCTTCTGTGGCTGATGCTTGCTAACAATTCACTGACAGGCAAAATCCCACCGGAAATCGGGAACTGCAGCAGCTTATTATGGCTGAATCTTGCAAATAACCAGCTTTCAGGATCAATACCACCTCAGTTGACAAGAATTGGCATGAGCTCTACGGCTACGTTTCTGTTAAACAGGAAAGATAACCAGATTCTGGGCTCGGGGGAATGCTTGGTATTGATGAGATGGATACCGGCAGATTACCCTCCATTTAGCTTTGTGAACAACATTATAACAAGAAAGAACTGTAAAGGCTTATGGGACAGGATTCTTAAAGGATATGGTCTGTTTTCTGTTTGTTTACCGGGGTCTAGTGTTCGAACTACTCTTATATCCGGCTATGTTCAACTTAGTGGGAATTGGTTATCTGGTGAGGTGCCTCTAGAAATTGGAAATATGCTGAATATCAGTATGTTACATTTGGGATTCAATCAATTCAATGGTACACTGCCTTCAGTGATTGAAAAGCTGCCACTGGTTGTCCTCAATATTACAGGGAACAATTTTTCTGGCCAAATTCCTTGGCAGATTGGCAACCTTAAGTGCTTGCAGAATCTGG
Source organism: Primulina tabacum (assembly GCF_025594145.1). NCBI lineage: Eukaryota > Viridiplantae > Streptophyta > Magnoliopsida > Lamiales > Gesneriaceae > Primulina > Primulina tabacum. The sequence goes on along the minus strand of NC_134561.1, from coordinate 34,953,813 downwards.
ATCTGTCATATAACAACTTTTCGGGTGCATTTCCTAATAGCTTGAATAACTTGAATGATTTAACTAAATTCAATGTTTCCTACAATCCTTACATATCTGGTGTGATCCCACAGACCGGTCGGTTATCAACATTTGAAAAATGGTCGTTCCTTGGCAATCCTCTTTTACACCTTCCATCCTTCATCGACAATGCTACTGATGGTTCATCCGGAATAATGGGTACATCAGAAAAGAAGCCTAAAGGCCTAGGAGTAGTTCTTTTTGCTTTAATACTTGCATTCTTGATCTGTGGGCTCATGACTCTCATAGTTTACCTCACCCTAAAAAGCCCTGTTCATGACTCTGGATATCTGTTAGAGGAGCAGCTCGAATTTGCATCAAGCTCTGGTACATCTTCACCATGGTTGTCAAACACGATAAAAGTCATTCGCCTAGATAAAACAGCCTTCACTCATTCCGACATTGTGAAAGCCACACGAAGCTTTTCAGAGGACAGAATCATCGGTCGTGGAGGATCTGGAACAGTTTATCGAGGAGTTCTACCAGATGCCAGGGAAGTAGCCATCAAGAAACTTCAAACAAAAGGCATTGAAGGGGAAAGAGAGTTCAGAGCGGAAATGGAAGTCCTAACCGGGAATGCATTCGGTTGGCCTCATCCAAACCTCGTTCCTCTATATGGATGGTGCCTCTATGGATCAGAAAAACTACTTGTTTACGAGTACATGGAAGGGGGAAGCTTAGAGGATATCATCACCAACCGAGTAAGCTTAAACTGGAGAAGACGTATAGAGATAGCAATAGACGTAGCACGGGCTTTGGTCTTTCTACACCATGAATGCTTCCCTACCATAGTCCACAGAGATGTAAAAGCTAGCAATGTACTCCTCGACAAGAATGGAAATGCCCGAGTCACGGATTTCGGCCTAGCACGGGTGGTTGATGCTGGAGGAAGCCATGTCAGCACGATGGTGGCAGGAACCGTGGGATACGTTGCACCAGAATATGGGCAGACATGGAAAGCAACAACAAAAGGTGACGTTTATAGCTACGGCGTGCTAGTGATGGAGCTAGCAACTAGTAGAAGGGCTGTCGATGGAGGCGAAGAATGCTTGGTCGAATGGGCTAAACGGGTCGTAGGAGACGGGAGACACAGGTACAACAGGACAACTATACCGGTCGCGTTATTAGTATCAGGCTTAGCAGAAGGAGCAGAACAGATGAGTAAACTGCTTCAGACCGGTGTCTGGTGTACAGCTGAGAGTCCTCATTCTAGGCCTAACATGAAGGAAGTTTTATCAATGCTTTTCAAGATTTCTTGCAGCCAAAACGAAGAATTTTCTCTTCCCTCAGATTGATGCAAATTACTTAGTGTGGCTTGTTAGAGTGGATCCAAGAACATAGTCTCCCATCAGTTCAAAATGTTAGCAATAGAACAAATAGTAAACATGCAATAATATGTACATTAACTTATGATTTTTGTTGCAAGTAAACAAAAACTCCAAAGTTGATCATAGTCCAATAAATAGATAAAAAAAATCCTGAAAATTATGGAATCATCTTTCATGACATAAGGAGATATTTAAATTTCTAACCTTCCCATCACATTTGTTTTAAAAAAAAGGACCTACATTTTCTACAAACACATAATACGACCCCTTGCATTATACAATTTCAACAAATGGTGGTCACAATGAGTTAACCCAACTTTCACACATAACTTTTATTTTTATGGAAATAATCTCAAAATAAAAGTTTAAATATAAGAGTAGGCCTCTTGTGAGACGGTCTGACGAATATTTATTTGTGAGACGGGTCAATCCTACCGATATTCACAATAAAAAGTAATACTCTTAGTATAAAAAAGTAATATTTTTTCATGAATGACTCAAATAAGATATCTGTCTCACAAAATACGATCCATGAGACCGTCTCACACAAGTTTTTGCCTAAATTCCAAAACTAAATAGAAAAGTTATTATAACATTATTATATTTTATATAAAAACGTAAAACTTAAAATGAATCCAAGAATGAGAGATTAATATAATTATATGTATCTTATAAGACGGTCTTACAAATCTTTATCATGAGACGAGTCAACTCTGCTCATATTTGTAATAAAAAATTACTTTTGACATAAAAAATAATACTTTAATAAGTGACTCAAATAGAAAATCAATATCACAAAATTGACTCACTAGACCGTTTCGCAAAAATTTGGGTGGTAATATATATGACACAAAGAATTAAAATGTTAGTTCAAATATCACATTTTTTCTATTAACTTTGGAAGATAATATTTTTGAAAAAAATATATCTAAAAAAAACTTTATTAAATAAAAATAACATTTTATTTTTTAACAAATTAAATAAAAATATAATGAAAAATTCAAGGCCTGCAAAGTGCAAACAATGCTTATTGGTTTATCAGAGAAACCCTTTGAAGCTAAAGCTTTGCTTTACTCGATACCACAATAAATGTTTGTTTAGGCCATTAAACACCAAAATTAATGTCCAACTCCTTAAACCCACTTCCCAAGAAAGTAAATTTAAAAGTTTTCTCACATTTTTCCTGTGAACGATCCGTTGTAGGAATCTTTTCTCTCGAATAATAACTGGGCATTGCGATTTTTTCCGAAAAATCCAATTTCACTTGTTCGGTTTTCAAAATCAAGACTGCTTGCATTAGTAGAAAGAATGGATAATCGGGGCATGTTCATGAGATGGGACAACGTGAAGGCGCATCCTCGAGGTGGGATAGGAGGGCCTGGGGTGAGGTGGGGTCACACATGTAACGCCATTAGAGGAGGGAAGCTTCTTTATGTGTTCGGTGGCTATGGCAGTGATCAGTGCCAGACCAACGGCGTTCATGTATTCGACACTGGTGTGTACTCTCTTGATGTTATATCTTTTGTTTTTCTTTTTTAGGGCTGTGGCCTTCGTGTTCACGGTTTTGGGTTCTATTTTACCTGTTGCTTATTTCTAGAGTTTTCAACGAATCTTGGAGTCATAATTATTAGCAGCACAAATCTCACTGAGGTTTTAAGTCTAGAGCGTACTCACAAAGCCTAAGGCGAGGGGAACGCTTTATGTGTGTGTGTGTGGCTTTAATTGTTGGACTTAAGGTGTGGAATTTGTTGTGTGGTGGCTATTGTCTTTAGTCTTGACATGCCCAAATTCATACCCATGTTACATGCAATTATGATTTAATACTTGAAAAAATTTGACATAATCTCCCGTAGATTTCAAGTTGACATAATCTCCCGTAGACTGGAACCCAACAAAATCCAAGAATTCAGAACCTATATTCTCATAGATATCAATGAAAATTTCTCCAAAATATATGTACATTCATTAGCATGCATCAGAATTAAGGAACGGGGTGAGCACAAAACCAATAGCATGTGCATAAGTCAATTCATGCAACACATATATGCATGAAATCTGAATTTAAAGAATATGCGCCTGAAATAACGTATGTCAAAGTTTCTCAGCGACATCTACATTGTCAGCAGTCATAACATGTCTACATCACCATAGCGTACTAACAACATATTGTTGTATAATATGCATGTGATCATCGGTGTGAGAGTGTATGTGCGTGTAGTTTTCCAAAAATGTCCAAGTTTCTAATGTTTGGTACATTTTACGAGCAGTAAATATGATATGGAGTGAGCCCGTGATGAATGGTATGCCACCTACCCCAAGGGACAGCCATAGCTGTACCACGGTTGGAGAAAGCCTGTTTGTGTTTGGTGGTACAGATGGGAGAAGACCGCTTAATGATCTGCATATATTGGACACTTGTGAGTTTGCTTATATTACTTGCATTTTTTCCCATATGGTATAATGAAGCTGTACTTGCCCCAAGATTTCATTTAATTTCCCTTTTACTCGGTAGAATAGTGTTGAATGGAGAAATTATTGCTGGACTGAAAACTATAATTATTTTTGTTGTCGCTAAAAGAATTGAGACATGGAATTCTGTCTAAGTTTTATTCGTGGATAATCTCCATTCGATAGCGATGCCTAGTAGGTTCATAAAGTTTGACATGCTTTATTCATTTTCCAGCCAATTTCTGGTGCGATTTGGTGTTGTGAGGAGGGAAAACGTCACGACATCGTATGAACCTTTTTATTTTGTTGATAGCCACTGTTGAATCTAAGATTTTAGTGATATATAATGCTTCCTTTCTTTTCTTTTTGTTTTTCTTCTCGTGATTAATTTTATTATAAATGTGGAACCTTAAAATTACATCCCAAATTTGGCCCAACCGGTATGCACTTTATCTATTTGTTGGCATATATTTGTACAAGCTAGCCACGAACTCATGGATTACTCCAAGTGTAAGAGGTGATGGACCGGAAGCAAGAGAAGGTCACTGTGCAGCACTTATTGGCAAAAGACTCTTCATATTTGGTGGATGTGGGAAATCTGAGAACAATCAAATTTATTATGATGATCTTTACATTTTAAATACTGGTATGCACCTTATTGTTTTTCTCATACAGTCACTTTGATGTAAACAAGTACATACGATTTTCTATGTCACGTCGTGTGTATTTGTCTCTTCGTTAGCAATGTGAACTATTTTCTTCGTAGACACTAAATCCTTAACTATGAATGAAGTGAACAAAATGATATACAAGAGGTTCCTAGATCAAAGCTTTTAAGAAAATAAAATGAATGAATGTCACGCCATACTTCCTGCATACATGTACTCTATTTCCGCATTGCTGTCCCTGTTTTAATTTTTCTTATCTGAAGCTTCTTTAGATAATTAATTGGGAATTTTGGTTCTGCTTGAAAATTGTTATTGAATTTTGTTTGTCGATTATAAAAAGGCTTTACTTAGATCTCATGGGGCATTCGTCTTTGGATCTTTGATAGATAATCCAATAAAAATAGATTTTGGCCGGTCAACTTAATACAGCACACACACAACTTTTTGCTTGCTTAACCACTGTGCATTATTTATTGGACGTGCATATTGGGTTTACGATTTACCCTCGCACTCTTAAGGAATTAGATCGTGGTTCTCGTTGTCATAAAAAGAACATCAGTGCTTTATCAGGAGTAACTAAGCGAAAATCAGCTTACTGAAATTCTTTCTTCCATTGTCTTCAGAGACGTTCAGGGGTAACTAAGCGAAAATCAGCTTACTGAAATTCTTTCTTCCATTGTCTGCAGAGACGTTCTCATGGAAAAGTGTAGTACCTTCAGGCACTCCTCCGAGCAAGAGGGATAGCCATACATGCTCATCCTGGGGAAAGAAAATTATTGTGATAGGTGGAGAAGATTCATGCAATTACTATCTGTCCGATGTCCATATACTCGATGCAGGTGCCACCATTTTTTTCATCATCATTATCTATGACCAACTTCAGCACAAAATTTTATACATTTTGTGATTTATGTTTATGTGTTGATGTGATTAATTTTTATCCTTGCTGCAAATAGATACTCTTGTCTGGTGCAAGCTGAACACCACTGGCCAATTGTTATCTCCTAGAGGTGGTCATACAACAGTTACTTTTGGCAAGAACTTGATTGTCTTTGGAGGATTTTCAGATGAGCAAAATTTGTATAACGATTTATATATGCTGGACATTGGTATGTAAGTTTTCTTTTTATTTATATACTACCCTGTTATTTATAATCACATAATATCTTGGACCCAGTAGCCGAATTTGATGATTCATGGGACAAAGAGGACAGTCTTTACTTTGTGCTGTATGCTTTTGTGGTTTTTATGTGAGAATGACTATGAAAACTCATGGGAATGGATTGTATGCGGCAAAAAGGCATTAGCCTCACAAATTACAATATCATAAGGTTTACTGTACAGTTTAACCTATGACTTTTTGAGAAACTCATGGATTTGTATTATTAGACTCACATCAAATCCTGTAATTGTCGGTTTGTATTAAAGTTTTTTTGTAATGAGTTTTGCAACTATTGCTTCCCCGAAGGTTCCTTGTGGGAAGTTTGAAAACTTTACTTGGTGAGTTTGAATCTAGTTTCCATTATAGAAGATTACTTACCAGACTTTATATACATCGAAAATTTTCACTTCGGATGTCATTTGTTGAATGTTTATGCATAAGATGTTTGTGGTATCATTTGCAGACTAATTGATAAAAGAGGGGGGGGGGGGGGTGTTGAAGCTCGTGTTGTAGCATTATAATCAATTTGCTGGGTAGTAGAATATTATTTGAGCAACATTGTGAGCATGGCTGCTGAATATGATGATCACCTAACTTTCATACTGACTGTGAACTATTTTTTTGTAGAAAATGGCACGTGGGTGAAAATAGTGTCCACTGGTGAAGGCCCTTCTGGCAGGTTTTCTATGGCCGGTGAAAATTTGGATCCACAGATGGGAGGTGTACTTGTTTTTATTGGTGGTTGCGATAAGAATCTTGAGGCACTAGATGACATGTATTTCTTGCACACAGGTTTGATCTTTTTCCCTTATTTTAATGGTGATATTCCACAGGTTGTTTTTTTTCTTTTTGTGCTATAGAATTTCAATACCAGGGCTTTCTAGAGAAGTTGAGCGAGATGAGCGGCGGATAGAGAAGCTATCTCTGAGGAAACAATTGAAGTTGAAATGCCAAGATCAATCCTCTGTTCCTCATTCATTTGGAAAGGCTGCCTTTGGACTTGAACATTTGCATGATACTACCATTTATCAACCCATGCCGATATCAAGTTATATGCCACCAGGTAAGAAACAGTTGTTTTTTGTTTTCAGCTGAAACCTGATTTGATGATAACCCTTGACCACACTGGGTGGGAAAATATGTATGTATCTGATTAATATGAAGTATAATACTTTCGTGAGATGTTTCATCATCCAACAGTGCAGCTTGACGTTTCAAGTTTCCATTCTGATCAGATTCCAGATTTTTTTGGTTTAAAAAAGCTTTAGAAAATGGAATTCTTTAAATTATTTTATGAGCTTTTGATATCTACTAAATGATGTATTGATTTTGTTGCAGCACGGCAAAATTTCTATTTGAATGAATACCAGACTCCTTTAGGGAAGAGAACCTTCCAAGCTAAAGTCACTAAAAGCATTCTGGACGGATATACTATTGAAACTATCATCGATGGAAAACCTCTTCGTGGAGTGCTATTCTCCAACAAACCAAACTCCTTTACTGCAGGATCTGATCATTGCAAGAGGTGAAGATGCACAATTGTTTCGATTATAGTCTGTTAATTTACATTGAATCTGTGTTAGACCGATATTTGATCCGGCTTATAATTATATCCATTTTATTACAGGAAGGAAAAAGGAACACAAAGTGATGATCCAAGTCTGAATGGTCACAATTTGTCTGGAGAAAGTGAGAAACCTAAGGAGCATTTTGCATATGATGTTAGTCAAGCAGGTGATGTTAAGAAAGAAAAAGGAGCGGAAGTTGCTGATTCAGAAATGATGAATATAGCTCCTGTTGATTTGTCAATAAACCCAGAGGTTATTTCTTGTTACCCCTTAAATGATGAATAGTTGTTTCTTGTTACCCCTTAAATGATGAATAAACTTTTTGATACAGAATTAATTTGATTCCTGCATAGAGCCCTGTTTGAGTGGAAAATTGTTTTCCAAATTGTTGCATTCACTAATTGAATTCCACCTGTTAAGCATGTTATATTAGTTTTCAAATGACATTTTAAAGTAAACAAGGACCCGGTTCTAATTTTTGTAGCAATCATAGCTCAATATCAAACACATTTAATCCGATTTTGTCATGGAGTTGGTGATATTTTTTGCTTCTATTTTTGTGTGTTCGGAATTGTCAGATTGAGATATGTGGTGGGTAAGGTTTTGATCATTCTCTCTCCTGTCTTATCAACAGGTTTCTGGAGCCTCGGAACCATATGTGGTCCATGATACTGTTGTGAGAAATGATCCCACTAAGGATGCATTTTCCCCTAATTTGGAAATTTTTACCGAGAACCTATCGGCAGTTTCTTTGGATCAGGACCCTCCCATTAACTGAGGTACTCTGTAAAAAAATTTTGGGTGATTGCAAATCAATTTATGGTCTGGGATTCCCTATGTCCAATGTAAATGATAATGCTGGCCTAGACGATAGGCCTTTGTGGATGACTCTTGGGTGTGGACATGTAATTGCAACTGTAGACCAGCATGAATTGACTTCATCTATATAGTTTATTAACTCCAGAATCTCCAGTTCTCAGTTGCAAATTTTAGTTTTATATTGTTAAGTTGAGTGGACGATGCCATGTGTAAAGTTTAATCATTTCACTCCAGTAATGTTTGGTTTTCCTTAATAAGAGTGACATGGGGAATTGTGTTTAATACTTTGATTCCATGGATAATTCCTGAAATTGTCTCTTGGGCAATTTTTTTCATGAATCCTGATTTGTTATGCTTAAAATGTTATCAATTTGCAGCTAACTCTTTTTGTTACTTTTAAGACAAGCAAACGACAATTTTTGTCCACAATATTGTTGATTTTGTTGATCAACCATAGTTTTAAAATTTTTAAAAATACCCTAGACCATGTTGCCCATAGCTTGTGGGAGTGGGTGGGAGTGGGGAGAGTGATGAAGTTCCAGAGGAAGGTGTCATATTTACACTGGTGCTAAGGTTTGTGCTTTAGAGTGATGAATGAGAAGGTCACGCTCTCTCTGGCTCTCCGAAAATTCATACAATATTTTTGAGTTTTCTTACAAGGCCAGGCACTCATATCCTCAAACGAATTGAAAAATTTCGTGGAAAGATTCGATTTACATATGCAGCTATATTTGGAAAATTGCGTATTTTCTATTTGTCGTGTATTTTCCTCCGTCATGGAAGTATTTAATAGAAGTTTGTAGTTTCTGCCCAAATTTATTCATTCATTGTAGTTTGTCAGGTTTTCGCGTATATAATCTCTTCAATGCATAATAAATAAAATGGACATCTTTTCCCGAACTTTTCACGGATGTCATTATTGATAAATCTAATAAAATAATCCAAGCATATGAATTTAGCACCATCCTTTTAATGTCATATAAACTATTGTTCGGCTCATGTGTAAGGACCGTGTATCGTGTTATCATAAATCCTGTGTGATTATCGATAATTCATGAATTTGATATGTGATTATACATTTGATGTATATTATGACAATGAAATTGAGAAATGAATATTGAATATGAATTGACGTTGTAAGAGCTCGATTGGAGAGGCCGGACGCCAATATAATACCAAAACCAACATTTGGTACAGTACATGTGGCGCCCGGGCGGTAGAAAATGACCGCCCGAGCGCCAGTGTGGAATATGGTGGCGCCCGAGCGGCAATTTGTGACCGCTCGAGCGCGGTATATATTTGACTCGGGGGCAGAACCTCTCGCGCTCGGGCGCGAGAATTCTACCGCCCGAGCGCCGAAGCGGTGATGATAAGATTAAGTTCTTTCCTTCTTCTTATCATTTTGTACTCGATAATCGAGAGAGAGAAACGAGAGATCTTCATTTTCTTTCGTCCGAAATCACTTCAAAACGCTGTCTAAACGCGAAACAAATTATATATTTGTGATCGTCGCGTCGAGAGCTTCTGACTGAGGTAATTTTCTTCTAGTTCCAGCAGCTCGAAATATCAAAGTGCTGGAATAGCATGTATTTGAAGTTGAATTTCTGATATGTAGTAGAATAACCGACAAGAAACTTGTATTCAAAGTCGGAATTGAATTATGATATGAATTTGATTTGATATGAATTTTTGAAGTTTCAAATGATATTTGAAACTCATATTAATGATTTTGGAGTATGTTATTGATTGGAATGAGTAAGTTATTGATGTAGATAAAGTGTAATATCAATATCTTCAAGCTACATCAACTGGAAACGAAGAATTGAGGTATGTTGCGACCGAGTAACATACGACAGGTATCTGTATTATATGATATATGTCGGATTGATTTGATTGATTGGAATGAGATTATGTGTCTATATGCCTTATTTGTTGATTGATGTGGCATACATGACATTGAGATTGAGACATCGATACATGACATGCACGTTGAGCTATGATCCTTGGATACCTTGATATGATTGGATTGGATTCCGGGGTTTGTGAACACAATCGCTATGCCGGTATTATATGACCCGTAAAGCATAGACAATTGTGGCCCCATATGATTGGATATGAGATTTGGGATTTGATGGCGCTTTGCCGACGCTATCATACGAGTATCCCATATTGGCCGGTGTGCCAGCTCGAGCATTGATTTGATAGCGATTCGATTGATTCTGACATGTGCTCAGTGGATGGGCATTTGACCCGATACCTCCACGACATACATGCATTGCATACCATATATCATTGCTTAGATATCTGTGGTATATATGATTGGTTGTTCCATACGGAGCTTTGCTCACCCCCAAGGGGGGCTGTTGTTGTCTTTGTGTGTGGACAATGGCAGGTACTCCAGGATATCAGGAGACCGGAGAGGGTACTTCTGGAGGGAGCCACAGCTTGGGCTGAGGTTTTATGTTTTGTCTTGTTCCTAGTATATATGTATATGTATCTATATACCGGGGCATGTCCCGAGAATGTGAGTTGTTTGTATATGATAGATTTTGATTTCGTGTGGGCATGTTTATGACGTGAGATTAAATACTATTTTTAGTATTCAAATAAAATGATTTGGGCTCATTGTAAAGAAAATTTAAACTCGTTTTCCGCTGTAATTAATTAACCCTAATCAGATTGCATTGTAATAACGATTAGGAGCTAAGGGCCCCACACCATGTCTGTGCATTATGAAATGTTTGATGGAAATTATTTATCATGACAAGCCAATAAAATACCCAAGCAAACGTTGGACAATACTGAGTTGGGAGAATTCACATCTCTATCTGGGGTTCTAGATTCAATATCTTTGAGTGTGGGGGTAGGGGACGTCAGGGTTTGGTTAGGGGACTCTTCGGGTGTTTTCTCCGTTAATTCTTTCTACTCTTCTTTCTTTCACAATATTTCTACTCCATCTTTCCCTTTCACTGCTCAAATTTGGAAAGTACCGATCCCACAAAAGGTGAAAGTGTTCTCCTGGATTGTTGCGTTGGGCAAACTGCAAACGAGTGACAAAGTGCAGAAAAGGAATCCGACTTACGCTTTATGTCCTCAGCGGTGCGATTTGTGTAAAAATAATGAGGAAAATCAAGATCACCTATTGATTCACTGCTCTTTCACAAGATGTATTTGGATCAAGGTCATGCAACACTTGGGATTTGAATGGACCTTTCCTCTCAATTCAAGAGACATGTTCGTTATGGAGCACGGTTACCTCAAGGGAAAGGGCCTCAGAAACTTTTGGTGCATTATTATCCACTGCTTATTTTGGTCGATATGGCTGGAGCGCAACAACAGACTTTTCAAGGACATAGAAGAGCCTTCAGAGAATTTGTGGGAGACAATTAAACTCAGAGTGGCGAGATGGACACTAACCATACCCTCGTTTCAGCATTTACTATTATCAGATCTTGTTAGGGATTGGTGTTTTATTTGTTCTTGACTTGATCCTAGTTTAGATTTCTCGTCGTGGATCGTGGATCGCTCATCGACTACGCTTTGTAAACTTTTACTATTTAATATTAATAAAATAGTTTCTTATAAAAAAAAAAAGATTATGGAACACCTGACCACTTGGTTCATGACCTGTATCGTGCATCAGTTTCATCATGGTCAACAATTACCAGAGTGGAGTTTTTCTTCCCCGTCCTCGTATGAAGCTTTTCAGTCGTATGGGATTGTGAGGATTACTTTTACCTTATTGTCCAGTTTGTATATTGTTAGAAGGCGGTGGTCGGTGATGTATTTGGCTGTCTCTGATCTAATTCATTGAATTTCAAGGTGGTGTTGGGGGCAGGTTATTCTTGTTTGAGGTTGTTTCTATTAATGGACTGGATCATATTGTTTCTGCTAATTTAGGCTTCGATGTTGGAACTACTGTGGATAAAATTAGAATTATTTTCAGTTCAACGTGGAGGATTAGCGACTTACTGGGGTGTTATGTCTGCTGTGAGATGATGAATGATAGACTGATGTTACTAGTACGTGAATGTTTATATGCATTGTTGCCTTGCATTGAGTTGCTACTTGTGATCATTTTTACCACTTGATTTACAAAATATTTATAAACGATTCGATCACCTTCTTTGTGATATAGAAGTTTTTACGTGTTTTAGAAGTTTTTATGTGTTTAAGAATTGTAACTGGCCGTTGATATTCTCTCATCTCCCTATTATCGTTATTCTTCTTTCCATTGATTAGGTGCAAAAACGAGGAATGGTTTGGATTGCCAATCTAAGCACTTCAAATCACTAATTCACCACTTTTCTAATGCAAATAGAATCTTGGTTTACTACAAGGGATTTGCGTTTGCAATGAGCTTTTCATGTGGAGTGATATGTTTTTGAAAGACAAGTCCCGTAGTTTAGATGTGGTTGGCCTTGGGAAAAGAGATTGATTAAGATGTATAAAAGTGTTGTTAATAAATACATTGTTGGGGCCATTGAGGTAAAGATGAAGAGGATGAACATAATGCTTGCTTTACTGAGGATGTCACACTAAAATAATATTCTTCTTCATGGAAAATGTTTCAAGACACAGAGTAATCAACAAGCACTAATTGAAGATACGTTTCGGTTTCGAAAAAACATTTGAAGCAACTTTTGGGCTGATGATATTTTAATTGGGTGATAAATGAGGTCTTTATTTCAGAGATAAAGTCTATGATTTAGAAAGTGATGAGTATGGCAGAGTCATATTTGTGTTGGTGGGATTCTGATCTAGTTTCCACTCATGAATGAAGCGGAAGAAACAAAAAAAGTGATAGGAGTTTGTATCTGTGTAATTATAATGAGCTTCATGAGTTGTTTCCATGAATACTCTGTAGTTCTGTTATTATTGCATATTCTGCGATAATTGAATAAAATTCTGTTTCCTCTAAAAAAAAAAAAAAATAATATTCTGCGATAATTGATTATTGGCTTTCAATTTGCTAAACCTTATTTCAGGAGGAGATGAATGGCAGATCCGAAGAAATGACATCTGTTAACCTACATGTTTCTAGGCATTAATCAGTTGTGAGACGAGAAAGACGTCCAGAAAACTATATGGTTTTGCTATTTGTGAAGAGTTATTGTTATTCGTTAGCGTTTCCTGCGCAATGCCATCAAAATATAGGAAGAAATTTTCTTATTATGACCGATATCTGGGGTGTAGGGTGTCTTCTATTTTATTTTGCAGTTGTGTAAAATATAATGTGTTATTTGCACCAATGTTGTTTTTGATTCACAAACTTGAAATTTCATGATACACGATTACAAGAAAGCTAGGAATGATCCTTTTGTCTCTGGTACTTTTCTTAGTAGAAGTTTTTCATAGAAAGATACGAGTTCTCAGTTGCATTTTGAATTTATTGGCTCTTATAAGTTGCTACATTTCTTTTGTTTTGCAGTGACGTGGAAGGGGCAGAAGTTTTGGTCACCCATCTCCATGTGGAAATGCTATTTGGCAGCAGGATGATGAAGTTGATAAAATCCAATTTTAGTTGCCATCTTAGGACACTGGCGTTATATAGTTTCTGACTAGGAATTCTCAACTGGAAGTAGTATTTTTATGCTCCCACTTTTGCCAGTGGATATGCATCCACACTTTTTGTTCTTTCTACTTAGATGGTCATTGCGTGTATATTATACGCGTCCCTTCATGGGCTTTGGTACATTTGAAGTTCATATGTTACCACTCCGAGAAAACTGAGCAAGGCATATTCCCATCCTGGGTACTCTTTACCAGCTTCCATGTGCCCTTGATGATCCCTTGTTCCCGCTCATATTTTTCCCATATTTTGCAACTATTTTTGACAGGTGAAGGGAAGAAAATCTTTCAGCAACTGGTTATTATATGCTTGTTCACAGGAACTCTCTATTCATAGTTTTGTGAAGAACCTTCAAACTTGAATCCTGACCTCTTTTGTTGCAGAGGCTGTGGGTGGCTGGTTCTGTATCTTTGAATCCAAAGAGTAGCTGAAAAATAGATGATATTGGGGTATATGAGAGAAATAGATGTAAATAATTTTGACAGAAAATTCCTTACGGGGTTAGACTTGCAATATATATCCATCAAATACAGTTTATAAGCATTGAAACTTCTGTGATCTGTCGTACGTTTTGATAGCGTTCAAACATCACTTTAGATGTAACATTATTGTCGAGTGTGAAATTGGCTCATGTTATGACGATATTAGATAGCATAGATATCATTATGAGAAAAGTTGATCGTTGAAATGATAATCGATATAACTGAAATATAATATATTAAAAAGCTCTATCTTAGAAGAAAATAAAGAAGATAAATATTCTCTGAACAAGCTTACTGGCATATATATGTTTCATGGATTATGTATTAATATACGGGTTAAACATAATTTAAGGACGAGTTTTGATGCTTAGTCCGTAGTGCTCATTCCTAATCAGTCGAGTGTGCAGCTTTTGAAGTAAGGTGTGACTTGCTACTTTGTTATCTTCATCCTGTACAATAAAAAGAAATAAATACAGAAACTACTTCATTTGATGGCATAGGATAGAGCATATTCTGCCCTCCAATAGTTTCGTTTAACATTGAAGAATGCCCAAGAAACATTCTTTCTCCTTTTTCATTTGAGCTTTGCCCTGAGAAAAAATCAGGATGAGTTGTTTTTTGGGAGTTCTTCACCCCGTCAAGAACACCAGAGACAAACTGATTCACAAGATCATTCTGTAACATTTCCGGATGCTGCTGTTGAATATGTGAAGTGGAAGGAAGCATTCTGCTGCGAGGCTCTGACAGAGAAACTGTGATCTCCCTGCAATGAATTGTGTTGCTGGACATTCAAAATTTCATCTTGGTTTTGCAACTGAGAGTTGAGTAAGATGAGTTGTTCTAGCTTGTTTGCCACACCAACTTTATCCTTGGATTCAGTATAGCCTATGTCTTGGTCATGACCACTACTTTCCCGGGGAGGAGAAGGTTGTTTCTCTCTATTCAGAGGTCTCTCGTTCCATTCCGATACTCCCCAAGTTTTGTCCTCCTTTTCCATCCCATTGCCCATTTCATTACTAATATCACCAGTACCTTTTGTCTCTGCTACATTCTTTTCACCCCATCCAACAATGTTCACAGCATCAGAGACTCTCGTAGTTTTATCCGACCAGTTATTCTTGTCATGCAAACTGCCTTTGTTGATGACTTCGTGAGAAAACCTGCAATTATTCCTATCACACCTCCCTGCAGTAAAAAACTTGCAGATGGGTTTCTCGTATTGGTTCGACTGGTGACCCAATGTCCTTATCAAAAGATCTCACACTAAAGCTTTTTCCAAAACTCTCACCAGAAGAAGAATGGTGAGAAAATTTGCAAGAATCCGCCCAACGACAATTCCCCCTCATGAAGTCCTTGCAAGGAAATGCATTTCTATTTTTGCTTAAGAACTGTTCATCCTTTCCACGATTAGGTTCAGAACCATCATCCTGCATTTCATACTCAGGACCTTTACTGTAAGCATGTTTTGAACTTTATTTCTCCAACTTTCTGCAGGGTCATCTTCCAAGCGATCCTCATCCCTATGGCTTATGTTACTAGGATGAAGAAATCTGCATTGGCTGCCTCTCCTGCAACTTCCTACGACAAAGTCTCTACAACTTTGAGATGATTTATCAGGGCCTCTTGTTCTGTCACTCCATCCATAAGACTTGCGTCGATAATCTTCGATAGGACTACGACTTCTGCTCTGACCCCTTGCGCTGTCATTACTCCTGCTCCTGCTCCTGCTCCTGCTCCAGCCTCTCCCCCGCTCCCTTTCCCTTTCCCTACCTCTACCCCTGCTCAAGCTCCTACTTCGACTCCCGCCACTTGTCCTGCCTCTGCTCCGGCTTCTGCCTCTTGCAGGGTACCTATTTATTAACAGCACAAGAGTACTCGCTTAAATTTGAGATCCAAAACATGGAACATGACTCGTATTTTTGGCTAAATAATAGCATAAAACGATACCAAAATTCACAATAATTCATAGCTGTGGAGAGAAAACTAAAATCGAAAGCCTCCTGCTATTCACTATTTTGTGATATATGATAAGGGAAACACAGCATTACCATAATTAATACAAGCACAAATTGACTCAAAGAAAACTCTCAATATCAACATCACACAATCATCAATTATTTACGTCAATAATGGGAAAACAAGATGTAAGATCACATACCTACGTGAATGGCTTCGATCATCTTCAAAACTTGTTACTGTTACGCCTTTCAGTTCCGTCAAATCCTGGAGACATATCCTTGTAATATCTGTTAACCCCACCTATTTCCTTAACTTCAGAATCATCTTGTCGTCTTTTGACAAAGCCATCACCCATTAGTACAGTTGGGTTATCTTCATTGGTTTCACAAGAAGCTCGTCCAGAATTATCCATAGACTTTTGCATGGAAGATGTTCCGGATGAAGACAAGCCATGATAACGCCTGTCATCGTAATTACAATGGCGTTCCTTTACAGACCAAGAATTAGGCTCATTCACACCAGACAGGTGTTTGGCATCTTCTTCTGTATCCCAAAATGATTTACGTTTTCTCCTTTCACTCATTAGGAAACTTACGTCAGCTAACCTGCAAAATTAATATAAAGGAGTGCAGCAGAATCAGTCCAAAGCAATTAACAAAAAGTAGTTTTTTTCAAATTTTTCATCAAAAGCTTGTTGAGGCACATCTGCGCAGTCATGTTTGCCAAGAAATGAATAGAAGTACAATTTTTTTTGATGTTTTATAAAGATAATCTAAAGAATAAAATAGCTAACATATATCAATACCAGTCTAGGCACAATTAAGAATAATGTGCCTCAAATCAATGAGGATAAAAACTACTCAAGCATAAATTATCACAAAAATAAAAAATTTACCCTGAATTTACATAAAATGACTATCACTACATTACATGACTAACAATACTGTTCTCAGAATCTTGAATCACATTGTTATCAATCAGGGGAAAAAAAAGATATAGCAAGAACCCTCAAACTCATGCCATTGTGGAAAATTCTTCAACTCACAGAACCAAGTCTCACTTGACTGCGCAGCATCCCAGGCAGCCTCTCCAGTTACATAGCTGCACCTAAATACTAACTAAAAAGTGTCAATTTGAAAGAGTGAAGCCACAATTCAGTACCAAACATCATTGAAACAAAGAAAAATAAGGAAAAGATGCTCATCACTATTAACAGTAAGCAATACATGGTATAACAAGCTTCCATCAATGTTTAACTAAATTCAACTCCCAACATCAGTAGCACTGAGAGCCAATACAAAAGGGCGATCTTCCTTCCATATTTACGATATTCTTCAAACGAAAATTTCAAGAAAAGACACCATGAAACCCTAAATTATACAAACGGAGAGGGCCCAAAAAACAAAAAAAGAACGGAAGAGCTAACCCTTAACTGAGACGCCCGCCCACGCGAATGATTGATGCTGAGCGAATGAAAAGAACGGTAGCAAAAAAAAAAAGAAAAAAGAAAGAGGAGCTAGGTTTTCACGATGGAGTGGCGATTTGCAAAAATTAGAGTTGCTGGTCGGGGCATTTAGTTTTATAGCCTTCTGACATATAGGTTTTAAATATTTAACCTCTTCTTTTTAAAAGACAATTAATCTCCTCTAATCTAGCTTAATTCCCTTAAAGGCCAATCATGTTTCCGTAATTTAAATTAAATCTTTTACCTCTTTGACCAGAGTGCCACCGAGTTATATCCACCGTGTTTTACAGATTGCTCCTCACAATCCAACCACGCAGTCGCAACAGATGGTTACGCAGATTCCTTCAACAGCACTTAGCACAACCTTAATTCGTTTCATACCTTAAGGTGTACAGCAAAAGATAAAATTTTGAAAATAATACATGAGAGGGGCTAGAGCAAAGATCTCTTTATTCAAATACAAACATTTATTAATACATAGTAACCTCCTGTAGAGGAGGATGAACTTGTTTAGCTACTAATAGTAGCTGAACTCTTTACACACATAAACTTGAAAGAGAAAATATTACAAATGTTCTTGAAGAAAAACGAAGAGGTTGAGTGATGCCTTCATCTTCCTTCTACCTGCTTATTTATAGAAGGCTTCTTCGAATTTGAAATTCGGATTCCAAATCTTGATAAGCATTTACAGCTTGCATATGGACCATGCAGTGGTTGAGTGATCCCTTGGGATAGTCCTTCCACTTTCTTGAAATGTCTTTTTCTAGATTATTAATCTAGAAATTAACTTTTCATCTTCTTTTATTTCTCCGCAATACCAGTAGAGATGAGTTTGTAAGATATCTGCGGTAATCTCGTTTCCTTTTTCTTTGAAATGTTGGACTAACCATTTCAGAGCTTCCCGCTGATTTCTTTTATACTTGAGTCTCATTTTCAAAGTTTTCAGATATATAAAATACATCTTTTAAGTTTCGGTTTTTGGTGTGAGTTACTGAGTTCCCATCTATTCTTATTTATAGTATGAATTTTTGGGGACCAGTTGTCTTGTTTTCTTCATTGGATTCCTTTATTCTTTAAATATAGAGTATCCAATGTTTTTTGTCTTTTTCCACCGATTATTGGTGGTCCTGTCATTCCACTCACATGGTGGATTATTTTTACACTAGTGGGTTGGTCACATGTTTCTTTTAACTTTGTCGAGGAATCTTTGGCTTTTTATATCCTCGAGAAAAATGTGATTGTGGTTCTTCCCCACTTGTCCTTGCTTCAGTAAAATATTTCCGATCAGATCTCGGTTTGAAACATTTACCGAACTCCGGTTCTTTCTGATTTTGGCATTTAGGACAGATGTTTTCTGACCATCTTCCTATGTGTGCCATATTACAGAACTTTCGGCGAGTTTCTTTACTAGCTGGCAGCTTGCTGTTCATAGAAGATTTCTTTTCTTTTCAAATATTTCCTCTGCAAAACTTGTGGTTTTTCCTGTCATGGTATTTAACAGGAACGATCCATTTAACGAATTTTTATAAAACTTAAATGGAAACTTGACTTTGTCCATCTCAGTGAGACAGACCCATATACCCCAAGCTCTTCTGGTTGAAATGACGTCTTCAGTTATTGAAGCAACCAGAGGGGTTTCTTCTGTCGGAGGGTCCTTAATAAATTTCTGAATATTTGTATCTGGCCTCCTTAACTTGATGAAGTGAAAGGCTTCGTGTACCTTTCCCTGCTGGTTCTGGTGCTGCACTTAAAAAATATAGCTCCAAAACATCTCCTTTGGACAAATAATCATTATTCACCCAAGTTTCATGAACAGCTTTCTGGATCCATTTTGGTAGACCTGAGATTTTTGGAAAGCTGGGTAATGTAGTATAAACTGAGGCAAGTCCCGAATTCATACCAAGCTTTGACCTCCTTGGGATATGAATTATGTTTCATCCATACATAGGATATTTTCCTGCAACATCAACCCTATTGGTGGCTGGGTTAATGCCAACTCTTGTTTTTAATTTCTTCCAATTCTTTTGATAAACCTGAAATGGAGAAATTGTAACTTCATTAGTACCAACCTTAGATTTGCCTTTGTCATTACGAGGCCTAAGGTTGATCTCTCCCTCTTCAATCCCCGAGGTGAATGGTTGACTTGAGGACTCGAGATAAGGATCTGGAGTCTCAATTTTTGTTTCAGCCGACTCATCTGGAGATGATCCCGACTTAACACTTGTGCTAGGGGTATTTGAATCCCCTTCTCCAGGTATAGAGTCCTGTACTCGAAAACTCTCCATTTGGAAAACCAGTGGTTTCTCAATGCCTTGGAGGATAGACCTTTGCATTACAGACCATAACTGAGTATATGCCTGTAAACATCATGTGATTCGATCAGAGATAATTCTCTTATCGGCTTGTTGTAGCCTTCCCGCAACTTCTGCATTTACAGCTAACTTGTTGAATTCGATTTGAAGCATTTCAAGGTGTTCCCTCAAATGCCTCTGCATCTTGATGATAGCATCTATATCAATGCTGTCCATCTCTTCTGAAGTTGTTTCTTGTCTTTGAGACTTTCTGGAAAATTCTGCACTTTTTCCACTATGTGTTCTTGCAGAATTATTCCTGACTCATCAATTTCAATTCCGAGAAATTCAATATTTCTTGTTGCAATGACTGCTTTCTTTTCAAATAAAACCAGTCCTTCTTTTTTACAAACATTAGAGAAAATCTCTAAATGTTTAACATGTTCATTCATATCTTTAGATGCTATTAAAACATCGTCAATATAAACAAACATAAACTTAAAATAATCCTTAAAAAGATTATCCATTTTTCTTTGAAATATCTGAGGTGAATTAGTCAATCTCATTGGTAATACCTCCCAAATATAATGCCCTTGAGGTGTAGAGAAAGCTGTAAATTTCTTGCTTTCTTCTTCCATCCGAATTTGATAAAATCCGGACTTACAATCAAATTTAGAGAATACCTTCGCATTCCTTATGCAACTGATTAGGTGTTCTCTACTAGGTATAAAATACCCATCAAACTCCAGAATTTTATTAATTTCTTGATAATTAATAACCAATATGGGTTTTCCTCGTTTTATCTCACCATGATTTCTTATCAGAAAACCTGGACTGCTATATGGTGATATTTCTGCTTTGATTAAACCAAGGTCCAAATGTTCCTTGATTATATTCTGCATATCCTTCTGATCAATTATGTTCATTGGGATAGGCTTGCAACGGACAAATTCATACTATTTGCCTTCCTTAATTTTAAGGCAAATTTTAAGTTGATTTCTGTCTCACCATGCCAAGGGATTTTCATTATAATTTTCTTTGATCCTTTTCTTGACATCTTCCAAGGATACCTTGTATTCAAACTCTATCTCATTCTTATGTAGAGTTATTTTAAGGTATTTTTTTCTTCTAGTTGGAGTTCTTTATCTGCTCTCAACTGGAACATTGTTTCTCCAAACCTTCTTGAATCTTTCATTTTTGGTTGTATAAGTTTTCCTTCATCACCACGCTTGCTGCGAAACTGGATTGACAATTTTCGATAAAATGCCTCTCGTAGTCTCTGGACTATGATTTTGTGATCACAAAGTGTTGTGAACACTAATCTTCTAGTCTCATTTCTTGAGTATAGGACTTAAACATTTGTAGGAAATTGTTTCCTAACAGAATGTCAGCTCCTGTATCATGAAAATAAATTGGTGGTATTTTTACCTTATACCAAAGTGTCTGTCCAGCACCGCCAATTACAATTTCAGTCATCTTAATCCCTTTACATAAGATTAAGATTCTTCTGGAAAAATCTCTTCCAGCAATCTTTGGTAATTCTTCTTCCAAATTATTTGGAAAAACTCCTCTTTTTGCTGTGCATATGCCAGCACCTGAATCAATATAAGCAGCAAAATATTCTGCCTTATATTGTTCGTATAATATTCCTATTGGAATGTATATCGAGAAGGGGCTTGTGGTCATTGGATTTTCCACATCCTATCTTCTGCCATAAACTCCATTCCATACTCTAGACATTTCCAGGGTTTATGCTCCTCGAGAAACTCTAGTCCAAGAACCAATTTGTCAGGTTCTTTTCCTGGAATTTCTTTGATATGAACTTCCAATTCTTCAAGATTAATTATTCCTTGGTAAGTTCCTATCACAGGTTGTTCTAGATAGTATATGGTATTACAAGGAAATTGATTCCTTTGTTTTGTAATATCAAATACTATTTCTACTTCCTTCCATCCTTCAGGACATCTAAGTTTTCCTATAGTAGAAAAACTTTCTAGCTCCTGTTGGATTTCTTGAACATGTGTTTTTCCCCACCTGTAACTAGTAATTCTATCTCCCTGAAAAAATAGTCTTCTTGATTCTAATCTAAGACTTTGATTCCTTTGAAGAATCGGTTTGTCTTGAATTTGGATATCTGTTTCCTGTATTAAAGGAAACTCAATTCTTTCTGGATAAGTTGCCTGAGCAACTTTTCCAAATATTTCAGGTATTTCAATGAACTCATTTCTAATAAAAAATTCTGAATGATGTGTATTAGATAGAGCATATGAAATCTGATAGGTAATAGAATATGATCTATTACCTTCTTTCATTAGCCTTTTTTCCTTGAAATTCTGATGTAATGTCAAGGCTCGGCTAAAATCTCGATCTTCCAGGTTGTAGGCTATCCTTGGATAGATTACTCCTACAATCTTTCCTGCACAAAGATTTCCTGAGATTGTTCCCAGTACTGAATCTTGAAGATTTCTCATTCTTTTATCGCATATCACAATATCAATAGGGGAATCTATTCCTTCTTTAAAAGTAGCTTTTATCATGATTTGGATTGCTCCAATATGAATTCAAGACATAGTCCTTGCTACTTCTATCTTGAGTTTTTGTAATTCCTCCTTAATTTCTTATGAAGAAATTAATTGCATCTCCATTCTATTTCCTGTAAATTCCATAGGAATTGCCATTTCCCTTCTGGAAACTTTATAGATTAGATGATGTTTTCTATTTCTTAGGCCCAGACTTCCTAAGAACTTTTCTACCTGTCCTGCAGAGAATCCTTGATATCTCTGAAGACTAGGATTTTCTATCGTGATCTTTGGACCATATTATTAGAGATTGTTGTCTGGTTAAAGAAACCAGACAGATCTTCATGTGTTTTGTGCCGAAACACCTCGTCTTCAGTCAGATTCCGATTCAGTTCCATCAGTTTCTTCCTGACTTAAGACTTCTTCTTCTTCATATATACTCTCGTCTGAGGCAATATCCTCAAACCGGTATACTTGAATAAGATCTTGGTAATAAACCGCTTCTTCAATATCCGAGGTTGGATCGAAGCGTTTAATACCTCTCTTTTCATTTTCTGGACAGTTGGTTGAGATATGACCTCTTGCTCCACATGTCCAACAATTACAGTCTTTAAAACTTTCATTAGCTCGAGTATGAGCTCTTCTGAAAGTTTTCTTCGTATGTGTTCTTCTTGTGCTTCGAGATGTACTCGATGCTTGAGAAGATATCCTATTTCTTGATGGTCCACTTCTTTGTCCAGATTTGTAAGATCTGGCTTTTTGTCTAGGTCATACTGTTCTTGGTTTCCAAGAACTTCTTCCACTTCTAGCATAAGGATGAGTTTTAAAACTCTTCTTCTTATACTTTTGTGGTTTACTTCCAATAATTGTTGGAAGATCATTTTCTTTACAACACAAAGGAGTTTTTTGTTGATACCCCTTAAGCGTTTGTAATTCTTTTGTAATGCTGCCAAATGGCACCATGCTGCCAAAGAGGCTCTTCGTGCCAATGTGTCTGGATTGCCAGGGATATATTCCCTTATCAGCATTTCTCTCCATGGACTTGGCATCTTGGCGAAGAAGAGCTGCATAGCTATATCTTCTTCAACCCCTGAATTCCATCTATATTTAGTGAATAACATAATGTACTCATCCACTAAACATATATCATGTAATTCAAGACTATACAGAGCTTGAGTATATTTCTTTCTCTTCTATGTATCTTGACTGTTAAAATAGTCCACCCCTATAAACTGTGCTTTAAAAAGGGTAGCCATTTTTCCGACTATCTCGCTAAAAGATTCTCCGGCTAGGACTGACTCTTTAGTTTCTACTGAAGTCATTTCCCAAGCAATTTTCATTTATCCCATAAGACTCATCTCCATAAGTATGATGAATCCTACTTTATCAAGATCAAGTGTTCCAGCTGCAATTCTCATGGATGATGTCCAGTCATCTATGAGTTCTTCCCTGTTTTTGAAATCTAATACATCCAGGTTAAGCATAACCCCGTAAGGATGTATAGGTTCTAAAACAGATTTTCCATAGGGTGTTTGGTGCAAAGGAATTTGATTCTTCCTTGACCTTGTCCCTGCTGTGTGAGATCCTCCACCAGTATAAAAGTCTGATTGGGATTCTCTCATATTTATATTCCGAGATCCCACACTTTCTCTTGGTGGTTCTTGAGAAGATGACCAAGTTATAGAAGGTTGTTCACCTCCCGTTGCATTCATCTTTAGATCTACAACATTTAGATTTGCAAAAGATTCTGCAAGCTCTTGTAGATCTACTAGACCAATCCTTTCCAAAGTTGTCATCAGATAAATTTTTTTCTGAGACTGTTTTGATTAGATTGATCATTTTTTCTTCTTCAGCTAAAGGTTTGGGTATCACTTTGGTCTTTCATCTTTGATGTAACAAAGGTTCATTACCAAAGGATAGTGGTAACCTTCTTTCTGAAGATTTTCTACTAGAACTTGGTTGTTGTTCTAGGATTTGTATCCTTGTTCGAATATCCTTTAATATTCCAAGAATTTCTTCCTGGTTTTCAAGAATTTTCTCAACTCGTTGAGGTACAAAATATAGCATATTGCCATAATTTTGTACTGTTTTCGGTATTTCCCTAAGATCTGAGGAGAGCTTAGAGGAATCAGGTACGATTTCTAAAAACTTATTAGATTGAATCATAAGTTTACCTAAGGGTGCTGTTGCGTCCCCTGCTGCTCCTGATATCTAACCAACGTTAGATGGTCTTGTGTATATTCCAAAATATTGGAATAGCTCTTGTAAATTATTTTTCTCGAACTGAAGTTCGGATTCATAATTTTTTCGAAATTCTCCTCCTCAAACATTGAGTTACTAATTATAATAAATTTTGTGTTTGAAATAAATCAACCTAAAGCTCTGATACCATTTAATCGTTAAGGGAATTAATTACTTTAAACAAAATAGAAAGGAAAATTTTATGGAGGTCAAATTTTAAATTGACCTGATGTGGGAAAATTTAGGAAAATAGACTCCATCAAAAAGGTTTATTTCATCCTATCCATATGGACATTGCCCCCATTATAGGATGAATGACACCAAGATTTGTCCATGCATATATAGGACCCACTTTTTTTTTGAAATTGTATGTGTGGCAAGATCTTACCCGTTGAAATGAAGTGAGGGTAGTGCCTACATAGATAGGATCTCATGAACCATCAAAAAGTCATCTAAGAAAATAATCCTCTCACCTGCAAATATCATTCTTGCCCCCTCTTTAAATTATTATTTTAAATAATAAAAAACCTAATATATCACTTAATCCATGATCTCTATCACTTAATCCGGGTTATTCCTCTTTCCCCAAACCCACCTCCACCGATCGTCGAGTCCCCAATCGCCGGAGACAATCTATATTGTATACGAATTCAAGAAAGGCAAGAGATTTCTCAACTCTCTCGTGCGTGGGTTTTTCATTACATGCGTGTAGATTTTCTATTTGTGGTTTTTGGTTCTGGATTTTCTTGGAATATGGTAGCTCCTTTCCTCGGTGATTGTGTTGTATTCGAGATGTATTGAGCTAAATTTAGTCTGGGATATTGGATTTCGGGTTTCTGCTACTTTCTTTGGCTGTGTTAATAAGAGATCAACATTATCTTTTCTTTAGGTCGTTCGAACGCTTGATTGATGTGTTTTTGGGTGATTAACTGGGGATTTTGTAGGTTTCCCGGTAAAATTATGTACCCAATTTTTGTGAATGCTAAACATGTTCTAGAGTTTCAAATTTTGCTGTCAGCTATGTCAGCACTGTGTGATGGAAGTGATTAGTTATATCGTAGGAAGACTGCTCCAATGTCTTATTTATCACTTCGTTTTGATGTAATTCTACGACAGTCTTTGGTTTATCATTTCCCTTTTAAATGCCAATGTGCCGAATTATAATAGGTTTAAGCATATATAGTTGACAAATTGTTAGATGTTCCACGTCACGCTCCAATTGTTCATTCTCGTGCATGCGAGTGGTGTTTTATTCCTTTGCGTGAGTGGTGTGTTAAGATATCTCACATCGACTGATTAAGATCTTGATTGATGTATATATAGACTTGAACAATCCTTATTTTTTAGCTAGATTTTGGGTTTAGTTAGGCCATATTTCATAATCTTAAACAAATCGCGAGGAATAAATATTTGCTTGGAACGTGCTTGGAAAGAAATGAAAACTCCAGCTCATGCATGCTCACCTTATTGTGTGATCTGTTTGAATAGATGCTCTCATCATCTGTATGGGAAGTAGGGAGCTTGATGTGTATCTGTTTATAGTCCAATTGTAATGTTCGATGGAACCAAAAATCACAATTTTTAAAATGTGTGTTTTTAGTATATGACTAGCGCACTGGGGGTAAGCTTAGAGGGGGTGGGTGAATAACCACCTTGGCCTTTGCCTCCCTTTGCCACACTGACATGTTGGTTCATGAAAAACCGGTAAAACTACTTTACTAGGCTGTTATTATTATTATTTTTTGTTTCATGGTTGCAGTATTAAACTTGTTTTTTAGACTAGATGTTGTTTCTTGCATATGTACTGAAGTTTTTAAGAACGCGTGTTGATGGAGAAGCCATCTATTCAAAGTGATGTTTTGGTGCCTAGATTATTTCAATTGCGTTGTTATAAACCCAAAATCACAATTTCTGGTCTTCTGCTTCTGCTTCAGCTTCATAAAAAATAAAAAATCCGATTCTACCATTTGTCTAAATGTGAAAATTACTACGTTCTATAAAAGTACTTAAAAAACACCCAGAACATATTGTACACTTGAACCAATTAATTTTTTCTTCGTTTTTGCTTGACTTAATTTTTCCCAAAGCATACGTTTGTGATTCTGATTTAGTTCCTATCTGCAACATATTACTGGACTTCTTCCCATGTCTGCATACACCTTAATTTTGTGTTATGTCGCAGACTGTATGTGTTATACACCTTAATTTTGTGTTCTTGCTATTTCTTTTTATTTTCATGATTAATAACAATGTGATTCAAGATTCTGAGAACAGTATTGTTAGTTATGTAATGTAGTGATAGTCATTTTATGTAAATTCAGGGTAAACTTGTCATCTGTTGAAACGACGCCGTGTGTTACCTTCTCCGGGCAACTATTCTTCATTCTTGATCTTTCTTCTACAGCTCTCTATTCATTTTCATTAATTTAAATCTCACCCGAGATCGTTGTGTACGATTCATCAGATCGCAGAATAGGGCATTTCGATTGTATGAATTTGCAAAAATGGTGCTGATTACGGTAGTTCGAGACTACATCAATCGCATGTTACAAGATATTTCTGGGATGAAAGTTATCGTTTTAGACTCTCATACGGTGATTATTTCTTCTGTTATTGCTGTTGTTGTTCAGTTGCGCCTTTTATGTTCATTATTTGGTTTTCATGAATTATTCAGCTCTTAATTAGTTATGGGGCAGCTTATGGTCACGCATTTCTTTGGAATTAGCGTTTAATTAGTTGCTTTATGGTGAATTAGCATTGTAAGTGTAAGTATTGGTTGAGTGCTTCCGCGTGGAGGAAATTATTTAGTAGTTCTATACTGGAAATGAGCTTAATTGACCGATCACAGTTTGTTATTTGGAACTTGGATTCCTTTTCTCGATTTCTCTTTAATGAGCAAGGAAACAACTTTTAAACAAAGATTAAGCTTGATAAACTGATCAAAGTCTATGTGTAATATGGAAGCATGTGTCTTTTATCTTATTTTGTCGATGCATATTTCAACGCAATTCACCAAATAGCAAATGTTCTCTTAGCCTATGGTGTGTTATTTATTTATTTTGGGTTCGGTGACAAATTGCAGGTTAGCATTGTAAGTGTTGCATATTCACAATCAGAGCTTTTACAAAAAGAAGTGTTTCTGGTGGAACTAGTGGATTCCATTTCCATGTCAAAAGAACCCATGTCACACCTTAAAGCTGTTTATTTTCTTCGTCCTACTTCTGAAAATATTCAACTCATGAGGCGCCAGCTGGCTACCCCTAGATTTGGGGAATATCACCTCTGTATGTTTTTTTATGTAAAAAATGTCTTTAGTTTATTCAGAAGTTTATTACTTTTTACTATAAGTCAATATTAGATCGTCAAGTTGTGAAATTCTTCAAGGCATCCAACTTTTACTGGAATGCAATTAAACGAGTGGTTGAAGTTCATTTATTTGTTTATGTCATTCACAGTCTTTTCCAATATGTTAAAAGACACTCAGCTTCATAACTTAGCGGATTCAGATGAACACGAAGTTGTTCAGCAAGTGCAGGTAACTTGCATATTAGTGTTTCTTTTGTTGCTTTCATCTCTTGGGAAGCTAATTGGCTGGAAATATGAAAGCTATATCTCTACCAGTTGAAGATTAATTATTGATTCTAGAGGGACTATTCGACTTTGAGTTTCATGGGTGTACATTTCTTATGGTTTTGTCTCAATCTTCAGGAGTTCTATGCAGACTTTGTTGCCGTTGATGCTTATCATTTCACATGCAATATGATTTCAAACCACATGTACATGATCCCAGTTGTTGTGGATCCGTCAAGTTTACAGCATTTTTGTGATAGAGCAGTTGATGGAATTGCTGCCATCTTCCTGGCTCTGAAACGGAGACCCATTATTCGATATTCACGAACATCCGATATCTCAAAAAGGATTGCACAAGAAGCATTGGTGAGAATTTTACCACTTTGTAGCTTCTAATAATGATTTGGTTTATCGTGTATTTACGGAATTATTTTGGTTAATTGTGCTTAATGTTTCCTAGAAAACTTTTTCTTCAAACTGATTTTAGCTTCTCATCCCTGCGTACAACAGAAGCTGATGTACCAACAGGAAAGTGGTCTTTTTGATTTTAGACGAGCAGAAGTTTCCCCATTGTTGCTAATTGTGGATAGGAGGGATGACCCAGTCACTCCTCTTCTCAATCAATGGACATATCAGGTTATGGTCTTCCTTTTTAGAAGGGGTGTTACTGTTTTTTGGGGGGTGGGGGGTTTAATAACTGAGAGGTGCACTGTTATAACTTTTTTACTATTATCATCTGTAGGCGATGGTTCATGAACTTATAGGCATTCAGGACAATAAGGTAGATCTCGGAAATATTGGAAAGTTCCCAAAGGACCAACAGGTTGTGTTCCTTTTCATGTTGCATGTACTGTTATGCTTATACGAGCATGGAACATTGAATTTTAGGTGGTAAATTGTGCTTTCAGGAGGTCGTGCTGTCTTCTGAGCAAGATGCCTTTTTTAAAACCAATATGTATGAGAATTTTGGAGACATTGGCATGAATATTAAAAAATTGGTGGATGATTTCCAACAAGTTTCGAAAAGCAATCAGAGTATTCAAACAATAGGTTACAACTCCTACACATTTGCCAGCACAATCTTCAATCTTATGTTTTGGATGTATACTCCTTTAACTTTTGGCAACCAGTGATGCTTTCATACATATTGATTACTTGGAATTTGTGCAGAGGACATGGCTAAATTTGTTGACAACTACCCAGAATACAGAAAAATGCATGGCAATGTTTCCAAGCATGTGACCTTGGTCACAGAAATGAGCAGGATTGTCGAGGAACGGAAACTAATGCTTGTTTCACAAACAGAACAGGAATTGGCTTGCAATGGTGGGCAAGGGGCAGCATTTGAGGTACCCACGAAACTTTTTTCTGGTAGTAAAATGAATCTGCCATGGTCAGTGGCATACCGCCTAAACCAGTTCTTGATTAATCAAAAAAAGTTTGCGAGAAATTAACTAATGAAAACTAATCTGTTAAAATAAAAGTTGCATCTGGCTTCTGCGACTGTTCATGCTCCTTTCACAGATGGCTCAAAGTTCTAATGTAGAACATTAAGGTTGTCTATCAATTATCGAAGGGCCCAGGAAAGCCTGGTACGATATTCATTTTAATCTTTATTAATTATTAATTTGATTTTCTCTTTAATCCCTCCCGGGAAAACCATTTTGGTATTCATTTGTGGAGATTTATACAAATTTAGTTGTGATGATTATAAACATCATGAGAAAATGGTTGCCCGTACAACTTTGCTGGTTGTCTTTTAGATTTAAAATTTTAAAACTATCCATTTTTTTCCTTAATCAGTGTCAAGATGGTTTCAGTAGTCGTTCGATAAAATCAGTGTTTCCAGTTACAGTTGTAATAAACAGATGTGCTATTTAGGTGACTGCAGCTCTTCTCAGTAAAAGATATCTCATGTTTCCTGAGACATTGTAATGTTTCAAACCAGAGACAAATGTGTGCATGATTGTCTTCTGTTGTGTGTTTCTCTGTGCAGGCTATCACCAATCTTTTAAATAATGAAAGTGTCTCTGACATTGACCGTTTACGGCTTGTCATGCTGTATGCTTTAAGATATGAGAAGGATAGTCCCGTCCAACTAATGCAGTTATTCAATAAATTGGCATCACGGTCTCCAAAGTATAAGCCTGGGGTACGTCTCATAGAATATTTACTCTTGACTTTCGTTTGCTGCAGTGAGTGAGTGGAAATGCCATACTGTCTTGCCTCCATATCCTTTACAATTGCCTACTCGTATATCATGTTTCTCTTTTTTTTTTGGTGGGATTGGAGTGGTTTCATTACATAAACTTCACCAACATGGGCTTTTCACTGTTGCATGGGTTTGATCTTCAGCAGGTGTTTTGTATCATCCTTCGTGTTATGAACCTACTGGATTTTTTTTGTCAGTTAAACCTCCCGATATTTTTCTATGCAAAATTGTTGCTTTTTATATGGTTTTAACTTTTACGAATTAAAGATATTTTGGATACTAGTTCTTGGGTTATTTCTTGTTTTACATTTGAATGCTCGTGTTATCTTGGTATGACATAGCACGTGAAGCCTGAATCTCCTAGGGGCTCGGTTAG
This sequence comes from Primulina tabacum, assembly GCF_025594145.1. Lineage (NCBI taxonomy): Eukaryota > Viridiplantae > Streptophyta > Magnoliopsida > Lamiales > Gesneriaceae > Primulina > Primulina tabacum. Next base: position 34,923,073 of record NC_134561.1, on the reverse strand, counting down.
GCAGGAAAATATATGTTTTTCTTCCGGTCAATTGTTCTAAAAAATTGCTTACCTTCTCTGTTTGGTTGACAGCTTGTGCAATTCCTGCTCAAGCAAGCTGGAGTTGATAAGAGAACTGGGGATCTTTATGGAAACCGAGATCTTCTAAATTATGCCCTCAACATGGCCCGTGGCCTCAAAGTTGATCTAGAAATCTCTCTATCTCACTTCAATTAAAAAGGTGTTTGAACATACTGAATATAAATTTGCATGCTTGTTCAGGGGGTGGAGAACGTGTATACTCAGCATCAGCCTCTGCTATTCCAGACAATGGAGAACATTGTCAAAGGGCGTTTGAGAGATATAGATTACCCCTATGTTGGAAATCATTTCCAGCAAGCCAGGTGGGATTTTAATAATGTTCTTTGTATGAAGCTGCGTTCCTGAAGCCCATTGACATGTATATGGTTAGTTACTGTATCCTGAATCTCTACAGCATTATCTTTTTTCAGGCCACAAGAGGTGGTAATTTTCATTGTTGGTGGGACTACTTACGAGGAGGCACGTTCTGTTGCGTTGTTGAATTCCACAAATTCTGGGATTCGTTTCATTCTTGGTGGTACTGCAGTTCTCAATTCGAAAAGGTATCATTAGTATAATAACTAAATAAATAACCTTGATGACCCTCTCAATTAAATTCAGTTTGTATCCACCTCTTACAAATTATGCTCGAAATCTTATTTTATATATCCTGCACACCATACTTGCACGAAAAGTTCGTTTGTAAAAACACGGAAGTTGTCCTTAAATTTTTCTGGTGTAAAAAATATAGGTTTCTGAAGGATCTTGAAGAAGCTCAAAGAATTGCTGGAAGCAGCACTGGTGTAGCTTGAAATTTATTTACCTTCGCCCCTCAACTTTTGTAAGATGCGTACAGTTAACATACTCAAGATCACACATACTCCAGCTACTGACAGTGAAATTCTTAATTGTATCGAAACCACACACGCCTGTTACATAAATTGATGATGACATCTACGATTTTGTTTTTGGTTGATCGAGATATCGCTTAGCTCGGCAGAGGTCCAGCTAAAATCAAGTTTATTAGACAATTACCCGGTTCGAGGTCGATATTCTTCGGTGAAACCATATCAAGGTGCTTGTAATTTGCACAGTATCTGATTTTTATTTGTGCAAGAAGGTTTTCCTGTGATAGGAGCTTGTTTCGTGTCCAACTATTTGTTGGAAAAAATAAACTATTATCATCAGCCTTACTCGAAGACTCTTGCTCCAAATAAAGCTAACTACGTATTTCATGAGATCCACGAAGAAATCTGCGGAAATCACCAGGGAGGAAAGGCTTTGGCAGGAAAAGCTCTGCGACATGGCTAGTTCTGGCCTTCAATGAGGCGTGATGCGGAGAAACTAGTGAGGCAACGTCGAGGCATGCCAAGAACATGCCAATTTCAATCATATGGATATCGCGAGACCTTTCCCACCAGCTTCCGTACAAAAAAAACAGTTTATTATGGTGACAATAAAATGTCCATGCCATTTTAATGTAATTGAACTAAATATCCTGAGAAAAGCGTGCAATAAGTTGTCTACGCCATTTGCCGATTATTACACATGCTAATTGTTTCACTCAATTATGAGTTCAACCATTCGAGTAATTTCTATTTTTTTTCAGATTTTGTTATTTTTTTATTTTATTTACAAAATATATTGTAATAAATAACAAGCAAAGAAGTTAAATTTTCTTTTGAACAAACAAATAAATCTCTAAAAATTATAGCTCAAATTTATCAAAGACACATAACATTAAATAATAAAAATATATAATCACAAAAAAAAAAAAAAATCTTAAAAAGGCTTTGAATTCTTGGTCAACACATTTCCACCGGAGAAAAACCCCACCAGATCCTGTCTGTACGGTAAGTACGTCCGCCGCGGCGGCGGCGGTCTCCATTTTCCGGCCGAAGTCGGCGGTTCTTCGACTCGGTATTCGTTCTCTCTTCTGCTCCAGCTGTTCTTCGGAGTTAAAAAGACGAAATTTTCCTTCCTTCCTTCACTGTGGCTTCTGCTCAATAGCTCTTTCAACTTCAGTTTCTTGTAAATCGACCCCGTGGAGGTGCTTTTCTTGCACCGCCGCGCCGTTTCCTCCGGAGACTCCGCCGCCTCAGGAGTAGGCTTCGGTGGCCAGATGCAGTACATCTCCTCCGGAACACTTTCCTGCTCATCAGCATCCGAGGCGGCTTTCGGCTGCCACACGCAGTACATCTCCTCCGGAACTCCTTCCAGCTCATCCACATCCGACGACGAGCAAGACGACGTCGTTGCCGTCTCTCTTTCCTCGATAAGAAGCTTCATCAACGGCAGCCGAATCGTCTTCTTTCCGTTCTCCTCCTTGTTTGCATCCATATTCACTTTCCTGATCAACAAATCTCCATTTAGAAACGGGTAAACCGGTCGAATCTTACCGTCGTGGAAGATTTCGTCGGCAGAAATCGTAGACGACTCCGAATCCCTCGTGACGAACTCGAACTCGAAGCCTTGATCATCATCATCTCCATCCCATTCTCCACCTTCCCTTTTCACAGATTCTGAATCCACTTCCCTCTCGAAGTAGAACTCATCGTCGTAGAACTCATCGGACTTCTCTTCCGCCGCGCATTCCTCAACAGCCCGGGCGGCTATCTCCGTCATCTCGCTGTTAGAATGGCCGTTGGAACTCGGAGAGTGCGAGACCGCAGCATCATGCGCTTGCATTTCTTCGAATAATCTTGGAAAATTGTAAGATATTCAAAGTATGGTAAGGAGACTGGAGAGCTAGAAATTGTTATAATGGAGGTTTGTGGTGAGCATTTATACAAGGAAATTATTTATTATAAAGAAGCATGAAAAAATAAGGTAAATAAACCCCAACCCATTAATAAAACAAAATAAAATTAAATTAAAATAAGATTGAATAAACAATGTGACCATCATATACTCACCTCCTATATCATTAATAGATCGTACGATCTCACAAATTTTTATCTGTGAGATGGATCAACCATACCAATATTTACAATAAAAAGTAATATCTTAGCATAAAAAGTAATATTAGAATAAAAAGTAATATTTTTTCATGGATGACTCGAATAAGAGACATGTCTCACAAAATACGATCCATGATACCGTCTCACACATGTTTTTGCCTTACATCATTTAAGTCTGTTCAAGTTTTAATATCATTTAATAATTTACAAGATACTTGAAAAAAATGTATAATTCGAGATGTTATTCAAAATATATTCCTGTAGAGTTTTAAAAATCAAGCGATATTCAATCTTGACTTTTAAGTATTTTGAAAAAAAAACAAAAATTATAAATGTCTTCGAAATTTTTTAATTTATAAATCGCTTTTGTGATTTTTAATCTATGATTTATATCAATGATTGTGATATTTCGTAATAACGAAATACGATCCAAAAAATTATAATGTGATTTAGTTTATAAATATTTGAGTAATCACGCAACAAACGTGAACAAAACAAATAAAAATTAAGATTGTACTCTATAATTTATAGATAAACTTTGATATAATTGATAAAATATTTTTTCCTCCTTCGTTTTTTGACAAATTAAAATTTATTATATTTATTTATGACTTTTAAACTTATAATTATACCAGACTTAAAATTATAATTATGAATTTTTTTAAATAAAATTATTTCACTAAATATAGAAAAATCATAAAATTTGGTTGGCCCATATAATTAAAAGTAATAATAAATTTTTAATAAATAGAATTTAAATTCTGTATTAACTTTTTGAATAAATTTTTTAATTATATTTTAATATTTATAATTAATGTAAGCTATTATAATTTAAAATTTTAAAATATAATTTATTGTATAAAAATATAATATATGAATATTGAGAGATCCCATAAAAATAGTTTAAAAAATAAAAATATAAATTTGTTTATACTTTTACGAATTTGATTTTTTATATTATCAGATTTCAGCTTAGTCATCTATGTTTTAATTTTTATTAATTTAATCTTTTCTTAGTATTTACGTGTCATGATATTTGTCAACTCAATAGTCGATATTACATCAATATCACATCAATACATCAAAAATTTGACTAAAATAATACAACCAGATAATCAAAATCGTAAAAAAAAATGACCAACGGTCAAGACCAAAATTAAAATTTTCACGGCTGAAAAAAGCAAATGTGCCACGAGAGGGGCGTGATTGATGAACTACGGTGCAGCATTATAATTTGGGTTGTATTTTTACACTTGGCACTTAGAGTTTTATGCCATGGAGATTGTTCACTTCGACTGGATCTCTTCTTTCAATTCTAGCCATTTAAAAATTATCGACGGAGTTTTTCAGTGACATGTTTCGATTATCTTCTCGTTATTTAGTAAATAACCAAAATTTGTGTGAGACGATCTCAGAGGTCGTATTTTGTGATACAGATATCTTATTTGAGTTATCCATGATTTTTTATTGTGAATATCGGTAGGGTTGACCCGTCTCACAGATAAAGATTCGTGAGACCGTCTCACATGAGACCTAATCTTAATAAAAATGACACAAATTGGTTTTGATACGATATATTATAATTACTGCTTAGACAGTTAAACATTCAATCCGTAATCCCAGAGACTCAATTCGTAGAGATGATAAAATAAGTTCTTTTTACTCAATAATATATACATACATATATATATATATATATACATATATATATATATAATAAGATATTGATAGATAAACAAAAATTCTAAAATTTACAAGATTTGGAAAATGCCACGTCATCTGTTTTTGGAAAAAAAATAATGTGGTAATCATTAATAATTAATTTTATAAAATAAGTTTGCTTGTCGGATAAGATTATTCGATCTTTTCCTTTTCTCTCCGTATAAATTATATTTTTTTTTGGTTCAAAAAATTAAATGATATTTCTTTAGGAATGATTTGTGAGTTCAAATCATTGTTATAAAAAAGGGTACGTGGTAAGTCAATGGTCACCCAGAGTGCGGTCGCCTCGGTGTCTAGACGGTTTTTTTTACATAAATATTTAATTTTTCTTGTTTATTTGCGTATTTTTTCAATAATTCTTTTATATCATATTCAAAATTAAAATTAATGTCATATTACTCATCTTTAACCGATACAAATTGATTGAAAAATATATCGAACAATCTTTTTTAAAAAAATAAAAAAAATTCTATATATAAATCAAGCGGTTCTATAAATCGAGGCAGTAAATGACTGCCCAGCATCTAGACGGTGCCTTTTAGAACAATGCATCAAATTTATTCGACGTGTTTGGATTTTGATCATGATGTTCTTTTAAGCTTTACGAAATACAACGTATTACATATTTGTGTAATGTATAAAAAAAAATAAATAAAACGTAAATTTTTGGTATTATGGTTATTTTCACTTTGGTCGATTTAAAAATCATTTAAGATGTAATCGACTAAAAATCGATCCAAATCGTGTTGTTTAGTTCGATTTGAGTTGGTTTTCGAACACACGAAAATTTATAAATGAATTACGAAAATTCAAGATAAATGAATTAAAGATGCAAATGTATAGTAATATGACATGATTTAAGTTTCAAATATACTATTAAAATGATTGAATTTTCTAAATTAGATTGATAGATGGAAGTTTGGCCTAATAGAACCAAAAAGCTCGGTGTCATGGTCCGTTTTTTTATTAGTTATTTAAATTTCATTGATTCAAAATTACAATTAAGTCACTCACTTAATTTCACAACTGTGATGTGACTCTTATTTAAATATAGTCAAATCAAATGACAATATGTAATAATTTCAAATTATGATATGACTTCTGTTTAAATATAAATCAAATTAATTATAAAAAACTGTATAAATGCACAACGCATATATGAAGTGACCCATAAGTTTTAAATGGCAATTTATTAATTTTGGCACCATTCTAAATCAAAGTTGTTTCGAGAGAAAACTAATTTAACCTTATTACAAGAGTATAAATTTATTATAATCGATTTTAAACAAGTCATTTTCAAGATGAGTATGTCTTTTGTGAGACGGTCTCACGAATATTTATATATGAGACGGGTCAACTCTACCGATATTCACAATAAAAAGTAATAGTCTTAGCATAAAAAGTAATATTTTTCATGGATGACCCAAATAAGATATATGTCTCACAAAATAATATCCGTGAGATCGTCTTATACAAGTTTTTGTCATTCAAGATATAAATGTGCACATTAAGCTGCTCCACAAATTTCCAGTTAAAAACAAATTTCATTGCATACAATATCACATGGGAATTTTAGGCACCATGAGATTATTTTATTTTATTTTTAGCAAAATCTTTTTTAGAAAATATTTTTTTAAAAAAAATAAAATAATAATAATAATATGAGTTTTCATAGTGGCAATATCCCATGGGTATAAAAAATCCGAATTTTGATGCATAATAAATAACCATATGTTATTTTTTGTGATAGCCAAACTCTCTCTCTTTTTGTTTGTTTGTTTTTTTTTATTAAATTTTAGGGAAATTTTCAATTTTCTTCGTATGTATGTTTATAAATTTTGTAATATATGTTGTTAAAATAATGTCTTAGTCCTCTATTTTTTAATTTTTGATAATTTTATAAATTAATTTTTTTAATTGAGAGTATTGATGTGAAATGAGTCAAATGACATACACGAGTATTGCATTGTTAATGGGATCAAAATTCAACAACGTATAATACGAAAATTGTAAATAGATAAAAAGGCAAAAATTTGTGTGAGACGGTCTCATGGGTCGTATTTTGTGAGATAGATCACTTATTTGGGTCATCCACGAACAAGTAATATTTTTTATGCTAAAAATATTATTTTTTATTGTGAATATCGGTAGGATTGACCCGTCTCACATGTAAAAGTTCGTGAAACCGTCTCACAAAAAACTTACTCATAGATAAATATATAATTCGAACTTAAATAATTGCTTTTGTAATGAAATTCTATTATTTAATAGTTCGGTTACAAATTAGAATTGCAACACAAGATCAAATTCTCAGAGGATCCATCGGCAAGTACTCAAGAAAAAAAAAAGCATAAGAAAATCTTGATAATTATATATTGCAGTATAACAAGATAATTATTGCATCCCAACGACGTGTATAAGTCTGGACATATTCATGCTTGAACTCCATATCATGCACATACATTTCAGGAGACACTATATTATCAACACCAGAAATCAAATCCTTCGGAACTCGGATTAATTAAACTGCTCCATACCAGGTTGAACGATCAGCAATCAAATATTGAAGATCATTTGAAAGTTAAGCATCAACTCGAAGGCGATCCGATCGACGGATCATCCGATCTCAACTAAAACTTCCAAACTTGATATTGTTTTTTCTTGATAGCCTCGTAAATCTTGTACCCTTTAAGAATTCTACCCAATCCATTTATCCCCAACTCGAAATTCTCTCTCTTTGAAAGTTCAACGGAGTCCCATTTTCGCGGCGACAAAACGGATAATTCGAGGATTCCGGTTTCTTGATCATGTCCATGTAAGTGTTACTGGTTTAGAAGAAATTCAGAACTTGTGAGTAAAGTTAACTTGGTCCACCATCAAAAAAATTTTAGTTGCAGAAATATGTGTGTGTGTGTGTGTATATATATATTGTGAGTAAAGTTAACTTGTCCACCATCAAAAAAATTCCAGCTGCAGAAATATAAATGTGTATATTATATAAAATTTAAATATAATAACAAGTCGAATATAGAAGTAAAAAAATTTTATTTAAAAATCTAGATTTATTTTTGTTGGATAATTTTGATGCTTAATGAATGAAAATTAAGCAAATTAATCAATGTGTTTGATTAAAAAAATTCGAAATGAAGAACAAAGCATGATAAACGAATATTAAGTTCGATGGTTTTGAATTAAACTCGAAACGAGTTCATCAAATGTTAAAAGAACTTCAAACGAGTAGTCGGAACATGTAAGGGACGAAAAACGGGAAAAAGAAAAATCGATGGTGAATAGTAGCAAGCGCGCGCGCGGAGCTGAGTGGTTTTTCGTGTCCCTTCGGATTTTTCTGGTATTTTTTCATTTCCTTGGCATTGTTTGATGATTGTGGTCAGTTATAATGGCCAAGGGACAACACTATGAATGAAAGATCATGTCTTTTCACATGAAAAACATTAAATTGTTGATTTATTGAAAATCAAAAAGACATACTCAAAAAAACATAATCATTTTGCATATTGTTCTTCTTCCTTTTTCAACAAGAGAGAGTTCATTCATTTTCTTGTGATAGAACTTGAATATTTGAGTGCTCATTATTCAAGAGTTGTAGTTGTATCTTGGGAGAAGATTGCCACAAACCTTAAGCACATTGTGAGGGACAAATTCTTATTAAGGAGAAAGTGTTCAACACTTGCCTATACAAGCCATATTCATTGTTTTCTTCTTGCTTTTTCTATCAAATTTCAATACCACAAACAACAATTTGAAAATAATCGAAATCAAACCAAATAATAGGATTATATGATTTTTTGTAAAAGAAAAATTGGATTTCTAACCTCATTAGAATTAAATCGATATCACTAATTTTCATAATGTTATTGTTTATAATTTTAAAAGTTTTAACATTATTACTATTAATTTTTTTATTTAAATAAATAAAAATTTATATTTATCAAATATAAAAAAATAAAAATTATTAATAAAACCTGAAGGGGCCGGGTTTAACAATTTTTTTTTTTTAGAAAAAACAAATAATTTGACATTTTAGTATATTTATTTATTTTTTGTATTTATTTATTTATTTTTTACAAAAACCCAAGTTTCTCCTGACTCCGATTACTCGTCCTACCAAGAATTTGGGTCCTGGAAAATTGCCGATGCGTGTTTAACTTTTAGCATATTTTCAAGAATTGCACTTCCCATGGCTGGCCTGGAGGAATTGAAGAGGAAGCTAGTGCCACTATTTGATGCAGAAAAAGGGTTCCCATCTGACTCAATAATCGACCCTTCAGATTCTTGCATGGTAAATCTTCGATTTTCCCCCCCTTGATTTTCAAGATTTTATCTTTTTGTTAGTTTTGATGTTATCTCTGTGTTTCTTGTTTTATTTGAACTTGTTGGATCAGCTATCCGATGGCGGGGCAGTGAATTTACTGAGCAAATCGTACAATATATACAACATCAATGAGCTTGGGTTGCAGAAATGCGCATCATCCGCGTTTTTCGCAGATGATTCTGAGAAAACATACAGGTGTGCCTCGCATGAGATGAGGATCTTTGGGTGCATTGGTAGTGGTGCGAGCAGTGTTGTTCAGAGGGCGATTCATATTCCAAATCACAGGATCATTGCCCTCAAGAAGATAAATATTTTTGAAAAGGTTTGCATTTTTGTTTACTTGTGAACATTTGTACTCTTTTCTTGAATTTTGTTGTGTTATGACATTGGATTGGAATGAAATTGATATTTAATTTTTTATGTTCACTGTTGATTTCCAATTTCCAAATGTGATAATGTTGGCTTCAACGTTGGGTTGAAAAACTAGGAGTGATAACTGAGAAATAAAATACTCTTTTCATAAGTGAATCTGTTTATCTGAATTATATGACCATACAAAAGTTTGGATCTAGAGCAATGCTCGCCTGATAATGTTACCACGCGGTTAACTATTTTGTTCTTGTCAGCATCTTGGTGCTATATATATGCGAGAAAACAGAGCAAATTCGAATACACCGTATGCACGATGATGATTTGCTGTTAAAACAAGGAGATATTAGAAGAGGACAGTGAGAAGTGGTGAAGAAGAGTGGAGATGTATCTCTATATTACCCATGCTATATCATGCAGTGTTTTAGAATAACTAACTTTGGCATTGTTAAGGGTGTGGAAAAATATTCCTTCACTTTTTTTAAAATAAATAATTATTACAGCATCCTATATTGATAAATTACTCAAATTTATTTCTTTATCCAGCAAATCTCATAAAATCTATTCTAAAGTTATCTTTTTTTCACTCACTTTGATATTAGTATTATTTATGGTTTAGTTAAATTTAATTACACGTCCGTCTCATTCATATATTATAAATTAATTATATTAATAATAATTATTTTTTGAATTTTATAATTTCAATATATTTAAAGATTGCAGTAAATTATATATGTATGATGTGTGTGCCAAGTAGATGGCACTATATGGAAGAAGAGTAACTGTTGGGAATTCAACTTGTAAGATACTGAATTAATGTCTAATGTGAGCATTTACATTTCATATTAGGAGAAAAGGCAACAGCTTCTTACTGAAATAAGAACATTATGTGAAGCACCATGTCATCAAGGTCTTGTCCAGTTTTATGGTGCTTTCTACACTCCAGGCTCTGGGCAGATTAGCATAGCTTTAGAGTACATGGATGGTGGATCTTTGGCAGATATCCTGTGTGTTCGGAAGAGTATACCAGAGCCAATTCTTTCCTCTATGGTGAAAGAACTTTTGCTTGTAAGATGGTTTCTTTAGTTTCAGTTGTATTAATAAGCAAATCTTGAGTTCATGAATTCTTGTTCGTGATTTATTTCCTGACTTCATTTGTTTGACAAGGGACTAAGTTACTTGCATGGAGTTAGACATTTAGTTCATAGAGATATCAAACCTGCAAATTTGCTCGTGAATCTGAAAGGAGAGTCAAAGATTACAGATTTTGGTATTAGCGCTGGACTCGAGGATTCAATGGCAATGGTTTGTGCCGCAATTTTCGTAAAGCATATATCTCAATCAACTTGGTGATATTTTTGTTCCTGACATTTGTTTGTTATGTTATTAGTGCGCAACTTTTGTTGGAACTGTTACATACATGTCTCCTGAGCGAATACGAAATGAAAGTTACTCTTATCCTGCTGATATTTGGAGCCTTGGGCTTGCACTTTTTGAGTGTGCTGCGGGTGAATTTCCATACTCTGCTAATGAAGGCCCTGTTAATCTCATGTTGCAGGTAATCATTTTTGACACACTACCTTCTATTGCCGCTCATTCATTTATGAAAATTTTCATTTATGTTGTTTCAAGTGAAGGCTGTTAATTTTGTTACGTTCAATTCTATTGGTCACTTAGATGCTCAAATCATGAATGATATTAAGTTAACTAGAACAGTTTTGCTACTAGTGAGGTCGATTTAGACAAAAGTTAATTATGCCTCCTTTTTCCAACTTGTTGACCATATGACTTTGAACTATTTTGAACATCTTAACGAACTATATTAGTCACTAAAAGTGCATTACAATCCATTTTATGTTGCAAAATAAGTACTGAGAAAGTTGATGTGTTTGAAAAGCTATTTAAGTTATTTTTTGAGAAAGATGGTAACAGTTCATCCTGTTTCTATGTTGTTCTGAGATATTGTAATGCATCTATCTTGTCTTGGGTTCTAACAACTATTTATATTGAAGATTTTGGATGATAAATCTCCATCTCTGTCAAAGGAAATCTTTTCTCCAGAGTTATGTTCATTTGTTGATGCTTGCCTCCAGAAAGATCCAGTTGCCAGGCCAACAGCTGAGCAGGTGAGCAAGAGGTGGAGTTCTTGTAACGTACCCTCCTTTTACTACTAAAAATTTGCGGAAAAAAAAAATTTAAAATTTTCTTAAACATAAAATACCCTTTCAAATTGATCAGGTACAAAATTTGCTAAAGAAAATACTTGTTCAAAGCATCATAAATCAAGACATAAAATCAGAGTTTTTGATCATTTCATAAAAATTTCAAAACGTGGGCGGTCCTCGGGTTTAGCCTCCCGCTCAGTCCAAGCCTGCTCCTTGGTCCCCACCTCCTGTCTCCCCATAAACATCCTCACCTGCATCGATCAAGTCTAGTGAGTCTAAAGACTCAACACGTATAAACTGGAAGTAACAAGTACTACATAATAAGATCACATGCAACTTTAAAATAGGCATACATACTTTAACTTGAACTTGCAAGATAAAACTTGAACATACGTACATACATGCTTAGACGTGCCATAAACTTTTCTTAAACATGCTTGCATACTTGAACATACTTAAACATACATGGCTTCAACATTTTGCGTAGAGGATATTTCAAAGCAAGTGACCCATAACATAATTCGCCTGATCAGACTAAACAACAGTACTGGGATGACAGGGGCGAACCCACTGCCACATACATGAGATCTCCGTTCATGCTTTAACGGGTGGATTGGTCCCCGTTCATGCTTTAACGCTTTTCAATCCTGATCTAAACCCGTTCATGCTTTAACGGGGTGGAGAGGTCCTCGGCCACGTTCACCGACTTCCAAACCCATTCATAATTTGGTCACAAGACATTTAGCATACCTCAAAAACTTGAAATATTTTCTTTTGCACGTCGAACATACTTACTTGGCGTTGAGGGATTCGTTGGATCTCGCGAGGGACCGCTGCTGCACATACTAATCATGAATTCTCATACTTAACTTGCATAACTTAGATGTAGGTATTCGTGCTCACCTCGAATTCAATTAATAACTTAAAGGCATTCTAAAGCACCCGGGAATTGACCTCATTTAAAACCTCGTGCTAACCCAAGACGTGAAACTCCAAGACACAATAAAATTTTCCCAAAACAGGTACTACACGGACCCCGTGCCCAGGTCCGGCTACGGGTCCATGTAGGTTCGCTAAAGGACCTACCGAAAAGATTGAAGGACACGGACCCCCTGCTAGGGTCCGTGTAGGGGTCCGGGTAGGTTCGCAAATTTGACACCAAAAAGAAACAAAGGCACGGACCCCGTGCCCTGGTCCGTGTGGGGGTCCGTGTACTCTCGCAAAAAGGACAGTCAAGAAGAAACAAAGACACGGACCCCGTGCCAGGATCCGTGTTCTCTCGTTGGACGCGAACTCACGAAAATCCTGTACCTGCCATGCTTATCATTCTAGAATCCTTTGTACGGACCATGAACCGACACCCCGAGACTCATCCTAGCAAGCCATAACATCGAACCAAATTCGTACGAGCACCCAAAGCAACGACGTCCACCCTACGACACATGCAATTCAAAAACGTGGCAATTGACACCAAATCGATTCCTACGACTTCTAGTGTATTCGAGTGCCTATCGACACCGAACGACATATCCAATAACAACCCAACATCATACTAAGCATACCTAGACGCAGTAACGATCACCCGTCGATTCCCAACGAATCCTGCAACAATAAAATCTCGAGAACACATCAATACATAATTTTCTGAAAAACGAAGTTTGAGCAGTTTCACGAAAAACGTCATAACTCACTCAATTTTCATCCAAAAATTTCGAATTTACTGTCAAATCGAAGGTATCGAAAAGTTCTACAATTTTCGTGTTGAAAGTTTTCTCAAAAACGTGACCGAAAAATCGCAGCATTTAAAAGACCGCAAAAATCGAAAATTTAGATCTAAAATGGTTTCAAAAGCGTTCTAAACATAACTGCTCAATCTTCTACGCATCACACATGTATTTTTACACCTAAATAACAACACACGCGTAATATGACGAGATCGATGCAGCAATAACAGAATATACGTGCCTTTGATGATTTGAAATACCGTAACGACGATACCGAAGCGGAGATGGCGTGAGGATTGATCCGGGACGAACGTGGCGCTAAAATCTTGCAATAAGATTCACGAAAATTGCTGGAATGATAAAGGGGGATGGGGCGGCTGCTGTATGAGGAAGAACCCTAGGTTTCCTCTCCAAGAATGATGAAAATCTGAATTGAAGAGTGTGTGTGTGTTTTGCGTTATTTAGTGTATGTAAAAGTGTGTGTGTGCGTGTGATTAGTAAATTAGGGAGAGTAAAATTTGCTTAATTATTAATTAGTACTAATTTTAAAATACTAACCCTCCCTTAACTTTAACAAAAATTTCTAATTTAAAATAAAATGTATATATGCTAGTCTTTTAAAAGTTTTAAAATTCTAAAATTCACCTAATAATTAAATTAGGATTTAAAATGTTAAAAACTTAATAAATGAGTTAAAATGCCCAATCTCTAACTTAAAATAAAATACCACGTTTAAAATCGCCAAAATCGTCACCGGTCTCTTTTCCTCGATCCCGCCTCGAATAATCGCTTGGAACATGAAACTTGAAAAACATTTTAACGTGCATCACATAAACATTAAAATAATGCAATTTAAATAAATCATGCATCACTAAAATCATTTTAAACTTAAATAAAATATTTAACAATTTAATTAATGCATGGGTTATACGTGTACTAAATTTGGGCACTACAGTTCTTGTCTGTTACTGCGTGAGGATTAATCATACTTGGCTGTATTGGTTCCGTCAAGTTGAGTTGTATTGGTAATGGGTTCGATAATTTTTAAGTTTTTGTACAGTCATTGATTTTTGAACAAGTGTTGGTTTTCATGCTGAATGCGTTATTTTGACTGTGAGACAACACATTTTGTATAGTGTTATAAATTTTAATGACCAATTTAGTGCATGTTTACGAAGGATTCCAATTATTTAATCAATTTTACAATACTTCTCTGAGTTGTGTTGTAAAATTTCAACTTTCGGTTCTTTTTCCTTCTGTTTATTTTGAGAAACCAAAAGTCCAACCCAAGCAGACTGAGGATTCTGTCAATAGAATATGGCCTTTGTGAAAATTGTTCATTGCTTTTTGACCAGTTTTTGATGAGATTATGATTTTTGATTGCTTCTTGTTTAGTATTTTTTAGATCTTGATTGTTTTGTTTTGCCACACTTCCAATCTTACAATATAACCCCAATCAATTTCGTGCTTGTCATGCAGCTGCTATCACACCCGTTTGTTACCAAGTATGTGGATGCCAAGGTCAACTTGGGTGCTTTTGTCCGAGGTATATTTGATCCGATTGAAAGGATGAAGGATCTTGCAGATGTGAGTTGAACTCTCAGTTTTGGATTTCCTCAAGTTATGCTTATTGTATTGTTGTTTGTGGCTTCATAGATGGACAAAATGGAGTTAAGAGCATTGGGTACTGCTTGCATTAATTTTAAATTTTCAAGCGGGCCCTTGATAAAACCCAAGTTTTAATCAAATTGTCAATTTAACTGGAAAATTCTCACACGAAAGAATGTGTGCCTGCCCACCTGAGTGTCATATGAATCTTATGCAAATGGAAAAACAAGATCAATTTTCTATTGGTAATACTTATTAATGGTGCTTGATATATGCTTTGTGTTATGTTTTTGTCTCAAACAGATGTTAACGATACACTATTACTTGCTTTTTGATGGATCCGACGATCTTTGGCATCACATAAAGACTTTGTATGAAGAGAAATCTATTTTCAGGTACCAAACATTTACTCAAACCCTTCGAACAAAATTTTCATGCAATTTTGTTTAGACTGTTGCTAGATTTCTGCAGTGTTTGGTAAAGAAGGCGGGCCTAGAAAAGGACAAGAAGGAGTAGTATTATTTTCAATTGAGAAAGTTTCAAATTTTATGTGATGCACCATCAGAATATAATAAGCTACCCCTCTCAACAAAAAGTCCTTGGCCCATCCCTCTCAAATGTAGCGTAAACATGTGAACAATCCATTCAAGGTTCCATAATCTGAAGAAACCATAGAAGTACCATTTTTGTTGCAGATCCACGAGATAATTCCCATTACTGATTTCATGTTCATGGCATTTGAAATTACCACCATTTCCTTAATGAAGCCAATGTTGTTTCCAGTTTTGGTGGGAAAGAACATGTTGGTCCAGACAACATCCTTACAACCTTGACAAGTATTCGGAGGACATTGGCTGGTGAATGGCCTCCTGAGAAGTTAGTGCATGTCGTAGAGAAGCTTCAATGCCGAGCTCATGGTCAAAATGGAGTTGCAATCCGTGTAACAGGATCGTTTATTGTTGGAAATCAGTTCCTGATATGTGGAGATGGTGTGCAAGTGGAGGGCTTGCCAAATTTTCAGGACCTTTCAATTGACATACCCAGTAAGCGTATGGGGACATTTCAAGAGCAGTTTACTGTAGAAGCATCAGAAATGATCGGCCGCTATTTCATAGCCAAACAAGAACTTTACATCGTTCAATAGTATGAAATTGCATCAGCAATAACCTTTTTATCCGTTCTTTGTTACCAGCTACAGGGTTGTCCTCGTCGATCTTATTTGACAGTGGAAGGCATGACTTGTGGGTGGCATTATGTGGAGATATATATGGTTAGGATAGTGTCCTCGTTGATCTCTATTTAAACCTTATTTCCACAGATTGTGACACTTCTGAATAGCTCCCGTGTTGTATCCAGTAGTGAAACGGTTGATACTAATTATGTGGTGATAGATATGGATAGGAATACCTATGTTGTACATTGTAAATAGGGAGCTTGGAATTGTGAACCCAGTGATTATCAATATTCTGTTCTTGTATCTGATTCTGTTCTTTCTTTGTGTGCTTGTATTTATCTATCGCTTGATGTGTAAGATATGAATATGAAAATGGATTTACTTATCTAAATAATAAAAATACATTTAAATCTATTTAAAATCCATTAATTTGAAATTCTTCAATACAAATACAACTTATGTCAATATGTCAAGTTTCATTCATCAAATCTTTCCCTTACAATCTTAGACCACGTTTGGATTGAAAATTTTGAATTTGAAATGATGATGTGAGAATTCATATTAGGATAGATTTGAAAAATCCACCATACATTGAAGATTTGAAATTCATTGCCAAACATAATTATCGAAACGAAATAAATTAGTTATTATTGATTTGAAAGTTATTATAGTTTCAAATCCATCAATTCAAATACAACAATTTAAGGAAAGAACACAAGAGGGCTTTTATAGAAACCAGGCTCAAACTAATAACCAATGAAGTCATAATTGTTACTTTGTTAGGCGCTCGCCGAAATGTCACCTTTTTTCGTTTTTATCCTCGCGTAGCTTGTTTAGAGCTCATGCCACTCATGCTGGTATGTACAAAAATACCATCATTCTACACTATATCTATATTCAATAAACAAAACCAAGAGATGCGCAATATATCCAAATACTAGATAAATGTACGTCACATTAGACTTCGCCCAAGGAGAGCAGTTAGAATGTACAACTACGCATGGCCAAAAAACACATCTGGTGTGCATTTGATTCGACGTGGGCATACCAATTGCAAAGTTCCCTGTGCCTGAATAAGCTAACTAATCCTGATCGATCACGTACTATCAAGAATCTGAAATATGCATGTTATAGTAATGAGCCAATTGTTTAGTTGTTCCATCTTCATGAACGCCATCTATCAGTTCAAACTTCCTAAAATTTGCTTTCAAGGTTTCGTTATGTTGGGCTGCAAGCTTTTCTTCCTCTTTCAGTTGTTCCTACATTATTATGATAAAACACATCATAATCTGCAAATATATTCATACAAGCTGATACTGAAGGCACTCATTCAACCAGTGAACAAAGGAAGACTTTTACCGTCAGCAAGAATGATGCTTCTGCAGCATGAGTCTTTACAAGTTTCTTGATTTTCTGAGCAACCTCAAAATTAGGATCTTTAGAATTTATCCAACGACATTGTATCCTCCTTTCTGGGTTTTTGGGACGATCATCAAACATCTCCAATTTAGCAGGCCGTGCTCTAACTGGCCTTGGCATTCCCGATATCATGAAAGGGTAGATTTCCATCTCTGCTATAATTTCTTCAGCCTGCTTTGGATTTTCCATTTCCACTAAAGCAGCTCGTGGAACATTTTTGGGTTCAAGATAGTTTGGAATGAAATGAACACTCAACACATTACCAAACTGATTAAAAGCAGCTTTCACGACGGAGTCGCTCACCGCTGGCGACATGTTATCAATGTATATAGTCCTTTTCACCTTCTCCAAGAAGGAAGCATAACTTTCTTTGGCATCCATGAGCAAACAATCCAATGCCCCTAAAAATTTATCGGTCTCGATCAGAAGTACTTGACAGAAAAAAATTCATGATATGACAGAAGTATATAAAAGTTATTTCCCAGCACTCTCAAAGTGGCACTATAATACCCAAAATACGAACCAAGTATTTTTTCTAAAACAATTATTCACGGAGATGCTTTGTATTAAAATATATTTATTCTATTCTTGATTCTACAGCTGTAAACGAATTGAGCCAAAAATAAGGATCCAATTAAACATATTAACAAACTTACAAGTTACAAGACTTTTCCACTGAAAAATACTAAATAACAAATGATAAAGAAAAATTCATCGCGTTCGATGTAATCACCATAAAATTGTTAAAAACGTTAATTCACAGTAAATATGGATCATAAACAATGTTTAGAGCGGAGATTTGAAAAAACAGATTTTCAATCAGCAAAATATCCGAACAGCGTGGTCGAGTTGATTATCCTAATTCCTACACTTAAATTCTTTGATTTCAACTTCAAGCTACAATAACCAACAGATTGTCGCGGAAGGAAATGGTCAGAACACAGAACATGGAGCGTGAAAGAGACAAAGTCGGTGGGAAACGCGGCGGCAGACATTAAGATTTGATTTCTCAGAATTAAGAACTCAAAATTGACCGATGAAGAAGTGAAGACAATGAGAGATGTGGCGGAGTGTAAGATTTGGGAAATCATTAGGGTTTGTGAGGATAGTGAGAGGAAATATATAGAAGTATTAAATAAAAGATCGCAAACTATTGAAAAATTTATTTGAGCTCGAGTTCGGCTCGAAAAAAAATTGAACGTTTTTGATTTTGGATAATTTCGAACATCAAATATTTTTTGAACCGGTTTGAAGCTCGCGAGCCAGCTTGATTCATTTACCCATCTATCCTTGACAATATTAAAATTATGAATTTTTGACAACATTAAAAATTATGAATGACATAAGCCTGACTTAATTTCCTTGGACACCTCTTTGTCGCGTTTGGCGCAAGACTTGCACCAAGCAAAAAGTGCGTGAGCCACACTTGTCACCTGGGTGGTGATCTAGACACGTGCAGGGCACCTTGTTTCCCCATGCGCTCAGGTGCAGCCAGTCAGTCACTTTTACCAACTATGGTATAGAAATACCATACGTAATCTGAGTGGAGTTGCAGTATTTCAACCTTAGACATAATCTAAGTGGATACAACAAGTGACTGTAAAGGATTCGTGAGAATCTAATCTTCTAGTAAATTCCTTTCGAAATGGAGTAAAAAAGGCTAAGAGGACATAGGATGATTATTTTACCTTCGAACCTCTACAAAAAAAAAATTGTCCTATAATTTTCTGCACTTTTTACTATTATTATGTTAATTGCCCTTGGTTGCTCATTTGCTCTCTCAACCAGATTTTGTTCAAGTCTTCCATGACTTCATTTATTGCTTAAACAGGAGTTCACCTAGACGTATAGAAAGTCTAAACCAACTTCGCAGCATACATCAAAAATTAATTAAAAATTATTTTTTATATTCATTCACCCCTCCCGGGCGGACCATTTTCTTTCTTCATTTCTCACGGCCAAATGATCGAACCAAGAAATCTAATCAACAAAGCACCAGAAATACCGCCAAAAACGAAAAACTCCAACCAAACATTGTTAAATTCGCATAAAAATTTCTCTCATTGTAATGTGTAATACTTTCACCTAAAATAGGTACAAACATACGTACGTTATCTGCAACATTCAACCTCAAATTTGAAAGCCCACATGTAAAAAAGACAATGATGCTATGAATAAACCAAATGAAATCATTACATGTAAAAATGAATGTAAACGACACAAGTACCTCGACAGAGAAGGTTGATTCGACCCCCAAATTCGTTTGAAGTACTGTAATCTAGGGTTTCTAAGAGAAACAAGTTGGGGACAAAATGACGGTTAGCTGCTTCTCCGGTTAAATAATTGATTGTTGTATTTAATCAGATTGGGCCTTTAATGGGCCGAATTATTATTTTGGATGGATAAAGCAGAAAATGGGCCAATGGCTATAACATTTCTTGCAAGGCAGAAGTGATATGACAACATTACCCTTCTCCCCCCTTCCAATATGTTGGAAGTGCCGGGGACAAATGCCCTAAACTCCAGAAATTTCACATAAAAGTTTAGCGGTTTATTTCATACCAGGTGGGCATTGCCCCCATGATACGATGGATGACCAAGATTTTCCCATACATATGTAGGACCCATTTTTTTTTGAAATTGTTTGTGTGGCAAGATCTTACCCGTTGAAATGAAGAGAGGGTAGTGCCCACATAGGTAGGATCTCATTAACCAAGTTTAGCAAACTTCTATCCTAAAGAAACTTGAATGTAGACATGTTATCGGATCAGATTACGTTGTTCCGAATTGTCGGGTGATGAAACCAAACATATCATATTTCGTATCGGATTGAAAATGTAACACAATGCAAAAATAAAATCGAATTAAGCTGAATTTTAATTGAATTGAACTGAATTACAACGTTGAATCGATTAAATATCAAAGTAATATTTTTATGTTAGTTTATATTTTTGTTTTTAATATAAAATATATAATAACTCATCTAGTGGTTAACAACACAATTTTCATAACATAGAGTTTTCATTTGAACTCTATTAAAATTGTTTAAATGAATACTAAAAATTAAAATTAATTCATATTTATCCTTTTGAAAATATTTAGTTGATATATATATTAATTAACTATAAATTTTATAAATATATTTTATTTTAAAATAGCAATTTTTTGAGTAGTCATGTATCTTTTACAAGATATTACGATTGATTTTAAAAGTTAATTAGTTAAATATAATAAAAAAATTAATAAATAGAATAAAAAATTAAAAACATAAGAATGAGATATCACTTCTTTCGGAAAATTGTAAAATATATAAATTAAGATGAAAAATAAAACTAACAACTAGTTTAGCGAATAATACTTTTAATATTTTTCTTGATATTTTTTTAAAGTTAAAAACATTTACAAATTAATTATTTAAATAACTTGTTTAGGAATTAAAAGTATTTATATGATTTATTAACCATAAAAGCAAGCAAATCAAGGGTATCATTGTGCATTATAGTACAAAAATAAAAAATGTAGCCTATTTAACAAAAAAAAAAAATTAACTTGAACAACTTTAATATTCTTCCCGTCTCATCTATATAAGTTGCTCTCTGTATTATGTTTTTGTCCGTTTCAAATATGATTAAGTCTCTTGTGAGATGGTATCACGAATATTTATTTGTGAGACGAGTCAACTCTACTTATATTCATAATAAAAATTAATACTATTAGCATAAAAAATACTATTTTTCATGGATGACCCAAATAAAATATTTGTCTCACAAAATACGACCCGTGAGACCGTCTTACACAAGTTTTTGCCTTCAAATATATATTTTACTTTTCATATTTAAACATATTTACTTATATAATCTTTCACAAAAATTTTTGTGATACTCTCACATGTCAATTTTGTGATATTAAAATTTTATTTGGATAACTCATAAAAATTATTTCTTTTTATGATAAGTATGAACAAAATTAATCCGTCTTATAATAAAAGTCCGTTATCACAAATGAAGATCCACGTGACATCTCATAAGATACTTCCTCCACAATCCGACCAAACTTATGGTCAATCCGACCAATCCGTTTTAAGGAGGAAGTTTTCAAGAGAAAATTTATGGTCAAGTATGAACTTTTTGTCTTTTTTGTTGACTATAGGAGTGAACGTTTCGGTGATTATGAAGGTGGATACTTTTTTTGTTACTAGCACAAAAGCACGTGCGCGTGCACCTATATTTTAAATAACTAAAAATTAAAATTAATAATAAAAATATTTTTACTCTTTGCATAACGTGATCCAATCCAGCAAACAATATTTTGCTCAAGAAAAAATAGATCAAAACAAATTATAAGAATTTGGAATAATGATTTATCAAATTAAGTACTAAATTGAACTAACATAACAATACAAATGCAATAATATGAAAATTTTTTGAATTGATTAAGCAATATAAGAGTTTAAATAGAATTATATGAATGTCTTTTAATTAATTAAGCAATATAAGAGTGGAAGAAAATATTTTAGTATATGATGTTAATTGATACAATGAGTAGATAAATAACATCATATACTAAAATATTTTCTTCAATTAATTGATAAATATGCTCATAAAATTTAAAAATTACATCTTAAAAATCTAAAATAGTACTTACTTATAATTTTGAAATGATTATGAACATGTAACAACTATTTTCATTTTAAGTTATATTCTAAATTATAACTACGTAAATATCGTAAATTCGAAATATTTCGAAAACCTACATTTTGTTAGTCAATGAGTGAGATAACAAAATAATAAAACATTACATTAGCTAAAGAAAACCTATGGACACAAATTGTATTTTGAGGAAAATAATTAATATATTTAAACACAAAAATTGAAAATAAAGTAAATAAATACTCAATTAACCCCTTCTAGGGATGACAATGGAGCGAAGCGGGTTCGGAGATGGGAATAATAAGCTCATATCCGCCGCGAACTACTTCGGAGATATTAAAAAATACCCGAACCCGAATCAAACCCAAAAAATCGAGGATCTCATCCCCGTTTCGAGTTTTTCCCGCGGAGCCTCAAACATGTGGGAAAAGTTGTCATCCCTAACCCCTTCTATGCATAAGATATATTTACTTAAAATAGTGAACTACGAAAACTTCATTTTCAAAATTTTATTAAATAAAGATTCATTTCCTTAAATTAATATTAGAAATACCACTATTCTATCTCAGAAAAGGGTAAAAAAATATCATCATTCTAAATTAATCTTCGGTGTTATGTATCATCATAATCATTATTCCGTCAATTTTTTTTAGAATTACGTTTGCTAATATTCAAAGCTATTAACAGAAAATTCGAATTCATTTTCAATGTATATTTATATTTTAAGATTTTTCATATTATCGTTTGAAAAATAAAATCATGTACACTAATGATGAATTCTATATATATTGGACATTAAAAATTTACCAAATTTGAATTAGAATAAAATATAATTACTTAAGTATAATAATATTTTCCAATTCAATTGATTATTATTAGAATGTTATCAATAAATTATATTCATACCGTGTTTAACTTCTTCAACTTTTTTTTTGTTAATTAAATATTTGAGATGTGTCAGATGAATGATGATAATGTCATATTTATAATGTTCTAATTTTTTTTCATATTTTAAAATTTGTTATATCATATTAATTTAAATGATATAATTGTCATAACTTAATTGTTTTACAATCGTAAATAGATAAAATTATATTTTCCTCTATACAAATTCAAAGGCATCACAAAGATAGAAATTTAGAATTTTAACATAAAATAAGAAAATTAAGTTTAGACTATTTTCCCCCTCTCACTTAAATTCTAATTTGTATATATTATTTGCACAACTGTGATTCTCATTAAACCAACATTGTAATGCCCGGAAATTTAATCCTAGTAATCTGTAATTATTGATTTATAATTTGATATGATTATGAAAGGATTAACCGACACACGATATGAAATAGCGTGTGGAAATGTATGTGCGAGGACAGTACCATCGGCGCACATGCGCGAATTGGACAGAAGGTCTCGCGCATATGCGACAGGAAGGCGCGCATATGCGCGAGCTGTGTGAAGGTTCGATCACAACTCCAGAGAGTCTCGCGCATATGCGCGGAAGGTGTCGTGCATGTGCGCGAGCTGCCGAGAATAAATGTGCGAAGACCAGAAGGTCTCGCGCATATGCGCCGATTTAGGTCGCGCATATGCGCGAGACGTGTTGCGCGTAGAGTTCGCCATTTGCTTTACATGCATGAATGTATATATATATATATACACAAAACATACGAAAATCCTTCATTTTTCTGAGAAAAGTCTCTGTGAAGTTGTGAAAAATCCTTACGCCTTTTGTGAAAAATCCGTCCGTCTGATTTTGAATCTGACTGCAGTACCGAGTTCCTAGCAACGTAGGCTACAACTGGACGTAAGTTTTACTACGTTTTGGCATGTTTTGAAATTATGATGTTGTCAGAATTGCATGGAATTCATATATGATGTTCTGGACAGGTTAGAATCATAGAATCGAAGTCAGATTAAGAAACGGACTTATTATAGAATTGTTATGATTTTCTGATTATATTGATCTGAAATCGGACAGGTTTGGATTATGGATGGACTACAAATTTTATCGGATATGGGTTATGATTTGTAATTGATGTCTGTTGATATGGTATTGACGGGGATACTGAGATTGTGCCGTTATGTTGTTATTTGAATTAAATCTGGATTAATCAGATTCAGTGTTGAATTGAGAATTGAATATTGATATTGTGATTCTCAATATATCGTTTCAGATCTACAAAGACAGTCTTGAGTTCAGAACTGAGATTGCTTCAGACCGTGACTACAAACGAAAGGTATAAGTCAATGTGGTATCGGGAGATTGACTTAAGTCGGTTTAGACTTGAGTTTCCCTAAATCACATACTTTACTTTATTGCATTGATATTTGCGTTGATTTGATCGATGTACTTGTTTTCTTGATTAATAGATAACATGTATTAGACGAGTAATCTTGTGACAGAAGTGCCTGATAGTGGCGGGATCGCCACGGGCACATTGCACGATGTCACGAGATAATGTATTGGCGATAGTGCCAAAGTCTGTCACCGGATGATTGGCTATCGATGTGGATAGAATTTGGGTTTCTTCTATCACTGTTGATCGATGTCGTATCGGTGTGGATAGAATTGGAAGCTTCTTCTATTACTGGTGATCGATATTATATCGGTGTGGATAGAATTAGAGTTCCTTCTATTACTGGTGATCGATACCATATCGGTGTGGATAGAATCAGACCTTTTTCTATTTCTGGTGATCGATACCTTATCGACGTGGATAGAACTAGAGTCTTTTCTATCACTGTTGGTCGATATAGGAATGCCAACTTCTGGAAACCGGGATCCCTAGACTAGGATTGAGTCTAGTCTAAATTGTGTAGCTACGAGTATGATCGACAGTTTGATATGAGTTATGTTTCAGATTGTGATACATATTGCTGTTACCTGTTACATGCCTTATATTTGTTTATATGATTGCATGTTTCGTTGATTTATACTAGGATTATATTCTCACCGGAATTATCCGGCTGTTGTCTTGTCTGTATGTGTACATGACAACAGGTGGGACAGGTTCAGGGTCACGGAGATAAAGAGAGAGATCGTGATTAGAGTGGCGGCTCCGGACTTGGATTAGAGATATGGTTGGACACTTGATATTAGCTGTTAAACCTTAATTAAATAAATGTATGGGGTACAGAATTGGTACTTTTATATACTGAGATGTATATATATGTTTTTAAGTCACTACGTTCCGCATTATTTTAAAAAAATTTTAGACCCTGTTTATTATAATTGATTAATTAGTCCCAATGATGATTAAGAACATGATTAGCGTCCGGGTCCCCACAAACATAACTTTCAATTTAGTGATGGTAACGTTATACTAAGAATTATTTGTGGGAATATCTCGCTCTTACTCCTTTTTGACTCATTTGTATTATTTTTTAAAACAATTTTATAATAATTTTATTTATATATCATTTGACTCTATTTTATTTATTTATTTATTTTTTGCATATAATAGATGCCGTCATTGATTTTTTTAGAAAAATAAGCCGGAAAAGTATCAATTACGATAACTTATGTGAATAAGCTCAAAATAAATTATATTTTTTTGTTCAAATTAAGTGTTTGTTGATTATTTTTAATTTAATGTTTGATTATCTTTTTGTCAATATAATTATCATTATATGTGTGTGTAAATAACTCTGCAGATGCAAATAAATTGTCATGACATTATTGTCATAATTGAGTACCATTTTATAATATACAAATATAGGGAGACTTAAATAAAATAGAATCTATGAGACTAAATAAAATAATTAATCATTCAATTTATTTTATTTATTATCAAAATTAGTGAGAAAAACTAATGAAAAAATTCATTGATTTTCTACATATTTCTTTCTCATTTTAGCAATTGTACAACAATATTTTTCTAGTACCATATGTTCCAATGTACGTGGATGAACGATTCATTTGTCCACACTTTTATAGGTACTTCTGATTCAAATTTATTAATTTTTGATTAATAATATTTAAATTCATCATTAAATTTTGGTTTATAAAATATTATATTTGTTCATGCATTTAGAAAATAATAGTTTGACAAAGTAAATTTAAAATTTTGATTAAATAAATTTTATTTTCAGTTCAATTTTTTTATTTAATTTTAAAAAATAATGATTATTTTAATTTTGTTGTTTTTTCATTTGTGAATATATTAATTTAGAATTTATTTGAATGACTTTTCAATCAAAGCACTCGGATACTTTATCACTGGTCCTTCGTATATATAATTTTTTGAAGTTTTTTTAAAATTATAATTACATAAAAATTTATTTTTAATAATTCATTGAATGTATTCAAATGAGAGTGAAATAACACAATAAATAACGTAATTAATTTAATTTAGAATTTAAATGAAAGTCCAAGAAAATTATTAAAATGGAAAAAATAATTGATATTAATATTAAGTAAATTTAATGGTATGTTTTTTAAAAATTAGCTCAAACATTTAAGAATATGGAGATAACACGAAATAAATTTTAAAAAATGAAATATGACTTAGTTAAATATTATAATGAAAGAAAGACAAGGGAAAAAAGTCAAAAGCACAAAATCATAACCATAAAATATGATTAATTAGTATTAATTAATAGACTAAATGTGAAATTACTAAATATGTTACTTAATAATTTAAATAAATGAACATGTGAAGGATAATTATATCCGTTCACAATTGAAAAACTTTTCTATCATCCACACTTTTATAGATACTAGCATGATGCAAGTGCGTTGCACGTAATATCAATTATATTATAAAAAATTGATTTTCTAATCAACATATGTAAAGAAATGCACATTCAAATAAAATTATATGATAAATATCAAATAAACTCATATAATAGTTATTAAATATAGAATTTAAAATATATTCGTTGTATATGTTTTTTTCATATTTTTTTTGAAATTGTATCATCTTTTAAAATCAAAATTAAATTCTTTACTTTCAATTATTTGTTAAAAACCTATAAAATATGTTAGTTATTCTACTATTTCATGTATAATTATAAATTTTTCATATATCTTTTTGTAATATCATAATTAATTAGAAATTGCACTAAAAATATAATTACAAAATTGCAATAAAATCATTAGAAAAAAATGTAGAGAGAAAATTAAAAGGATAAAACATTTCAATGTAGTATAAAGATGAGTTATTTGATAAAATTAATATATGAGTTACATTCTTTCTTAAAGTGTGTATAGAAGGTTAATTTTGTCATTGCACAATTAGAAAATAATGACCTTTATCCACACTTTTATATGTGTATAAAGATTAATTTTGTCATTGCACAATTAGAAAACAATGACCTTTATCCACGCTTTTATATATATATATATATATTGTAGTTTGGATATCGGTAAAATCCATTATAATGTTTATTTATTTTTGCATGTCTTCTATAAGATGGTCCCACAGATTTTTTTTTTTATCAAACGGGATGACTCATTCCATTTTTGTGATTATTTATATTGTTTTTCTTATATGATTGATATTTTGATTAAAAAAATATAAAATATTTGAAATAGTCAGTTATGTCAAAATCACAACGAATTGAAAGCGAGTCATAATGATAGGTTGATGATGATATATTTACTGTGTGTTGATGTATTTAAATGGATAAATACTCATAAATACGATGTTATTCAAATAATTTTAAATATTATTTAAATTTTTTGATCGTATTTTCAAATGTTATTCAACATCGTGGATAAAACTTCTTTTGTTTAGGCTATAAATCACAATCCAAATCTTTATTCAAAATGTTCTTTTGTCCTGGATTCCAATCTTCTGATCTAGATTTTGATATCAGATTTATCAGTAAGGATCAAATCTTTGTTGAACCTAAATTCTAATATTCAGAATCTACCCGTGGTGATTTTTTTTAATCTTATTAGCTATATATTAACTCTATCTTGCAAAAGCGAAGGTAATATTTGATATTGGATACAAGGAACGAGAGAATGGCTGCAGAGTTTTCTTTACGTCGTTCGACATCTGCTCTCATGAACATGCAAAGATCCACCAAGCTTTCCCTTCCGGAACAGAGGCAGAGTTTGCCAATCTACGAGTTGAAAAATGAATTGGTTCAGGCTGTCATGAACAATCAGGTTTTGGTCCTGATTGGCGAGACAGGATGTGGGAAGTCCACGCAGGTGCCGCAGTATCTGGCCGAGGCTGGGTATACTACCAAGGGGAGAATATGTTGTACTCAACCTCGTAGGGTGGCTGCAATCTCGGTAGCCAAGCGAGTCGCCGAGGAGTTTGGCTGTCGTTTAGGGGAAGAAGTAGGATATTCGTTTTGAAGATTGCACGGGTCCGGACACGTTAATCAAATATATGACTGATGGTATGCTTTTGAGGGAGATTCTGATCGATGCAGATTTGTCTCAATACTCGGTGGTGATGCTGGATGAAGCCCACGAGAGGACGGTTCACACCGATGTCCTTTTTGGATTATTGAAGCTACTTCTGAGACGGAGAACCGACCTTCGCCTGATCGTCACCTCGGCAACTTTGGATTCCGAGAAGTTCTCGGAATATTTCTTCGATTGTAATATCTTCACCATCCCTGGAAGAACTTTTCCGGTGGAAATACTATACGCCAAGCAACCAGAAAGTGACTACCTGTACGCATCCTTGATCACAGTGATGCAGATTCACTTGACTGAGCCTGAAGGCGATATACTTCTGTTTTTGACTGGCCAAGAGGAGATTGATTATGCCTGTCAGTGTCTCTATGAAAGGATGAAGAGTTTAGGAAACGATGTTCCGGACCTGATTATTTTACCAGTATATGGTGTCCTACCTAGTGAACTGCAGTCGAGGATCTTTGAACCTACTCCTCCAGGGAAGAGAAAGGTGGTCGTTGCCACTAATATAGCTGAAGCATCTTTGACTGTTGATGGCATAGTTTATGTCGTTGATCCTGGTTTTGCAAAGCAAAACTTCTACAACCCTCAACAGGGGCTTGATTCGCTGGTGATAACTCCGATATCACAAGCATCTGCGAAGCAAAGAGCAGGAAGAGCGGGACGGACTGGACCGGGAAAGTGTTATCGTCTCTACACACAGAGTGCATTCCACAGTGAGATGTCCCCCGTTTCGATTCCGGAGATCCAGAGGATTAACCTTGGGATGACTACTCTTACAATGAAGGCCATGGGAATTAATGACCTGCTATCCTTTGATTTCATGGACCCGCCATCACCTCATGCCCTCATTTTTGCCATGAAACAGTTATATAGATTGGGTGCTCTGGATGAAGAGGGGCTGCTTACAAAGTTGGGAAGGAAAATGGCTGAATTTCCTCTGGAACCTCCTCTTTCCAAGATGCTTCTTGCCAGCGTCGATCTTGGTTGCAGCGATGAAGTTCTGACCATTATTTCGATGATTCAGACGGGGAACATCTTCTACCGTCCTATGGAAAAACAAGCCCAAGCAGACCAGAAAAGGGCCAAGTTCTTCCAGCCTGAAGGAGATCATCTGACGTTACTCACGGTGTATGAGGCCTGGAAAGGAAAGAATTTTTCCGGTCCTTGGTGCTTCGAAAATTTTGTTCAGTCTCGATCACTGAGGAGAGCACAGGACGTGAAAAAACAGCTTCTGTCCATCATGGATAAGCACAAATTGGATGTGGTCAGTGCTGGCAAGAACTTCACAAAAATCCGAAAAGCCATAGCCGCAGGTTTCTTCTTCCATGCTGCTAGGAAAGATCCACAGGGAGGTTACCGGACATTGGTTGAGAACCAGCCGGTTCACCTTCATCCGGGCAGCGCTCTGTTTCAAAGACAGCCCGACTGGGTCATATATCATGAGCAGGTGATGACGACAAAAGTGTACATCCACGATGTTACTGCAATAAGCCCCGAGTGGCTGGTGGAACTTGCACCGAAATTGTTCAAGGTGCCGAATCCCACAAAAATGAGCAAGCGCAAGAGAGAAGAGCGAATCGAACCACTCTACGACAGGCACCATGAACCTAACTCTTGGCGTTTAAGCAAAAGGCGTGCTTAGTTGTTATTGTTGCTGCCCAGTTAACTGTGTTGCTCCATTTGTTTTATATTCAAGTTTGTACTCTTTTTTTCTTCTATTCATTTGTATTAATACGAAATTGAATTACATTAGCAAATATTAATTCATTTAAATTTCACATCCTTATTCTCCTATCGACTTTTCTTTTCTACTTTATGGAATATATATATCTATATATATACTTATAAAAGTGTGTATAATTGAGATTGTTTTCCGATGCTATTCCACAAAATATATAATTAATAGTCTAACAAATGCTAATGAATTATCACTACAATATACATTAATTGTAATAATTTATATCACTTTTTTTTTCCTGGAAAGATTGTAGCTTTGTATGCACTTTGCCTGTTTGTAGCTGGATGTGGTGAAATTTTGTTGGTGGAAGTTGTATGCCTTTTTGTTTGGCAAAAATTGCATATTCTTGAATGGTAGGATATTTAACATTTAGATGCCTGGAATTGGATATCTCTAATATATATCATTCAACTTCAACATTTAAAGGATTTTCAAAATCTCAGCATTAACCAGATGCCTGGAATTGGATCTCTATCTGATAAACCATTCAACTTCATCATTTGAAGGATTTTGGTCCTACTTTCCAGTTTCCAGTGTTACAATGGTTAAGATATTTAAAGCCATGTTATTCTCCTTAACAAGCAATGTCAAAACTGGATAAAGTCCTGAACTGGTGGAGCATTTTTTACTTAATATCATTAATATAGAAAACTTCCCTGCTTGCATTATCTTAATCTACTGGTGTGCAATAAGAATCAGCTTCTATTTTAAGTTAATTTCTGTCAATTGTCATGTTTAGCCTTGAAATAGTAGTTATAAGGTTGACGGAGCAGGAAACAATGAACGTTTTTAACTACTCTTTTATTAGAATATGTAGATTTGATTGACATCATTTTCCTTTGCTAAAGCGAAACTTGTGGCAGAGTCTTGCTGAGGATGAATACGAGAACAACTTTGTTTCAGCAGTAGTTCTCCCAGGTGAGATTGGTGTGAAGTTCAATGATGTTGGTGCCCTTGAAGATGTAAAGAAGGCATTGAATGAACTCGTGATTCTCCCAATGCAGAGGCTCGAGCTTTTCTCTCACGGAAATTTACTGCGGGTAAGTTATTTATATATCTGGTATGCTTCTTTTTTTTTTAATCTGTTTTGCGTTTTAGCTTATTAACATGTTGCATCTTTTTGTCAGCCTTGCAAAGGGATATTACTTTTTAGGCCTCCTGGAACTGGGAAAAATCTTATTGCAAAGGCACTGGCAACAGAAACTGGGGCTAATTTCGTGAGTATTACTGGTTCAACACTTACATCTAACGTGAAGAAGATAATAGCTTTGGATA
Source organism: Primulina tabacum (assembly GCF_025594145.1). Classification (NCBI taxonomy): domain Eukaryota; kingdom Viridiplantae; phylum Streptophyta; class Magnoliopsida; order Lamiales; family Gesneriaceae; genus Primulina; species Primulina tabacum. The sequence goes on along the minus strand of NC_134561.1, from coordinate 34,891,495 downwards.
TTTGTAACATTATGCAGATTACATTCTGACTTATGACAGGGCCTGCTTCACCAAGATTAGCTGCTCATATATCACAAAGCCTAAAACTAGGCCGGTGTCATCAGTAGTTGAATGATAATTCCTGAACTCTTCTTAACAAAGTACTAGTTCAGTTGGCTAGATTTATGCAAATAAATGGAAGGAAGCATGAATGCATGATATAAGAGGGAAATAAATTATCCTCTTTTGTGTATTTCCGTGAGAATTTAATTCGAGTACGCTTCCTGTTACTGAACACAAGATTCAAACTTTTTTAGGCCATACATGAAAGTTCTACATGTGAACAATCATGTTTGTTTGAGAATTTTTTCACCTAACATCTAGTCCTAACCTTTTTGGTGAATCCTTATTAATTCTGTGCTATTAAAACTTAAAATTAAAGATTAAGACCATTGTGCAAGACTGCAAGGAGGCATGGAAATTCTGCATTATTCATGTTGGTGGCTTTGATAGTAGATAGGGGTTTGTACTGTTCTTGATTGTGTGTATGATCCTGGCTGCTCATATTGGCTTATTTACTAGGACTGCCGCCGAGGAGCCTGTTATGTATCATGTCAGAAGATCATTGCGCCAAAGTAATATGTCTTCGTGGAATATATTGGCATGGGTATGAGGGGTTCTTTGGCCAAATGACAATGAAACTGGAGCAGAATTTCCAAGGAAGCATGGCATAGGCTTTCTTTACATTTGAACCACTCTAATAGGAAGAAAGGATGAATAAAGCTACATGTCTAATTTGAATATCTTGAATTTCATTTGTTTTATTGATTTACTGCCTAGAACTCATTTAATATCCAAAATTCATGTTTCATATGCTATCTGCTTTTAAGATTGGTGAGGCCATGAGGGAAAAGGCAACATTCCAATTTTACATTGTTTTGTTGTTTGTCTTTTTGCTATGATCGATTCAAGTTTTCTTTCCAATGATTTTAAGATGTATATTTAGGAAAAAGGAACTTGCTAATTGTGAGCTATTTTTGCATGTTTCTCACGAAGTGGTTTGGGGATGCTGAAAAATGAAGTCACTCTTCTCCTTTTCTAGCAAGCTTGCTCCTGTAATTATTTTATTGATGAGGTTAGGCCTTGTCCATTATTCTCGACGGCTGATGGGGACTATCTGGGAATACACAATAGCTCAATTTTTTTTAATCCATGGTGTGGTTGAGAATTTATGCAGAGACAGTGCGACTGGCATTGGTGATAGCTGATTTGGGTGAGATAATTTTGGGAAATTAGCTGAAGTGTGCCATATCATAGAAAAGGCTGATTAGGTGAATTTTTCGCGTTAGAAAATTCGAGCATGACGAGGTGAAGATTTAGTTCCTAAAGATATTCCACCTTCTATGATGAGGTTGACTAATACCTGAGAATAAGTTTTGTCGTTGATTTTTTTTGTCAGATATGTTGCATGATGTTTTTAATCCCTCTCTGTTAAGTTGAATAGTTCTTCTATGTGTGTGGCTCCTTAGAAATGCCAAATTTGATGAAATATGGCAAAGGTTAGTTTATTTACTTTGATGTTCAGTATTGCGAGACCGACACGTTGAAGCACTTGATAGAAGCTTAATGAATTTTTACTAGGGCCAAGCCATGCGGTTCAAAAGAATATCGGCTCACCATAAAGCTACATCCAATCGTTTCTAAAGCATGGAAAACTTTGCAAGCCGTCATCAGTTCTCTTTTCCCTTCAATTTGTATTAATATTGATGTTAACCTTGCTTTAGTTTATGTTTTCTTAGCATGCCTTTTGACCTCAATTATTAGCTATCGATTATATAAAAATACAGTATGTCTGTGCATCCAAGGTTGACAGTTTGCTCGGTGCTAGAGGTGGTGCTTTTGAGCACGAGGCTTCTAGAAGAATGTGAAATGAGTTTATGGCGACTTTGTCAGAATTTTTCTCAAAAATATCATGTTTCTAATATGAACATGATAAACAATATGCGGCAGCGGATCGAGTGTTACCTTCGGCTATTGAAAATTCTTAATTCCTCTGCTTTTCTTCCGATTGATGCCTTCTAAGCACTCCAATTCTCTCCTTAGATGGTGTATTTTTTCCTTAATGTGTGCTTAGGGACCTCAATCACCACTATATATAGGCCTATCATATCATCAATGAGTGACTACGGGAGCCTTATTGTCAAAAGAAGAGGCGCATGCGCCGGCGTATGCATCTTTTGTCAAAAGTTGTAGGCAATGGCCGTCGTCATTTTCTACATGTTTATTCTTCTTTTGATATGAGCCATTTTTCTTACATTCTCCCACTTGACTCATATATCTCATTTACCTTAGGAGAAAACAAAACACATGAATCATGACGATATGTTCTCTAAAAACGAGTATTATCTTCCATGTATTACAATGCATTATGTATCTCAAATCTGTATAACTTAATGAATAAACCTTATGTTTATTCGAGGTGCAACTTTATTGATATTTCTCGAATCAATAAATGTGTGCACAACAAATATGAGAAATAGGCCATCTGACCTTGATGATGCTGTCATTCGCCGATTACCAAGAAGGTAACTATTATGGAGTCACTTGCTCCCACATGTTCTTTAAAAATATTTCACAGCAACTCTGTTGTACAGAGTTTCTAAAGAAATAACTTTTTATCGGTTCTATGGAATATAAGTGGATCTACCAGATGCTAGAAATTGATTGAAAATACTCAAGATAATTCTAGCTCAAGAAAATTTGGAATTCGGGTTTCCTTTTGAACAACTTGCAAATGCTACAGAAGGTTATTCAGGGAGCGATCTAAAGGTATTGTGCTAACTTTTATAATGGTCAGAATAGCTGAATTTTTATGTGAACTTCTTTCTTTGCAGAATCTTTGTATAGCTATTGCGTGTCGTCCTGTTCAAGAATCACTTGAAGAAGAAAACATGGTGAATAACTAAATACCAAAACAGTCCGTTTTATCTAGTAGTGAGATCTGTATTCCCATAAAGATTGGCCGACCTTCGTTGTTGATGTTGCTTATATGCATTTGTTCATGTGGATTAAGATCTTGTCCTTAGGCAGGGTTTTGGGTGGAGATGAAATATAGCCCGACAAATTTTAGGAAGCTAGATTCAATCATTGGAAGAAAGATAATACCCGTTAAACAAGTTAAACCAAAAAAATCACGAAACAGAAGTAGCAATCAGAGTCTTAAAGAACTAAAGGAGGACCCCAAGCTCATCAAGCCAAGCCATTTTCAAGATTAGTTTTTGAGAAACATGGCCTATTTGATAACAAATTTTCCATTTTCCAGATGTTGTCTAGCTCCCTCATGTAGATGTCTGGGATCCACCCACCCATGCACACGGTGCATAATGAGCCTGAGGAAGAAAGAGTCTATTTTTTAAAAGAACCCTCCTGTGAAAACATGTGGCCGGGATCCATTTCATCTATGCAATTTCAGCCTTGTTTTTCTTCAACTTTCATGTGGTTACTTGAACTCCTTACAGGGGAACAGGTTTGAAGAAATTTCTCCATTAAGACCCCTAAATTTGGATGATTTCATTCTTTCTAAACCGATGGTAAAATATCTGGAACCGTGTTCTTAAATTTGGCGCTTAACACCGCCTATAGCAACCTCGTCCCAAAGGTCGCCTAGATGTTTAAGAATCTATATATGCACACCATTTCCCGTCTCATGCCTTGTACTGAGTTTCAAGGCTGTGCCGTTGGTTGATTGACTAAGCTAGCTGATCTTGTAATATATCTGCATATCCTTTTTCAAGTCGATAAAATTTGAACTTCCCCGCAAGAAATTTAGTCACCGATGTCATTTTATCCGTGTATGATGCATTAAACATTAATGAGCTGAGAAAATGGAATGATCGGCATGGTGAAGGAGGTTGCCGGAGAAGATCCCCCGTCTGTTGGCCGAGTTATCATGGTAAAATCCTTGTAGGCTTGATTCACATAAGGGAACAAACTAATTGCTTGTGGTGTTGTACTGTTTTTTGGGACATATTTCAATGAAATCGTGTATTTATTATTTTGGTACATACATATTTCAATGAAATCGTGTGTATATATATATACTAGGAATGTACACGTGCTATGCAAGTAGGTGACTAATAATGAAAAATATAATCACGAGAATTATATAATATTTAAAGTCGTTCGAATAATATCATGTTTATAAGTATTTATCAATCTAAATATATCAAAACACAATACATAAAAATACATCATGACAATAAATCATATATATTTACTTATTTATATGACATTTTTTAATCCGCGATATAATACAGCTCTCTTAAATGATAAATCAGCAAAAATATTTTTCATTCAAATATCATTCAAAACGGAAAAAATAATAAAAATAAAATTAACAGAATAGTGAATTTTACCAAAATCAAAACTAAAATTTACTTAAATAGAGTACACATAGACAATGGATAATGAATCACAAAAATTGACTAAGAAATGTAAATAAATAATTTTTTTACATAAAATTTAGAAAATAAAGAAGAATGTGAATTAATGTCCAAATCTATCTAAGATGGACAATGAATCACAAAAAAACCCTTAAAAAACATATTAATTTAATTTGTTAACTTAAATGAACAAGGAAATGTAAAAAAAAATTTTTTTTTGACATAAAATTTAAGAAATAAAGAGGAATGTGTATTAATGTCCAAATTCATTTAAGATGGACAATGAATTACAAAAAAAAACCCTTAAGATAACCTAATAATTTAATTAGCCAACTTAAATGAACAAGGACATATAAGAAAATTCACAATTGAAAGTGGTATATATATAACATACATATAAATATACCACTTTCAATATATAAATATATATATATATATATATATATATATAGTTTTGATATGCTGCACACCTATCGTGCACACCTATGTGAACACCGATGAGGTGTTACTCACCCATTGGATGCACAATTTTTCTATATTTCATCACATCCAATAGGTGATTGACACCTCATCGGTGCTCACATAAGTGTGCACGGTAGGTGTGCAGCATATATATATATATATATATTTTAAAAGGTATGTCTTTTGTCTATTATTGGATAATTCAATGACAATCAAGAGATTTTTAAAAAAAAAATTGTATGAAAAGAGCATAATATGATTTTAAGAAAATATTTATAAATATGAACATTTTTCTTATGGAAATTAACGTTTAGACTTGAGAAGTGTAAAATATAAAAATTGATTAAGTTTATTAATTTTTTTTCAAAATTGGTCATATACAAAAACTCTTATCAAACTGTCTCACTTGTTAATTTTGTGACACAAATACTATTTGAATCATTCATAAAAAATATTATTTTTTTATGTTAAAAGTATTATTTTTATCGTAAAAAGAGACATAATTGACTCGTCTCACGAATAAAGATGTATAAGATCATCTCACCATATAAGTACCTGGTAACATCAATATCTTCAGGCTATGAAATAAATGTTTTGTTAACACACATCATTTTATGCATACATCGATACATGACATGCACGTTGAGCTATGATCCTTGGATACCTTGATATGATTGGATTGGATTCCGGGGTTTGTGAACACAAACGCTATGCCGGTATTATATGACCCGTAAAGCATAGACAATTGTGGCCCCATATGATTGGATATGAGATTTGGGATTTGATGGCGCTTTGCCGACGCTATCATACGAGTATCCCATATTGACCGATGTGCCAGCTCGAGCATTGATTTGATAGCGATTCGATTGATTCTGACATGTGCTCAGTGGATGGGCATTTGACCTGATACCTCCACGACATACATGCATTGCATACCATATATCATTGTTTAGATATATGTGGTATATATGATTGGTAGTTCCATACGGAGCTTTGCTCACCCCCAAGGGGGGCTGTTGTTGTCTTTGTGTGTGGACAATGGCAGGTACTCCAGGATATCAGGAGACCAGAGAGGGTACTTCTGGAGGGAGCCAGAGCTTGGGCTGAGGTTTTATGTTTATGTCTTGTTCCCAGTATATATGTATATGTATCTATATACCGGGACATGTCCCGAGGATATGAGTTGTTTGTATGTGATTGGCTTTGATTACGTGTGGGCGTGTTTTATGATTTGAGATTAAATACTATTTTCAGTATTCAAATTATAAAAGAGATATTTTTGGGCTCATTGTAAAGAAATTTTAAACTCGTTTTCCGCTGTAATTAGTTAACCCTAATCAAAGTGCATTGTAATAACGATTAGGAGCTAAGGGCCCCACACTAGATGGTATCAGAGCATAGTTGGGAATGCTCGATTGAGTCTTGTGCACACGTAATAGGCACAAATGAATTGTGCGTATGTGTTTGAATTGTTTGTATTACTTGCTCTTATCTGATTTGAATTGAGTAAGTATTTGATGAGATTGATGATATGAGATGATGAGATTATGAAATTGATATTGAATTGTGATATTCATCTTTTGATTTGTAGATGGATCCCACAAATGAGACTGCGAGTAGCAGTACTGAGAGGATTGTTGGGCAATTTGAAGGATTGTCCATGGATGTGGTGATGGCTTGATTCCAAGATTTGAAACCACCGAGGTTCTTTGGCACTGAGAGTGCTGAAAGAGCTGAGGCCTGGCTAAAAGATATCGAGCACTTGTTTAATATTGTGGAATATTCTAAGGCTCGGAGACTGAAACTCGCTCTTTATCAGTTGAAGGACCGAGCTAAATCTTGTTGGGAAGCCGCTGAGATTGGATTGAAAGAAGCCGGGATTGAAGTCACTTGGGATGTCTTCAAGGCCCAGTTTTTGGAGCAGTATTCCCCTCCTTCTTATTATACTGCTCAGGAGAATGAATTCAATAGCCTGCAGCAGGGAACGATGACTGTTGCAGAATATGCTTCGAAATTTTCTACTCTGTTGAAGTATGCACCTCACGTAGCTGGGAATGCGAGGGCAAAATATAACAGGTTTGTAAATGGATTACATCTTGTCTTATATACTTATGTTGTTTCTGGATTGCCTACCAGCTACGCAGAGGCAGTTGAACGAGCCAAGGCAGCCGAGGCTGGACTTAGGAGAGGATGTCCACAGTATACCCCTCCACCTCCGGTGTCAGCTCAGCAGCCTACTTTGAGGCCGAGAGGTAAGAAGTTCAAGAAGACTGGTTCTGTTTTTTCGTCTTCTTCGAGCTCTAGTGGATCACAGAAAGGGGGGTCCTGTGATTGCACCCTATTGTAGCCATTGTGGGGGTAAACATACTATCGAGCAGTGTCGAGGTATGTTTGGTACTTGTTATCAATGTGGGCAGGAAGGCCATTTCTCTCGAGTATGTCCGAACATGGGTACGACTTCTGCTCAACCCCAGCCAGGATTTAGAGGTGGCCCTGGTATGACGAGACTTGCTGTTCCTGTTTCATCTTTTCAGCAGTCGAGTGTCCCACGATATCGAGGACCGGGTGGTCAGAGTGCCCAAGTTCCTCCCCAAGTGAGAGTGTATGCCATGACTGAGGATCAGGCGAGAGAAGCTCCTGGAGGCGTGATTGCTGGTATTTGCACGCTTTGCGATTATCCTGCACGTGTTTTATTTGATACAGGAGCATCTCATTCATTCATATCTCATGCATTTGTTGCATCTCACGATATTGAGTGTACCCCGTTGTATGATACTTTGTCGATAGCCACGCTAGCAGGGAAGATTATTTTGTCTGAAAGAGTTGTGCATAATTGTGTATTGATATATGAGGATAATGTGGTATTTCTGAATTTGATTGTCTTCCCAATGCACGACTTTGATTTTATTGTTGGCATGGATATCTTGACAACAAATCGAGCTACTGTTGATTGTTGTCATGGAGTAGTTCGATTTCGACCGATTGATGGACCCAAGTGGAATTTTTATGGCAAGGGTTCCCAAGCCAAAATTCCATTGGTATCTTCCTTGGAAATGTCCCGATTGTTGACTAGCGGAGATGAAGGTTATCTTATCTACGCTATTGATATTTCGAAGAAGGAGTCTTCTTTATCTGAGATTCCTATTGCGAAAGAATTCTCGGATGTATTTCCCGATGAGATTCCTGATTTTCCTCCTCATCGAGAAGTTGAGTTTAGTATTGATCTTGTGCCGGGGACTGCGCCTATTTCGAAAGCTCCCTATCGCATGGCACCATTGGAACTGAAAGAATTGAAAGAACAATTACAGGATCTTCTCGATAAGGGATATATTCGACCGAGTGTATCACCTTGGGGAGCTCCAGTTTTATTTGTTCGAAAGAAAGATGGTACTATGCGAATGTGTATCGATTATAGGCAATTGAATCGGGCTACTGTGAAGAACAAGTACCCACTTCCTCGTATTGATGATTTGTTTGATCAGCTTCAGGGTACTTCTGTATACTCTAAGATTGATCTTCGTTCTGGGTATCATCAAGTACGTGTTCGAGACGAAGATGTGCCCAAAACTGCTTTTCGTACGAGGTATGGCCACTATGAATTCTTGGTTATGCCTTTTGGTCTTACGAATGCTCCTGCTATTTTTATGGACTTAATGAATCGTGTCTTCCGAGATTATCTGGACCGATTCATTATCGTCTTTATTGATGATATTCTTGTGTATTCGAAATCGAAAAAGGAGCATGCTGAACATCTGAGACTGGTACTTCAAACTCTTCGTACTAGTCATTTATATGTTAAATTGTCCAAATGTGAATTCTGGATGGACAAAGTGGTATTTTTAGGCCACGTCATTTTGAAACATGGCATATCTGTTGATCCTTCGAAGGTCGAAGCTGTGTTGAATTGGCCAAGACCTACGAATGTTCCTGAGATCCATAGCTTCATGGGTTTAGCGGGATATTATCGACGTTTTATCGAGGGATTTTCGAAGATAGCTAAACCTATTACTCAACTGACACAGAAGAATCAGCGATTCATTTGGTCAGATGAATGTGAAGCTAGTTTTCTTGAATTGAAGACGAGATTGATCACAGCACCTGTGCTTACGATTCCTTCAGGTACCGGAGGATTTGTGGTTTGTACAGATGCGTCTGGTAAAGGTTTGGGATGTGTTCTGATGTAACATGGCAAAGTGGTTGCTTACGCGTCTCGTCAATTGAAATCTCATGAAACACGGTATCCTGTTCATGATCTTGAATTGGCCGCCATTGTGTTTGCTTTGAAGATCTGGCGCCATTATTTGTACGGAGAAAAGTTTGTTATCTATTCGGACCATAAAAGTCTGAAATATCTCTTTTCTCAATCTGATCTGAATATGAGGCAACGCAGGTGGATGGATCTCCTAAAGGATTTTGATTGTGAGATTCAATATCATCCTGGATCGGTGAATGTTACTGCGGATGCCTTGAGCCGTAAAGTTTATGATTCTGTTTTAGCTTCTGTCAGTGTCGCCAAGGTACATGAGGATATATGTACTTCTGGCTGGACTTTTCACTCGAATTGGAATTGTGTCACTGTCTCAGCATTGCAAATTGAGCCGAATTTGATATCGAAGATACGAAAGGCCCAACGAAGCGATGCTCAGATCCAAAAGTCGAAAGAACTGGTATCGGCAGGACATCAATCTGGATTCCAGATTTCTTCTGATGGTTCTTTAGGACTTAATGGTCGGCTGGTAGTTCCTAATGATTCTGATTTGAAATCTGCCCTTCTTCGTGAAGCACATTGTAGCAAATACAGTATTCACCCTGGAGGTCGAAAGATGTATTTGACATTGAGACCTCAATTCTGGTGGAAACGTATGAAGAAGGACATTGCTGAGTTTATTTCTAAATGTCTTGTCTGCCAGCAAGTGAAAGCCGAGAGAATGAAACCGGGAGGATTGCTCCATAGTCTTGAAATCCCGAAATGGAATTGGGAACATATTGCTATGGATTTTGTGACTCATTTACCTCGTTCACCCAAAGGGCTGTGATGCTATTTGGGTGATTATTGATCGGCTTTCGAAATCTGCGCATTTTATTCCGTATGAGCGGACTTATCCTTATAAGAGAATGGCCCGTTTATACATTGAGAATGTTGTGAGACTGCATGGTGTGCCAGTCTCGATTGTATCTGATCGTGTTCCCAGATTTGCTTCTAAATTCTGGGGTAGTTTTCAGGAGACGATGGGTACGCGTTTGGCTATGTGTACTGCTTATCATCCTCAAACTGATGGCCAGACTGAGCGTACGATTCAAACTTTAGAGGATATGTTGCGTGCTATTGTGATGGACTTCAGAATGAGATGGCAGGATGCCTTACCATTGTTTGAATTTTCTTATAATAATAGATTTCAGACGAGTATCGGTATGGCACCGTTTGAAGCTTTATATGGGAGACGATGTAGATCACCGTTATTCTGGGATGAGATTGGTGAGAGAGAATTGACTGGACCTGAAATGATACAGGAAATGAATGATAAGGTTCAGTTGATTCGGCACCGGATGAAAGCTGCTCAGGATCGTCAAACGAGTTATGCGAATAAACGAAGACGACCCTTAGAATTCCAGAAAGGTGACAGAGTGTTTTTGAAAATATCTCCCTTTAGAGGCACTGTTCGATTTGGAATGCGAGGAAAACTATCTCCTCGTTATGTTGGTCCATACGAGATTCTGGATCGAGTTGGTGATCTTGCGTATCGATTGGCATTACCACCAGCTTTATCTGCCATTCACGATGTGTTTCATGTTTCTATGTTGAGGAAATATGAACCCGATCCATCACATGTACTTGCACCTGACGAGGTTGAACTGGATCCTTCTCTTTCCTATGTCGAACAACCTGTTCGTATTATGGATCGAAAGGAGAAAATATTGCGTAATAAATCGATTCCTCTAGCACGAGTGCAATGGACACGACATGGTGTTGAAGAGTCGACGTGGGAATTGGAGAGCAAGATGCTAGATTCGTATCCGCATTTGTTTGATTCTATGACATCTGTTCCATTGTATTCGATGTATTCTGATCCTTTTTCTGATTTTAGTTTTGATATGTACTATAACTGGTGACATATGTATGTTTGCCAATGTTATGTATATAGAGATGTTTGAGATTTCGAGGACGAAATCTTTTAAGAGGGGAAGAAATGTAAGGACCGTGTATTGTATTATCGTAAATCCTATGTGATTATCGATAATGTATGTAATTGTCATGTGATTATGTATTTGATGTATATCGTGACAAGGAAATTGAGAAAATGAATATTGAATATGACTTGACGTTGTAAGAGCTCGAGTGGAGAGGCCGGACGCCAACTTAGTACAAACAAAAAAATAATTGTACAGAACGTGTGGCGCCCGGGCGGTAGAAAATGACCGCCCGAGCGCCAGGGTATGTGACATTTATGTTCGGGCAGAACATGCCGGGCCCGAGCGGTAAATTGTGACCGCCCGAGCGCGGTGCACTTGTTAGCCGGGGGCAGAATGTCTCGCGCTCGGGCGCGAGAATTCTACCGCCCGAGCGCGGTAAGCGGTGGAAGATAAGTACGAGTTTGTTGTACGTTTTCTTCATTTGTTTTCAACGGCTTCGAGAGAGACACGAAAGAATTCCGATTTTCTCCGTCCAAATCGACTTCGAAACGCTGTCTAAACGCGAAACAAATTATATATTTGTGATCGTCGCGTTGAGGGCTTCTGACTGAGGTAATTTTCTTCTAGTTCCAGCAGCTCTAAATATCAAAGTGCTGGAATAGCATGTATTTGAAGTTGAATTTCTGATATGTAGTAGAATAACCGACAATAAACTCATAATTGAAGTCGAAATTGAATTATGATACGAATTTGATTTGATATGAATTTTTGAAGTTTCAAATGACATTTGAAACTCATATTAATGATTTTGGAGTATGTTATTGATTGGAATGAGTATGTTATTGATGTAGATAAAGTGTAATATCAATATCTTCAGGCTACATCAACTGGAAACGAAGAATTGAGGTATGTTGCGACCGGGTAACATACGACAGGTATCTGTATTATATGATATATGTCGGATTGATTTGATTGATTGGAATGAGATTATGTGTCTATATGCCTTATTTGTTGATTGATGTGGCATACATGACATTGAGATTGAGATATCGATGTATAAAATAAATGTTTTGTTAACACACATCATTTTATGCATACATCGATACATGACATGCACGTTGAGCTATGATCCTTGGATACCTTGATATGATTGGATTGGATTCCGGGGTTTGTGAACACAATCGCTATGCCGATATTATATGACCCGTAAAAGCATAGACAATTGTGGCCCCATATGATTGGATATGAGATTTGGGATTTGATGGCGCTTTGCCGACGCTATCATACGAGTATCCCATATTGGCCGGTGTGCCAGCTCGAGCATTGATTTGATAGCGATTCGATTGATTCTGACATGTGCTCAGTGGATGGGCATTTGACCTGATACCTCCACGACATACATGCATTGCATACCATATATCATTGTTTAGATATATGTGGTATATATGATTGGTTGTTCCATACGGAGCTTTGCTCACCCCCAAGGGGGGCTGTTGTTGTCTTTGTGTGTGGACAATGGCAGGTACTCCAGGATATCAGGAGACCAGATAGGGTACTTCTGGAGGGAGCCAGAGCTTGGGCTGAGGTTTTATGTTTATGTCTTGTTCCCAGTATATATGTATATGTATCTATATACCGGGACATGTCCCGAGGATATGAGTTGTTTGTATGTGATTGGCTTTGATTACGTGTGGGCGTGTTTTATGATTTGAGATTAAATACTATTTTCAGTATTCAAATTATAAAAGAGATATTTTTGGGCTCATTGTAAAGAAATTTTAAACTCGTTTTCCGCTGTAATTAGTTAACCCCAATCAAAGTGCATTGTAATAACGATTAGGAGCTAAGGACCCCACATAACCGATCGTTGATCGAAATGACACAAATTAAGATTGGATTAAGACGGAATTGAAATCATTTTTCTCTTTTCTTTTTTTATAGTATGTTTTGAATATATGTCCAATGTTATTTATCTAACAAAATATTAAAAAATTTAAAATATTCTTTGATTAAATTTTAAAAAATAAGTGACAATTAATAAAAGAAAAGTGAAGATCTTATTAACTTTTAAATCCTTTTAAGACTTAGTTACTATATTTTTCTACATAAAATATACATAATAATTTGAAAATTCACTTTTGAAATCAAATAGGATCCAAATCCATATTATATTTCTAGAAGCTAATCCGATTGAATTAAGAGTATGTTTTTTGTGAGACGATCTCACAAATCTTTATTTGTGAGACGGTTCAACCTTACCATTATTCACAGTAAAAAGTCATACTCTTAACATAAAAAGTAATATTTTTTAATGGATGACCCAAATAAGAGATCTGTCGCACAAAATATAACTCGTGAGACTATTTCACACAAATTTTTACTTTGAATTAAAATATTGAATATAGTTCGACTTCGAGTTCGGCTCGATTGGTAATCTATCTTGATACGAGACCGTGCTAGATCAGATTCGGTCCTCACAAGGTCGATTTAGAATACCGTTGACTGTAATAAAACCATATTTTATTGCACCAAATTCCCAGCCGCCGCTGTTTCCGGCATCAGAGCTGAAATTTTAATTATGCCCTCAGGAAACCCAACAATTCAGCAATAAGTCCCCGCAAATTACTACGTGAACCCCGAAAGCCTATCTTTCAGATCTGAATATTCAAGCTCCAGTGGCTTTGTGTAACGGTCACAGTTCGCCACAGCCGGTGCCGACTTCTGAGCATCAGATTGAATGGCCACCTCTCGTAGCAAAGGAAAGTTAGTAACTTTACTGAATATTTGTTTGTTTCTTTCGGTTTCTTTTAGTTTTCCACTGTTTTCTTGGTTAGTTATTGCATCAGAGTTAGACCCATCTTCGGATTCATACTCGGTAATCGAAACGGAGAGTGAGGATTTAAATACATCGAGGAAAGATTTTCTGGATCGTGGAAGCGACCTTGATGCTGTTGTGCTGAGAGAACAACAGCTTCAATTGGAAAAGCTTGAGGAATTAGTGAAAAACCTGACGGAGCTTGTTTCTAGATTAGAATCTCGGTTGCCTGATGCTTCCGAAGGAGTAAAGGTTTCACGTTTGTCATCATTACCTCATGTTGAAACAAGGGTTGTTGAAAAACCTGAAGAAGATGTGAAATTGCAGAGTAAAGAAGATGTTTTGCCTGAGGAAGTGGCTGGGGCAGGGTCTCGGGATCTGTTGGGGTCAGTGACGAAGTACAGTACATTTTGGTCCGAGAAGTTTCAGTTTGTTTCTGCTGTGAAGTTGGGTTCTAGCCCAACTTGTGTTAACGTGTTGCCTTATAGGGATTTTGAGGGTATGAGTAAGTATTTTGCGGTCGGGGATGATAAGGGTAAGGTTTATGTGTTTTTGCGGAGTGGAGATGTGTCGGTGCAGTTTGACACACACTCGGAGTTGGAGGAATCATCGCCTGTTTCTGCTATGGTGTCTTACTTGTCTGTTAGCAAGAATGAGAGCATGATTGTTACAGGGCATGAGAATGGGGTCATTGTGATTCATCGTGTTTGGGAGGTATTGAATAGTGAGGAATTGAGTTTTCTTCGGGTGGAGAGAGTTGGAAGATTCATGATGCCAGAGGGAGGGGGCTTACGGATTAATATATTGGAGATGCATCATTTTGGGAGAAATAGGTACATTTTGTCGACAGATAGTGGTGGGAAAATTACCGTGTTTAAAGAGAGTGGGATGGTTTCTGGGACCGCTACTCCAAGTAGGCGACCAGTTGTATTCATGAAGCAAAGACTATTGTTTCTTACTGAGACTGGGGCAGGGTCGTTGGATTTGAGGACAATGAGACTAAAGGAATCCGAGTGTGAAGGGATGAACAATTCTGTTGTGAAGAGTTACGTGTTTGATGCCACAGACAGGTCCAAGGTATATGGGATCACCTCAGATGGAGAATTGATTCACACATTGTTGTTGGGCGATACCGTGAATTTTAAGTGTCGAGTTAGATCAAAAAGAAAAGTGGATCTTGACGAGTCTGTAGCCTTACAGGCAATCAAAGGTTATTTGTTGATTGCAAATAGGGAGAAGATTTTTGTGTACAATGTATCATCCCAGCATTATGTTCGCGCTGGTGGGCTGAGATTGCTGTTTTCCGCTGTATTTGATGAGATTATAACATCTTTTTTACATCAGCAAGTGATCAATACAAATGATGATAAAGGAATGCAAGTACCACTAATCACAAGCGACCATGAGAAGCTTGTTTTACTTGGTCTTGGGAATGGATACTTGGCAATGTATCGTTCCAATCTTCCGGTGTTCAAAAACGAGTTTAATAGCATCTTGTGGTCTAGCCCGGTTTTGGTTTTCATTCTTTTCCTGTTTGGGGCATGGCAGTTTTTTGCCAATAAAAAAGAGGCGCTCACTTCCTGGGGACCCAACGATCCATTCAGTTCCACACCGGTCACAGATGGAGCTCCATTGGGATCTGCTACAGGTGACAGGTCTTTTGCGGAATCCTCTAGAAATTCTGAAATCATGGATGTGAGAGGGGGTGGTTTAAGAGGTCCTTCAAGAAGGTATGGGTCTCCATCGCGGTATCAAGGTGGAGCAGGTGGTCCTTACCGGCCTGGCACTGATACAGATTCTAGGCCTGCATCCGTCGAGCCCCGGTACAGAGCAACTTCTGAGCTGAACTTTAGAGGTTCCACTGTGGAAGCTACAGGTGCCGTGAAGCGAAGGGACGGCATGTTTATAAATACTCAAGTTGCAGATGATAGCAAATGACTGTTTTCTTTCCACGTCATATTCTAATAACATTATTTTCCTGCGCCATTTGCATGATCAAGTGAGCTATATGTGATTTTGTTTAAGGGAACACATAATTGCAATGTCTAACGCTGCTTTTTCCAAACATGTTAAAAGGCTTATTTTACTGGAAATTTCAATTTGGCTCTCATACAAAATGGTGTTTCTTATCTCACTGCACAGAGTTAGCCACTTTGAACCAGTGCCATCTGGGGCAAAGTGGGAGCTAACATTTTTCTTTGCAGTTCCTTCTGTTAAAATCTTGATATCCCATTTGTGTGGTACTTACAACCGACGTGTTTGATTCATGTTGAAGTTGCGCGACTTCGATTTCCCTCTGATGACGCCATAATATTCACCATGCTTATTGGTTTCCAAACATCTCTTGTTGACCTCTTGCTAACATTTTTCGATTCGTAGAAGTGTTTGAAACGATTCGAGTGTCGTCTAGAATCCATCCTGGCTTGTTTCTTGCAAATTTAGGAATGTGAAATTATAATGCTCTCTTGGCTTCAGATCAACCACAATGTAGCTCCTTGACAAGATGATGATATTCATGAATGTTTCATTCATTATTGTGTGAATGATGAATATTATTAGTTGGTGAGAAAAATACTTCATTTATAGTTTTTTATTAAATAAAAGATTTTATAATTTGTTAGGAAAATACTTCCGTATGCATGTATAGAAGAATATCTAAAAAGAAAGTAATTTGAATTTTCTTCCCATGAATGCCAATACGTCCACTTGTGAATTAGAAGAATATTAAATAATGAGTGGCGAGTCTTATGTTATATCGGGAGATCTATTCCCGGTTTTTCTTTTGTATTAAATGATCGACTAATCATCTCATTTGAAAACAAAAAATATGAGGTTCAACATCTGTCAAATTACTAATTATTTTTTTCATCATTATTCTATTAATGTCGTTAAAATATTTAATAATATCTCTAGTCTGGTTCTGAGTTAATCTTACTTCTTCTTTTTTTGCTAAAAAAAAAAAAAAAACTTAGTATGATTGATTATCGATTGCATATGGCCAAAAACAAATAAATTCTATCATAGCTATAAATTGTATAACTTAGAAATTTGGAATGTATGTATAAAATAATTTATATGTTTCATTTGTATAATAATAATATTCAATTACAAAAGTACTCAAATTGACGATGGAAGTAATAAATCATGTTCTTAAAAAAACAGGAGACTGGCCTAAGTATATAGGCCCAATCCATTTTCAATTAATATTTATTCAACCTATTTTGTGTATAGCGTTCAGCAATCGTGCAACGCCGCCAACGACTGGATTAATAGTGCAGCAGCTTAGCAATCTTCTTCCTCCAGTATATTAGACTCTTTCTTGCACTGAATCGGAAGTTATTGAGCTCGATTGGCTTGTTTTCCAACAACTGTGCGTGTGAGCTTTGATACGATTTTAGGTAAGGTTTTGGCTTCGATTCTTTGTTATTCTTGGTGGATTAGTTTATATAAGTGAAGTATTAAGCTTTTCCCTGTTATCCAGCTTGTTTTCTGACCGTGAGAAATAATTCCGACGTCATTTCCAGTGAACCACCTCTGCGAGATCACTATTGTGCGTTGAAGCCTTGATTCTCGAGATATTAAGCTTGAAATTTCAGGTTTTATAGGCTTCCCGGAATTTGAATTTTAACCGAGCCGATTTAAATTGTTTTAGTCAGGTGGAACGTAGTATATTGAAGTATATTGTGGATTTATATTGTTGGTTATATCGTTGGACGAGTTCATCAGAAATTCCTTAAGAATTACTGTGATATTATAAGTTGTAGTTGAGGTACGCTCAAACATATATCATTATAACGCTTATATTGGTGTTTAAGAATGTTTAGTGGATGTTATTTGCTATTATGTATCTTGAATGTTTATTCTGTTGCATTTATGTATAAATTGTATTAGCATAACATATTGAGTCTTGACTCCTTTAACGGCGATTTATGTTAATTCTGTTGAGATATATTGAGTCATCAGAGGGACGAGTGGGTTAGGATTAGCCACATTCCCATATGACAGCTAGGGACGAGCGACTTAGCTACTCGCATTTCCAATGCTACGTGCATGGACGAGCGACGATTTGATGTTGCATTCCTGGCACGGGTGGCCACAGTTACTGTTGATAATGCTATGCATTTGAACTTCATTTGATATCCGTTATTCCATTGTTATCATTCATACATCGCATATCATTGCATTTATTTGGTATTATTACATGTCTTTTATATACGTCGTAATTTTAGTGGTTTCTCGTACTGGGGTCCGACCCCTATTTTCTTTTATGTTGTAGTTGTTTTTTATGCTATAGCAGGTCATTCCATGGGATTTGACGCGTCTGGTGGAGCGTCAGCGAGTGATACCCAGTAGTGGAGTTGGTTTGTGTCAGAGTTCTTAGATATCTATATATTATACTGATTTGGCACATTTGCCAAGGATATGTCATGTGTAACTGTATGGTGATGTTTTTATGTTGTTTTGGATTTTATTTGTAGTATGTTGTGTCTAGTCCTAGCCAGTGCGGCTGTAGGATATTTGTTTGGTTGATTGTGAATTTGATGTTGTTGTGTTTTGAAATTTCTGGGATATCCTACTTACGGAAAGGTTATGCCGAAATTTTTGTAGGTACAAATGAACGTTTTAAACTCGTGTTCACTATTTACACCAATTAATCCTTATTATTTGGTAATTAAATATTAATTAAGAGCACGAACCGTCACAAATAATAATGCTAAATATTAATTAAGAGCAGAAAATTCTATATATATAATAAAGTAGAGGACACGAAACTATTTGGACCTTTCTCGAAAGTGTATACGATATCATTGAAAGAAAAGATGGTATGAACTCTTATAGAAAAATAACAATATATTAATCGTTCCATGTTGGGTAACTGTCCTCAATTGTAACCAATTCATGCACGTAAACATTAATATTAAATATTATAAAAGGACAATAGAATATCCAATTTTATAGATGTAAGGCCCTTAACTCCTAATCGTTATTACAACACAATCTGATTAGGGTTAATTAATTACAGCAAAAAACGAGTTTAAAGTTTCTTTACGATGAGCCCAAAACATTTTTTGAATATTAAAAATAATATTTCATCTCACATCATAAATCTCGCCCACACATAATGTGGTGCCCTTAGCTCCTAATCGTTATTACAATGCAATCTGATTAGGGTTAACTAATTACAGCGGAAAACGAGTTTAAAATTTCTTTACAATGAGTCCGAAATATTTCTTCTATAATTTAAATACTAAAAATAGTATTTTATCTCACATCATAAAACTCGCCCACACATAATCAAAACCAATCATATACAAACAACTCATATCCTCGGGACATGCCCCGGTATATAGATACATATATATATACTGGGAACAAAACATAAACATAAAACCTCAGCCCAAACTGTGGCTCCCTCCAGAATTACCCTCTCCGGTCTCCTGATATCCTGGAGTACCTGCCATTGCCCACACACAAAGACAACAACAGCCCCCCCTTGGGGGTGAGCAAAGCTCCGTAGGGAACAACCATCATATATACCACACGTATCTAAACAATGATATATGGTATGTAATGCATGTATGTCGTGGAGGTATCAGGTCAAATGCCCATCCACTGAGCACATGTCAGAATCAAACGAATCGCTATCAAATCAATGCTCGAGCTGGCACACCGGCCTCAATAAGGGATACTCGTATGATAGCGTCGACAAAGCGCCATCAAATCCCAAATCTCATATCCAATCATCGGGGCCACAACTGTCTATGTCTTTAAGGGTCATGTAATACCAAACATAGCATTGTGTTCACAAACCCCAGAATCCAATCAAATCATATCAGGGTATCCAAGGATCATAGCTTAACGTGCATGTCATGTATCGATGTATGCATCAAACGATGTGTGTTAACCAAATATTTATTTTATACATCGATATTCAAATCACAATGTCATGTATGCCACATAAACTCAACAAATAAGGCATATAGACATGTATTCTCATTCCAATCAATCAAATCAATCCAACATATATCATATAATACAGATACATGTCGTATGTTACCCGGTCGCAACATACCTCAATTCTTCGTTCCAATCGATGTAGCTTGAAGATATCAGTATAATAATTTATCTACATCAATAACATCATTCAAATTCATCAATATAAGTTTCAAATATCTTTTGAAACTTCAAAAATTCATATCAAATTCAAATCATAGCATAATTCAATTCCGACTTCAAAACTTGGTTTATCGTCGGTTATTCTACCACATATATTTATCAGAATTAATAATAACTGACAAATAATTCTTCAATCTCAATCAAATGATTAAAATTCTCTAATTATAATAAATTGAGAATAATTCAAAATAACATCACTATAATCATCTCTTCTTCGTTAAAATCATACAATATTCAACAATCTTCAATTCCAGTATGATTAACAATTTATCGGATTTATTCCAAAAATTGACGAATTTCAAACATCACCAAAACTATAAAATTTATACCTCAAATCGAAGACCTCGTATCAACGATCCCAGAACTGAAGTCGATTCGTCGATTGGATAAACCAATAAGTCGCAAAATCGAAAAGAAAAATCGAAAACCCTATTCTCTCACCTCTCACTTTTCTTCTGCTGTCTGGAGAATGAACGTAAGTTTCATATATATCAAAATTTTATTTTATTTTTTTTAATTTTAATATTATATTATATTATATTATTAAATTTTAATATTATATTAATAATATATTATATTATATTAATAATATAATATAATCTGAGACTTGGGATCAGAATGAGGAATCTGATACGTGGTTTTGTTTTACCAAATTTTTTCTTAGTGGCTTTCGCACACATGGAGGTTATTGGTTTCCAGCCTATATACCATATTCAACTCTGATTGAGCTAAGAAAATGAAAAATTTAAATCTCAAAATAATAATGAATATAAGATTCATATTTGGAACTTTTACAAAATATAAAAGGATTTATAAAAGATATACCAAAGAAATTAAACAACAGAGGATTTTACCGAGGTCCACCTCAGAATCATAAATTCATAAAAATCACCCATTAACGCCTTAAACGCCATCTCTCGGCTAAGCAGGCTAAAGGGCTACAACATGAATTTATTTTTCCTGGTTAAACTCGAACCTTGTGTTTACCATTTCCTGGTTCATCTTTTTACCTTATGTTCTAACCAAAGACTCTTATATTACATTAAATTCCAAAAATTTAAATAGATCTTTTATTATCTCAATCTGATCTCAAGAACAAATAAATATAGATCATGTCATAGTAAGGTAATAATTTAGCACGAATGTTTTAGCCTGTCATACAGGCTCAACTAATGAAATATAAAAATTTAAAACAGTAAATAAAAGCAGAAAATAAAAATAGTAAGAACTTACAAATTTGTTACCAGAACTTCAAACTTTTATTGATATAATTCAGAAGGGTTTTTACAAGAGAGAAATGAGAGGGGAGTAAACTCAACCGTGTCCTCCTAAAGACACAGAATGAACCTATAAATAGATAGAAGAGCCGGACATGAAACCCCGGATTCCATCTAAAATAAAAACAGTACAATACTTTATTAAAGTAAATAATACAATGCATTATTAATGCAAATAGTAGTCAAAAAGTCTACAGTGATATGATATTCCACCCGATATGTCATGATGTGATATTCCACCAACTGCACCAGCTGCAAATTCTTTTTCTGACGATTTTAATCATCTTTAATATTGTCTTTTAAAGAATTTTTCAAATTCTCAAAAATGTCATCTATCTGAGAAAATTGAGGAATATCATCCTCAGGGTCTTGAGCATCCTGCATCTTCATAAGATGAATAAATTGATTTTCACTAGATTCGGACGCCATAGATTTATCTGATTTTGAATCAGCACCTCCAATATTCTGGAGGAGATCTTTTTTCATTTCTTCAATATAGATCTCGATCATTTTTTCTTTTGAATATATTTCAGAATATTTCTGAGTAAAATCTTGAAAGGACTCATAGAGGCTTTTTCCTTTTCTTGTTGATTATTAATTTCTTTCTGATATAAAGAAATTTTTTCTTCCATTTGATGAAGAGTTTCATAACCATATGGTTTTCCAGTTTCTGGATCATCTCTTAATAATTTGTCCCAAAATTTTGTGGAACTAACTCTCCATATGCAAGGGATGCCTTCATCAGTGTAACCGAATTCTGGCTGCCATCTCCAGATCCATGGGATTCCAAATTCCATGAAAAATAGACATAGAGTCTTTCCATCAATCCAATGTTCAGAAAATGATTTTTTAATACTTGGAGAAACATTTAACCAAGTATTCATGGGTTTTATAAAAATCTCTGGCAAAATCTTTGCGGATGGACCAAATATCTTCCACCACATTAAAAACCAATTTGGAACTGGATAGTGAAAAATATTTTCACAAATTTTTAAAAACCAAGTATGTTTTCTTTTTTCATTTTCATAAAACAAGGTTTTATTAAAACTTTCAATATAATCCCAAAAATTGAATTTAAAACTCATTTTATGATTTTCAGAATAAAATTCTTTTTCAACTAATGGAGATATACCCCATTCTTCAATAGATATGATCTTCTTGATGATAAACTTTGAAAAGTTATAACTTCCTTTCTGCTGAGTATTACTGAAAAAGTGAGTTATGTCAACACTTTTTGTAGATATCAGAAGATTTTCATAAAATCCTCTTTGCTTATAAGAACCATATACATATGATGTATTGTTTTAATATCTTTCCATTATAGTCCATGGAGTTTTTTCCCATTGGGTATCTCTTTCTTCTATAACAAGAATCAATTCTCGATGTTTTGTCTCTGTATATAGAGCTGAATCATTATCATCCTCTTTGATAATATTAGCATATGATGCTGAAGATTGAGAATCTGTATTACTTCTCTGCTTTTGTTTCAAGAATTCTTGAAATTCATTGTATAACTCATTATTTTGCTCAGTATTACTGGCTGATGAACTGGATAAGTTCTGGGCTATAAGCCTCTGTTTACCATGCTGTGCAATGATATTAGAGGGTTTTTCCCTACCACCTCGCCCTCTATAAGAGGACTCTCCTCTTCCTCCTCGGGAATACATATCTGTAGATAAAAACATTAGGATAAATATTCTCGAGTTAAGAAATCTGGTAAGTGATTATCTTCACCTTTTTTATAAATGATTTCAAAATCAAAAGAAGCTAAATGAGCCTGCCATCTTGCAAATATTTGTTTAGAAACATCATGTTTAAAATCTTTATTAAACATAAATTTTGCAGATTTACAGTCAGTTTTTATAATAAACTTTTGATTATATAAATCATCTTAAAATTTCAAAATACATCTGACAATAGCTAAAATTTCTTTTGCTACTGTGGAGTAATTTTTCTGGGCATTATTCCATTTCCCAGAATAAAATCTAATAAGATATTCTTGTTTATTTTGGGGATCTTTCTGTTTTAAGATTGCTCTAAAACCTATATCTGAGGCATCAGTTTCAACTATTTTATCCCATTGGGGATTAGCAAGCATAAGACAAGGAAGATTTTTAACCTTTTCCTTAATATTTTTAACAGCTATTGTATGTCTTTCAGACCAAGGTAAAGGATTTTTCTTTAACCTATCATATAAGATAGAAGAATCTTTAGTAAGATTTTTAATATAGGGAGAAATATAATTTAAACTTCCTAAAAATCTCTGTAACTGAGTTTTATCAGTTATAATATCAGGAAATTTTGAACCAAATTCTATACTTCTCTGTATAGGAATTATTTTTCCTTTCTCAATCATATGACCAAGAAATCTAATATTGGTTTGAAATAAAATCATTTTAGATTTTGAGATAACAAGTCCATTTTGAATAACAATATTTTTAAACATATTTAAATGTTTAAAATGTATTTCAATATCATTAGAAAATACTAAGATATCATCAATATAAACAATTATAAAATTGCTGTAATTATAAAAAATATCATTCATAATTTGTTGAAATTCAGAAGGGGCATTTTTAAGGCCAAATGACATTACTGTCCATTCATAATGTCCTATTGGAACATTAAAAACAGTTTTATATCTATCAG
The DNA here is from genome assembly GCF_025594145.1 of Primulina tabacum. Classification (NCBI taxonomy): domain Eukaryota; kingdom Viridiplantae; phylum Streptophyta; class Magnoliopsida; order Lamiales; family Gesneriaceae; genus Primulina; species Primulina tabacum. The sequence goes on along the minus strand of NC_134561.1, from coordinate 34,867,562 downwards.
ATTCTTTTACCTGAATCTGCCAAAATCCTGATTTTAAATCAAATTTTGAAAATATGATAGCATTTACAAGTCTATCTAATAAATCTTTTTTATTAGGAATAGGATGTCTAATCCATTTTAAAACCTTATTAAGAGGTTTATAATTTATGACTAATCTTGGAACACCTCTTTCCTGTTCAGAATGTTTATTAACATAAAAAGCAGTACATGACCAAGGAGATTGAGAAGGGTTTATCAAACCTTTTTCTAATAAAGAATGAATTTCATTCTTACATAATTCTAAATATTCAGAATTCATTTGACAAGGACGAGCCTTGGTAGGAATATTTTTTTCATCAAAATTCTCTTCATATGGAAGAGATATAATATGCTTCTTTCTATTCCAAAAAGCATTAGGAAGATCATTACATATTTCTAATGAAAACTTATTCTAAATAAGTTTAATTTTTTCCAGTAATTTAGGATTTTGTAATTTATCATCTATAGTTAATATATTAACTTCTTCTTTTAAAGAATTAATCTGAAAAGTTTTCCTATCAATCTTTTCTTGTAATATATCATTTTCAAATAATTTAGAAAAAGCAGTAAAATTTAAAATTTTATTATTCTTTTCTATAATAAAAGATTGTTGAGGAGGATAAACAGATTTTTGAATCTGTCCAGAAGAAAGTTTATAATTTCTTTCAAGAATAGAAATATAATCTATAATAAATGTTTTAAAAAACCAAGGAACAAAATGAATTAATTTATTCTGGTTTCACAATATGTATAAAATTCCGAAACAATATACTCAAATTCTTCTTCAGAAAAACTTTTAAAATACCAATTTCTGAAAGATTCCCATTTGGGTAAATAAAATTCTGCATTGATCCTTGCTCTAGCAAGAGATCCTTTAGTAAAATCAATTTTAGATTTACTATCCATTAAATACTAAAATTCATTTCTGAAACGGTATCAGTTTCTCTAACTTTTTGAAAGTTACTTTTATGCACAATATTATTCTGATTAATAATTAATTCATCTACTGTATCTTGTACAGGAGACTCAACATCTTCTCTTATCTGAGAAGTAGAAGCTTTAGAAGTTTGAGGAATATCCACTAAATAATCTAAAGGCGAAATAAAAGAATGACTAGATCTTGATCTAGTATAGATAGAAGATGTCAATAATCTTCTTTGTTCATTATTAAACTGTATTTGAACAGATCCTTCATTATTTTGTATAACCTGTTGTAAATCTCTATTTATTATAGGATTTCTAGGAACAGCTTGTTCAATTATCCAGCTTTCTGGAAATTCAATTTCTTCTCATTTTATAGATCTACGGGTTGTAATATTAGATCTATTAAAATTAGTTTCTATAAGAATAGTTTCATTTAATTTTTTATCTATTCTTTTACACATAGGATTCAGTGTAAATAATGGTTTATAATAAATACGATAACAGATACATATAACTTCTGTACCAGGAGTATAATTATAACCATGAGTTTTAACATTTAATGTTAAAGAATCTAATATATTAATATCAGACAAAGATAAAGATAAATTTGGATAAACATCAAAATATACTGGACCATGAGCCAGACTAGATTGAATTATTCCCATAAGGGATTGTTTCCAATTCAAATTTCTACCATCTCTTAAAGCTGCTATGAAGCTTTCTGGTAGTCCTTCTAATGTTAAAGGTCTAAAAGCTATTTGAATTAAACATATATGTATAATATAATATATACTATTTATCATTTTAACATCGATATATCTCTTTGGACCAGACAAATGATCAAATTTTCCAAAACTCAAAACATGAAACTTCTGTATATTTGAGTTTTCTACGTTATATCCAAATCTCAAATCATTTGGACTTTATATGACCAAGATATGTCATATTTTATTCTTTAAAATTAATTCATTATTTTTCAACTTATTTACGAAAATGCCATCAAAATAAATTGAATATTTTTCAACTTATTTACCAAAATGTCATTAAAGCTATTTTAGTCTCGGGGTCTCACACATAATCAAATCCAAATACAGTCAAACAACTCATATCCTCGGGACATGCCCCGGTATATAGATACATATATATATACTGGGAACAAAACATAAAACCTCAACTCAAACTGTGACTCCCTCCAGAAGTACCCTCTCCGGCCTCCTGATATCCTGGAGTACCTGCCATTGTCCACACACAAAGACAACAACAGCCCCTTGGGGGTGAGCAAAGCTCCGTATGGAACAACCATCATATATACCACAAGTATCTAAACAATGATATATGGTATGCAATGCATGTATGTCGTGGAGGTATCAGGTCAAATGCCCATCCACTGAGCACATGTCAGAATCAAACGAATCGCTATCAAATCAATGCTCGAGCTGGCACACCGGCCTCAATCAGATATACTCGTATGATAGCGTCGACAAAGCGCCATCAAATCCCAAATCTCAATCAATCGTCGTGGCCACAAATGTCTATGTTTTAAGGGTCATGTATACCAAACATAGCATTGTGTTCACAAACCCCAGAATCCAATCAAATCATATCAGGGTATCCAAGGATCATAGCTCAACGTGCATGTCATGTATTGATGTATGCATCAAACGATGTGTGTTAACAAAACATTTATTTTATACATCGATATTCAAATCACAATGTCATATATGCCACATTAAATCATCACATAAGGTATATAGACACATATTCTCAATCAAATCAATCAAACATATATCATATAATACAGATACCTGTCGTATGTTACCCGGTCGCAACATACCTCAATTCTTCATTCCAATCGATGTAGCTTGAAGATATCAGTATAATAATCTATCTACATCAATAACATATTCATTTCAATCAATATCATAATTCAAAATCAATAATATAAGTTTCAAACATCTTTTGAAACTTAAAAAATTCATATCAAATTCAAATCATAGCATAATTCAATTCCGACTTCGAATATGAGTTTCTTGTCGGTTATTCTACCACATACAGGAATCTCGACTTCAAATACATGTTATTCCAGCACTTTAATATTTAGAACTGCTGAAACTAGAAGAAATTTACCTCAAAAGGAAGCTCTCGACGCGAAGATTCCGAATATATAATTTGTTTCGCGTTTGGACAGCGTTTCGAAGTCGATTCGGACGAAAGAAATCAATTTTCTCTAACTTTCCTCTCGAAGTTGCTGAAGGTAATGAAGAAAGAAACGAAACAGAAGACTTATTCTTATCTCCACCGCCTTCGCGCTCGGGTGGTAGAATTCTCGCGCCCGAGCGCGAGATGTTATGCCCCTGAGTGTCACTTACACCGCGCTCGGGCGGTCAAAAACTACCGCTCGGGCGCGGAAAGTTTTGTTCGAGCAAAATTTTGTGCTACACTGGCGCTCGGGCGGTCATTTTCTACCGCTCGGGCGCCACATGTTATGTACAATTACTCACCTTGTGGTGCACTGGCGCTCGGACGGTCATCTTCTACCGCTCGGGCGCCAGATGTTTTGTGCAAAATATTAGTCTTGTATTGTATTGACGTCCGACTTCTCCACTCGAGCTCTTACAACTTCAATTCTGTTAATTAATCAATATCTGGTACGATATTTAATTATTAACATTTATTTCCTCATTTTCCATTGTCATGATATACCTCATATACATAATCACATAACAATTTCATAAATTATCGATAATCAACATAGGATTTACGATAATACGATACACGGTCCTTACATTTCTCCCTCACTTAAAAGATTTCGTCCTCGAAATCTCAAACATCTCTATATACATAACATTGGCAAACATATATATGTCACCAGTTATAGTACATATCAAAACTAAAATCAGTAAACGGATCAGTATACATTGAATACAATGGAACAGATGGAAGAAAATCAAACAAATGCGGATATAAATCTCGCATCTTGCTCTCCAATTCCCACGTCGACTATTCCACACCATGTCGTGTCCATTGTACTCGAACTAAAGGAATCGATTTATTAAGCAATATCTTTTCCTTTCGATCCATAATGCGAACAGGTTGTTCAACATAGGAAAGAGAATGATCAAGTTCAACCTCATCAGGTGCAAGTACATGTGATGGATCTGATTCATACTTTCTCGACATAAAAACATGAAATACATCATGAATAGCAGATAAAGCTGGTGGCAATGCCAATCGATAAGCAAGATCCCCAACTCGATCCAGAATCTCGTATGGACCAACATAACGAGGAGATAGTTTTCCTCGCATTCCAAATCGAACAGTGCCTCTAAAGGGAGATATTTTCAAAAACACTCTGTCACCTTTCTGGAATTCTAAGGGTTGTCTTCATTTATTCGTATTACTCGTTTGACGATCCTGGGCAGCTTTCATCCGCTGTCGAATCAACTGAACCTTATCATTCATTTCCTGTATCATTTCAGGTCCAGTCATTTGTCTTTCACCAATTTCATCCCAGAATAACGGTGACCTACATCGTCTCCAGTGTAGGACTTCAAACGGTGCCATACCAATACTCGTTTGAAAGCTTTTATTATAAGAAAATTCAACCAATGGTAAGGCATCTTGCCATCCCATTCTGAAATCCATCACAATAGCACGTAACATATCCTCTAACGTTTGAATTGTACGCTCAGTCTGGCCATCAGTTTGAGGATGATAAGCAGTACTCATAGCCAAACTCGTACCCATAGCTTCTTGGAAACTACCCCAGAATTTAGAAGCAAACCTGGGATCACGATCAGATACAATTGAGATTGGAACACCGTGTAGTCTCACAATATTTTCGATGTATAAACGGGTCATTCTATTATAAGGATAAGTCCGTTCATACGGAATAAAATGTGCAGACTTCGAAAGCCGATCAATAATAACCCAAATAGCATCACAGCCCTTGGGCGAACGAGATAAATGAGTCACAAAATCCATAGCAATATGTTCCCAATTCCACTTTGGGATTTCAAGACTATGGAGTAATCCTCCAGGTTTCATTCTCTCGGCTTTCACTTGCTGGCAGACAAGACATTTCGAAATAAATTCAGCAATGTCCTTCTTCATACGTCTCCACCAGAATTGAGGTTTTAATTTCAAATACATCTTTCGACCTACAGGGCGAATACTGTATTTGCTACAATGTGCTTCATGAAGAAGGGCAGATTTCAAATCAGAATCATCAGGAACTACCAGCTGACCATTAAGTCGTAAAGAACCATCAGAAAAATCTGAAATCCAGACTGATGTCCTGCAGATACAAGTTCTTTCGACTTTTGGATCTGAGCATCGCTTCGTTGGACCTTTCGTATTTTCGATATCAAGTTCGGCTCAATTTTCAATGCTGAGACAGTGACAGAATTCCAATTCGAGTGAAAAGTCCAACCAGAAGTACATATATCCTCGTGTACTTTGGCGACACAAACAGATGCTAAAACAGAATCATGAACTTTCTGACTAAGGGCATCCGTAGTAACATTCACCGATCCAGGGTGATATTGAATCTCACAATCAAAATCCTTCAGGAGATCCATCCACCTGGGTTGCCTCATATTCAAATCAGATTGAGAAAAGAGATATTTCAGACTCTTATGATCTGAATAAATAACAAACTTTTCTCCGTACAAATAATGGCGCCAGATCCTCAAAGCAAACACAATGGCGGCCAATTCAAAACCATGAACAGGATAACGTATTTCATGAGATTTCAATTGACGAGACGCATAAGCAATCACTTTGCCATGTTGCATCAGAACACAGCCCAAACCTTTACCAGATGCATCATTGCACACAACAAATCCTCCGGTACCTGAGGGAATAGTAAGCACAGGTGCTGTGGTCAATCTCGTCTTCAATTCAAGAAAACTAGTTTCACATTCATCTGGCCAAATGAATCATTGATTCTTCTGTGTCAGTTGAGTAATAGGTTTAGCTATTTTTGAAAATCCTTCAATAAAACGACGATAATATCCAGCTAAACTCATGAAGCTATGGATCTCAGGAACATTCGTAGGTCTGGGTCAATTCAATACAGCTTCGACCTTCGCAGGATCAACAGATATGCCATGTCTCGAAATGACGTGGCCCAAAAATATCACTTTTTCCATCCAAAATTCACATTTGGACAATTTAGCATATAAATGACTAGTACGAAGAGTTTGAAGTACCAGTCTCAAGTGTTCATCATGCTCCTTTTTCGATTTCGAATATACAAGAATATCATCGATAAAAACAATAACGAATCGGTCAAGAAAATCTCGAAAGACACGATTCATTAGATCCATAAATACAGCAGGAGCATTTGTGAGACCGAAAGACATAACCAAGAACTCGTAGTGGCCATACCTAGTACGAAAAGCAGTTTTGGGAACATCTTCATCTCGAACTCGTACTTGATGATAACCAAACGAAGATCAATCTTAGAGTATACAGAAGTACCCTGAAGCTGATCAAATAAGTCATCAATACGAGAAAGTGGGAACTTATTTTTCACAGTAACCCGATTTAATTGCCTATAATCGATACACATTCGCATAGTACCATCTTTCTTTCGAACAAATAAAACTGGAGCTCCCCAAGGTGATACACTCGGTCGAATATATCCCTTATCGAGAAGATCTTGTAATTGTTCTTTCAATTCTTTCAATTCCAATGGTGCCATGCGATAGAGAGCTTTAGATATGGAAGCAATCCCCGGCACAAGATCAATACTAAACTCAACTTATCGATGAGGAGGAAAATCAGGAATCTCATCGGGAAATACATCTGGAAACTCTTTCGCAACAAGAATCTCAGATAAAGAAGGCTCCTTCTTAGAGACATCAATAGCGTAGATAAGATAACCCTCATCTCCGCTAGTCAAAAGTTGAGACATTTCCAAAGAGGATACCAATGGAATTTTGGCTTGAGAACCCATGCCATAAAAATTCCACTTGGGTCCATCAATCGGTCGAAATCGAGCCACTCCATGAAAACAATCAACAGTGCTCGATTTGTTGTCAAGATATCAATGCCAACAATACAATCAAAGTCGTGCATTGGAAGGACAATCAAATTCAAGAATATCACATTATCCTCATATATCAATACACAATTATGCACAACTTGCTCAGACAAAATAATCTTTCCTGCTGGCGTGGCTATTGATAATGTATCATACAATGGGTTACACTCAATACCGTGAGATGCAACAAATGCATGAGATATGAATGAATGAGATGCTCCTGTATCAAATAAAATACGTGCAGGATAATCGCAAAGCATGCAAATACATGCAATCACACCACCAGGAGCTTCCTTCGCCTGATCCTCCGTCACAGCATACACTCTTACTTGAGGAGGAACTTGAGCAGTCTGACCACCTGGTCCTCGATATCGTGGGACACTCGACTGCTGAAAAGATTGAACAGGAACAGCAGGTCTCATCATGTTGGGGCCACCTCTAAATCCTGGCTGGGGTTGAGAAGAAGTCGTACCCCTGTTCGGACATACTCGAGAGAAATGGCCTTCCTGCCCAGACTGATAACAAGTACCAAACATACCTCGACACTGCTCGATAGTATGTTTACCCCCACAATGACTACAATAAGGAGCAATCACAGGACTCTCTCTCCGGGATCCACTCGAACTCGAAGAAGACGAAGAAACAGTACCAGTCTTCTTGAACTTTTTACCTCTTGGGCGCAATGTAGGTTGCTGAGCTGTCACTGGTGGTGGAGGAGTATACTGTGGACCTCCTCGCCTGAGTCCAGCCTCGGCTGCCTTAGCTCGTTCAACTGCCTTTGCGTAGCTGGTAGGCAAACCAGAAACAACAAAAGTATATAAAACAGGATGCAATCCATTCACAAACCTGTTATATTTTGCTTTTGCATTCCCAGCTACGTGAAGTGCATACTTCAACAGAGTAGAAAACTTCGAAGCATACTCTGCAACGGTCATCGTTCCTTGCTGTAGACTATTGGATTCATTCTCTTGGGCAGTATAATAGAAAGGAGGGGAATACTGCTCCAAAAACTGGGCCTTTAAGACATCCCATGTGACTTCAATCCCGGCTTCTTTCAATCCAATCTCAGCGGCTTCCCACCAACATTTTGCTCGGTCTTTCAACTGATAGAGAGCAAGTTTCAGTCTCCGAGCCTTGGAATATTCAACAATATTAAACAAATACTCGATATCCTTTAACCAAGCCTCTGCTCTTTCTGCACTCTCAATGCCAAAGAACCTCGGTGGTTTCAGATCCTGGAATCAAGCCATCACTATATCCATGGACAATCCTTCAAATTGCTCAACTATCCTCTTAGTACTGCTACTTGCAGTTTCATTTGTGTGATCCATCTACAAATCAAGGGATGAATATCACAAATCAATATCAATTTCACATCATCATCATCTCATATCATCAGTCTCATCAATAACTTACTCAAACTAAATCAAGTAGGAGCAAGTAATACAAATAAATCAAACACATACGCACAATTCATTTGTGCCTATTCCAGTGTACACAAGACTCAATCAAGCATTCCCATCTATGCTCTAATACCACTCAATGTGGGGCCCTTAACTCCTAATCGTTATTACAACACAATCTGATTAGGGTTAATTAATTACAGCGGAAAACGAGTTTAAATTTTCTTTACGATGAGCCCAAAACATTTTGTTTGAATATTAAAAATAATATTTCATCTCATATCATAAAACTCGCCCACACATAATCAAATTCAATACAGTCAAACAACGCATATCCTCGGGACATGCCCCGATATATAGATACATATATATATACTGGGAACAAAACATAAAACCTCAACTCAAACTGTGACTCCCTCCAGAAGTACCCTCTCCGGCCTCCTGATATCCTGGAGTACCTGTCATTGTCCACACACAAAACAACAACAGCCCCCCCTGGGGGTGAGCAAAGCTCCGTATGAAACAACCATCATATATACCACAAGTATCTAAACAATGATATATGGTATGCAATGCATGTATGTCGTGGAGGTATCAGGTCAAATGCCCATCCACTGAGCACATGTCAGAATCAAACGAATCGCTATCAAATCAATGCTCGAGCTGGCACACCGACCTCAATCAGGGATACTCGTATGATAGCGTCGACAAAGCGCCATCAAATCCCAAATCTCAATCAATCGTCGTGGCCACAAATGTCTATGTTTTAAGGGTCATGTAATACCAAACATAGCATTGTGTTCACAAACCCCAGAATCCAATCAAATCATATCAGGGTATCCAAGGATCATAGCTCAACGTGCATGTCTTGTATCGATGTATGCATCAAACGATGTGTGTTAACAAAACATTTATTTTATATATCGATATTCAAATCACAATGTCATATATGCCACATTAAATCATCACATAAGACATATAGACATATATTCTCAATCAAATCAATCAAACATATATCATATAATACAGATACCTGTCGTATGTTACCCGGTCGCAACATACCTCAATTCTTCGTTCCAATCGATGTAGCTTGAAGATATCAGTATAATAATTTATCTACATCAATAACATCATTCAAATTCATCAATATAAGTTTCAAATATCTTTTGAAACTTCAAAAATTCATATCAAATTCAAATCATAGCATAATTCAATTCCGACTTCGAATATGAGTTTCTTGTCGGTTATTCTACCACATACAGGAATCTCGACTTCAAATACATGCTATTCCAACACTTTCATATTTAGAGCTGCTGAAACTAGAAGAAATTTACCTCAAAAGGAAGCTCTTGACGCGAGATTCCGAATATATAATTGTTTCGCGTTTGGACAGCGTTTCGAAGTCGATTCGGACGAAAGAAATCGTTTTCTCTAACTTTCCTCTCGAAGTTGCTGAAGGTAATGAAGAAAGAAACGAAACAGAAGACTTATTCTTATCTCCACCGCCTTCGCGCTCGGCGGTAGAATTCTCGCGCCCGAGCGCAAGATGTTCTGCCCCCGAGTGTCACTTGCACCGCGCTCGGGCGGTCAAAAACTACCGCTCGGGCTCGGAAAGTTCTGTCCGAGCAAAATTTTGTGCTACACTGGCGCTCGGGCGGTCATTTTCTACCGCTCGGGCGCCACATGTTCTGTACAATTACTCACCTTGTGGTGCACTGGCGCTCGGGCGGGTCATCTTCTACCACTCGGACGCCAGATGTTCTGTCCAAAATGTGAGAACCCATAATTTTTCCGATCCGAAGCAAATCATGTAAGAAATTTGAACTTGAAATTTAACTCAAACTAAGCTTAACAACTTTCATTTTAACTATAGAACTTAATATGAATTTAGATTCATCAAATTAACTCGAAGGAAGTAACCTTCAAAGCTCGGGATTAGCTCAGCAGGAGGCCGAGACTGCGAATAACCGCATCAATCGATAGTATTGTCACGGGAGGAGCTTAAAACCCCAGCTCAAAGGACTCCATCCTTCAGCTCGAAGAAGCTCAACCAAGCTTGTCCTAACAAGGCCAAAAAGGGAGCTAGAAGATGAGCCAAAGAAATGGTGACCAAATTTATTATGCAAGAAGCCACCTTTGAGATAACAAGGAAGGAGCTAACGGAAGAGCGTAAAGGATAGGACAAACTTAATATGCAAGAGATGACCTTTGAGGAGCTAAGGGAGAAGCTGAGAGACCAGGACGCATAATGATGCAGGAAAAGACCTTTGGTGCTTGGATTACCTTTGACCATCTTATAAGCACATTTAACTCCATTCTTGGAGGCCAAGAATTTAGGCCCTGAGGAGATGAGGAGGCCAAAAATTTCCTATAAATAGGACCTCAAAGATGAAGAACACACTCAAAAAGCCTTAAAAATTCGGCTCCCTCTCCCCGACCATAAACCTCTCGGCCAATTCAACAAGAAGGAAGTGCTGCTCGTGAGGTTCAAGTGCTAAAGACCGGTGTCGAAGTGCTGCTGAATTAAAGACGTCATCTGTAAAATTTACGTCGAAGTGCTGCCAAATTTTCGGAAGGAAACTTTGTGCCAAAATCTGCAACGTTCGAACCTACCTTCAAATTACGGTAAGTGGGCTTTTGTTAAATATTTTGTTGTATTTTTAAACTTTGATATAAATAAGACACATGCATGTTGGTGTCCCTTTTTCGAAAATATTAGTATGTTCTGTTTAAAATTTTGATCGATTACGTGTTCTCTTCTATGCTTCGAAATCTTTGGTTCCGCTGTGTCTGTCTGAAAACCTGAAATCTGAAAATATGAAAATTTCTGTCTGTTACTTCTGAATTCTGTTGCACTCTTACTATTCGAATTTGAAATGGGACGAGAATTGTAGTTCTGTTCTGGCCCCCATTGGTGGGTATAAAATCATGTTATGTTCTGGCCCCCATTGGTGGGTATAAAACCATGTTCTGGCCTCACCCCTTAGAGGACTAACATATTGGGGACAATTTGACCATGAAAATGAGATGAGTAACAGTGTTGTCCGTTTGATTTGATCAGTTTCTGAAGTGCTTTGAATCATCTGATAAATTCTGTCATTTATTCGATTCGCTTTTGTCACGATAAGTTAAGAATATTAAATTTTGAAAGTTTGTTAAAAAGATGTTTTAAGAAAACTAAGTTCTATATGTATCTTTGGAATCGATCGACCCCCACTTGCTGAGTGTTTCCCCAAAAACTCACCCCTTACAAATTTCAGATAAAAGTGAAAAGCAAGTAAATGAAGAAGAGCAAGAAGCGTTCTGGGGATGGTGATCAGATTTCGAGATTGGAAAAATCGCGAATTGTACTCCTTTTATTTTGATTAAGCTTCTGTAAACTCTGATGTAAAAGCTTATTCTTTTGTCATTGTAAGACATATTCTATTTATGAAAAAGACTGGTTTGATTGATACGAGGATTTATTGTTTTCAATATAATTGCTAAACAATGCCGTGAGTCACCGATGCTTCGAACGGGGCGTGACACAAAATATAGTCTTGTATTGTATTGACGTCCGACTTATCGAGCTCTTACAACTCAATTGGTTAATTAATCAATATATGGTACGATATTTCGTATT